>NC_140646.1:21311261-23711261 GCF_978046115.1 Saccoglossus kowalevskii | reverse complement strand
ACTATAGCCACTAGAAAGTACTAGTAGGTTGATGAAAGTGTTGTTGGGCTGTATGTCATGTTTCATCACGCTTCCAGCATGAGATCCTGTACTTGTAATGTCTAGGGGGGGATGTCTCAAGCTTGGATCTCACAATGGTCACCATATCTGACTTTGACGTACACGCACACACACACATACATATGCACACGCATACACAGATACATGTGCATACACATCTAACCATCGTTGTGACGACACACATTGGATTGGATTTTAATATAGTTGCACTTTAAAGCGGGAGGGTCGTCACCTGCGCAAGCACAGGAATTGAGTCCCAAGCGCCGATAACAACACACGGTAAAAACGCAAAGGTCCATGGATTGACGCTTGCTTGTAAACAATGACACGCAATGGCCATCTGACGCATGCGCAGGTGACGACTCCTTCGCTCTAATATAGGGTTGCGATTTAATTGGAGTTTAATTAAACTCAATTACATTGCAAATCAACATAGAATTGCATCATTTTAATTAAATAAAAATGAAACAAAGTAGAAATAACATCATACATCCTGTGACTTAAGTTTGTAAAGGGAGTGGGTATGGTACAGTTATATTAATATTAAGTGTACCAAACCTTCCCTCTTTGCTAACTTGACTTAAATAATGAAAATGTTTGGCTGCCAACAGTCCATAAAACCCAAAACAATAAATCATGTACATACACTCAGTTCAAACCTACATATGAATTTGAACCATATTTGAATCAAGTAAAAAATGTACAACATAGAACCAGCTTCACCAAATTTAGGATTTCTGCACATACCCTACCAATTGAAAAACTTAGATATCAAGAGATACCTCCAAAGTGCCAGCTTTGTAATGGGGCTATTGGCAATGAAATCCATGCACTTTTAGACTGTAACCATATTGGAATATCAATTGCTCGCACTGAATTTCTGAATACAGTTAGCATTTATAATGAAAGTTTACTTACACTATCAAAACAACAAATGTTTGCAGAAATTTTAAGTTCAAGAGAAGGGTTCATTGCCAGGTAGTAAATTTATTGACAGCATTATATTTTACTATAAGTAATTTTATTTAGATTTTTGCTTTTATGTATTTTCTTTTCTTTTGTGTGTGTACTTGTGTTTTATTATATTTAATGTCTTTTGACCACAGATAATGTACCTAAATATATTATTTTATGTCAAATAAAATAAACTATACTTGATTAAATATTAATACAAATCATAAAAAAATAGTGAGGGTCGTCACTTGGTAGATTTGTCGTCAGTTGGTAGGTGTAAAGTTAAATGGAAGTCGTCACAATGTTGATGAGACACATATAAGCACACATACACGCTTGCATGCATACACATGACGTTGGAGAATTGGGGGGGGGGGGGGGTTACACTGACTGACAAACTGGCTATCACATACAAGTGCACATACATACAGCCAGTAGTTCTCTCAACAGACTAATTTAAGTGTGATAAGGGTTTGTTAACTCCAATCTCTTAGGAAACTATGGAATGCTTTTTATTTTAAAGAGGTGCATGTATATGTCACAACCAATCATACACACCCACACACAGATTAGTGTACTCGCTCTTATGCTTATACAAGTACTACAACCAGAATCGCAGACTTGTGAATTCAAACAGGCAAATTTATGAGTACTGTGAAATACTTTATTTTAGCTGGAATTAATTTTCGCTGAAAAAAATGTTGGGTGTTTTGTATGGAATTAATTTTCACCGATTTCTGACGAGTTGAATGTCAAATATAGGAAAAAATGCATATTCGTTGGATTTTATTTCCACTGATTTATTCCTTCAGCGAAATTAAAGTACTGTAAAATGACTAATTTTCACTGGGTTTAAATTTCACTGATTTACCATTTCAGGCATATTCAGTGGGTTTTAAATTCACGGTTTCGTCATTTATTGTGTTCTATGCTAAATTTTACATATTCACTGTGTTTTAATTTAGCGCATTTTTCCAGTCAGCGAAATAAGCTAAATTAAAACCTAGTGAATAATTACCCCCTTTACAGTATTTTACAGTATAAGGTTTTGAGATAATCACATGCAGTTCACCATCAATGCGCTACCATGTTGATGTTGTTTCTACTTATGTAATGAATCAGAGCAATTTATGTAGCGGGACAATTGACTTTATCATAGTTCAACAATAAATGGCAACAAATCAAGTACAAATAGTCTGTGCACTGTTTTGGAAGATGTGCAGGCAGCCATCAAGAAAGGAGGGAAGGCCTCTGGACTTTGTCACTTATTCTAAAGAATGTAAAAAGTGTCTGAACAGGAAAGACATATACGAAATGTATATGTATTTTTTTGCAACTTTAAAGGTTTTGGTACCATGTTGGTGGGATGATAGTTTTATATATCACATAGATTTTATTTGTTTTCATTTACACGTTGGTACTACATGTTAATGACTCGTAGTCCCACAATTCACTATGCAATCTTTTATGCGCATAAGAATCACATTGTTTAATTTATGATCAGTAATATTTCTGCATAATTTATTTTTATATCAAGAGAGAAAAATAACATTTTAAAATATCAGGTTACCCATTACTTTTTTCCTGGCTCAAAAAAAACTATCATTATAAATCAGACTCATTCTAATTATATTCCAAAATGAGGTTTTCATAAATAGAGTATCTAATTTATCAGTAAAAATTTGTAGTCGTGATAAATTCTCTGGTGTCGAAAAAAAAATTGCAATAGAGTCTGAATTTGGTGAAATTTTCTCTTCGTGTATGCCATACGAACTTGAAATTGTGAACATTTCTAACAGTGAAAATTAAATTGTTTACTCTGATAGTATTATTAAAAACAATTAAAAAGTGAAAAAAATTGCGGGAATTTAATTTGAACCCACCAAATCATTTGTATCTGAAGAAGGATTAATAATAAATAATTTTACTGTGAGATCTCACATTATGTATGATTAAATGATTAAACCTTTTTATCAAAAATAAATGATTTGATTTTTAATATAATAAATATCGAAATGTTGATGTTTCAGAGGGGAATATCGGCTTGCGACACCATTACTTTGTCAAAATTGACCATCAACATGTATGTATGACCAAAAACCGAAAATATTGTTGTGTTTGTTGAATCCTACATGATCCTTTGTCTCCACATTTCCACACATAATACCGGATCTAGCATAGACCTTTTATATTGTAAATAGGTGATTTTCCGAACAATTGCGAGATCTCGCGAAATGCATGAAAGATGCGCGTCGAACGTCTGCCGCAAAAATCGAACAATTTGATTTTGAACGAGAATTTCTTTATTTCGTAGCTTACATTGACCGGCCGATCTTCGACAGAGGAATATTGCTTCCGAATACCCTCACTTAATCGAAATTGCCTATCATCAAATGTGGACAGCACATTATTAAGCATGGAAATGTCCTGGAAATACTTTCGCGTTTGTCGAATCCCACGCGATGTTTGACGCCACTACGACGCTATGACCTTTTTTTGTCCTGTTTTTACGTTTGATTTCACGCATAACGCATGATTCTCGCAGTGAACGGAAAATGGTCTATTGAAGTACGTTTACACATTTCTGATTGAAGCCATAGAGTTTTATAGAGTAGTGACTATTTTGCTAAACTATGGGAGTCAAAAATCACCATTAAATTTTATGAAACCATCACATTGACCTAAAAATCACACAGCTATAAAAAAAAACTTGAAGACTAAATTAGCGCCTGTCCTCAGAAAAGCCAAGATATATTTCACATATTTACACATATCCCATGGGTATGTATATTGTTCCCATGTATCCAATTAAATAGTGTAATAAATGCGTGCATGGTAAATCATATACCGTATCCTCATTTGTTTTTTTGTGTGTCCCTTTGTGAAGTAAATGTAACTTATGTTGACGTAAGAGAAAAATAAATGTGAACACATTAAGTCAGTGTAAAATGGTTTAAAAAACAACAGATATTAAAAACTCTCTTTAATAGTTATGTTAGCATAAAAACAGTTGAAAACATGTTACATCAGGGCTTAAAATACAAGGGGGCAACTCTAGTGACTATTCACAAAGGATATTGTAAGTGTATTGGCGTCCTAAAATGAATTTTAGTGCTACAGGCAACTGTATTTAAGTACTGTAAAATACTTTATTTTAGCTGGGATTAATTTTCGCTGGAAAAAAACGTTTTTTTGGTGTTTTGTATGGAATTTATTTTCACTGATTTTTGAGTAGTTGAATGTAAAATATAGGAAAAAAGCTATAATCGCTGGATTTTATTTCACCGAATCATTTCTTCAGTGAAAATAGTTGAAATTAATTACAAGCAAAAATAAAGTATTTCACAATAAATCTAATTTCATATGTATTATACATTCTAAGTACCGGTAGGAATATCAACTGGAAAGCTCGTCACAGTTTACATTTGAATATTGAGTAGCAAACAAACAATATATTACACTCGTGTTACGTGGGATCCAATATATCACAAACAGAAGGACTACAGTACTTGAATCCACTTATACTGGCGCTACACAAATAATTTATCATTATTGAAACCATTATTATCCCATTGCTGATATATCAGAGCTGCTAAGCAAAAACAGAGGACGGATTTCTTCTTCACGGTACAGCACCCTTACAGACAAATCACATGACCACAAGACATTATTCTTAATATAAGACATATGAGTGTTCAAACCATGGTACTGATGAGACTCCCTGAGCTAATTTCAGAATGATTTGTTCTATAAACAAGAGATAAAACGAGTTCCATGCATTTTTATCAAGACAAGATGAAATGTTCATTTTCATAGAACTGGGATAACAGTGATCTCCTATAATCATTAGAATGCCATTATCTGTTCCACCAAAATGTTGATGTAACAGTTTGCTTCTGACCAATCACAGCCTTTTTTAAGTCAAGTCCAACATCAATGCATGTCAAAAGATACATTTCATTCATCCAACTACTGTAAAAACTTTATTTTCGCTTGGAATTATTTTTTGTTATTTTCGCTGAAGGAATGATTCAGTGGAAATGAAATCCAGCGTATAAACTGGTAACTTTTTTCCTATATTTTACATTCAACTCGTCAAAAACCAGTTAAAATAAAATCCATACAAAACACCCAAAAAAAAGGTTTTCAGCCAAAATTAATTCAAGCTAAAATAAAGTATTTCACAGTACTAGAAATGGAGTACATACATTTCTAGTATTAGTATGTTAATAAAATTTGTCTTAATGTTTACGACTAAAAATTGTTTAAAATTATATAACGATATTCAAGTTTATTGTTGAGAAAGAAAGCAATAGTCATTATATTGTAAACAAATTTTCTTTTAATTCTGATAAATATTCCAATATTATGATGTCCATGCTCAGCCTCAAAAGCTATATAATCATGAATTTATACCAGCTAAACTATTCTGTCCAAACAAATATGAAACGTTAGCCATACATTTATCAATTTGAAAAAAAAATGTATTAAATGCCAGTTTTATTAATAAACGATGACAGATGGGCAAACTAATAAATGAGAAATTGACTTTTGAACTCTTTGATTTCATACCGTAATTACAAACAATTTTTGCTGAAATTAAAAATAAAATATTTTTAGATTTTATACAAAAGAAGACTGAAGACTGAATAAATTCTAATTTTCTAATTAATTAATTAATTAATTAATTAATTAATTAATAAATAAATAAATATTATTCAACTGAAAACATTTCCCACATACATGCAACGTCTCCATTATATTTTTAAATATTTATGTAAACATCTGAAGTTTTCAAATTTTTGGAAAAGATTTTAGTTAAATGAAAAGTCTAATTATACATTTTCAATTAATGAGGAATACATTTTCTAAAAGACACTGACTACTTTTCTACGAAACAAAAGTTTCTAATTTCCTATTTTACTTTGCTCCCCAAGATTCACAAAATGTGTCCACTGCCAAATTAAAATAGTTTACAGTATAAAACAGTGATGATAAAATGATTAACAGGAAGTAGAAAGATGTATGCTGGGATATATTGTCTATTTGTGGGATCTCATTTCCTGTTTTCTATTCCTTATTTAAATTGATAATCAATAAGACAGCTTCTCCTTTTTTATCCCATATAATGCCATAATTTTACTAAAAATTTGAATATTTTTATGAATTTTTTTCTATAATTTATTTGCTAATTTGGGATCAAATACGGACATAAAATTCCCCAATGACTACTGGTTCTGATGACAATTTATGAAAAATTATGGGATATAAACAGTTTTTAAAAGTGACTGTTGTGCAAAGAGTTTATATCAGAAAAGCAAAAGTAATTTCAATTTAACATCTATGGATAGTTAGGAATTGGTGATATCTAATTTATAAAAAAGCTCCAGCAGGCGGTGTATTAATTAGGATTGAAGGAAATACAGCAAACAAAATTGCTGGAAACAATTACACTCATGTAAATTAAATACTGGGACACCAGACGTGAATAATATTAATAAAAGCTTATATACATATATTAAAAATATTTTGAAGCAATTTTTTCTTATTGAGTACTTTGATTAAAAAATTTAATTTATTTCATTAAAATTAGACAATAAATTTGATTTCTGTTTCTTGTGGTACGTTATGATGACATGTGAAAGTCCACAAGCTCTTGCATAATATTTCAATACACAACACTGCATTTATGAATAAATTGAACTGTCTGGGTATGTGTCACATGTTTTTTTTACACAACACAGTAATATCCTCCCAATTCAATGTATAAAATACCATCATAAAATGAAACATCCAGGGTTGCATTAATAATGCTAAAACAACGATTAAAACAACTATTATTAGTAACATGGTTTTTCCCTTTCTATTCACTACCTCAGCTGTTACCACTTGGAAGGCCACACATGCCGGAAGTATAAATGGCATTTTATTAGCAAGAATAAAAAAAGTTGTTGTGCATCAATTATCAAACTTCTGCAGTAACGACTGTTGCTGATTCAGTAAGTACAAGTTGGACAACATTCCAAACCTGCAAGGATTTGTTTTCCCCCAAATTTTGTAGAAAGTTTTTCTAGTTTTAATTTTGAACCAAACGGACTTAAAGTAGTTTGCTAAAACATAGACAAAATTGATCAGAGTAAATCATTTAACCATTTTTGTCTGATAATTTGCATACATGCAAGTCAAAGTTTTTATAGAGAAAGAAGGATGTGTTTTGGGGAAAAGCGGCCATTTTGAAACCTTTGGAAGGATTCCATGTAAACAAATTATTCCATGGATAACTAATATTCAAAATTCTCCAATTTTTCATGACAGCCATATGTAGCATGTATCACTACATATCATTTTTTTTAGCAAAGGTCACCAAACAAAATTTTGAGAAATGATGTTTCTGCCATAGGAACCAAACTCAAAACATGCATTTTGATTAGTTCTTAAGGTCATTTTGTGGAAAACTTAGTTTGATGACAATATGTTTTTATTTAAGAATTTTGAACATTACAGTAATCCAACCCTTTTGCTCGATTTGCATGTATGTACCTTAACATGATATTTTCTCATATAGATTTTTACCAAATCAGCAGATTTTGAACAGAAATATAGTGAAATAGCCCAAAAGTTAACAATGGAAGTGAACACACTCATTAAAATTCAAATCATGATTTCAATAGAGACAAGCCATTTCACGGAAACCGAAACAGACAACTATTGAAATAGATTTTCTATACTGTAAAATGACTAATTTTCACTGGGTTTAAATTTCACTGATTTGCCATTTCAGGCATCTTCAGTGGGTTTTAAATTCACTGTTTTATCATTTAGATAATGTGTTCTATGCTAAACTTTACATATTCACTGGGTTTTAATTTAGCGCATTTTTCTAGTCAGCGAAATAAGCCAAATTAAAACCCAGTGAATAATTAACCCCTTTACAGTATTTGATCAAAATCCGAAAATTACCATGATATATATTGAACTTACCTGTTGCTGAATATTAAATGCACAAATATTGCCATGAATTCTTTGCATTGGACAGACAACTCGTCTTGGTGGCTTTCTGTGCTAAACGTTGAATTCCACGAACTGTCAGAACACTCGGACAACGAGCCATTTTCTCCTAGAGGCATTGAATCTGCCTCTGTGCTTTCGTCTATAAAATCAAACACCCGGCACGCTGAATTCACAGAGTATACAGTCAAACTGTCATGTTCGTTTGAGAAATCTTGCTTAATTATAGCACATACTGGGTCAGTTCCACAGGGTTGGCAAGCAGAAACATTAACAGCCATGTCCATGGTGCCATTACAAAGATGTATGGCTTTTTCAGTTGCCAACATGTCTCCCCCTTCACAGTCTGAATTCAAATCGTCTGAATGCATGAAGACATCATCATCAACTTCATTGAGTTCCTCAGAGTCGGAATTACCATTTGTAACTAATTTTGTCAAACTTGTATCCAGCGTTCCGTTACACAAGCACCCGCTATCCCCACTGTTTCTGTCACGTGGGTATTTCCAATTAAGTTCCTCATTTTCACTCTCTGATCCGTCATTGTTGAGCGGGGATTTCCCATTTTCCCGCTCACTTCCTGGAATAACATCATCATGCTTTACTTTGGCTCCCTTCGACTCGTCATCAACATTACACTCAGCCATGCTGAACTCGTCAAATTACAATGCTATGATGACCATAGCGCGTAACTCACAGCTACCTTGAAATCTGTGAATTTTGGGGAAAAAGTAATTATTATATGCAATCTGAATTCAGAAAAAAATCATCATAGAGCTATTCATAGAACAGGGAAAGTGAGAGTTATTGTATCGTCCGATTCGCACAGTTTCGTTGAAGCCGACCACATTTGAACGTCCATACATGAAGCTCCACGGTCCATACGAACGTACTATAATAGTGAAGACGCGGCCAAATAAACAAAACTTGGATGTCGAAGGTGAAATTATTGTAGTCAGCTGGTTAAAACGAAAACTATAGAATTCATTCATATTTCAATATGTTCTTCAATGCAGGAAAAGTATTAAAAAAAATATTATCAGCTGTATTAATTATATCAGTAGCCTGACGATATACATTATTTAAATATGTCAGTTGTTTACCCATGGCGCACACCAACACAATGAAGAACGACCTCACCAATGCTACTGATCTCAAGTCTAAGAATAGATTTTCATCAACATGTTTATTTCACTTTCTATCAGTACCTCTATTTACATGTAAATATCGAACTGCAGCTGTAATAGGCAGCCTTGTCCTTGCACGGTCCGTCGGTAACAGTGCAACACAAAACATTTTGCGTCAACTCAGCTGATGACAAAACCGATCATTCAAAAAAAAATATAGTAAGCTATATATGTCGTAAACAATGCGTAATGCAGTGGAGATCAGAACTTTAGGATGAACAACATTCATGATAAGCGAGCCCTTGGATGCAAGCACTGAATTAAGGTGCGAATTTTACAAAGACAACTGAATGAATGATTTAAAAAATAACATAACGCGCGAGCTCCAATCCCCAAATAAAGAAAAAAAACATACGCCAGTCAAAAACCAATACACCATGTGCCAGACGAAAGACATACGACATCGATCATCGCAAGTTTTATCTGTGAAATGTATATTATCAAATGTCATATTCTTACCACAATCGCATAGCTAGCTTCCGTCGAGCCGAGTTATCGCATGACCCAGCTTCTCACATTTCCCATCAGTCATTGGTTATGGGTCAGAGGTTAAAGTTTAAAGTATAATATCAGCACGCGTACTTATATTCGACACGCAAGTTTTACCGAGAGCTGGCGTATTTTCGCTGCAGCTGATCGACTGACGGTTTGTTTTTGTAGACATCTTTATTTATGTTTATCAGCCTAAAACACCTCACTAATCTGACTGTGTTAACTACATTTACATTTGTATTCTGTGAGTATCTGATATATTATTCCATCTTTTTGAAATGCTCCTGGCCAAAGTTAGAAAAAACTTCAACACCGGATGATCAACAGTTGAAAGCTCTCTTTTTTTCCGATCCACACTTACTGGGATCCAGAGAGGGGAATTGGTTTGACAAGTTGCGAAGGTATGTAGCAGACTGTAACTGAATTGATATTACTGTCCCAATTGCGAGGGACACTAGTATAATCAGATATAACAAGTGTGTAATTTACGAAGAAATACAGTACTCTCAGCGCAACAAAGGTATTCTCTTAATTTCTATAAATACATGTATTTATAAATTTCAATGGCAGTTGAATCAAACCAGCCAATCAGAGAGCTCAGTGTGCAACGTATTCGCCAAGCCTCTACTGATTTCTGCTGTTGGTGGCGTAGTTGAGGGTCCAGAGTCAGTCTATGCCACATGCAACATTTTACATCTAACACCCAAAAAATATGATAAATAGAAACCTCTTGATTCAATTTGAATTGTGAAATTTTTATAAAGAAAATGCATTTGTTGCGCTGAGAATACTGGTACCGGGTTCTACATGTATGAACAAATCGGTTTAACATTTTCTAAAGTTCAGTGGCACAATTGGACCACATTGACACTGCAGGTCGGCATCTTCTTTACACCGATCTGAAGCATATCGCACCCGGATTTTGTTCAAAACTTTGAACGTTTTTGCCAGATGAAACAAAGGACTTTTATCCAGATTAAACATGTTGAATAGCTGCAGCAAACACATTTTTGCACGATATTTTCTGGTCCTGTGAGAGTACAAAAAATGTATAAATCTACTACCGGTACCTGGTACATCTAATTGTTAGCATTGCAATCTGATTCACCCTAAAAATACTAGTAATAATGGTGACATAATCCTACAATCACAGGGACAGTTCCACTGTTGACCAACTACAATATAATTGAATTTGGTTAAAATCTGATGTTGGTCATAATATACCCCAATTTTTTTATTTAACAATAAAACTGTATTCTATACTGATTGAAGGGAGGGGCAAGGGGGGTAGCTGGTACAGTTTTACAGGAAATAAAATAGGATTTCTACAATTTACAAGAAAAAAAAGACGTTTTTACAGTTTACAGAGAAAATAAAGGTTATTTTACATTTTATGGCAAATTAAAAAAGAAAACCTAGAAAATTCTTGTACGTACCAAAAAAATGACACATTTTTACAGTGTACGAAAACATTTTTTGATTGATTACGTTGTACGTCTAGCCTGTGATTACAGAATTACCGAATTTATTTTTTCAATTTACTTTGTACGAACAAAAAATATTGCAATTACGTTGAACGAAAATAACCCTTGCCCCCCTCTATACTTACATAAGATTTTAGTCAGATTGAATTCCATTATAAATTTAGATATTTTTCATTCCAGAGAATGGCAGATGGAGAGATCATTCCAGACAGCTAATACTATATTTCAACCAGAGGCAATCTTTGTACTTGGTGATTTGTTAGATGAAGGGAAATGGGCTTCAGATCAGGTACGTGTATATTCAAACTACTTGTCTTAATTCTCTCTTGTTTTTTTTTTCAACATATTTGAACAAAATTGCCGGAATTAATGCATTTCTCCAGTAAAACATATATGTCAACAGATTGGTTGGTATACAAAACATAAATATTAATATAAGTTTCTTTAATTGACTATGCTATAATGATGATTCTCATCAACACCTCTGACGGTAGATGGGTACATCTGTCTGTGATCAGCAGTCTCTTTACGAGATATGTATAAATGCACATTACTTGTCAATGACATTTTCATTTGGCTAAAAATAGTTTGGTCCTAATACATGAGTGTTCTGCAACCATTTCTCAGAGATGCCATGGCCAATTTATTTCAACCTTTACATATGATGACATAATACATTAAATCGTGTACTAGTAGTAGCAAATAGACTTTTTCACCTGCATTTCTTTTCAGTCAATTATACTGACATTTTTAGTACTGTTACTTTTGAGATATATTCAATTTAGATATATTTGCAATTAAAAAAATATGTTTCCATGGTAACAGGGATTTTTGTATTATTTTGTGCATGTATGTCTCTCTCTGATGGCCATTTTGATTTGCTGAATTTTGGCACCTTAACCGAATTACTGTGGAATACTTTATTTTCGCTGAAAAGGCTTTTTGGGTGTTTTGCTTGGAAATTATTTTCACTAATTTTTTATGAGATTAATGTGAAATATAGGAAAAAAAGTATATTCACTGGATTTTATTTTCACAGAATCATCCCTTCAGCGAAAATAGCGAAAATAAATTCCAAGCGAAAATATAGTATTCTACAGCACTTTTTCCTAGTCATGGGAAATTGCGTAGCATAATAATTGAATTGTTTCTCTATTAATTATTCATACATATTTGATTTTGTAACCAAGGTTACATCTTTGTAAAGGCTATGAAGTGTTGATAATTGTAATTGTTATTTACCGGTGTATGTCATTGTATTCAATTGCTAGGAATTTCATGATTCGGTTGGGCGATTCAAGTGGATGTTTAGACATTCGGAAGATGCACAGCTGCATGTTGTCGTTGGTAACCATGACATTGGGTTTCATTATGGGTAAGATGACATCATTCAGCTACTGTTAATTAGTGACAATCTTAGATTTACAGATCTGGAATAAATTATTATTGTGTATCCCAATCAAAACCCTCACAGAGTAGAGGTTGTAGGTATTGGCTATCAATACAAAAGTAATGGCCAACTTCTTCGATAGTTGAGAAAGAACTATCAGTTACTTCTAAAATTCCAAACCTTGACACTGAGCCAAGCTCTAATTTCAGAAAAGTTTGACTCTAATAAGTGTATGAATTGCTAATCTACATGTGCACAAACCGAAACTGTAGCTGTAACTAATCTGCATATGAAAAAAAACTGTGGCGATTACAAAATCTACAGGAGTTAACACAACATAGATCACATGAACAAAAGTGGTATAAATTATAATAGCAGTTGATGGTTCTTGTCAGTGTGCGTCTTTTTCGATTTTTTTTCTGCCCAAACAGAAATAACAAATCTAAAGACCAGACACAATCTTTTTTTGAACTAAGGTTTAATATTTTCAGTAGCTTAGAATTCATTCTGATTAAAATGAGATTCTAGTTAGGTTTTTTTTTCCAAAATACAATTTAGTTTATGTTTTTTTTTAATATATTTCCTTTTATTCATTCAAATTTATTTGCTGTTTTTTTTTTCCAGTTTTGGTAATTGTGAAAACATCTTTTTTTAATGGGATGACTTAGAATTATAACTCGTAATGTTTCACGACCAGTGTTTATGTAAAAAATATGTGGCAGCCAAGTTTTGGATAGCAAAACATTTCACCAAATCAAAATGTACAGAAATAGAAAATGTGAATGTCGGTGAAGACATTTACTGTGATTGTAATCAAAGTAAACATAATATTTAGATTGTTATTTTTTATTATTTTTCAGGATAAATAGTCATTTGTTGGACAGATTTGAGAAAGCATTTGATGTGCCATCTGTCAAAGTTGTGACCATTAAAAACATAAGGTAATGCGATGAATTTTTACAGGGAAAGGTATATGAAGCAAAAATTATGTTGTTGTTTTTGGAGTTTCATAATATGAGTATGCACGAAGACAGTACAGCAGGAGTTTTGAAAAAGGTTTAGAACAGAATCAGCAGATTCTTTGTATGGAGTCCGGTCAAAACCTGGTGGCAGCCATGTTTGTTTTTATTATTAGAGGACGCTTACGTGCTTAATCATTCCATTATTTGGAATTTGCATTTTCTTATATGGTAGGATGAAAATACCCTGTATACCGAAAATACCGCAAAATTACAGCACGCTGTAACTTGTGGCGTTACAGTGACAGATGTATATTAATATTTGTTATTCAGTCTTTTTCATCCACTTAAAACCTGGAATCCAACCATTTTGGGTACCATTTCTAGAATGGCCTGGTACAGCCTGTACAGTAACTATGTAGTCGACTCAGATTTCTGTGTCATCACTGATTGGCTGTCTTATCATGAGAACATGCATGCATGCACGGTCTGACCCATAGGTAATGCTCGTCAACAACCCTTCAGACCAATTCACTAATCTATCACTCACAGATTTGTCAAAGCCTCACGATCATAGACAACATCTAGCTCACCATCATATGTTATCAAACAGTGTAGAATCTTGATTTCACATAAATTGTTCACAATAAAGTAAAAATGTAGCTTTACCAGGGTAATATTTTTGTCAGTTCTTGCGAGTTCATTAACTCAAACATTTGTTATCTTAATATTTTTTAACTTGTTTGACTAGCATGTATATTTTTCATAATATGGATATAAATTTGGCTAAAGAAATATTGGTTAAGTGAGGAGCCAGTTTAGTAAAGGAAGAGGTGGTTAATACTATATGCTATTAAACCATTTTTTTCAAGTGCATGTAATGTTTGTAGGAATTGACAATTGACCTTTTTAGAAGTCTCAGAATAAAATTATTCACATTTCCTAATCGTTGTGCACTTCATTAAAAATGACAAATCACAGCTTCATCTTAACAACAACAACAACAAAAACAAATTTTTGTTGACAAATTTGATAATAAGATTAAAAAAAAAACATGCACCTGTTTCAACTAGACAACGAATTAACCTGAAATATTTTTTATTACTTCTTTCTGGGCATAATTAATAATACTGAATTTGTGTAGGTAGCAGTACCATAACAGTTTATTTCAATTATATTATACCGATAGCTTTGTATTGGTGAATAGTATGTCAATGCACGGTGACCAGTGTTTCATGTGTAAAAAAGCTCAAGAAGAACTTCATGAAATATCACAAAGGTTGAACTGCTCACGAGACAGCCATTTCTACAACAACCACCATGCAACCTGTGACCTCTACACCAGAATTGCTCATAGTGCTCCCATTTTGCTACAGGTAGGTCACCATCATATTACAGCAAGATCACCATCATATTACAGCTAGGCCTAATTTGCATAAATTAGTCACTTATTTTAACTGTTTAACAGAGATCTCATAATTCATTCAACTTAGTACATATGGGTGCTCTGGGAGTATATTCCACAAACTGCTGGTCGAAATACATATATATTAATTACTTAATTAGCACAATCAGACAAATTGCAGCTTTTACACATATACGATAACATTTATGTCTTGTCTTATATTATAGCTAGACATAGCTATTTTCTGTTTGTATAAATGTATTATCAAATTCATTATTGTGGATCTGACTGTATTCACATTGTGTATTTCAATGAGCGGAACTATATAAATAGCCAGCAGCTGATCTTGTTTCACAGGCTAAACTTTTCAATTAATTTTAAATATCACTTATATCAGAGGTACATTACTTGGGGTTTGCAACGCGCATAGTACTGTATGGTCACATCATGCCAAGATCCAATTCAAGTCTCATCTCGTAGATAGCGAGACTGATGCTACGACTTTCTGACATGACATAGGCGGTTTGTAATAAAACAATAACACATGTATTACCACATTCATAGTGAAAAAATGGAATAAATCGAAAATGTACAGAAAATATAGTTATCGTAATCCGTCATATCGTGAACAGCTATTTTGATCCACCTGGACATCCAAACATCCTAGTTACCTTGGGCATGCCCATTCGAATTTTTCTGACTTGGAACGCTTATGCGAGAGCGAGACTGAAACGGGATCTTGGTATCATGTCACTGTAGTTGTAAACCCCAAGTAATGTACCTCTGCTTATATCTACTTTCATGCCTCCAATGTGCTCAACACTTGGGAGGTCTTTCCAATCTATTGTATGCTATTTGTTTTTTAATCAGCATTTTCCAATGTTCCGGGACTCAGATGCTATGTGTGAAGGAGAGGACGCTGCCCCACCCCAAGAAAAAGTAATCAGACATCGAGAGAAGTGGGAAGTATTATCCAAAGCATCTAGTCAACAGGTAATTTGTTTAAGTTGATGTCATGCATGAGTGAATTTCACTGCCCAATATGACCTGGATTAGATATGCCTAAGTTTGTGAGATTACCAACAATGGACCAGGCAGGAATTGGACTGTGGCAGACCTGGTTAATATGAACATTTTATTCGACACATAAATCAAAATCCAAACTATTTGATTTGCTTGTATTAGTGTAGGTCTACTCACACTTAATTTCTTTACGATGAATATATTTATAATCAGATACAGCAAGTGAGGATGAAATGACATCACAGCATGTAGTTTGAAATGCCTGCAAGATATAAACTAGCTTAAGGTAGAGATGCAGGTTGAGAGACTATATTTCTAATTGGCTCTAATTACTGTAATTACACGAGTAAAATATAATTTGTACACATCAAGTTATATATCATTTGAAAGAGTTTTATTTAAACTTTTGAGTTTTATGGTTTACAATAATGTACTATGATACCATATTAAGTGGTGTGGATTTTGGGTTAAAATCATGCATTTTAGGTGAAAGTGCACTTAAAACTATTTAACTTTTGAATGCCTACCCTGATTTTGATTTAAAAACACTTTTTCAAAACTTCTGTTTACCAGGAACATAATGGCTTATTTATTAGTGTTTCCACTTTTACCCGGCCTTTCATGAATAGACCATTTCCCGATCATTATGGGTTAAATCAAACAAAAAATAAGAACAAACAATGAGCATAGCATCCTAGTTGCATCAAAACATCATGTGAGATTCAACAAAACTACTTTTCGGGTGTTTCTCATGATGTATCTATGGGAGGAAAAGATGTAAAAAAACAAAACAAAACAAAAACATGGCATTGGTCTATACTCTGCTGTACTGTCTTCTTGCATACTTTGCGGTATCCTTGTTATAACCTCATATTATTTACTTGTTATATTGATTTTAAATTGTTGCCATAGATTTTTATTAGTCCCCGTTCGGACGCAGTCCGAAAACGGGGACTTATGTTTTGCCCTGTGTGCGTCCGTCCGTCCGTGCGTCCGTGATCACCTGTATCTCGAACATGCATGGACCGATTAAGTTCAAACTTCACTCATACATCACACATTATATGGGACATATGCACATGCATTTTTTCAGGATCTGATTAACGATAGCCGAATAGCGGCCATTTTAAGGCCGAAAATGCATCAAAACCGCACATTTTCACCATTCCGGACCCGGATCTCAGTTATGCATGGACGGATTTTGTTCAAATTTGGTACATACATTAAACATAATAGGACCTTAATGCACGTCATTTTTTTTTTTGGATCGGGTTCGAAATGGCCGACTAGCGGCCATTTTGTTTTAAAGAATTCAGTTCTGGATCCGTATCGGAGACATGCTTGGATTGATCGAGTTCAAACTTCACACACACAAGGTACATCATGTCACAAATATGTATGTGCATTTGTTTCATGATCTCATTAACGATAGCCAAATGGCGGCCGCTGTAAGGTCGAAAATGCATTGAAATCGCACATTTTCACCATTCCGGACCCGGATCTCAGTTATGTATGGACGGATTTCATTCAAATTTGGTACATACATTAAACATAATAGGACCTTGATGCACGTCATTTTTTTTTTCGGATCAAGTTCGAAATAGCCGACTGGCGGCCATTTTGTTTTAAAGAATTCAGTTCTGGATCCGTATCCGAGACATGTCTGGATTGATCAAGTTCAAACTTCACACACACAAGGTACATCATGTCACAAATATGTATGTGCATTTGTTTCATGATCTCATTAACGATAGCCAAATGGCGGCCGCTGTAAGGCCGAAAATGCATTGAAATCGCACATTTTCACCATTCCGGACCCGGATCTCAGTTATGTATGGACGGATTTCATTCAAATTTGGTACATACATTAAACATAATAGGACCTTGATGCACGTCATTTTTTTTTTCGGATCAAGTTCGAAATAGCCGACTGGCGGCCATTTTGTTTTAAAGAATTCAGTTCTGGATCCGTATCCGAGACATGTCTGGATTGATCAAGTTCAAACTTCACACACACAAGGTACATCATGTCACAAATATGTATGTGCATTTGTTTCATGATCTCATTAACGATAGCCAAATGGCGGCCGCTTTAAGGCCGAAAATGCATTGAAATCGCACATTTTCACCATTCCGGACCCGGATCTCAGTTATGCATGGACGGATTTCATTCAAATTTGGTACATACATTAAACATAATAGGACCTTGATGCACGTCATTTTTTTTTTCGGATCAAGTTCGAAATAGCCGACTGGCGGCCATTTTGTTTTAAAGAATTCAGTTCTGGATCCGTATCCGAGACATGCTTGGATTGATCGAGTTCAAACTTCACACACACAAGGTACATCATGTCACAAATATGTATGTGCATTTGTTTCATGATCTCATTAACGATAGCCAAATGGCGGCCGCTTTAAGGCCGAAAATGCATTGAAATCGCACATTTTCACCATTCCGGACCCGTATCTCAGTTATGCATGGATGGATTTTGTTCAAATTTGGTACATACATTAAACATAATAGGACCTTGATGCACGTCTTTTTTTTTTTCGGATCAAGTTCAAAATGGCTGACTGGCGGCCATTTTGTTAAAGAATTCAGTTCTGGATCCGTATCCAAAACATGTCTGGATTGATCAAGTTCAAACTTCACACACACATGGTACATCATGTCACAAATAGATATGTGCCTTTGTTTCATGATCTGCTTAACAATAGCGGAATGATGGCCATTTTAAGGCCGAAAATGCATCAAAATCACGTATTTTCACAATTCCAGAACCGGATCTCAGTCATGCATGGATGGATTTTGTTCAGATTTAGCACAATGTGTTGTACATATGCAGGTGCATTTCGGTCATGATCTGCTTTGAATGTATATGTCACTCAAATATGAACGGAACGGGGACGTGTCATTGACAATGACTTGTTGAGTTTTATTGTATGTATGTATGTATGTATGTATTCTGTGCGTGAACATCATCTTATGAATGCTCTGTTTAAGAATAAATAAATCTCAAATTTAAATTTTCACACAATATGGAATGGAGTAAATTTAAGAAATATTCAAACCAGTATTATTTGGCCATTATCGAAATTTCCAAACTAATATAAAGGTATCATTAGCAATTAATCCATAATTTTTTTTATCTGTAATTTAAACTGTATTATATATTTTTAGCTTAGAAAACTGAGTTGGTATAATTGAAATTTTATTGTAAATATATTTAGGTTTTTTTTTAAGTGGACATTCATCTGTCAAGTGTAGTAAACACTTATGTTGCTTCACTATCATTTTGTCGGCATGGTGAATTGCAAGTATTATCTAGCGTGCGTATACAGCAGCCATTCTTAATTTTTTTACAATTCATGCTATATTTACATTGAAATTAATACAGTATATGTAGTATTCATTAAGGAACACACTATAAGTTTCTTGAAATTAATACAGTATATGTAGTATTCATTAAGGAACACACTATAAGTTTCTTGAAATTAATACAGTATATGTAGTATTCATTAAGGCACACACTATAAGTTTCTTGAAATTAATACAGTATATGTAGTATTCATTAAGGAACACACTATGAGTTTCTTGAAATTAATACAGTATATGTAGTATTCATTAAGGAACACACTATAAGTTTCTTGAAATTAATACAGTACAATTGAGGAATGCATTGGCTCGTATTTTCCTCGCCAAATTTTGCTTTAAATAGATAAATTACTGACCTATTTTTTTTTAGGAATTTTTAGCTTCGCTGTCAACTTTGTTTTGGAGCTTATCATATGAGCGATTGTTCTGCCGTCGTCCGTGTCAATGTTTTACTTTTTTAACTTCTTTTTGAAAACTACAAGCCTAAATGCTTTGATCCTTGTTGTATATGTACCTTGGGTAGACCTGTCTTAGATTTGTTCATTTCATGATGATATCTTCAATTCTCTAATTTTGGTGAATATTTTTGGTAAAAAGTGATATTTTTGACTTCTTGTTAAAAACCGCAAGTCCAGTTGCTTTGATATTACATATATAGGTACTACATGTGGACCTCTCTCTCAAATAACAATAAATGATATCTTCTGTTCTTTAATTGGAATGTGCATTGCTAACAGTGGAGCCATCTCAGGTGACAGGCTGCTTGTTATACAATTTAAGTTATATTAATGAGATGATTACAGTACATGTAGTATTATTTACTATGGTCTAGATTTATTGCATAATACATTATGGTATACTTTGATTCGTTTTCTTTTTTACGCTTATTTTGTTGTGTCATTGTTAAAATGCTCTTGTTGTCCATTCATGTAATGACTGGAGTCTCTGTTTGGCGTCCAAGGGGATAACATCCTGGCTTTGGTTATTTTTTGTTGATTCCAGGGCGGTACCAGTGTCACTCCTCCTGATCCCTCCCGACAAATACAAATTGTTCAACCCTTGGAAAGGTTTGATTGCATAAATATAAATAAGTGAGATGATCGTCGTAATCAAACACGGAAATTGTACATAATACATTCCGAATATTAACAATTTTTTTATGTACCGGTAATTATGATGACTATTTTCGCTTGTATTTTACACACAAAATGATTAGATAATATATTATTGCATTTTTCAGGATTTTTGTACTCACTTTTGCCATGCAAAGAAAAGATAATGCATCATTAATTTGTTATTTAATCTAGCTTCTCAATGGACAAGGTTGTAATAATTACGCTATGTTTTATTTCTCCGTTACAGTTATTTCGGTTGATTAGACCAAGATTTATACTAAGTGGGCATATACATCATGGATGTTACATTGAACATGACGATGGAACACCGGAAATAACTGTACCATCATTTAGTTGGAGAAACCGAAATAATCCCAGTTTTGTGTTGGTGAGTATGAATTCATATAAATTTCAAAAGATTATTGGTATTTTTTTTTTCTTTTATCCACTGTTTCTGTTTTCTCTCATTGTTTCTAGGTAACCATTTCTGCTGACGAAATTTCCTTCAATAAGTGCTTTGTTCCTAAGGAGAACACAGTGATCACTATCTATTTAATCAGTGGTGTTACCATGGTAATATGGACCATATTTTTGAAACTTCGGAGGAAGAATCGCAGAGTTGTATTTCCACACCAAGCAATAGACTGACTGAATACGTAGTGTAACTTGCATCTGTCTCCATATGTGGTGAATGGGTTCTTTTTTGAAACTTTTTGATATAAGTTCTAAAATGCATATTAATAATGCATTTACATAATTAATCGTTTAAGTATCTCCCCTGATAATTTTGCATATCATTTTTTTTAAATGTAATTTTCATTTGTTTTATGTTCAATGCAAGTGATTTTCAAATTGTTTTTAAATGAAAAATTAATGGACCTTGGTCAATGTTTGCTCAATTTTGTGTAGATAAAAATAATATACAACTAATTTTGCATACCATAGTAATTAGATGAAATTGACTTATTATAAATGTCTGGCCAAAATATTAAATTACAGGCAAGCAGTAAAACAATTTTTTTTCTTTCTAAGTGAACCACAGGTAACAAACAGGTATTGCATGGCGCCCTCTGTGGTATCCATATCACAAGTTGTTTATTCAGCCATCTTTTTTAAAAATATTATTTATTATTTGTTTGCATCCAGTCATTTAGTCAAATTTTTAACAGTTTTGTTGGTAGATAGAGCAAAATCCCAGAGACATTTATAGTTGGTTAAAGAAGTAATTTGTCTTTTGTAAATTTTGGAAAATATGCCTTATGTATTGTTATTTTTATAGTTTTCATTTTAATTTTAACACTTTTTTCAATGTTTATTAATTGTTTTTTGCACAAATTCACTTTACTTTTCTCTAATACTTTATTTTTATTTTTATTTTTGAGCATATTGTTCTGCTTTTTTTCTTGTGCTAGTTTTCAACTTAAAATTAATTACCAGTTAATTGTAACTGTCATTTTATCTGTGAACATTGACAATGTAAATCTATGCATTATAGTGAACTGTATATTTGATATGAAATATTAAGAAAGATAGTTTTGTGATATACCGGTATATTGAATGAGTTCTTTATCTCAGTGTTTTGTAGCTTGTCTGTTATACCCATATATTGAATTTCTGTATTTGTTTTTTTTAGAGGCACACAGCCACAAATTTACCATGTGCCTTACTAATAAAGCAAATATAAGGTAACCATCAGTCCAAAACATGAAATTAGTGTTTTGGGTTCCATCCGTGCATCTGTCCAGCAACATTCAGTCTGTGACTTGCCTTGAACAATTTTGTTCAATGTTGATGCTAAGACCAGATATAATGATATACATAAGCTAAACACATTTTTCATTTTGTTGAGTTTTGTTTAACTGGTGGCAATTTTCATCCAAAAATCAACCCTTGAACTTGTGCATCGGTGATCCACCATGTTTGATGTTCATAACAAGTTTAAAAAATGGTATGCCTGAAAAACCCCCAGCTGACATCAGTTTATTTTGGGATTTGCAATCATGTTTCATTTTCAAGTGTCCTTCAGATGCATTGACTGATTTTTTTTTTAAAGGTGCTACAAAGACAACTTTAGTTGAATTTGTTGACATTTGATCAAAAAATCAATATTTGAACATGATAGTCTGGCTCGATTTCCTTCAAACATGGAATTGACATCATTCCTGGTGGGTTAATTACTATCTAATTGAAAATGTTTTCTCCCGTTTTCCCCAATTCAAAGTCAATACAAAGACAAGACATCAAAGTAAACATATCAATTGGTATTTCTACAGCGTGTATGGACCTATTTCATACAAACTTGGCTAGAATTCATCTAATTGGTTAGTGATAATGCATGCCATGGGCTTCATTTGGAGTGAAATAAAATATTTTTGTATATATGTGTATGTGTGTTCATTCACTTTTATTTGTGGTACTTGTCCACATTGCTAACTATAAGGTATGTTAATTATGAGACCTTAAAGCGAAG
Source organism: Saccoglossus kowalevskii (assembly GCF_978046115.1). Lineage (NCBI taxonomy): Eukaryota > Metazoa > Hemichordata > Enteropneusta > Harrimaniidae > Saccoglossus > Saccoglossus kowalevskii. The sequence goes on along the minus strand of NC_140646.1, from coordinate 23,688,338 downwards.
GAGTCGTCACCTGCGCATACGTCTGATGGCCATTGTCATTGTTTACAAACAAGCATCTACCCATGAACCTTTGCGTTTTTAGCGTGTGTTATCACTTGGGACTCAAATCCTACACGTGTGCAGGTGACGACCCTCCCGCTTTAAATAGACCATTTTCCGTTCACCACTAGACCCTGTATTATTCATGAAATTGAACTAAAAGTAGGACAAACAAAGGTCATAACATTGTAGTGTCAAATACCATAGGGATTTGATAAATGCGAAAACATTTAGGAGGTATTTCCACGTATATTAATGTGCTGTCCACATTTGATGATGGTCAATTTTAATGATGTGTTATAGGATATGTTAACGTAATACTGCCCTCTCAAAGTTCAGCATTTTGACATTCAGCTATAAAAAAAAATTTGAATTCAAAATAAAATTGATTTTGCAGCAGATATATATAGTGACCAAAAAATCATCTTATTTTTCATTCTCATTGTACTGATTTTTCATGAGTTCAATGTGAAATATAGGAAAAAAAGTATATTCGCTGGATTTTATTTTCACGGAATCATCCCTTCAGCGAAAATAGCGAAAATAAATTCCAAGCGCAAATAAAGTATTCTACAGTACTGTAAAATACTTTATTTTCGTTTAGAATTAATTTTCGCTGAAGGAATGATTCAGTGAAAATAAAATCCAGTGAATATACCTTTTTTCCTATATTTAACATTCAACTTGTCAAAAATCAGTGAAAATAAATTCCATACAAAACATCCACAAAGTCTATTCATCGAAAATTAATTATTTTAAAGTACCTTATAATTAACAAAAACAAAAACAGACAACATTGAAATATTATAAGGGGAGAATTGGAAAAATTTAATTTTATTTTTTCTAAATTCCGTAATTATTATTATTTTTAAGTCACCGCAGTCTCGTAATATCTCGCGGAATTTGCTGTCGCAGTCTTCACCACAGCGTGACTTGACGTCACAGGGGTATCCCAAAGATGGCCGACGTGAGAATGGGGTTACGAGTTGTTCTCCAGTATTGCTGCGCTATTGTCATTTCCCCGTAGTCGGATACGGCCTACGTTGATTACAACGCAATCGGATTGTTAAATGATGCTTTTCAATGGTTTGATTTCATTTTCAGTTTATTTTGTCCCTTACATTCGTGGATATGACGATACTGTTTAGGAGGTAAACACTTTTTTATATTTTGACGGGTGACCCTGCCGACGCATATAACAATTTCACGTGTGACCCCGCTGACACAGATAACGATCACGTTCTTAGCTCACGTGGAGCTCTGTCAGATTTGTCCATGACGTGATTTAATTTAACTTCCATAACTTTCATATTTCTATGGCTGTTATGTTATGGCATGATTTGTTTGTAAATACGTTATATTACTGTATTGTTTAGCAATCTTGATTTGCCGTAAGTTTCGTAAAAAAGATTTACGCCAGTTCGTCTCAGGGAGCTGTAATTGGTTTCATAAACTAGCCCTGCGTACTTCCCATGACATACGCATGTAACTCACGTTTTTGCTCAAGCACGAGCAAGTATTATTGTTGCCGTGTTTTGTCTTGTTAGACCAGACTTTTTTATTCTTTGTTTCTTGAGTTTTTATAAGGCAATTTTTTTGAGGAGGGCGAAAAATAAATAAAATTAATTCTTTTTTCCCATTAGATTTGTGTGATTCTCAAAGAATTGTAATTGAGATCATTGATCGGAGAGAAGAAATGAAATAACATTTTATTCCATGTAATAACCTTGTTTCTCATCTGCGCAAGACTTCGATACTTTGATCATGATACTCCCACGAAAATGCAACTTGGGTTTGTTATGCGGCGAGCGGGAAAAAAATGAAGATAAAAATAATAATTTTTAGCCATTTTTTGCACTTACAAGTCGGCGGGCGCGAGAAATTACGCTGAAATAAAATTTGATTTTCATTTCATTTTCGCCTCCTGTTCATTCGACGGGTTCGCGAAACAAGGGATAGTAAAAGTCTGGCCTTACTGTTGAATACCAACAAATTGTGTTTGTTTGTTTATATCATTTACAGTAGTGGAGCACCTGGTCACCTGATGTGCATGATTGTAGTAAATCATTAATAACTCACATGATCTGACACTTTAGGTGTTCCTGAAAAATGTTTGTAAAAATAAAATGCTGAAGAGAGAAAAAAACACTGGCATGTTTGGTACGCGATGTAGAAAGAACCCTAAACTCCTCACATATGTCAGCTGACTGTCAGAAAAACATATTTCATATTGTTGTATGATATGAAAAAAAATTAGAAAAAAATTACTACCCTGGACTTTTGAATAAAATATGAATATACAATGTATGTTCCTCCAGCCCCCCATTCCAAATCCATAGGTAATCCTAAATGTTGACGTTGATCAGCATATGATGACAAGTTTGATGCCATTTTGAACTATCTTAATTGGAATATCAACTTTTAATGAATAATACTTTACTGTGAGTTCACTTTTGGTAATGTTTCTGTCATTTCCTTATTGTTCTAAACACCAAAACAGCAACATTGTCAGCTAATTTGATGACTGTTTTGTTACGCACGTGTCTCAAGATCATTACGTGATTAGAACTGACAATCCATGTTTATGAGGGTGTGTTGTTCAGCTTAAATGCCTGCGTGTTAACGCACTAGACACAGCAGTGATTGTGTCTTGACATTTCAGACAACTGTGTCAGTCCATACATTTTGCTTGGATAACTTAAAAATTTATCATATAGCAATTTATACTTTTGGTAAAATAATTAAAAATTGAATAGTAATCGCATAATGATCTTCTATTTTATATATTCAAATGTCTGAGTTTTGCTATGATATCCCCCGGGGGTTCTTCCAGACAGGGAGCAGCTCCCTCATACCCCCGGTTTGTGCTCTCTTACCGAACCTGGAACAGTCAGTAGATCATGATCAGTTATAACAAATATAGTGTTACCAATGGTAACAAAGGTGTGCTCCCTCTTAAAGTTTGTTTCTAGAAAAACCCCTGTCTCTTGTTGAGGTTCATTTGTCTCAGGGTTCTTCTAGTACCGGTAACCATGTTTGATTCAACTTGATCTGATCATGTAATTCTCTATAGATGTGCATAGCTAATCAGTCAGCAAGTCAGCTAGCAATATTGCTGTTTTGGTGTTTGAAACAAGATTCACGAAAAATTTGTCAGTTGCGAAATTAAAATGGTTTACAGTACACTTCATATTTAATGTATTAATAATAATAATAATAATAATAAAATAATTATATTATTTTTTCTCAACAGATTTGTGTGCAATAAAATTTTTATTCTGAATCAAATTTCAACAAGAAATCTGACTACATCGGAGGCGTCCACTATTCTGAGGCCTTTTTATTTTGCTGTGCATCCTGATTTGTTTGGACAATACCCCAAGGAGAGAGTAAGTTGGATAATCTTAGAAGAAAATCATATACAATGTATGACAGCACCACAGTGATCTGTACCATGATAAATTTGAAATAATCACAAAATGTGATTTTTTGATTGAAATTGATTGAAATCAAATTAGGCCTAGCAAAAAATAGTTGTCTTTCAGATTGTTATGCATATCAGTTAAGAATGTCTTTTTCACAGCTTTGTTTTTGTTTTTTTGTCGGAAATTAAATTTTCATGTGGAATACAAATTGACCAAAAACTTTTTGTTTTCTGAGCCTTAAATGCAGGATGTAAAATTGTGACATCTTTTATTTGATGTGTAGTTTTCATAGCTTATTTCATATTCCTCCTTATAATTGATGAGTAAGCCCAACAGAAAGTTGTTGTTTGTCGGTCGTGGTGGCTAGTGTTCTCATTATTAGCTCTGCTGTTGACTTTGTCGAGCGGAGCTGATCATATGAGTGATTGTCCGTCATCGTCCATGTCAACTTTTTACTTTTTCGATTTCTTCTTGAAAACTACAAGCCTGAATGCTTTGATACTTGGTATACCTTGGGTAGACTTCTCTCAGACTTGATGTTTGTCAGATTTTGTGATGATATCTTCAATTCGCTAATTTTGGTGAATATTTTTGTAACATTTGGTGGAAAGTGATATATTCGACTTCTTGTTAAAAACCTCAAGTCTGATTGCTTTGATATTACATATATAGATACTACATGTGGACCTCTCAGATTTGTTCATTTCGTGATAATATCTTCAAATATCTAATTTTAATGAATATTTTTTGGGGGAAAATGATATTTTCAAATTTTTGTTGAAAACAGCAAGTCTGATTGCTTTGATACTATACATATTCTTCTTTTTCTAATGATATCTTCTGTTCTTTAATTGAAATGTGCATTGCTAACAGCGGATCTATCTCAGCCGACAGGCTGCTTGTTTACTGTTATCATAGCATCATATCAGTCAATGTTCTCTTCTCTCGGAGATGTTAATTTATTCTCTTGTTTCCAACAAATCCAAGCATAGTGGTTATTACCGTATGTTGAAATGGTTGCTGCTCCTCTGATATAGCAATCATGGAATTCAAAGGAAATTCAATGATGCTATACTATTTGTTGGTTTTATGGATCATGCAGCATTTACGTGTGACCATTTAATTGTATGTAGTGTGTTAGTTCATTTTCTAGCATTCTCATCCAGGAAAACACTAATCTGATACCGGTAGTAACTGGCAAAGAATATCAAATGGTTTTTGTATTTTGTGTGAACACAACATTGACAAATAGAAAGTTTCTATTTTACAGAATGTGAATGAAACATCCTTGAAACAGCTGAATTCATATCTAGACTCTCTTCAGGGAGAAACATATCCTGAACCGCTGACTCTGACCTTTTATCTTAGACACAACACTGCCAAGGAATCCTTACATACAGCGGGTATGTTATATTGTAACACATGTGAATTCCATTTTTTCAATATTACACATTTTATCTGCACTTTGATTTGAAATTTTGAGATTGTCAACGTCACTGACTCATTATCATTAGATTCCAAAACTTAGTTCACTCACAGTGTGGTTCACTTTTGATAGACTCTTTTAATAAGTCTGGCGCCCTCACAGTTTTATGTGAGAAATTTTTTTCATGGCAAATCAATGTTATTATAATTTTATTAGTAGTATCTCGGAAATTTTGAAAATTAGCTACCAGCCCAAGGCTAAACAGACAACATCATAATTGAACACACTGATTTCAGTTGAAAATAAAAAGTGTTTCTCACCTTTAAACAGTTTCTTATTCTCAAAAATGGAGCTACGTAACGATCCCCCAAACATTGCCAGGGCCAATCACAAACAAAAATAGACAATGAATTTTTAACACCTCTGTTTTCTCCCACATGAACCAACTCTCCCCCAAAATAACACACAAATTTCTTGTCTTCTACTGACTTCCTGTTCCAGTCCATCTCTGAGAATGCAGTAAAAATGAGAGACTTTTTTTTTTTTTGTTCACCTGAAAGGCCCCTTCAACAGGAAACTGTTATGAACAGTTTCTATGCAATGTGCTAATCATAACTACTAGGATAGTATACTGTTTTTTGTTTTCTCCTCTTAGCCATCAACCATTTACACCCAGTCACATTTACTGTGAAATCTCACAATGTGCGTTCAACCGTCAAACATATCCTAAAGTCATGTATGATTTCAACGGATCGGCTAGAGTCGATACCCGTCAAGAGAAGGGGTGGATCATTTCCGAGGCCGATAAGATGGGATCCTACGTACTATACATATACCGGCAAAACGGCACCCTCCAGTGACAGGATTTATCAACAAGCAAAACCTAAACCTCAGACTTTAAGGTATAAAAATTTTTTTTTTTAGTCCCTGTTTGGACGAAGTCTGAAAACCAGGACTTATAATTCGGCCTTTGTCCGTCTGTGCGTCCGTCCGTTCATTCTTTGCATGTGCCTAGTACTTTATGTGGGACATATGCATATGCAGTGGTTTGGAGATTCGATTCAAAATGGCCGACTGGCTTGGTCAGTTTTCATTCAAATTTAGTACATAGATCATACATGTTAGGATACATGTCCCCGATCGTCCGTGAGTTCTTGAGTCTGTCCGTCCATCCGTTCGTGTGTTCGTCCATCCGTGCGTCAGTCTGTCCAGAGTCATATTTCAGAATCCTGTGGACTGATTCCGTTCATTCTTTGCATGTGCCTAGTACCTTATGTGGGACATAAGCACAAGCAGTGGTTTAGCGATTCGATTCAAAATGGCCGACTGGCAGCCATCTTGTGTTTTTTTTGTATTTTGGACATGCTTTGTCAGTTGTCATTCAAACTTGGTACATAGATTTTACATGTTAGGATACATGTCCATGACGATTTATTTAGCAATTGGATCGGTATCCTGGATGTGCTCTGTCAGTTTTCATTCAAATTTGGCACATACATGTACTTTATACATATTAGGATGCATGTCCATGACAATTTGTTTCAAAATCTGGTCAAGGATGGCCGATTGACAGCCATCTGACTTTTTGGCCTTACTACTATATTTCCACAATTTATGTACCATTTTCATTCGTATTTGGCACATACATCATACATATCAGTGTGTTTCATAATCAGATCAAAGATGGCCGAATAACGGCTGTTTTTATTTTTGGCCATATTACTACTACACGGAATACGTGTTTTGATGTAAATAAACAATTTGTTGTATACACCACTTGGAACTCAAGTTTCAAGGACACGCTCACAACAACCCCTCCGCTTTAATATGACGAGCACAAAGAGAACTTTCAAAAATTTAATGGCGACTGTCATTTTCAATGACTTGTTATTCAGTGAGTTAGTTTTTACTTCTTTACTGAATACTGTTACATTGTTATACATTGAGAATTAATTGATGATCAATGAAATGACATCAGTGTTAAAGATTGTGAAGCGTGTATCTGAATTTTGTGTACACAAACAATGCGTTTTACATGCGATGGGTCCATATCGAGCACACAATGACCACTCCCCTTTAACTTTTTAAGACAAAGCTAGCATATCAAGAATCTGTCATCATCTGCTGTCAATGACTAGGATTAAAAAGAAAGAAAAAGATTTGGGCAATGTCTTTTTTTGCTCAAAAAAGTTATAAAGTTGAGACAGGACATTTATGACAGAGAAAGGCTTAATCACTTTTACAGAAAACAGCTGACTGAAATCCTTGCCATTGTTGTGTGTGTGTATATTGGGTATAACCAGCACGACTGACTAGTGTAGTGTCCATTTCTAGATACTGGATGCAGACGAATATAAGCAAAGCACGTCAGAAATTAGAAGATAATAAACCCCTTGAAAGAGAGATCAAAGAAGTTCGTGAATTTCTATGTAAGCAATATGGAATACGAAATATAAGTTGGCACAGTGGATGGGGGTTATCAGCATACAGGGCGTGTCTCAACAGTTTGTGTAGATTAACTGAACAACATGCAGCAGAATTGAATGTCCTGAGAGGTAAGTATTCTAATTTAACACTTAGACTTTCCCGCCCATATTTTTTTTTTGCACTTTTTCTATTATATTCTTCAATGTTTCTGGAAATGAACTCTAATTTTGGAGCCAACAGACAAAATTTGAGTCAATTTCCAGTTTTTACTCAAAACATTTGGCTATTTTTGTCTCAATCTTCTGAAGAAATGTGCAGACTATAAACGGGTCTATTTTGTGGAAAGAGGACACGGGTAGTGAAAAGGTTAAGGCTGGAAAGAGGACTTCAATGATTAGATTCAGTGCTCACTAAACTTGATCATACATGAAGGTGTAACTCTGATATTTACACAGTGATGCATTGTGGTTATCATAAGTATGTGTTTACAAAAATGTTTGATCAATATCAGGTTGTTCAATCGTCTGCCTTTATGTTTCCCTATGTTCAAAGGTGTATGTATGTCATTGTTTCCTTGACGTTTTATTCACGAAATTAGTAACAGCAAGACAATGTTGGAGAGAACATATTTACATTGTAATTCATGTTCAGAGCAAAAATGGCCAAGTGGCAGCCATTTTGTTTTTTTGAAAATATCTTATTCTCTCACATATTTTATGGTTTCTGGGAGATGTACTGAGAACATGCATATCTAGAGCACTATAGTTATGGAATATTGGTGCGATATTTATCAAATTTCAGGTCGCTCTGTCGTATTCAGTAGCAATACAGGTATTGACAGAAATGGTAGTATTGTGTTAAGCAACATGGATGTCCCACATCATTGGCTTATGGTAAGTGAATAGAGCAGACCCTGGTAGCTTAATAAAGTGAATAAAAAAACAAGACATATTTTCGGAATCTCAACCTCACTGGACATAAAGTTTCATAATTATTTTCTGACACTTTCTCACAGATTATGAAACTTAATTTTCATTAATCATTCTTGTAATTAAAGTTGTATTATCAGATTTATATTGTGTTTTAGCCTTTAACATTGTCTGTCAACGTATCTTCATGAATTATTGTGTGCCATAATTTTTCAATATTGTACAGGGTACCGGCTTCCTATCTTTTTTAGGAAATGTAAATTCCAAATATGCAATAATTACACAATATTTCTGAGGTAGCAGACATGTTTGAAAACAAAATTCATAACAAGTTTCCATAATTTTTCCATCCTGCTCAGTTCTAGTGGTTTTATTGAAAAGATGTACAAAGTATGCAGTACATGGCCGCATTGACCTTTGCTATGTGTTGGGTGATACATGATCATGCTTTGCGATATCCTCCGAATTGTCGAAAAGTATTATCTGTTTTTCGCAAATGAGAATTTTGATTTGTTTGTGATTGAGTTCTAAAGCGGGGGGAGTCGTCACCTGCGCATACGTCAGATGGCCGTAGCGTGTCATTGTTTACAAACAAGTTTCTACCCTTGAGCCTTTGCATTTTTAGCATGTGTTGTTATCATCGTTTGGAACTCAATTTCTGCGTGTGCGCAGGTAACAACCTTCTTGCTTTAAGCATTTGGAGGTATCAATAGGTCCACTGAATCACTTTCAAAATAGTTCGACCAATAATAGACCTTAAAATACATTTTAAGGTCTATGTACCAATGCAGGCATACTCCATCGCATTGGTTTACTATGGATGCTAGTTTATATAAAAAATAATAACTATAGCAACATTTTATCTATGTCTTTCCCCTGGTGTAGTTACTTGGATCAGTGGACAAATATGAAGCAGTGTTAGATGAACTTCCTGTACTAGAGAGGGCGCTCTCCACACAACTTGGAGACATTCAGATAATTCGACGCGAGAATATACGCATATTGCTGGCAGAGGCATATCATAATCTGTTGTCTCGAATGTTACGTTCTGTTGTTAATTATTATCGGATGAAAAACCACATGTATATTTCGGAGTACAGCGGGTCATATTATGGTGATGTGAGTGAAGGACCTGACCGACCAAAGCAAGGAGCTTTGCGAGACTGTGAAATACTTGTGGAAAAGTAAGTATGTCATGTATCATGAAACTGGTTCGTATGCAGATTGTAAACTGCTACAGTTGTATTCATATGCAGATTGTAAACTACTATGGTTGTATTCATATGCAGATTGTAAACTGCTACAGTTGTATTCATATGCAGATTGTAAACTACTATGGTTGTATTCATATGCAGATTGTAAACCACTATGGTTGTATTCATATGCAGATTGTAAACTACTATGGTTGTATTCATATGCAGATTGTAAACTACTATGGTTGTATTCATATGCAGATTGTAAACTGCTACAGTTGTATTCATATGCAGATTGTAAACTGCTACAGTTGTATTCATATGCAGATTGTAAACTGCTACAGTTGTATTCATATGCAGATTGTAAAGTGCTACAGTTGTATTCATATGCAGATTGTAAAATGCTACAGTTGTATTCATATGCAGATTGTAAAGTGCTACAGTTGTATTCATAATGCAGATTGTAAACTGCTACAGTTGTATTTGTATGCAGATTGTAAACTTCTATGGTTGTGTTCACATGCAGATTGTAAACTGCGACAGTTGTATTGATATGCAGATTGTAAACTGCTACAGTTATATTCATATGCAGATTGTAAACTGCTACAGTTGTATTTGTATGCAGATTGTAAACTTCTATGGTTGTGTTCACATGCAGATTGTAAACTGCGACAGTTGTATTGATATGCAGATTGTAAACTGCTACAGTTATATTCATATGCAGATTGTAAACTGCTATGGTTGTATACATATGCAGATTGTGATTCGCTGTAGTAATGCTCACATAACTTGTAAACCGCATTGCATCAACTCGCATATTTTGTCAAACGCTATTGCAAATCTCACATATTTTGAAAACCTACACTGTTTTTGTATAGACCAGACCTTGTACCTTAGTTAGGACTGCAACATTACTAGTAGTCTAGGGGCAATGTCTGGATAATGAGATAAAGGGCAGGGATTTAAACCCATCACATTAACCACAGAAAGTAACCTTACGGGAATTTGGTTGGTTCTTCAATGAAAATTGACATCTTTACGTTATTCTTTCACTTGTATTAAATTGTTCATAGGCAAATGACAATACTTACAATATAATAGACTTTTTGCATTTATGTGACTTAACCGTAACTCAGTGCTGTGCATATGACAAGTCACCATCCCTCAACCGGTGTTGAGGGACGGTGGACAAATCAACTGCTTTCTGAATCTTTAAAATTTTACTGTTTTGGTCAATATCATAACATACATGGCTTCATGCATTTACAACATGCTGACCACAACTACGACGTTTACGATCATTATTACAATGTACAAATTATAATATCGAACACTGCCCATTATTGAAATGCCAGGTTCTCATTGGTGGATCGGTACCACATGTAGCCCTGTTATCAGACAATAACTGGGCAGTGCTTGTGGTCATTGCATGAACATACAAACAAGACTGAGTTTGCCATATCCAGTACAATAATTGTATGGACCATTTAAAAAACAAAACCTCCATGATTCATTTGTGTTTAAAAAAATCCTGGTTATTCCATTTCATGGTTTTTGCATGTCATATGCTCGTGAATGGCCTGCTTCTGCTTCTGCATCACGTATATTCAATCTTTCAACATTTTGGGGTAATATAATTGAAATAATGGACTCCACACTGCCTATTATAGCATGATAACAGGGCTTGGACGGGTTGTTTGCTTAAATTGTGCACATCACCATCCCTGCCCTGTTAATTAAACAGTAATGAACCTCCACAGCGCCATATTGGATGATGGGAAGCGTCTATGGCAAGATAATATGTCAGACAAAGCCAAACACATTATCGCATCTCAACCCTTCCCTGAATCGAATAACGCTGCAAGGGTTCATTATTATTGTTATAAATCACCACCATCACAATTGAACAAATTTAGTTAAATTTGGGGATTTTTCTTAAAAATAAATTTACTTGTGAAATAATAGTGTGATAATGTACAATGATGTCATAAAAACCTCTAATACATGTAATAATGGCCAGTGAGTCGTCCTTTATTTAGTATACTGCACTGATACCACATTTATTTATCTGTGCAATACATATCAGCTGATACAGCCACTGCAATGTTTTGTCTTCTCTCATAACGTATGTATGATTTATCTTAGTGATGCAGGTGATGTAAGACTTCTATCAACCGGTCAGTTTCTTGTACCAGCTACCTACCCACCTGTCTTGTTGCTGGAGTATATACTTGATAAACAAGACGAAACTAAGTATCGAAAACAGGAATATCTCAGGTAAGAATCTCAGTCATGTCGCAGTCAAGTTTATCATCCAATTAACAACCTGCTGGTGGCACTAGGGTTTTTAAAATGCACTACAATCTGGAACCAGATATCACACATGTGTAATATCATTTTCGAACTCACTGAAGGTCTGAAATACTGTGGACCCATTGATTTTCACTGACATTTAATTTCACTATTTTGATGTTTTGAGCTTATTTCCTGTGTTTTAATTTCACAAATTTGCAAAGGAAATAATTTTATTTTTATTTCACATGTATCAGCGAAAATTAAAACCCAGTGAATAATAAATGCATTTACACAGGAACTGTGCCTGGCTTGTTCGGTCGCAGTTCGAAAACTGGAACTTATATGGATGATTAACCTCTGTGCGTGCATCCGTACGTACGTACGTACGTACGTGCGTGCATGCGTGTGTTGTCTGGACCTGTATCTTAGACATGCCTGGACTGATTAAATCAAACTTCACACATACATCATGCATAATATGATACGTATGCACATCAGTTTGTTTCACAATCTGATTCAAGATGGTTGATTGGTGGCCATTTTTGTGCTGAAAAATCATCAAATTTTTTCTGGCATTCAGGAAACCGGATCTCGGCTGTTTACAGATGGATTTTGTTCAAACTTGGTACATACATTGGACTTTATAGCACCTTGATGCAAATAATTTTGTTTTTCAGATCAGATTCAAAATGGCAGGCTAGCGGCCATTTTGTTTTAGTGAATGCGGTTCTAGTGCCATATCTCTGACATGCTTTGAGTGATTATACATCATTAGACATTATGGGTTCCTGATGCACTTAATTTTTTTTCAGATTGGATTCAAAATGGTTGACGGGCGGCCATTTTGTTTTAGTGAATGCGGTTCCAACATGCTTTAACTGATTATGTTCAAATTTTATATATTCATTATACATCATGTCATAGATATACAGATATATTGGTTTAATTAACTATTCAATTCAAAATGGCAGACCGTGGCCATTTTGTTTTAATTGATGCTCTTCCGGAGCAATATCTCCCAATATGGACAAGTACTCATTCGACGATTAGATACAAGATGACTGAATGTCAGTCATTTTAATGTTAAAAAATCATAATCAAGCATCAGCTTCTGAATCCATACTTCTGACATGTTTAGGTTCCAACTATGCATGACTTGTTGTTTGTAATTTTATTGACTTGTATCTGATATTGCATTTCCGGCTCCTGGAACAGCTGTAAAACTGTAATAATAAACAAAAATAAATAAAATGAATTAAGAAAATATTTTTTTTATTTGTAGGTATAGTAAATTAATGGAAGATATAATGAGGCATTGTCAGAATGATCTTGAACTTGATTCACTGACAAAAGACAATGCAGTGACTCCCGAAGAAATAATGATGTGTTGTCAGAGACTTCTTGACCATCCCTACGAGGCGGGCATCAGCTTACAAGGACTCAAACTCAAAATATCAAAATTCTATTCAGTTTCAGAAGATGGGGAAATGTGTATTCCCTGGGACTGGAAAATGTAATGAGTAATTACTATTTATGGCTAAATTTACGCTAACTTAAGGAGATCATGGAAATGGGCTTACCTAGCTATGTTACTTAATTCGCAATGGTTTATTTTTCACATGCACTATGGTGTCTCTATAATTGGTTAGTTGCTGGTTAGTTAGTTGCTGAATCTTTCTTTAGTTTCATCTGTTTCATAATCTTTTTCAAAAAATAATCGACTACAAACTGATACTTGCAACTGTTTAGCTTGAATTAAAATAATTGTATCATAGAGGAAGAATATGCGTGAAGTTCAGTCCAATTTGACTTGTATGTCGAGCAAATTTAACATATGCTACTGAATTTTTGATTTGATGATTTAATTGTGTTTGCGAGGACACATTCTGTTTTTGTGAAAGTGACAGTGTGTCTTTTTCTTGGTAGACATTTCGGTCAAAACATTTCACCTGAAAAATGAAATTTGTGATATATACGTAAATAAATATAAATATACTTTATGTAACATAAAAAAAAAGACTTTCATGGCAGAAATTTACTACACTAATACGAATAAAAAAAACACTTGTGGCTGAAACGCCCACCTGAAAATAGCTGGTGCTGAAACATCTGTGACAAAAAGCTCAGCATTTATGCGTCTTTTGAACTGCAGTGGTGCTGTGTTATTTATCATACAATAGGCATCGAAAAAAGGTATTCAGGAACCATTTGCTAGGAACAAAAAAAAAAACAGTCATGTTTCGGGTTAACCATCATGTACATCATCAACAATTTTATCACAGCTCAAGGAAAAATCAATTTTCATAATTAAAAAAAAAATTCAATGAAAATTTTAAAAATAAAACTACATGTATGTGCTTGCATCAATTTATTGCTGTGCCTGTATATTCATGCAAACATGACTGGTGTTTGTTGTTGGTACTGGTACCTTTTTTTCGACTCCTCCTGTTATATGCGCAGATGACGTGTGACAGACATTTCACACCCGCTTAAATAGTGTGCGTCCGCATCCCGAATTATTTTGATTGGTTACATTTTGTGTCAGTGCTGTTATATTTCATATTTCTGAGTTTTGATTTATTCGATTTTTAATTACGTCAAGCAATAATGACTGACATGTGTCAACTTTACATGTAATAAAATTTTGTTATTTCATGTTGAATTGTCTTCTTCTTTTCTCACACATAAACCTGACTGTTTTCATATTTGCTATCACAATTTCATTCAAAGTTAACATAACATGGATACTGATTAGTTGTTTAATCAACCATTGCCCAGTTATTGATTGTAATTGATGCACCTGTTCCTGTGATTTGATTTCATTCTGTGTAACAAATATTTAACATATTACATACATCTAGTATGAGACCATTATCGAACACTGGCGCAGCATAATTAAAGACTGTTGAACACATTGAACTTATTAACTGTATTCTTGAGGGCAAAGCTATGTCACAGAATGTTCTATGCCATGCACCATTTTACTGTGTATTTCTATGGGCTCTGTGCGAGGCGCTGTAGAATGCCGGTCGAAGAGTTGGTGAAAACGGCAAGAAAAGTCGAGAAAACAGCACAAACTCAACTTTAGGTACTTCTGAGCAACCAAATTTATATACGTCCCAACAGCTAGCCCTAAGTACAGTTTTGTGAGTGTTTGCTTGGATGTCTGTCCACCCCCCCCTCCATCCCCCGAAAATAACGATCACATAAATACTGGTAAATTCAAATGTATAAAATTTATTGAGAATGAGATGAACACCTTTTCAATCACACTATTTAAATGAGTTATACAGATGTCATTTAAGACGTGTCATATTCAGTCAGCTGGATATGACAGGTTATCAAATAATGCTGTTATTTATGATTCATGAAATTGTCTTGATTTGGGGTTAAAAAAAACAATATTTTATCTCAAAATTATTAAATAATAAATTGAACACATTTTATCTGACTTTGTACTTACTGGCGTTATTTAAAAAATGTACCTAAAGATAAAAACTGGATAAATTATCAAAAAATGCAGACACGGTTTTGAGGAGACACACCAAAATAAATACAATCAAAAAGCGGTGTTGAAACTTTTTCAAATGGAATTTCTTGTTGAATGCCCAAAAATAAACAAATATTTGCATAATCAACGTCGATCTTTGTACCAGAATTTCAATATACAGAAATGTTTTCAATGTCTCATCAAAAGTTATGTGCAGTATTGCATGTAGAGACAATCCTCGTATAGATGCAGCCCTCATTAATTATGTAAATCACTTATAGTTATGTGAATAAAGACTTAAAAATTAGTTCTTGACCCGTTTTTGAATACGCTTCACTGAAAATTGAAAAGTTCATTTTCATATTAGCATGATTTGTATTCTTCAAAAAGTAAAAAAAAAAGTTTTTAATCATAAATGTATTTCTTAAACATACAGATTTACTGAATTTCAACCTTGGACCCTCTCATATAATACATGAATATGCATTGTGTTTTTTTTTAAATATTAATTTCATTTTAATGTTGGTTGAATGAATATTTATTAAAATATCGAATATAACTAAAGATTTATAAAATGAGGCTATGGAAGGAAGTGATATGTGATGAAGATAAATTGAAATAGTCGCACGAATTGCAAGATGTTCATAAAATCGCAAGACAAACCTACATTTCAAGAAATCCCAATACAAATTAGTTGGTATACAATATTTGGAGACAATTTCCTTTGCGTTATCTTTGTCTTTGCAAATATATATTCAAATGATTTGTTAATAAATATACAAATGTTCCTCAAAATTCTGGGAGGGCATTATTCGTTTGCAGATATTTACTTTCTGTAGTACATTTTTACTCAGAATGTCATTATATTAAAAAGTGATTATATTTACCAGCATTGTAAAACATTAATTGCCAGAGGTACAGTGAATGGCTGAATACTGTATCTTAGTTTGCAAACATATTTATGAAAAATTGTAAATAATGATTGCCTCAAACGCCCAACATTATAGTGGGGGGGGGGGGTTATTTTCGGTCAACATTTTTTGGTTCGTACAACGTAAATTGAAAAAATAAATTCCATAATTCTGTAATCACAGTGTAGACGTACAGCGTAATTAATCAAATATTTTTTTCGTACACTGTAAAAATGTGTAATTTTTCTTGGTACGTACAAGAATTTACATCCAAATAAAAAAAGTCGTAAAGAATAATCCAGGGAAATTACATTTTCGAAAATGTAAAACGACTAGATGACACAATTCACTGTAAACTGTAAAGACGTCTTTTTTTCCTTGCAAATTGTAAAAAGCCCTTTTTATTTCCTGTAAAACTGTACCAGCTACCCCCCTTGCCCCCCTCTATAGTATATGCCCATGAACCAAATGCATGCCTTCGCTTAACATAGAATTCCATTTAAAATGAAGCACTTACTAATTGAATGAAGTTCAACTAACTTGTTATTATTAATTAGAATTTGCGATATTGTCAAAATATGATTTCTCGATTGGTCAATTCTAAAATCCATTTTGATTGATAAAAATTTATATTTATAAAACATATTTATAATGTTTTCAGGTTTCTGCCATCCACTGTAAGAAAATTTATTGATTATGAATGATTTTTTTTTAATGTGACTGCATGTTCGGAAATGATTATTATTATATGTCTGGTTTTGTAACATTTCGTTTGAGCATTTTTTTGGGGCTATTTTGGAATCGGTAAATAAACCGCCATAGACGATTCAAATATTTTAGGTATCAAGTATAAAACTTGATATATCTTGGTATATATAAATATTAAAATAAGCATTTTACGAGTAATCTTTTGCAAAAAATTAATTTGCAGAAAAATATATACAGCTTATATTAAAGTGTCGTCTGCCGAAGCGATGGCTGTCAAAATAACCACTGGTGTCTTTTTAATAACATTTATTTAAATGTTGTATACTTTTATCTTCATTTTACTCTCTAACACAACTAACTAGAAACTTTTGAAATTTCATATTTTGGCAATGCTTATTTCATTGCCTTGGGTCACTGATGTGTTCCCTCCCTGCAACCCATTCTACCCACAATCCTTTAGTGCCCGTAAATAGAACAGCGACAAGATGGCGGAAGTGAGTGCGGAGCTCTCGACGGACAGTGAAAATGTACGACCACAGTCAGATAATACGTCTTCTGATAATGTAGCAGATAACACTTCGGAAGAGGTAAGAGTTCTACAGATATACCTTGAAAAACTGTTGCAATTTGTGACTTGTGGATGCTTCAAAATATTGCTTTTCTATGCTGCGTAGTTCCACGGCATGCATGCATGATTTGGCGCGGTCCTTATTTGCATACATTATGATGAAGGCCAGACGCAGACTAAATTTCTCGACAGCTCGACAGAAAGGGTGCAGTCGGATTTTGCTTTAGTACGGGGTGTAATTGTTCTTGATTCTGTGATTTCAACGTTCAATAACTTGCCAGTTAGCCGCTGAAACTCCCACCCAGATGTGGATATTGATCGTTTGTAATAACATAGAGATCCACGGTAAAAAGTAAGTTTTCCCGTTAGTGTATATCATGGTGTTG
Organism: Saccoglossus kowalevskii; assembly: GCF_978046115.1. NCBI lineage: Eukaryota > Metazoa > Hemichordata > Enteropneusta > Harrimaniidae > Saccoglossus > Saccoglossus kowalevskii. Next base: position 23,670,541 of record NC_140646.1, on the reverse strand, counting down.
CCTTCCCTGCACTGACCCGTGTGTTATATTCGACTGCCAACTAAGTTCAACCACGAATTGTTAATAATTGTCGATGTTTTAATAACTCTCGCATTGTCGCCGATTCGGCTGACGTCGTATACATGTGAAATAATACGAATTTCTGGTTTGTCATACGACTTCGTATGTGTATGGGGTCACATCATTTGGAGAGGGCAGACCCTCGATGAGGCACAGTCTAGGTTATTCAGGAAGTACGAGTACCGTTTTGTGATTTTCTCTCCAAAGTGCTATCGGTTTCCCAAAGTGAGCCTCAGAGAAAAGTTTGACTAGGCAGTTAGTGTTTTTCAATGTACAAACTAAATTATTTTGATAATTTTCTTCCATCAGAGTACACTAGATAAAATAACTAATCTTACTACATGTATATACCACATCCTGCGAAAAATTGATCTCAATAAGAATAGTTGTGAAACTTTGTTTTATCGTCCACAATTTTGTGAGATTAAAATTTATAAATAATTACCAAATAAAAATTTTTGCTGCGTGAAACATCGCACACCCGAAAAATTCTATATATTTTGAATCATTTATACTTTTACTTTTCCGTGAATAAATTTTCGTAAGAAATAAAATTTCACAAGTTTTTGCTCAATAACATGTTTACCATAAACTACAAAACATTTTTTCGTATATACATTTTATTATGATTTGTTATAGTAAATTCAACGATATTAAATAATTTTTTATACTGCTTATTTCAAGTCACATGATAAACGAAACAAAATTTTGCATCTTGTAAATAGTTGTTTTCAAATTTGTTCAAGCGTCAACATTTTGTTTTTATAAATTAAAAAAAATCAATGTTAGTCAATTGATTTTCATATCTCTCATAATTTTTTTTTTCAAAATACGATAGATATTTTTTATTTAATATTTATAATTCTGCTGCAATTTTGAAGTCAGTCAGAGTTTTGAGTGTTATTTACAGGGCGAGTCAACTAATGCCATCGAACATGACCAGGATGCATGATTCCTTGAGGCTCCCTTATTGGTTCACCAAAACCTATATGTGCATACTAGTAGTATGCAAATTTGTGTTCCGTCACATGACCTGACATGTGATCATATATGCTAATCTTTCAGCATGTCTGACGTCACTGGTGCTACAAGCAGGTCAGCTTGTTTGCCCGGATGTCGGCCAACCACCACCCGCTATACGTTTCCTTAACTTGTTAATGCTTTGGGTTTTTCGCTGTTACAATGTTCTATTTTTTTGAACATAGCATGCTGGTGTATCGTCAATTTATTGTTGTTTATTGCACGCTTTTGCCCAAATTTTAATTTGATGAGTTTTTCGGCTTGATTAATTTAATTAAAAAAATTATAACGTACTGTAACGGCTAATTTTAGTGAAACATATTTTTTGCGATAATGTAATTTGTTATTTTAGTATGTGTGTGGCATAATAGTGTTTCATCAGACTTTACTCTCATTTCACATTTTAAAATATGCATAGTGAAAAACCAGTTATCACAAGACCAGTGCTCGCTTCGGAGATCTGGTATGAACTAATTGTTCGGTTAAGTGCTAAATTATCTGTGGCTCTCGTCATAGCCATGATGCTTGGTTACCAAGTGTTCGTGTCAATTCGTTAGTGCTGAGTTGTCATGTCGCTTGGTTAGTTCGACCCAGGTGCCAAATTTTTAATAACTCTTACATTGTTGTCGATTCTAGATATATAAATGTAAAATTAATGTATTTCTGGTTTGTAATACAACTTTATGTGTGAAGGTCACATCATTTGGAGACAACAGGCCCTCATTGAGGTAGAGTTTAAGTTATTTAGGAAGTATTGTATTATGATTTTCTCTGCAAAGAGCTATTAATTTGGCTAGGCAGTTTGTGTTTTCAATGTAAATACGGAATTATTTTGGTAGTTTGGTTCCATCAAAATATACAAGGTAAAATAACTAATCGTACTATACCACTTCATGCAAGCAAAATTGGTCTCTATAATACTTGTGAATCGTTTAGTATTTTATCATCCAAAATTTTGGGAATTTTTTAGCACTGCTCACCCAAAATATTCTCTTTGAATGACACATATTTATTCCAAATTAATCAAATGAATTTTTATCAGTATTAAATTACATTTTTTTTGCTTAATAACATGTTATCCAAAATTTACATAACCTTGTTGTTTATACAATTTATGTTACATTTTGTTAGTTATGTCTAATAATTATTTTTTGTACCATGTAGTCTAAAATAAAATACTCGCTTGTTAAACCACTAGTTACAATAAAACTTGTGCCTAACGAATATAGTTGCTTTCAAATAAATTTACATATCAACAATATTTTTTTCTGTGAATTAAAAAAAATTATGTTGGTTAATTGATTTTCGTTAATTTTGTTTCTTGGAAATACATTAGATTCTAATTTACTTGTATATATTTTTATTTCTGTTGCCCTTATTTAAGTTCGTCGCTGTATTGCGTGTTATTCACAGGGCAAGCCAACTATTGCCGTCAAACCTGATCAGGCTGCACGATTCCCTGTGGCTCCCCGAAACCTATATGTGCATACTAGTAGTATGCAAATTTGTGTTCCATCACATGACCTGACATGTGATCATATATGCTAATCTTTCAGCATATCTGACGTCACTGGTGCTACAAGCAGGTCAGCTTGTTTGCCCGGATGTCGGCCAACCACCACCCGCTATACGTTTCTTTGAAATGCTTTCGGTTTTTGCGGTTACAATGTTCTGTCAATTTTTCATTGTAGTATTTATTATTTGTATGTGCTTTTCATTGTGAATAATTTAATTATAAAAATTTAAGGTACAAAACAAATTTTAGAATTTTTTTTAATGTAAATCAGGCTTTATTCCTATTTTAAGACAAAAATGCAAAGTGAAATATCAGTTACTGTTATCACAGAGATATCTGGTAACTGATTGCTCAATTTGTTTCCAAATTATCTTGTCGCTCAGTTACTGCTGGTTTGTTTACGTCACTTGTTTTGGGCTGACTTCGGTTATTATGTTCAATACAGACATTACCCTAGAGACATTATATGTTTGTTTAGAAATGCCAGTACATGCATGTGCAGATTGGGGTGGCTGGTTGTCAAAGTCAGTTGTTTGTGGTGACAATAACAGTATACTGTAAAATACTTTATTTCAGCTGGGATTAATATTCGCTGAAAAGACTTTTTGGGTGTTTTTTGTAGGGAATTTATTTTCACTGATTTTTGACAAGTTGAGAGTAAAATATAGGAAAAAAGGTATATTCGCTAGATTTTATTTTAACAATCATTCTGTCAGCGAAAATAGCGAAAAAAAATTGCATGCTAAAATAAAGTATTTTACAGTATGTACTCGGAATTAAATGCAAATTTGGTCACTTATTTTAATTTGTATTGTCGATCGTAGAGAAGGAGTCGATTCCACCGTGCATTTGTACACATTCTCTTGATAACCTAATTTTAGATGGGATTTTTTTTCGCTAAAAAAATTAAAATATTGTATTTTTTCTACAGGGTTCTGCCCAGCCTGATTTGAGTGCTGGTTGCTAATTAATATTAATGATCTCATTAATATTCATAAGCTAATTAATATTTCTTTTGCCATCGTAGTAGTTACGATTTACCTACTTTAATATATTTCACTTTTATTCAAAATGTTTCAATGTAAAATTAATCTGCTTTGATAAAAATGAAAAAATAGATACAATTTAAATACAATCTAAAATACGTATTTTGAGAAATTTTTTTTCAAAGCATGTTGTTCATTGTTATGACCACCGCAATCGTTAAACCTTCCTTCTGGTTATTTATCAATGTCTTCATTTCTATTATCTTGATGTATGACCTATTCCAATGTCACACTGTATGTTGATTTTGAACAGAGGTGTCTTGTTTCATTAATGTTTTGTTCTGTGTTAATTTTGTCATTGTGTGTACTGTTAAAAGCAACAAGGACAATAGAATGATGGCTAGTGGCCGACATCCTGTGTGTATCATAAACAAATAGAATAGTGCAGGTCAGCAACTTTTTCTCCTGGTCGTAAATTCTGAGTGTTGGTCGCTAGCGCAGATCCCTGCTTCAATTAGAAACTTATGAAATGTGCTTATAGAAACAAGTCTATCGTCACATTTGATCTAGCGTCTAGTGCTTGAAATTTTTTGTTTGTATATGCTTTCTATTAGAGATGCGAATTTTTATAGAGCAAATGCGACAATCTTGTTGCTTTGGCTCTGTCCGTCTTGAATCAATTTAAAAATTTTAAAAAGTGTCACATTTTGAAATTATGTTTGGTTACTTTATTGTTTTCCAAACGCTTTTTAGCTCGATTGGCAACTTGCGTATGACGTTAACTTGTTTTAAACAAAATTGCTATGAAATTTGAACTCTTGTACTCAATTAAAAAAAATATATTTGCGTTTTTTTTGGTTCTTTTGGTAATTATTATTCCATGTTTTTTTTAATGAATGCATTTTTAGGTTGGCAAACTTATTTGTTCAACATTTCAATGTTCTTGTTATGCTAATGTATGTTCAGTGTGTGGTCACGTGACCTATTCATGTATAAGCAGTGTATGTCATTAGTCCATGCATTTTGTCTACATGATTAAGTGACTTAATTCGCACACCTACTATCGTGCATTGTACATAGCTGCCTGTTAGTACTTGATGTATGCTTGCAAAATTATTTGCATGCTTTTCCTGCTCCAACATGAATTCTATTACAAGTGGATGGTACAGAATGTTATTTTGTTTGACTGTAATTGTAATTTCTAAGTGTCATGAATTAAACCTAGTTTCAGGTGTAAAATCAAGAGTTCATCATGAGAGTTTGCAGTGTCAAAATTGCTTTCAACTTGCCGCAAGGGTGCATAAACTAGTCACACGAATACCTCAATACTGTCTACTGACTTTGCGATACAATGGGTTCTCTAAGTCAAGCCTACGTCACAAACTGGTCAAAATCTCCCAAACATTGCCAACAACCAATCACAGACTAGCTTAAACAATAGCATTCCTTGACGGTAGTACTTAGCAATGTTATTTCCCCTATGCTAACTTGAAAAATCTTTTGTTTTTGTCTCGTTTTTGTTCCGGGTCTTTCTTAGAGAATGCCTGGTAATGATAATTTCGTAAATTTTTCTGTTCCTGAAAATGTGTAATCAATTGCCACAGTGTGCATGTAATTAGTCAACTCCACTATGTACAAAATGTATTTGCCTTTTACAACATGTGAATAAACATGTTAATTGTATAATAAGGTCAGCACTCCATGGAGTTGTGAAATAAAATTAAAATAAATTGCAGCATCGCAAGAGTAAACCAGATAATGAGAGGTACGAGGCATAAACGGACTAAATACGGCAGAGTTTAAGCCCCCTCGAAGCACCAGTTTATCTATTACGTAATTGCTGCAGCAGCTTAAAAACAGGTGTGAACGTATTACGCTCGTGTAAAGCGGTTTAAATATAGCAAAGTATTATGCATTGGCATCCTAACTGAATTGAGTTTATTGTCAACTATGTTTATGTTTAACTTATTTCAAAGTAGTTAGTCATTATTTATGTGTTGAATTTTTAGGCAATTTGGGCCATTTTATTGACTTGTGTTTGTTAAACTCTCGGTTTCAATACGTTTATATCTATGTATTGGACACTTTGGCCACAGACGTTTCTGATCTGGATATTTCAGTTGCTGATTTTTTCAAAAGCAGCTGTTTCGGCTGTGGATGTTCCAAGTGTTTTTAAATTGATTGTAAATAAGCATTTCTGCTGTTGTAAAGTATAGGTAAAAAGGGACATTCGTTGAATTTTATTTCTTTTGAATTGTCCCTTCAGCGAAAATAAACTCCAAGTGGAAGTAAAATATTACACTATCTTGCAGGACAGGTAAAATAAGCAAAAATTGAGCCCCTTGAAATTTTTCATGTAACAAGCAAACTAGTTATGTTTATTTTAAATTGTACAAATGAGTACAAAAAGGTTTATTAAATGCATTTATTATGTGCAATTTTCCCGAGAAAAACAACTACCTTTGAAAAAAATCAACAGCCGAAACATGCCTCGTCTTGCACAAATCTAAAACAACATGTATTGATCGAAAGGTAATCCCGCTTTTGTTAGCCATACAAAGACAGTGATAAAAACGGAAGTCTGCAAGAAGTACCAATTCTTTTGAAGGTGCAGAGCCTCCAAATCGAAAACAAATACTAGGGTATTAATAATAATTTTCCTATTGCATATAACGGCCAACAATGTGACAATACAAGTATCAGAAACGCAGCGTACAACGGGAAGATCTAGCCCGATTTGCTGTACTGCGGTTATTTGTGTTTTTTACTACTCTATCGCCAGTGACACTAATTACTAAAAATTCAAAAAAAAATAAGTAAAATTAAGTCGCACGTAAAAAAAACTGTAAATAAATCAAAGCAAAAATTATTCAACAGCAGACGAGACGGCCGAAGAAAAAAACAAACCTTGAAGAAATACCTCATTCATAGAGTGCTTTAGTACCGAAGAATGTCTCCCCACAGTCCCTCTATCCCCAGACTGGTGTCCTTTTGTCTTGAACTGCATTGCGGGTATACAAACCATTCACACCCGGGCCGAGGGAGTCAGGAAGTCAGACAGATTAAAATACCGGCAGAATATTCATTAAAATCGGCAAATTCACTGTCATGCAAAGCAATACCTCATTTTGATCTCAAATTCGGGCAACCACAATGTAAACAAAACATGTACCGGGTAAACAAAATTAGCATTATGAAATTTGTGGTTTTTGAACCCTGATACGTACGTATCAAAACTAGTCTCCAAACTCATAAACATCCAGTTCCTGTCATGCAACGATTAATATAGGAAATTATGTTCTTTTTCTAGTTTTAATTGGGAAAAAACTTGGCGTCGTTCATGTTCATATTTCTGATTTTTGGGGGTTCATAACAGTTTAAGTTGACTATAAAACAACTGATGCAAAAGTGCTTCAATTTTTGTATATAAATGATATTTTCAGCACCGAATAGAGTACATTGTCATTTCAAAATGTCGCCATTTGCAATTACGATCGAAAAATTTAATGTAAACAAAATACAGTGTGACAAATAACAAATCAGCCCACCAATTTTTAATATGTTTCGACCATAAAATGTCAAAATCGAAGACAAATATTGGTTTCATGCCGAGAAGTAGGGCAAATAAAATAGAGTTCATTTTAATCACCCCAAAACACGAAAAATTTCTGGGTATAAAAGTATGAAAATTTGTTGCGAAAATGTGCAGCTGCTGGTAAAATAGATGAATTAAAGAACTAGTCGCTGCATAAAATATGACCTTATACAAATATCCTGATTAAACAATTATGTGAAAAAGCTTGAATTTTGGAATAAAAAACCAAGTTTAAAAAAACAAAAACATAACACTGACGATGTCAAAAATAGTGACCGACTGTATACTGATCATGTGACAATGCTTTGCCCATACCCGCAAGGAGGCCAATTCACACCTAATACAATTATCGTTTCCAGACCGGGGATAGAGGGACTGTGGTCACCCTAAGGTGATATAAACCGGAGGATGCTGGGTAACAAGGGCTAATTGAGGTAACAAAGATGGCAGCACAGTATGCATGTGTTTCCGCGATGTTTAAAAACAACATCTTGTTGGAGATTTTGATGTAATGTCTAATATAATCGTAAATGAATCATTTTATTTAACAAAACTAAATTTGTGTATTTTTACTCCGAAAAGTCAGATGCCGATGATCGTAACTGCAGCGGTGAATACCCCTTCAACGCAATGCCATCCGCTGACAATGTTACGATGATTGTTGATCGTAGAGTCACCACAAGGTATAGGTCAATAATAAAATTGATGACTTTGTGAGCTGAAATGCCATAGAAGAAAATTAATTTTGTCATTATTGATTTATTAATTTCAACATATTTTGATACATGTAACTCGCAATCTCGTAGACTTTACAAATTTAACCAAAAAATGTTTTTCCTGAGTTTATATTAACTGACAGTGACACTAAAACTAACTGTATTTGTTGTACACAAAATAATGATGACCCAGTTACCTCCATGAACAATATATTTACTGACTGGCTATAACATAAGTCTTTTCATTTTTTTTTTTTGTACGCATGTACATGTATATCAATAAGGCTACACCGATTTAATTTTATGGATGACATCCGCGCGCGCGCATTAGTTTTCGCCTGTTCTCAAAAAAAAAAAAAAATCTCCAATGACGAGTCTCCACAGATCGGTTTTCTGTCCGGAACTTGCCGACTCATATTGTCGCAAAGCGCCGACTTGTCGTAAAACTACTTCAAAACCAAACTCCGCACAGTTAGATGCGCGTTACGTGAAGCGCAGAGACCTATGGGAAAGAGATTGCCTCATAAAATGCAAATTTTGCCATAAATGATCCAACATGGCGATCACACCACCAAAATACGTGAGCATAAAAGTTAAGAGGTAAAACGGAGGGATTGTTGTAGACTGGTACGCAATTGACATTGGCCAGAGAGACGTTTACACAGCTATACGAGAGGTCGGTAGTGGCAAACGAGTTTCGCCCAGACAACTTTGAGAACATATTGTCCAGAGTGGCTGTCCCGCATTTCTTCTGCAATGATGAGAGAAATGGGAGAGGAGTGGAGGTGTACGGTGGCCTAAAAGTCGGTCAGGCGACAAATCAGTTCGGTTGCTTTGTCTGCATTGAAGTCGACAAAACTGCAACGAAAGCAGCAGAAGCTCCTTGGCCGAAGTCCCCTTACGGGGTGAAGAAAAGTTTATTATTATTTTTTTCATTTTCTGATTCGGATAATTTGCTTGCACACACATTCAGTAATATTTTGATCATATGACCCATTTTCATCAAGATACATGTACATAATTTTCTGCATCCAAATTTGTGTTGACTCTCTGTTGGTGTTTTTTTTTTCAATATCGAGCCTCTTATAATTTGTTACATAGTTGAAGTAGTTCTAGAGCATTTGTGTCTACACTTAGTCTATCTTAAGTGTCACTTTAAAAGCTGTAGTTTGAATGTCAAAGAAGTTAATTTCCAGGCTGCTGTTGACAAACTTATTGTTCATTTTTAATTTTTTTTTTCAATACAACACAGTAAGTTTTTCTTTATTATTGAGTTGATGTGTATGCCTTTGGCAAAGCTAACATCTGCCTTATCCTCTTGCCTTTTCAAAATCAAAGGTGATGATACCTGTGACAGTAATACAGTACGAAATGTGTACATCAGCATGTGCCTCCTACAAATGAAGACTTGTTGTTTTTTTGATACACTGTGGTTAAATTCGTAATAATAGCTCCGTAGTCCTGTGGTTTTAGCAGCTTTTTTTTTTTGGCCAATTTTTTTTTTTTCGCCCTCCCGCATTAGTTTTGGGGTCTTCAGAGGATGTCATCCATAAAATTAAATCAGTGTGGCCTAATCAGATATAAAAATATCTCGTCTTTAGTTATTTGTAGATTTTAGATTGACTAATTTTTATATTAACAGTTATTAGCTGGGGAAACTTATTATTATGCAAATAACCAAAATATGAATATCAGATGTATTGTTATGTAAATTAGCCGTGATGCTTGATGTGGAGGTTCAGGAGAAAAATTATAAGGAAATGTGTAATTTTCATTGATTGTTTACAATCAGGTAGTCATAGTTTCATAGCACCATAATATTAGAGAAAATTTCCAAAAATAACCATTCCATAAAACTCCATGCATTTTTGTTTTTTTTGAAATACAAAATGTATGTAGTGAGCCAAAACTTTGCTTATCTCGAGTCAGTGCTTTTGTGTGCATTATTTTAGTGGCTGTCATATTTGCGCATCTTGTAAAAAAAAAAGCTGGTGTAAACACAAGATTATTGCTACGTTCACACGGCAGCATTCTATTGGGGCCGAACTACTGCACCTCCCACGGATTAGCAGGAGATTATCTCCAATGCATTCGAGAGTTCGATTCAGTTCGATTCAGTTCGATCAGAGCCGAACGGAACAGTGCCCTTGAATAATTAGTGACTGAAAACGATTTTAGTGTTGTGCTTGTGTTTTTTCTTTACATGGCATGATGCTGTTGAGCTAGGAGAAAAAAGAAACAGTCGCGAGCCTGAGCATGGAGGTAGAAAAGACAATGACTGGTATTATGATTTAGGTATTAGTATCTCGAATAAACAGGAAACACAGCAGCTAAAATGCGTTTAATACAGCCTATTCGCTCAAGTTATTGTCATGCAAAATTAGTGATATCTAAATTACTAGGAAGAATCACAGATTCCCTTTATCTATCATAGAGGACTATGGAAGAATCTAAAACTACCAGGAACACAACACCGTACCGCGATCGCTTCTACGATTTTTATCTTTAGTGTCTTTAAAAAGTTTCCATTCAGTTGTTCTTTCAAGTTTTTGTTGCATAATTTCGTACGCCATTTTTTGTTTCCCGTTGAGCTATCAATCTATCGCAATAATTCGTTACCATATATTAGGACGCGTAGCTCTTCGTCAAGTCAGAAATTGCGTGAAATTACGAAAGATGTTGTCTACCCCATAATTGAAATGAGAGGTTACTCGAAGAAGACGATTGAGGGCGTGATTTGGCTCCAATAGTTGGGCCCTGATGCGTTTACACGATCGGAGCCATGTCGGGACTCGGCCCTATCGGAGTTCAACCCTGAGTGTTTAGTGGAGCCGAACTTAGCTTGAGCCAAACGCATTTATACGGCAATTTTTGCTGGCTCGAGTCGTTGGGCTCCGATAAAATGCTGTCGTGTGAACGTAGCATATGAGATCCTTTTTAAAGACAAGGCACACTTGCGCATATATAATTTTCTCTAGTGCAAACATGCCTTAGTAGCCTATTTCCTTCTTAGGTCATCAGTATTCTTCGATTTAACATGACTGTCGTAAACAAAATTAGCTGTGTTGCCCAAGCACTTTGCTGGGAGGAATGCAGCCAAGACAAGAGATCACTAGTCAAATTACAATATGTGGTGAAACTTTAATAAAATTAAAGTTTGGTAACGTGGTCTGCTGTGATAATGAAGGATTAAGCAGCTTGATAGTAATATTATTTGAAGTACCAAATTCGTCCAATATGTCAGAAAAATTTTAATAAATCAAAATTTAACAAAAAAAACATTCAGAGTCTGATATATTTGACAAAAACCAAATACAATATACTGTAACGCATAATATATTAGTCTAGCACTCTTCTACTAGATTAGAAGAAATAATTTCAGTCATTGACTGTTTTGCTTATTTCTTTAATATATCGTCAGGGGTGTCACAAATGTATTAATAATAGCAGGCCATCATCCTGTAACAACAGGTCAAAAAAAAAGGCTCTCCGCTGTACGAAGAGCTGCAGCAAGACCTGCGTAGGCGATTGGGGAGGGGGGAGACCAGAAAGTAGACTGCCCATTTCGGATTGTAGCAGGTCATATGGCCGGTGGCCAGCTCTTAACGAAACTCTTGTATCTTTATGTATACACTCGGTTTTGCAACAAGCAGATGACTTCACTACACATGAGTTTCAATAAACTTGTGAAAATTTGACAAAAGTATCAAGAACCGATTTAACTTTTACTTGTACAGTTGATTGTAAAATGCATCGGCTTCATAAAAACTGTCTGCATCAAACACTGTTCCTCATTTGTGCTACCATGTACACGTATATACTGGTACTTCCATAAAATTGTTAGAAATGATTTAATAAACGGCAAATTTGCCGTTATTGTTTTACTTTGCCTGTATTTTAAATTACTTCATGCTTTTAAGTTGAGCTCTATTTTTGTGGGGAGAACGCCAATCTTGTTTCAAAAGGAACCATAGGCCACATTGTAATGAACAAATTAAGCATGTTATCTTTTGTTATGCAAATAAACCACCTTTCCAACTTTGGTGCTGTGGAAAATGCTGGACCGTGGAGATCACTATGACGATGACGATGACGATGACCGACGTGGTTTGTTTAATTATGTATGCTGCTCTCTAATTAACCACACATCTGCAAATCTACATGTTTCGTTTGGTTTACAAGCTTTGTTTACATTCCAATAATGATATTGTGCATTTCATACTTCATTGTTTGCCTTCAAGTTGCACTGTGATAATTTTAAAGGCACAAAATCATCGCTGTGGACAACTATTGTCTAGCATTGTAGGAGGGACTTCCGTAGGTCTAAAATTAACAGATTGTTACAAGATTGTACTCATCTGACTTAGCACCCATGCTCAACTAAGCGCCCACCCTCAATTTAGGGGTGTGGTGGTCTCATTTGATTTTATCTAACCCTTTCGAAACTCCAAATTATTCGTCAAGTCATGAAACATTGTTGAGCGTTGTTTTTCTTTTCAGATTGATTACAAGTGTCCATTATGACTACTGTCATTGGAGTGTGAATGATTAAACTACAATTCGACTTGACCTGTTGGCGGCCAGGAAGGGTGTTGAATACTTATTCCACCATCAGTTTACCTTTCAGAAATTGTGAATCATTCGTTTTTAAAAAAGATCTTGACATTCTTTGTTTTCAAAATCTGTGCCAAGAGACCATATTTTAACATCTGCAATTCATTTCCACATTTGGTTGTAGAAAATGCTATCCTCGGGGCGGTGCTACGTCACAAGACGTTCCACGTTGCTAAGACGCGCACCACTGTACATGCATTTCTATGGGCTCTGTGCGCGCTGCTGTGGAACGCCGGTCGAGCCGATGAAAATTCGAGAAAACAACACAAACTCAACTTTAAAGTAATCCCGAACAACCAAATTTATATATGTTACACACGTAGGGCTAATTTTGTTGCACTGTTCAGAGGAGTCTCAACAATCATCCCGAAGTACCGTTTTCTGCGAGTTTTGGGCCTTTGTTTTCACCGCCGCGGGTTGCCAGGCGGTGAAAATGCCCGGATGTCCGCCCCCGAGGATTGTCACTATTGGGAAATTCCTGGAAAATTACGTCAGTATGACACTGAATGCTTAATAACAGACTTGACCTGTCGGGTCAGGAGGTGTTGACGTCGGTCAAATCATTCAGAAATTGTTTTGCATCAAGAGTTTGCATGTAATCGAACATTTAACTACAAAAATAATGAAGAAGCTTTTGACTTTGACTGTTTTCCCACACACCCTGATTATTTTTACACTGTAAATTCTGATGGTACATAAATAATATTGTAATAAAACGTGTGTATTTTTTGTGAACATTTCTGTTTCATTGTAAAAAATGTTGTTGAAATTAATTACGACTCATTTCGCAATTTTATTTTCCCCAAAGGACACAATATATTTCTTCTAATTTGGCACATAAAGAGCGAAAATTGTCATTTCAATAATTTCTTGAGCGGAGTACCCTGGTTGCTAAGTCAGACAAGTAGAGTATTTGGAGGATTTGAAATAATTACCTATGGGAAAACAAGACTGCAATTTGAATAATGCAGACTGACAGTCGAGTCGACCTTTTGGTGGAAATGTTAATTATTTAGTGCTACGACAGCTTCTGGCGGTCTTTTCTAATAGAACACGTTTTACACCACAATTTCAACATCGTCACTTTGCCCATATGTTTATAAATACGTCTGTATATTTCATTTTGATCAGCACCTGTAAGTATTGAAAATTTGGAAATTCACAGAAGAAACTACGTGTCTGCTCGCGGAGCTAAAAATTTGAGAAAGTTCAATAAATATAGGGTAGTTATGTGTTTAGAAGCTTTATTGTGGTCGTATCACGTGAAGTATTTCACAAAAATTTGTAAATCGTCTCAGCTTAACGAATTCCGGTTAACTGCTGTAATTCAGAAAAACAATATCAAATATTTTCCATATACACGTACTCATACCATCAAGTTCTCATAAAAATCCTAACATAAATTTTTCTTATGAATGATCAAATTATTCTCTCAATTGTCATTTTGCCGTAGTACAGTTACTGTAAAATACTTTATTTTAGCTGGAATTAATTTTTCGCTGAAAATACTTTGTATGGAATTTATTTTTGACAAGTTGAATGTAAAATATAAGAAAAAAAGGTATATTCACTGGATTTTATTTTCAATGAATCATTGCTTTAGCGAAAGTAAACTCCAAGCAAAAATAAAGTATTTTACAGTAAATAGTGTTAAAAATAAAATCAGAATTCTCAAGTGCTACATTTTCACACAAAAAAATTTTCATGAAAAAAAACCACAATTCACTGCTTACAATAAATTGTGGGTTTCCCTGACTAGTTAAAATGTATATTGCTATAAAAAATTTGTTCGTGGTGATTATGCTATTAATAGACGATGTAGCTACATAAGAAAATGAGCAGCCACTCGTTCAGATAAAAACTTTTTCCCCCAGGTTAAAAGAGTGTTGCATACTGCCCTTCTATTGTTGATGTCACAGTGCTAGAACCCTGTTAGCGAAATTGTTTCCTATGCCCTTTTTGCATTCTATTGCGGTAGCCTTAATATTTGTGGCGTTTATCCATGCTGGTTCAAGGAAAATGTCTAAAACAATGTTGATAATGGTTAGCCTTTATTTCAGATAAAAAAAAAAAATATACCAATGTGTAAATTAACATAGTACTTTATTCTTGGCTTGGTTTATAAATCTCCCGTCGTTTTGGGATTTATATAAAATAATAACTTTTTCATTCTATGACACTGCAAAATTTTGAGATATGAAGAAATAATCCTGTCATAGGTACCAGTGTAAGAATGCTATTTTTCATGACATTTCAGACACTTATTATATTTTCGGTGATTTTTTTTCCAGTTTCTGTATTCTTACGGCATGAACCCATAATAATATAAGTATGATATTATAATCTTTAATTTTGCTAAAAACTCCTTAAGGTAGTGAGACTATTATTTGTGTTGAAAATTACGATTTTCACATTTATTTATTAATTGATGAAATGCACTATAAACTTTCATGTGATAAAGTCAACAGAACATAGAATGTCATGTAAGTTGGTTAAAATGTAGATTTTCTGAAGGGAAGCAAGGCAGCCTCAGAAGTGTTTTCCAAAATCAACAACACAGGTTTAATCTGTGTGCCTATAAGTTTCAAAGATAAACTCAAGACAAAGCAATGTTAGGGAGTGTTTCCAAACATTTGAGTGGTTTGTCTCCGCCCCTGTTTGTTTCACAGATTAGTCATTTGCATATGAATGTTTCAGACACAAGGTCACACAGCCACTGAAAAAAATCATTGATTTTGGTGATTTCATATGCCGAATTTATCCAATTATAGCTATCCCATTCCTATATTTTTTTGGTTTCCAATAGCCTTACACATTTGGATGTCCCTACACATGTTAAAGCAGACCTTGATGGGAAAACAAATTGATTGTGCCGATAAACAAGCTTGAAAATCTTTGCTGTTACTTCATGGACGTTTTCTAGGAGTTTATGTTTTTCAAAATACAAGGTCTTTAACAAAAAATAACGCATACTTATTGTCGTCGGATTAACACCAAATTTTCACGGCTTTGAGGTGACAGTGAGAGGAACTTGAATGTGTCCAGACAAACTATTTATTTCATCGATTATTTACCAACGAGTTGTGGTTTGAGTTGGGGACAATGCGACTAAAACAGTAATTGAAATTCATCACACTGTTTTTTTAAAACGCGTTGCTTGCATAAAACTGACCAGACACATTCAATTAACCAGACTATTGAAGAACTAGAAAAAGTGAAAAAAAATACTTCTTATCGCCACCATAAATGCGTAATTATTTTTTTTGCAGAAAAAGTAATTTTTCACCTTTGATTGAGTAACGGGTCATAGAATGCAGATACGGGCATGGCAAACACACCTTTGTAAAGCTTGAAGTCTGGCGATTCTAAAAATATATACTTTCCTGGGTCTATTTGTAGTCATTTGGTCACAATTAGAAGATGAAAACAAGCATGCAAATAATAGTCCCGCTACCTTAAAATGAGTAGTATTTTCACTGCTCAACTTGTTACCATTTGTGATGTATTTTTACCCCCCCCCCCCCCCCCAAAAAAAAAAAAAAATTCCCCGGACACATGTTTTTTGGGCAGGTGTGTGAAATGAGAAAGAGTGAATTTTTTTTGGTCTGCATCTAAGGGCAAAGATATGTTACTGTATTTAGCAATATTTTGATGAATGCATAATTATGTATGTCAAAGGCTTAAGAAATGTTTCTTATTTATTTCAGGTTACTTTTTGGACGGTCTCTGGGAATGAGATATTTAATGTAGATGTCCTACAAGACTCAGAAGGCATGGAGACTGAAAAAACCACCAATAATGAAAAATCCATTGACAATAATGATATAACTGAGAACTCCAAAGACAATAATGCTACACCCGAGAAATCCAATGACAATAATAATATGCCTGAGAAACCAGATGATTCACAGTCTTCAGAAAAGGACAATACACAATCTGAAGATGTCCTGGAGGAAAATATGGATCCACATGTACGCGATAGTACACCAGAAACCTTAAGTGCAGATGAATCAGACTGTAATAATGTGTCACCTGTTGGTCTTCTGCAGAGTAAATCAAGTCCTAATTTCTCTATTTATAAAAAGGACCCAGCTGTAAAGGCAGTCAAACAATCTAGACTCGATGCTATCAGTCAGAGGCTAACACAGCTGCAGTCTGGAGAGAAAAAACAGCCTGAGGAAAGTGAAAACTTCAAAGTTCCCTCAGATCTACCTCCTGGTACAATAGTAGTAGAGCCAGCTGAGGTTCCAATGGATATGGATCAGGGAAGACCTTTATCTGGGAACTCAAAGATTGATGTTTCTGTTACTCCCAGTTTAAATGCTTCGAATGTTGATGGTGGAAATACTGATAAAAATGCTGATTCAGTTGTGAATGATTCTGTGAGTAAGGAAACTGATAAAAGTGAACAGGAAACTAGTAAGCACGATAATACTGTAAAAGACAACCAGGTCACAGAAAAAGAAATAATCAGTTCCTCTGGCAATACCACAGAAGAAACAAAGAAAAAGGGCTGGGCTGATATGGTGGATGACTACTCTGATCTGGCTGCGGCGTACGGCCTCGGTTCAAATTTAAATGACAGCACAGTGGATAAAGGGGATATGGCTGGGGCTTTGTCATCATCCATAAGCCATCCATTGACTGTTCAAACAAGCTCTGCCAGCCAAATGGGCATGAATCTACCAGTAACTGCAAACTCTGGGGTAGGATATATATCTGTACCACAATTGTATGGTCATTCAAATTCCACCGCATCAGCTTTATTTCCCAGTCCTGTTCAGCTACAGCCGCCACCACAGCAGCTTCTGACCACTGCTCAGAATCAATTATTAAGTGCTTTACAAGCCCCTCCTGCTATCTACAATCCAAAGATACCTAATTCAACTGTATTCCGAGGGATGGTGAACCGAAGAGCTGAATTGGCTCAAGCAACATTTCAGCAGGGTAGTGGAGGGATTGGACAGGGACAGCTGTTGTTTGGTAACCAAGTGATATCACCTCCACAAATGACACAGTCATTACAAAGACCACCACCACCCCCTCCACCTCCACCACCACCACAGCCGCAACCACTTAAAGTACTCCAGCAAGGGAATAACATCATCATACCTATGACACAGATCAATCCAAATCAGTCTGTTGTTGTGAAACACGGTAACACTAATATTACTATCATGAACGGTGACATAGTCATTCAGAATATTTCCGGCCCTAACACTAAGGGGTCTGTCATCATCCAAACTCGAGAGAAACTGGACTCGTCTGCTCCTCAAAAAAGTAAAATCTCGAAACCCTTGTACACGCAGCATGTTGTTGTACCAAAACCAGGGGCTGCTGTCACTGCCTACATGCCTCAGTCAACCGTGCAGTCCCAACCTCTAACAGGGGCTGCAGTCACTACCTACATGCCTCAGTCAACCGTGCAGTCCCAACCTCTAACAGGGACTGCAGTCACTGCCTACATGCCTCAGTCAACTGTGCAGTCCCAGCCTCAACCTCAAGCGCAAAACTATGTGAGTCCACCAGTGGCAAATGTTATACAGCCGGCTGGCCCACTAATAATTCAACCCAAACCTAAACCAGCAAGTCAGCAGCCCAAGCAGTATCAACCACAACAGTATCAGCCACAGCAGAATGTTTCAACCACATCCGGTGGTGTTATGAGTAAAGGTGTTCTCAGTAATGGCGTGCTTAATTTCCCACCTGCAATACAACAATCAAATAACAAAAACACAACCGCCACACAAAACCTGGTTCAAATGATGAAATCGCTTCAGTCTACTTCTGTGGCTAATTCTATTTCATTCGGACAAGAGAATCAAGCATCTGGGACTGCTGGGTCAAGCAGTGTTGATCCTATTCCAAAACATTCAGAAAGCCAGTCAACTTCTGATAATAAAACTACCACTTCGATGCCCATAATCTCCAAGAACACACCAAACGATACGACTGAAAACACTGTAACAAATCCAAGTGACACAAATCCAACATCAGGACTTCCCGAAAAGAAAAAAATCTCATCAATTATTTATAAATGCAGCAAGTGCTGCAGATTGTTCTCAACCGAAACATCATATGAATTCCATGTGGAGTCATGCAGGGTCTCAAAAGCACTAACTAACATAGTAAAGCCTCATGCATGCAGTTGGTGCAATGAAAAATTTGAGTTCAAATCCTCTATGATATTACATGAGCAGAGAATCTGTGCCGAAAAAGTTACAGGTCATGCACGAACAGTTGTTGAGACACGAGATCCTACTGCCTGTAAGACTGCGCCCAACCCAAGTGAATGTACTCGTTGTTTGTTATTGTTCCCGTCGGTGAAAGATTTAGAAGAACATTGTAAAAATGTACATGATGTGCCTGTTAGTACAGCAAGTAGTAAAGCTGTCTCTAGCCCGGCTAAAAAAACTATAGAACCAGTGGTTACTAAGCCAGTGGGGAAAAAATACAAATGTTATAACTGCACCAAACAATTTGCTTACTACAGTGCTTTAAGGACACATACAATAGAGTGCAAGTCTATGTCCAGACTCGCTATAGCTATAAAGAAAAAAAATGTACAGAAGAAACAAACAAAGAAACGAGACATGAAGAAAATAAAAAAGAAAAAGGGCGGAATGCCTCGTGTTCTCAGAGAAGTAACGTACGATACAAAAACAGTATTAGCCAAATATGGAAAACTTGACCCAAAGAAGAAGGGAAGGCCACATATATGCGTAACGTGTGACAAAAATTTTGGTTCGGAACATTGTCTCTTTGAACATATTAAAAGTCATTTGAAACCGTTTAGTTGTTCTGTTTGCGGTTGGCGCAATGCTAGAAATGATAATGTTGCTCGACACATTGAACGCCAGCATAATGGTCCCAGGTACCTGCCTCGCAACAAAAGACGAAGACGTCCTTCATCACCTGAATTTGAAAGTGAGAGCGAACAAGAAGAAAGTGATGAAGACACAATTGAGGAAGTTAACCAAGAAGAAGAAGAAGAAGAAGAGGAGGTGAATGAAGAAGATAAAACTGCTTTGGAAGCTGAAGATGCTGAGTCTTTAAGAGAGGATGAGAAAACAGTTGAAAACGAGAAACCAGAAATCACTTCTAAAGGTGATCAACTGATGGAAAAAGAAACTGTTCCAAGAAAAACGGATGCTGATGTTCAAGAAGCATTGAAGGAGAAAGATGAATTTGAAGAAGCTGGGAATGAGAAGTCGCATGTTGGTAATGATGATGATGATGATGCTGGTGGTATGGCAGATGACGATGAGGATACTTTACTTAATGGGGAGACTGGGAAAGACAGAAGCACATCTAATGGCCAAGCATCTATATCTGAACAAAGTTCAGCTGCCTCTCTACTGCACGATGCACTAATGAAGAAAGCAGAGGATGAAAAATCAACATTGTTGGAAATCTCTCTGCCAGATGAAAACCATGGTTCTAGGAGCTCCTCTCCAATGTCTAATGTTACTGAGACTAGTGACAATTTCAATGCAAGTAGGATAATAAATGTTTCTGAAGAGGAGGATGAAAAGCCTGCACCCTTAATTTTCAACAGGCTTATTGGTTCAGGCATGAAGGACTTCAGTGTTTCACCTTATCGGCCATTTCCATGTCCTATGTGTGGCAAAGCGTTTAAGAGAAAAAATAACTTGAACGACCATATCGCTAGTCACATACGTCCATTTAGATGTAAAGTGTGTGATTGGGCAACTACTCGTAAGAAGTATTTAGAGAGACATCTAGTTACCAAGCATAACTTTCTTTATAGAGACATTCAGGAAGACGACGTGAAACCTATTGTTACTGAACAAGATTTTCCAGAATTTTTGGCAGCTGAAAAACAAAATGAGATCGACGGATGTGAAGATGATCAAGAAAATGAACCATTGGTTGATTTTTATGGTACAATGCCTTCTAAGAATACAGGTAACAAGCGAAAATGTTACTCACCAGTCAGAGCACCTTCTGCAAAACGATCTGCATTATTTCAAGATGAGGTAGATATGGACGTAGGGCCAGCGTCTCGACCAACTTCATCTCATGTTTTCACACAGCAGGTTGATGAAAGTCGTGCAAGTCAATTGTCATTTCTGCCTAGCAGCATTCCTAGTAATAGTAATACTCCTGCGAATCCAATCAGGGAAAGTGGTGGTTTGGTCTCTCAACACAATATCCATGGCAACCTGGTGGTTGGACAACAGAGCGCTTTCTTGGCAGCCCTGAATACTCCAATTCCTCCAACTGTGACCCATAGTTTAGCAACACAGGCTGAATTTCAAAATCTTCCAATAGTGACCAATAATGTATTGCCGAATGTTGATGCTGTGAGTTCACCGATTTACGTGCCTCAGGCTCTTATCTCGCCAAATGGGCCGGGGTTTTTGCCGACAGAAATACCAGACAACCAGCAGAATGCAACACCGAGAACTTTCACCCCCAAGGTAATCATGCAGGATAACAGCCCAGCTGTTGATGTTACAAACGATACTCCCACACACGGATCTAACACTGAACCAATTCAGTTGGAGAAATTCTACATAAGAGTACCAAATCCACTTGATCCCAAATCAGGTGACATTAGACCGTTCATGTGCACATACAACTCTTGTAATGCTAGGTTCAAAAGCATGAATCACTTACGAGATCATATCTATACGCACCTTCGGCCCTATGTTTGTGACGTTTGTGGTGCTGGATACGCTAGAACAGACTACTTAGCACAACACATGTTTAAAGTGCATAAAGTGGCGGTGTCAGACGAGGACATGTTTCGAAAACGTAAATCGGCTAATTATAAGGCTGTGAAAGGACACGCTGTAATGGGTAGAAAAAAGAAGCCTTCTAAGAGTCCTCCGTCTATTATGTCAGATGAGAGTAATAGTTCTGATCCCCCAAGTAAACAATATGTACTAGTACAGCCAGATGGTACATCTGTTATGATCAAACAAGAACCACAAGACACCATGGCTTAGCTATTAGGCAAATGAGTACATGGTAGTTTGCTATCGGTGTTGATTGATCAACTGACAATAGGATTTAATGACATGCATACATGCATGCATTAATTAATGATGTGTTTGATTGATTAATGTGACACATCTGGCTTCTACATTGCAGTACCTACAGTAAATCTCTGAAATCTCTGCACAAGTCTGTATTTATATTTTAGGGAAGTTGTGTAAATTATAAAAGAGAGTACCATACTAAAATAGACATATTTTTGATAACACTTTACAAGGACTAGCAGTATTCGTACTTGCAACTGTTATTTTAACCATCTGTCTTATTGATTGCCCCCAAAAATTAATTTTTTGTGATGTATCAGGTATATATAAGATGGTTGTATGTAAGTATTGTGGTGTGCAATGAATATTTCACAAGAATTGAAAGAGTCTCGCAAAATACATGATCACAAAATCGCGTGGCGAGCTTTCTTTTCTAAAAACGCTTTAGCAAATGAGTGAGCCAGTAAAATAACTGGTTAGTGTTAGTCTCTTGTGGTTTCGCTAATATCCTTACATAATTATTCTCAAATTTTTTTTTTTTTTAATGTCATTTCTGTTTATTTCTGTACATCCACTCTGTTATGCCATTGGTTAGAAAGACGCAACAAAGCGCACACAGATTATGCATCTTCATTGCATGCGAAAACATCAAAGTTACATACCCATATCTTGTATATGCTTGATATTTAGTTTTGTGGTTACAACTATCCAATATTACCAATTCAGCATTTCTCAGTTTTTTCTATTTCTGAAAAACAAGTATTGCAAGTTTCTAAACTAATTTGCATAACAAATAAGGAGGCTTCAGTTATCATTTTTTACATACAAGGAATTCACAACGAACAGTATCAAGTATTGTGGTTGCGATATGCATGCTTTAATAAAATAATCTTTTGGGGACAATACCCCCCCACCCCCACCCCCGAGTTGGATACTCTTCCTTGGTAGTTGTAGCAAACATATCCCCCACATACTTATTAATACCGTAGTAATAAACATAGTTTGTATTATATTTTACAAATATTTTGTGAACTTTCAAACTGAAGCTAGAGTTTTAAAAAAACTTCCTAAGATGAATGACCACAATGCTGGGACCCCTGAAATTTACAAGGTTGAAATTATTTTACACGCGGTAGCTAAGCCAAAACTTTTTCCAACCTATTTTAGAGCAGTGATCGGGCAAAATAATACCTGGCAGAACTTTTCATGGATACCATAAAACATTTCAAAAAATTGAGCTTTTCATTTTGAGTAGATAAGATTGCAATCATGTAATTTTCAACGTCAAAGTTCATAGATTCTAGAATTTCTGATTTTTAATTTTTTTACTCGTCTATGCACTTGTATAATGGAGGTGTCTTTAGTCATAATGAACCAACATACAGAAAAGGCAATTTATGCTCCTAATATAACATGTATGGTTCCATTCAATCTTTGTGGATTTTGTTTAATGCAACATACTGTAAAACATGTATTATTAGCTAGCATGTTATTTTAGCTAATCTGTAATTTCGCTAATTCAAGATGTCACTAATTTAAAATATATTCTCACAGTAAGATTGTTGACACTTTAGCTAAATTAAAATTCAGTTAATTCATGCATGGAATCAAATTTGCTAAAATGGCACGTAGCTATTTAAACAAGTTTTACAGTATGTCATCTTTAGATCCTACACACCAATGTTGAAGCCTAAACTTTTATCTCCTATAAAATTAGCTCAAAATTATTGAGTGCATTCTATAAGCTTCATCAGTTTTGTTCGTACAAATCTCTGAGGCGAAAATACCAATCTTCTCAAAACCTGCTGACACTGTTTCATCTTGTGTATTTAGGAATATAGTGTATCCATGGAGGTGATGTTTTGAAAGACATGTTTAAAAAACTTTCCATAGAATCCATTTTGGCACACACCAACTGATTTAAAACTCTACTATGGAGGTAGTCCCCCCCCCTCCCCTAATCTCAAGTTTGTTAAATATACAGGCAGGTGCAAGTTTATGTTTCTATAAAGGGGAAGAAAGCTAGCGTGTATAATTAGTAATTAATTACAAAAATATTCACCACAATTAAAGATATAACAAAATAAATAAATCTCAAAGAGGTCCACATGTATCAGTGTGAAGCAAAAATAGTCAGGTGGAAGCTGCAGTATTCCAATTAGGTTTTCCTTACATTGGAGTAATCAAAGGAGAATTGCTGGCGGTAATTCTATACTGTTCGTAACAAAAAGCTAATACTCTTGTACATTTGCATTTTAATAAAGTATGGCAGGAAAGCGCATTGAATTTATGCCAGGAAATTATGTACGCAGTCAGGTACATTACTTGGGGTTTGCAACGCACATCGTACTGTATGGTGACATCATGCCAAGATCCCATTCAAGTCTCATCTCGTAGATAGCGAGACTGAGGCTACGACCTTCTGACATGACATAGGCGGTTTGTAATAAAACATGTATTACCACACTCGTAGTGAAAAAATGTAATACATCGAAAATGTACAGAAAATATAGTTATCGTAATCTGTCGTATCCACCTGAACATCCCAGTATCCTAGTCACTTTGGGCATTCGCATTCACATTCGCTGTCGACTTTGTTGAGCGGAGCTTATCATATGAGTGATTGTCCGTCGTCTGTGTCAATGTTTTACTTTTTTGACTTCTTCTTGAAAACTATAAGCCTGAATGCTTTGATACTTGGTGTATATGTACCTTGGGTAGTCCTCTCTCAGATTTGTTCATTTTGTAATATCTTCTATTCTCTAATTTTGGTGAATATTTTTGTCATTTTTAGTAAAAAGTGATATTTTCGACTTCTTGTTAAAAACTGCAAGTCCAATTGCTTTGATATTACATATATAGGTACTACATGTGAACCTCTCTCAGATTTGTTTATTTTGTAATGATATCTTTAATTCTCTAATTTTGGTGAATATTTTTGTCATTTTTGGTAAAAAGTGATATTTTCGACTTCTTGTTGAAAATCGCAAGTCTGATTGTTTTTATATTACATATATAGGTACTACATGTGGACCTCTTTCAGATTTGTTAATTTCGTGGTGATATCTTCAATTATGTAATTTTGATAATTGTTTTTGTCAATTTTGGTGAAAAGTGATATTTTTAAATCCTTGTTCAAAACGGCAAGTCCCATTGCTTTGATACTATACATATTGTTCATTTTCTAATGATATCTTCTGTTCTTTAATTGAAATGTGCATTGCTAACAGCGGAGCTATCTCAGCCGACAGGCTGCTTGTTCTGAGTTGGAATGCTTATGCAAGAGTGAGATTGTAACTGGATCTTTGTATCATGTCACCGTAGTTGCAAACCCCAAGTAATGTACCTCTGACGCAGTTTATTATAACCCACCTGTGACAGGAACATCCAACACATAATTTCACTTTGTTATTCAAATGATAGTACAACCCACATGCCAGAGGGTCATAAAGATTGCTTGTAATGTATAATTGGGGAAACTACTGAGGAGGTGTGTTTTTCACAAGCACTTTTTTTGTCGCCAGCTGTATCTTTTGGTGCTAATTTCCAACAGTGATTTCAAATGCACTGTTGAAACTTTTGAAACTTGAATGTTACGAAAGGGTCTGCTTATTTTAAACTTAAATGTGAATTGGTGTCTGATACAGATAGGGGGTAACTTCGTGTGTTTAACTTGTCATTCTAACGCCCCCACTTTTTTATCATTCCCGTCTGACATTAGCCCCCCCCCCCCCTTATCCAGCATAAAAGTAGTTTGCCCTTTAATAATCATAGATCTGGCAATCTGAATTGTAAATAAATGATAATTTTGAAGTCTTATATTTTGTACAAGTTTAAATGCTGCATGCTTTAATAACACTTCATTTATAAAAGCTCACTCGTATGTAGTTTTTTTTAAATATTTTTTTTTTAAATTTAAAGAAAGGGTCTACCTGTTAGTTAATTTACAATACATGTGGTAGAAAATGTGGTCATTGTGATTCAAATTCTCAGTTCAATACTGTAGATGCAAACATTTTCTCATGCATGTGCTATTATGTTACCAATGTGTGGACTCCGGACGTGGATGTACATGACGTATCTGCATCCCAGATTTCCCAGCAATTCATATAATGGTGGTGGGTCGCGGCTGTGTGCCAGTTACATATATCAGTGATGAAAGAATAAACAAAATGGTAGAATGTCTAATAAAATGAACTGATCCAGCAACAGTATTGCCATCTATGATCCAATGTTTTTACTCCAATGAAAACTGAGAACATCCACCACCACCACCACCACAGAATATCACTTTGGCTATGGTGTTGATATGAAATTTGATAACTGATGATTGAAAATTCACACCTAAGC
The DNA here is from genome assembly GCF_978046115.1 of Saccoglossus kowalevskii. Taxonomy (NCBI): domain Eukaryota; kingdom Metazoa; phylum Hemichordata; class Enteropneusta; family Harrimaniidae; genus Saccoglossus; species Saccoglossus kowalevskii. The sequence goes on along the minus strand of NC_140646.1, from coordinate 23,644,676 downwards.
TTGTTGATTCTGCAATCATAATTATAACCCTGATACCACGCAAGTAATGCCAGTATATACTCTTTCACAGGTACTGTATTTGCTCCATTAGAAGCATATGTAAAAACTGATTTTTTTTTTTGGCTTCTTTAGAAGTGCAACCATGTAAAACTTATCTTTTTGCTGTGTATATTAAAAATATTAGTAAATCCTGTTAAAGTATTTAATGCAAATTGCATAAAAACTTGTTCCATAACAAGACAATGACACTGTTGCATGCATTTCTATTGGAGCAAATGTGGTGCGCCATATGGAAGTTTTTAATATGTAACTAACTTTCACGCAGTGTGAGAAAATCATCTGATTTTTCAGGTTTTTTGAAGTTTATTTTCAAGTTTCTTTATTATACATTATATTGCTGCCATAACTATATTTCTGTATTGTAGTTTTTGAAATTAGTTATTTTTTTTTAGGGTTTGTATGTCTGTTTTGCATGCGTACTTCATAAGCACAGGTTATCAATTTCAAGTCTATCCAGTCAGATCACCTGATGTGTACATTTCATGGGTAGCCTCAAGTCCTGTGTTTGTCAGTTTAATTATCTTAGAATGGCCTAGTAGTATATACCGTAAAATCTGTATTCGAAGCTGTATCCCCAATAAAAGTCGCACCCATTCTTTTTGAATAACCGAGAACCAAAAATTCATCATTTCTTATATATGTAGATGCTCTAATAGAAGCCGTATCCCCTCTGTTACATTTTAATAGAAGCCATGGTTTCTAATACAGATTTTACAGTACTGTATGGAAGAGAGTCTTGAATCTAAACAATTTAGTTTTATATTAAAGCCATAATTGAAACTTAATAAATTTGAACATGGTGCTTGGTACTAGCGACGTATACAAGGCTGCATTGATTAAGTTGGGGAATTATTCTCTGACAAGTGTTCAATTACTTATGCATTGCAGGGTTTATTTTGAAGTTAACAAATTACAATACTTCTTTGCCTGTGGTACCAAGCATCAGTCATGGTCTTTGTTGGGTTAATTTTGCAAAGTGGGATAATGTATATAAACTTCATATTGATTAATGCACTACATATATTTACTGTAGATCTCTAATTCCATTGTGAAATAAAACCAACTTTATACAAGTAGTTTTCCATTTTATCATGCATTTTGAATGTATTTAGTTTCAAATCTCTGGAAGGCATATATGACTGACGCAGCAATGTGGAATCCCTTCTGAAATTGTAGTTTGAGTTGGTAAATTAAAAATATTTTCATGAAAAAAATAAAATGGCAAGAAGCATACATTGAAGAATTTCGTCATTAACGCACTTTTCAGGGATATGCTGCAACCCTGGTTTGGGTTGTATTGTCTCAGCATGTGTACGGGGACGAGTTCGGTTGATAGATGTCGCATAGGTACTGAGGAATCGTCCATCAAGAGAATAGTTTGTTTTTTGGGAAAAGTAGCAGATTTCATCCACAATTGGACTCGCAGATGTACGCATTAATCGATCATGGTACCTGAGCATGCCATTTCATTAAATATGTTATATTTTTCAAAGTCCCGGACTTTGTGGATTAAGGTACGCAGGACTGTGGGGGGGGGGGGGGGGGCACATAACAATCGAACATGTCCCTGTACGCAGGGCTAGTTACACCAATGACTTCCGTCTGATACATCTAATCCTGTCATTCAATTAAGTGACCATGCCCCCACACAGCTCTTTCCAATTCAGATTTTTCGGTAACCCGCCGCCAAATTCACAGAAAAATGTCTAAAATTCCCAATATAGGTTCAAATTTGGAGACCGCTTTACCATTAGCATCCTTGTATTCTTCAGCTATCATTAAGCATACACATCTACTTATAACAATGGGCACAAGACAAAAGGTAGCACAACTATGTTTTATTAAGCGATATTCTACTTTGAGACTAACATTTAACTACTATATTATATGACAAACTTCGCTATGTGAATAAAATGTAGGCAATAATATTAGAAAATATATTTATAAAAAAATAAGGTGAGAAACTAAAAAAAAAATTCACCAAACTATTGCACTCGATACAACTAACCCCATTCATGAATTTTATCAAAACACTATGAGCAAAGTTATCTATTTGTACACCCCAATTGTTGAATAGAAAGCTGGCAAATGCATTTAAAAAGTTTACACGTGTTCTATATATCGGGAATAAATTGCAGTGAAAAACTATACTTCTAAATCCAGTTTATATAAAAGCTGGTACACAATTTATTTTGGTGAAGTTATATGGCTTGAAAAAATGAGCAAATTGTGGAAGAAAAATGAGTGGACCACACAAAAAAACAACACATAATCGCATTTACACAAACAAAATTTGCTTATAAACTGCACAAATGTTTACCGCCAGTGCAGTATCAGAACTCTGGTGGTAATCACTCTCAACTATCAGACAATATTGTGGGACTATACAAAAAAAATGAAAGAGGATAGATAGGTTAGAAACAAATTCATAACTCATTTGTTGTCATGGTATTGATATACCCTGACCTATTTTCTAGAAAACTCAGGGAAAATGTTACAATCAGAACTCTGGCGGTAATCACTCTTAACTATCAGACAATACTGTAGGATTATACAAGAAAAATGAAAGAGGATAGGTTAGAAACAAAGTCATAACTTGTTCGTTGTTGGTAATGATATACCCAGATTATTCTTTGATAGGATGACCTATTTTATAGAAAACGTTTCAATCTTAAGCAAAACAACCTGAAATATTGTGATTAATAGTAATTGTGATTTTTAGTAGTATTGAATATATATGAAGTATTAAAAAATTAATATCATGCTTTACAATTGTAAATGAAAATTCTGATAAATACACAAGTAATGAATAATAATAAGATCAAAATATATAATGTGCAATATTATTAGAGAATTGCATAAATGATGCTGTATTTAATATTAATGATAAATAAAACTACAAGATAATTAATACAAGGAGAATTTCAATTAAAAAGTTAACTGTACATAATTGTTAATTTTGATTTGTCTCTGTCTATTATTTTTTGGAATATTTAAAACTCATCCCGCAGCAATGACCACATTGTCTTGTCAACTTTCATGATTGCATGGCATAAGATGAGAGTTATTTTCGTTGAGATCTAGTGCTGTCTCTACTCCACTGCCTCATATTAACCAAGGCTTTGTTTAATTTGTTAACCCATTGTTGTCTCTCCTCTTTCGTATCAGCAGACATCCACCATCTAAGAATAATAAATAGGTTAATCGAAAAAGCTATTTTTTTTTTTTATTATTGAATGGAGGTATAGGTACAATGTAGGTAATATGCGAGTGCAATGACTAGTTGGAAAGAACCAGACATTTGTACCCATAGAAAAACCAGTGACATTGTTTACTACTGTTATGTATTCTTGTTAAATAAAACCACATACATGATAGCAGATAAGCTAGTACTGATCAGTGATTCCCTTTGTTATCAGATATTTACAAATACTGTAAAGGGGTTAATTATTCACTGTGTTTTAATTTTGCTTATATCGCTGACTGGAAAATGCGCTAAATTAAAACCCAGCAAATATGTAAAATTGAGCATAGAACACATTATCTAAATGACGAAACCGTGAATTTAAAACCCACTGAATATGCCTGAAATGGTAAATCAGTGAAATTTAAACCCAGTGAAAATTAGTCATTTTACAGTACTACTGGTTAGCAAAAATATAAACAAATTATGTCATAGTGCAATGACCTATATAAGTCATAACCTATAATTCTGAAAACGTTTTATGAAGTACGAAAGTGTTTTACATTTTAACGATGACTTATTTAATCAAAAACATACAATTCTATTTCAAATTTGAGCACCCTCATCGAATTCATATATGTATACGAGTGTTCTTATTTTCCATAATCACAAATTTTGTACAATGATTTTATAGCAAAGAGACATTTGCTTTTGTTCACATATTTTTCTAAACGCGAGTTTTTCCTTGTAAAAATAAATCAACAGGGACATTGTGATTTTTCGTGCTCATACTTTTTTGGGGACAACTTAAATCTTGGGTTTGAGTCAAGTTTATTGCAATAGACTGCTCTCTGTCATAAACCATAAATAAGGTACAAATGTTAGTTTTGGTATCTATCATTTAATTGTGAGAAATTGAAGTAGACCAAGTGTAGTGTAAAAGAGTGTGAGAAAGTAAGGTGCAGTAGTTATGCAATACACAATAATTCATGCTACATTTAAACATTGCTATGGATTTAGATCGATTTCAGTTGAAAATCCAATGAAAGTATAGAAGTTTTTAAGATGAAAAAGACTTACTTAATCTCTGTGTAGTCACCAAAACAAGTGACAATCAAATTATTTTCGTCTGAATCTCTGGACTGTCTCCTTGTAACAAGTTCAACAGTATTTGGTCTAGCACAATATTCCCTGGCCACCGTTGTCACATTCTGTGTTGAGCATTCTTTGAGAGAGATACTACCAATAGGAGCCTATAATAAACGTACATGTCATTTTGCAGCAAGAAAACTAAGAAAAGGAGTATCGTATTTTCTCTATTAGAAGCACATAATAAACGTAAATGTCATATTGTAGTAAAGAAAACCAACAAAATGGAGTATCATATTTTCTCTATTAGAAGCATATCACAAATATATATACAATATACTGGATTACAAAATGTTAAAATATTTCAACCATAGATATACTTGTTATTTACATAAGTACATCTGATACTAATAGACAAATACAATATATAGTTTTAATAGATGGTACATTGAAACTAAATTTTCACCGCTAGGAATTTTTATGATTTGATGGAGTGAGCGAAAGCGAAGACAAGTCGATGTCTTTTGGATCCCAGTCAATTTTTATTACACAAAATACATTAAAATGTGCAAAAGTTTTTCATTATAAATACCATCAAAACCTGACAGCAAATATTTCCCGCAGTGAACATTAAACTGTTTACATTTCTTAATAAAGTCTATGGAGAAAGTGGCTGGGGAAAACGAGTTCAGTTCACACAGGTTTCATTGTAATACAAAAATTTTCACATACAAGTTGAGGAGGAACACCCAGAACAAGGCAGTTATAATAATTATAATAGTGTTAGAATATAAACTGAATGTTACCTTTCTTCTTTCATCATCAGGATATTTCCAGTATGACACGTAACCGTTAGACAGTACACACCATCTACGATGCCATGCACCAAAACCATTGACGTCATCAAACATAGTTAGAAATCCCCTCTCTTCAACTTTGGTCTCAATATAACACTTCACTTTCATGTGAATGGAACCCTCTAATGGACACAAGAACGGCACCTAGATACAAAATACATGGACGTCTGAGTTTATATTGGTGATCAAGGTAACCCTAAAACATTGTTGACACAAGTAAAGGTAGCCTTTCATCATTAAACTATACATCAGTCGTTGACATAATGGTCATCGATGCGATTAAAATTTTGAAGAGACAGACATTCCCTTGGTAACCAAACAAACTGTTTGAAAATAACTCTGGTGAGTGTTTGTTTAAACACATAGGCTCGCATAATAGGTGGCAAAAGTTTCCCACAATTCTTTGCAAATCGCATGCTCAGTATGATCGCACAACGCCATATTGGAAAACAAAATACATAATCGAGATAAGTAGTTACTGTAAATCACAATTTTAAAAAATTTCATAGCTTAAAATACAACACAGAAATGCCATTATGAGGCTGAATACGAGAGCAAATGAAGTAGACCTCAAATGGAATCAAAATTAATCAGATATACAACCAATAAAAGATACAACTCATCTCAATCATAAACCGTCATTTCAGACATGGGGAAAATATGAAATGAGTTAAGCCCTCTAGTGACAGGTTATGGATAGGTGGTTTATAGATTTCTTTTATTACAGATTTTGGAGCTACCTCAAAAACATTTAGCCAAAAAGTTAATAATGCCATTAAGACAAGATACAATGATGTAAGAATGTAAAACCATTAAACTGCACAGCACTTTGTTCCGATATGGGTACCATGTGACATGCTTTGACAATATGACTGCAGTGTTGCATGTTAATACATTTTCAGCACAGGTAGTCAAAGTTTATATGCGAATGTCTTACTTTGGAAAGATTAAACTTTGTGTTCTTGACGTTGCTCAAAGCTACTCTAGTGCCACCAACCAATATAAAGCTGCTCGTTCTTACAGCACCTGGTCCACCTGGACTGCTGACACCTGGAGACATCATGTTACCTTTCTGAAAAAGAATGAAATATCAATTCATTATTTTACAATAATAATAGTAATTCATACAAAAATCAACCTTCCACAAAGTTTGACCTTTCACATTATTTTCGGTATGCATGAAAGGAATGTAGAAAGAATGCTTCCTGACATTTTTATGTAAAGATTATTAATAATACACTCAATAGCTTTCTTTAAAGAAGCATACTGTAATATACTTTATTTTTGCTTGGATTCAATTTTCGCTGAAGGAATGATTCAGTGAAAGTTAAATCCAGCGAATATACTCTTTTTTCCTATATTTTACATTCAACTCATCAAAAATCAGTGAAAATAAAAATCCATGAATATCATTCAAAAAGTCTTTTCAGCGAAAATTAATTCCAGCTAAAATAAGTATTTTACAGTACTATAAGCGACTTCAACGAAATTATCAACACATAAATAAAATGTGACAAATGTTGGCACTTATAATGTATCAAAAGTTTGAATATCCATTCAGTATGTTCAACGAAATAAAGCAGATACATCACTGAACCCAAACAAAGACACCTTGGAAATGCATCATTTTTGGCAGGTAAGTATCAAACAATGAAAGAGTTTAGAAATAGTAATTGACTGTGATACCTTGGAACCTCTTCTTGGAGTAATAGTTTTCAATAGGTTTCCTTTCTTTTCTTTGACATCTGGTTTTTTAGTTTGCATACTATACACTTCAATATCGAGTAAGAAATCGCTTCCAATGTCATTCCTAGTGAAATTACAAAACAGTATTAATCTTGTTCATACGATTTTTAGGTATTTATAACCTGTTTAAAAGGTATGCTGATTATTGCAGTGTACAAAGTGCCAAAATTACTTTGATTGTACTAAGTATGATGGTTCTAGAAGTGCTGTACTTAGTCTAAATTTGTCTACAATTCAATGAAAGACTCTTTCAAAAAAACAAGTCATTCTTGAAATATCACCAGGTGACGTGCTAAGCTAGACCAAAAATAAAACTGCAGCAAATGAATATGTGGTATAAGAGACCTTGCTAAAATGAAGTAAACCCACTTCATAGAGAATTAACTTGAGATAAAAACATGGTTATGTATCAAACCATGGACAATTAAAAAGATTTGTGTACAAGGAAGGAATACAAGTGTTGCAGCGATTAAACTATTTGTAAACGCATTTTGCAATATGGAAATACAGCATGGTGAAATGAATGTGGTTGATGACTACACCTACATTGTAGAGAGGCATGCACCAGCAGCAATAAATCAACTTACATTGTCATCATATTAGTGAATGGTAAGCAATCTCCAGATAAACCATCATGTGTAGACAGTAAATGAGATGCTAAAACATGACTTCCGTTACGAACTAACACAAAGAAATGATGAATCTGACGATCTGAAATACAAAAAATAACAGGTAAGACTTCATCAGTACTGTAAAATCTGAATTAAAAGCCGCAGCTTCTATTAAAATGGTACAATGCAATAGAGGGGATGCAGCTTCTATAAGAGCATCTACACATAATTCAAATGGTGAATTTTGGGGTCTCAATTGTTCAAAAAGAATGGGTGCGGCTTCTATTAGAGATGTGGCTTCTAATACAGATTTTACGGTAGCTCATCATCACAGTGCATTTGAGAAAATTCCTGAATTCATTCTGTACAGTAATACACCTTAGAATTACCCAAAAATCTCACCTTGTTTGGATCCCATAGTAAATATATATTCAGTTTTAAGTGGTAATCTAATATCGTTGATAGTGAGAGATCCTTTACATGTCTTGGCAGCCCTTGAATTTTCACTCTGAGCCGCTGAATGATGCTTCAAACGTTGAATTTCACTCAAACATGCCAATCGTCTCTGAGCTGCAAAAGTGAGATCAAGAAATGTTGAAAAAGTGCACATAAACTTTATTGAATACAGGATCATTAACATAAGTCATTGAAAATGACACAGTCCCCGTTAAAATTTTGAAAGTTCCCTTCGTGCTCGTCATATTAAAGCGGAGGAGTTGCCCCCAGCGTGTCCTTGAAACTTGAGTTCCAAGTGGCTTATACAACAGATTGTTTATTTACATCAAAACGCGTGTTCCGTGTAGTAGTAATATGGCCAAAAATAAAAACAGCTGTTATTCGGCCATCTTTGATCTGATTATGAAACACACTGATATGTATGATGTATGTGCCAAATACGAATGAAAATGGTACATAAATTGTGGAAATATAGTAGTAAGGCCAAAAAGTCAGATGGCTGTCAATCTGCCATCTGTGACCAGATTTTGAAACAAATTGTCATGGACATGCATTCTAACATGTATAAAGTACATGTATGTGCCAAATTTGAATGAAAACTGACAGAGCACATTCAAGATACCACATATAAAAAAACAAGATGCCTGCCAGTCGACCATCTTTGATCCAATTGCGAAATAAATCGTCATGGACATGTATCCTAACATGTATAATCTATGTACCAAGTTTGAATGACAACTGACAAAGCATGTCCAAAATACAACATTTTCAAAAAACAAGATGGCTGCCAGTCGGTCATTTTTAATCGAATCGCTAAACCACTGCATGTGCATATGTCCCACATAAGGTACTAGGCACATGCAAGGAATGAATGGAATCGGTCCACAGGATTCTGAAATATGACTCTGGACAGACTGACGCATGGACAGACTGACGCACGAATGAACGGACACACGGATGGACAGACACACGGATGGACAGACACACGGATGGACAGACACACGGATGGACAGACTCAGGAACTCACGGACGGTCGGGGACATGTATCCTAACATGTATGATCTATGTACTAAATTTGAATGAAAACTGACAAAGCATGTCCAAAATATGACATTTTCAAAAAACAAGATGGCTGCCAGTCGGCCATCTTTGATCTAATTGTGAAATAAATCGTCATGGACATGTATCCTAACGTATATAATCTATGTACCAAGTTTGAATGAAAACTGACAAAGCATGTCCAAAATACAACATTTTCAAAAAACAAGATGGCTGCCAGTCGGCCATTTCGAATCGAATCGTTAAACCACTGCATGTGCACATGTCCCACATAAAGTACTAGGCACATGCAAGGAATGAATGGAATCGGACCAAGGGATTCTGAGATACGACTCCGGATGGACGCACGGACGGAGACCGAATTAGAAGTCCTCGTTTTCGAACTTCGTCCGAACGGGGACTAATAAAGCACATGCACAATAACTTTAGCAAATACAATATATTTGGTAATTAGCTTACTACACAAGTCTCATCTCCTTGATAGTTTTCAGTATCATTGATGATACCAGAGCAGGGTTAATAAATACAAGTTTGATACCAACTCAAACTATCACACTTTATTTATTAGCAGCGCATTCACTTACCGAAAAAACTCCAAAATTTCGACCGGTTTTAAGTACTTTTGTGTTGGAAATGTGACGTGTTTTTAGAGTCGAAATTAAGGTGCAATTTTTCTGAATATAAATCAGCAAATGAAAAAAATGGGGATGATAGACAGTGTGCTTCGTTAGTTTTTAAAAAATGCAATGTCCGCCAATTGACGTAAACTTCCCCATGTTTCACGGTAAAAGCAAAGGTCGTGGCCGAGTTGTAGGCTAAACAACTCAAAATCAAAACAAAGTCATCAATCAGTGAGTATTATGACAAGGAAAACAAAACATCAAGACGCGGAAAAGAGGTCAGCATAAAACTAATAGGTCAAAAGACAAAGCTGTCTCACACTACATAGGAAAACTTGCGAATGTTCGAAGTACAGGTACCCATTGGACAAAAGATACATGTAAGTTTAGCAAACTGTCTTCCCGACCCAGTGCAATGTATCCGGTTAGAATCAAAGCTCATGTGTCCCCTATTTGAGGAACCAGATTCTGCCGTAAATTCGCCCTTAGATTAAAAAATAAAATGGGATTTAAGAAAATAAAATGGGACTTTTAAGGTGTATTTTGGCGTCATTTTTCGGACATTTCAATCATTCCTGCCGGCCAAAATAGAGTAAGTTTTACCGTAGTCATTGGCGTCTATTCAAGAGTATGATTTTTATCGTGACTCGCGTGAATGGGTAAGCTTCGTTTCGACAATGAGCTGTTATCACTGTAAACAATGTTAATTTATTCTTCAAATGCCCATTTTATTTTAAAACAACTAATTTTTGATTTAAAAAAAAATCATGCCGTTTTCGCATCAAAATCCAAGTCAAAAGATCGTACTACAACATCAATCTCTTCCGCATTGCATTCAATAACATTAATATATTTAAATAAGCTATGGTAATTTGAACACGTTGGCATCATCCAGCTTTTTGATTGGTTAATTAGCAATTTGACCTATTTGACCTAAGAGAACATGGCGGATATCCTACAGCATCAAACGTTTATATGAGACCGGAATCATTTGCTTACGATGAAACTAAGTTGACTTTTATTTGTATTTCATAACAATTTAACGAATTTATTTTGTATACATTATTATAATCACTACTGAGTAATAATCAACAATTCAGAAACTCAGCATGACCGGATTTTGCAACCACGATCATTTGCTTCTATGTAGAAGATGTGTGTTGTGTTCGTTTTTATTTGAAACTTTGTTTTAGAATATACTTTGTTACCAATAAAATAAAAATCTCTCAGTCAATCAGAAACCCGGATTCATGCCTTCGGGGAAAGTCCCGTTCGGACGCTCACATCGTTTTTTGTTTTTTTTGTTTGGGGGAAAACCAAAACTGGTCGCAATTTCGAATAAGAATGAGTCGGTAAATTTTTAGTGGAGTCGAAAATTTGGAGGTAAATAAAAAAACCGAAACCCGGCAAATAATTAGACGGCTCAAATTTTTAGAGGGGTCGAAATTTTGGAGTTTTTTACGGTAAATGAAAGACGCTTATGTACGGTGAAAATAAGTAAGTATACAATACATGCGAGTGTTAATTTACATGTACTAATTAATAGAGAAAGTACAGTAGCATTAATGCAGCAGATAAACTATCTGTTGAATATTGTGCATTATAATCACAGCACTATAAAGAAGTGAACAGAAAATAAAAGGCTACTTACTGGCAATGGCTAAGAGTCTCTCTGCTTCTATTTCTTGTTCTGTACCTTTCAGTGCATCACCATTGGCGGCAACCAGATTCAATGCTTGACTGGTTTGGTGAATAATAGATTGCTGTGCAGATATCTCTTCCATTAATGTCTGAATTGTCAAATAAAAAAAATCTATTAAACATACTTAAATTGACATTGATCTATCCTAGGAAAACATTGTGTTACTGGTATTGCGAAACATTTATCATATATTTTGTTTCAAAGATGACATATCAACTTTTCAGGTTTTTATCCTAGTATGAAAAGAAAAACTACCTAAAAAGATGCAAAAATTAACAGTTTTGGATCAATTTTTACAGGAAGCCACGTTAAAGGATTATTTTATAAAAAAAAGAATAGTAGTTATTAGAATTTCCTAATTATTCTTGACAACAATAATTACTTATCTTTAACGACACATTTTTTTCACCATATGTAACTAAACAGTTTTCAGATATGGTGAGCAGTTCTCACCATAGAAACCAATTGCAAATGGTTCAAAAAACATCATTTCTATGGCTGTTTGACATACATTTTGTGAAGAAAGTAGTTTTGTGAACAGCATAAAATAAATCCATACTGTAAACGCCGGTGAAATCTGATAATTTGTTTAACGGTAGCCAAGCACCTCAAATAGCCTTGACATCGGCTGTAGTGTCCAGTTAATGATTAAATCAGTAAATTTAGCTTTATATGGTTATTACCTACAGTGTAATGTAAGTCATTCATTTGAAGATTAAAGCGGGGGAGTCCTCACCTGCACATGCATCAGATGGCAATAGCGTGTAATTGTTTACAAACAATACATCTACCCATGAGCCTTTGCATTTTTAGCTTGCGTTATCGTTGCCTGGGACTCAATTCTCGTGTGTGCGTGCAGGCGACTACCCCCCTCGCTTTAAACAGTGCATTCATGCAGTAGATGTATTTTAATCATACAATGTTTCCTGTTCTCAATGTTTCTGTTTATTTTGTCGAGAGCCAACTGTTTTTTGTTTTTTTTTCTGGTTATAATTAAATATATGGTGTAATTCATTTGCACACACCTGAATTTGTTCTTTGTTTGACATGTGTATCATAACCCTTGATTCCTGTCTCTCAATACATGGTTTAGGCGGATCTCTTTTCACAACTTGCTGTGCTGGAGGCTTAGTTCGTGTTCTTCTTTGAGATCTGTAACATTCTACACTGTATAACAAGGATGTGGTGCTTTTATTTTCTATCCTTGGGTGGATACTATCAGCAGAGTTGGATTTTGTCACTACTTTTCTAACATTTTCTGGAACAGTCTGCAAAATGAAACAAAAGATAACAGTCACAAATATAGCAGATTGTGTTCATTTTCTACTTAAGTGTACTTTACCTTGAAAGATAACTCAACCATGGACATCATATTGAATCTAGGCTTAATGCGATTCCAGAAGATACTCGCACCACTGCTTTTCCTAACATACATAGACTGGACCATGAAGTCACAGGCTTGCTAAAACTGAACTTTATGCTATTAATGAAGCATCTCAATTTCAACCAAATAAAATACCAGCCAAATATTAAATTGGACACTATGGGCTAATATCACATAAGTATGAAAACGCAACATAAAATAAAACAATGAAAATAGGGTCAAGTACCGTTAAAGTCCTAATATAAACCGCATACGTAATAGTAACCGCACCCCCAATTCCCGGCTTCGGGGTTAAAGAGTTCTTAACAAAAATTGAAAACTTGAAAAGTACCTATTACTAACCGCACCCCCAATTCATCAAGACCGTGACTGTCTTCATTGTTTAAACCAGCTGTTCCAAAACGGCATTGTTCCTAATCCTATTCTTTGTTTCGACAACATGCCTAAAAATATTCACACCTATTTATTGTTCAGCGGTGATAAGATGTCAGACAGGCAATGAAACTGCTTTTGTTCTGGCGGCGACCTCTGTCAATACTCTTTCTGAATACGTCTGTGTTTCGTAAGTTTTAGACAATGAGCTTTTATCACCGTAAAAGTGTTAAACTGAGCATTGAAGAATAATTTATCTTTCGAAAACATATAATTTCTTGATTTAAAAAAAAAATCATGCCGTTTTCCCATGGAAATCAAAGGCAAAAGATCGCACTACATTATCGGTAAATCTCTTCCGTGTTGCGTTCACCATCAGGTCGCTGAACTGTCATTAACATATTTAAATGAGCTATGTAATTTAGACACGTGGGCACCATCCAGCATTTTGATTGGTTAATTAGCGACTTGACCTATCCGGTCAATAATACGTCACGTGAGCATTCAAAAGCATGGCGGATATCGTATCGGCTGTTTACATGTGACTGAAATCATTCGCTTACGGGGAAACTAAGTTGAATTTTACTTGCATTTTATAACGATTCAACGAATTTATTTTTCGTGCGTTATTGTAATCACCAATATCAACACTTCGAAAACAAGTAAGTTATTCACTTGAGACCAGCAGCATGGCCGGATCGAGCTACCGTTATGTGATCATTTGCTACTAAGCAGTGCATTCGTGTTTTTATTTGAAACTTCTGTTAGAATATACTTTTCGTTACCAAGAAAATTAAAAAAAATAAATGCATATTACATTAAAAATACTGAGTATTTTTTGTATCATGTAGAATTTTTTTTTGATCGTAATTTTTCAACATTTCGTAACGCCTATTTTAGAACCAAAATAAGGCCTTTCACTCTTCCCCGACGCCTATTCAAGAGATTGTACGGTGTATTGTTTGTTTTGTGCATGTGTTGTGGACAAAAAATGACCACGCCCATTTAGTGATTGCAATATGTACGTAATAGAAACCGCACCCCGAACTTGAGCTTTTGATCCCAATTTTTAAATTGATACATTGTAATATAAACCGCGGTTTATAATAGGACTTTAACGGTAACTAAATTAGACACCAATAACTTCTGCATTATTTACGTTTTGCTGTTGTACAATGGGCTTTATTTCTTTCATATGCAGCTGTGATTTCTTTCTCATTTCCTCTTCTCTATCCTCCTCTTCTTCTTTAGCCATTGCCTCATCCAACAGGTCATCTAATTCACCCATCACATCATCCTCATCCTGTTCAGAGTCAGAATCACTATCACTGTTATACTCCTCTTGAACAACATCAACTGGTTTCATTTTCTCTTCAATTTTCCCATGAAGAACTTCTCTTGGTAACTTAGGTTCTGGGACAGCTCTGATTATTTCTTTCTCCATTTCTACTGGGACACGGGTAGTCAGTAATTCAGGCTGAGGAGCAGCTAAATAAGAAATAATTATTTTGACTATGTGAATTGCAATTTTGAACCAACTTGCTACCTGACATGTAGCGTCGTCCGTGACTAATGCACACATTCCAATTCATTACTTAAAATGTGTTGCATTGAATACTGTAAAATCATTTATTTTCACTGGCATTTCACTATTTAGATGTTTTAGGCAATTTCACTGGGTTTTAAAAGTTCACAAACTTGGTAGAGAAACAATGAATTGTTATTCAACATGCTCATATGGATTTTTTTGAACAATGTACAAAGCCCCCTCATGTTATGGCCATGCGCCCCCCACCCCCTTACCTCGGGGAACAGATCCTCTGGCAATCATAAAATTCTGATTGACCAGGGGATCACATGTGGCCACGGTCTTCAACTGTGATCTGTCGATAGTAAACTTGGCCCCAAGGAAGCCATAGAATGCTCCATTTTAACATAGAATTAACAAAAATTCCACACACTGGTAGGGAGAACCCTATCTCCCCCACTTGGTGGTGCCGCTGAATTGCAAACAAACAGATTTTACTATCAAAATTAATAACCAGTGAACAATTAATGCGTTTACAGTACCTGAGATTTGTATGGAGGTGATGAACAAGTCAATTCTGAGACAACTTATCAATACTATCATGCCACGTACCAAAATGATCATAGTTATAACACGTTTCGACCAATAGTAACAACTCGGTGCACAGTGCAAGATAAATCATGAATAATGAACCAAGAGTGCATATGACTATATGGTGTGAGAAGATTTACCGATCAAATAACGAGACATTAGAAGTTCTACAAGATGGTGTAAATGTGCATTAAATGAGTGTACCATAAAACTATGCATGTATGCATGTATGTATGTATGTATGCATGTATGTATGCATGTATGTATGTATGTATGCATGTATACAGGAGTATACTAAGTAAATCACCTGTAGAGGTAAGTAAAGCAAGGAGACAGGCAGGCAGCAAAGACAGATCAAAGGCCAGAAATAGACATCTTACTGTGCTGAAGTTTTTTTAACTTGATATCTTACCCTGCCTTTTCATGTATTCAGCTATTGCCTGTGCTTTATTTTTTTGTATTGTTTGATTCCTGGGTGGTGCCATGGGTTTGGGGATCATACCCAGCTTAGCCACAGCTGGAGTGTAATTTCTATAACCTGATGAGTGAGGGTGTGGTCTGTGTGACTGCGATTTAGTACCTGTGTTGGATGATTCAACACGTTTTGTACCTCTCTCTGTATCTGTGTGAGTTGATCCAGCTGGAGGATGCGGTGCCTGTCTTTTCTGCCCAGATGATTCTGTGTCTGCATGAATCGCAGGCATCTTTTTTGGTGACGAAGGTTGCCAGGTACTTTGACTGTGAGAAGTCTGGAAAGGCATGTTAAGCTCAGTTATTTATTACAAAGGAATGACACAAATTAGTCGGTGATTCTCAGGTTCCTAAACATAGACGAGAAAAAAACATTCATGCAAACAAATAAATGGTAGTAAAAACTAACAAATCTTTAAAAGTCTCATTTCAAAATAATTTCACATACTGGTTTTGGGGACTGTTTTTGTTTCTTAGGTGGTGATGGGATTACTTCCTCCTCTTCTTCATTATCCTCTTCACAACTGTCATCTGATTCTACGTCACCATCATCAGCATCATCATCAACATCGTCATCAGCAGCATTTCTTTCATCTGTACTGCTGTCATCACTTCCTGGTTCCATTGGTGTAGGTAGTTCAGGGTTAACTTTCCATCTGTTTCTTAACAGGGCCATTTCAGCCTCTCTTTCCGACTAAAGAAAAATAACAGATTTGAAGCATGAAATAATTTATTTGCAGTTTGTATTTTAATTAGATGTTATATTAAATCCGACAAGATCCATGCGATCCCTGAACTCGCAGTCATGTGTATTAGACAAGTTGTACAAACCTGAATTTTGGAATTTATTTCATTCTTTTTCCACCCATCTGTTTGCTGTTTTGCCAGCTGTTCTTGAATTGACTTAGCCTTGGCAGCGACACTCTTTGGGGAAACAATGACATCTTGACTCCTCTGTGCAATCTGTTCAGCAAATGTTCGAACTCTGCTGCTCTTGTGTGCCTGTGCAGCTGGCCTTGTTGGCGCTTGTCTTTTCTGCTGTGTACTTGGCTGAGAAGGTTGTCGAGTACGCTTTGACGGTAATGGCTGCACATCATTTATGCTTCCAGTTGCAGAAATTGGTCGCTTTGTAGAAGCACACAGTTTATCCTCAGTTTTGTTGACAGGCTGCCTGTTGCTGGGATCATTAAATCGAGACATGCCATTTACCATTCTATCAGCAAATGAACGAACAGATGTTTTCGGAATAGCTTCCACTGATTTTTTGGCACTGGGGCTCGCTGGTGCAGCTTCCACAGATTTCTTGGCATTGGGGCTAGCTGGTGCTTGTACAGGTTGCCATCTACCTTTTACAGGACTGTAACTTGATGTCGGACTCAATGCATTTTTAGGTGAAAATGGCTTGTTTTCCTTAACTGGACTATTAACTGGTCTGGCAGTGGTAGCTGCAGCTACTCTAGGTGCAGCAACAGGTATCTTCTCTTTGGCAGGGCTTGCAACAGCTTTAGGTGGTTGCCATCGTTGTGGCCTTGTCTTCTCAGGTTCTGGTTGATGTTTTGGATGATTAGTATCATCTTCCCAGTCATTGATCTGAGCAGCCAGTGCAGCTAGTCTGGATTTCCTTGCAACTGGTTGCGGTGCATTTTCTGCCGGTTTGGATGACGTACAAATCTTGTCTTCAGTCCTCCTTGGACTTGGCACATATTCATCTTTCAACTTGCTATGACTGTCACCTAGGATAAAATTATGTTAGTATAAATGTAAAGCATTAAAGCGAGGGAGTCGTCACCTGCGCATGAAGCGTCGACTCATGAGCCTTTGCATTTTTAGCATGTGTTATCGTTGCTTGGGACTCAATTCCCACATGTGCGCAGTTGACGACCCTCTCGCTAAATTGAGTATTTACACACGACTTCACATTCTGCATAGTTCACCCAATGTTTAGACATGGGAATGCAACATAAATAAGTAGACTGAGCATATTTAGGTAACTGTTCAATTACCTGAATATGCTCAGTTAGTTTAAAAACTAATTGGCTAAATTGCAGGAATTTTCTCAGAGCCAGTTTTAGAGCACCAGTGTTGCATAAAAATTACCCCCATGCACATTCTTTGTAGTAAACCCCTAAAACTATGTGATTCAATATATTACAGTAAGGCCAGACTTTTATTATTCCTCGTTTCGCGAACCCGTCAAATGAACAGGAGCCGAAAATGAAATAAAAATAAAATTTTATTTCAGCGTAATTCCTTGCGCCCCCCAAAAAATTGCAAAAAAATATTATTTTTATCTTAATTTTTTACCACCCACCGCATAAATCGAAGTTGCATTTTCGTGGGAGTACCAAAGTCTCGCGCAGATGAGAAACAAAGTTATACATGGAATAAAATTGTATTTCATTTCTTCTCTCTGATCAATGATCTCACTTACAATTCTTTGAGAATCATACAAATCTGATGGGGAAAAAAGAATTAATTTTTTTTTTTCGCCCTTCTCAAAAAATTGCCTTATAAAGACCCGAGAAACAAGAAAAAAAGTCTGGCATAATAAATACGTTAATATGTTAAGCTGCACAACATTCACAAGATGGTACAAATCTGCAAATCAGACATTCAAGTTTTTTAAGTGAACATTGCAATGCAATTTCTCGTGTGTAGTCAGAAAATCTTTCTTTGATGTGACTGTGATGAAAACTACATTCTACATTTACTACATTCTAAGAAGCAATACTAAATGTTTCGAGTGCAATTAGGAGTCTTTAGTAATTCTAATAATTATACATTCAGTGCAGAAGCAATTTTATTTTTGATTAATGCAGTCTACGAAAAATGCTTCGTGGGGAAAACTAGGTCTTACTTGGGCAATCACAGTCATCCCATCCAGCACGTTGTTGACTCAAGTGCCGGAGTCTGCTTTTGACTGATGGAACAGCTGGTGTATCTGGTTTGACTTCATTTTCAATTATTCTGTCGTTCATTTGAATTGGCTTCTTACCGAGGGAAACTTGAAAAGAAAAATACATTCATACAAATCAACCTGAACTTGGTCCAAGCAGAAAACATAACTTTTGTATGAAAAATAAAAAATACGAAACAGTTTACATTAAAGTGAATGAATATATGCAAATCCATTCATTGCTAATTTGTGACTGGGGTCTATCTGTAAACATTACAGGTTCGTGGCATATTTTTGGACATTTTTTTATTTTTGTATATTTTTAAATGTTGCAAGATTATCTTCACACCAGTAAAACAAAATAGTTAATTTTGTACATGGAAAAGGGTTAAATATTAATAAAAATGCGACGATAAACAGCTACGCGTGTCATTGTTTTTCGAGGATAATTAAAATAGATTGACAGAGGATTATGCAAATCACTGCCTCCTTCTCGTTGAAAGTTCTGCGCAGGCTCCACTCAGTCATAACATCAACAACATGGCTGCCGCCGGTGCTAACACGTTTATATCGTAAGTTCCTCATAAAAAAAGAAAACCTGGTCGGCCAAAAAAACAAACAAAAAAAACAACGCATGAATGCAGAGGTACAGTTCGACCTAAAAGTATTCATAATTTAGTGTGATAGAACAGCCCAAAATGACAGCGAAAAGTAATCACACCTGCACCAACTTACAATCAGTGAAGGGATTCTACTTCAGTCGTGCAGTATAATATTATATAAATCTCTGATTACATTAAATTATGCGTCCAATGAAGCAACAAAGAAAAGTGTTCCAATATGAACACATTTTTAAAATAAGGAAGACATTTGTATGTAATGTTGCACTGTTGAATAGTTCGTACATCATTTTACAGAGATGAATCTTTTTTGCTGCCAGATGTATAACTTATATTCTGTCCACTATGCATATATGGTAAATGTATATGCTACAATAGAGACAACATGCATACTCAACTAGGTCAATTTATTTTCTGAACATGTAAGGCATACAGCAAACTGTAAAGGAATAGATTATTTGTCTGACAAGCAATAAATGAACTTTTCTGTTCTACTCACAAAAAAAAAATGGTTATCATGCTCGTACACAACTCATTCAATTCAATCCTCCTACTGTTTCTGCAGATTTGAAAATCTCAACTGCCTAGTTTTAACAGTTAGTGTTATCTGAGACACTACTTCACTCAAATGACAATCAGCCATAAAACATTGAAGGAGTAAATACTAATAACTGGCTTCAGGTTTGGAGAATAATGTTTGTAATATCCCAAATATGACTCTTTACCTTCTCTTTCCTGGCAATTTATATTTCCTTCTGTCAGAGGTACCCTTTTTCTTGGTGATAAATTTGATTCATTCATTTTCTTCTGCAAACTCTCCTTCCTTGCACGGGTTCTCTCCAAAAGTTTCTATAAAACAAAAGTATGCACACATTCAGCATGTATGAAGTCTTATTATTACTAGTACTCACGCAAAGTAACAAGTGGAGTAATGAAGTACCGTACTATAAGTAGTACGAGTTTCGTGAAAAACGCCAGACTATGCATCATTTTTTTTTATTCACATCAAACACTTATTAGAAATGGTACAGTAATATGAAAAATAATAAATATAATTATCATCCACTATTTTCAAAACATAATGAAAATATTAAACAGAATGTATTATTATACAAGTATCCACAGTACTCAATAAATAAACTCACAGTCTTGGTGTTATTTATTTAAAAATTGCTAAGTACAAATATTATGGTGCTGAATACAGCCATGTTCATAATGTGATCTCATTTATTTCGACATACCTTATTGGTCCGTTAAAATTGAAATGACCCAACCCCCAATGGTGTCATTTGTCTGACACTCAATTCAAAATTGTTTACACAATGCATTCCATTGTCGGGAGATTTAATTTTGAATAACAAAAATAGTTTCGATACCTAAGTTAGGACGAATCTGGCAATTCTACCGAAAACACAATGAACAGCTTTCTGTTAGGTGTAAATAAATTGCTATTAAAATTTGAACAGAAAAAAATGAGAAAAACAAATTGCCGAACATTTTATAGAATGTTGACATCATTGGGGGAATTCACACTTCATATACAAGTATCAGCATACACACAAAAAATGGAACTTCAAAAATTAAGATTGTTTAGCAACCAGACACTATTTTTATCCTTAACATCGTCGTAAAAATTCGAAGCCATTTACTGAGTCTAATAACACAAAAATCCACAGGCATAATTGCTGCCTGCATGCAGTCGGCCCGCACTCGTATTTTTCATTCTCAAATTCACTTGTAACTACGGAATTTACTACAACACAGTAACAAGAAACTGCCCTACCTGAGTGAATGGATCCATTGTTTTAAATCCAATTTGTTCCCCTTATTTTGATCCAAACGCGGAATTTCTTGAGCGTCGGGGGGAAAATGACTCAACCAGTTATTTCTAAAATTTGAAACTGCCTCTTCGTGCAATGGACCATGGGAAATTGTTGAGCCTTTAACTTGCTCTATTTTTGTGAGGTGGTTATATATTCAAAAATAATAGTGTACTCTTCGCAAACCAAGTATTATAATAATTGCCATAGAAATTAATAAAGATGATTATATATAAATGACATGTAAATTATCTAGTATGGAAAGATTTGTGCCATCTCAAATGTTTTTATAAATTATTCTCGTATTAATTCAGCAAAAGTTACGTAGTCCTGATTGTAACCTCGTTTTCGTTCAAAAGTTCCCGCGAATTAATCAGCTGATGGAAGTCGTTTTATTTTGTAAGCGTTTGTGTTAAAATTCAATGTTTGCCATATGGATCCATCGGAAGTAGAATTTCTATCAGAAAAGCAGAAAGTTGTGATCATTCCAAATTTTTCACAGGACAAGGTCTATTTAATCAGTGTATGTATGCATCTGTTGTGTTGGACGGGCGGATCCACCGCTCGTGTAAAATTTGGAAAATAGAATGACTGATAGAATCAATATTATACCCATATTGAATTTGTACATGATTTACGGTTCAAACTTTTTTTTATATTGGGGTTTTTTGCTAAAATATGTGATTTAATATTCAAAGTTTTCTTTTTGATTTTTTTCTGAAAGCAAAATATAGAAAATCAAAGTTGTTTCTATAAGTCGCATTTCCCACTTTCTAAACTTTTTAATTTCTATTCTCCGCCTATAACTTATTTGGGTCCTTACTGTGAACATAGTTTATAGTTCCATGCTGTGAACGAACATGCAATCCAACCAGCAGAATTGCAATATGTAACTTATTGTTTTGAAAACAAAATAGCAATATTGATAGTTCAAATGTAACAGTTATGTTATGGTAACCCGATATCAATATAGCCCTGAGTATAGCCGTGGTTTCGCGGCGTTTTGGGTCCGAGAAGGTATTTTGCTTCGTCTGTCAATTATATACACATCGTCGATGTATACCGACGATGTGTATATAATTGATACCTTCCCGGACCCAAAACGCCGCGAAACCACGGCTACCCCAAGTACAGTCCTGTAGGTTGACTTCCTTCCAGTACCGGTACTGTGGGGGCCGAATGATCAGCGAAGGAGGCCAACCTACAGGACTGTACTCGGGGCTAATATCAATACTGCTACTTTCTAGCAAAACAGTGAGCTATATTGCAATACTGCTGGTTAGTTTGAATTTTTGTTCACAGTAAAGACTTCTTTTCGCCAAACCAACAGATTTTATCATTTCTCATGGTGGACATGACAGTGGAAAGTGTTCTGTAGTAATAATATGAAAGCAACTTTAAAAGATGTCTGCTAGTCCTAATTCAACTTGGGGTCCCAATCAACGCCACCACATTTGGTTCTTTATGACATTTGACCTGTATGTATGAGACTATGTCATATTGTAATGTAATCAGAGATTTATATAAGGATATGTAACTTTGATATCCATATATGGTGGAGCTATGCGAATGAGCCACATATGTTTGCCGCAATCAAAATTGTTCTATCAAATGGAATCACATGGGAAAGCTTGGATTGCGAAAACAGAAATGAGAGAAATACTTGTATCGTATTTGCTCCATGTTACGTAAATTACATTTATATGTGCTTCTTTTGGAAATGCGCTTCCAATAGAGCAAATACAGTAATACATAATTATGCAAGGACACTTTAGATAACAGCTTGAGATCTAGTTTAACAATTTCTTCACAGGCTCTCATTAGCCCAAGAAATGTACTCAATCTGAGCTTCTGCAAAGGATAAAACAGCAGTAGTGGCTTCTATTACTGTTGCATAGTTTTTCCAGATAAAAAATCATTTTTTATAGTCGGTTTATTTTAAATAAGGGGTGACTCATTTGCAATTTGAGAGAGCTGGAAGAAATTGATCACACTAATGTGGTAGGGATTTTTTTCCTGAGAGCATGTCTGCACTTTTTGAACATTTTTTTTATATCTTTGAGCCATTGGAATATTTTTTCAGTCCACATGCAATTTTTTTTTCCAAATTTCTCCAGTCCCTGATTTCAAATAGGTTACCTCTAACAAATTAGCATTATAAAAAATCACACAATTGTTGTACCGGGTAATATACAAGGTTATTACGAGGATACCTCAAAGTTTGCAGGAAGAAAGTACAGCGTGAGTATCAACCAATGCAACGGCGTACTGTCTGAGTGCATACTTTAAGTAACCTCGTAATAACCTTATTATTATACATCTTTTCCTTCCAAGGATACATCATGGGAATGCCGAAATCCAAAATGTTTAGAAGAGAATCGATGAACTTCTTAGTGTGGAGTCCGATAACACCCTGGTGACAGCCATGTTTGTTTTTATTATTAGAGAATGCTTACGTGCGTAATCTTTCCGCATTTCCTAATATGGTAGAATGAAAATACCTAGTAAAATACCTCAAAATTATGGCACGTTGTAACTTATGGCGTTACGGTGACAGATGTATAATAATTCTATTTATGCAATCAACAGGGTGATGTAGGACCATTCAATCCTGGCTTACCTGTAGAAGTCCCTCTCTGGATGGCTGTTAATTTGAAACAAAGACAAAAATGTAGAATACAACCTCCAGACTGGATGGATGTGGGTAAGTTTAGTAGGATTGAAAAAATACTGTCATACAGTAACTGGACATGATTTGCATAATTATTCAGTCAGATGTACTCAGAGGCAATGTACATTGGTGGCTATTTATTAAAAGCAAACTGCACCTCATCAAATAGAATCAACTGAAAGATTTTGATAGTATTATAATAGAGTACATAGTTTAACTGAAATTTTATGCTGGTTCATGACTTTTCAGATAGGTTTTAGGGACACAATATACTTTAACATATCTTCCGATGGAAATTGTTCCAGAATTGTCCAGTTTTGCATTTTTTAGGAGGTTTTTTCTCCAAACAAATATTTTATACTAGAAAAAAATCATAAGAGTTCATATGTGTCAAAAAATCAATCACCTGGTAGATCAAAATATTTAAAAAAAAATTATGATCAATTTTGCACTTTTATAATAGTCATTTTCTTGAATCATTGAAAATCATGTAGTTTTGTAGCAGCAAAAATTTAATAAGGATCTCTGTGAATTTTAAACAAAATCTTAAGAATGGTATTGAATCATGAAACAGCGAATAATAATAATCTAATTGTATCCTACCAAGGGTTCATAAAGAACCTGTGCAGTGCAATACAGTGCAACAGTTTTTTTCTGTTTAACAAATGAACACCCAGTTTTGCTTGTCACACTTGTCAGAGTCGAGTCTTTTTGGCAACCAAAACACAGTATTTAATTAAAGGAATGTTTTATTTCTTTTGCTCCAGAAATATTGGAAGAGAAGAAGAAAGAAGAAGTTGGATCTCAAGTGTTTCAGCCGATGTTAAACGAACATTACATGGAAGTGGCACAGTTATTGATTAAATGGTAAGCTTAGGTAGAGCTGACACTGTGAGATGAGAGAACAGTTTGACTATAAAATGCTAAATAATAATAAATTATAGTTTATAGTGTCTGATATCCATCCATCAGTGATGCTCAATGACACTTATCATAAAACATATTGAAAAAAAATGATTATTTAGTCTGCATCTTAAGATATCTACTTTAGGTTGTTCTCAGATGCTTTGTTTAATGGTAAAGGATGAGTGTGTAAATAATTAGCCAACACAAGATTTTTGGTACATAGATAATTTTTTTCCTGCTGGAGCGTAGACTTCTATTTGAGGTGCTTTGTTGTATGAGATTTTAAATATAAGGTGGAGTAAACTGATGAATAGCTGTACCATAAAATCTGTATTATAAACCGCATCGCTAATAGAAGTCGCATCCAATCTTTTTGTACAATTGAGAACCAAAAATTCATCATTTCTCATATGTGTAGATGCTCTAATAGAAGCCGCATTCCCTCTGTTGCTTTGTACCATTTTAATAGAAGCCGCGGCTTCTAATACAGATTTTACAGTACCGGGGTAAGAGTTTGAATGCTCATCTATTAAGTCTTTCCATTGGATTTCATTTTTTTGTGTGTATCCCATTCATACTGTAAATACATTAATTTAAATTTTTTTTATTTTCACCAATCAATAAAATCTGCTAAATTTGAATACATGTGAAAGGTTGAATTAAAATATGTACTTGTATGGTTTGTTGATCAAATTGTTGAAATGTTCAATATAACAAAAGAGTCATTTGAAAACATCAATATTTTCTCGTTTATTAAAAATATGACCCCAATAATCAAAGTTCGCCTGCAATAAAATAATCCCATGATCCCCCATTCTCAAACATAATTTACTTTCCACAAGTTGAGAATGATTTCTTTACACGGCATTGAAAATTGGTAATTTGTTGCAAACTTTGCTTTTGTATTTTTGAGCCCAAATTCCTAAGTTTTAGTTAATTAAAGCAAAATTGTTCATGTTATAGTGCTGCGAACGACATCCCGAGAGCTGATGAAGTCAGGACATTAATAAAAGATATCTGGGATGTCAGGATTGCCAAACTTAGGAGCAGTATTGACCGATTTGTTAGTGATCAAGAAACCCATGCAAGGGTGAGTTTTTGTCATTACAGTCGACTTCAGAGTTATAGTTCAGATTGTACCGAAGCTCCATGAATGTTACTGCAATCACTTGATGCATAGGATTGTGCATGTCAGGATGAATGCTGATTCTTTTCCTTTAACCTTTATGTGGTCAAGTCAATATAAAAACACATGGGGTTCATTAGGGATAATGATTTTAAAAATGGCAAGTCAATGAAACAGTGGCACTAGTACCAGCTTTTTAATGTCCGATATATTCAATGAGGTCCCTTACAAAAATGTTCCTCATTTCACTAATGCCTAATTATGATGCTATCGATATCTCATTATGTAGCCTAGAATCTATGTACCACTGCATTCATAATTCCTCACTCCACTAATGCCTAGGTATGATGCTAGCAATATTTCATTCTGTAGCCTAGAATCTATGCAGTGTTCCAATCAATCTCACTCCACTAATGCCTAGGTATGATGCTAGCAATATTTCATTCTGTAGCCTAGAATCTATGCAGTGTTCCAATCAATCTCACTCTACTAATGCCTAGGTATGATGCTAGCAATATTTCATTCTGTAGCCTAGAATCTATGCAGTGTTCCAATCAATCTCACTCTACTAATGCCTAGGTATGATGCTAGCAATATTTCATTCTGTAGCCTAGAATCTATGCAGTGTTCCAATCAATCTCACTCTACTAATGCCTAGGTATGATGCTAGCAATATTTCATTCTGTAGCCTAGAATCTATGCAGTGTTCCAATCAATCTCACTCTACTAATGCCTAGGTATAATGATGCTAGCAATATTTCATTCTGTAGCCTAGAATCTATGCAGTGTTCCAATCAATCTCACTCTACTAATGCCTAGGTATGATGCTAGCAATATCTCATTCTGTAGCCTAGAATCTATGCAGTGTTCCAATCAATCTCACTCTACTAATGCCTAGGTATGATGCTAGCAATATTTCATTCTGTAGCCTAGAATCTATGCAGTGTTCCAATCAATCTCACTCTACTAATGCCTAGGTATGATGCTAGCAATATTTAATTCTGTAGCCTAGAATCTATGCAGTGTTCCAATCAATCTCACTTCACTAATGCCTAGGTATGATGCTAGCAATATCTCATTCTGTAGCCTAGAATCTATGCAGTGTTCCAATCAATCGCACTCTACTAATGCCTAGGTATGATGCTAGCAATATCTCATTCTGTAGCCTAGAATCTATGCAGTGTTCCAATCAATCTCACTCTCCTAATGCCTAGGTATGATGCTAGCAATATTTCATTCTGTAGCCTAGAATCTATGCAGTGTTCCAATCAATCTCACTCCACTAATGCCTAGGTATGATGCTAGCAATATTTCATTCTGTAGCCTAGAATCTATGCAGTGTTCCAATCAATCTCACTCCACTAATGCCTAGGTATAATGCTAGGAATATTTCATTCTGTAGCCTAGAATCTATGCAGTGTTCCAATCAATCTCACTCCACTAATGCCTAGGTATGATGCTAGCAATATTTCATTCTGTAGCCTAGAATCTATGCAGTGTTCTAATCAATCTCACTCTACTAATGCCTAGGTATGATGCTAGCAATATTTCATTCTGTAGCCTAGAATCTATGCAGTGTTCCAATCAATCTCACTCTACTAATGCCTAGGTATGATGCTAGCAATATTTCATTCTGTAGCCTAGAATCTATGCAGTGTTCCAATCAATCTCACTTCACTAATGCCTAGGTATGATGCTAGCAATATTTCATTCTGTAGCCTAGAATCTATGCAGTGTTCCAATCAATCTCACTCTACTAATGCCTAGGTTTGATGCTAGCAATATCTCATTATGTAGCCTAGAATCTATGCAGTGTTCTAATCAATCTCACTCTACTAATGCCTAGGTATGATGCTAGCAATATTTCATTCTGTAGCCTAGAATCTATGCAGTGTTCCAATCAATCTCACTCTACTAATGCCTAGGTTTGATGCTAGCAATATCTCATTATGTAGCCTAGAATCTATGCAGTGTTCTAATCAATCTCACTCTACTAATGCCTAGGTATGATGCTAGCAATATTTCATTCTGTAGCCTAGAATCTATGCAGTGTTCTAATCAATCTCACTCTACTAATGCCTAGGTTTGATGCTAGCAATATCTCATTATGTAGCCTAGAATCTATGCAGTGTTCTAATCAATCTCACTCTACTAATGCCTAGGTATGATGCTAGCAATATTTCATTCTGTAGCCTAGAATCTATGCAGTGTTCTAATCAATCTCACTCTACTAATGCCTAGGTATGATGCTAGCAATATCTCATTCTGTAGCCTAGAATCTATGCAGTGTTCCAATCAATCTCACTCTACTAATGCCTAGGTATGATGCTAGCAATATCTCATTATGTAGCCTAGAATCTATGCAGTGTTCCAATCAATCTCACTCTACTAATGCTTAGGTATGATGCTAGCAATATTTCATTCTGTAGCCTAGAATCTATGCAGTGTTCCAATCAATCTCACTCTACTAATGCCTAGGTATGATGCTAGCAATATT
Source organism: Saccoglossus kowalevskii (assembly GCF_978046115.1). Classification (NCBI taxonomy): domain Eukaryota; kingdom Metazoa; phylum Hemichordata; class Enteropneusta; family Harrimaniidae; genus Saccoglossus; species Saccoglossus kowalevskii. Next base: position 23,616,410 of record NC_140646.1, on the reverse strand, counting down.
TCATTCTGTAGCCTAGAATCTATGCAGTGTTCCAATCAATCTCACTCTACTAATGCCTAGGTATGATGCTAGCAATATTTCATTCTGTAGCCTAGAATCTATGCAGTGTTCCAATCAATCTCACTCTACTAGTGCCTAGGTATGATGCTAGCAATATTTCATTCTGTAGCCTAGAATCTATGCAGTGTTCCAATCAATCTCACTCTACTAATGCCTAGGTATGATGCTAGCAATATCTCATTATGTAGCCTAGAATCTATGCAGTGTTCCAATCAATCTCACTCCACTAGTGCCTAGGTATGATGCTAGCAATATTTCATTCTGTAGCCTAGAATCTATGCAGTGTTCCAATCAATCTCACTCTACTAATGCCTAGGTATGATGCTAGCAATATCTCATTATGTAGCCTAGAATCTAAGCAGTGTTGCAATCAATCTCACTCCACTAATGCCTAGGTATGATGCTAGCAATATTTCATTCTGTAGCCTAGAATCTATGCAGTGTTCCAATCAATCTCACTCTACTAATGCCTAGGTATGATGCTAGCAATATTTCATTCTGTAGCCTAGAATCTATGCAGTGTTCCAATCAATCTCACTCTACTAATGCCTAGGTATGATGCTAGCAATATTTCATTCTGTAGCCTAGAATCTATGCAGTGTTCCAATCAATCTCACTCTACTAATGCCTAGGTATGATGCTAGCAATATTTCATTCTGTAGCCTAGAATCTATGCAGTGTTCCAATCAATCTCACTCTACTAATGCCTAGGTATGATGCTAGCAATATTTCATTCTGTAGCCTAGAATCTATGCAGTGTTCCAATCAATCTCACTCCACTAATGCCTAGGTATGATGCTAGTAATATCTCATTATGTAGCCTAGAATCTATGCAGTGTTCCAATCAATCTCACTCCACTAATGCCTAGGTATGATGCTAGTAATATCTCATTATGTAGCCTAGAATCTATGCAGTGTTCCAATCAATCTCACTCTACTAATGCCTAGGAAAGATGCTCGCAATATCTCATTATGCACGCTAGAATCTATTTGTGAACAATAGCTCACAATATTCATTAGTGATATATCGCGGTACTAGTGAAGTATAACATGCAGAATTTAGCATAGATTCTAGGCTACTGTGGGCCTTAACATAGTCCGAAAAATAATTTACGTACAAGATTTGATACAAAAAATGTACTTGGCTTTTGTTTTCATTTCTAAAAATGTAAAACCATCATCAATTAGATTGTAGAAAATATGTGACATTGTATCTCTAATGCCATTATCTGTGTACCTGGTTTGAACTAAAATGGTCTGCACATGTCTGACAATTCACAAATCTGTAAGTTTCCTTTTTTGAATCAAAAGTGCATGTATGTATTTTAATACCAATGCATCCACACATTTAGACATTGGTTGAAGGGTGTGTGATAGTTCTGTCATAGGAATGCCATTTTAAAATTACACAAGTACAATATAGTTCTTTTTTTTTTTAGCTGGACAATCTATCATTAATGGAAATAAACACAATACGTCCATTTTTGACACTCGCATTGGATCATATGCATACACTGAGAATGAACACGCAGCAAAGTAGTCGGGCCGCACCAACACAAGATTGAACTTCACTTGAGCTTCCAAGATTCAGATGACATCTCCAACAGATGGAAATCAACTTTAATAATACTTGGCATCTATTTTAATAAAGTATTCATTACTGAAATGTTTATTGCTTTGATATATGTCAGTAATGGGTACTACCGTATTTCTCTTTATCGACTATAATATAATCATTTTCTGTATGTGAAGTCTACATCTCAAATGTACCACTAACTTTATGCACATTAATGTGTTGAAATGCAAATTCAGTACTATACACTGCAAAAACTTTCTTAAATGCTACTTTATTCTATTTACATCCAGTCTGTTTTAGTCTTAAATTTAAACTTATTTTTCACAAGCTTATTCATTTATGTATTAATATACTAGTATACAACAATTGCATCTCCTGTGTCCCATTAGCTATTGTTCATTTCAGTCGTGTGTATTTTTGGAAGGCTATTCAACAAAATAAATATAGTTATGAACATGGATATAAACAGTTCGACAGACAGAATTATTTCTCAGAAATACCAAAGTGTGCTGGTCTGTCATGGCTGAGGGAAGTGACTGATCAATGGCTAGCAATAATAACGCTCAATTTTTGGCACTGTAATGGCGGTGTTATTACTTAAGTTCCAAATTCAATTATTTCACATTCTTAAAGGGACATTAGCTGTAACTGTCTGATAAAAACCATTTGTGTTATTACTGTTGAAACGTGGACACTGAAAGCATATCATATACTGATGTACATTGAATCACCTGCAAAAAAAGACGGCTGCAGGGTTGTTTCCAGGTCTTCAGAGGGCGCCATCTATTGAATCAAGTGACTGTGCAAGAAAAGTCAAATACATTGCCATCTTGATAGGTTAAGTGTCTAATTTCCCTATGCTTTTACGCTGTGTAGTTACATTTTTAAAACAAGCAGCCAGTCGGCCGAGATTGCTCTACTGTTTGCAATGCACATTTCAATTAAAGAACTGAAGATATTAGAAAATGAACAATATTTATAGTATCAAAGCAATCTGACTTGAAGATATCATCACTAAATAAACAAATCTAAGAAATCTGCCTAAGGTACATATATGCCAGGTATCAAAGCAATAAGAATTGTAATTTTCAAGAAGTCGTCGGAAAAGTAAAACCTTGACAATGACAGTCACTCGTATGACCAGAATCACAGCTGTTGCTGCTTATTAAAGGAACACAGCATCCAATTAATCTATTACAATTTTTTATTTGAAGATGGAGAGTTATCTATCACTTAGTAGACTTATGAATAAATCACAAGTTGAAATATTTGTTTATTCACTTCAATTCACACATTTGAACATAAATTAAAATTACCAGAAATGTATTATTGTCTTGATCATGTTACGTCTCATCAAGTTTAAATCAGTTGTATAATACAGCATGTTACACATCCAGTAGAGCACATGGTTCTGTAATTGGACACGTTCAATCAGAATTAGTGTAGCTTATGGCAATAGTATAAATAAAACAAAATAGTGAGATGTAGTTTTAAAAATTGCGTTATATATGTACTGCTATACATTTTGAGTGTTCATGAATGCAATGATTATCAATTTGAGTATTCTCTGTAATTTAAAATCAAATTTCAGTCGTTTTTGAAATGTCATGGCAATTAAGTTATCCACAATTATCAGTTTCCTCATTAAACAAAGTAGGGAAGTACTAATACAACACTGCCATCTCATGCACTTGTACATAGCAAGAAAGCATATCATTAATAGAATACAACTGCAAAAGTCGGTAGTAGTAAGCATTTAACTAAAAAAAGAATATGTTCTGAAATTCATTTTTACCCCTGCTAAGCATAGAATTAGATCATGAATATTTCACAAATGAGGCACTGCAATTATGTAAATTATATCTAAATTTTCTATAAGACAACATCACTGACTATAACGCTTAAAGATGACCTAGATGAGCAGATATCTATTATTATAACAAGTACGTGTCTTGTATGACTTCTATGTTTTATTGCCAAATATATCATTGGTTTGCTGGGTGACGCGTATAAAAGTTGTACGTCTGCTCAGTTCCTTGAGTTTTTGTGCCCCTACGTATGTACACGTAGAACGAACTCCACCGAGGATATCAAGAATCGTGTGTTCAACATCGCCTCGGTATTCCACTTCGACAGTTTTTCCTTCAGAAGCTCTGAAAGTGAATTTAGAAAAATAAACATCACATAGGGAAACCAAAGGTGATTTGCCTAAACACTCATTAGCAATAACATCAATTATATTAGTAAATTAATTAACTGTCACCATGGTTACATCCAAGTGGTGTAAAATCCTGTAGTAGGGGGGTTGGAGATTATAGCATAGAAACTGAAATGTTTGTCATTGAAAAGGAATTTGATAGAATATACAATGAAGTAGTGTGATCAAATATAGGTTTCATCTCATGACCAGTACAGTTTCACAACTTACTGGTACATGTACATGTAAATATTTATAGATAATCCCACAATATCTTCACTTTGATTGACGTCAGCAGACATTAGTGATTACGATACTGCCAGAGTTTTGTATTAATCTAAACCACAGTAATCACATGTGTCAGCTGAAATCAACATAATATTGTGAGATTATATACAGACCCGCCAGAAAGTATTTACGCACCACACTACAGACAGCTACTACCTACGATATCATACAATAAAATAAACTCAATAACGGTTTGAATAAATATATTTATATATCTAATAAAATATGCGTTTTTACACACAATAAAAACATCAAAATTGTCATTGTCATGCAGGATTGAATAAAAACGGCAGTCTGAACGAAACAGTGAAAAAACGTTTGAATTCTCTATGGAGAATACCGTGTAAACGCAAGCTCTTGAATATTCATGAAGACATAGAACGCGGCGATTGTCAATAATGCGTGTGTCCACCTCTTCGCTGGATGACTTCTCTGAGCCGTTTTGGCATGGTATCGACGAGTTTCCGACACATGTTCACCTGGAACTGTCCCCAAGCTTCCATTATACTCGCGTATAAATCCTCGATGTTAGCAACTGGTCGGGAATGCACCTCTAAATCGATCAACTCCCAAAGGTTCTCTATAGGGTTCAAATCTGGAGACTGTGCAGGCCAATTCAAAGTGGTAAAGTTGTCGAAAAGATATCCGTACTCTTGTGGATTATTTAGAAAATCCCTCACTGCCAATGCTGTGTGAACGGGGGCATTATCCTGTTGGAAATGAAAATTGGGTCCAACGAGTCTTAGTGCCGACGGTATCATTTCGTTTTGCAGGATATCCAAATATTTCCATCGGTTCATGGTCGTCGGTACACGGACCAGCGACCCTAAGCCGGTAGCCGAAAAACATCCCCACACCATGACGCTACCACCACCAAATTTTATTGTAGGTTTAATGCATTTCAGCTCGTACTCTTCACCTGGTCTCCGACGTACAAATAATCTTCCACGGCTACGAAACACCGTAAACTTTGATTCGTCCGACCAGATAACTTGAGCCCACTGCACCGGAGTCCAGTTGATGTGTTGTCTGGCAAATTGCAACCGCGCTGCGATGTGTCGAGGTTGTAGTTTTGGTTTCTTTTTTGCAACATAGCCGCGAAGATTACCATCCTTATATAGTCTTGATTTTATAGTGCTCAAACTCAATCTTTTCCCAGTGAGTTGATTAAAATTGGCACGCAAATCACGGGCGGTGTGAAACCGATTCGCTAAACTCGAGCTGATGAGTAGCTGGTCTTTGGGTTGCGTTGTACGACTTGGTCGACCTGATCGACGACGATTGACCATACTACCTCGCAGACGAAGTTTTCGCAGGTTGAAACGTATGGAGCCTTCAGAAATTCCCAGTCTTCTTGCAATTTCCCTATTAGACACTCCTTTTGTATACAGTGCTTCAATGTTCCCTTTAGTAAATTCTGACAATTCCCTAACTTTCGGCATGGCTCAATGTTTGTAAATAAAAAATACGTATCTGACACTATGACCTCGATAGGAATATTCATGAACTACAACTGACAGGTATTCCCGCCCAGAAGCGCGTGTTGAAATAATTTCAGCTTCCCAATTGGTTCAAATTTGCATGAGAAAGGACATGACTATCGCACATGTTTTATGGCGCGAAGTTTTAATGAGATGCAAATGACATGCAAATGAGCGCGCTCCCATAGAGTTAACCATGGCGATTTTCGCTCACTGAAAAAACGTCTACATACAAAAAAACTAAACACAAATCAACCATTTTATTTTGACTAAAATGCACTAGTTCTTCTTAAATTTAGTATATTTTAAAGTCAACACATCATGTTACCCGGAATTGTTATTTTTAGTTACGAAAACGATCAAATGACAGGTGCGTAAATACTTTCTGGCGAGTCTGTATTTACCAGATGCATATTTCCACAGTATGACATAATGATGGGGAAGTGTTGACAGTGTAACTATTACTGAAGTAACACTGAGTACAATTATACCTTCGCACGCTTGTATAGTAACTTTGTTGCCGCCACGCCTTCAGGCAGCACGTACAATAAAAAAGGTTTGGCAGTGAGGTACATTACACTGAAGATATAGGGGTTTTTGATCTGCTCACTTTTTACACCACACTGCAGTGATCGGCATGTTATACATGGTATTCACTATAGCCAAACAAAAGAGATTTTTCCCCTTGTCCACAGCAAATTGAAAAATTATGTGGTGTAATTTAAGATTATTCAATCCCAGAACAGCAAGATACATTTTCAACTTTTACAATTTATTGATTTGAAAAGGAAACAAACATTTCCGTAATGATAATGTTTTACAGGTACACAAAATTTCAAAAAAAAAAGTTTCAGACTGACACGTGATGATGGGACGCAAAATCTTTTCTTTTTTTTTTTAAAGGACTAACATGATATTTAATTTTTGTCAATCCACACTGCATTTCACATTAACTGGTGGTGAGTAAATATTCATCTTTTGCAGAATAATCAGTAATAGCATTTATGTCCAAGCACTATCACCATGGATACATATAAAAAATGTGGGTGTTTTATATGATTAGGTCACATAAAATTAATACTTTGTTTCTGGTGATATTGAAAACAAAAGTAGGGTAGGTAGGAATAATTTTATTATTTTATGAAAATGAATTAATTATTCTGCGGTGCTGCTTGGCCAATACCGTTATTTGATGTGTCTAATTATATGCAAATGACTCATTGAGAAAATCATAGTGATCTTGAAGAACATCTTCAGTTACAAAATTTTGAGAATTCATGTTTTATAAAAACAATATGATTCGCACGAAACTCACACACGTTCATATTAAACAAAATCTGCAAGGCATAACTGAACTGCTCACCTGTACTCTGCCACGCCTCCAGTATGTCTTTTCATTGCAGTGGCTGAACTCATGCCGTAAAATAGTTTGACCCTCTTTCCATTTTTCTCTATAGTCTCGCCACCTGACTGATCATGTCCTGCCAACATCCCACCTAACATAACAAAGTCAGCACCGGCACCTGTGAACCACAACATGTATATGAGTTTTATTTTTTGTATGTCAACTGTGTAAATAAAAAAAAACAAGCATCTATTGTTACATGAGTGAACAACTTATACTGGTATACATGATCACACATCTGTAAGGAAATGAAACTTGCATGTGAATACTGTGAAATACTTTATTTAAACTGGAATTAATTTTTGCTGAAAAGACTTTTTGGGTGTTTTACATAGATTTTATTTTCACTGATTTTTGACCAGTTAAATGTGAAATATAGGGAAAAAAGAATATTCCCTTGATTTTATTTTCACTGAGTCATTCCTTCGGTGAAAATAGCGAAAATTAATTCCAATCGAAAAAGTATTTTACAGTATCCATGTATATGTGAAGTTATTTTATTTCTTACTAATAGTGACAATGAAAAGTTTCTAATGCGTTAAATGAAATACGTATGATTTAACAGCATATTTAACAATGCAAAACACACAGAATATACGCTTTGGGAATAAGCACAGTCCAAAATAAAAATCTGAGCTTATTCATAGATTTGATCATTTGCATCAGAATTTTTAGAAAAGTATGTTTATGAAAAGTATGTTTTTTTTGTGATCATCTGGCAATTCATGCATCTCCTTTAATTTGCATGAGAACATCATCACATAGCACATCATTTGCATATCCTCAATTTATAAATCCTTGATATGTATACAGTTTGATGTGATGGATTCAGGTATGTCCATGACATGTAATAACAAGTCATTGTTAATAAAACAGTCCCCATCCAAAATTTTGTGATCTGACATATCAATTTGATGTTGATGAAGTCATTGAGATTAGATTGAAACCATTCATAGGAGATGGATTTGAAAAAAATTATGATTCAAATTATTGAATCAAATTACGAAAATAATGTTCATGTTGATGTATCTATTGGTATACTGTCTTTGTACAAAATTTAAACAGGAATGTTCATTGCATTCATGGGAAAGTACCGTAGGCATGGGTATCATGAAAAACAAAATGGCCACCAGTTTGAATCACAGAAAAAATATGAAGTGCACCTATAACCCAATATGTATGATCACCATACCAACTTTGATCCAAAAAGGCCTAGTCATCTCTGAGAAACAGCCTCAGACATGTAAAAATGACGATTTAGCACTTTTATGTGAAATTTGGGCATCAGTCAATTTGATATTGAATCAAATCACAAAAATCATGTTGGCGCAGATGTATCTCTTGGTATACTATCTTTGTACAAAATTTAAACAGAAATGTTCATTGCATTCAAGATAATGTAGCATGGGTACAATGAAAAACAAGATGGCCGCCAGTTGGCCATATTTGTTCGAATCACACACAAAAAATGACGTGCACCTACAACCCAATATGTATGATCATCATACTAACTTTGATCCAAATCGGCCCAGTCATCTCCGAGAAACTTCTGCGGACACGTTTAGGTATCAGAAATAGCAAATTTTACATCCAAAATGGCCGCCAGTCGGCCGTTTTTGCTCCGATCATAAAGTAACTTGACGCGCATATGTAAGACATTATGTATTGTCTTCATGTAAAGTTTGAATGAAATCTGTCAATGGGTGTCTGAGATATAGTACAGACGTACAGACAGATGGAACGAACCCAAATTAATAGTCCCCGTTTTCGGACTTCATCGGAACAGGGACTAATAATACTATCAATGCTAATTCAGGGAGGTGAAGCACCTGATATTGTGTACATACCGAATGCTTTGGATACATCTCCTGGACATGTGCAGCCACCATCCTAGGGAAAGAGACAAAATATACACCATTTATATCACCCTTGGTATATATATTCGCAGCATTAAACAGAAGTATCAGAAAAACATTCAAGGCTTTTTATTTCACACTAAGTTCAAACTATTGGTGATTCTGTATACAGAATTCTGAAGTACCGATCCTGCCGTAAATTCAACCTGGGCCATTAAACGGTGGTTTGGGTTTAAAAAAAAAAAAAAATGGGACCAAGAAATCGCCCAGGGCTCTTTTTCGGTATTTGTTTAAGGTTTTTTTTTTTTAATATTTTGGTGTCATTTTTCAGACATTCAATCATTCCTGACGTCTAAAATAGTCTAATTTAAGTTTTACCGTTTTACCTATTCAAGAATATGATGTTTATTGTGACTAGTGTAAATGGGTAAGCTTCGTTTAGACAATGAGCTGTTATTACTAAACAATCTTAAATTATTTGACAAAAGCTCAGTTTATCTTTTGAAAACAACTAATTTTTTCATTTAAAAAATATCATGCTGTTTTCCCATAAAATTCAAAGCAAAAAGATCGTACAACAACGTTTTTGGTTAACTTCTGAACGTTTGACTTGTTTAAAACATATATTCACTATGATTATAGAACAAAAGTTTGTAGTATTTCCATTGAATAGTTTTTCCACAATGCCTTCTAAAAGTTTCACACTTTTAAAATGATCTGTAATTAACGCTATTGCCCATTTTCAGTTTTGTCGAATTAAACAAGTTGTCGCAAAAGCGAGTAAAAAAAAGCGATTGAAAAGCGGAAGCAGGCGTGAGGTTGAGCAAAATGAGTACTGTTTAAGCCTTTGGCCTCATTGAGTCTATTTAGTCAATTTTGGGTGAGGGAGAGAGATATGACGTAGTATGCAATCCAGAATAGTCTTATACAGCAAATAACGCTATGGTCAAATTAAATGCACTGATAATTAAGACAATTAAAATACATTGGGAGCCCTATTTTTGTGCGAGTTTGAATCAGATCATTTAATGATGTTTAGAATAAACTCATAGAAGTCCTACCGTTAAAATCCTATTATAAACCGCATTCCGAATAGTAACCGCACCCCTGATTTTGGCTTCAGTGTTAAAGAGTTCTCAACAAAAATTGAAAACATGAAAAGTACCCATTACTAACCGCACCCCCAATTCAACAAGACCGTGATTGACTTTGTTTCAACCAGCTGGTACATTGTTCATAATCCTATTCATTTGTTTCGGCAACGTGCCTAAAATATTCACACCTTTTTATTGTTCAGTAGTGTTAGGATGTCAAACACGCTTTTGTTCTTGCGACAACTTTTGTCAATATACTCCTTATGAATACGTCAGTGTGTCGCAAATTTTCGACAATGAGCAGTTATCACCGAGAAACTGTTAAATTCTTTTTCAATGCTCAGTTTATCTTTCGAAAACAACTAATTTCTTGATTTAAAAAAAAAGTCATGTCGTTTTCCCAAAGGCAAAAGATCGCACTACATTATCGGTAAATAGCTTCCGCGTTTCTTTTCACTTGAAGTCGGTGACCTGTCATTAACATATTTAAATGAACTAAGGTAATTTGAACATGTGGGCACCATCCAGCATTTTGATTGGTTAATTAGCGACTTGATCTATCTGGTCAAGTAACGTCTCGTGTGCATTCAAACTACATGGCAGATGTCGTATCGCATCGGTCGTTTACATGTGATCGAAATAATTCGCTTACGATGAAACTAAGTTGAATTTTACTTGCATTTGATTACAATCAAACAAATTTATTTTTCGTGCGTTATTATAATCACTACTGAGTAATAATCAACAATTTCAACACTTCGAAAACAAGTAAGTCTATCACTTGTGAGCCGAAGAATGGCCGGATTGCGTTACCGTACAACGGTACCGTACTTGTTTAGTGTTGTACCATGATCATTTTCTACTAAGCAATGCATTAATGTTTGTTTTTATTTGAAACTCGTGTCAGAATATACTTTCCGTTACGAAGAAAATAAAAAAAATAAATGCATATTACATTAAATATACTAATATAGTATTTTTTTTTCATGTGAACAGTTTCTTTGTGACGTGACGCTTATCACTCTTCCCTGACATCTAAATTGGAGTTACCCTTATATTCAAAAGATGTACGGTGTATTGTTTGTTTTGTGCAAGTGATGTGGGGAAAAAATGACCACGCCCATTTAGTGATTGCAATATGTACGTAATAGAAACCGCACCCCGAACTTGAGCTGTTGATCCCAATTTTTTATTTCATACATTGTAATACATGTATAAACCGCGGTTTACAATAGGATTTTAACGGTACTGAAACCCAGAGATCAGTTATTACAGTACTAAAGCGTGACATGTTCATACTCACAGAAATAATATGACCACCCAGACCATGAGCAGCATCGGCACATTCGATCACAGCACTTAACTGTGGATATCCAACGCCAGTCTTTTTACGTGTGGTGCACACAGAACCTGGTCCTATACCAACTTTAATAATATCAGCACCGGCTAAAATCAACTCTTCAACCATCTCACCAGTAACAACATTGCCAGCCTGAAATAAAAGATATAATAATGGGGATGAGCCATGTAAATTTTCTCCCCTTCTGACTTCCTACACATATTAGGGTAGAAACAAGGGATTATGTTAGCATTTTGTGTAGCAAGTCCTGTTAAGAAAATGAACTGGAACTTGCAATATATTACATGTTCTATTTCGGAAGGGGGGGGGGGGGGGTTGGTTCAGAATATGGGGGTTAAGGTAGAAGCCTACTCTAAACCCAGAATATATTCATTTTGCAATAAATTGTACTCCAACACAATACAAGGATATTGACTTAAAAAAAACTTTGGGGTCAACAGCCTTTTTTTGTTGTTGAGAAAATGATGGTTGTATTTTAGTGGAAAGTCACTATTTTGACACTATTATAACACTTTTACCACATGTTCCTATGGCAGAGATATTATGCAATATCTCAAAATCTAACCTGGTGACATAGGCTGAAAAAATCATATATTGTTAATGATGGAGTACTTTTTGTTGTTCTGAATTATTTAAAAAATCTGGGTTTTATAAAGTGTCAGAAAATGTAATTTTCAAGAAATATTAGGACACGTTTCTCAAAAAGCATTACTGTAACACACAAAATAATGCTATTTCATTATACCATGGGACATTAGCTTCATGATTGTACATAATAAACTAATGAACATTGACATGCGATTTATGACCAATTTTGTCAAAAATTATGACTAGGCTTCTACCTTAACACAATTCTTTGTAAAAACCTACTAAACACATTATTGTTTTTAGATAAGTGCTACAAAACTGGCATGACAATTTCATTGATGTCATGTGACCAACTATGAATAAAATTGTTGTGCATGCAAGGTTTCCATGGAACAAAATGGTAAAAAGTAATGTAAAAATGCATTTTTAAATTTAAAGGTCATGGGACGCTTTTCTTTAATCCATGTGATACTGTGCCAAAACAACCTTTGTGATACTAAGTGAATACACATGGGGTGAAATGTTCATGTACAGGGATGTAGAAAATAGCTGGTAGGCAACTGTGAATATACCAGGAAAACAGCTTTGGGCTAGATTAATGTTCTTTGTTGTTGAACCAATATGTACACAAATTGAAAGAAAAGTATAAAATTAAACTCCACTGAGTACTCAGCTGTAATTCTGATCAAACCAATCATTTCATCCATTGCTAACAATTGATAAAAACATGGTGATTAAATAAAAAGTTATTATTATCATAATTCATTGGTGAGGTCGAAAGTAGGGGAATACTGTAGATTACTTTATTTTCGCTTGGAATTTATTTTCGCTATTTTCGCTGAAGGGATGATTCCGTGAAAATAAAATCCAGCGAATATACTTTTTTTCCTATATTTCACATTGAACTCATCAAAAATCAGTGAAAATAAATTCCAAGCAAAACGCCCACAAATCCTTTTCAGCGAAAATTAATTCCAGCGAAACTAAAGTATTCCACAGTAGTATCGATATTAGACACCTCTGTAAGTTTGTGAGTTTTTCATGGTTTAAAAAATTAAAATTGATTAGAACCAAGATTTCAAAAATCAGTCATGATATGTCATCTGGGCTGCTGTATTATTTTATGAATTGTGTCTACACACCACATTAGAAACTTTAACAAATATGTATTATTAAATTAGTGTCATTGAAATTTATTACTTTGGGGATACTTAGGGGGTCAACAAGTTGACCATACTGTATACTGCAACTTAGGGGGACACGATTTGACTTGCTGGGGTTTTAATTTTAACATCAAGCATTTTCTAAGTTGCATACTTATTTTCTGACAGACTTAACCTGTGCTTACTCATCTACAGATATGAATAAATTTGTTGAGTACATACCATTATAGTATGTTTTGGAAATTCCGCTCTGACTTGTTTCACACACTCAACAAAGTACTCTGAGTAACCGTTAGCAACATCCAGGCATATGTAATTGATCTTGGGCACAGCCTCTATGATCTTACGTATTTTGTCCCTATCAGATTCACCTGTACCCGCACTACAGGCTATATTCTGTTGAAATAAAAAGAGAGAAGATTTTAAATATTGATTTGAATTTAACATTACTTTAAATCCATACTGAGAACATGAGATGATGGCCAAATAAAGGAATGTCAGCTGCCACACTTATTTTCAAGAGACATACAATCGATAATGATAATGATAACTAAACCTATGAATGGCCATGTTTATATATGCATGTTCAACATAGAATTATCAAAATTAGTGAATGGAAGAAAAATGAAATTCGAAAATGTCAGTTCACCCCCGACCTGACATTTTCAAAAGTTACTCAAGCAATTGCAACACGCAGACAGAACTGAGAGTAGAGAAAATCAAGAACTTGCAGGAAACTGTGCGATACTTAATAACTATGAACCCCCAAAACAAAGATGAGGATTTAGTGTGGCGCAGCGACCAAAAAGCGTAAGCAACTTCATTAAATATGAAATACTGGAGGCTAGAAGGACACAGAATTTATGTTGAGGGAGTGGATAACAAATGTTCAGATGTTGCACCACATTCTACCCTTGCCCATGAAATCAGCCACCAATTTTTAGGCACCTGTTCTGAAATGAAATTATGATGGTAACATAATGAAAAAACACAGATTATAGTATGTATTTACATACCGGTATAGTTCGTAACAAATAAGTATATGATATGTACACATAATTATTATTGGTGGCGTTTTTTTTTCAATTCCTGGCACCTTGTTAAAAAATGAAAAAGTAAATTTCAACTTTACATACAACGGTTTTGCAAAATACGATGGGGCTTACTCGATATTTCATGATAGTCAGGCTTCAATGGAGTGATATTTCAATAAGCTTCGCCTTTCGTCTATTACTGCAAGTTATACACGATTTTGGTAAATTTTAGAATTTCTGGAACTTTCGTAAAAACAACCTCACTCGCAGTGCGCCCCCACGCTTTTAAACCTCGGAATGGTTATGCAAATGAGTAGCTATTAGCAGCTCAGAAGTCAGGAATTACATGATACAATGATTATAAAATCCAACCTACCTCTATAATACTGGGATTATTGTCTGCAAATTCCTTCCATTCGTCAATGGAATAGTGTTTATGGATAGTGGTAAATAAACAATGCTGTGGAATGACAAAAATTACAACTGGATTAGCTTAAACTAAAATTACAACTGGATTAGCTTAAACTAAAATTACAAGTGGATTAGCTTAAACAAAAATTACAACTGGATTAGCTAACTAAAATTACAACTGGATTAGCTTAAACAAAAATTACAACTGGATTAGCTTAAACAAAAATTACAACTGGATTAGCTTAAACTAAAATTACAACTGGATTAGCTTAAACTAAAATTACAACTGGATTAGCTTAAACTAAAATTACAACTGGATTAGCTTAAACAAAAATTACAACTGGATTAGCTTAAACTAAAATTACAACTGGATTAGCTTAAACAAAAATTACAACTGGATTAGCTAACTAAAATTACAACTGGATTAGCTTAAACAAAAATTACAACTGGATTAGCTTAAACAAAAATTACAACTGGATTAGCTTAAACTAAAATTACAACTGGATTAGCTTAAACTAAAATTACAACTGGATTAGCTTAAACTAAAATTACAACTGGATTAGCTTAAACAAAAATTACAACTGGATTAGCTTAAACTAAAATTACAACTGGATTAGCTTAAACTAAAATTACAAAAAATTAAATTCAATAACAGTTAAGAATATTGTGTAGGTAGGTTACTGTTGGGATTTTTACTTTAGTTTATTTTTTTTAACAGTTAAGAAGAGTTATTTTTATCACAATCATGGATTTATAATACAGACTTATCAAATCGCCTGTTGACTTGGCTATATACCAGTTATCTCTGCTACTGTAAATGCATCAATTATTCACTTGGTTTTAATTTCACTATTTTCACTGATACATGTAAGTAAAATCCTCTAAATCAAATCTACAGGAACATGTAAAAAAATAACAAAACTCATTGTATCCTTGACAAATTCATGAAATTAAAACACAGTGAATATGCTAAAAACATCAAAATAGTGAAAATAAATGTTTTTACAGTATCCGAGGAAGATGGTGAAATAATGAGTATGAATTGTAAGTTTGTCATTATATTGGATTTTCTGGCAGCTACGTATGACATCAAAAGTAAAATAAGAAAGGCATTTTTTGTGAGCAAAACATGGCTAATTTGCATAAAAAATAAGATAAAAATCAACTACTGTGAAATACTTTATTTTAACTAGAATTAATTTTCGCTGAAAAAGCTTTTTGGGTGTTTTGTATGGAATTTATTTTCACTGATTTTTGATCAGTTGAATGTGAGACATGAATAAATGTATATTCGCTGGAATTTATTTTCACTGAAGCAGCCCTTCAGCGAAAATAGCGAAAATAAAGTATTCTACAGTAATTGGCACAAAATAAAAGTTTGAGTTTCAACAGAAATAAATAACAAAACAAAATTTTTAAAATGTCATGATAGTGACTGAAAAAAAAACAAGTAAAAAAAAACTTACAGATGCAAAGGTTTTTGCCATTTCAAATGTTCCTACTGAATCCATATTAGCAGCAATAATCGGGATACCATTGTACACTTTTTTGGAGTTTCTAAATATAAATTCTCTTGTTAAATCAACCTAAAAATAGAATGGCAAACATAAATACAATGAATCGTAATGTTACGAAAGGAAAGCCAAGAACACACAGTAGCTCTCGATTGTAGGGTTAGGGTTAGGGATTTGAAACACCCATCTGGCATACTTAGAACAAACCAAAATATTATTGTAATTTTTTAACTACCGGGTAATGCTAAAAACTATGGTATACTACATACCTGTACAACACACTATAAACCTCTGAACTATAATACTGAGCAAAACTACTTTTAAAGATCACCAAATCTGGTCAAAATACTGTTCTAGAATGTCAAAGTCACCATACACAATAGCCTTATCACATTAAATGTGATGTGAAACTGAAGGTTGAATATTTATCATTTTTGCTAAGAACGGTCACCAGACACACCAATAGACAATGTATGTATGATGTATGTACTAGTATGTATGTATTACATGTATGATGCACAACACACACTGTTACCGGTATAAGAATTGGCACATAAAATCGCGAGTGAGACGCCGACATTTCACCCAGGATTCCCAGTAAGTTGACAACACTTGCAAGTGATTTAATGTACAACGTTGATATATACATGTAGCATATTCGCTGTGATTTCAGTGTCCATATCACAATTAGGTATAACAGACACTTTTATTGTTATGTTAATTTCTTCAAAACAGTTCATGGCATCTGAAGGAGGTGGTATGTCTGACCACTAATCAACACAAAAGAAATCAAAATATGCTAATTAGTCAATATGGCTGCCTCTCAAATCTCCAATTTTGGATATTTTTTCCATTTTAGGCAAACAATCATCAACTAGAGCACAATTACATATTAAATTAACGAAAAAATGTAGCCATATGTTAGACCTGTTAAGAAGATTTCAGTATTATCCAGAATTCCATCTTGATCACATGCATAGGGTGTAATATCAGTCCAAAAGTACCCAGTTGCAGGTTGGCAGTTTCGGCTGGGACCACTTCGCGAACTGCAACTACTAAACCACCTATTTTGTAATTCTTTGTTTTTAACCATAACATAGTGGAGGCTTTAAGAGGTAGTACGGCAACATGGTGGGTTGATGGCATTTGGGCAACTGTCCGTTGTCTGTCCGTTGTCCGTCCGTTTTTGTGTCACTGAGCTTTATTTATAGTAAAACTACAGAACTTTTTTCCTGAACAGCTTATCTGCCAAAATTATGCAAATAACATTGTTTATACTTGAAATATGTGTAATCATTCCAAACAATTTAATTATTTGGGCTGCAATAACTCCCTTGTTGAATTCTTAAGTGCACAATAATATAGAAAATACAGTCCGTTATATGACATTTGATTATTATGAAATAAATTTCCAACACGATTATTATGTGTTTGTCTTATTCAGACTAATGATTTAGTTGTAATTTAAAGTTAAATGTACTAGATTATGCGATATGGGTCACATGCCGTCATATCAATTGTATGTAAAATACCAAATGGACGGTTTATGCACATAACTCTATACACACATGACACAAAATATAGGGTGCTCAGATTAGCTCACCCACATGTTTCAAATTCCAATGTTTAAAATAAATGTGCATACATTTATAAATTACAGATAGACACAGTAACTTTATCAGCTCACATACAAGAGTCAAAACTGACCTTTATTTACAATAAAATTAAATCAAACTATTATTTCCAGGTCTCCATTTTTCATGTCATCCTGTAATGTGTAAGAGTATACTGCCTCCACTTTGTCACCTTCATAAACTATATTATACCATTTCGGGAATCCAGGCACCTGAAATATATAGTAAAGTATTATAATTATTGAGGTGCCAAAGATAACTGCCATACGGGTAAAATATTACCACATAATGATTCAATGAGATTACCAATGGACTACAATGTAAATGCATCACTAATGAGTAAAAAATTAATTTTATGACTTAATTTTACCTAGAATGGAGCGGAATGAGTGGTACAATATATGCCAATGAAAATACTTTAAATTCATGATACATGTACTGGTGAGATACTGGTAATGTGCTTATTAACTTAAAAATATAAAATTTACACATATCTTACATTTACACATTATTATTACTTTTATTTTTTCATTTGTTTATTTTTATTTTTTATGTTCATTTTGTTTATCTGGGTAAATGATCATGTCTGTTATGATCATACCTGCGAAAGAACTGTGCCTCTGTAATCTACCAATTTCCCACCTTCTTCAAACCTATGTCGCACCTTTTTGCCGACAAGGAAAGAGGTTTCTGGGTCTGGAGAATCCGACAGATCACAGGCATGATTGACTAATACTTTAACATTACTGGCTAATTCATTCCAGGACAAGTTTACTCTCTTCCTGCCTTGTTTACGAGAAAAGCTGAAGACAGATTTGTCCCCTGCATCTTGTTTTAATACATTTTTTCGAAAACGCAGTTGGGCTTTCAGAGCTTGTTCCTTCTCTTTATTTGACTGCATTGACTCTAACATGGAGTCAACTTGACCCATAGTTTGCCAAAGACCATAAAAAAGCATCTGATGGGTGTCTTGTTCTAATTGGACCAGCTGTTTTTCCAGCTTTTTTTGTTCTTTGAGCCTCTGTTCTTCCAGAATTTCTCTTCTTCTTCTCTCAATTTCTTCTTTTCTCTTTTGAAATTCAACTCTGAGAGACTTCACTCCCTTCCTGGCAGCAGCAACCAATTTTTTACTTGTCTCATCATCCTGAGATGATAACCACTGATCAGTCTTGTTCATGAGAAACATTGTAGAGGCCTCTGAGGCTAATACGGTTATATTGGGCCTGAAACGCATCAGTTGATCGAGATACCCAAACAGACGCTCCACATACTTATTGTGCTTATCAACACTAAGCGTCTGCTCACGGAATTCAGGTGTTATTACCTCATAAAGGCCACCAGGAAGCTGATCTTTAAACTCTTTCTTTAGTAACTTGGCAAGAGCTGGTAACAAGGACCCCAGAATCATTCGAGTGTGACCATCATACTCTTGACTGTGCATGACCAAGGCATCCAAGACAGCATCCTTGTTCACAGCAATATTTTCAAATGGGACCATAAGGCCCAACATGAAGTTCTCCACATTCAAGGCAGCATCCTCAAGAAAAGAAACTAATTGTAGGTAATAGTAGTTCATGTCTAGTACATGAACCTCTTTACTCTCAAGCAATCTCCATAATGGAGTAGACACAAACTTAGAAATTAAACCCAATGCTCTACAACCAGCAACATAGAAATCTTCATTGAGTAAAGTAAATACACATTCTGTTAGTCGATTTCGTGACTGAATAGAAAGAAAACTTTTCATCCTAGCATGGAGAAAATAAACATGACCAGCATTAGCAAATAAAATATTGAACCTATTGCCACGATAAGGAACTAAGGGAACAGAAAAAAATTTGTTCTCTTTCAAGAAATCACTAATAAAAGTTTTAAAGCTGCGAAAACAGCCCGACTTTTCATCTGCTCCTCTAGCAAATGCTTTACAGGAGAGTCTGACCAAAGTGAGAGTTCCTGGTTCATTAGGCATGAAAGATTCACCACCACCAGCTTTAACAGAATCTGAACCGAAAAAGGACTTTTCCACCTCCAAAAACACGGTCTTTGACGCCTCTGCCATATGAACCAAACTGTGTAGCCCACAGAAAAAGTTCATAATGGCATCCACAGGTTTGCCATCCTCATCATTCAGATCAGCATAATTTGCCTTAATTTCAGGAAGAATTTCTTGACGGAAAATTTCTAGCAGTTTATTAAATTTACACTCGGTAGCTGCTCTATCACTCATAGTGTTGGCAATCTGGCACAGAATTCTTTTCCCAGCATCATTGCTTGTCTCTTGACTTCGTTCATCAATATCATCCAAGATGGATTTGAAAGTGTCTAAGGTATCCTGTGCAGATTTTGTGGGCATCTCCCTTAAACCAAGACAAAGATAACCTCCCTCCTTATTGCGAAGGGCAAATGCTCCAAATTTATCTCCATATTTTGATGCCTCATCAGAATGCAGTGTTGTTTCCTTTTGAGATAGACATTCTTCAGAGATTTGCTTCTGGGACAACCACAGCCGCTGTACATTCATTTCATTCACTGTTGAAGTTGACGGAAGACGATTGGCAGTTTTACCTACCAACTTCAAACAGGCTTGAATCACAGGACCAACATGTTGACTTCCCACTTGATGTTCCAACAAAGTGTAGACACATCTCTGAAGGTCTGCAGTGTAGCAACGAGAGGAAGTGTTGTAAAGGTCTACATTTGTTTCTTGGCATCTAAATAAATTTAACTCCTCCTGGAGGTGTTTGTTTTCGTCAACCAGGGTAGTAACTCTATCTTTCAGTAACTGCAATTCATTTTTGCCTGGTTGTCTGGCTGCAGCACTTTTAGAATACTTTTTCCGCCAGTAGTCTTCTCTATCCAGTGCTCGTTTGGCTTGTTTGGATTTCTCTTCAATTCGTTTTTTCAAACCCTCTGTCTTCTCATCTTTTTCTGAGAGCTGTTCTTTCACCACTTTCAGTTTCTTCAGATCTTGTTGTCGCTCTTCAGTTAAAGTAAACACTTCTTGTGCCAAAGAGAGTGCAACACTGCCATAAACTTCAGCTGGCTGAGTTGTTTCTGTAGCTTTCGGAGAGCATGACTTCCTCTTCACTGGCATATCAGGCAATTTTAATGTACTTTGCCGAAAATGGTTCAAATCTTCCAGCCCAGAAACTCTGCTTCTATTTTTATTGAACTTTCTATATGAAGTAATGACACGTGTCACATACTTCTGATATGTTGCAAACGATATTTCAGATACGTTATGGCAACTCTGCAACCATTTCGCAGTTTCCATTCGCCCATACTCCTTAAAGTAATCAACCACTTTACCATTGGTTAGCGTATCCTCCATACTGACCGTCTCAAACAAATCTTGGTTCATCATTAGAAGTGCAATTCCTATAGTTTATTATCAAACATAATTTATTAACCCTTTCAACTATTAACTGATATAAACACAAATCCATGTGGAGTTATATTATGCAAATTTTATTACAAATACAATACCAATGATGTAGAGCACAATTGATCATGCAAAAAATTGTTTATACAACAATTCAGGTAAAATATTAATAAGAATAAAGCCACTGCTACATGTTAGAGTGTCTCAGTTATTTTTTTAGCAATATCGGACTTACTGTGCTCTACATGATTAGGAATTGTTCCTCACATCAAGTATACCATGAAAGTAATATACACAGACACGCATTTACAATGCGAGGATGTTAATTTAGCCACAATAAATAAACTCAAAATAATTCACAACAATGTCCGTTCATAACTCAGACTCTGACTCACTCGATGTAGCTAAAAAAAGCTGTCCAGTACTGGTAAAATAAAATAAACTGTCAAGTTCCCAATATACTTCTGGTAACAGTGGTTGACATGTACTTAAATTATCATGAACATAAATAACTAAATTAGCACCAATGTCATGAATGCTAACATAGCAGTTTTCCTTAGTACTGGCAAAAATACTTTCAATAACCACAAGAACTATTTCACACATGCTACTATTCAGCAAAATATCAAGATAGTGAAATATAGTATGGGTAACTTTGAAATGTGGACTGCAGACAACTGTTGGATCATGTAGTTTAGCTCGCAGTAGCACAACACGCAGATTAGCATTTGGTCCACTGACCATGCGTTGGAACAAGTGGGTAATAATATTGTTCATGATTAGCACTGAAACAAGATTAATAACTACATGTATACTCATTGATGGCAACAAATAACGGCTATCATATGTATGTGATTTTTTTAATAATGAAGTGCTAATCTAAAATTGTTAGCATATTTATTGCATTTATGAACTCATGATATTCCATGTTTAGTGCTAACTACAATGTGTACAACATTAAAGAGCCACCTCAAGTTAAGCCCAATCTAGCTGTAATTTACTTAAACCATTGAAATTAATTAAACTTAAGATTTAGAAATTGGTTCCAGTAGTGAGCAATGCCATTGTCTTTGTTACTAAGATACTACTCTATTCATCCCATTGTTTCAAATGAATAGCGAGACGCCGTTCTACGAAAACATTGTCGCACGTGTTTTCCTTGTGAAGGGGTCAGTACTTCCGGCTTTAGAAAACTGTGTTGCGCTCAATTGCGCTGATAACATACATAAATCGAACGCAAGAATTCATTTTAAAAGACAGTCTATCTTGCTCCTATCAAGTGGATATAAGCGGCAGGCTCTGCAATAGCTAGTAATAACTCTCACAATGAATGGTTTCCAAAAATTACATATTTTTCAAGAAAATTAAAAAGATAAACGTAATAAACGTCGGCACTCACCTTTCACATATAGCGAAGACTTGTGCTGTACGAAAATGATGTCATATCCGGTGCTCGATCACGCATGTGAAGAGGTCGCGTGTAGCTCGAGAATCTCCAAGATGGCGTAACAGTCGCTGAAATATTGACTAGGTGGGCGACAATTTACCACTTTTTGAAGCGGAAAACACGTTTTCAGAAGACAGATGACTTAAACAAAAGTCAATTTAGATATTTTACTATGAATATCGATCAGTTTTACAACTTTTAGTCTTGAGAGATTTATTTAAGCACAATTGTATTTCGGCCTATGTTTCCTGTGGTGCTGGAATAGGGGCCCGGCCAGTCTGTTATCGCTATCACAATTACAATTTGGCACTGGAAATGCTTTGTTAACAATAACAGTCAGAGGAAAATAATTGATAGACAGCTTATCCTTGTTGACAATTTTGGATTTTTGACATACCTCAACTCCACTATGGGTTGATCTGTGTAAATATTCTCAAACTTGGAATATTTATATTTATACTGTGTCATGAAATTTGCAAATAGTGTCACATTTTCGGCAAAAATCATTGAGGTTTTACAAGAATAATACAGATTTATGCTTGAAGTATACTCGCACATTTTTAAAATAAGAATTCAAGAATCAATAAATGTTTACACAATATTTTTGTACAGATCCACCAATCTGAGGGGGAGAACATAAAATGAGTGAATGCTCCACAAAGCCATGGTATAAGTGGTTAAATTATTGTATTAAAAGTAGTTAAAAATTACACATAATTTATTTTGACATTTTTAGAAGAAGTAGTTTTTTCTGTCAATTATTCCAGTCAAATATTTTGTTCTGTTTACTTTTCTTTTGAGAATTAAAGGGCGGTGATGGTCGTGGCACGCATGTGCATGTGATATGGGTCTTATATAAACAAAGATGGGGACTTTGATTGTTTTGCAGATCAACGAGACGTTACCAAGCTTTATTTAGGTATATTTTGAGGTGATTGGAAGGTATCAAAAGAGTCACCGGCAAAAATTAGTGCAAGTCAAGCCCAAGTCAAAACTCACACTTGTGATTTCCATTAGAATGTTTATCCACACAAATGTCGCACATGCGCGACGTGACGATTACCGACCTTTAATTTTCTAATCAGCCACGGTCAACATTCCTTTAGATTGAATAATATTGACACTAATTTAGAGGAATCAACCAAGTACAAGTATTAGGAGATTACAGCTGAATTCGTGGGTGGTATTTATAAGAAATTATTTTTAACATTGTATAAAACATAACCGACCGCATTTCGACTCAGTGTTGCGGCATTTCGACTACATACCTCAGATCTACTCTTCAGTGTGCTTCGTTTGGGACGAAATAACACATCTTTGAAGTCTAGCTTCAGGTCGTTGTCGATTCTCGGCATACTGGAATTGCGAAATGGTTATCCAGGCAATGTACACGTTACTTTATGCTGTTTTACAACCTTAGACACATTCAACCCCGCCAAAACATGCGTGAGCGGATATGAAACCTTTGACCTACCCAGAGTTCAAATACCGGGTTCTTTCTAATGATGACCTATGATGTTCCACAACAAGCTCTTTCATTGGTCCATATTAGCTACTCAACTGTCGTATTTTAGTTTTCAATAAATTATCATATAACAGTTAAATAATTATATATCCATATCATGCGATTATTCATTCTGATAAATATTAAAAATAACAGGTATAAAGCTATAAAACTAATCATTATTTAGTCATACGCGAATATAAATCCAACCACAGTCCCTCTATCTATGATAGAGGGACTGTGATCCAACCAATCACACAGCTCCTTTCATAAACTGAATTCAGAAAGACCTCACCAAGAGAGAAAGAACACTCGAAGAACCCGCAATATCGTCACAATGCTGATCAAAGTTAAGGTAAACGCAATTTCGTTCTATTTTTCACAGTCTATGTCGATCGTTAATTAACTCATTGTAAATTTTACCACTTGTGGTGTGTTGTTTAGCGAAATACTCAAAAGTTATACAATTTTCGTCTTTTCTTTATTTCTCAAAATTGCTTTCGATGTCGCCTGATTGGAAATAAATGTCCACCACTCAATCAATGAACCCCTCATTGTTCGACAATGACAGACACTCACGGGGAAGGAGGTAAGTTTGCTTGTTATTTAACATATTACAAAACGGCCACAGTGGTGATGTATCAAAATACCCTGCCGGTATTGTGTCTAGTCACCATGAAATGACATTTGTGACACATGTCTAAACGATTTCTAGACGATCCGGCCCTGGTTTGTTGCGGCCCTGGTAAAAAAAAGACGTTCCGGCCCTGGTTTGGACGTTCCGGCCCCAAAACAGTTTGGTCGATCCGGCCCTGGTGTAAATTATATTCAATACGTGTTCATGTCTAATGTTAATATATTAAGGATGCTGTATAGGTTTTTGGTATTGATTTTCTAAACGGATGTTGGCACAGATCTAGAAGCAGTACCTACACACGAATTGGTGACGTCATAAAATACATGACCTTCAATCGGGGTCGTTTCCTCGGTATATACGAATTGGTATATACAAATTACAATAAAGATACTTAAGACATTACACATAAGGTAAAACAAATCACGTGACAATATAATGATAATAACGGTAATAAATCCTACATGTAGCTTAACAGTTGAACAGAACGCTCATATAGTCAGTCGGGTGACGCCGAGGGTCACGAACTGTGTTGCAAAATGACCGTGTGGTTGAAACTGGATCATGGCGTGACGGGTGAGGAAGACATCATTAAACACTCAAAATCACAATAAAACGGGGAAGTGGTTGCATATTACGGCGTAGCCAACATGGGAAATAAAAAAACGCCCAATACAAACGACATGGGTTCGAATCACACTAGATACACACTCACCAGAACCTAAGCAATCAGAAACCAGCAATCGTTTTGGCTTTTCCGTTCAACTCATCGGAACACTGGAGTAGTTAGAAAAATGAACACCACTTAACGACCAACGTCGTGGCGTGGTACACAAGCGTGCCATCAAAATAAAACAAAATTAGCTTGAAAAGACAGTGGGTTCGAGTCCCGCTCAGAGCTACCGTAAAAACGTAAATCAAATAAACTGAAATCTCTCAAACCGTAAACAAGTAAACAAAGAACGTCGCCAAAAAATAATAAACCTCACAAAACTCCACCATACAAAAATGAATAAATAATAAAATAACTAACGTCTTAAACTGGACGACGCGCAATTTGTTCAACAGTTTCCAGATTGTGACAAGAGATAAACAAGACCCAAGTCAAGGTAAGTTTTGTTAAAGTGTCGATGGCGTCCCCTATATTACGAAAACAATTCAGGCAACAGACGAATATCTTCTGTGGTGTTGTTGAATTTATACTGTGTCTGCGGAATTGTTGATTGAGGGTTCAAAGCCAGCAGTTAACATTTTGTTAGAAAGTTTCACAATTATATCCAATGATACCAGTATATTTATTTCATTATTTTAACAACTTGCAATGGTGGAAGTTGGTCAAACACGAGTTCTTATACCTAAATAAGTATCAAATATTTGTCGACACATTTATTCTCTCAACCTTGTAGAGGTGGAAATTAATTAAACAACAGGTATTTACTCACAAATATAATGGTCAATATTTGTCCATACATTCATTCTGTCAATTTAAGAACTTGTAATTGTTGGAATTAATCAAACGAGAGTTGTTTACACCAAAATAAGTTTCAAATACTTGTCCACACATTTATTCTCTCAATTTAACAACTTGTAATTTGTGGAAGTAAATTAAATGCGACTTTTCTACACCAAAATAAGTCTAAAATATTTGTCCACACATTTAGTCTCTCAATTTAACAACTTGTAATTGTGGGAATTAATCAAACGCGAGTTGTTTACACCAAAATAAGTCTCAAATATTAGTTCATACATTTATTCTCTCAATTTAACAACTTGTAATGGTGTAAAATAATTAAACGAGAGTTGTCTACACCAAAATAAGTCTAAAATATTTGTCCGCACATTTATTCTCTCAATTTAACAACGTGTAATGGTGTAAAATAATTAAACGAGAGCTGTCTACACCAAAATAAGTCTAAAATATTTGTCCGCACATTTATTCTCTCAATTCAACAACTTGTAATGGTGTAAAATAATTAAACGAGAGCTGTCTACACCAAAATAAGTCTAAAATATTTGCCCGCACATTTATTCTCTCAATTTAACAACTTGTAATTGTGGGAATTAATCAAACGAGAGCTGTCTACACCAAAATAAGTCTAAAATATTTGTCCGCACACTTATTCTCTCAATTTAACAACTTGTAATGGTGTAAAATAATTAAACGAGAGCTGTCTACACCAAAATAAGTCTAAAATATTTGTCCATACATTTATTCTCTCAATTTAACAACTTGTAATGGTGTAAAATAATTAAACGAGAGCTGTCTACACCAAAATAAGTCTAAAATATTTGTCCGCACATTTATTCTCTCAATTTAACAACATGTAATTGTGGGAATTAATCAAACGAGAGATGTCTACATAAAAATAAGTCTAAAATATTTGTCCGCACATTTATTCTTTCAATTTAACAACCTGTAATTGTGGGAATTAATCAAACGTGAGTTGTTTACATCAAACTAAGTATTAAATATTTGTTGAGACATTTATTCTCTCAATTTAACAACTTGTAATGGTGTAAAATAATTAAACGAGAGTTGTCTACACCAAAATTAATCTCAAATATTTGTCCACACATTTATTGTCACAATTTAACCACTTGTTAATAGTGGAAATTACTTAAACGCGACTTGTTTAATCAGTTGACATCAATGCAACTTACCCGCAGACAGTGCACAACAGAGTATCATTATTGAGCAATTATAAACAGGAACGTGTCTTGGCATTAGGGTTAGGGTCGGGTCAGGTATGGGCAACGGAATTATTAACAGGAACGTGTCTTGACATTAGGGTTAGGGTCGGGTCAAGTATGGGCAACGCAAATGGCAAACACCCAATTGGCAAGATGTACACTAACGAGTTATGGCATGCATATAGTTTACACAAGTAAAAACACAAAATTGGCAATTTTTTGGACAATTGTAACTCAATAATAGAAATATGTTGTATTTCTATATATATATACACACTATATAGTCTTATCAAATGCAAACACATCCAGTCAATCCATTGTGGTCTTGTGGGTCAGTTCTCTACATAGTGATCAGGAGGACCTGGGTTCAATTCCCTTGCCTGCCCATCTTTTTCTCGCAAACACCATTTGGCAATAAAGCTAAATACGACAACAAATTATTTAATTTGCATGACTACCCACATAGCTCAGTTGATTTGTACTATGTCAGCAATGTGAGCGATCGCTGGTTCGAATCCAGTATGTTTAGTTAGATTTTTGAATGCTAGTGAAGACAGTGCTCCTATGAATAGGACTTAAATCCTAACTCCTGTGTGAAGACACTCGTGGTACAGTGGACAAGACAGTGCGCTGGGAACTCAAAGATCACAAGTTCGAATCACGGATTGGACAATCCTACAAAAGACATGAAAGACGTTAAAAACATAAACAGCGGATTCAAAAACTCAAGTCAGAACAGAACACAAGAATACTACCCCACATGGAAGTCGTCGAAGAACGAACACAGTTGAAGAACGAACACAGTTGACAGCTGTAGGTCACGTGCAACAACAGACACGAGGAGCATGGCTGCTGTCCAAATGGGTCCCTTCTTTTGTATTGACCCCCTAAGGATTGCTAATCCCCCTTTCTAACTCTTCCCCCAAAAATAATATATCGCCCCTTTAAAAATGTATTGACCCACAAATTAATGAATATTCATGAGCACAGAAACTGCTACGTCATGAATAAATTAGCATAATTTAAAAAAAATTTGCATAAAGTGTAGGTACTCCTTCTGGAGCTCTGCCCGGATGTTTCCATATAAAATATTTACTGAACCATACAAAGCTATATATTGATGGAAAGCTTATTTCACACTGAATGTGAAATCTACAAGATAGTGTGTGTATGGACGTGTAAAGTCACGTGATCTCTGTGTAAACACTGAAGCCATTTTCGGTAAAAAAATAATTGAACCAATGAATAAACGAATTTAGTGGAACATTGGCAACAAAACGCTCACCACCATTCTGCGTTGATTGAGATATATATCTACATGATAGTTGGAGAAGAAATAATAATTTAGCTATCTTGAAAAAACAATGCGATCTTGTTCTTTTCGGTATTCAGAAATTAGAACGTAATTTCGAAACAAATAGGAAAATAGAAAAATCCCAGCGCCGCTTGAGAGACAACATATCAAAGAGTGTCTGTGCGAAAAATTAGTATAATTCGTCCACTAGAACTCGAGATCAAAGGCCTGCAGTTGCCGTGAATCGCTGTTTTGTTTAACAGAGAAAACAGCAAAAACAACTTAGCAGCAACGTATCGTCGGCTAACTCAAAATCCGTTTGTCCCTTGGATCAAAACAAACTCATAACGACTAGTCATGGTATCTGTCTGTCATAATCACGCAGATGTGTGGATATGCGTGGTTGCAATTGGTTATAAAGTACGAAATTATGCTTCCGAATCCAATAGGAAACACTGTTTCACGGCGTGACAAAGTCGCGCCAAAATGACGTCATGATTTACATATTCATTATTAAGTTGTGGGAGGAGACACTCCTTTTCTGGAAGACTCATTACCATACATTGCCCTCTATGGAAGGTCATTCTCTTGCTCCGCTGCTGAACCAGTAACCGTGGCTGAACACACCACCAGAGTCAACTACATGTAGTTTTCTTTCCAAGTTTTGTTTTTACAACGCGAGATGTCTCGACGAAGATCTGTATTATCTGATTTGAATGGCAATGGGGGTGAGAGAAGTCACAGCGAGTACTGAACTGAATCGGGAGTTGCGATCGCTTGGGTTTAAAATTGTCTGTCGACCGGGCCATGAATTTTCAGTTTGTTTGCTTTTGCGTTATTATTTTGTAGATTTGTGAAATAACCTGTTCGCCATAAATCGAGTTTTCCGTTTTTTAGTTCCCAAAACTGTTGTGACAAAATTAGTGTGAAGATTCTTCTTCTATCTTCAACGCGTAATGCATAGTACCGGAACAACCGCTAGCGGGGACCACTCCCGGTATCTTACATTCAGTTCACTTTCTATATCTTGTACAACAAATCTAACTTAATTGAATCCGTCAAGTTATTTATTGAGAATGTGAAGATTAAGAAAAATAAAACGGGTAAAACAAGGATGCTCACACACACAGACGCGTACGTTTTCTTTTACAGCTGCTTGTCTCAGGCTTTACGTGTGGCCACGTGTTGAGGGACGGTGGTGTGGCCAAGTGTTTCACTTCCGACTCATTGTGGTCGGAGTCCATGACACGTAATTTGGTCACGAAAACTAAGTCTGCCATGTGCTCAAATTTTCTACATTCTGTTTATACCTCCATGGTCTAGTCGATAAAATCGTGGAAGGTACTAACGTTAGTACCTTTCATGATTAAATTTTAATAATAATCGCTTTACATACTGTCAACGTTCTTCTCCAAATTTCTTTGGATTCGTTTTCTTTCGTCACTGTCATAGTCGACCCCAAGACGGTTTCATAATCGACTGTTTGAAGAGCGAGAAATTCAACGAAATTAATACTTGTATTACTAGTCTGAGCTTGTACTGAATGCAAGAGACTGTTTATATTTGCTATGGGTGGTGACTATTATGCAAATTATCTGTCTATTATGTCTTTGGCTGATTAATTAAAACATAGCTTTCAAAACAATGACATGTGCTTTTGTTTTTAATTAACAAAAATTGATTTTTACACCCTATAAAAACATCCAAATCACTTTTTTTCCTACTGAGTGTTTGCTCTTTGTAGTCAAGCATTGAAAAATACAAAAAAGTAGAATTTTGGGTTTCAAAGCAAAAAAACCTACACAGCATCCTTAAATGCACAACGAATGCTTGACTATCTTGTTTAACAACTATTTTTCGTCTTTTGCAGGGCATTTTCACGATTTCACACAGTGTTTGATGTATGTTCATTTATTCGCCACCAGCACGTGAACGGCAGCGGCAGACATTAGATTACACATCTAATACAATCAGTTTTAGTCAGGGTTCGAATGAACATTCGTGGTTTGTCGCGTAATGAACGTCAATATATTAAATGTGTGACTATCTTATCCACAATTTTTTTTTCCATCTTTTGTAGGACTTATCAGAGTTCATGGAAAGATTGCAGCCAATTTTAACACTTACGTTTTAGCACAATGCAAGGGTCGTACACACCTTCCAGTCGGGCGGTACAACGTCAAAGTACACACAATCATTGTAATGGAAATGAGGAATGTAGCAAACAAGCTCCAGAGACAATGTGTCAAAGTACCCACGAATATTTAAAGTGTAGGGAATCAATTTTCTAATCAACATGATTAGTTTTCTGCAAACGTAATATAGCATTAAATCTGCTGATTTCAATATATTTCGTTTGAAACATTTGCTATACATCATATAGAAAATCACTCCGGCACTAGGTCCCACATTACCAGTACATGCAGTGTAGTGTGGTATCATCAGGCACCACCTGACTCATTGTTGCCTAGTTTGAGTTTTTTTTATAATCAGTGAGAGTGATATAATACGACCATGACATGGGACGTTTTATTTATTATCAGTGGGACTGATATAATGCGACGTACCGTAACATGGGACGTTTTATTTATTATCAGTGGGACTGATATAATGCGACGTACCGTAACATGGGACGATTTATTTATTATCAGTGGGACTGATATAATGCGACGTACTGTAACATGGGACGATTTATTTATTATTACCGCCAACCGACAGGTCATTGTTTGTAATTTAGCGTATAATCACGATTACTTTTAGTACAAAAAGTCGAACATTTAACATGGCGACAAAGTGAGGCATCTTGCTACATTGTTACATTCCGACTTCTGCTGTTAATTTATTCACGCAATTCCCCATGGAAACACATGCAAACGAACCACACAAACGCGGACCATGTGCGGAACTAAAATGTATTGCTCAACAACCAGAAGCACAACGTACAAAGAAACAGTTTATTTGTTTATTTACTGAAAGACCAATAAAACCATTTTGTCTGCCTTCTACATTCTTTTCCTTTGTTGATTAACGTTCTTAATTCATTACGTGACAAACCACAAATGTGTATTCGAACCCTGACTAAAACGGATTGTATTAGATATGTATTCAAGTTATCTGTCTGCGGGCCACACATGTCCACATGCACAGTGACAATCACTTGGGCCATATGGTGCTTAGTACAAAGGCGGCGAGTAAATGAAAAAAACATCTGTTGCATTGTGTAAAATATGGTGTGAAATCGTGAAAATGCCCTGCAAAAGACGAAAAATAGTTGTTAAACAAGATAGTCAAGCATTCGTTATGCATTTAATATACATGTATTAACATTAGATATGAACACGTATCGAATATAATTTATACCAGGGCCGGATCGTCTTTTTTTTTACCAGGGCCGCAACAAACCAGGGCCGGATCGTCCTGATACTGTCTAAACTTGGATCACACCGGAAGTTGTCTCATGAGATAAAAATCAAAAACAGATTGTAAACATTTTAAAGATGAAAAATTGATGAGAGCTTATAATATTTTGAAAACAGCTTTTTTTATACTGCATTTTGAAGAAAACGTTTGATTATGATTGCTCATGAACTGAATACCTTGCTGAGATAGGGACTCAAAGTAATCAATATATCACAAATAATAGTTGAGGGCATATCTGATTATAGGCCCAGGGTGTTTTTACTGGGCGTCGACAACATTTATTAAAATATGTGTGTAAAAAGTGTGTTTCATTGCATAAAAATCATGATTGGTACAGTAGTTTGGTTTGTGCGTTTACATGTATGAGAAAGCTCGCATTAATAGACCATTTTCCGTTCACTGCGAGAATCACGCGTTATGCGTGAAATCGAACGTAAAAACAGGACAAACAAAGGTCATAGCGTCGTAGTGGCGTCAAACATCGCGTGGGATTCGACAAACGTGAAAGTATTTTGGGGGACATTTCCATGCTTAATAATGTGCTGTCCACATTTTATGATAGGCAATTTCGATTAAGTGAGGGTATTCGGAAGCAATATTCCTCTGTCGAAGATCGGCCGGTCGATGTGAGCTACGAAATAAAGAAATTCGAGTTGGAAATCAAATCGTTTGATTTTTACAGCAGACGTTAGACGCGCGTCTTTCATGCATCTCGCGAGATCTCGCAATTGTGCGGAAAATCACCTATTAGTGCATGGGGAACGTACGCTACATGGTTCGCATCCTATATTTACTCAGGATGAACACCAATGTTGCAATACTGAAGTAATCCATATCTCATTGAGTGGTAGCTTTCGAAACACCAATAGCTTGACCATGAAGTCATGAAACCTGGTCATTGGACATCGTTTTACCTTTCCGAATAATCATGTCTATTGAGACTATCATGAATGGGGTGTGAATGAGTAATCTATTCTTTGACTTGACCTGTTGGCGACTGTGATAGATGTTTAAATACTTTCTCCACACTTTGTTTACCTTTAGAGAATCACTAGTTTTTAGGGGGAAAAATTTGAGTGATTTTTCATGGTGGCAAGATGGCTACAATGTTAAACCCAAATACCGGTAAATCTTCTTTTCTGAGGTGGTTCTCAAGTATAAAGCTACTCCTGACTTTTACATGTTGAGGCCCCTGGGCTTATGATCTGGGAAGTATGGTAACAATGTTACCATTTTCAAAGACTCATTCAAAAGACAACACATGTTTTCTTGGGTGTGTTCATATTTTCTATGCTAGAACACCCAAATATAATTCAAATGCATGTTCAAATATCGCGTGTTCATTCACAATGAGTGGTCCTACAGTGTTCTCCCCAGAATCAGAGGCAAGCATGGCGGACTAATTTGCATATTTTTCAGGATTCACTCTCACAAAAACAAACATACTGAATAAGACTCCTATTTATGATTACATTGGTTGCTTGCATGCCTGACATTTTATGCAAAATATTTTCATCACAAGTTGTCTACACATACACACACAGAACTTAAATTGAACATTTATTGTAAATATAAATTATACTAAATGCAGTAAGATAATAGACCACGCCTTGTGGGATTGTTATTGGCTTAATGACGAGAAAATATACAATCATGTTTCCACATTCAGGTTTTTTTATTGGCTTTTAATGTTTTTTTTAATTTTAGTGTTTTAGTTTGTCCTATTTTATTTTATTTGTCTTTGTATTTATTTTTAACTTACTAAACCCACAGATTGTTAAGTTGCGTAATAA
This sequence comes from Saccoglossus kowalevskii, assembly GCF_978046115.1. Taxonomy (NCBI): domain Eukaryota; kingdom Metazoa; phylum Hemichordata; class Enteropneusta; family Harrimaniidae; genus Saccoglossus; species Saccoglossus kowalevskii. The sequence continues at coordinate 23,582,584 of NC_140646.1, read as the reverse complement.
ATTTAAGTTAACTGGAGTAGATGTCCACTGTTTCAGCCAATCAATTTGGCTGTAGCAAACGGTTTACCACAAATGAAGGGAAATTCTTGTGATTGACATAGAAAAATGCACAGAGGCTATGGGATTTGGAAAGTCTATGTGATGAAATGCAACATGACATGTAATTGTCAGTTTTCACAATAGCATCTCCATGAATCACGTTTGAGGGCGATTGGCAAGCAGAGATGTAGAACAGGTCAGAAAAGACAGCATCAACATTGCGTTGGTCCTAGCCTTAGGCCAGACTAAAAAAAAATCTGTTTCATTTTCAAATCTTTCTTTGTTCTATTTTACAGATAGAAATTGACATAGAACCAACAGATAAGGTATTCACATTTTCATATATATAACTTTTGGATGATGGTTCATAATATTTTTTGGTGTTATGATTTATATACTAAACGTTAAGGCGTGTAGTGCTGCAAGTATGTAAATGTGGCAATATCTGCCCACGCTGGTCGGCGCTGGTCGCTAGTGACCGGCAATCAGAATTTCCGTCTAGGACAAAAAGTTGGCGCCCGACACAATTCTATTTCTTTATGATACTCACAGGATGTCGGCCACTGGACCATCATTCTATTGTCATTGTTGGATTTAACACACAACACAATGCAAAAAATTAACACACAACAAAACTTTAATGAAAGAAGACACTGCTGTTCAAAATCATCGTACGTGTGACATCGGCCTAATGTGTTTTTGTTTTAACCTTCTCTGATTGACATTCTGTTAGCTTAACAAACGAACCAGATCAAAATAAGTCTTACATCAAGATAATGGAAGGGAAGACAACGATAAATAAACAGAAGGAAGGATTACCATCGCAAGTTTAGTTGTGTGTAGGAATTGTCGAGTTGAACAATAACTTGCTCACTTAATCGGCAGCGATGCGGCAAGCTGTTGTTTATTTAATCTGCACTTGCAATCGAGTGTAGTAAACTTCATTGGTGTTTTTGGCTTCATGACTCGTTCATAAAATTAAATTCATAAGCTATATTCAGTCAGCAATACAAGGAATACTTATTTCTCACTATTAATGTGATTTACCAGCATTCCATTGGAAAAGAAAACAAACTGACGACATGCTTTGACAAAATAAATGGCTGCCAGGTCAGAGGTTAATGTTAATGGGAAAAATAAAGTGTATATAGTTTTTCACTTTTATCAACGCAGATTAATTTTACATTGAAATATTTAAAATAAAAGTTAAAATAATTAAAGTAGTTAAACCGTAGCTTGTAGAATGGGAAAAATGACTATTATTTAGCTCATGAATATTAATGAACTCATGAATATTAATTAGAGACTGTCACTCAAATCAGGCTGGGCAGACCCCTGCAGGGAGCCTCATATTTCCCTTTGTGAGTTCATTGGGTACTGGCGATTGTGAGTTCAGTTTCACTTGCATGTACCAGATATTGCCGTATTTACACACTTTACTTAAAAATAACCAAGCGGTAGAGTTAAAGAAAAGACGAATATTTGATGACAATATTCTCTATTACGGCATAATTTCATGTATTCTATGGACACTGCATATGTATTAATTAGTCACTGGGTTTAAATTTTGCTGATCAGTCAAATTTGCTAAATTAAATCTGTGTGAACATGTACCGGTAAAATAAAAATGGTTGTTTCATATGAGTATGCTCAAAATATCAAAATAGTGAAGTAATTGGAAGTACTTATTAATTAAATTTATCAATCCTATGTTTTACAGGTTGAAAGAATAAAAGAAAGAGTAGAAGAGAAAGAAGGAATCCCTCCACCGCAGCAGCGATTAATTTTTAGTGGAAAACAAATGTAAGTCACATTTTCATGGTGGGGGTGTTAGTACTAGTAATTAGGATGTACATAATGCTCTACATGCAGCACCCGCTACATGTATATACCGTACTCGACCGCGTTAGCCCCCATGCCCGGGCAAGCGCCCATCCCCCACTTTTGCGCAATTTTTGACTCCCGTGTGCGAAGCATAAAAAGGGAGTCTTTGCAGTTAGTTTGTCTGTATGTGTGTATGTGTGTGTGTATGTGTGTCCGTCTGTTCCACTGATATCTCAAGAACCATACATCAGTTTTTGATGAAACTTGGTGCATAGATGCTCTGGACCAATGCGCAGATTTGATTAGGTTTTGGTAAAAATCCATGCATATTAATTACCTAATTTGCATGATAATTAGCTGATTTTGGGCTGTTTCATGACTGTTCCACTGATATCTAAAGAACCACTCATTGGATTTTGATGAAACTTGGCACACATATGCTCCAAACTAATGTGCAGATTTGATTAGTTTTGGGTAAAAATCTGTGCAATATTAATTACCTAATTTGCATAATGATTAATCAATTTTTGGCTTTTCCACTGATATCTCAAGTACTAATCATCACATTTCAATAAAACTTGGTACATAGATGTCATAGGACACTGCACAAACCTGAAAGTTTTTAGGGTAATATCAGTAGATATTAATTACCTAATTAGCATAATTAATTAATTTTCAGCTTTTGATATTTCAAGTAGTAATTGTCACATTTCAATGAAACTTGGTACATAGATGTCATAGGACACTGCACAGACCTGATAGTTTTTAGGGTAATATGAGTACATATTAATTACCTAATTTGCATAATTAATTTTCAGCTTTTGATATTTCAAGTACTAATCATCACATTTCAATGACACTTGGTACATAGATGTCATAGGACACTGCACAGACCTGATAGTTTTTAGGGTAATACGAGTACATATTAATTACCTAATTAGCATAATTAATTATATTTCAGCTTTTGATATTTCAAGTAGTAATCATCACATTTCAATGAAATTTGGTACATAGATGTCATAGGACACTGCACAGACCTGATAGTTTTTAAGGTAATATGAGTACATATTAATTACCTAATTTGCATAATTAATTAATTTTCAGCTTTTGATATTTCAAGTAGTAATCATCACATTTCAATGACACTTGGTACATAGATGTCATAGGACACTGCACAGACCTGATAGTTTTTAAGGTAATACGAGTACATATTAATTACCTAATTTGCATAATTAATTAATTTTCAGCTTCTGATATTTCAAGTAGTAATCATCACATTTCAATGAAATTTGGTACATAGACATCATAGGACACTGCACAGACCTGATAGTTTTAGGCTAATACCAGTAAATATTAATTAGCTAATTTGCATAATTAATTAATTTTCAGCTTTTGATATTTCAAGTAGTAATCATCACATTTCAATGACACTTGGTACATAGATGTCATAGGACACTGCACAAACCTGATAGTTTTTAGGGTAATATGAGTACATATTAATTATCTAATTTGCATAATTAATTAATTTTCAGCTTTTGATATATCAAGTAGTAATCATCATATTTCAATGAGACTTGCTACATAGATCTTCTAGGATTATGCAGAGACCTAATTAGTTTTAATTGGATATTAATTACCTAATTTGCATAATGTTCCACTGATATATAAAGAACCACAAATTGGATTTTAATGAAACTTTTAAAGAGAACTATGCAGAAACCCAATTAGTTTTTGGTAAATATTTATGCTTATTAATCTCCTAATTAACATAATTAACACTGATATCTCAATTACTGATCATCACATTTGAATAAAATTTGGTACATAAATGCTCTAGGACAATAGACAGGCCTGATTAATTTTGGGTTAAAATTTGTTCATATTAATTCTCTAATTAGCATAATAACTCATAATTTTTTTGTTCTGTTCTGTTCATATTAGTTACCTGATGTACATAATTAGTTTTCAGCTTTTCTATCAATATCTCATGTACAAGTAATTTTGAATTAATTTTTAATGTGTCTTCAATACTCTCAGCACACGGGAGTTCTTTCTAAGCTTTCTTTGATTATATTTGGGGTGTCATTCGGCAAAGCGCCCACCCCTTCAAAATGCAACTAATTTAAAACTTGGTTTTGCGTAACAAATCTTGGTAATCGTTTTTGTATGATACAGCGTGGACATCGATCGCTGTGAATATGTTGTGAATGCGTAGAACACGGTAACCGTGCGTAAACTACGCTTCGACAATGACCTGTTAATACAAGTAAAATGCGATAAATATTTCATGCCATATTCAGTTTACCTCTCAAAAATGGCTAGTTACTAGTTTTTTGGAAAAACCATGTCGTTTATTCGCTGAAATCAATTCCAACAGATCGTACTTCGACATCGATTATTCACTCCCGCATTGCGTTACCGGAAAGTCTTCGGGAATTTCCGAAGAATTGCGTCAGTACAACACAGCATTCTGATGAGTTAATAACCAACTTTGACCCATTAGGTCAAACGACGCTGCTGTAGGTCAAATCTGCAATTGCATCATGGCGGAAAGTGATTTTCATCAAGAGTTTGCGTACGATCCAACAACTTCGTTAGTGGAAATAATATGACAATTTTGACTTCGACTGTGTTCTACAGACTCAAATGTTTTTAATTCCGTAAATTATGGTGGTACGTAATTAATATTGTAATAAAACGTGCATATTTTTTGTGATCATTTCTGTTTCTTCATTGTGAAAATCAATGACGATGCAAATTAATTAAGTAATTTGATTTTCCCTCAAAGACGTAATCTGTCACTTGATGAATCAAAATTTTCATTTGCACTCTTTTTCGAGGGGGGTGCTCGGGTAAGCGCCCACCCCTACAAAATCGTGATTTTCTGAGTTGAGGCCCCTGGGCGCTAACGCGGTCGAGTACGGTATCATTCTGAATTTTAACCGACTAGTACACCATAGTCTACAAAAATAAACCAGTTTACGAACAAGCACATCAGAACTCAAATAACTAACAAGCTAAAATTAAATTGTTTATGTATTTATATTTATTAGTCCCCGTTCGGACGAAGTCCGAAAACGGGGACTTATAATTCGGTCTCTGTATGTGTGTCCGTGCGTCCGTCCAGAGTCATATCTCAGAATCCCTTGGACCGATTCCGTTCATTCTTTGCATGTGCCTAGTACTTTATGTGGGACATATGCACATGCAGTGGTTTAGCGATTCAATTCAAAATGGCCGACTGGCAGCCATCTTGTTTTTTGAAAATTTTGTTTTTTTATGCGATATCTTTGACGTGCTCTGTCAGTTTTCATTCAAATTTGGCACATACATGTACTTTATACATGTTAGGATGCATGTCCATGACAATTTGTTTCAAAATCTGGTCAAGAATGGCCAATTGACAGCCATCCGACTTTTTGGCCTTACGACTATATTTGCACAATTTATGTATTTTCATTCATATTTGGCACATACATCATACATATCAGTGTGTTTCATAATCAGATCAAAGATGGCCGAATAACGGCTGTTTTTATTTTTGGCCATATTACTACTACACGGAATACGTGTTTTGATGTAAATAAACAATCTGTTGTATACGCCACTTGGAACTCAAGTTTCAAGGACACGCTCGCGACAACCCCTCCGCTTTAATATGACGAGCACAAAGAGAACTTTCAAAAATTTAACGGGGACTGTGTCATTTTCAATGACTTGTCTATAAGTGTAACAATACACATTTATCAAAATAATTGACATCTAGATTGAAAAAATATGTTGAAAAATTACTTCAGATCAAATCATTATTTATGTCACAGTCGCGCCTTGTTGCTGACTGTTTACTTGAGATTATATATTCTGCATTCATATTGACTTGCCATAATATATGCAGCATGGATAGTTCTGAAAACAAAGCTCACATTCACCACACAATGTTACCAAATTCTCATCAGAATAATCTCTTGACATATTTCTGCTTTTCAGGAATGACGATAAAACAGCAGCTGATTACAAAGTTCAAGGTGGTTCTGTTCTTCATTTAGTCTTGGCACTCCGAGGTGGTCATCATCTAGTCAACTGACCGGTCGAACATTAATTATGACTGACACTGATCAATTTCACATACCTAAATAGAAGTAAATTCAGCATACCATAATACAACAGTCAACAGCTCACCTTGCAGAATAGTTTAGTTTTCAACCTATCTTCTTGTGTCAGCACTTAGAGTAGATTCCCATGTACCGTTAGATAATGCTTTTGCATCTAGTAGTATTTATATATATGACACTATTATGTAGTCGACTTTTTTTTTGTTTTATTTTACTGGCTGAGATGAAAAAAAAAACTAACTACTTGATGTTATGTTTAAAAAAATAAAAGAAATACAGATTTTGATAAAATAAAGGATACTAGGTGGATTTTTTGCTTACTGTGAAATCTCGCGTAATGCGTGAAAGACGTCGACTGAAAAAACAAATGATTTGATTTTGTACTTAAATTTCTTTTTTCATACTTCAGTGTTGAAATGCTGAACGTTCAGGGGGGGGGGGTATCGCATTCAATTGAGATGCCCATACTTCTTCAAACTGACTGTGTATGTGTATAGCACGTTATTCAGCTGGAAGGTGTTTTTATGTACGATTTCACATATAACGTAGAATATTGCAATGAATGGAAGGAAATGATGCATCACTGACTCTCATTTCTCTGTGTGTAAGTGAGTGTACTGTAAACTTACCTGCTACAAATGTTTTTAACTTTGTCCTTTTATGGGATTAAATTACATGAAGCTCTGATTATCTGTGTCTATAAAGAACTGGGAATTGTCACGGCTTAAACCAGTTTTTCTGGTATCCAAGCACTGTCTTGAGATTTCCAAGAGGAATTTGAAAATGATGCATGTGTGTAGGACACAAATACAAATCAAGCTGTTGAAAATAACTGGGAATAAAAAATGCAGAAATTGTTGCAAAATTATCAATGAAAGGTGAGCTAGTTTTCAGAAAGAATGTTGAATGGATTGAACCAAAGACAATACATGTATTTTCTGTTTTTGATTAAGCCTGAATAGTAATGAATAGTATATTTAAGAAACCTTACTTGGCTCGCTGTAAGCTTGTAACAAACCTGCCTCCTCCTCTCCCCCCCACCACTGAATTGTGGTGATGTATATTAGTATGAAACTACCGGTATGCATCTCTGTAGTTAATATTCAATGAAACCTTGGGTCTTAAATTTTGTAATGATCTCCAGAAACAAGAGTGTGTTTTTTTTTTTAATTCCTGTATGATGCACGAAATGATAGTTTTTGCAATGTGACTATGCGTCTGTTCACTGACATCTCGAGAACTGATCATTGATGCACGAGGATAATGTAGACCTGATTTAAATCTGAGCATATTAATTAGCTTTTTAAAGCTTTCAGTGAAACGTGGTACATAGCTGTTCTAGTTTGAAATCTGAGCATATTAACAGCACGTTTGCTTTAAACTTCGAATATTAATTTCCTAATTTGCATGTAAGCCAATTCTCGGCAAAAGAAAGATGTTTGGACCCAATGGTATACATGAAATGAGGAGTTTCAAAAAGTAAGCACATTCTGCATCACTTGTGGAACCATGGTTTATTCTGGTTTCTATGTAAAACCCAAGTTAAGTAACATTGATATCATCTGAGTGTGACATCAGTGTTAACCATAAGCTGTTATATCTGCCAACACAAATTTGGAAAGTTGAGGCTCTCTTGCAAAGTACTACATATGTACTATGGGCCCATGCATAGTGAATGAGTTTGGATATGTGCACTCCAGTGGGATATTGCTGTAAAGGTGTTGAAAATTGATGAAATTAAAATTATCTCGTCAAAAAGTAGAAAGCTGGCTCTTAGAATCAAATTTAAGGCACAGATCTTAGCCATAGACCATATCTGAATTTCAAGTTGTGTATGATAAGGGTGAGAATCGGTCAAAGCTATCCCTCAATGCACCAAAATTTGGAATTGCGACATGATCTATGGTATATTACCCTCTTAGTTTTATTTTGTGGGCGTCAGATGGCCATAGTGTGTCATGGTTTACAAACAAGTGTCTGCCCATGAGCCTTTGCATTTTTAGCATGTGTTATCGCTTGGGACTCTATTTCAGTGCATGTGCAGGTGACAACCCTTTCGCTTTAATTTAAAAAATAACCTATCTTGTGCTTTCCTCGGTATGCACATGACATACATTAACATACATTAACGACCACGCCAATGGAAACAATGTTTACAACTGTATGATTGGGTGGTCATGCGACTTCTTTAATATGCATACAAGTGATTCCAAGCAAACTATTACCCGGTATAGAGGTATCAGATGTAAATAAGTTCATTGTGAATACAGTTGACCATGACATTCAAATGGAGTTTATGACCTCAATTCACTTAGGCCAGACTTTTTTTTATTCCTTGTTTCTCAAGTTTTTATAAGAAAATTTTTTTTGAGGAGGGCGAAAAATAAAATTAATTCTTTTTTCCCCATTAGATTTGTGTGATTCTCAAAGAATTGTAAGTGAGATCATTGATTGGAGAGAAGAAATTAAATAAAATTTTATTCCATGTATAACCTTGTTTCTCGTCTGCGAGAGACTTCGGTACTTTGATCATGATACTCCCACCAAAATGCAACTTGGATTTGGTATGCGGTGGGTGGTAAAAAAATGAAGATAAAAATAATATTTTGTTAGCAATCATTTGCATCTACAAGTCAGCGGGCACTAGAAATTACGCTGAAATAAAATTCTATTTTTATTTCATTTTCGGCTCCTGTTCATTCGGCGGGTTCGCAAAACAAGGGATAATAAAAGTCTAGCCTTACAAACTCTTTGTGAATGGTCATCAAATAATGCCGCTTAATGTGGAAGGCTACTCATAAGTTTTGAGAATGCCACATGTCATAAATCCCATGACAATGTTCATTGGTTCAATGAAATTGTTCTTGTAAATTTTTCAAACAGACCATTCTTGAAGCCATAGGTTTATCAATGTCATCATTGTCTGATACTTTCGCTCAATTTCAGTCGCGTATCGCAGTCAATTGCTGCGAGTTTTTCTTGTATGAACAGACGGGATAGCTTTCGCTTAGACATGCTGTTCAGTTGAGAACTAGAGATCAGAGTGATGGATTCAACTTATTGTATTGAGCTTTACAGAGCTATAGCAGGGTGACCAACTGAGATGTTAAAGTCGCGACTTGACACCCACGTCGACACCTTCGAGTTAGGCCGCTGTCACCCCTTTGTTTCTCAGTAATTGGATGGACAGTAGGTGTTAAGTTGTCTCCTTCTGCACTTTAACGGCCAATTAAATACACAATGCGATGAAACAAACTACTTTAGTTATTTTTACTTCAAAACTTTCAACAAAACACAATAGAATTTTTGGGAGCCAACTAATGCGACTTAGCGAGGCAGTCACGATATTTTAAAATTATTCCATAAAAATTGTTGTCATCCTATACAAAAAGTACCCAGTCATGATTTGTTCACCCTATGTCACAAGTTTAAAATTTGAGACATAGCACAATTTTTCTGTCATATCAATGAACTAATGGTATTAATGTTATAATACTGACAAAATGGCCACTACCAGTATTCACTAAAAATACAACCACCATTTTATCAAACAATAGGCTGGTGATCACTGATATCCTTATATTAACCTGGAGTACAATTTATTGCAAAACGAATAAATTATAGGTATTTTCCTGTAGGAGTAAGCTTCTGCATTAAGCCCAGTTTTGTGTTCATATCTGCTTTCTCATGCGGGTAAAAGTCACGTAATAGCTACCACCAGTGCTGATGTATTTTCAATCTGATTAAAATAAGATCCTAGTTTCGGCTTTTTTTTTTTGTATATTTATTTTATTTTGATCTAGTATTTATTTTTTGAAGTTTTGGTAATTGCGAAAGCCAACAAATTAAAAAAAATCACAAAATCAAAGTAAAATAAAAAGGCATTAATAACAAAAATAATAAAAATAAAATTAAAATAAGTTTATGGCCAAAATAATTAAAGCCTGTACACTACATCAGATTTTAATCAGATTGAAATATTTTAAGCTTTTTTTATGTCAGTGTAACGTTCTTAGCAGCAAAAATTAAGTGGTTTACTGTTCTGTAAAATACTTTATTTTTATTTGCAATTAATTGCTGCTAGATCAAGATCTGATTAGAGCTGGTTGGGTCAAACCAAAATGAAACCTAAAACTGAGGGACAATTTCAATAGCAGAAACACTTTCCTTTCAACTTATTTTATCCATTTGTATCCAAATTGCTGTACACAAAAATACAAGTTATTTAAAAAAAACAAAAAAACATGATGTATAGTCTCAGTGTTACACGCTCACTACATGGTCAGCTATACAGGTCATCGGGATGCTTTTAATGTTGTTGCTGTGGTCATAACTTTTGGTTCCAAATATGTTTGTTTTATTTCTAATATTCCCATTTATGATACAAGAGTTTTATAAAAATTTATTCAGAAGGGCAATTTCACTTCAAGACTACAGAAACTGTCTTCTCTCAAAATGAGTTTGTGTTACACTGATCACTTTTAGCATAATAGTGCACCCACGTAAAAATCATTTGATCTACTGTAAAATACTTTATTTTCGTTTGAAATTAATTTTCGCTGGAGGAATGATTCAGTGAAAATAAAATCCAGCAAATATACTTTTTTTCCTATATATCACATTAAACTCATCAGAAATCAGTGAAAATAAATTCCATACAAAACGCCCAAAAAGCCTTTTCAGCGAAAATTAATTCCAGCACAAATAAAGTATTCCACAGTACCAGGAAAAAATAAGCAGAAGTTTACTGGCAATTACATTGCTGTTTTATTGTAGTGGTGATGAAAGTAACCTTAATGAGTCTTTTATTGATCACAAAAACCCGATTAAAAATCACAAATCTATTACTCTGAGCAATATTGTAATTAGTACAAAATATGGTCAGAATTTTCGAGTTAGAAACGGCAGTATGCATTCTTGTATTTGCTCGTTACCATAGTGAAATAATTTTCATTTTCTATCAGTAATTATTCCAATAAATTATTGAATTACATGTACAATGAAATTTCCATTCAAGGTTGGAAAACAGAAATAATTGTTAGCTGTGAGTCCAGAATAAGTACAGTATTTAAGTACATGTAAGAATAAAATTCAGTATATATGGTTATACAGTACTGACGGATGGTTGTCGGATGAAATTAAATTAGAATGTCTGTGCATCCAGGCTTCAACAACAACCGTTCAATGCCAAAAAATATAATTTATAAGATCAGTACTGCAGGAGTGAAAGAAAAGGATGTGACAGTTTACTTTTTCCATTCAAACAATTCAACTCAATCACAACTATACACAGTTTCAGATCTCCCCCCATATCAGTGATCAGTTTGCTGGCTGCTGCCATAGTCCCTGTAATGAGAAAAAATAACATACGGTGATTAATAATACTTATTATTATACATCTGTCACGGTAATGCCATAAGTTACAGCTTGTCGTAATTTTGCGGTATTTCACGGGGTATTTTCATCCAACCATATTAGGGAAATGCAAATTCCAAATATGGAATGACTACGCACGTAAGCATCCTTTAAAAACAAACATGGCTACCACCAGAGTTTGACCGGACTCCACACAAAGAAGTTTGCCGATTCTGTTCTAAACTTTTTGAATTTCGTCATACCTATGATGTATCCTTGGAAGAAAAAGATGTATAATAATAAGGTTATTACAAGATTACTTCAAAGTATGCACACAGACAGTACACCAATGCATCAAACTCTGCTGCACGTCGGTCGATACTCCCGATGTACTGTCTTCATGCATACTTTTAGGTATCCTCGTAATAACCTCATAGTATTTACTCACCGCCTGTGGCAATGAGGTCATCGACAATCACGACGCACTGATCTTTTTTTATGGAACTGCACTGTGCTTCAAATGAATCCTGTAATGTACAAGAAGATAATAGGCAGGGTGTTGAAAACAAAACTAAATGTATTCATATATAAAATTATGTTATCTAGGTCCTAGGATGCTATATTTATGTACCAAATTTAAGGTAGCGAGACTATTATTTGTGTTGAAAATTACGATTTCCACATTTATTTATTAATTGATGAAATGCACTATAAACTTTCATGTGATAAAGTCAACATAACATAGAATGTCATGTAAGTTGGTTAAAATGTAGATTTTCTGAAGGGAAGCAAGGCAGCCTCAGTAGTGTTTTCCAAAATCAACAACACAGGTTTAATCTGTGTGCCTATAAGTTTCAAAGATAAACTCAAGACAAAGCAATGTTAGGATGTGTTATCAGTAGCTATCTGACACACAATGAGTGTTTCCAAACATTTGAGTGGTTTGTCTCCGCCCCTGTTTGTTTCACAGATTAGTCATTTGCATATGAATGTGTCAGACACAAGGTCATACAAATTTTGATAAAGAAAATAGTCAGAATAAATTCATTTTGATTATGGCAAACCATACTCTAGCACCAGCCTTAGCTGTCTTCTTAAAAAACAGCTATGGAACAAAACAGCAACAACTATCAGTGTATTAGGCTACATTTTGTGTTCATTCTATATTCTGTATTCACCATTGGCTGCAAATTGTATTTTTTTGTTTTTGACTTGTTTTTTTTTTTTTTTTTAGAAAAGTTTTTATTTTTTGTTTTCTTTTTTAGATTGTAGTTTTTTTGTTTTTTTTTAATTTCTTTCTGTAAGACCCTTTTTATCCTTTCCTAAGGATTTTATGCGTCTAATAAAAAATATATACAGCCACTGAAAAAAAAATCATTGATTTTGGTGTTTTCATATGCCGAATTTATCCAATTATAGCTATCCCATTCCTTTATTTTTTTGGTTTCCAATAGCCTTACACATTTGGATGTCCCTACACATGTTAAAACAGACCTTGATGGGAAAACAAATTGATTGTGCCGATAAACAAGTTTGAAAATCTTTGCTGTTACTTCATGAACGTTTTCTAGGAGTTTATGTTTTTCAAAATACAAGGTCTTTAACAAAAAATAACGTATACTTATTTTCGTTGGATTAACACCAAATTTTCACAGCTTTAAGGTGACAATGAGAGGAACTTGAATGTGTCCAGACAAACTATTTCATCGATTATTTACCAACGAGTTGTGGTTTGAGTTGGGAGCAATGCGACTAAAACAGTAATTGAAATTCAGCACACTATTTTTTAAAACGTGTTGCTTGAATAAAACTGACCAGACACATTCAATTTACCAGACTATTGAACAACTAGGAAAAGTGAAAAAAATACTTCTTATCACCAGCATAAATGCGTAATTATTTTTTTTTACAGAAAAAGTAATTTTTCACCTTTGATTGAGTAACACGTCGTAGAATGCAGATACCGGCATGCAAAATACACTTGTGAAAAGCTTGAAATCTGGCGATTCTAAAAATATATACTTTCCCGGGTCTATTTGTAGTCATTTAGTCACAATTAGAAGATGAAAACAAGTATGCAAATAATAGTCCCGCTACCTTAAACAAGCAGCCTGTCAGCTGAGATAGCTCCGCTGTTAGCAATGAACATTTCAATTAAAGAACTGAAGATATCATTAGAAAATGAACAATATGTATAGTATCAAAGCAATCGGACTAGCGGTTTTTAACAAAAAGTCGAAAATATCACTTTTTACCAAAAATTACAAAAATTTTCACCAAAATTAGAGAATTGAAGATATCATCATGAAATGAACAAATCTGAGAAAGGTCTACCTGTAGGACCTATATGTATAATATCAAAGCAACTGGACTAGCGTTTTTTAACAAGAAGTCAAAAATATCACTTTTTACCAAAAATATTCATCAAAATAAGAGATTTGAAGATATCACACCACGACGCCGAGGTGTTAATCGTGCCATAGATTCAACAGCTTACTCAACAAAAATGTACACTACAGTGAAACAATGTTATATTTAGACAAAAGTGTTATTACGAACACTGTTGCGTCACTCTCGTCAGGTCAAGGGGAATGAGTCTATTTATTATTGTAGCTCCAAGATTACACTTGTCTGGTCAGTTAGGGGACACTTTTGTTTACGAGGCGTCCATTTTGCTACGTCATAGGGGTCAAACTGCGTGAATATATAATTAATTAAACATGCCTGCTTCACGTCCACATTTAGTTTTCATAAGATGGAACTAGTTTCGGTTCAGTAGATTGAACTAGTTTCAGTTTGTACCTCCGATATTTTCTTTCTCAATGGAATGTTTTGCTGAACCCGTAATTCTTGTATAAATCCCATACATTTTACCCCACAATACCCCCACCCTGTACTCGCTACATTTTATCAATCGTATATCGCTAAATTACCTCCACGTACTCGCTACAAATACCACCGTACTCATTGCAAATACCACCCGTACTCGCTGCAAATACCACCCGTACTCGCTGCAAATACCACCCGTACTCGCTGCAAATACTACCCGTACTCGCTGCAAATATCACCCGTACTCGCTATTTTGTGAAAAGTACGTCCCGTACTTTTCACCCGTACTTGGCTCATTTTGATACATTTATATATATGATGGATGTTGTCAACTGTAAATTTTTGTTATGCAAAATAAAACGTTCTTTTGTACCACCATCATCGATGCAAAGTACTGGCTGTTGATAAGATGATGACATTATATTCATCCACATCAGTGTCGAAATTCCATGCTGTGATTGGTCAACGATTTTCAAATGCCATTTTAGGTTTCTAAATAATGTTTAAATATAACCGTAAACTCCTATGCCAATGATCTACTTTAATTCTCACAATTCTGTGTTTATACTTTGTAGTTAATTATTAGTCTCTTGGCCCACAGTTGAACCCTAGATTTAAATAGGCACCCTAAACAGAAAATAAATTATCAACAAGCTTTTATGTCACATACCGTACCATACTCCAATGAGTAGCTGACCTTATGACATTTTCCCGGTAATTTGCCCTTTTTCCTGATGGGGACAAAAGCTGCTCCAAGTTTGATGGCCATTAATGGTCCAAATAGAAATCCTCTGGATTCCAGCCCTGCAAATACAAAGAGCTTTTGTCAAAACAAAAATCAAGACTACAATTTTAAGAGGATAAGAAACAAACTAAACAAAATAAAAAATGAATTTGAGCTTGATGCTTAATAAACTAACTTATCTTAATAACTCATCCAATCATTGACATGTTACAGTCCCTGTCAAGCCAATAATGTGCAAAACTGAATTTAGTCAGCCATTTGATTCAAAAAGCAACATGATGTATAAGTTAGGCATAAAGTGTGATTTGATCTGGCCCTAGAATGGCAGATATGAATCCAATCTAAAAAATAGACTGCAAATCAGTCTTGAATTGGATTGTCAAATGAACACATAATGTATATTTAGAATATGATTGGTCAGGGAATGTCCGAAATATGACTCTGGAATAGCATTTGTAAAAAACGATGAATGGCGACCATTTTGAATCTGATCTGAGAAAACAAAATGAATTGCATCAAGGTCTTGTAATGTCTGATGTTTGTACCAAGTTTGATTGAAATTTGTCCATACATGACCAAGATCTGGATCCCTAACGGCAGAAATATTTCATTTTGATGAAATTTAAAAATAAAGACGGCCGACAATGAGCCATTCTGAATTTGATTGCCAAATGATAACATGTACTTACGTGTGACATGATGTATATACAAGGTTTGAAAATGATTGATCAAAGCATGTCAGAGATATGGCTCTGGAACAGCATTTATTAAAACAATTGATTTTGATGAAGTTTTAGCACAATAATAGCTATCCACCATTTGGCCATATTGAATCAGGTCACAGAACATATATATCCCAAGATGCAATGTATGTATGAAGTTTGAAGGTGATTGGTCCAAGCATGTCCGAGATACCGGGGTACATGTGTATACGCATGTCCCAACAGTTAAGGATGCTTTACAGGTTTTTGGTATTGATTTTTTAAACTGATATTTTCATATAAAATATTTACTGAATCACACAAAGCTATATATTGATGGAAAGCCTATTTCACACTGGATATGAAATCGACAAGATAGTGTGTATATGGACGTATAGTCACGTGATCTTTGTGTAAACACAAAAAGCCATTTTCGGTAATCAAATAACTGAACCAATGAATAAACGAATTTATTGGAACATTGGCAACAAAACAGTTTTTCAGACGACGCTCACCACCATTCCTCGTTGATTGATATATATATTTACATGATAGTTGGAGAAGAAATAATAATTTAGCTATCTCGAAAAAACAATGCAATCTGGTTCTTTCCGGTATGCAGAAATTAGAACGTTATTTCGAAACAAATAGGAAAATAGAAAAATCCCAGCGCCGCTTGAGAGGGAACATATCGAAGAGTGTCTGTGCAAAAAATTAGTATAATGCGTCCACTAAAACTCGAGATCAAAGGCCTGCAGTTGCCGTGAATCGCTGTTTTGTTTAACAGAGAAAACAGCAAAAACAATTTAGCAGCAACGTATCGTCGGCTAACTCAAAATCCATGTGTCCCTTGGATCAAAACAAATACGTAACGACGAGTCATAGTATCTGTCTGTCATAATCACGCAGATGTGTGAATATACGTGGTCACAATTGGTTATACAGTACGAAATTATGCTCCCGAATCCAATAGGAATCACTGTTCCACGGCGTGACAAAGCCGCGCCAAAATGACGTCATGATTTACATATTCATTATTAAGTTGTGGGAGGAGACACTCTTTTTCTGGAAAACTCATTACCATACATTGCCCTCCATGGAAGATCATTCTCTTGCTCCGCTGCTGAATCAATAACCGTGACTGAATGAGGGGGAGAGAAGTCACAGCAAGTGCTGAACTGAATCGGGAGATACAATCGCTTGGGTTTGAAGTTGTCTGTCGATAGGGCGGTGAATTTTTTAGTTTGTTTGTCCTGTTATTATTTTGTAGATTTGTAAAATAAACTGTTCGCCATAAATCGTGTTTTCCTTTTTTAGTTCACAAAACTGTTGTGACAAAATTAGTGTGATGATTCTTTTTTCATCTTCAACGCGTAACACATAGTAACGGAACAACCGCTGGCGGGGACTACTGCTGGTATCTTACATTCAGTTCACTTTCAATATCTATGTATAACAAATCTAACTTCATTGAATCCGTCAAGATTAAGAAAAATAAAACAGGTAAAACAAGGATGCTTACACACACAGACATGTACGTTTTCTTTTACAGCTGCTTGTCTCAGGCTTTATGTGTGGCCAAGTCCGGGGCCAAGTGTTTCACTTCCGACTCATTGTGGTCGGAGTCCATAACACGTAATTTGGTCACAAAAACTAAGTCTGCCATGTGCTCAAATTTTCTACCTTCTGTTTATACCTTCATGCTCTGATCGATTAAATCGTGGAAGGTACTAACATTAGCAACTTCCATGATTAAATTTTCATAATAATCGTTTTACATACTGTCGACGTTCTTCTCCGAATTTCCTTGGATTCGTTTTCTTTCGTCACTGTCATAGTCAACAGGTTCACAGTCGACTGCTTAAAGAGCGAGAAATTCAACGAAATTAAATTTGTGGACGATCGTAAATGGAATGCGTGTAACTTGTACTTCGGACTACTAATACTTGTATTACTAGTCTGAGCTTGTACTGAACGCAAGAGACTGTTTATATTTGCTATAGGTGGTGACTATTATGCAAATTATCTGTCTATTATGTCTTATGGCTGATTAATTAAAACACAGCTTTCAAAACAATGACATGTGCTTTTGTTTTTAATTAACAAAAATTGATTTTTACACCCTATAAAAACATCCAATTCATTTTTTTTCCTACTGATTGTTTGCTCCCTGTGGTCCAGCATTGAAAAATACAAAAAAGTAGAATTTGGGGTTTCAAAGCTAAAAAAACGTGTACAGCATCCTTAAATTGTCAATTTCTTTAGTGTTGCTGCATTATGACCAGGCTGCATGTGTTTATGTGAAAAATTTATCAAATTTATGTCATATCTTGAGAGGGGTTCTGTGAAATACATTGCTAATAGCTAAGTTAGTTGCTTACCAACAATTACATCTACCTTTTCAACTTTCTGTTTCACATTTTCAACCAAAATATCTACCAGTGATTCTACTGCCTTGGGGTCTTGGAAAATTGGGAAAATATCACTGTAAGTGAAACAAAGTAAAATCAAAGAAAGCTTAGAAAGAACTCCCATGTGCTGAGAGTATTGGAGACACATTAAATATAATTTGAAATTACTTAGCTGAAAACTAATTATGCAAATCAGAAAATTAACATGAACAGATTTGATTGTAAAACTAATGAGGTCTGCGCAATGTAACAACAACTCTATGTACCAAGTTTAATTGAAATGTGATTAGAACCAAAAAATTATGAATTATTATGCTAATTGGGGAAATAATATGAACAGAGTTTTACCCCAAACTAATTAGGTTTGTACATTGTCCTAGAGCATCTTTGTCCTAAGTTTCATTAAAATGGAAATTACTACTTTAGATATCAGTGTGAAAGCTTAAAATTGGTTAATTATGCAAATTGGGTAATTAATATGTACAGATTTTAACCCACAATTATCCAGGTCTGTCTATTGTCCTACAGCATCCATGTATAAACATTCATTGATATGTGATGATTACGGTAGTACCTGAGATATCAGTGTGAAAGTTGGAAATTGGTTAATTATGCAAATTAGGTGATTAATATGCACAAATATTTACCAAAAACTAATTGGGTCTCTGCATAATTTTAGATTCATTGAAATGTGATGATTAGTACTTTAGATATCAGTAGAAAAGCTGAAAATTAATTATGCAAATTAGGTAATTAATATGCACAATTATTTACCCTGAAACTAATCAGGTCTCTGCATAGTCCTAAAGGATCTATGTACCAAGTTTCATTGAAATGCGATGATTAGTACTTGAGATACCCGTGGAAAAGCTGAAAATTAACTAATTATGCAAATTAGGTGATTAATATGCACAAATATTTATCCGAAACAATCAATCTCTGCATAGTCCTTGAGTATGTAAGTACCAAGTTTCATTGAAATGTAATGCTCATTACTTATATCAAAAGCTGAAAATTAATTAATTATGCAAATTAGGTAATTACATGTACTGATATTACCATAAAAACTATCAGGTCTGTGCAGTGTCATATGACATCTATGTACCAAGTTTCATTGAAATGTGATGATTAGTACTTGAGATATCAGTGGAAAAACCGAAAATTGACTAATCATTATGCAAATTAGGTAATTAGTATCCACGGATTATTACCAAAAACTAATCAAAACCTAGCATTAGTTCAGAAAATCTATGTACCAAGTTTAGATATCAGTGGAACAGTCATGGAACCACTAAAAAATAGCTAATTATCATGCAAATTAGGTAATTAATATGCACGGATTTTTACCAAAAACTAATCAAATCTGCGCATATGTTCAGAGCATCTATGTACCAAGTTTCATCAAAATCCAATGAGTGGTTCTTTAGATATCAGTGGAACAGTCATAGAACAGCTAAAAATTTGCTAATTATCATGCAAATTAGGTAATTAACGAGCATGGATTTTAACCAAAACCTAATCAAAACCTAGCATTAGTTCAGAGCATCTATGTACCACGTTTCATCAAAATCCAATGAGTGGTTCTTTAGATATCAGTGGAACAGTCATAGAACAGCTAAAAATTAGCTAATTATCATGCAAATTAGGTAATTAACGAGCATGGATTTTTACCAAAACCTAATCAAATCTGCGCATTGGCCCAGAGCATCTATGCACCAAGTTTCATCAAAAACCGATGTATGGTTCTTGAGATAGCAGTGGAACAGTCGGACACACATACACACATACACACATACACACACACACACACACACACACACACAGACAGACACACACACACTAACTGCAAAGACTCCCATTTTGTGCTTCGCACATGGGAGTAAAAAATTAATTGTCAATAACATAGTCCCTGTTTGTATTGTAGACACAAGATATATGACCTGATATGTGATGTATGTGTAAAATTTAAACTTCATTGGTTTGGCCATTTTGGGACCCAATTTTGAAAAATAAAGGTCTTATTATGTTAAATGTATGTATCAATTTTGAACAAGAATCTGTCTATGCACGACTGAGATAAGGTTCTGGAATGGTGAAAATGTGTGATTTGGATACATTTTTTAACATCAAAATGGCTGTCATTCAGCCATTTTGAATCAAATCTTGAAACAAAAATTCATGTTCATATTGTTCAATATAATGTTTGATGTATGTGTGAAATTTAAATGGTCAAAGTATGTCAGATATATGAATCATGGCATATATGGCATTCTTTAGAATAAATTGGCCAGTAGTCAGCCATTTTTAACCTGATCTGGAAAATCAAATGACATGCATCAAGGTCCCATTGTACCATGTTGGTGAAAATGGCTGCCATTCGGCCATCTTGAATCAGATCATAAAACAAATGCATGTGCATATGTAAAATATAATGACTGATGTATGTGTAGAATCTGAACTTAATTCGTCCAAGCACAAGTCCCTATTTTCAGACTGATTGCTTCATTAAAATAGAGCAAAAAGTTGTAATCAGAAAGCTTTTGTTAACAAGGGTTGATCACGAATGATACAACAAATAGCGTCCCCACAGTCCAATCACAAACACACTGAACTCTCACAAAAGGTGAGATCTGAACAAGATAAAATCACCTTCTTCTGTCGAGGGTGTGTTGTGTTATGTAAAAATCATGAACCTCAAAACACAACTTTGGTGATGAAAGTTATCAACAAGATTGAAATGCCTTATTGACACAGTACAGTGGTTCACATCATCGCCTCGCATCACCTCGTTTGTGAGTTTGATTCCTGGAGCCGAGTATTTACTCAGCACTATAAAATCAGAAAGATAGGCTTACGTAAATTACAGAATTGTCAAATTAAGTAATATTTTAAACATTCAATATACTGTAGAATACTTTATTTTAATTTAGCTGGAATTATTGGGTGTTTGATATGGAATTTATTTTCACTGATTTTTGACAAGTTGAATGTAAAATATACAAAAAAAGGTATATATTCGCTTGATTTTATTTTCACTGAATCATTTCTTCAGTGAAAATAGCGAAAATGAATTCCAAGCGAAAATAAAGTGTTTTACAGTATAACAAATGTGATTTTTAATTTACAGTGAACACTGAACGGCATAAAACTGTACCTTAGCTTAAAACATCTTTATCTCGTTCAAATTTAAATATAAATAGTTATTTGGGCACAATTCTATAAGTTGTATATACAAAGAATTGATGATGTCACAAGATGCATGCCCTTCAATCGGGGTAGTTTCCTCGGTATATACGAATTGGTATATACAAATTACAATATAGATATTACCAATGAGGTGGAACAAATCATGTGACAATATAATGATAATAACGGTAATAAATTCTAGCTTAACAGTTAAACAGAACGATCATATAGTCAGTCGGGTCACACACTTTGTTGCAACATGGCTGTGTGGTTTAAACTAGGTCATGGTGCGATGCATGAGGAAGA
This sequence comes from Saccoglossus kowalevskii, assembly GCF_978046115.1. NCBI lineage: Eukaryota > Metazoa > Hemichordata > Enteropneusta > Harrimaniidae > Saccoglossus > Saccoglossus kowalevskii. The sequence goes on along the minus strand of NC_140646.1, from coordinate 23,561,076 downwards.
CATCAATAAACACTCACAAAGTTGTATAAAACGGGGATGTGGTCGCATATTACGACGTGGCAAACATGGGAAATGAAAAACTGCCTACTACAAATGTCAAGGGTTTGAATCTTACTCGATAAACACTCACCGGAACTAAAGCGATCGTTTTGGCTTTTCTATTCAACTAATCAGGACATTGAAGTAGTTAGAAAAATTAACACCACTCAACGACCAACGTCGTGGCGTAGTACACAAGCATGCCATTGACGTAAAACAAAATTAGCTTGAAAAGGTAGTCAGTAAGTGGCCTGCTCAGAGCTATCGAGAAAAATGGAAATCAAATAAACTGAAACTTATCAAACCATAAAAAGTAAACAAGTCATTGTTAATGACATAGTCCCCGTTGGAATTAGGGGAAATGTTATTTATGCCAAAAATAAAGTAATATGAACCAAAAGCATAGTTGATAATTGAGAGTGAATAATTGGCTGGTCTAGTATCAACAGGAATTAGATGTAAACTGACCGTCGCGCAATTTGTTCAACAGTTACCAGATTGTGACAAGAGAGAAACAGAAGACAAGGTAAGTTTTGCTAGATATTAAAGTGCCTGTGCAATGCCCACCCTCACGTTTCCCATTTTAGATCTGTGTCCCACTGAAAAGGGTAGTTATTGATTTTTTTGCTGAAAATGATTACTCGTATCCAAGTAAATTTGGGATATTTCTCGTGTTGTAGCCACGCCCACCTATCGTGAAACGGTCGACTGTTTCCGGATTTCCGACTCTCGCCGAAAGTGCGCCACCAAATGACAAAATGTGAGAGGAAGTCATACCCCTGAGCCATAATAACACTGGTCGTTCAGTATACTTTTAAACGATATACATTTTTCGGTCGGCGTTTTTTCTTTTTTTTTTTGTCTATTTTTTTTTTTGAGAGAGAGTTTTTAGATGTTGTGTTGTGGGCAGTTGCAGTGAAACGTATAGCCATAGTGTATGTATTCACACGTTTCTAATCGATCCAAAGGTGCGACATCACTTAACCTTAGATTCATTCAACTGTCCTCGTCTATAAAAAAACGACTAGGTTTAAAGAGAAACGCCAACAACGTAAACCTGGCGCAACACTTTTGAAAGAAATAGATTCCGGACCAGCCCATGATCACCGAGGCGGATTTCAGAAGAGAGAGAGAGACGTCTGGCAAGTGTTTCAAGTCAGTTGACTTTTTTTGCGATCCTGATTATCGTTTTATAGAGACCATTTTAATAGTCCCTGTTAAGTAAAAGGTAGCAATAATTTTGACAGTGACACGAAAACGAAGCGTCGGACAAACAGGAAATTACACAGCCCTTACACACTGCTAACTGTTTTCATTTTCGAAGGCTAAAAGTTTCTGAATTGTTTGGTGATTGGTGTTGAATGTCGAATTCACACCTCTGTTCTTTTTTACCTCCATGCTTGCAGCTTGATCTGCGTAATAATTTATGAAATAAGAATCCGGGCTTGGTCAATGTGTTTGAGGGTCTATGGTTAATGGTTTCCACCAAATAAAGTTTTAATACGATGTTATAATTATGACAATCACGCCATGAATCAAGCTATTAAACTCAAATCCACTCTGAATGTATCAGTATGTGTGTCGATCTCGATTATTATTGTTATCCAATTAAACGCCGCTTTTAACGCACTTGCCCTCGCCGCGACCAGACGCGTTTACCTATTTCAACAAAATGTCAATTTATTTCCACACGGCTGTCATTTATTTAGTAACTGTGATTTGTCGTTTTTTTAATTATTTTATAGTGATCACTATAGTCTAATGTTTAGAATGTAAAAATATGTTCTCTTTTATTTTAATTTTGAAAGTTTTACTCAGACGATTGATGAAATAAAAAAGTGTAGTGACGTGCCTAGTAACCTGCTAAATAACGAGATAATTCCGACGTCAAATTCTATTTTGTCCAGCAACAGTGTACAAACGTGCGCCGGTGTCGGTGACGATCACGGTGACCAGCTACACCAGAACGAACATATTTCGCATCTGACTCAACCCCATGCAACAAAAATTGATACTATGTGTTCATTATGGTCCATTCTTCCTCGACGAACAAGTACATAAGTGACAATATAGTCAAAGACGAGAAAACTGCACAAGAAATTTGCCTTATTTACACGTATCGGCAATGCAAGCTGCCATGCGACTTCCCCTTCTGACGTCACAAGGGAAATTTCTGTATGCAAATGAGAAGCTAATGAGGAGCCTCGTTTTAAAATACACAAAAATAAAGTTGCCATAGACTAAGTTTAAAACACATGTTTTCACTTAAAAAAAATAATTCATGCTTAGAAACATAAAAATTAATAATATTTATCTATCAATTGATAATTTTAGGCGTGAAAATAGCAGCCATTTCACAGGCACTTTAAAGTGTCACGATGGCATGCCCTATATTACAAAAACAATTCTGAAAACAATTCTGATTATCTTTTGTGGTGTAGTGGTAATTATACTAGTCATTGAATTGTTGATAGAGGGTTCGAAAATTTTTTTTTTTTAAAGTTTCACAATTACATCAAATATTCAATGATACCAGTGTATTTATTTCATTATTTTAACAACTTTGCACTGGTGGAAATGTTTTTTTACACCTAAATAAGTGTCAAATATTTGTTGACACATTTATTCTCTCAATTTAACAACTTGTAATGGTGGAAATTAATTAAACATTGCACAAGAGCCAAACACTGCAACCAGCTTTATGCTCTTCATTATATATGCAATTCAATTACAAATATTCTTCTAAAAATAAAGTTTTAAAAATAAACTGTTTTATTAATAAAAAGGCTGCCACTGGGACAACTTCTATCAGGTTGACAAAAAAAGGGGTGGACAAGTATTTAATAAAATAGTGTCTGTATTCCAACTTTGAAAATATTTCGTCATAAACTTGTATGTCAGAGAAACAAAATACCCACCAGTCAACAATAATCAATACAAATAATGTGCACCTACAACCTAATATTTAATTGCCATTATTTTGATTTTGATTAAAATACAAGACACATATAAGTTTATTTATGAATGAATGAATGAATGAATGAATGAATGAATGAATGAATGAATAAAATCAGCTGCATTGATAGGTATACCTGAAAACATGAAAAACATCTATACTATTAACAGGCACCCAGAAAATTATATTGCAATTACTAGATACTAGAAATTAGGGTTAAATACCAGAAATGCACACATACTGCAAATTATCCCATTGAAATCTATTTAATAGTGAATTAAAAACCATTAAAAAATTAATATGCAAATCAGTTAATTAATATGCACAGATATCAACCAAAAAATAATCAGGTCTGAGCATTTTCCCAGATCATCTATGTAGCAAGTTTCATTAAATACAGACACACATACATATGCACTAACCCAACAACTACCATAGTATGGTTTGCACACAGGAGTCAAAAATGATTAACTTTAATCCTATCTAAGTTTATAAAAAAGTGGGATTAATGTTAAAACCTTTGTAGATTGCATATTTTCAGGGTATTGGTAGGACTAGGCTGCATTAGATATAATTCCATAATCTTTGAGCTTTAAATATTTTATTATTACTTGTCTAAATGGTACAGTAAAATGGCCAGTGGATCATGCAAATAAAAAAAGGAGAGTAAACTCCCATTGATGATGATGACTTTTGTTGCTAGACTACTGATATCTGCTCTGCAGATAATACTTGGTGAGTTAGTGGAACATTTTCTGGGAGATGACATCATGTGTCATCATGGTTACTGATGTGACAATATTCCATGATAAAAGTTTATGGTATCAACACTAATATGAAATTAAGCTTTACTTGAAAAATGTTGAAACTCATCATAACTTCAACATAAATTCATCCAATTTTCATGTTAATTTAATACATTTTGGTTCTTGTCTCGAGATTTTGAAAACTGCCAATGATGTACTGCCTCGTCAATGCCATTACATTTCTTCTACGAGTTCATTTCCCTTATAACATCTAAGTTGCTCCATGATTATATAGAACAACAACTGTATTGACTTGTGATGCACTGACATGGTGGACGATCAACAGACAACAGCACATTGTGAGGGTAGCCTGCCCCAGACACAGCACCACCACCTCACCACAATCCACCCATCACCACCACCGCCGATCACAGCCAAATCAAAATAATTCAATCCTGTACTGTCGTCATTTGGTAGGTGTGAAGTTAAATGAAAGTCGTCACAACGTTGATACTACACACACACACACAGTTCATTCATTCATTCATTCATTCATTCATTCATGGAGGTATAAAAATTAAATCTTAACAAACTCCTCTGCCAGTCTGTGGTTTGTACAGTTTAAAATAATAGCGTGGCACTAACCGGAAGAGAATTCCAGGCTTCGGAAAGTCAGGAAATCCTCCGATCATCTGCTTTAGTTCGTCTAACTTCATATTCGCACCAGCGTTGCACATTTTCCCGCATCAAGAGTAGAGTAAAGGTCGTGCTGACACAGTCATTTGACCTGTACAGTGTATTCGCTGGTTCCCGGCGTCCTTTGCGAATGGCAGGTACGGCATGACACTTGAGGCGGAAACCAGCCAATACAGTGTACTATTATATAGTTACGGGAACCACACGTGACAATCAGTATTTACATAGAGGGCGCAATTTCAACTGATTACCGGTAACCGGTTTCCGAACTCTGGGAAATTAAAATGAGAGATCAAGTAACACCATACATAATAAGTAATGTACCTTTGGTAATAGTTAATTACAAGCTTTCCGTCAATTTGATGTCTTTGGCATTCAAAATCATACACTGATTATTCATTGACAAAAAACATTATGGAAATCTGCAACTAAACATCATATTGAATAAAATCTTTATCTTTAATTTATTTATTTATTTATTTATTTATTTATTTATTTATTTATTTATTTATTTATTTATTTATTTATTTATTTATTTATTTATTTATTTATATTTATTCAATTACCTCGATTAAAATTAATATAATTGCGTATTATTTGGCCAATACTACTTCAATTGTCAAGTTGTTGATGTCTGGAGATTTTTCACATTATGGTCGTTTGGATTACATTATATTTCCAAATATAAGTCAAAGATCGAACTCCGTGTCAATTTTATGTTTTGTAAACTGTGAAGTCACTACAAGGGTATTTCACAAAATACAATTTATTGGAATATAAAAATATGTTTTAGTAGCTTGAACTTGTTGGAAATAATAACAATATTGAGAATACCATGTGTTAGATATATATAGCCATTTTTAGAACGCATTATTTCGTTGTTCATTGTCTAATACTACTTGAACTAGCGAGTTTATCTGGTAAAGTTTCATAGTTCTAATTATACCACGATGATGTAATGTAATTCACTACTCTGTTCCTCTGTTCAATTTATGGGATGCATTGTTGATGGGTTGTTTTTTTTTCGTGTAAGAAGGTGCGTAATTTTTTTTTTTTTTGTTTCAGTGAATTTTGGTCGTACAGTTGGTTACTAATAATTTACATAGATGTTTTACATCGGTAGTCCGATCTGTAACTATCCATATATCGAACTATACATCCACAAACAATTTATTTTCCACTATTTACTGAGATGATAATAAATCACATCATGTTTTCCTTAGAATTGATCGAGTGTTGTTCCAAGTGTGTCATCGTATTTACAGAGCTATTAATATTCTGGTCCACACTTTTGATTGTATTGTTCTTACTATAATTTGTGTTGTTCTATTAGTTCATCCACCTAATCTCAGGTAAGAATTGAGATTATGCTTCGTTTTTGTCTTTCGTTGTGCGATTTTCTGAGACATGCAAACGCAAAAAATAACTATTCAAAATTACAAAATAGTTTTCAAGGAATAAATAATATTGTTTGTAACTTGGAGCAAACCTGTTGGTAAGAAATAGTTATATGAGTAGGCAGTATGTAAGTCTAATCCCATATATATATATATACGGGAATCATTGTTTTCAGCATTGAAAACTCAGCGTGACGTATTTAAACGTCTTGAAAAATATATTTCACATCTTTCTAGCTCTTGGGTTGTTTGGCATTCAAGGTGTGGTGCAAATATGTAAGGACAATTTGTGCTACATTCATAGACAAATAATATCTTCTTCGTTTAGATAGCGGATAAGTTAAAAATCGTGCACTTTGGGTTAAAAGCATGAAACTTTGTACACATATTAAGTTGACCCTACTGATCATTTTTGAATATGGACCCACATGAACAGCGCCCTCTGGTGGCTGCCAATGCGATTTGTATAAAAACACACTGCTAATCAACTGAAATGCGTATAATTAGGGTATAGAATAAGTATATCACCAATTAAAGTGCCCAAAACTATAAGTTCATGGAAACTGGGGGTCACCAAATTATTAGCTAGAACTACGAGAACAACTGCTAAATCTTTTAAAAGTGGCGGCATATATACATATACATGCACAGTGGTCCCATGTTCTGCCAGCGAAAAGTATTCATTTACGATGAATGGTCTCCCATGAGGGGGACATATCAATGTATCCAATGCACTTAATCCAAGACATCAAGGTTTTTGAACTGCACATAACAGGGCAACCATTGTATATTTCATGGTGTAACTGGTGATTACAACTAGACTGAAAAAAACATCCGGCAATAGGCTACTCTTGGTAGCAATTGCCTTTACATCGACAAAGAGCAGTACACTGGAGACTGGCCTTGTTGCATTTGCACAGACCCCTGCGTGTTTTTTTACAATTGCAGTGTATCAGTTCATAGCACACATCTTGGGCCTGAGCAATGGTTGTCCACTTGGGCTTCCATGTACTATCAATTTGGAGCCATCCCCAATCAGCAGGACTTGGTAGAGTGGGCTGTTTTTGAAGTACCTGGCCCCCATATGAACCCTCCTTGGTAAATGGATCTCAATATATGCTGCTTTAGGGCTGCCTGTGTTGGGGGGATGTTCTCCAATGCCCGAGACCTGGCAAAAAGATGTTGTCTTATTTCATTCACCCCAGAAAGACCACATGTTTTGTCATAAAGAAGGACCACAAATCTTTCAAGAACATTGAAGATATGATCTGGAATACTTGGTGGTGCATCAGCCAGGAATAGGAATGCGTCTGTTACATCAGGATATACCAGATATACAGCCCATGTGGCCCAAGCTGTTCTTTTTCCCTTACCAGCAAAAAATGACGTTGTATCACATCCAGTAAAGACATGGAATATTGCTAAAGCTGGGGCTTTTTTTTGGGCCCAGAGCACTTGCAAGTTCATGTGCAGCAATATATCTGTGATGCCTCCCAACTCCAAAAGACAACCACACTTCACTTGCTGGAATGCTGGACAGATTGGAAAGAATGATGACTACAATATCCGTATCAGATGTTCTAACCATAATCTTCCCATGACCAACATGTACTACATCAAAGAGATGTAGTACCAAGCGTGTGTCCGCCTCTTCATGTGAACATGGTTCAATCCTACTTTTGTCATTTCTGCTTGGTGAAGATAGTACTCGTTCACCACACGTGCTGTACACTTGTCTGAAAAATCCTTGCTTGTAACCTCCTTTGCAAGCAGTTGGAAAAGTTCTGTTTTGTTATCATCCACACGAAGGAAGCTTTGCCAGTTACTAGGCACCTTTCTTTCTACTCTCCTCCTGATTCCCTTTCTTCTTCTTTCTCTGGTCGCTGACTTCAGACTGCTGTGGTCATAAACATCCCACACTATATCAAGTCTGTCAACATTCTGTAGGTAATGTTCAATATATGAGATGAATACATTGTTTATGTAATCTGCAAAATTGTCCGAGTTGTCTGGGGACAACATTTGAACTATTACTGCACCATCTAAAAGGAGTCCAGTCACATTTGGACTTGCTTCCTTTGGCTGCGCTAATGAGTCCAAGTTTTCCAGCAAATCTGCCTTGCTGCCTGATCTCATATCACCTGACTTGGACAGAGAAGAGGTCATGGCTGGTTTTCGTGTGCAAAAAAGTCTCCAAGGTTCCCTTCTCTAGATTGACATGCAATATATAACCTTGAGAACAGTGTACAGTCTTCTTTGATTGCAACCTGAGATTTCTGTGTTTTGGGTTTATGTTTTGTGGAGAACAACTGAAGCTGAATTTTCTTGATTGGATCTTTTATTGACTTTTTCTGATCCACAAACCTTTCTTTAACGAACAGCTCATATTGTTTACTCCCCACATTGTAAATATTTTGGATTGTCCTGTGAATACCAGCGTCAAGAATTTCCTTTGTGTCCAAGGCAAGTAAATCACCACTATCTTCCATGAATGGGTTTCCCATTTCTTGGAATACCCCAACAAGAGCTGTCACTTCTTTAGCAAATGCAATTTGCACTGCAGCTGTTTGTTCGTGGTGTTTTGTTGTCCCACCATTGGTTTGTCTGACAACCTCAAATTCTTGTATCATTATGGATACTTCGGGGCCTGCCACCATCCAACGTTGTAGGGCATGTGGATTGTCTGTTAGGCCAACAGCACCACCATTTCCTTTGACAAGACCATTTTCTTGTTCATGTGCCTAATTTATGGCCATGGCCAAAAACAGGTGATTTAATTTTCGCACAAACCCCCCCCCCTGAAACAAATTCCTGATAAAGGGTAGGATGCATTTTGGGCAGGCTGCACATGTTGGCTGATATGTACTGACAGCCACCTTGCATAGTTGATATGATCAAGGCTAAATACCCAAGGGATAAACAGTTTGAGTGATTCAACATAGCTGTCAAAGTTTCCTTTTCGAATTGATTCTATGATCTGAAGAATGCACAGCTCCAGCTCAAGTACCAGTGACCAGTATTTAAACTGGGGTCGCTCTAATGATATTTTGTCACACCATTCAGAAAAAAATTCAATGGTTGATCTCCAATGGCAACAGATCCTTTATACTTTTCAAAGGCATCATGTTGTAAGATGAAGAGGGCATCAGCGGTAACCTGATGGGCATGTCTGGTTCTTGTGACATGTGAGGCTTTCAACAGCGAGTCAGCAACACCTCCAGTAGCAACACCTGCATGACAAATGAGAGTTGTCCAACCACTGCCATCTAGCCAGTCACCAACAATCTTTAATGCTGCAATTTCTATATGTAATTCACCAGCCATGATGAGATATGTGTCTTCCCCGTGTGTTGCAGGAAAGTTCCACTGAATCGTTTTTGCAATGGCATAAAGTGGTTGGTCCATCACAAGCACAGGAATCTGTCCTGGATTTAGGAATTCCACCACAGCTTTCACTACATTCATGGCATGCTGGATTATGGTTACAGAATGTGCACATTCCATGAAGAGTGGCATGAGGGCCACACCAGTAGAAGAAATGGACAATGCCTGCTGCATGGATGCATGATAAGCAGCCCGTGAGAGGGAGTCACTGTCGTCCAGCTTTTCTTTTCTGAGAAGTTCTCGCATATGTTTAAGCCAACCATTGTTTTCTGACAGCCTGAGAGTTGTAGTAGTTTTTGCAGGCTGAATTGGACCACATACCTTAGGAACAATCGGATAAGATCTAGTCAAAGCTGTAGGTGGTACATTGGTGTATGCAGCAGGAAGTGATGGAATCTTCTTTTTCGACTTTGAATTTTCAGCAACTACTGGAATGTCTCGTGGTATTCCCATATTATCATGTGATGGTTGCTGCATCAATGATATACTTGCTCCATGAAATGAGTCCTTTGCTGTGGTGGAACTAGGATTATGGTCGATGTTATCTACCGCAGAAACAGTGAATACATTTTTGGCAAGTTTGGGAGGACACACCACTCCTTCATTCTCATACATAGTACATACATTGTTTGCTACATCAGCAGAAATTCCAAGGACAAGGTCATAGGCAATGCATAATCCCATACTGTGAAGAGTGTCAACCAGTCTTCTCTTTCTTGTCTCTCCATGGATCTTCAACGCAAGGTAAATGGGTACTGGTGTTTCCCTATCTCTGTTGTGACGATGCATTGTAACTCCCTGTGAAACCTTATTCACGGCAGGTGATTTCACACTGTTGAAAAAAATCAGTTGTGCAATAGTTTGACCTGCACGGGTTGTAACCTTTTCTTGGATAGATTGGTCTTTAATATTAGGTCCTGTCAGTATCATATTTACCAAAGCTGTCAGTGAGGGGGGAACTGCTTTTTCCTGGCAATCCACTGGGAAGTGTCCAATGAATGTGTGTGTTAATTTTGACATATTACGTCGAATAATCTTGGATGCTTTGGCAAGGATGAGTGCTTCAGAGTCAAAATCTTTATGGTGTGCATGTTTAAGAGCTGCTTCAATATCTTTGTCATACACAATTAGAACATCTCTGCCTTCAGCATGGGCTCGGAGATCAGGAATTGCAGACAACAGACAATCCTTGAGCCGTGTTGTATGGACGTTGACTTCACTTAAATCTAGTTTTTGTAACCTTGATATATAAAGGCTTTTCAATTCCGCCATTTTAAAAACTGACCTTGCTTCCATGGAGTCCCTGTGCATCTCTATATATGAGACTCATTCTGCAAGGGCAATGCCATGCAACAGTTTTTCAGAAGAGCTATCTGACAAGTCTTTCTTTGAAAGCTGTGCCTGTATATATAGTTTTGCCAAGCATTTTGCATGGTACTGGGCATCAATAGCTACCATGTCCCCGGCGACCAATTTTGCCAACAGCGTTGTGTCACGGAGTTCTGTTGCACAGTTCCTGACTTTGAAATCAATGTCAAATGTGGCAGCTTTATGAAGACCATCTTTTCCTGCTGCCTTTTCACAAAAAATGCATAGATTTCTCAGCTCTTCTTGTTCCCGATTCTCGACACTAGAGTGTCTTGTTTTCACTGGACTTGTTTCCATTGGTTCTTCTGCTTTCCTCTTCTGCGCCCTCTGTAGCTTATCATTGCCTATTTTATTTCTACAGGACTTGTGCCAGGCTGCTGCATTTTCATGCAGTGTATCTTCCAAGCTCCCATCCAAGGTTAAGTGTTGTATATTTATACCATCAGGGAGTTCCCCAAGTTCATGGAATTGTTTGAAGTTATCAGCAACATACTTATACCCGACACCAACATCTTTTCGTTTGGAATATGCTGGACATTGCAATGTCTCTGAGGTTTCTACCTGACAAAGTACACATAACTTCCAGTCCGTTTGACTGATACTCTGTTCAGTACAACCTGATGATGTACTTTTTACAAGCCTGTATTGTCTTGACATGCTATCTATCTACCTCACCACAACACCATCATAATAATTGTTAGTATTGTTGATTTTGACTTTCTTCACTTCAGACGTTTACCTATAACAAAGAAAAGATGCATTGTTTGTTATTCGTATCATAGACGTCTCTGATCATGTTGCTAGGCCCCATGACCGGAAAATATTAAACAATTAGATATAGTTTTATTCATCTGTTTTTCGGCAGCTTGGCTGTATTATAAAATAATCAGTGATTATTTCATTTGATCTCTAAGTGTCACTTAAAAGCCATCAAGAAATTTGATGTTTCTTTGCAGCACGTGTATTGCACACATGCACAGTGTATACCCTGAAATTTCTTGTATTTCTGATAATTAGCGGTCAGTTTTCGGGAACAGCATTAGAAAAATGAAGACAACAATGAAGAAGCCGATTAGGTTTTACTTTATAGCCACTATTTAACATATTTGATACTCCCTTTCAACATTTCTATTGCCCGTATGCTTGTCCTATATCCGAAATTACATGCATTTTGAACAATTAGCGGCCATTTTAGAAAGATTGCATTAGCGGCCACCAGGGGGCGCTGTTCACGTGGGTTCATATCCGAAAATGATCAGTAGGGTCAACTTAATATGTGTGCCAAATTTCATGCTTTTAACCCAAAATGCACGATTCTTGCTAAATTCGCTACTTATCGGCCCCACTATTAGTGATGTTAATGAAACTGTCATAACTCCCCGAATATCCCGACCACACCTGCTGATTGAATGAAATGTGTATTATATAAATGTCATGAGTTAGTTTTCACGTATCTGTTGTCTGACTTATTTACCTAGTTACTAGTGAATGGCTGTGTTATATATGTCATCATTTAAGCTCATGCGAAATCCTGGACGGAACTTGACTCAGTGATTTGGAACTAATTACGATATAACCGTCACCATCCGGACTACTATTTCTAACGTTTGGTATTTGTAGTTTATTAATATAGTGAACGATTAATCAAAAGATATGACGTATCCAGTACTTAGTGTGATTGGCTATGTGTAAGTTGAATGTATGAAGGCCACGCCTTAGAGTCTTTTAACTGCTTTGTAATGGGTTAAGTTTTGATACGTAATAAACAGTCTAAGTCTTTGGTCACAGAGAGAGAGAGAGAGAGAGAGAGAGAACTCCATGAGGCGAGAGAGTCTTAGAGAGTGCTGGGGAGAGACCCCAACAAGGCAGTTTGCCTCGAGGTGTTCTCGATGTGGCTGAAGACTAGCTATTGAAACGTATTATGTTGTGTGCGTCTATTTGACTGTAAAGCTTAAGTGACTTTCCCGGTCCGGTACCTCAAGCAGACGAGATATAGAGACCAGACGATATTCCCCCCTGACACATGTTGGAGAACCCCCAGACCAGAAGAATTTCTCCCTGATATAAACGTGAAAATGAAAATCTTGGTGGATTCAAGTACAAAATGTACATTTCAAAGCAAAACATGATGATGCAAGGCTATTAATACTCCGGTGGCTGTATTATAAGACATGTTATCCATTTTATGTTAGCAAATCAAATGTGAGCATCTATGAATTCACAACATACAACGAACAGCCAATTATGATTAGCATCAAATGAATTAGCAGAAGATATAACACATATTATGACAGGCAAGACGTTCCAATTGATATTTGACAGTTTACAACTTTTACAGTTTACTACAATTTTGAATAGTATTGGCCACAGTGCATCCCATGATGATGCCGTAGCTATTGACACCAGCCTTGCAAGAGAAATATTTGTTAAATCTCCGTTATATTTGGAGTTGTAATTCCTACCAATACCTCCCCTGGTCAATTTGTACAGGTTGCAGGAAACAACATTGATATAAATGAAGGAAACCTTGACGGGAAGAGAACTATATATGTCACTAGACTTGTCCTATTTCAGAAAAGATAGTTTAGATCTATTGCTGATATTTAGTGCTTATGTAAAACGTCCAACAGTTCAGTGTCTATAGGCAAGATAAAAGATGAATGGTTTGGACCCGATGTACACCAGCTTTTACCCGACAGGCTTATGAACCTAGCTTGGGCATGAGTAAGAATGTCTTACCCTGTTATTCAGAATGGAAATCACGCAAACATAAGTAGAACAGTGACAAACTTGAGTGGATCCATTCCTGTTTACCTATACAAAATAATATTGGCTACTGTCTCATGATAAATGGTTCACTAACTAAATTCATTAAGTATGCACTATAATTAAGAATGTGGAGTCTATAATGGCCAGCCTTAAAAAGACCTTGCTATTTATGTCAAGGCCAAAGTCATTCAATATCGTGTTCTCAATGAATTTACAAACACGGTGATATTGATGGGAGGTTTCCACATTGCAATCAACTAATTATCCCTGCCCAGGAATAGTATGGATGTTCAGGAATAGAAGATTTAAGCATTGAATCAGGTGTGCATGGAAGCAATACCACAACAGTTATTTTGATGAACAAGTCTATATAATAGAGAAGTATGGGCACACAAGTTTGTAATGGAAGCCATGTTTCGTCTACAGTGACATTTTTTGCTGGTGATCTAGATAAAAACACAGTAATGGAGAGTGAACATCGATGCAGAAAATAAATAAAGGGGAATGAATACAAAAGATCACACAGAATGCCATTGCAGAAGTAAACAATGTGGAACATCAACTCAATGCATTCAAAAAGAAAGCTCAACTTAGATCTATTTTTTTTTGTATTTTGGGATTACTATATTGATATAGTCCTATAATTATTTTCATCAAGGCAGAGAGACCTGGTGACAAGCAATTACATCTATCATCAACTGCTGCAATGATACCTAATGTTTTTTGCAATGGAACCATTTGCTCAAGTATGGGCAGACATGGTCCTTGAACAATCCATTAATTTGGATTCAAAAACCACAAGAGGCATCATTGGTACCAGTCAAAAAACAGGAGCACTTGAACGTTGGTTTTCAACAAGCAATGACTGAGGATTTATTACAAATATCTTAGAAGTAATTGTGTGGCATTGAAGATTTCGAAAACGTTTGTACACATAAAGAAGGTGCCTCAGCCAGAATTAGAAGAGAAGAGGAAGATGTTGTGAAGTTGCTCTCACTCATAACATCGGGCCTCATGACAGATCTATTCTGCCTTGACAAAACTAGTGATGACACTAATAAACTAATACCAGAAGGCCGTTTAGAGTGTGTTCTGAAATCATATACCTTAGGCAAGGAGCAGATGAAGGAGGTAATTGCAAGAAGGTTGAATACAATCACGGAGACATCCGGAATGCATTACCAAGCTGATAATTCGATAAATGGTAAACAAATAAAAAAAGAAGAGAAGGTACATACATTAAATGCTGACTGAGAACTATTTGGATGTCTTGTGATTGATGCAAGATCAAGAGATATAAATCTGAAAGAGGTTATGTGTTATGAACTGTCCAACTGTGCTCTTTTCTATCAACTTTTCTCTTTTTATAAATTAAAAAAAACAACGAAAGTTCAACCTTCCTGTAGTTGAGTTATCAACAACATTGTCATGGCCAAAGTGATCATGAATGGTGGTGTATTAACATTTAGTGAACCTGTAATCAAGCATTACCAACTGATTACTGAACCACTGGGAAAAACTGCTTGTGTCCGTGTTGATGTGGTATTGAATATAGAAGTATGTTAATTAAAGCAGGAGAATAAAAAAAGGAGAGCAAATCTTCTGCTCTGGAGGTTAGAATCCAGATCCTGGGACACCAATTCCTAGGCAAACAGGTCAAAATATATTGACAATCTACATAACAAGACAACCTGTCGTGAATTTTTCACAGAAAGAAGGTATAACATAGGACATTAAGAATTAAAAGTGAATCAGCAGCTTGTTATAGGGGGTACATTCAAATATAGGCAGAAAGCAGTTATAGTACCTAAAGGTGAATGTAAGAAGTTGTTGGAATTACAATGCATCCAAAGATAACCAATCGATGTTATCAAATCTCCTGATGATGATGTAGAAATTGTAGGTGACAACCACTTCATGCCAACTTGGTTGCCAGCAACTATTGACTTTTGACTTTACATGACTTTGGGTGTTCTAGAAGGTCTATTCTGAAATTTTATAATATAGGTAGTGCCCGTCGCACGATCACTAAGTTTCCAGGAGTTGCAGAATACGAGTTAAATCATGGTCAGGTGATTGTTTCCGAGGGTGAGTGGTTACGTGCAGCATCCATGAAGGGATGCGGGCTTCGCGTATGAGGGAATTGCGATCCTAATTAGTTAATTTATCAGAGATTTTGAGTTGTCAGTACCCCTGATACCATACCATGCCATAACCAGGTTACTGCAGCTTAAACTGTCAACTCATAAATGATGATCACATGATCACTTTGCCAAGAATGAAACTCCAAGTTTGAATAGCGAAGGCATCAATAGGCAAGTGGAATGTTTATGCAATTTGCACTGATGATGATCATAAATGATTTGGCTTGTATTTATTTATTAAGTGAGCTATCAAAACCAAATATGTATATATTGTCTGATTGTCATCAGTATTTGGGAGAAAAGGTCATCATGTTGCGCACACATTATGACACTTGTCATATTGTCATATTAATTAGGTTACATGATCATAAATTGTTATCCGATATGTTAGTCATGTTTCTTGTCCACTATCATCACTATGGCACTAGTTTCATGATCATTATGCATATTAATTAGTCGTATCTTTTGCCTGATGCCATCATTATAGCACTGATTGTGTGTCCTTATCTGCAAAAGTGCTGAAAGTATTACAGGTATGCATAATAATGAGTTAACATAAAATATGTGGTCATCTAAAATGTTATGTTAGTCATATGAAATGTATAATGCCTGCAATATAGCAGTGATTGCATGTTTCTATCTGATACACTGCTAGGGATATTGCAGATATACATATTAATGAGCAACTCCAATCACCAACTTTATTGAAAGCTAATACATGTGATTAAAAGAAATTCCAATTAAAAACGCAAATTTGGAATGAACACTTCCTATTAATGTAATATGTATTACTATTCAATAGAACGACTGGGTTATGTGGAGAAAAAGATACTGTTTTAGAATTTTTCTTCAATAACAAATATGCAAATGACATCAAAACAAAATTCAAATCAAAAATAAGCAATTTCAATTTTCCACAAAAACGAATATGGCAGCCAAACTACACAACCTTTAAACACAATTTTCACAGGGTAGACTGCGCTAGTAGAGTCGATGCAACATGCCAAATGTAACATCATAGGATTATGGATAATTGGTCAATTTATGTTAATTACAAAATCAAAGATTTAAAAAGTCACTTTGGAAAGATTCCCCTGAAGATGCCATATATCAAATGTCACGTCGATTGAACAAGTAGCTATAAACTAGTTGTTTGAATGTTTTTCAAAAACGTGGTGCGATTGAGCACTTCAATGTTTTAACTAATCACGAATTGGTAGCAATAAAGCAATAACAATGGGCTTTCAAGCCTGAAAACAATGAGAATACCCAGGATCATGGAAATCAAGGATTATAACAAATGCAAATGCCAAATTGGTACCAGCGTGATATGCATTGTTCTGCAGAACCGTTACATGGTCACAAACATATAACCGGTATCTTTCTTCCAACCACACTACTTCCAAACTTTATGAATAGTCATAAACAGCAATTAAAGATTGCGTCATGGGACATACATGGACTTAAATAAGCTATTACTGATAGTTTTCTCACAAAATTACTCACTCATCTTGCGTTTGAAGTTTTCGAATTTTCTCCAGCTGAGCTTGGTGCCAGACAATACCATCTTAATAGATCTTTGTGCTGATGAATAACAAACACGTGTTTAGGGTCTACCATGGCTCTTCACCCAGCCCTATTGTAAACCTACAAAAGCTGTACACAGAATGTTACTTCAAAGTTATGGAAGTTATTGCTCGGCCAGTTACGCTTCCTCTGGGCAAACCATCAAGTCTGCCTTAGAGGGGTTGCAAGCAAGCTAGTGATATTGCGGATGATCTTCTTACTGAAGTCCATATTGTCCCTCACAAGACTAGTAATCAAACTTGGGCTGTCCATTGACATAACAGGGACTACCAGGTCACAGTGCATTAGATTTTTAGTGAGCTTGTTTAGGGGGGGGCAAGGGTTATTTTCGTTCAACGTAATTGCAATATTTTTTGGTTCGTACAACGTAAATTGAAAAAATAAATTCCGTAATTCTGTAATCACAGGCTAGATGTACAACGTAATCAATCAAATATTGTTTTCGTACACTGTAAAAATGTGTCCTGTTTCTCGGTACGTACAAGAATTTACATCCAAATAAAAAATCGTAAAGAATAATCCAGGGAAATTACATTATAGAAACTGTAAAACGACTAGATGACACAATTCACTGCAAAATTGAATGTCAAGACGTAAAAGGCCCTCGAATGAAGAGCATTACAAGGGTAATATGCTATGCGTCTCTACACACGGAGAGTCGGAGAGCTCTTCGGACCATTCAATGTAAACTGTAAAAACGTCTTTTTTTTCTTGGTAAATTGTAAAAAACCCTTTTTATTTCCCGTAAAACTGTACCAGCTACCCCCTTGCCCACCCTTTGTTTAGGGGTGGCCACACATTGGGTTACTTTAAAAGGGTCAAACTCAACTAGCATTTTGAAACTAGCCAATCCCAAGCATACTAGCCTGGCGATCTTTCAAAAGGTGACTGCCTTAAATGGTGGTTAAAGCGGTAATATTTAGTTAACCTGCTAATTCCTGCACATCTTAATAGTGGAGCTTTTGCTTCTTGTTTATATTGTACCAAAAGTAAATTGAATGCATGATATATAGACACTGTGTTGAAATTCATTTACATCTATATCAAAAGCATAAAGCCCCGTCTTATAAAACAACAGTTAATATTTTTTTCAAATGGCAAATTTTGAGTATTGTGTCTCGACTATGAGTTGAACGAGTACAAGGCATCATTGTCCCTTGTGGTGTAAAAAGTAGAGGGAGCGATCCAGAAGACGTTATGCTTAAATATAACTGAGTTGATAAACCATCTTGGTTAAAAGACATACTGTATGTCAGTGTTGTTTTGCTAAAGTACTGATACGCTGATCATGCATTCATGATGAGCCCCCATACTGAAGTAAAAACCTTTCTGAGTGCACTCACAGACATATCTCCTTCTATAGCCTAAATGGCCAGACAGCAGGATGCAACCGCCATTATAAGCTCACTTGGGTCAATAAACAGTAGAGACCTTATGACATCTCCGGAAGACTTGTCCAGAATCTGAATGCTAATGTGGATGAAACTCACCAAATGTCCACTGCTGCAACATAATTCTACCACTGATTGTGACAGAGAATGCCCGTGGGTGTACATCACCATGGACCAAATACCTCATTAATAACCATAGTTGTAGGAGACAAACTCAAGCTGATTATGAAAAGCAGAAGTGCAATAACTACACCTGTGATGGAATTACTATGTTTTACCATATAGAGAAAAAACACCTGTGAGTGGGAAAGCGATGTTGAAGATGTAGGCAACAGTTTCAGATATGACTAAAGATCGTGACTGGGGAGATCATTGCAATTGACTGTATAAAACTTTCCATTGATGATATGACATGTTACTACCAGGCATACAAATCCGTAGCAAAGATCGTACCCACATTTCATCCACATAACTCGCCTTCTGTGTTATTGTTATTATATTCAAAGGTTGTGTTGCATCCACCTTAATGCAAACCTTGACCCATCATGTCACCACCCCCAAAATGCTGTGCTTTAAAAGAAACCACACATTACACCATGCTACAAACCATCTTCTTCCATGTCTACACACACACACCAGATCATTTATCTCGATGGCTTGCAGTATGGTGTGAATTAGTCTTTTACAGCACAATTGTCGTGTAGTAGACGGGTACGGCGACACTGCGAGGGTGCACTCTTCATTGTAGAAGTCGTTTTAAGAGAACATGGACTTCTCAATCATCTCTTATTCAGCTCCCTGCTTTCTCTATGTAGCATCAATGCAGGGAGAAACTGGTAGTACCATCTTCGTATACTGCTAATAATTGTTGACAAGACAACCGAACATCTCGGTCAATTCATGGTCTTCAGCTTTCAGAATGAACTTGGGATATACATAGAGCGGACCTGTGCTGCATATCGATGTAGCAATAATGCAATCACCGTGCAATCAAAACATATACCCCAGAGAAAAATTAGCAAGACAGTTGAAATCCGTTCAGTCAATCACAACAACTGTAAATCACTAACGCGGATCATGGAGCTCCATGCGCGGATGAATATAATTTCGAAATGTTCATTCAGTCTCCTGTATAGATTCACAACTGGTATGTCGAGGTGTTTTATGCTCGGGTGTACGTGCCGTTTGTCAACATGCACTGAATAGTTTTTACTATTATAGATTTGGGACATCATCAACCCAGTGATCAGCCTCCACGTGTGTGGCATTGAAACGGGGGTGACGTCACCTGCGCGTGCGTCAGCTAACCCACGGAAGGTACTAATGTTAGTACCTTCCATGGTTGGCCATGGCGTGTCATTGTTTACAAACAAGCGTCTACCCATGAGCCTTTGCGTTCTTAGCGTGTGTTGTTATCATCGCGTGGGACTCAATTCCCGCGCGTGCGCAGGTGACTACCCTCCCGCTTTAAATAATTTCTTATGCAATGCACTTTGTTGTCTTCCATCAGTTTCCAGAGCCTGGTCACACCAGTTAGTTCCCAATTAGTGCCATGTTCTACTTATGTTTGACTACGAACGATATGTGGTTGGTGGGTCGACGCCATGTGTAAATCTCATTGCACGATGTGTGTGACGTAAGACGTCGACTCTTGGAAGGTATGTATGTGAAGTCATGTGTTATCCCATCGCACAATACTGTATGGACAATAAAAGAAATCTTTATTATATACAAATTCAAATTTTGAACAATTCACTGGCAAAAAAAAACTTTTTTCCAAAAATATATCACTCAAAGTGACCATCTGAACATAAACGGTACAACACAAATTTGAAAGATACAAGCTTATCTTGTTAGAGTACCCAAATACTTTTATATGATAATGAGGGTAACTCTTGAGTACAAAGGAATTATTCCATGTACATGGAATAAAATGGTGAAGTCCGGTTTTGCCAATCACTAAATCAGTGGTTGAAATTATGGACGAGACTACGATTGTCGGGCAGTGTGATAAGTTGTAGGAAAGTGAAAGTTGACAACCATTTTAACATGTTTTACACTGTTTACATGAAAATATATCTATATATTACAAATAACCTTAGAATTAGATATTAATGGAAATATGTTTTTAATAAAAATATTCCTTTCATACAAAGAATACTCCATGTTTTGATTCTGAACCATCTTTCAAATCGTCACTTGGAGAATAGTCTAAAGATAACGGCGACTCTGTAGTCTCCCAGGACGATGTCGATGTCGCCAATGGCAGTCGTCTGTACGTATTCATAGCGCCACCAAGGGGTCTAAGTTCAATCGTGCCGGGTGACAGTCTCTGTTTGGACGACAAATGTCGCCTTCCCGGCGTCAACAAATCCTCATCGCTAACGCTTTGTAAAGTCGCAGCTGATATGGTTTTCAGATCTACGGAATTGTCGGTACCAGTATTGGTCATCTTGCTTACAGCCATGGCAACTGTCGGTAAGGACTCTGGCCCGTCATGCGCAGTGGCACAAGCCCCGTTCACATACTCCTCATCCCCGTACTTGGAATCCGATGAATCCGAGACGCTAGGGAGATCATGAACCACCCCCGTACCCATTGGGTGCTCTTTGACTCGACTGTACGACGGTATTAAAATGTCTCCCTTGGAACGATATTTCTTACACGACTTCGCATTTAAAATAATAAAAGACCACACGAGTGCAATGAAGATGAGAATCATTATGACCACAGTTGCTATGGCAACAAATTCCAGCCCGTTAGAGAAATCGGCAGTTTGGGGCACAGTGTGTCGTACAGTAGTGCCGTCTGCAAAATAAACAGATACACAACGTGAACAAATGGCGGGGGGGGGGGTATTCATACATGGGCTCTAAGCCAAATACACTGACCACATAAAAAACATGCGAAACCATTACATGTACATATAAATCAAAACATTAATGACTACATAAGTGAGCTATATGGGAACAAGTTTGTTTTGTGTTTGCTTCTACCTGGTGGGGTGGGAGTGGCGTAGTTCATTTTAGTTTTGTTACGTATATATTTGTTGCTAACAATGATAGAATTGTTCATGTTATGCAATAAATTACTGTTAATTTTACTACAGCGAACAGGGTGACGACCACAAAGAGTTTCTAGTATACGAACAACTAATTACACGAAGAACATAGAATAGTTTCCCGGGGTATTTGAAACCCTGGAGTGACAGTTTTTGGTTTTAAATAACCCAGGAAAGTGTTATATGTTCTTCATCTAATTAGGTGTTAGTATTTTTTCACACACAAACGACGAATTCGGCCGAATTTCGTTAGCGGTTGGCTTAATATTATCCCCAGCGGATCGTTTGGCTGTGGAAGTTCTTTCTTTTTTTGTCTGATTTGCAAGAATCTGAAAAAAGCGTTTCACAACTTGTCTCTTATTTAGTTGTATGCCGTATTCAAGATGACGCCCCCCATAGTAAATATCGCATTTATTTTATTATCACGTGTGCGCCAGCTGACTGTGGTTGTAACCACCAAGCCTCGCTTATTTCGAGAGGAGTAGCAACCTGTCTTTTACAGTACGCATGCGTGCGGTGACATATGGGAATATGAATAAAATGTACTTTCGCTCACCTATTCGTTTCTTACAAATGTATTTTTGCCGGCTACCACAGGCTCGTTTGTGCCAGTAGCCGTCAGAAAAGCATATGACAGTACAGGCGTAGAGGGCATAGTCTTCATAGTAGTCGTATGAAAATCTAGAAAGAAAAAAAACAACAGAAAGTCTCAATAAGACTTCTCACACAGCCAGTGACACAGACAGTGATTATTTATAAGATGCATGTGACAACTTTGATCGTTGGTGGCGTTGGCGTGCTTTCTGTTAACCTGGATGTGAATAATACTTAGCAGTTTCTTGCTTTCGCTGCGTGCTACTTCGTTCGTCGTGGTGTTAACTCGAAACCTGAAATAACCCAAAACCAAGCGCCGGGGCTATAGAACTTCAGCTATGGTGTACTCCGGCGTGCAACGCAGATATGATGTGTCAGGACACAAACATAGATATTATTTATTACGTGTTAAATCGCGGCTATACTTATGTAGATTTTCAGAACTTTATTGCAAAGCCAATGCCCTAAGGATACTATTTCACCAAGACAAGACCCATCTGCCTCGAGGTAGCTTTCTCTAATCCAGTCGCCAGTTTGGCTTAGACTTAAATACGTTCGAGACGAATTAAAGTATATATGTCATTTTCTTCATGCATTCTTAAAGCGGGTGGGTCGTCACCTGCGCACGCGCGGGAATTTAGTCCCGAGCGACAATAACAACACACACTAAAAACGCAAAGGCTCATGAATAGACGCTTGTTTGTAAACAATGACACGCTATGGCCATCTTACGCATGCATGCGCAGGTGACGACTCCCCCGATTTAAGCATCGGTTAATGCTATTCGGATGCCGACAATGAAAATAAAGAGGTCGCCAAACAATTTTTCGAAAAAGGAACGGTGTTGGAGAATGATTATGATGAAAAGGGGATATTTTGTACATTTTAGAGATATAATGTGACGATTGAGTATCTGTAAGTGTTATATAATATATAATCGTTTTGTAATTGTAACGACGGTGATATCGTGTTATTATATATACCCTAAATACGTAGAGTTTAAACCATCAACCCATTCGTAGGAGCGTTGACTAGTTGAAAAATCCTGTAGGCCAATCCACGCACAGTCACTGTCTTCTCCAAAGGCACCAAAGGCATCTATATAAAGAAAACAACACGTATTACTGTGACAATGACGAAGAAGAGAACACGTATTACTGTGACAATGACGAAGAAGAGAACACGTATTACTGTGACAATGACGAAGAAGAGAACACGTATTACTGTGACAATGACGAAGAAGAGAACACGTATTAGAGTAACGATGATGTAAGGACAACACGTTCCGGCATTTATACAGTAACATTGACGAAGAACATACGCAGTTACAGTAAATACTTTTTTTTTTTTTTTACTGAGATTAGCTCTTGTAGCTGAAAATCCATATGGTCACGAAACATTACGATATAACTCACTGTTTTACTAACAACTTTAAAACCCTGTCCTTATGGTTAAAATATCACAATACTGAAAGGCGTGCCTTTGGACAAAACTGTGGCGTAATTGTATTTTTTCTTATATAAAAGTCTAAGACTAACCTGCCATAAAATAGTTTTCCAAGTCATCTGCCACGCTACATAGATTGGCAGCATCGTATGTACACATGGTCTGGGCATTCTGCCAGGACTGTTTGATTAAATTACGCAGTTTATAACAATGGTCGTTGTACAGCGTCCAACCGTTCGGACAATCATGGCCGACAACTGAAACAGAAAAACACGCACACATGTTAACAGATTAAAAAGTCCATGTATAATTTCACTAAAGAGATTGCAATGTCATATTGCATTAGTAATATGTCTCATTGAATTATTTTATTAGAACCTCCTGCATTACCATTGCAACGTCAAGTCATGTCACATCGCGTTGCGTGGCGTGGCGTGGCGTGGCGTCGCGCGCTTTGCGCCATATGCACGCCTCGTTATTAAAGCGGGGGAGTTGTCACCTGCGCATGCGTCAGATAACCATAGCGTGTCATTGCATTGACGCGCAGGTCGGCGTCTTCTAAACAGATCTGACGCATATCGCGCAAGGTGTGCCGGGAGTTTGTTCGAAATTTCGAACGTTTCGAAGTCAATCGTCGATTGCCACGTATTTTACGGATAAATTAAATCGTTTCAGGGGCCTGTTTACTAAATAATGATAAATGAAACTTAGAAATATTGTAAGGACAAACTGGCCCCAACATTGCGCAAATTTGCAATGAGTTTACGGCTGCTAGTGTCTGGTTCGGAAGAAGTTCTACGCGTGATTTTATCGCGTTAAAGGACGTTCTATTTTCGAACTAGTTGAAACCGGAAATTACGCAAGTACTTTCGAACTTCAAACACAAATTTGATTATCGTTATCATGTCTTGGTTTCTGTTATTTCCACGATTTAATTATTTATGACATTAATATTTCACTCACTAAACAATATTTCACTAAAATATGGGATTAAAAAGCAACTTAAATTGGAAAAAAAGTTCCGTGTATAAACACTAGTGTAAAGAGGCGGCGGAGCGCTATTTTAGCCAAAATCGGCTAGTAAGGCGTCATATGACACAGGTTTGTGCGAACTCTGCACAGTTCGATGCGCGTTACTTATCATCACTGCACAAAGCAGCTTTTCATAGAACTCATTTGCATATTCGAATATGTTCGAACTACAAGATCCTGTCGGTTAACAAAGTTATGCGTAAGTCACTCGGTTACTTTAATCACTTTATTAAGAGGTTTCAAGCCCTGACTATAAATAAAATGTTCAGTTATTTATACAAAATATACATGACTTGCGTTAGAAAATTACAATCCTTTCCTACATGCCAAAGCACTAGTTTCTACTCTAAATGACTAACTTTATAAACTTACTAGAACCTGTGTGTTCTAATGCTGTTAGACGCGCAAAATCGAACCCGTTCAAGCCAGAAATAGTATTGATATATTTACCAGTATACAAGATGAACGGAGATGTTAGGAAACTTTTTTCAGTTAAATTAGTCTTTAATGTTTCTTTCCCAACTATATACGATAACAGAACGTTGTTTTCTTCCAAGTTTTAGTGTATCACGTGCGCCATTTCACTACAGTAACATTACCTTGCAAAACATAGTCCGCGATAAAATGGTTCGTATTTACGTTTTTACCAGAGGTACATTACTTGGGGTTTGTAACTACGGTGACATGATACCAAGATCCCGTCACAATCTCGCTCTCGCATAAGCGTTCCAACTCAGAAAAAATGCGAATGCGCATGCCCGAGGTAACTAGGATACTGGGATGTCCAGGTGGATCAAAATAGCTGCCCACGATATGACGGATTACGAGAACTATATTTTCTGTACATTTTCGATGTATTACATTTTTCACTATGATAGTGACAAGAAAAGTTTATTTTTTTCATTACAAACCTTGAACATTGATATGCGTCATGTCAGAAGGTCGTAGCCTCAGTCTCGCTATCTACGAGAAGAGACTTGAATGGGATCTTGACATGATGTCACCATACAGTACTATGCGAGTTGCAAACCCCAAGTAATGTACCTCTGTTTTTACTTAAGTCTGACATTAATAAATAGTTCGGATGTCACGTACGTTTTTTCCCACTTTTTGTAGTTCGGTTTCAAATGAAACAACCGCGGAAAAATGGCCGTGCGTAGTGAGGTGATTGACCACAAAATTGAAGACTGCCTGTGGCAGAGGCACTATTGCGTAAAGCGCAAAGGCCTCTGGGAAGGAGATTGGCAGGTAACTAGTAATCGCCATATTGTTCCATTTGGGCCGGTTTTCCGGCCGGAAGGAACGCGACTGGGTGACGTAATTTGAAAACATTCCAAGTTCCGTTTTGCGTAAACGTGTCTGTAATGCTACAATAAAGCCTTGCTCATACATACTGCCTACTTAGATTTACAGATTTGATATGTTCTGTGCAAATTTATAACAAAAGAAACAATTCTTTTTATTCGCCCAACTTTCGAAAGTAAAAGGAAACCCCTGAACGGCCACGAGCGTAAGCGCTGACGTCAGGTAACTAAGGTCACAGTCCCTGTTGAGGGACTGTGCTAAGGGAAATGGAACAAGCAACGAGAAAGTGATGTACTAATCAGAATGCCGGATTCGTTACTAGTTACCGGCCTCTTGTGGCTTGGTACGCCATGACACTTGAGACGGGAACCAGCCAACACAAACCTGTGATCGGTGTAGAAGACGCCGAACTACAGCGTCAATGCCCACAGACTAATTTAAATATTAATGACCGGACCTACATTTTGCTTTGCCATGAGTGCGTTCGCGTCGCTCCGTGAGGGTGCCCCAAACGACGTGGCAGAAAGTAGATGTATTGGTCCGTTGCTATGTGAGCGAAAATCGTATAAAATGTATAAAATTTATTTTGAAATCACGCCCACTGGCATTTTATGTTTGAGAAAATTACCTAAACACGTTTGTACTTATCGATTTCCTAGTTCGCTATCTCTTTTCTAACAGTTGTGACGTCAAATACTAGTAGCAGGCGAACGAAAACTGGGCAGGCGCGAGGCGCCCGCGTCACCCCGAGGCAACTACGCGAACGCACAGACGATTTGAACTGACGATTCACATCTACGTCTCCTACCTCACGACCTACTTTTTCATTATTTTAACATTTTGAAAAGATTTTAGCACTGAATGTAAAAATATTTGACATATTTATTTTAAATAACACACATTTTTTTCAACAGAAGCTTAGGATATCAGAAACAAATGAATTAAAAAAAACGCGGAATACCAACAATTTTGGTGTAAAATGTTACCTGTGGCAGAGTCTAGTTGCAGCTCTCTGTGGCTCCCTAGGTCAAGAAGACTCTGCAAGGGAGAGTGATACTTTCGGTGATCTAACCGAAAGGAACTCTGGGAAGGAGAATGAGGTTTGTGCTGGACAGCGCTTCCGGTGACGACACAACGGTGTCATTGTTTACAAACAAGCGTCCACCCATGAGCCTTTGCGTTTTTAGCGTGTGTCGTTATCGTCGCTTGGAACGCAATTCCCGCGCGCGCAGGTGACGACGCCTCCCCGCTTTAAAGTACTCTTTCACTGCCATTTTCAGACTGTGTCGTCATTTAAAAAATAGCTTTACCCAATAGCTCAATAACTACCTGCCATTCAAAATTATAGTTTTCATGAAAGCATGCAACTTACCAAAATACCAAGACATAATAATGGCGGAAACGTAAAAATTAAATTAGGTAGACGATAAAAAGCGTAATGGCATTAAACAACTGAACGACCTACCGAAACTTGAGTACGTCATGTACAAGCCATACTCGTCACTGGATATGCTGACGTCATCGCTAACGAACTCGACGTAAAGGGCGCCACCAGAGCTGGTTATAGATTCGGGATTTTCGACACCACACCATTCAACTATCAGCTGCGACGTTGAATTCCAACCTGCCACAAATCATATAAATTCATTTCAAAGAGATACGAGACTAAATTGACAACACAGTCTGTGTTGCAGGAAAACAAATTGAATTGCGTGTCGCAAAATCGGATAATCCGACTTGCTTGCATTTAAACATTGATTGTAGCTTGTTTCCATGGCAGAGCATTTATTATTAGCAAATCATCTATAGCGTCTGACAGGGCATTACTGTTATATCCAATCATCTATAGCGTCTGACAGAGCATTTATTATTATCAAATCATCTATAGCGTCAGACAGGGCATTTATTATTATCAAATCATCTATAGTGTCTGAAAAGGCATTTATTATTATCAAATCATCTATAGCGTCTGACAGGGCATTTATTGTTATATCCAATCATCTATAGCGTCTGATAGGGCATTTATTATTATCAAATCATCTATAGCGTCAGACAGGGCATTTATTATTATCAAATCATCTATAGCGTCAGACAGGGCATTTATTATTATCAAATCATCTATAGCGTCTGACAGGGCATTTATTATTATAAAATTATCTATAGCGTCAGACAGGGCATTTATTGTTAAATCTAATCATCTATAGCGTCAGACAGAGCATTTATTATTATCAAATCATCTATAGCGTCAGACAGGGCATTTATTATTATCAAATCATCTATAGCGTCAGGCAGAGCATTTATTATTATCAAATTATCTATAGCGTCAGACAGGGCATTTATTGTTAAATCTAATCATCTATAGCGTCAGACAGGGCATTTATTGTTAAATCTAATCATCTATAGCGTCTGACAGGGCATTTATTATTATCAAATCATCTATAGCGTCAGACAGGGCATTTATTATCAAATCATCTATAGCGTCAGACAGGGCATTTATTATTATCAAATTATCTATAGCGTCAGACAGGGCATTTATTGTTATATCTAATCATCTATAGCGTCTGACAGGGCATTTATTATTATCAAATCATCTATAGCGTCAGACAGGGCATTTATTATTATCAAATTATCTATAGCGTCAGACAGGGCATTTATTGTTAAATCTAATCATCTATAGCGTCTGACAGGGCATTTATTGTTAAATCTAATCATCTATAGCGTCTGACAGGGCATTTATTATTATCAAATCATCTATAGCGTCAGACAGGGCATTTATTATTATCAAATTATCTATAGCGTCAGACAGGGCATTTATTGTTAAATCTAATCATCTATAGCGTCTGACAGGGCATTTATTATTAACAAATTATCTATAGCGTCAGACAGGGCATTTATTGTTATCAAATCATCTATAGTGTCAGACAGGGCATTTATTATTATCAAATTATCTATAGCGTCAGACAGGGCATTTATTATTATCAAATCATCTATAGCGTCTGACAGGGCATTTATTATTATCAAATTATCTATAGCGTCTGACAGGGCATTTATTATTATCAAATTATCTATAGCGTCAGACAGGGCATTTATTATTATCAAATCATCTATAGCATCAGACAGGCCATTTATTATTATCAAATTATCTATAGCGTCTGACAGGGCATTTATTAGTATCAAATCATCTATAGCGTCAGACAGAGCATTTATTATTATCAAATTATCTTTCGCGTCAGACAGGGCATTTATTGTTAAATCTAATCATCTATAACGTCTGACAGGGCATTTATTATTATCAAATCATCTATAGCGTCTGACGGGGCATTTATTATTATCAAATCATCTATAGCGTCAGACAGGGCATTTATTATTATCAAATTATCTATAGCGTCAGACAGGGCATTTATTGTTAAATCTAATCATCTATAGCGTCAGACAGGGCATTTATTGTTAAATCTAATCATCTATAACATTCAGACAGGGCATTTATTATTATCAAATCATCTATAGCGTCTGACGGGGCATTTATTATTATCAAATCATCTATAGCGTCAGACAGGGCATTTATTATTATCAAATTATCTATAGCGTCTGACGGGGCATTTATTATTATCAAATCATCTATAGCGTCAGACAGGGCATTTATTATTATCAAATCATCTATAGCGTCTGACGGGGCATTTATTATTATCAAATCATCTATAGCGTCAGACAGGGCATTTATTATTATCAAATTATCTACAGCGTCAGACAGGGCATTTATTGTTAAATCTAATCATCTACAACGTCAGACAGGGCATTTATTATTATCAAATCATCTATAGCGTCTGACGGGGCATTTATTATTATCAAATCATCTATAGCGTCAGACAGGGCATTTATTATTATCAAATCATCTATAGCGTCTGATGGGGCATTTAT
This sequence comes from Saccoglossus kowalevskii, assembly GCF_978046115.1. NCBI lineage: Eukaryota > Metazoa > Hemichordata > Enteropneusta > Harrimaniidae > Saccoglossus > Saccoglossus kowalevskii. The sequence continues at coordinate 23,531,243 of NC_140646.1, read as the reverse complement.
TATTATCAAATCATCTATAGCGTCAGACAGGGCATTTATTATTATCAAATTATCTATAGCGTCAGACAGGGCATTTATTGTTAAATCTAATCATCTATAGCGTCAGACAGGGCATTTATTGTTAAATCTAATCATCTATAACGTCAGACAGGGCATTTATTATTATCAAATCATCTATAGCGTCTGACGGGGCATTTATTATTATCAAATCATCTATAGCGTCAGACAGGGCATTTATTATTATCAAATTATCTATAGCGTCAGACAGGGCATTTATTGTTAAATCTAATCATCTATAGCGTCAGACAGGGCATTTATTGTTAAATCTAATCATCTATAACGTCTGACAGGGCATTTATTATTATCAAATCATCTATAGCGTCAGACAGGGCATTTATTATTATCAAATCATCTATAGCGTCAGACAGGTCATTTATTATTATCAAATTATCTATAGCGTCAGACAGGGCATTTATTGTTATCAAATCATCTACAGCGTCTGACAGGGCATTTATTGTTATATCCAATCATCTATAGCGTCTGACAGGGCATTTATTATTATCAAATCATCTATAGCGTCTGACAGGGCATTTATTATTATCAAATTATCTATAGCGTCAGACAGAGCATTTATTATTATCAAATTATCTATAGCGTCAGACAGGGCATTTATTATTATCAAATTATCTATAGCGTCAGACAGGGCATTTATTGTTAAATCTAATCATCTATAGCGTCTGACAGGGCATTTATTATTATCAAATTATATATAGCGTCAGACAGAGCATTTATTATTATCAAATTATCTATAGCGTCAGACAGGGCATTTGTTGTTAAATCTAATCATCTATAGCGTCTGACAGGGCATTTATTGTTAAATCTAATCATCTATAGCGTCAGACAGGGCATTTATTATTATCAAATTATCTATAGCGTCAGACAGGGCATTTGTTGTTAAATCTAATCATCTATAGCGTCAGACAGGGCATTTATTGTTAAATCTAATCATCTATAGCGTCAGACAGGGCATTTATTGTTAAATCTAATCATCTATAGCGTCAGACAGGGCATTTATTATTATCAAATTATCTATAGCGTCTGACAGGGCATTTATTATTATCAAATTATCTATAGCGTCAGACAGAGCATTTATTATTATCAAATCATCTATAGCGTCAGACAGGCCATTTATTATTATCAAATAATCTATAGCGTCAGACAGGGCATTTATTATTATCAAATCATCTATAGCATCAGACAGGCCATTTATTATTATCAAATTATCTATAGCGTCAGACAGGGCATTTATTATTATCAAATCATCTATAGCATCAGACAGGCCATTTATTATTATCAAATTATCTATAGCGTCTGACAGGGCATTTATTATTATCAAATTATCTATAGCGTCTGACAGGGCATTTATTATTATCAAATTATCTATAGCGTCTGACAGGGCATTTATTGTTAAATCTAATCATCTATAACGTCTGACAGGGCATTTATTATTATCAAATTATTTATAGCGTCGGACAGGGCATTAAATCTAATCAGTCAGACATTGTTAAATCTAATCATCTATAGCGTCAGACAGGGCATTTATTATTATCAAATCACCTATAGCGTCAGACAGGGCATTTATTATTATCAAATCATCTATAGCGTCAGACAGGGCATTTATTATTATCAAATCATCTATAGCGTCAGACAGGCCATTTATTATTACCAAATCATCTATAGCATCAGACAGGCCATTTATTATTATCAAATTATCTATAGCGTCAGACAGGGCATTTATTATTATCAAATTATCTATAGCGTCAGACAGGGCATTTATTATTATCAAATCATCTATAGCGTCTGACAGGGAATTTAAATTCTAAATCAAATGAATTAAATTCGTGAACATGTAAAATAACAATAAAACTCATTGTTTCCTTGAAAATAAATGAATTTACATTACATTTCATAAACCAGGGATATAGAGAGATTACTGTATAATGTTGTTAATGAATAATTTCTCCCAGTAATATATAATATTTTGAGTTAGTTTGAACACCCCTAATTTTTACTCACGGAGAGTTATCCGCGGAAGTCGAATCCAAATGCCCCTTGCCATGTATGAACATATGTTTATACCGTAGATGGCGTCAAGGGATTTGATAATATCTCTGGAGATATGAGGGAACACCGCACGTTACAACAAACAGTTACATTAACAAGATGTGCCGGGATATACTGAGCTCAATTAAATAGACTATGTTTCTATTCCCCCGTGGACCGACCATATTGGATTCAAAAATAAGCAATTACTTCTGACAGTGTAATAACAATGTCTCTCTTACCGTCTAAAACTCTCACGTGATGCGAGCACCTTCCGTTTGAGTCCCTGGGGCGCAGTGTACTCAGACTTACAGTCAGTGTAACTCGTCTGTCAGGGGGCGCCGTTATCAACCAACTGCAGCGGACGTCACTTTTGTTATAGTGGTCGGTGAGACGAGTCGAAGTGATAATCCCTTCTGTGACGTTGAGTGCATCCAATTCAAGCGTGCTTCCATTGCACTGCCCTGTAGGAGGGAGGCAGAAATATTGCTCTAATGTAAAAGTTAGTTGCATTATATTGTATTCAAAAACGCGTATGTAAGTAGGTCGACCAATGACACACAGTTCGTGAACTAGGACATACTTTTCCAATCGATGAGTTCAGTTTGCGTACAACTGTTAATATCTATTAATTCGCTTCGATGCCCTAAGCATTAACAATCCGGTACCTGTTCAACGTAGACTTATCGCCATTATACAGAACACATGCATTTCTGGGGTTTTCATTTTTAAATTAGGTACATATGTTGAAACAATGATATGAGAATATAAGGAAGCATGCAATGACTTGCTTTATCAGTTTAGTTAGACTAACCAAATAAAAAGTTCATACCTACTTGGTAGATGGCCATACTTCTTTATAGTGTTAAATATAATCCCGTTATTATTGATAAAATATTCTTAGAGCTTATTGACCAATCACTGAGAGCGAAGCCTAATTACTGATCCATAAGAATCTAATCATGCTACTGAGATCGCTTCATTGTCAGGTTTTGAAGGCAACATGTTTAATATGTACTAGTATATTCTATGGGGGCAATAGCAACACATTCTAAACCTTCTATGTCCCGTACACACGTGTACTTCGTAATGCAGTCTCCGGGGATTTCATAACACGTTGTTTGCTGAGTATTCAGTTACACTTTCAAATATTAGATTACAAGATATCTCTGATGGCAACATTCAATTATGAAGTATTTTAAACTTAAGTAGCGTATCAACCAATAACCAAGTCTATTTTATGCTTATTTATTTATTCATTTCACGGAAAAAAAATACACCCCGACTAACCTCGAGGGTGCGTGTGTGGGAACAAACATAATTCTCAGGTATGCGTAAAGATCATACAAAACAGTGTAATACATTGGAAAGACACATATACTGTAATAGAGAGTACTACTACTATCTACCACTATCTACCACTATTGTATCTAATGTTAATTTATTACAAGTACTAGTATATGCAAATTTCACCAGTACTGGCACACAATTCATTTTTTTCAAAAGATAATACATGTTTAAGATTTTGTTTCAGAGAAACGAGTGATGAAAACTCGGCTCAATGGCATTGATTTTGTACTTTGCACAACTGTAACAAGAAAATTCTATTTTTTCTACAGATGTCCGTTTACGAGTTGAACAGCGAGGTGTGGCAAAGGCGTGCATATATTAGGGAATTCTGGCACGATTTTAATATTTGATATAATTCCAGAGATAATTTATTTACACATTATTGCATGATATCTTTCTATATTGTAAAATTCCCATTTTCTTCCCATCCAACTATGTACTTATAAAACTTGATTTGATCGCATGTAATGTTATTTCAAACGACTTGCATATTGTGTTTAAAAAGTAATGTGTTGAGTTAACACATCATTAAATTGGTTTAACTCCTCGAGGCTAACTTTTTAGATTCTCTGTATGTGTTATAAACTGAAACACCATGTACTTACCATTTTTAGGACACGCGAACGAAAAATAAATAATTTTAAATATACTTTATATTGTTGATGCTTTATTACTTAATTCCTTCTTGAATACAAATACATGTATTGCCTTTGGATTTTTGTATGCCAAACTCATGTGTCCTTTGCAAACATGAGATATGTTAGTGGATAGTCATATAAAGGTACATATACTCCCCAGAAAAGTTTTTTTTTTCAGTTTTAATTGCTGGAACTAAAACTCAGATATGTTCGGTAGTGTGACTCCCTCATGTATTACATTTCACTGATTGTACTGTACATACATACCGCATTAAGTTGATCATGTCGCTACTAAAACCTGATTCAAGTTTAATCAGTTTTTGTAAGCCAGTCGGGCGTCGATCACTATGCCCGCTTATTTCGACACAGCGCTAATAGCGGGAGAAGCCGGGAACGTGTAATCGTACGCTAGCGGAGGGGGTAGGTGTACTATAAAACGGGGTAGGTGTACTATAAACGTATATTCACATACATGTATATCACATCTGAATACTGAGTCGCCAAGCTACGAATATCAGACTGGCAGTGGTGACGTCATCGATGGAAGTCAGCATTCCAGTCACACAGCTCTCATTCACTGTGTAGATAAACCACGATCTGACAGATGGATACGGTAAATTGAATTTACACCTGGTTGCACGATACACATCGATGCTCACCGACCTTATTAAATTGGAGACATGTTTTACTCTGGGATCACGTCATCACGTATTCAGGCGGTACGCTATTACCGGTGTAGTCTCAGTCAACAATGGTTCTAATTCAAAATACGCACCAAACAGTCAAAGAAAACACCCTACTGTTAGGTCGTGACTTGCTGGACATACACAATCAACTAATTTTATTATTTTATCAAGACACATCATGATGTTGTTAAGAAAAAACTTCAAAACATATGAATGGCCTGATATTAATTTGTTTTCATGGCAATAAACGTTTCTCTGGATAACGATGTATTAGTAATGCTATACGCAACAACAACACTGTTGTTTCGTTTCATTTACTTGTCTCCGTATATTGCGTAGACAGTGACCGATTTCCGGTGTGTCATAAAAGGACTCGTTTTCTTATATCATCACAAATGTCAATTTATCCAAAAGGTCAAACATTTCTCTCGACAAATTTACCTAGTTTGTGAGTATTTTTCATTGATGTTAGAATTACCTTTTTTAATAGTAAATAGCGTTGTTTTCAGTTTTGCACGGAAACAGCGGATGGAAATAAATTGAAATTAGCGTAAGATGGTATGCGCATGCGTACAAGTTGACAAGGATTTAAATAACTTTATTAAATTACATAAGCACTATTTAACCGCATGTTTCACTGTTCTCCGTGTACTGATTCCTTATATACTACCCCAGGGAACGGTCTAAATGAAACTGGTCCCATGACACTATCTCGGATGTACGGTTCATTATTTTTCGATTTTGTGAGGGGTAATCGTTTAGGAAGTACTATGAACGCGAAGTAACTATCTGTAACTAACAAATAGAATTTATGAGATATTTTTATGAACACGTCAAATGAATTGACTTGATACATATACTCCATAAAGTACTAGTATATGTTTGGAGTATTCTTGTAAAAAAATCATAAAGGGAGGCAGTCGTCGTGCCGCGTCCTTTTTGATATGGGACTCATAGCGACGTATACTAGTACAACGCGTGTAAAATACATTGTTTATTTAAATGAAATTCGAACACGCGCTGCGCGACGACCACCGCGCTTAAAGCGGACAAGGGAATGGTATAGACTACAGTCGTCACGCAGCGCGCGTTCGGAATTTTTATACGCCAGTTGTATATATCGCATGGAAGCCACATTGAATACGAAGTGGAGACATACGTTTGTTAAAGGGCGGTAGTCGTCGCGCCGCGTCCTGTTCGATATGGGACTCATAGCGACGTATACAACGCGTGCAAAATACATTGTTTATTTACATGAAATGCGAAGACGCGCTGAGCGACAACCACCGTGCTTTAAATTCAAACACTATAAGCGTTGATCACTGTTTAAAGTTGCCTTGTCCTACCATTAGAATCACATCTAGCGTGGACAATACACGGCATGCAATGCAAAGTCTGCGGAAACGTAGCGTTGGATCGTACACGGACATATGCCAAACTAAGGATGGAAAAAATGTCTTTCATCACAGTATCAAGAAACTATAACAAATTTGCGGGCACGCAATTAAAACAATATAAAACGTACAGCGACGAAACATAATGACTACGTACTAGAGTCTCATGCCCACTGATGTTTTACGTATATTTTAACGACTTGCAAAGCAATTACCGTCGTCGAGGTAATCAGAAAAGGCGACAGGACATCAGTTTTATTTTAAATTTAATTTTACTGTTTGCATGCTTCACATGTGTACATTATGTAACCCCTGATCGTCATGAGTAGTCGCAAATTAAATACCGAGTATTTAAATATTTTCACTAGTTAAAATAGTGCATTGGTCACGTGCTGTCAGTATTATAAACGACGTTTTTTTTATTTTACAAAACTTATATTATCGTGGATTTTAAGTCACATGCCAATGTCATCGAATGATAGGGACGAATCTGAGTCTCAATATGTCAGGTTTACTTTCGCCATCTGATTGGCTAAATTATCTAACTGAATCTGGATCACTGTGCGCACTATTCATAGTGATGATGAGTGTAAGATCAACTAAACAGAACAGAGAGGTACCTGGTACATGTACAAATTATTATTGCCTAACATGTTAAAGGGCGGTGGTCGTCGCGCCGCGCATGTGTGACATTTGTGTTGATAAAGATAGATTTTCTCACAATGCAATGCGCTTTTCTTTTAAAATCACGGTTACGAGTTTTGATCCGGGCGTGACTTTCACTAATAACCACCTGTAACTCCTTCGATACCTTGCAATAACCAAACAAAAAATACCTAAATTAAAGCTTGGTAGCCTGAGCCTCTCAGTTTGTTCTCGTTGGTCTATGCAACTGTAAAAGTCACATACAATCCGTATATAATTAAAGTGAGAGGATCGTCACCCACGCACGCGCGGGAGTTGAGTTCCAAGCGACGATAACAACACACGCTAAAAACGCAAAGGCCCATGGGTAGGCGCTTGTTTGTAAACAATGACACGCTATGGCCATCTGACGCATGCGCAGGTGACGACTCCTTCGCTTTAATATGAAAGCAATTGATCTACTAGTATTTACAGTTCATGTTTCATTAGTGCAAATTTGTAAAGGACATCACGGAGACGTGAGCACTGAACGCATACCACGTACGCTATATACCGACGTTGTATATTAAAATGTGGTGGTCATAGCGAATTACACATCGCGTGTAAAATACATTTTTTGTTTACACGAACACGCGCTGCACGAAGACCACCGCACTTTAAATCACTTGCTTGTGAAAAAAAATGGCCGCGGGGTTTGAATCTAGGTTTCTAGAGGGCGTCATCTATTGAAATATAGTTTTGTTCAAGCGAACCACAGAGATTACGGCACAAAATGACAACATACCGGGATATTATTAAATAAGTCGCTATCTTGAGACTCTTCTCCGAAGGTCTCTCATCGTTGAATTTATGTGTGATTTTGCATGACAGTGTGCACAGTGCATCATTAAAATTTTCCATGGTCCGCATCACGTGACCGATTTCAACAACACGTCTACTGCTTGACCCCTACTTTCTACATCGCATTTTATGTGACATAGGCATTGTGTTTTGCATTAGCATTAGCACTTTGCCCATATAATTGTGTCTAAAACAATATTTCGCGTAGAACTCAAAGCTATCGTCACATATTAATCTGTACTGAGGTCGCGCGAAGAGTTGGAGACGTGCGTTCACGTACAACGTATCAGAACACGTCGTCGTCGACCTCTTAACTAATAAAAATATTGAGACCAACACACATTATTTGAAGCAATGTGCGTGACTGAGAAAATAATGACATAACACAATGTCGAGATATATCGAATCGGCAACAAATGGTAGATCCACACCGTGACTCATCCGTCGACGATGCAGTGCCATCGACACCGTGACTTACATAATATATTCCACCTTTAAGAGTTAGTTGCGTTTCAGTAAACCAGATATCAATGAAAGACTCCCTCCCGCACGCTAGCTGTAATGAATGACCTGTCTAATCAATTACTCTTTTGCTGGATTTATTTTAAGTCACGAACCCCCACAAGTAATACATCTCAGGGAAAATCAATTAAAGTTGTTGGTGTCACGATACCTATGTGAATAGATGGTAAGACTGGGGATTGCTTTCCGGTGCGTGAAATCCAGTGCGCACGCGATTCATTTTTCAACCAGTGATGTTATTCATAAGAAACATTCACGCATGCCGACGTAACGTAAACCACAATCGCCTTTACAATTTTTGCGAACAGTCAAGCTAAAATGTCTGTTTCTATGACAACATCATACATCCAGATTAAAAAAAATCGATGATGTAACATTCGCCTCAGAGGAGATAATATCATATTCAATGTATTCCCAGATTAAATATAGAGCAAATAGAGTGTTAGCATCTCAATTTCAAAACAAATCCAAATGCACAACACGTACAATAAGGTTTTATCCTATTAACGGTTCCTCGCATATGTTATAGAATGTATGTATAATCCCCGAATATATACTTTTCATTATCCGAGCGATTAGAAAAAAATGGCATTTGCTCACATGACTTTCGATTTTCTCGTTCTGTAAATAGATTGTCGATTTATTTGACAAATTGCACGCGTTTTGCTTATTTTTCTGTACGAAGGTAAGAATAGGTCATCGTTTCTTTTCAAAGCAAAGTCGGCACACATCTGGATTGCCGTTATATATGTCAAACAAGACGAATGGTGCTTTATAATCGTAATAGCTCGGCAAATGCCGACGGAGTAAATTACAGTATAGGAAACAAAGAACTTCTTAATTGTCTAGGCAATGGTATCCCATGATTCCATAGTGCAATCACCGCAATTGACAAGCATGTTTTTTTTATTAATATAGTTGTTCATTCCAAGACAATAAATAGTACCCGGTATTCAAGATGTATACATTCTGACAGTATGCCACCTCACAAAATAGTTTTATCACAGGAATCTATTATAAAAGCAAAAGTAGTAAGATGACAGCCCCTCCCCAACTTTTGTTGAAAGTTTTCCGCGATGTGGATATTTTCCATCTCAGGAGAACGTGAGGGTGGTCTAACAATAATAAAATATTGTAATCTGAAACCTACCATTAAAATGAGCTCAATATACAAACGAGACACTAGAATAACTTGTACATGACGTAATTCGTATTCAAAATGAAATGAAATACACGGATAAAGTATCACACGAATGTTCAATTTAAAAGAACGCCCTCTATTCGTTTTCGCAGTAATGAAGACGATCACAGAATAGTCACGTGACTTTACGCACCGTAATGACGCTACGTAGGCCCCCTAACAGCAATTACGAGGCTTTGGTCATATCGTGCATTCAATAATATCTTTGACAAAATCATCATTCACAAATAGGTTTATTGTCCTCCCCCTTGAAGATTGAAGACGTTTTTCCAAACTGTGCTCAATTACCGCGCTCAAGGTTCGCTTATTCACTGCCAATAGTCAGGGTACATCGAATCTGACCACAAATGTAAGCCTGTTCCGAAATCACGACGTTTTATAACAACGGGTAACTTTATTCAAAATAAAGCTAGTAATTATAAATAGAAGATGAAAGCAATAAGGGGCACGAGTGGTTTGGAGAAAAAAACGGCTGAAATATGTACACAAAGAAATGAAGTTGAAAAGCAAAAACATAAAAAAATCAAACGTGCGTCACGGTCAAATCAGCCAAACCAGTAGCCATATTTCGCGACGAAAAACAAAATTATGTTAGAATTGGATTTAAATTCGAAACGTGATAACTACTGTGGTAATATTTGACACCAACGCTGCAAAAACTCAGTTTATTATCTGAAAAATCAATCGTTATCGCCAATTATAGCGTGGATATTTCTATTTTTTTCGCGATAACCGGGATAGTGTCTAATCTTTGTCTTTATATCATATCATAGAGGACTGTGCTCCAATATACTCCGGCTAAACGGGAGATCGACCGGTATCGCGGGGGATATCTTCCATCACAGCCCCTCTATAATATAATAATACTAGTACTAGTAATGTACTCTGAATGACCGGAAATCGGCAGGTATCCCGGGGTACATTTCTAATGTCAATCCCTATATAATGTAATGTGTGGCCTGTATTCGATGTATTTTGGATAAACGGGATATCAACAGATATCTACAAAACTCTTCGTTGCAAACTGTCTTGCTAGTGAGTTTACTTATTGACTTATTCAGCTTATTACTTATTACTAGTGAGCAGGTGGTTAGCGAGAACAATGTAATGAATAATGTCCATGCATGTATCAGCTGTAACGTTTACGTCATATCCGGGTCGATTTGACTTGGATATTTAATAATTTAATAAACCCCGTAGCGATTAAAAGGCATAAAGTGGCTCCTTATGTTTATGCAGATTAATGCATCGTCGAACATATGTATACAACGATAACCAATTCTGCCTCTGAGAGGAGAACACAGATCGACATTTAAACGATTTGGCACAATAAACTAGATTGATATTGCGTCATGTTTGGAGTGTTTTCTCAAAATATAGCTGAGTAATAATAACACCCGCATATCTGCTGAAAGGTTATTACGTGTCTTGTTACATGGCGCCATTTTGTTCTAGTCAGAATAAACGCAATACAGTCTGTTCCTTCATTTTGAACTTGGTAGAATTTTGACAATATTGTTACTTTTTTGCAAAATAGGACCGTGCACAATTGCAGCAGCAATGGCAGGCGTGCTATCCAATCCCGTTGCCAGAGTCAAAATAGAGGCGCTCCATGCCATGCCATTCGCAATATTATAGAGGACATCGCGTTCTCGATAAACGACACGACAAACGGAACACTGTTTACCGCATCGAAAGAGTTCCATTGCTCCACGCGGCGACACTTACATTAATTTAAAATATACATTATTTATATTTGTATTAATCTGTAAATATGCAAGATTCTTACGTGATGTGACGTCACATTTCTTTCTATATTACACACTAAGTTGCTTAATATTGCAATAAACACCGCCGCGACATATCACCAATACAATCTGATGTTGTGCTAGAAAACATCCATTTATTGATTGTCATGGCAACGTGGTTTGATTAAAATTAATGCATTTTATGAAATGCTGGAACATCGTAATTGGACTTTTGTTCATATAAGTCGTCGCCGTGTGTATTGTTCGACTCCTCTTCAACGTTCTGGGATCATGATGTCACGCTTCAATTGTTTTCACGACATTGCTTTGTTCCGTCTACGTAATTAATGGCTTACAACTCAAAGAATGAGATCGATATAAAGTAATAATAACGTTGTGATATAATGGAGATATAAATAGAAATCTACATGGTAACACCAACACGTATATCGATTTCATCTTTGTTACATTATAGCATCATGTAAAACTGTGCACATTTTTTCAATAATTATTATTACATTTTAATTCGATTCAATTTGGTGTAGAGTTGTATTACTATTTCCCGTTGTTCGTCAAGTCTCAGGACGCTCCCACGACAAAAACAGTATGGCAGTAAGAGTATATATACATTCTTATATGGGAATTTATGTCACCATTTCTTAGTCTTAAAAGCAGGAACTTTATGCGTGGTGTATTATTGGGATAACATTGCGGCCTCTTTACATGGTTTTGATGATGTAGTTTTGCATTATTAATATTTTCAGATATTGCAATCGCCTGTGTATAAAAATACTTGCATAGCTTACTCCCCCACCCCACCCCCGCCTCAACAAAAAAAAACATATGAAATAATCAGATTTGTTTACAAAAGCCATCGCGAACGCATGAAGAAACTAGAATATTCGATTTTGTAAAACAAGATTCTGTTATAACATAGGTTATAATATGAATAAATTGCATGAGATGTTTGACCCACACCTAGACAGCCTCGAAACAGCGTGTGAAAAACCCGTTGTGACTTGGGGAAAGTATGGTCAATGACCTTTCAAAATTTATAGATGTCGCTGACATGTGAAAGTAACAAAACGAACCACCACAAAAAGATAGTAAAACGCTCAATAAAACACGGGAACGTTTTGAGATTTCTATTTGGGATCAAAGTTCGCAGCTTTTGTCAGGCGGACTGTTATTAAGCAAAAACACATAAATAACTTCTCGGGTGTCGAGGTCAACAGACCCGAAAGCGAGAAGTCAGGTGAGAAGTTATTCTGCATCACCGGACCGTTGATAGCACTGTCTTTAAACGATCTATAACAATGAATAGTCCCTTGGCAGTGGAATGTGTTTAGCAATGGCTCAAATCTCAGAATAGGGTTGCGTTTCCAAAACAATGTACGTTTGATGTTAACAGTAATTTATCTTTTTCTTGTAGCAATAGAGTTGCTATGGAAATGACTATAGCGCTGTTAGTGCTATCATCGACAGAAAACAGGATCTAGCAGCATATTGCAAATATCTATCTCGCTATGAATACATTGACAACAACGTCGCATCAATTTATTAGAAGCCAGTACATGTCGCGTTAAAATACATAAAAATAATCTTCGACTATAATAAATTTTAGACGCGACGTCCGGGCTAAAAGTAAAAACAAGAATGGGCGTTGACCTACCTGATACTTGTGCGGTGAATTCAACGGTCCAGGTAACTGAAAATAAAAATACAAAGACGGTACTTAAGCACGATCTATTAAACCTTTTAACGTATATCACATACCCCGTAGAGCCACTCTCTATTATAGGTCGGATGATAATGGGTCACCGTCATTATGACCGGTATACCTCAGATATTATGGATACAGTGGGACAGTAGTAGTGGTGAGAGTGAACCGAATACTAGTCGTTTGATGCTGGTTATACGAGGTAGCCCGTCATGCAGTTGATAAGTAACAGAAGGGGAATAAATACTCACGCAAGAACAGTATATAACAATTCACTGCTTTGGCTGACATAGTCTCATTACAACATTACTGCAATCATATCACGGGGTGTCTTGTCTCAGTTGTCAGCTCCCCCAAATCCGCCGTGTTTCGTCCGATCCTATAACGGGAACGTTGCACTCTGTCTCCTTGAATTCAAAATCAAGTCTGCAGAATGATTTCGTGTGCTGCCACCGCCTCTATTTTCCCCGAAGCTCAGATCCCAACGGTTCTCTTTAAGCGCAGTGATCAACGTACGTTCACGCTAGTCATATATTACACGGAAGGTCAGATGTGTATTATAATGGCAGGCAACGAGAACACCTGAGATCGTATATCGAGCAATCACGACCGAGTCGGCAAACGCAGCTTCACAGATCGTGTTGATACGTACGTCACCGGTTGTACACGCCAATACTCCTGTGGGAACGAACATACACACATTGAGAGATGGAAAGAATACGATAAATGCGTACACCTTAGTGATCGCCATCCAGGTCATTCAAGTTGTACACCCCCACCCACCCAAGTATTACATAACGGTACGGAAATTAAATATTGTCAATATATAATTGTCGGTTTAAAAAAAATCAATGCATTGTATATCCGGGATATCTAGTGCATGCGATAATTACCTACCTTTCCGTTCAGCTGCTACCTGCTTATAACCGGTGTTGTGATTTTCAGTGGGAAAAAATCGAAGCCAGTCTGTTGAGTTGAAGGGGTGTAAAGTGCTTCCTTTTCTTTTGAGGATGCTTTGTTTGTGAGTGCGTCGACCGCCGTGAAGGTCTGGCGCACAACGAGACAGACAGACAATCTATACTCACACCCACGGACACACTCTCGGTACATGTATTGACAAGTGTCAAATGTTGCTATAACAAAAGAATACGCCGATTACCTGATGAATGTAGCTGAAGAAATGTATATTGCGCCCTCATCGGACACTGTCACACGCGTTGATAGGACCGGAGGTAGTAGGGGAATACGTAATTGTGACACTTCACGTGTTAAAATTTGAATACCATGACGTCATAATGCATACATAATGAGTTCTTACAATGATATATCAACGTCCACACTGCAAATAATTCAGCCAGGCGTGGCAGGGAAAGCAAAACATTGAATTGTTTCTTTCATTATTCACTTCACAGTTCAATGAATATTTATCCATTTATTTGGTGATTTGCGTGTTTGTTTTGTGTGTATGTTCAATTTATAATAGATCGCCGGAAGTTAAAAGCAGGAGGGTCGTCACCCGCGCACGCGCGGGAATTGAGTCACAAGCGACAATAACAACACACGCTAAAAACGCAAAGGCTCATGGGTAGACGCTTGTTTGTAAACAATGACACGCTATGGCCATCTGACGCATGCGCAGGTGACGACCCCCCCCCCGCTTTAACAATGGATACATATTTTACCCTCTAGTGAACACCAAAAAGGGTCGACCCCTGCCCTGGATGAGTGTGCCACAGACTCAATGGGAAGGCCAATTGTATTATAATTGTTTACAAATACTGGACACTTATTTTCCAGTGATGTAATATACATGTAGATATGTTATAACATGTATTGCATATTTATCTGCAAAAATATGTATTTTTTTCTCATTTCATCATTATTCAAACAATTTGAGATTGACAGTACATAATATATACCGGTAAATAGTAAAATTAGTGTGAAATGTGAAAAATAGTTATTTGCAAATTTCTCATAAATTGTGCATTTTGCTTTAGTTGCTTCAAAGATTTGTGTCGTGTGTCACAGGCAACTAATATTTATGTGTTGGTTTCCATCAATATTTAAATACTGTGAAAGTATATTTGTTTCGAGGCAAGAAAATAATCCATGTGTTCGTTCGAATAACAGAGATGTATCGAAGCACCACAATTAACGTAGCAAAATGCATAGAACGCGTATAAATGCATTGTTTATTTGACACGAAATTTGAAGGCACACCGTGTAACGACTCGGACTAGACGAATTTCACCTGGATTATTAATATTCAGAGTGCATACTAATTAGAAATATATCAAGAACATTTATAAACACTACCTATTTTGTTGAGCGAAGGTTATATAAATTATGTAAATATCAATGTACAAACAAAAATACATTCATTGGAACAAATGTCTATATTTGATATGACTAACTTTTAAATTCCTGAGCGAAGTAATTATGTACTAGTATATCCCGCATCACGTGACACAGATTGGCGATGCAGTTTGGTCAACGACAGAACAGTGAACACGTGGGAATTGCATGATATTTGAATTCTTCGATCGCCATATTTTCCGTGTCAAATATTTGGTGCTGCAGCAATATTTTTCACGTTTTCATGTGTTATTTAAATGAACACATTTCTGAGTTAGTGTCATGTCTCGGTCAAATGCTTAAACAATGCGCAATAAATAATGAGGGATTACTTTGTGAATTGAAAGATAACAACAGTTGTTCCCAGTAGTTATTCAATTTGTTGTATATTTTAACTTACATATGTATCTAATATAGATCGATGTCGTTTTACGATTGATCATAACGTGAATGAAATTAAAATCAATCGATTACAACTATTATTAAACTTAGGCTCGGTAAATAATTGGACTTACTTGAATCGATCATGTTTGATAGTAGATGGTAACCATGGTAATCCGCTTATACACGTCGTGTCCCATAGATTCTTATTATGCATAATTATATATCACATGTATCATGGAGATTGCTACAATGAACAGATGTGTATATAAGGTGAGTAGAATTATTTAATAATTATTATTAATTATTTATGTTATTATTATCTTAATGTGATTTGAATAATACTTATACGTCACGGTTGCGAATGAGTATAATTATGAATTCACGCAATGCAACGATTTTATTCATGGTGTTTGGGTGGACTAGAAGAATGTCTCGACTTGTTTAACTTAGAGATCATTATCGGGTGTGTAGCAACGGCATAGTTTCAGAAACATTGTGTTGTTTCGTGAGAAAAATACATTCAGTATTATTTTGCCAAATTTAGTGAATTATGTGAAAAAGGTGATCCTAACACCCAACAGTCAGACCAATCAGAGAGTAGCTTGTAATTATTGGGCAGTTTTGTTTTCAACTCACCAAATCCTGCTTTTATCTATGCATCCGAGTCGACTCGACTGACATGTCTTTTTTCTGATGCAGCGATACTGTGAATAATTTCCATCTCTAGTGATGGAATGATTTTGTGACGTAAATGGTTGACTGGAAGAGCGTACATTTTTCTTTGACACTGGGAAAATTAAAATTTGTCGCAAATTTTGTATATTTGTTGTTATAGTCACATATTCTACCAACCCCCGGAATGTTTAGCGCATAGTAACACAATGTGATGCGTTGTGATGGCAACAAACAGATACCAGTTCTCATCCAAACAAAATAAAGAGGTGTACATAGGGCACCAGGCTCTTTGCGGGAATATTGGAAGGACGTTATATATTACAATCTACATTAAAAGTACAAACAGACTTCATCTATCTATCCATCTTATATTACATTAGTCAGCCATATGTCACGAAATCATGAATACATTAACTTTTATTAATGAAATCAATTTACTGATATATAACACAATGAATTTGTTATAATTTGATTGAAATGTTGCTGTCCAAGGGTCACGTGAGACTTACGTTTAATACTGTGGAATACTTTATTTTTGCTGGAATTAATTTTCGCTGAAAAGGCTTTTTGGGCGTTTTGCTTGGAATTTATTTTCACTGATTTTTGATGAGTTTAATGTGAAATATAGGAAAAAAAGTATATTCGCTGGATTTTATTTTCAAGGAATCATCCCTTCAGCGAAAATAGCAAAAAATAAATTCCAAGCGAAAATAAAGTATTCTACAGTACTTGAATGTACTGTTGATGAAAAATCTGCTCTATAAACATGACTACGTTATTATTATTTCTTTCTTCCTGTCTGTAGCTTATTCATAGGTACTTTTCATTTAAATTCTCTTTTTAACTTCTCAAAAGATCTCAAGGCATCAGATTGCACTGGTTATTACTGTATGCATTGGTTCTTTAATTCAATCAACGTATGCTCAAACCACTGAAGAAATGAACATTACACGTATGTACTATAAATACTATATTTTTTATTAATTATTAAATGGTATCAGACGTTTGCCGTCATTTCACTGAAACGAGATATGCAAGAATACATAAATAATTGCAATTATTGAAACACGAATATAATACAGGAAAAATCATGTTTCACAGATGAAAAAAATTTTCGACATTTTTTTGCTGGCTGTTTACATTTGGTGTGTATTTTTGTTTGAATTCTGAATGTCTGGGAGCTTCTCGGCATATATTTGGGTTTGTTCTTATTGCGATTTAAAAGGGGTAAGGCGACTTTCATGTCGACAACAACATAGAAATTGAAAACCATTCAATGCATTTGGTCACTCATAGGCAATACCAATCGACGCAATTTCACAATTTCATCTAGTTCTGACAGAGGGCGCTGATTTTCTTGCAATGTGTGTATGTGTGTATATACTATGGTCCGTGTACCCTCAGCCAATTAATAAAATTATTAGTTGTCCGAGGTGTACCGCATCGTGCATGGCCGGTCGTTGTTTTTATTCAAATATTCTGTCTTTAAGTTAAAGCAAAGAGAAACAGTACTTATATCTGGCGTGCCATGCATTTTTAAGCTACAGTGAACAAAACACTAATGAGGGCAGACGCACGATCTGCACAAAACTCTTTCTGGGTAAAGCGTGGCATATTCCCAAACTCCCGCAATAAATAAAGAAACATTCGTATAGGAATGAAGCTGAAGCTAAAAACGTCCGGTTGATGACATCAGCTCGTGTCGTAATTTTTTATTTTCACCGCTAGGATAGCCGCCAATTCGAATCTTTTCCATGGTAACATTATGTCATGAAAAGCAAGAACTAACTGTATTTCAACACTGACAACAATATACAGTACTGCATACTGACAGCTGTAGCTCTACAGTTAGTTCCCATACAGTCGATTCTAGGTAATTCGAGACCCATGTTGAAATAACACACTATAAAATCGATCATAGCATACTGATTATTGATTTGTTTTTTTTAATTGCTGCACTTACGGTTGGGACAATCTCTTTATTGTGAACACATTTTCTCAAAAAACGAGTTTTCTTAGGTTGAGCGGATCAGACATGATCAGAGTTGGTTGAGGAACTGTCACAGCCAAGAAAACTAGGAGTAATGTCTATAAAGCTGAGTCTACCGAGTCTTTTGCCAATACTATTTTGCATGTATTGATGTTATTGGAATGTGTCTTGAAGTCATGAAAGAAGTGGGAGCAGCCGAACCCGGCTGTTTCCGGTGAAAACAGGTAATGTTCACATACAGTCATGGGAACAACGCCATACAGGTACGTACTACTAATCTTGAATTTCTTTGGTTTTATGAAATAAACATTTTACAATCCTGCAATGAACAACAATGACATGTACTTTTACTTTAGTCGAATAAAAATACTGTAATAAAATAAAATTTGTGTTTCGTTTTTCTTTATTTTTTTTTCAAGCGTGTACTATGGCGCGGAAGTTTTGCGCGCGCGTCCTCAAAGCGCAGTTGACTGGTACCCCCGACATCTGATGTATATGTAATCTGTGTGTGTGTGTGTGTATTTCAGACTATAATCTTTTATAAATTGTTATTCATTTGAGTTATCAACATTCTGTTTGTGTTACAGATTACGACGAGTGCGAAAACAATGCGAGTGCTTGTTTGGAGTTAGCAACATGCAATAACACCATAGGCAGCTATATTTGTATATGTTCTCACGGATATGAGGGTGACGGTGTGACTACCTGCACAGGTACGCAGTCATATCCAAGTTTAGCAATAATAACTGAGGAAACACACTATATACAGGACACAATAAATAATATACTCCGAGAAGCGTGTCTCGTTTCTTAAACACGAGGTGAAGCTGTATTACGTAGTCACGGTGGCAACTTTAGAACAACTCATGAGTTCGATAAGGATAATAATCAGTACGATAATATAACGGGATATACTTGACACGTCATTTATGAAAGGTGGTACAAATGAGACACAAATGGTATTCGTCTTTTTCGGTGTTATTTACACAAAATGGACAACTTCTTTCGATTCTCGCTAAAAAAATATATATTGGTATATTTTTCGAGTTTCGAGGTGATTTGTTCTTGCCAACATTGGAAATCCATGTCGCACGATCTTTGTTTAAATAATTTAAAAAAATGTCTGCTCGCAACCAACTCCTTGATTTATACAGGAATCACCAAAACGAAAGGATAATAACATTCATTTAAAATTACGAGCCCAGCATGTGTCATTATTGTTTGTTTGGGTGAAGTTGAAACGCGGTTGACCTAGTTCACCCATAGCAGCAAGGCTTATGCGTTATATGGGATTTTAAGGACCTATTCACAAAACGTGCGTCATATTATCCCCGCATCCTTTGATTCGTCAAATCCCCACACTTCGGATCCATACATTACAATTAATACAACTTTTCCTTCAAAAAAAAGACATAATGGTTTCAACTGACACTTCACTAAATTTAAAAAGAGAAGTTTTAACCGAAAATAGAGCCTTAAGGGCTTGATCGCACAGGTATATATATCTGTGGTCTGTACAATTTGTTGTACTTGATAAGATAACTGTAATGAGACACAACCGGTTTACTTTCTCCTTTAGGAAACCACTTTTCTGTTGCACGGATCCTAGCTCCTTACATGAAAATCATAACAGTTTTTGTTCACTGATAATTTCCACTCATTTCACCAATTTTCAAATTGGTCTAAAATACGCTGTAAACCTATAACATTACTGTAAAATATAGCCAGATCATCGGCAAAAAGTAGCTAGAACAACTTCAGAACGCTAATATGAATACCCGATTTTTTTTTAAATATACAACAAAAATAGCAAAGGTGAATAAATTGAACCTTGCTGAACCCCACGAAAACATTAAAAATAATCTGTCAAACCATTGGAGATACGAGTACATGTTTTTGCATTCTGTACATTGATTTGATTCCATTTAAAAGCCTTACCTTACGATGGCGGTCAATGCGATCAAAGGCTTTTTCATAATTCACATATATGTAATACATTCTACCAGGGATATGACAGATAACGTTCAATGATTGTATAACATAAAAAAAATATCAACAGTGTAATATCCTTGACGAAAACCAGCCTTCTCTCGTTAACAATTGGAGGATTCAATTCAATCCATTTATTGATTCTAGTATATAAAATAGAAGTATATATTTTTGTGCTTTCTCTCTGCTACCTTTTTATGTAATGGATAATTCATAGATTGTGCTCATTCATGCGCAAATCAATCATCATTTAGTATCTTAGTGAATAGTTTTAACAACAAATTATTAAATTGGACTGGTAAATGACGTGGAATATAATTAGGACAAACACCATCGAAACCCGGTGCTTTACCGGTTTTGAGACTATCAATGCTTTTAGTTAATTCATGGTATGATATCTCTGCGTTAAGTTAACCAAAATCGACTTTCACAAAATAATTTTGCAATCAGAAAAATTATTGAATATTACTAACATATTTCCCAACACTTCGAATATAGTAATATTTGAATATGTAGAACCTTCGGGTGAAATATAAATTATGCCTACAAGTAATAATTCACAGTATTGCCTGTTAATTTGTATTTATAATATGTCTTGAGACGTACCATTTTGTGGTTTACTGTCAATAACGGTGTTATATCTGGGTTATCCCTGACAATATTAACACATTTAAAACTGATAATCTGACTATATCATAATTTGGCAGAAAATCACAAAAGTCAGGGTTCTGTAGCTTGTATTTTCGGCCACCAACATTTCAACAAAGAAAACTGAGATGCAAAACTGAGTTGGGTTGTCTGAGTCGTTATCGTCGTCAGCAGTGTCAATAATGTTAGCACCACGTCCAAAGTTATTAGTAATTGAGCAATGGTCTAACCTCTATTTATAAGTGTTTATTAAACCGAATTCGTCGACATTGTCTTGATATATGTAGATATCATCGTCAATAACAAGTCTGTCGTATTACATCGTCGCTCACTTTCCCTCCGCTCTTGCCTCGACTAACATAGTACCAAGTTTACGCTTCATTAACCATGGATGAATAATCTTCATTGACACGATACATGGATTTCAAATCATGGAGTTTCTTGGATAAATTGTATACTCGAGCTTTGTCTTTAAAATAGCTGAACTTTGCGATGATAGCTTGAAGGCCTTTGGCGAGTTCATAACGACCTGGTAACCGATGTATACGCTCGAATCCAATATTGATGTTTCCCAGTGGCGGATCCAGGGGGGCAGGGGGGCCATGGCCCCCTCCAAATGCATGACAATTCATATCATCTGGATTACGCATAGCTTCTCTGCGATTTACGCTCCGTAATTTTAAGCGTAGCTTGGCCCCCTCCAATACATTTTGCTGGATCCGCCACTGGTGTTTCCGGTGTCAAGATAATTAAGTATAAATTCGCATACTTTTCCTCTGATTCATCGTATGATGCTTGATATCTTCTTAGTTGATTCCATGGAAAATCAGGTTATCAGGTTTCATCTGGCCTTCTTGTTTGTCACTGGCTTTCCTTTCTGTGTATATTTTTTCTCTAATTTTCTTAACTTCTCCTGTTAATTTATTGATTTTAGCATTTATGTCGTGTTTTAGAAAATCCATGAGAAAGTGAGGACTTCATAGACTCTATTTCTGAACAAGGAGAGTTATCTGAATCAGAAATTACTTCAACATCGCCTGCAAGCACTATTAGCAATAGAAGAAAGAGACGCAACAAGGTTGTCATATTTGGCCGATTTGCGTTTGAATGGCAGCCATCTTTCAGACCCGTGCAAACGTAGACTGGATTGAATCAAACAATTCTTGAGTGATGTTTCTCCACACAAACCCCCTATAGTTAACTAAACAATATGCAGTTACACTAGTAGTTTATAGACAATATGTTGTGGTGACTCACCGCGAAGATACCAAAAAACACACAATTTCGGGAGCTGGTATACTTATTTTGATGTTTGTTTGTTTGTTTTTATTCTCGTCCCAAGATATTGACGAATGTGCCAATGATAACGATTGTGTGGAGTTAGCTACTTGTATCAATCTAGACGGAAGTTATGCATGTAATTGTACGGACGGATACGTCGGCGATGGTCTGTCTACCGGAAGTGGGTGCGAAGGTGAGACGTTCTTTTTAATAAATATTTAATAGTGTAGACATAGGGTATAGTTATGGTATTTGAGTTCTTGAATTATGTAGTGATCATAAAACGCGTCGCAATATTAATATTATTTTTGCAGGTTATAACGAATGCAAAAAAACGTCCTTGCAGTGATTAAGTCCAATCTAGTTATAATTTATTCCAAACCTGTCGTGATTTAGGTTGTACATGTCCTGATGGATAGTATTGTGATGGAGTGATAATTCTGCGGTGAATTGGTCCAACCCTGTCGTGATTTAGTCCAACCCTGTGGTGATTTGGTCTAACCCTGTGGTGATTTAATCCAACTCTTGGTGATTTGGTCAAATCCTGTGGTTATTTAGTCCAACCCTGTTGTAATTTAGTCCAACCATGTGGTAATTTAGTACAACCCTGTCGTGATTTAGTTCAATTCTGCGGTGATTTAGTACAACCCTGTGGTGATTTGGTCCAACCGTGTTGTGATATAATCCAATCCTGTGGTGATTTGGTCCAACCCTGTGGTGATTTAGTCCAACTCTGTGGTGATTTAGTCCAACTCTGTGGTGATTTAGTCCAACCCTGTGGTGATTTGGTCTAACCCTGTGGTGATTTAGTCCAACCCTGTGGTGATTTAGTCCAGCCCTGTGGTGATTTGGTCTAACCCTGTGGTGATTTGGTCCAACCCTGTGGTGATTTAGTCCAACCCTGTGGTGATTTAGTCCAGCCCTGTGGTGATTTGGTCCAACCCTGTGGTGATTTAGTACAACCCTGTGGTGATTTAGTCCAACCCTGTGGTGATTTAGTCCAACTCTGTGGTGATTTAGTCCAACCCTGTGGTGATTTGGTCTAACCCTGTGGTGATTTAGTCCAGCCCTGTGGTGATTTGGTCCAACCCTGTGGTGATTTAGTCCAGCCCTGTGGTGATTTGGTCCAACCCTGTGGTGATTTAGTCCAGCTCTGTGGTGATTTGGTCTAACCCTGTGGTGATTTAGTCCAACTCTTGGTGATTTGATCAAATCCTGTGGTGATTTAGTCCAACCCTGTTGTAATTTAGTCCAACCATGTGGTGATTTAGTACAACCCTGTCTTGATTTAGTTCAATTCTGCGGCGATTTGGTCAAATCCTGTGGTGATTTGGGCCAACCCTGTTGCGATTTAGTCCAACCCTGTGGTGATTTGGTCCAACCCTGTGGTTAGTTAGTCCAACCCTATGGTGATTTAGTCCAACCCGCGGTGATTCAGTCCAACCCTGTGTTGATTTGGTCCAACCCTGCGGTGATTTATCCAACTCTGTGGTTATGTAGTCCAACCCTGATTTGGCTATGGATGCCCTCTTTGATAAATTCGTAGTTGTGTATGAGTTAGTACTAGAAGGATCGGTTGAATGGTCGTACATATGAAATGTATGCCACTCAGGTTGCATAATAAAGACACTTATAAGGTTCAAAATATTTTAGTTTCATTCAAATTATCTGATAATTGACAAAGACAGATTTTTTTCTCTGAAAACAAACCGACCAACATCCAATTGATTATATAACATATAATATCTCCAAAGTATCACATCGCCAAATGAATGTCTTACATACGACTGGAAGCATTATATTCTAAACGCCATCAATAGACCTTCTTTGATTGGAACGCTGCCACTGCCAGCCTGGGTCAAATCAGCCAATATCCGAGAAATGCACACACTCGTGTGAACAAACACAATTTATTTAAAGTTAAATTAAGTCTTATTACATTGTATTCCTGTCTATAGATGATCGGCATGTTTGTGGCAGAGTTTCTTCCTATACAATAGATTGTATACTCCAAAACTAGAACTAAAACAACCACGTTTTCGCAATATAAAGTGATGGGTCAATCAGCTCAAGCAATTCTCGTCTAGAATAGACCTGGGCATTCACTGATAACAACTAAAAGATTTTCTACAGATTGATGGGTAAATTTAGCTGACTGCACAACCGAGAGAAAAACTGTTTTTCACCACTAAATGGCGTATGAAAACGACTGCAAAATTGATGACATAGGTCCCACATAAGTACATGTTCACTAACTGCTAGCCAGTGACATTTTTCTTCATCAATAATACTATAAAATTACCTATGTACAAACACGACTTATGTTTGTTACAGATTACAACGAGTGTGAAAATAATAATGCGAATATTTGTTTGGAATTAGCAACATGTAATAACATCATCGGAAGCTACACCTGTATTTGCCCAGATGGATATAATGGTGATGGAGTGAATACATGTACAGGTAGGTGGTGGTACATGTCTAGATGGATACGATGGTGATGGAGTGACTGTGTGTACAGGCAGGTGGTACATGTTTAGATGGATACGATAGTGATAGAGTGACTGTGTGTACACGTAGGTGGTACATGTCTGGATGGATACGATGGTGATGGAGTGACTGTGTGTCTAGGTAGGTGGTACATGTCTAGATGGATACGATGGTGATAGAGTGACTGTGTGTACACGTAGGTGGTACATGTCTGGATGGATACGATGGTCATGGAGTGACTGTGTGTCTAGGTAGGTGGTACATGTCTAGATGGATACGATGGTGATGGAGTGACTGTGTGTACAGGCAGGTGGTACATGTTTAGATGGATACGATAGTGATAGAGTGACTGTGTGTACACGTAGGTGGTACATGTCTGGATGGATACGATGGTGATGGAGTGACTGTGTGTCTAGGTAGGTGGTACATGTCTAGATAGATACGATGGTGATAGAGTGACTGTGTGTACAGGTAGGTGGTACATGTCTAGATGGATACGATGGTGATAGAGCGACTGTGTGTACAGGTAGGTGGTACATGTCTAGATGGATACGATGGTGATAGAGTGACTGTGTGTACAGGTAAGTGGTACATGTTTAGATGGATACGATGGTGATGGAATGACTGTGTGTACAGGTAGGTGGTACATGTCTAGATGGATACGATGGTGATAGAGTGACTGTGTGTACAGGTAGGTGGTACATGTCTAGATGGATACGATGGTGATGGAGTGACTGTGTGTACACGTGTGTGGTACATGTCTAGATGAATACGATAGTGATGGAATGACTGTTTGGGAATTAGCAACATGTAATAACATCATCGGAAACTACACCTGTATTTGCCCAGATGGATATAATGGTGATGGAGTGAATACATGTACAGGTAGGTGGTACATGTCTAGATGGATACGATGGTGATGGAGTGAATGTGTGTACAGGTAGGTGGTACATGTTTAGATGGATACGATAGTGATAGAGTGACTGTGTGTACAGGTAGGTGGCACATGTCTAGATGGATACGATAGTGATAGAGTGACTGTGTGTCTAGGTAGGTGGTACATGTCTAGATGGATACGATGGTGATGGAGTGACTGTGTGTACAGGTAGGTGGTACATGTTTAGATGGATACGATGGTGATAGAGTGACTGTGTGTACAGGTAGGTGGCACATGTCTAGATGGATACGATAGTGATAGAGTGACTGTGTGTCTAGGTAGGTGGTACATGTCTAGATGGATACGATGGTGATGGAGTGACTGTGTGTACAGGTAGGTGGTACATGTCTAGATGGATACGATGGTGATAGAGTGACTGTGTGTACAGGTAGGCGGTACATGTCTAGATGAATACGATGGTGATAGAGTGACTGTGTGTCTAGGTAGGTGGTACATGTCTAGATGGATACGATGGTGATGGAGTGACTGTGTGTACAGGTTGGTGGTACATGTCTAGATGGATATGATAGTGATAGAGTGACTGTGTGTACACGTAGGTGGTACATGTCTGGATGGATACGATGATGATGGAGTGACTGTGTGTACAGGTAGGCGGTACATGTCTAGATGGATACGATGGTGATAGAGTGACTGTGTGTACAGGTAGGTGATACATGTCTAGATGGATACGATGGTGATGGAGTGACTGTGTGTACAGGTAGGTGGTACATGTCTAGATGAATACGATAGTGATAGAGTGACTGTGCGTACAGGTAGGTGGTACATGTCTGGATGGATACGATGGTGATGGAGTGACTGTGTGTACACGTGGGTGGTACATGTCTAGATGAATATGATAGTGATAGAGTGACTGTGTGTCTAGGTAGGTGGCACATGTCTAGATGGATACGATGGTGATAGAGTGACTGTGTGTACAGGTAGGTGGTACATGTCTAGATGGATACGATGGTGATAGAGTGACTGTGTGTACAGGTAGGTGGCACATGTCTAGATGGATACGATAATGATAGAGTGACTGTGTGTCTAGGTAGGTGGTACATGTCTAGATGGATACGATGGTGATAGAGTGACTGTGTGTACAGGTAGGTGGCACATGTCTAGATGGATACGATAGTGATAGAGTGACTGTGTGTCTAGGTAGGTGGTACATGTCTAGATGGATACGATGGTGATGGAGTGACTGTGTGTACACGTGTGTGGTACATGTCTAGATGAATACGATAGTGATGGAATGACTGTTTGGGAATTAGCAACATGTAATAACATCATCGGTAGCTACACCTGTATTTGCCCAGATGGATATAATGGTGATGGAGTGAATACATGTACAGGTAGGTGGTACATGTCTAGATGGATACGATGGTGATGGAGTGACTGTGTGTACAGGTAGGTGGTACATGTTTAGATGGATACGATAGTGATAGAGTGACTGTGTGTACAGGTAGGTGGCACATGTCTAGATGGATACGATAGTGATAGAGTGACTGTGTGTCTAGGTAGGTGGTACATGTCTAGATGGATACGATGGTGATGGAGTGACTGTGTGTACAGGTAGGTGGTACATGTTTAGATGGATACGATGGTGATAGAGTGACTGTGTGTACAGGTAGGTGGCACATGTCTAGATGGATACGATAGTGATAGAGTGACTGTGTGTCTAGGTAGGTGGTACATGTCTAGATGGATACGATGGTGATGGAGTGACTGTGTGTACAGGTAGGTGGTACATGTCTAGATGGATACGATGGTGATAGAGTGACTGTGTGTACAGGTAGGCGGTACATGTCTAGATGAATACGATGGTGATAGAGTGACTGTGTGTCTAGGTAGGTGGTACATGTCTAGATGGATATGATGGTGATGGAGTGACTGTGTGTACAGGTAGGTGGTACATGTCTAGATGGATATGATAGTGATAGAGTGACTGTGTGTCTAGGTAGGTGGTACATGTCTAGATGGATACGATGGTGATAGAGTGACTGTGTGTACAGGTAGGTGGCACATGTCTAGATGGATACGATAGTGATAGAGTGACTGTGTGTCTAGGTAGGTGGTACATGTCTAGATGGATACGATGGTGATGGAGTGACTGTGTGTACAGGTAGGTGGTACATGTTTAGATGGATACGATGGTGATAGAGTGACTGTGTGTACAGGTAGGTGGCACATGTCTAGATGGATACGATAGTGATAGAGTGACTGTGTGTCTAGGTAGGTGGTACATGTCTAGATGGATACGATGGTGATGGAGTGACTGTGTGTACAGGTAGGTGGTACATGTCTAGATGGATACGATGGTGATAGAGTGACTGTGTGTACAGGTAGGTGGTACATGTCTAGATGAATACGATGGTGATAGAGTGACTGTGTGTCTAGGTAGGTGGTACATGTCTAGATGGATACGATGGTGATGGAGTGACTGTGTGTACAGGTAGGTGGTACATGTCTAGATGGATATGATAGTGATAGAGTGACTGTGTGTACACGTAGGTGGTACATGTCTGGATGGATACGATGATGATGGAGTGACTGTGTGTACAGGTAGGTGGTACATGTCTAGATGGATACGATGGTGATAGAGTGACTGTGTGTACAGGTAGGTGGTACATGTCTAGATGGATACGATGGTGATGGAGTGACTGTGTGTACAGGTAGGTGGTACATGTCTAGATGAATACGATAGTGATAGAGTGACTGTGCGTACAGGTAGGTGGTACATGTCTGGATGGATACGATGGTGATGGAGTGACTGTGTGTACACGTGGGTGGTACATGTCTAGATGAATACGATAGTGATAGAGTGACTGTGTGTCTAGGTAGGTGGCACATGTCTAGATGGATACGATGTTGATAGAGTGACTGTGTGTACAGGTAGGTGGTACATGTCTAGATGGATACGATGGTGATAGAGTGACTGTGTGTACAGGTAGGTGGCACATGTCTAGATGGATACGATAATGATAGAGTGACTGTGTGTCTAGGTAGGTGGTACATGTCTAGATGGATACGATGGTGATAGAGTGACTGTGTGTACAGGTAGGTGGCACATGTCTAGATGGATACGATAGTGATAGAGTGACTGTGTGTCTAGGTAGGTGGTACATGTCTAGATGGATACGATGGTGATGGAGTGACTGTGTGTACAGGTAGGTGGTACATGTCTAGATGGATACGATGGTGATAGAGTGACTGTGTGTACAGGTAGGCGGTACATGTCTAGATGAATACGATGGTGATAGAGTGACTGTGTGTCTAGGTAGGTGGTACATGTCTAGATGGATACGATGGTGATGGAGTGACTGTGTGTACAGGTAGGTGGTACATGTCTAGATGGATATGATAGTGATAGAGTGACTGTGTGTACACGTAGGTGGTACATGTCTGGATGGATACGATGATGATGGAGTGACTGTGTGTACAGGTAGGTGGTACATGTCTAGATGGATACGATGGTGATAGAGTGACTGTGTGTACAGTTAGGTGGTACATGTCTAGATGGATACGATGGTGATGGAGTGACTGTGTGTACAGGTAGGTGGTACATGTCTAGATGGATACGATGGTGATGGAGTGACTGTGTGTACAGGTAGGTGGTACATGTCTAGATGGATACGATGGTGATAGAGTGACTGTGTGTACAGGTAGGTAGTACATGTCTGGATGGATACGATGGTGATGGAGTGACTGTGTGTCTAGGTAGGTGGTACATGTCTAGATGGATATGATGGTGATAGAGTGACTGTGTGTACAGGTAGGTGGTACATGTCTAGATGGATACGATGGTGATAGAGTGACTGTGTGTACAGATAGGTGTTACATGTCTAGATGGATACGATGATGATAGAGTGACTGTGTGTACAGGTAGGTGGTACATGTCTAGATGAATACGATAGTGATAGAGTGACTGTGTGTACAGGTAGGTGGTGCATGTCTAGATTGATACGATGGTGATAGAGTGACTGTGTGTACAGGTAGGTAGTACATGTCTGGATGGATACGATGGTGATGGAGTGACTGTGTGTCTAGGTAGGTGGTACATGTCTAGATGGATATGATGATGATAGAGTGACTGTGTGTACAGGTAGGTGGTACATGTCTAGATGGATACGATGGTGATAGAGTGACTGTGTGTACAGATAGGTAGTACATGTCTAGATGGATACGATGGTGATAGAGTGACTGTGTGTACAGGTAGGTGGTACATGTCTAGATGGATACGATGATGATAGAGTGACTGTGTGTACAGGTAGGTGGTACATGTCTAGATGGATATGATAGTGATGGAGTGACTAAGTGTACAGGTAGCTGGTACATGTCTAGATGGATACGATGGTGATAGAGTGACTGTGTGTACAGGTAGGTGGTACATGTCTAGATGGATATGATAGTGATGGAGTGACTAAGTGTACAGGTAGCTGGTACATGTCTAGATGGATATGATGGTGATGGAGTGACTGTGTGTACAGGTAGGTGGTGCATGTCTAGATGGATATGATAGTGATAGAGTGACTGTGTGTCTAGGTAGGTGGTACATGTCTAGATGGATACGATGGTTATGGAGTGACTGTGTGTACAGGTAGGTGGTACATGTCTAGATGGATATGATGGTGATAGAGTGACTGTGTGTACAGGTAGGTGGTACATGTCCAGATGAATACGATAGTGATAGAGTGACTGTGTGTACAGATAGGTGGTACATGTCTAGATGGATACGATGGTGAAAGAGTGACTGTGTGTACAGATAGGTGGTACATGTCTAGATGGATACGATGGTGATAGAGTGACTGTGTGTACAGGTAGGTGGTACATGTCTAGATGGATACGATGGTGATAGAGTGACTGTGTGTACAGATAGGTGGTACATGTCTAGATGGATACGATGGTGATGGAATGACTGTGTGTACAGGTAGGTGGTACATGTCTAGATGGATACGATGGTGATAGAGTGACTGTGTGTCTAGGTAGGTGGTACATGTCTAGATGGATACGATGGTGATGGAGTGACTGTGTGTACAGGTAGGTGGTACATGTCTAGATGGATATGATAGTGATAGAGTGACTGTGTGTACACGTAGGTGGTACATGTCTGGATGGATACAATGATGATGGAGTGACTGTGTGTACAGGTAGGTGGTACATGTCTAGATGAACACGATAGTGATAGAGTGACTGTGTGTCTAGGTAGGTGGTACATGTCTAGATTGATACGATGGTGATAGAGTGACTGTGTGTACAGGTAGGTGGTACATGTCCAGATGAATACGATAGTGATAGAGTGACTGTGTGTACAGATAGGTGGTACATGTCTAGATGGATACGATGGTGATAGAGTGACTGTGTGTACAGATAGGTGGTACATGTCTAGATGAATACGATGGTGATAGAGTGACTGTGTGTACAGGTAGGTGGTACATGTCTAGATGGATACGATGGTGATAGAGTGACTGTGTGTACAGGTAGGTGGTACATGTCTAGATGGATACGATGGTGATAGAGTGACTGTGTGTACAGATAGGTGGTACATGTCTAGATGGATACGATGGTGATGGAATGACTGTGTGTACAGGCAGGTGGTACATGTCTAGATGGATACGATGGTGATAGAGTGACTGTGTGTACAGGTAGGTGGTACATGTCTAGATGGATACGATGGTGATAGAGTGACTGTGTGTACAGGTAGGTGGTACATGTCTAGATGGATACGATGGTGATAGAGTGACTGTGTGTACAGATAGGTGGTACATGTCTAGATGGATACGATGGTGATGGAATGACTGTGTGTACAGGCAGGTGGTACATGTCTAGATGGATATGATAGTGATGGAGTGACTAAGTGTACAGGTAGCTGGTACATGTCTAGATGGATATGATGGTGATGGAGTGACTGTGTGTACAGGTAGGTGGTGCATGTCCTGATGGATATGATGGTGATGGAGTGACTGCATGTATCAAGAAATGTTAAATATGATGTCCAATTATTATTTAATTCTGTTAAATAGATATTGTAGTTTGCCTAAGTGTCACAAATACATTTTTTAAATGTTTTTGTTCATTCTCGTTCGCTCAACACAGATATTGACGAATGTGCCACTGGTAATGATTGTGTGGAGTTAACTGCTTGTATCAATCTAGACGGAAGTTATGTATGTAATTGTAGGGACGGATACGTCGGCGATGGTCTCTCTACCGGAAGTGGGTGTGAAGGTGGGGTTTTTTGGTTCATTATATACGAATTTACTAGTATTGACATAAAGTATAATTTCGTTATTTGCGTTTATTATTTTATGTAGTGATAATAACGCCAGTTTGACGTGTGACACATTTTTAGACCCAAGGGGAAGTATTCAAAAACGAGAACCTATGTTTTGGGTTACTTCTATCAAAGCATTTGTTCATCCCACTGAGTGCATGTCTGTCAAATCTCAATTCCCGGACATGCTTTGAACAATTTTGTAAGTTGCTACAAAGGAAGGACTTACACATTTAGTAAACATTTGCATGTCGATTTATTCTTGTTTTGCTGACAATTGACTGGATCTGAATCAAAAACTTAATTCACCATGTCGTCAGCCGTTTCTCGGGCATACATTGGACTTGATATTGTGAATCCATAGTGAATTATTGATGAACTTCATTTTGTTTTATGATTTGATTCAAAATTGACGATTAACAGTGATTTATTTTTTCCTCCATGTTGTCCAACTTGTTTCGCTTTAACCGATTTTTATATTGATTACCATAGCAAATCATAATGATTCAAATATTCTTTTTAATTGTTGATGTTATTTGATATAACCATCTGGCAGCAAATTGTTGTTTTGTTTTTCAATTTCAATTTCTAGCCCATTTTTAGGACACACTTGACCTCTGTTGCTTACATATTGACATGTTTGTTTAAATTATGGAACAGTTTACGTGATTAGGTCAATTTTGCTTATATTTTGACATAATTGGTTTCTTGTTGCTTTGATTGCCTTGGCGTCTCTATGCTATTAACGGGGACAATGTCATTGACAATAAATTGTACTTATTTAACAGATTATGATGAATGTATCAACGACCAACCCTGTGACGAGTTGGCATTGTGTACGAACACTGATGGAAGTTATAATTGTGAGTGTGCCAATGGGTATGATGGTGATGGGCTCGCGACGGAACAGGCGTCCGGTTGTCAAGGTAGGTCACTTGATCTCGGGAAAGGCCTTATTTGATCATGTACTAACTTTCACCCTTAGTAAGTGGAAGCTAAAGTTACTTTTAAATTAAACATAACATATAGCTGATTATGAACGGAAGCGATAACTGGTATTTGTCCGATCCTTGCTTTTAATTTATTTCATGAAATCTGAAATCCATCAGATCTGAAAAGTAATGAACTTTCCTATAATTCCAGAAGAGGAATTCGACAATAATTCGGTATTGTTTTAATATGTGATCCGGAAAACAAAGCTACACAATACATAATTCGGATGTCCCGATGTGAGTAAATGATGCTGGTGCAATTAATCACATCTTTCAGAATCATGTAGCCAAGTATTTTCTATAGTAATATGGCAAAGGATGTAACACAGAGTTAGTATATTAAGTTCATTTAAACATGTTTTTCTTCAAGATGAGGATGAGTGCGTTTTGCAAAGTGACAACTGTCATGACAACGCCACTTGCACCAACTCAGATGGCTCGTTTGACTGCGTGTGTTTCACTGGCTTTAGCGGCGATGGAGTCACCTGTTTAGGTGAGAAATAAATCATTTGGCTCATTTATAATTCGTCTAATGTATTTTTATAATGTTTCAATGGCGTGAATGACCACAACTTTGTATGACCAAATACGGCTGATCTATATATTCGATGTAATGCATTTACTTGATAAATTTGAAAATAATGGAATAATCTTACATTTTTGTCAGTGGTAGAATTTGAGGACAAAATGTCACGTGCTTTTTTCAGCATCAACATTTATTGGCTTGACGTAGTTTTTGAGATAGGAGGTGTGAATACTAATTATACTACACCGCTAGCTTGGTTGAACTTGAGACTACATTCAGGGATGAAAAGAATAATTAATTTGGAACTGTTTTTTTGTTTTACAGACGACGATGAGTGTGTCACCGATGCTAATGACTGTCTGTCAAGCGATGTTGCTACATGTACCAACACAATTGGAAGTTTTCGTTGTTCTTGTAAAGATGGGTACGCCGGTGATGGCGTAAACTTATGTGAAAGTAAGCTCATTTCACGCCACCACTTGTCAATCATCTAACGGTTAATTTGTTTTAGGAATCTTGATCTAAAACCGGTGGCAGTATATATGTATAATTCCCGTCTCCTCTACCAATTATGATATCACGCCGAATGACATGTTTGCACAAACAATTATTATTTGATATTTTCAGATATTGATGATTGTGATGGCATCGATTGTAGTTCCCATGGTAACTGCGAAGATGGCATTAACAAATATAGATGTATTTGTGTCCATGGTTACTATGGTTTGCAGTGCGAAAACGGTAAGCATGTCTTAGTGGAATAGTGAAGTAGCAATATAATAACATAGTTAATATATGTATACCCTGCTCCTTTCTCGGGATAATACTATAGTGAATGTATGGTTGGCCTGCCCACATTCAACAAAATATATAAACATATTAATGAATGATCATTAATGTGAAATGTGTGTGTGTGTGTGTGGGGGGGGGGGTATTCCTGTTGTTTCCACACGAAACAATTTATATACCAATTGTTCATGTAAGTAGATAGCGTAGACCATATGACAAAAATCTACTGCAAACAAAAAACTAATCTCATGCCTAGAATAACTATACAAATAGTGAGTGAACGCGCAATTAATATATGAATAATAAGAGATTAAACTTAATGAAATCAATTAGAACCAGTGTTCAGTAATGTCCCATCTGACGTTGAACTCAAATTTGATTTTTTTTGTCACTTGCAGCGTTAAACAGTTATTACTGAACAATATTTTGATAAGAATGCAACATAATACATTTTGTTTAATATATGTATCTATCATAAACTTTACCCAAATGAATGCCGTTCTTTCTAAATCTGGATTCGGTAGATGCTTCGTACGAAGTAACAACGACCACGTATATACCAGACTCATTCTACTGGTCTTTTGATACCGTGGAAGACGCAGCTGACTCACAGGGACCATATTACCCACAATTCAATGCCAATGGCGCTCATAATGGCTACTTAACAACAACCGATGTGTATAAACCCGGCATTGATGACAAGGCAGTCATTTTTCAGCAACTTAACGACGACTGTATCCAGTTTGGGGATGTTTCTACCACCTGCTTTGGTAAGCCGTCAGAGTGTGTCTCAGGACTCACTGTAGCACTGTGGATTCGTCTCAGTATCGACGAGCTCAGCCAATATGGCCGCCAAACTATCATCACCTCAGGTAATTTGAAGTAGTTGAGTCTCATTAACAAATACATTGTTGTACTAAAATGTGGTAACAATATCCGAGACAGAACTGGCATCGTTACCTGCGCGCGCGCGGGAATTGAGTCCCAAGCGACGATAACAACACACACTAAAAACGCAAAGGCTTGTTTGAAAAACAATGACACGTTATGGCCATCTGACGCATGCGCGGGTGACGACTCCCACGCTTTAATGTACATATTTATACTTTTAGGTTAAAACAATTCTATTTACTTCTGTAAAACGCGTTCACTCATCATCACCAAACTTACAACAAGCTTGCACAACAGTCCTGGGACAACAGTACTGCATTCAATATCTTATTTTACGTGTAGTTTGTGGTTCAACCTTTGGACGCCATTAGAGGGGATATAGAAACTGATTTATATTTATTTCATTGTACGTGACCGTCTCTCCTCCAATCAGCTTGGCGTGCTGGGATATGAGAATGACAATAGTATTTATGTTGAGGGTTTATTTTTTATCCACACACAGGTGCACCGTCCTCGGATGGGTTTGTGGTTTCAAGGAATGGTCCAGATTTCCAGGTGATTGTAAACGATGGGAATCAAGAATGGCTGGTTAACCTGACTCGTCCAATTGAGTATGACATATGGAGGAACTTTGCATTCAGATGGGAGAGCAATCGTGGGCTGGAGGTCAGTTACCATCATCAAAATGTGATAGCAACATCCAATGTAACAATATGCGTACGTGCGAGATTTGAGTTCTAAGCGACGATAACAACGGCGCTAAAACGCTAAGATTCATGGGTAGACGCTTGTTTGTACTGCCGCATGCGCCGGTGACAACTGCTCCGCTTTAAATTCTGCGGTAAATATGCCAAATTTTCATTTTATTATATTCGTGGCGAAGGAGGATTAACTTGTGAGTATTATTAAATTTGTGGGTGATAAAAAAGCCAAGCGATGTCAATCAACCAACTGAATCTGAATGTGGGTTCGACTCCCGTGGCCAACTGCCCACTTAGCAGTGAACAAAAAATAGTACATCCCGGTTTGGGAATATGCCATCTAGTCGGAGGAGACGTAAAACTATCGGTCCCGGGTACTATGTCTATACTCAATGCAAATGAAAAATTCACAACATCATTGTCACAGCTTAATCAAGATCTGTAATTGTTTGTGTTTTTGCGTAAATAAATAAATAAATAAATAAATAAATAAATAAATAAATAAATAAATAAATAAATAAATAAATAAATAAATAAATAAATAAATAAATAAATAAATAAATAAATAAATAAATAAATAAATAAATAAATAAATAAATAAATAAATAAATACAATATTCGTCGCAGGTCTTCATTGACGGATACCTCATCGAAGAGCAGAACGTGCCTTCATCGAATGCTGTTCCATCTAGTGATAACACATTGACTCTTGGATGTAGAATAAATGAAACTGGTGCTATGGATGAGCTTGCTACCGGGAAATACGACGAACTGGTTATGTGGCTACAGAGTATAGATGAACTACCAGATGCTGATATGCGTCTAGTGTTCATGGGTGGAAACGGTGAGTTAAAGAGCCGGGCCATCGTCACTGGAAATGGGTATTGTCCATATTGTTTATAGTTCCTGTTTTTGGTAAAAAGTATGATTAGATCTTACGTTTGGTGGTGTGGCTGCACTTTACTCAGAATAAAAAAATGCAGAGTAAAACAGAAAATAAATCTGCACGAAGGAATGCACATGATCCTCACTATGACAGAAATGTGCCACTATAAAGGAAACGAACATTCTAGAAGCAGAATTATTAGTCCATCTCTGAATATAATAATATCTGTGACTACCTTGTTGATGAACATTCCTGTGTTATTCAATATGTGTTGCTACACGTAACATTCTCTCGCATTGACTCTTATTTGCACTCCGCGTGTCACCAGATGGCGACAATTGTACACACCGACCGTGTGTGAACGGGGAATGCCATGATGACGGCTACGAAGCTTATTACTGCGAATGTCCCCCTGGGTTCAACGGCACGTTGTGTGAGATAGGTAAGAACTTATTAGTTTAGACACAGTCCCTCTATCATTAAAATATTTTGATTCTGTTCAAAATTATGTGATATTAATATAAAAGTTATATGTTGAATGACATTTCTGGTTTGCTTTTCACAATAATAGGAAATATATGAGAAACACTATTTTAATTTACCACAAAGCCTGTTTTATTTTTTTTTAAACATTGAACTTTTAATTTATAAGTGTGTATTATCATGCTTTGGACTGTTTGCTATACCTGTTACATACGTTTATTGAGATATTCTAATACCCACAAAGCTGGATTGTAAACCCGTAGGATCATTTGGTTCGTATGTAATTCAAATCCAAAATAAATCCAGAATCCGCCGTGTTATAGTTATACATTGATTTGGAGCACTATTTCAGTGGTTATAGCACATTACAAGCTACAAATTTGAATACAAAATGACGATCGCGATGACGTACCCAGACGGAATAGATCACGTGACACTAATACTACTCGCCAATGCTCTACACTCAATATCATAATGATTATACTTGTCACTACAACTTTGGTTGCTTTCAAGTGCTTTCAAAAAATGTTGGGGCGTCCACCTCCAAAATCAAGCTGAAACCTTTTGTGTGATGTCCAGGTGGATCAAAATAGCTGCCCACGATATGACGGATTACGTACATTTTCGATGTATTACATTTTTCACTATGATAGTGACAAGAAAAGTTTATTTTTTTCATTACAAACCTTGAACATTGATATGCGTCATGTCAGAAGGTCGTAGCCTCAGTCTCGCTATCTACGAGAAGAGACGTGAATGGGATCTTGACATGATGTCACCATACAGTTATTTATGCGAGTTGCAAACCCCAAGTAATGTACCTCTGGTACTATTCATATAATATGCATTGATCACCAATTTTCAGTAACGCTGTATTTGTTGTTATTCACACAAAATACAGCTCTAAATGAATGCATCTCAAACCCATGTCGGAATGGCGCCACCTGTCACGATGAAGATGGATACTACTTTTGCGAATGCGTATTCGGTTATGATGGGATAAACTGTGAAACCGGTGAGTGGGTGTCGTATGATTTCATGAATATATGAGGGTGGCATTTCTAGCACCCGATTCGTGTGCATTTATTGATAGTTCACGAAAATAACTGCAAAATTGTATTTTGACAAACCGTGATGCCTACAAACAAACCTCCAGTGTTTAACACGATGTACGTTCTGCAGTAGTTGAGAGCTGACGTGCAGTCGCTAATGCTTCTCGTAAAACGTTCTACCTCGTTTATCGCACGGAAACGATTATTACGACTAACATTAATTTTCCCAGGATCTATATACTAGAGTGGAATCCGCACTTTAAAATAAAAATGTTACCCGATAAAAATAAGCTTAATCCTTTCTACTACTTTTGCACATTTCCCGTTCCATCTAAAAAAACTGTTGTTATATAAATGGAAGTCGATGTACGTTTTCCCCAAATTTCATTTGCATTGTCCTAGCTGAACTATTTGGTGATGTAACGAGCCACACCAATATAGAAGCTAACAACTCTCAATATGAAAATGAAAAAACCAAAAGGTGATTGAGAGCAATAACGTTACAGCTGGTTATTTGTTGAAGTAAGACAAGGCATGGTGTTGTTGGCCATAATAAACTGCTGTATATTTTAAAGTACCTGCCCCGAATGTTTCAGTGCTGTTCTTGAGAAGGTGGAGCAGTGGTGTGGTTGGCTGTAGCACCACGGGACATCAGGGAGCTGTTTCGGGCTACGTCCACAAAACACTCCCCCCCCTGTCCCGATGTGCTACCTACTAGTATACTTAAACAGATGTACAGTACTGCATATTAGTACTTTCGATTTCATGTGTTCCACGTGACTCTTGCACTCAACGATTCTTCCGTTCCAGATATTACACCTAACTATAACTTCAGCAATATACTAGAGATCAAACCACAGCATTTGGACGGAGTTGCCATAGGTAAGTGCTGTACTACAAACTGTATACACGTAAACATGCCAGAAATTAAATTTAAAGTGCGGCAGTCGTCGCGCTGCGCATGTGCGACATTTTTGTTGATGAACATTGGTTTTCCCACACTCCAATGCGCCATGAGGTTTTACCTGGATGCGACTTGCACTTATTACCGCCGGTGACTTCGATACTTTTCAACCACCTACAAAACACCTATGATCTGCGCAACTGTCAAAGTCGCCATCTTTGTTTATTTGAGACCATATACCTCGTGCATGCGTGGCGCGACGACTACCGCCCTTTAAATATAGTGTACACACGGTGTTATTTCAGCTACATATTCCCGTTGATGAATGATCTAGCTGATTGAGCTAACGAATATTTAGTTAATTCACGATATATCTAATTTAGCTACCGTATATTTATATTTATTCATGATACAGGTTTGTGATTATTTTGTGTAGGTGCGGAAAGTGTTCTGTCTAACCCATACTACCAGCTAGCCGACGTGTACAGGAACCTGGCTGTGGATACACAATATACCGTACATGGGAGGGGATATATACCAGCGCTCGGGCGTTCCTCGATTGGAACATATCCGAATATCAACTCTAGATACACGTACTTTGATACCGATATCACTCACTGTGTGAATAGTCCAAGTACCTGTCATGATGGGTTTACGGTGTCACTTTGGCTCTACCTACAGGAGTCGGGTAAAGATAATCAAACGAATGTGCTCGTCTACGCAGGAGGAGAGACAAATAACAGAATGGCGATGCAGATTGACGATTCTTATCAAATGCAGTTTCTTGGTAAATTATTCGATTGTCATTCTATTCGTATTAACGGAGGAGCTAAATCATGCCGCGTATTTGGATGAGCAATTTAAAGGAACAGCGTTATTTTCAAACCACGTCACTACGCGCTACGTCATGTGATTAATTACGTCACTACGAGCTACGTCATGTGATTAATTGCGTCACTATGCTCTACGTTATGTGATTAATTACGTCACTATGCTCTACGTCAT
Organism: Saccoglossus kowalevskii; assembly: GCF_978046115.1. Classification (NCBI taxonomy): domain Eukaryota; kingdom Metazoa; phylum Hemichordata; class Enteropneusta; family Harrimaniidae; genus Saccoglossus; species Saccoglossus kowalevskii. The sequence continues at coordinate 23,491,147 of NC_140646.1, read as the reverse complement.
GTGATTAATTACGTCACTATGCTCTACGTCATGTGATTAATTATTCATGAAGACAGTTGATTTGGACAAACAAAACAAAAACAAAAATATCGATAGGCATATTGATATCTGTTATGGTGTTAACGGGGGTTTCTGAAGGGAATTTTTCTCGCAATAAACTACTTTGGAATTCACGTGACTTAATGCGGGTTGAAAATGTTTTTATCGTCAACGAACGTTATCCGGTTTGTATTTATTTCACGTGTCGTACCGCGTTTCATTATTACGCCAGTTATATTTGTAGTAAGATCGCGTAATCGTGAAAAATGGTATTGCGATATTATGCCAACACAGCAACTTAAACTAATTGCTTTAGACGAGCGCGCGATGACACTATTTGAAAATGTTCCAACGTTATATCATCGTCCAATACTTTCAGCACAGCAAAGGCACCCCTTCATCTATATAAATATTTATGAATATCACATTGACCGATTGAATAACATTGGAACGTTTTCAAATGACATTTCGCACTGTGCTGGTTGATTAGCTGATTTGATACAACTGACATTAAATTTTTTTAAATATGTATAAAAGATAAAAGGAACTGCCTTTGCTGCGCCAAGAGTAGAATTTGTTCACGTTAGTTTAAAATTTTGAAATTTGTGAATATTTTCAAAAATCAAATATTTGTTAAGTCGACAGTACTAGAGGGCTGTACTAGCCTGGATGCCAGATCCCCGAACTGTTAGACAGAAGATAACTAAGGAACGGCTGTCTGGTATCTAGGCGATTGCTGTGTATGGTTTCATCGTATCTTCGTTTTTGTGGGATAGGTGTCACTTTCCCTACTTTTCAGGCATATTTTGCGTCTGCTATATGATTAGCCATGAGTAGTTAGTTTCCAGGAAATTAGACGAATTAGAAAGGGGATCTTGATTAACACGTGGCGGTGTTGTATCCCAAACGAGAAAACGTTCAGGGCGTTATAACTGTCACATTAAATACCACGACTGCAAGGATTCGTGTCGTTTTTCAGCTTTTTTTATCAAATAAAATATGCGATTAAAAATACGAACAGGTCGGAATGAAATTAATGTTATATGGTACTTTATGATCGCAAGATCATTTCTCTGACACTGAACATACTACTTATGCTCTTAAAGCATTGCGATGATATTTGACTAACATTCCCCTAAATTATAAACAGATTTATACCTTAAATTCCTAAACTTGCACTGTTCTATTTTTGAAGTTGCTGATGGAGTTGTAGAAAACATCGTCAGTGTTTCTAGCAACAGACTAGTGTGGGACGGATGGGCAAACTACGCATTTACGTGGCACCCAGATGTGGGCATCACGGTATATATAAACGCCGTGAAGGTAACCGGTAATATGTACTCATACGTCACAAACGGGACGGACTCCGACTTAAAGTTTACTATCGGCAGTCAGTATGGTAACAGTGTACCCGGCGCCATCTTTGGAGATCTCGTTATATGGAGCAGGGCATTGTATCAGTTCGAGTGTTTTAAACTACTGGGTATTACAGGTAAACATCTAAACTGATATTTCACAAAATACCCACAATTTATATACTGTTATACATTTGTATTTTAAGGTCGCAGTAGTTGCAATTTGGCCATCTTGCTTATAATATGGCAGTGAAGTAAAAGTAACATTTACACTCATCTACTATTTACGATATTTTGCATATTTTCCTTTTGAGTTTAAATTCTAGTAGAAATGAAGAGGGTGTCATTAGACATATTTTTCTGCCATTGCACTCTACTTAAAAACAACCGCATTTAAAAAAAAGTTATGAATTGGAATTCAGTGTAATAAAATGGAAGGTTCAGTAGTTATATATGCCTGCTTGGTTTTTGTCAACTTACACCTTTTTTATAATACTGATATAAAATCACCCTTACTGTCCGACAAAATCTAAAACTGTCGCTAGTGTATCATGGTAACCACGACAAAATAGAACATAAATGTATTGTTAAAACAGAAATTGTGCAAAACACCAAAACCACATATACTCAATTTCTATCTATACTAAATAATAAAAGCAGTATTGGTTTCGTGATTTTTTATGACTCAAAAACTTTCCTTACTTGGTACTTTCAGATGAAGAATACTACCATATGTCGAATGACGACTATTATTGGACAACTGATGCATATTTCAGGAGGGACCACGAAACTCTGGCCACGCATGCGCCGTATTTATCGATGTACATTCCCATTGAGGGAACGCTAAATATGACGATTGGACGCGACAACAAAGGTGCTGCTGTTGACATAGAGGGCGTAAATTATGACTGGCTGTTGTTAGGTAGGTTTTATTTCGTAAGATATTTAAAATAACGATCATCACAAACTCACTAATTTTTTTTTTAATATGTTAATTGTTGAATCTCCAATTTTTTAATCATTTCGCAGTTAAACAGAGTATATATATATGTATATACTTCTTTACAGGAGAGTTTAAATACGAGTGTATAACCGATCCGGCGAGGTGTGTGAATGGCTTTGCGGTTTCTACCTGGGTGAAGCTACAGAACCACGAAGACGATGATCACCACTTTATCTTGTCGTCAGGAGAGCAAGGCACGCGTGGTTTTAGTTTTTACCAACGGGACGGAAATCTTGGTATTGGAGTTACTGATGGCACAAGGCGTTGGATTATTGAGCTACAGTATAATGTTAAAGAAGGCATGTGTACTAATTCGTTATTTGTTCATTGTGCAGATTGTTAATTTGCTTAAACTATTTTGAAATGCTGCCGTGAATGTAGGCACCCATTATTACCTATGGCAGTATGTATGTATGTATGTATGTATGTATGCGTTCGTACTCGAGGGGAAAATTACTAGTCTCTTTTCTTTGGCACTCGTGTACTCCATTCAAATGGTTACATTTTGAAAACAAAACGTCAAAGGTTGAGCTCACAATATTCGTTTATACATTTCGCAATTTCAAAAACAGACATATTGATCTTTACTTCCGTAACTATTTGTTTATACATGTGTTGCTTGGCGGGTATATACTAAAATAGGAGGATGAAAAACGGATACAAAAAAACTGACCAAAAGCAATGCATTTATTAAAATAAAGTGCCGTACACCAATTCGTTGACACTCGATATTAAACTTGCACAATTCTATTTTTTGTAGACGATTGGGTGAATCTCGCGTTGTCATGGCGACCAAGAGAAGGTCTGATGTTCTTCAAGAATGGAAAACTCGTCGCTGCCGACTGGACAGGATATAGGAAAATACGCGATCTCGATCTCGACCCTAAAGTGATCGTCGGGCGAAGAAATGATTTTCTTGACAATTTTGCCAATGTGACATTTGAGACACTTTCATACTGGGAGCGATTTGTAGATTCTTGGCAGGCTAGAGAAGTGTTTCATTTAACTGGCGAGTACCTGCGTAGTAATGTCTTAAAGGATGGTGGTCGTCGCGCCGCGTCCTGTTCGATATGGGACTCCTAGCGACGTATACAACGCGTGTAAAATACATGTGTACATTGTTTATTTACATGAAATTCGAACACGAGCTGCGCGATGACCACCGCCCTTCAAATAAAAAGACAAATCAAACGTTTTGAACATAAATGAATGCTACGTATACTGCGAGCATCTCGAGCTAGATCCTTTCCAGAATATTTTATATAATTGAATATAATATCATTTGCATATTTCCCATATCATCTACTAAACAGATTTCTATTTTTATTATGTCTCTTCAACTCGTAGATAATGGCAACTATGACGACGCGTCCTACTATTGGAGAGGTCACACTCTTGTCCGCTCCTCCTTCACAATCCTAAGCGAGAAACAGTTGACGGAGCAGGTACCCATCGGTCCAAATAGTAATGTTATCGTGGAGGATGAAGACATTATAAAACTAGTAAATCAATCATGCATAGTTTTAGGTATTGTATAAATTATAATAATTTTACACGCCATAACACATTAAAGCGGGGGGAGTCGTCACCTGCGCATGCGTCAGATGTCTATTGTTTACAAACAAGCGTCTTCCCGTGAACCTTTGCGTTTTCAGCATGTGTTCAAGTTGTTATCGTCGCTTGGAACTCAATTTCCGCACGTGCGCAGGTGACGACCCTCCGCTTTGAATGTATTAAGGTAAATAAAATATAAACATAAACTTAGCGTGTACTGGGTTGAGATACGTTTTCTACATGCATTTACCACTGTCATTTAGTTATATATTTTTCTATAATAAAACCAAAAATTAAAATACATTTTTGTAACAACAACAATTGAAGGACTTGTTCAGTGTGAATTGAAATGGACATTTCCGATAAATATGTCGATTCTATATCATGAAACACAAATAATTGTGAACTCGAGTTTCTTAACTAATTTCAAAATTATAATATATGAGTTCAGTTTTATTTCGTTCTTCTCTCATTTTCAGGTAATTTCCAAGGAGAGTGTCTTCAAAACCCGAGCGTGTGTACGACCGGACTGAGCGTAGCCCTGTGGATACGAATGGAGAATGCAACAGATCCAGGCACTCCGAGACAAACTATTTTGATGTACGTATATAAAATTCATTATTCGTGTAAGCAATGGAACAACCAGTGACAAGACTGACAAACACGATATTACAATACATGGGCAGGGCCCTCACAGCATAACACAATGTACTAAAGCCATGTGTTTCGAAACGAGCGAGAGTTTTTCCTATTACATGGTACACGTATCGTATATATAATATATATATATATCTAAGTCGCAATCAAATACTTGCTGTATGAAAGATATCGATAGACACAAGTGTTATACAGTCAATGTCAGTCTATACTATAAGCTTTATCAGTATATGCTGGTATTACATAGACTATATCAGTCCATACGTCTATTATTTAATCGATATCCATCCATGCAACGTTATATATTAAATAAAACAATACTACTATGTAATCTATTTTGCGCTATACTAATACTGTATGTATTGTGTAATATATATCAGAACCAGTCTACACTAAAATTATATATAGTCTATACCAGTCCACACCAGTCCATACTAATATTATACAATGTAAATCAGTCCAGACTAATATTATCTATTTTATACCTGAGTGTCCATACTGTTATTATACATTCTATAACAGTCTATACTAATATTATATAGTCCATATCAGTCCATTACTGTCCATACTTGTATGGTATAGCGTATATCAGTCCGTCTATATTATGCTAAACTAATACAGAGCAGATATAGTATCTCAGTATACTTGTGCTTGTGAAGTAAATGTATTTATATTTATACAGGTCTGGGGCACCAGACGGCGTTGCAGCGGAGGGATTTAGTCTTGTGATACATAATGGTAAACTGATTGTTACAGTACGTGATACAACCAATAAATGGGAATCCTTGGTTTCAATGGCGGTGAGTTAAATACTTTATAAACCACAGCTAGAGTACCTATAACAACTTACTATATAAATGAAATAAATATTCAGTTCTGTTTTTTAAAGTAGATTAAAGTATAAGTTTATTCAATGTTACGCGACACACCATTTCAATGTTTAGGTGTTTGACGTCACTGTAGTCGGTGTCGATTTTTTTGTTTTCGCGATGTATTACATCATAATTAACAATATATATATATGTACTAAACAAAAGAATATTTTCCAATATCTGGTTTATTAAACGGGTGTAGCAATTTACAATTGTTAATGTTTTTTTTTAGAACAATTTACCTTACTCCTTTGAACGCAAAGAAGGAAATAGGAATTGTAATTTGTGTGCGCGTGGGAGTTAAATGAACCCGACATACATTTGGGAAACAAGCTCACAAGTTGGGGTTGGGAGCATCAGAAATGGTTTCTCATGAGATCGTCGCGACCATTTACGTTTAATGTGTATTGGGAGTAATACGGAAGTCGAAGCAACTATAAAGACTTAAAATGGGACTGGCAGTTTTCCCTAAAACACTGGCTGATAATTGATGTCATGAGGGTTAGAGGAACTGAATACGCAACGCAACTGAGGCAACAACAATTGATTTACAATTAATTGTAATAGCACATATCAATAGTTTACCTTCTAATTGTATCACAGGTGATACCTTATGGCAAATGGTTTAACTTGGCGTTTACATGGAACGCGAACGAAAACATTACATTGTACGTGGATGGCGTTGTTCGGGAGCCGGACAGCGTTCAGTACACAGATGAATTCACCAATACCCATTACGATGCTCTCACGCTGGGATGTAAGCTTAACGCCGGTGGCGCTCTTGATGAGTTCGGCGATTTTGACGTCTATTCCGTAGTTATCTGGGATGAATACACATATCAAGCCAAGCTACATAGACTGCTTGGACTTTCACGTATGTTTATAACTACTATTAATATAAAAGTTTGGTGTTTCTCTGGATAAATACATCAGTCAATACATTTTATTTTACCAATATGCATTGAAGTATCACAGGTATTTTGAATCGTTATGTAATATATTTATTTCCATAGCAACCGAACGGGAATACTATCTTTCGTCAGACCTGTACTGGCCATTTGAGCTGTCTGCTGCTGTTAGACTCGATCACCATTTTGAGTTAATGAATTCGGCAGTGTACGTCAATGATCGTATAACCGTCGGCAGAGCAGTGCACACTGATGGAGTTGATGGGTATGTGTCACTGGGTGATTTTAACGGCCATTGTCTGAGTGACCCAAGTTTGTGTCTTAATGGACTTGCTGTTGCATTATGGGTTAAGCTGGAGGACATCGCACTCGGCAGCGGACACGTTCTGAGCACCGGGGCGCAGAAAAGCGGTAAGTCAAACGTGCTATTATTCAGATACATAATGGTATGTAAAGTATAATTATGTTACTAATTGTTTATTCCGCCATTGGGTGATCGGGTGACATATAACACTATTACAAACGTATGTACTCTGCCGCATGGAATAAAGTAGTTCTATGAACGTCACACTTGTATAGGATCAACGTCAGCTTTCGATTTGCGGCCACCGATTACCAACATGCTACATTAAATCATTTATATTCACAAAATGTTACCCATCGGAACGCTAATATAAACATCTGTTCACGCAGGCGAACGAGGAATAGGAATTACACAGAAACCTACCTTACTCGAGTTTCTAGTAGCTGACGGCACTAGACTATGGAAGCTGGAGATTTCCGAGACTGACGACATCGGCGATCCCGTGTATCCTTACGACGAGTGGATACACATGTCAATGACTTGGTCGCAAGAGAATGGAATGAGTGTTGGTATTAACGGTATAAACGTCGGGTCTCTGGTAGGTTGGTGTTGCTACTCGTGTGCGATTTGCGTGTGGTAAAGCGGAGGGGTCGTCACATGCGCACGCGCGAGTCCCAAGTGACGATAACAACGCACGCTAAAAACGCAAAGGCTCATGAGTAGACGCCTATTTGTAAACAACGACACGCTATGGCCGTCTGTCGCATGCGCAGGTGACGACTCCTCCACTTTAAGTCACATCGGACATCAATGACCATTACATTTGATTTTTTACGTGGTATACAATATGAAATACAATGTATGGTTTGATGTGAAACTATTTTGATGTGTCTACATTAAGATCAGTATATCTATCCCAAATCTCGTACGGATTTGTCCATGTACGGGAGATACGTCCATTAATTGACACCTGCTTTTCTCTGCTGTCTTTCAGTCCATGGGTCAAACACATTTCCGTTCCTATGATGAGTTCACTGAATTCACTCTTGGACGCTCCAACTACGGGATATCCTCTCCATTGAAAGCATGGTTTGATGATGTCATGGTTGTATTGCCTGATGCAAGCACTGCTGTCGATGACGATCTGTCTGACGTAGATGGTAAAAAAAAAAAAAAAAAAAAAAAAACAATAAATAAATGAATAAATAAATAAACAAATACACATATGGTAATGATGAGCGTTTTTACCTTCCAGATAGTGGAACATACAATACCGCTGACGAGCACTACGATATAACAGACCCAGACAGTGGTGTTGAAATTATACACACAACTCTCACATTAGACAGAGAGGGTATTGAAGGTGGCGCTGTCTATACAAGAGACAATAGCCACTTGGGTTACATCGATATGGGTAGGCACATATAATGTTTCTTTGTAGTACTTATAGTATCGATAGATTGATTCTCTACAAAATGCTTTCATTAAAACAGATCAGAATGAATTTTACAATGTGGTTTTTATTTTGGGCTGTTGGTAACTAAGGCGATGACCGAATTAAGTTCTTCTTAAAAAACTTCAATCCAAATTTTGTGGTATCGAAATAGGTCTTATCGTATCTGAACATTTTGCGTGATAATACTTATAATTGTCATGAATTATTATAACATTCTGATTATTAATAATAACGTGTTAATAGAATACAGCTTCAACATAAATTATGGTGGAAATAGTAGAAACAATGTCCACTTGACAAATGTTTTCCGAATTAAGAATTATATGACAAATTTGAACAAAATAATCATGCTAAGTGCGAGTTAACAATTGTAATCGGTTAAATGTTTGTGAACGATTTTAACGTGTTGATTATAGCATACATTGCATGTTTAGGTCACCCAGGCAAAAAAGTATGGCGACAATGTTGGGTCGTCACTCGTGAAATGTGACCTTGGTTGCTAAATAGACGATGGTTTGAGCCTTTTGGCAACATCTAAATACGATTTTTCGACCTTTAAAGATGGATGGGGGGGGGGCATTTGCGTGTTTCTATGTCACGTGATTTGTTTCATCCAAATACAATATCACGGGCATATCCAACGTATTATTTGTCGTAGCTCGCACTGTTTATATAATCACGTGACCCCCATATGTTGAATGTTGTTACAGTAATTGTTGTCAGGATAAAATAAAGAAGAAATATGAACAGACATGTTTTTTTTCCACGCTAGGTTACTATGGAGGACGTTGCATCAGCGATCCTTCAAAGTGCCTTGAAGGCGGTGTGACTATATCAGTATGGATTTTATTGACAGACACCCGTCATTTTGAGGACGCATCCACAAATCCTGGAGGTGTCGGATACATTCTTAGGTAGGAAAAGTTGACGATATTAATTCTAGAGTATGTGACTGTATAATTTTCTCAATTGCATATTACGTCATTAGTGCAACTGCATTGTTGAAATATTCAGTATAGTATAAAAAATACGCTAATCTAGGATATGTGTCGATTGCGCATTGCGCCATTTGATAACTGTACTGTTAAAAGGTAGAGTTTCTGTGATGTAAAAATAAAGGTTTAGATTGTGATCATTATTAACTATCCAGAATCTTGTTATCTTTAGTAAATTTTCCTTGAGTGATTTTTCATTTAGTTGAATGTAAATGTATGTTTTTAAAGTGGTTGAGTGGTCCCCTGCGCACGCGCGAGAATTGAGTTCCAAGCTATGATAACAACACACGCTAAAAACGCAAAGGTTCATAGGTAGACGCTTGTTTGTAAACAATGACACGCTATGACCATCTGACGCATGCGCAGGCGACGACTCTCCCGCTTTAACGTGTTTTTTTTAACATTAAACTTGATTTGCCATATTCAAAATTGTTGTAAGGCAAAAGTTCTTAATTGTGAAATTAAAAATTACAAGAAATGTTGTAGGTACCATATAAACACATTTTACAGTAATCATTTGTATCATTTGCTAGTTCTGGAGCTCAGTCAAATCTTGGTAGAGGTTTCGCAGTCTACACAAATCAGAACTACACCTACTTCCTGGTGCATAATGGACAGAATAAATGGCAAATACAATTGGAATACATCTTCAACAGTTTTTGGTTAAACGTTGCCATGTCGTGGAGTGAAAGTAAAGGACTTAAAGTCTATATTAATGGTTCACTTGAGGGTAAGACGAGCACAGATATACATGTTGAAATATACATAGTTATTGGCACTTCAGTTAACCTGCATTATCTGGGCTAATATACATGTACTGTATAACATGTCTTTTTCGCGAATTTAGCGAGAGAACTGATTTGCTATTTCAAGATGTCGCTAATGACTTTATTATCAATTCAAAATGGCCGCCAAACAAAGATATCAACAATGACAAGAGAGATTCGCTAAATCAACATTTCGCTATTACGTCATTTTACCACAATTTTACCGCTTTTTCAACATGTTTTACAGTATACGCGCGCAAGACATTCTTCTACATTCGTAGTTTCTAAAGACACCCACTCAAAGAAGTTCTTTTTGTGACACTTCCAATGCTGTGGGTTCAAATCATTTAGATACAGTCAAAAATAATGATTGGCCAATGAACAAGTTTAGTGACTAACCAGCCTGGATTGAATTTTTTCGACGTTTTCTGAAGTGTATATATTTATATACGTTATGTTGTCTCCTGACTCAAAAAATTATATATTGTTACTAGAAGTGAAGTAATTTTACAGCACAATTCAGAAAGTTTCATTTGATTGGTTTTTATTATATTAACATTATATTGTAACCATTATACGTATTATGAAATCTCTCATGATACATTGGCCATATACATTTAAGGTGTTTTGAAACATACTGTGTCGGGTAGTGTAGTTTGCTCTAGTAGCAAGAACTTTGTCACCAACGAAGGCGAAGCATATATATCGTTATGCCGATTTTTAAATGCACTTATTTGTTAAACTCAGTATCGCCTCTCGGTTAATATCTTCTGAATTATTCAATATATATCTCAGAATTTACCATTGCTATTTACCGGTTTTTGCCATAGCGTATACTAATACCGGCGAGACGGGTGCAGCAAGACCTGATTTTTATCAGTTTCTTCACTTGGGAAAGAGAAATGACGCCGACGAAGATTACCTTGGCGGCACCTTTGATGACCCAGCTATATGGTACGAGGCTTTCGACGAGGACGTCACATCGGAATTGGAAGAAATATTAACCGGTGGAAACACCGATGAAATTCGTGAGTTTGAAATGAATTAGCAATCTGAACTATTGTTGCACTCTCATAAATATACAGGGACATGACATTGACATACGGTATTCTCGTACAGAATATTAGGCCGAGCGATTAAGAAAGTAATTAGCATAATCATTCCGGGAACTTGACTGCTGTTTTCGTGTCTACATCTCACAGTAGTTGTATATTCTAATAATTACTTTCAATGAAATGCATATACACACGTGTTTTCTTGCTATAAGAAGGTGCGAGAGAGAGAGCTACCTATGTGTGCATTATCCCCAAACGCTCATATAATACTCAAATTAAGATATCATTAGTTATACAAATCACATAATAATTTTACTGATAATGTTATAGTTATTTTTCCCCAAATATATGTGCTTTGTATTGCAGACGTGACAACAAACCATGCTGAGTTAGATGCTCTTTCTGCTTTCACTGGTAACCCCGACTGCGCAGATCGTCATGAGGCAAATTGCGCTCGTAATATTGATGAGCTGTATCAGCTGGTATGTCAATATCATTTCCTGGTGTCAATATCACGTGATATAAAAAACTTCATCGGATCCACCATTTTGTTTCTTCCAATTCATAGCTATTTGATTAGTCCAGCGAACATGTATATTTTTTAACAACATGCATTAAAGATTCCGAAAACTTCATTAGAGATTGTGGATGTGCGTATCAAGACCCAACATACTATCGTGCGTCAGAAACTTGCTAATAACTAACATGCATATCGGAGCTGCAGTTTCAACGTATCGTCTCAACTAGTTCTAAAAACACAATTATTTACATAGTGTATTTTTTGTTTACCATTTCAACATTAGATTATGAGTGAAACTCTTGATGATGTAGGATTTGCAACCGTAGTGGAGAAGCTACATGAATTATTCGCCCCAAACATGTACATCTCAGCTGACGAGCTCCAGACATCGGTGTTGATCGTTGAGAAACTAACTGGTCGGTGGCGACCGGAGAGGATGAACTTAACAGAAGTTGTGGATGAATTCCATGTAAGCTGTTTCATAACTTGTAGCTTGTATAAAAGTGATCATCGATGCCCGTTTTATATTACCTGTATTTAAAACAAATTAATGTCATTCTTTCAGAATCTTGTTGAAGTTTCTAGTAAGCTTGTAGATGCAAGTCGAGCAGCTAAGTGGAACGAAGTTCACAGAGTAAGACTATTCACGTATATCGATTACTCGTAGAATTCAAATAATTTTCAATGAATTACACATTGGCAATAGCCTTGTAAACCAAACTCATTCATCCGTAGACTCAATCAGGAACTTCACAGTTGGTAAAGGCATTGGACGACTGGAGTATGCAACTTGCCCAGTATTTTGACAAAGACCTAGATCTAGTCGTTGTTGCAGACAACATAGGTATGATTTGTGTTATATGTATACACAATGAACAAAATATGTCTTTATTTACCAACAATGAGGGTTGCGGAGGAGGGCTATACTAATGCTTCAGGATGGATCCGTCTAGCCTGAATATAGCGCCGTGACACACAAAATATCTTTATTGCATCATTAGAAATAAAATTTTTGTTATCAGTGGTTTGCAAATAACAAGTTGAAAAATATGGAATAGATAAATGAAGTTGTGTTTATTGTTATTGTGTTTTTGGAATGCAAAAAATGTATAGCCGTCAACAATGTTTACTATATCAGTAACATTTGATACCATTAAATACATGTACTTGTCTTTATTATTTATTAATTTCACTGATAATATTATTTGTCTTAACATATCTTGTCGGAAATAGTGAGCGAAATTGTATAATGTAAATAAACGTGCTTAGAAAAGAACACAATTACAAAATAGACTGTATCGTCAATGTTCTTGTATCAACTACTATTACTACCTGTTTTTGTTTTTTTTTAGCTCTTGAAGTTCATAAATGTCCGATGTCAGAGTTGGATTTACACCAGATACGCATATTTCCAAATTACGAGGATTCTCGATGGAACAGAACGAATCAGATGTGGAACAAACCCACTGACAATATTGCTACGCCGAATATCTTGTTTGATTTCACAATTAAGGGTAAGTATTACAATAAAAATCGTTATCTATCATTTTCGGAAAGCAAAGTTGAGCGTCAAATATATTGGATATAACAAAGAAACACACAAGACTGGGGACGCGAAATATTAATTAACAACTACACACAGATATTATTATGTCCCTCTGCTTGTGTTTGTTGCATGTACTTCTGAAACCAACCATTTACTGGAATATTTATGACGTCACAGTTAATATTCAACGTATGTATAAGGTACAGTGTCCGATATATTACACACAGCGGGGTATATTTCTCGGAGTACTCTCCGTGTTATTCAATGTACGCATGTAAGACAGCTTAAATATAATAAGCAGCTACTAATGATTCTTCCAAATTCCAGGGTACGATACGGTGATATTCATATTCTTCGAATACAACACGTTAAAAGATATGTTTCCGCAGTTTCCACATGAAAAGTAAGCAAATAGTCCATTGTCTATACCAAGTAACAACTTCCCTCTTTTCGTCCATCTCTTCTTCCTCTTCCTCCCACCTCCTCCTTCAAAAATACGAAATTGAGTATTCTGTGTATATAAGCAGAATTAAGTGACCATGTCAGTTAGACAATAATTGCTGTTCTGTGATTTTTCAACAGCATTGGTCTAGATTACGGCGAAGTCGTCACTGTTGGCAGCCGAATTGTCTCTCTGCAAACATCGCCGCCACTCAGAGAAGACTTGTATCTTCCCGTTGAGATAACACTACAGCATTCAAGGGTGATCATGGATTTATTTTACTATAGGGGGGTAGCTTTATACAGCTGTTCCTTTTCGCATAATTATTGCGAGTATTTATTATTCTAGCATTCATAAACATGAATACTTTTATTTATTTTCAGAATCTTGAGGTCGGAGAAACTGCACTATGTGCGTTTTGGAACTTTACAGTCCCGTAAGTAGCTTCCAAAACTCGTTTTACCCCTCGCATAAATAAAAGTTTGACTCGTTTGATATACGAGAAATGTATTTGCAAAATGCGTCTTTGATTTCAGGGACACAGTCTTCGGTGCCTGGGATACGACAGGTTGTTCTATCCAGGACACTGGTCTATCGCAAACCATTTGTGACTGTGTGCATTTCACAAACTTCGCTGTCGTTATCACACCTCCGGTCATAGAGGTAAGTGATATGTTTTTATTTTAATACTGATATAACAATTAACATTTCGATGCCAAACTTAACAATCATGTACCTCCATGCTAACCCCTCCTATGCCACACCTTAACATGTCCATGCATGTACTTTTATCCCAATATCTATAAGTAGGTAATTCTCTCTTGGAACGAATGTGTATTTTTTTCAAAATTACAATTATCGAAATAACATACTGAACACACAACCAAATTGTGTCACATCGATTAATACATTTGTTTTTTGTGTGAGAATGATAATGATTGGCCATTTTATTTCTAGATTAAGACTATTGATGACATCATTCTTGAATACATTATGTTAATTGGCGGAGGTACATCCATGGCACTGGTATTACTGCTTGTTATGATGTTTGTGTGTGTCAGGTAAGTGCAGCGTCAACATTTTCCGTTAAGAATGCAGTATACATGAACTATTTCGGGGAAGTCATCATCTGCGCATGTGTCAGTTGGCCATAGCGTGTCATTGTTTACAAACAAGCGCCTAACCATGAGCCTTTGCTTTTTTAGCCTGTGTTGTTATCGTCGCTTGTGGGACTCATGACCAATTCCCGCGAGCGTGCAGGTGACGACCCTCCCGCTTTAAGTTAGGATTATGATTCCTCGTGAACTGATAATGTAGAACAAAACTGAATATTTGTTCGTTGAAACAATGACATTTTCTCTTCTTACAATAACAATCAGCACTGTGTGCTAAAAACGTCAAATTTGCTTCTGGACATTCTGTATTCTGTCCATATCACATCATTAAAGCGAATTATTTTACGCCGCGCGAAACCCTGTTGATCCAATCTATATGATTATATGCTTAATAATTACTATGACTAATAACTATAATAACTTTGTTTTTCCAGTTATCTTCACACCATACGGCATGTAATTCACATTAATCTGTGTGTTGCTATATTCGGTGGCACACTGGCGTTCATTCTCACTATCCCATTACACGACAACCAGGTAAGATTGTTATGCGAATACACACACTTCCCCGGTTTTTATTTGAAACGAACAATTCAATCAAAATGCAGGCAAATGTGAACTCCTTGTCTATTTCTATTCTAGAACGATTGCGTAATTCTCGGTGTGTGTATGCACTTCTTTTACTTGTCTGCCTTTACTTGGACGTTGTTGGAAGGAATTAATCTCCTGGTAGATATTAAGAAAGCAATTACTGGAAGTGCAGACTTGGATGACAAGGATAAAACAGAGGGGGCAAACTCACTCTGTTCTGAGATACTTCGATATTACCTAATACTTGGTTGGGGTGAGTTGTAGTTTTATTTGTTCGTACCGGAATTAGGAATCGGTCTACTTATGCCACTTCTCATTGGAATTGACGGAAATGTGTACTGGCATTTTTAAATTAAATATAATTTGTATTATAGTGTATGGCCGAATATAGTAAGTAATATTCTTAATATTTGTGTGTTATCATACATTGGTGTTAATTAGACCCCGTCTCTATAATATTCTTTAGGAATTCCAGTGTTGGTCGTTGGAATCACGTTCGCAATGTCACTGGACATATATGGACATGCTCGGATGTAAGTATCACATGATACAACCAAATGTGCTATAGTATGTGATTTCACTAGAAACAATATCATAATCAGTATCATAATCAATATCCAATAAATATACAATTTCACAATCCTTCAAACAAACAAAAAACTGCCAAACATATTACGATAGCAACACAATCAAACAGTGAAGAAATGATTGACACACATATTGGTCAAAATAGTGAGAGACTGATATATGACAATAGGGCTCATAACCAAAAACTGATGTCACCTATTTCAAAAAACCATTCATGGAATAAATTCCGAGTTTATCGGATTTATTGTGATATGTCGATATAGGTGGCGTGTCGTTTATTTGCACACTCTTTACTGATCATAAATAATATTCATATTGCTGATTATTTATTTCATTCGCAAAATAAAGTGACTTCCAATCACTGCACGCAATCACAGTATCTAAAATTAACATTTAACATTTGTTTTGTATTTTGTTTTCAGCTGTTGGATATCAGTTGACGATTTCGCTTACATGTATTTTGCTGGGCCAGCCGCAGCATTACTTATAGTATGTACTCCTCTCGTTTAATCATCAGTTGATCTAACAGTAAATCTAAACTGGTTCCTGCATATTTACACAGTGAATCATAAACACCCTTACAATATTGAAAAAATAGACACAATTTCAGAACTTAAATATCACCGAGATGACAGTTGTTTAATATTTTTTACTCGTATTCAGATAAATTACGTCATTATTGCCGAAGTGATGAAAACAAAAAGAGAGAGCAAGGACGTTGTTGAATTCCACTCCGGTTTTACGTAAGTAATTATAAATGTATCAAATATTAATAAACCTATTCATTTACATTGACTGCGTATCGATGTATATATTTTCCATGTCGTGATATAATAATAATAATATTATTTGTCAAATGCATAGGTCCAGCATTCGAGCTGCAATTTTCTTGCCGCTTATACTTGGAACTGGCTGGGCATTTGGTATACTGTATCTCATGGGTGATTATATCGTGTATCGTTATGTTTTCATAACTCTCATTGCTTGTCAGGTAAGTATAATATAATTGAAACAAAAAGCCTCACACAATGAGTGTCATGTGATCTTTTGTAATAATTGTAATTAATACTTTATGAATACAGGCCTATATGATATACATACTCTAGATACCCAAATCCATTTAGTAAGAGGAACTGATGTTTTGCACTTTTTAAAGATCATATATCATGCAGAGATTTTTTTGACTATTAATAAAACATTACCAATGTCAAGGTATTTGTGATGCGCAATTATTGTATGTATACGTCACAGTGTTATACTTTTGTTTGACTTGTAGGGAATCTTCCTGTTCTTGTTTCACTGTGTCGGCACCAGAGAGGTATGTACATGTTATTTTTATATTAGAGTATGTGAACAAAAAAAAATCAGTGTACAATATTTTATATATATTCAATTTACAAATCATAAAAAAATTCGAAACACTATTGCAATACCATTACCATGCAATACCATTGTGGTATTATTGTCACATACGTTTTGGCAAAATAAAGAAATGAGGCGTTGCCGGTAACCTGACTTTGCCCAAATGTTATGCAATAACCAAAGTGGTACACACCATTGAAGACTACCTGTTTTAGTCGCACGCTGGGCCAATTCTTCAAAACAAAATGGTGCCCGGACGCATGAATAACTATGCATTATTTTATTCGGATATTGCTCCCGTCTCGAATTTTGGACTAACATGCGCACAAACATATTGCTTGTGTCATAAAATGAGAATCTGAGATGGCTTTAAGTATCTGTAAAAGTAAAAAGGTGTTACTATCTACTAGTACTCTACTGTTTTCAATATTACCAACATGCCTTTTGATTTTGTTAGTATACAGATGAACACACGAACACGTATATCATAGATCGAAGATAAAATAAATATTATAATTAATATTTTAACAAAATGCAATATATATCTTCTATTTGTATAGGTTCGCGCTGTGTTCCTGCGACGTGACCCTACCGTGGAACTGACCTCAGTTAAACGCATATCTCTGGTAAGGCTTAACACTATTGCCTTAGAAACAGTGGAGAATTTCGGATGTACCAATAGTCTATTATGCACAAATATAACAAGCTAAATGCATTTAGCTCATTTGAAATCAACAAATATTACTAACATCATCGAATGTTATACTTAATGCTAGTAACTCAATTACACAGAAGTGTATATCATTTCCCCCTGGCAATGAATACTACGCCAATAGGTTGGTGATATTACAATCATTAAGATTACATGCTCACAATCAGAGGGTTGGTTCAATGCTACCCAGTTGAGTTGAGATTTAGGGTTGGCCATTGGTAATAATGTGAAAGGCGCACTGCGTTTATGGTGGCATATTTACGCATTCATAACCAAATGCTTTTATTTTTCCCCACAGTCGCAGACCGATCTTCTAAACAACAAGATTCACTGTAAGTTGATTGTACAGTTTGCACATTTAAATGAATACACATGAATTCCAGACAATTGATCTTGACCAACTGTTGTGTGAATATCATATATTTACCAAGCAAAATATATGAAACGAATTACTTGAATGTTTTGGATTAACGACTTTTAAGCCAATTGATACTTCAGTCTTAGGCGTCTGAATCATTTTGAAAGAACCGAGGAAGCTTTAATCAAAAACAGATTTCAAAAATCTTCAGTGCTCAAAATGTGGAATGTGTTTCACAAAAAAACGAATGTTGATAATTATCTCTCTTTTTTTTGTTTTTCAGATATTCAATGATCACAGAACAACGTACATTGTCGTATTATTGACGTCCATTGAATACTACATGCCATATATGGAATTATTGATTCGTTGTATAGTTTACCTTTTATCATGTGATTTAATGTGTGTTGAATATAGTCGTTTAAACAGATGTTTATTGTATATTGTAATTTGTTTTAGGAATGCAAGCACATTTTAGTGACATTTTTAATTTAAGCTATTCGTCTCGGTATCAATTTGGAATATCCTATCGCTGTTGCAATTGTATCGAGTTTTATGCATTGATTTTCGGATTAATATTCAGGCAGTTGAAGCCAAATTGAACTTTTGACACTGAGTGCGTAACTGTTTATATTTGCAATCATGGAAGCGAACTTTCAACTTTCTTTGTAATGGAGAACTCGTGTCACGCAGCATGCGGAAACGCTTTATTTATGAAGCATATCAACAAAACATGACTTGTTTACTCTAAGTTACCTAGCAACATTTGAGATATGAATATTCCACAATAGAAACCATTGCCCAAATAAAAATTTTGTCCATTTTCCATTTCAAACGTTTTTCACAAGAAATTATTCGTTGGCCCCAATTTATGTATTATTCTCATAAAAATTATAACATTTATGTGAAGATGTTGACATATAATATTCAATTTTGCCCTAACCCTATTTAAATTTAGATGATATTGGTTAGACATTGCTTCAATATTTGCAGATAAAATGTCAATGGCTCGATAGCAAATATAAATATTATATGAATACACATAGAAAATAACCAATAGATTTTTCAACCGTCCATTTCGTCAATTATCGATTCAACCATCCCTTTGCATCAATTGAGTTATTTATTTAAGTATTTAGGATCAGGATAACAATTTGTATTGAAATCTACAGACTCTCCATGTCCATATCACGAAGTTTCAATTACGTAACATCCTGTCTGTAATATTACAAGTGCTACGTATTCTCTATTAGAACAGATATTCAAGAGCTAACTAAATAAATTAGTGACTCAAGTCAAGTTTTAAATTAACAATCAACATATCGAAAAGCTGTGTATAGTATGACGATGTGTATTTCTGTGTGATAATTCTGTTGATTGTGCAATGTGACACATTGACAAATAGCGACAACTGAACAATGCTCGACATGGGCTATATACATATTGTATTTAATATTCATTTTAATTGATTGTTATGTACGAATATTATTCTTGTTTTAATCATATATCCTGTGAAATAAATGTGAGTTATTTTCAGCATGATAATATTTTATTCCGGAATGTGATACTATTAAAGCAACAGTAGCTGTATTTAAATATAATGACATAAAAATGACCAAAGATCTCGTTTAGATAAGATAAAATTGCTTGGGCTAAGTTACCCCACAAAGGTTAATGTCACATAAACCGTAGAAAATTATAACGCACGATGCACACTATGATGGGAAATGACAAATCAACAGTGAGAAACCATCTGAGAGAGGCCCCTCAAGATGACGACTTATTAAAAGATAGGAGAGGAACATGTGATGGAACGCATTTCAATGTTACTCTTTGCTGGTTTCCCTAACAGTACCTAGAATGAAATGTAATAAAGGTTTCACATATGTTGTGCATGCAGAATCACCATTAAACCCAGGTAGTTTATATATGCAAATTTAGGCAGCAATCACTCAAGTGTCCGTTTGACATGGGAACATTTTTCTAATCATATTTCAGTGATAACCCGAGATAGGTTCAATGATTGAGATTTCTCTGATTGTTGTAACTTACAACTGATTATTTAATTTGTTTCAAAATATTCTCGATTGCCAGTAGGCTATCGCAGCAGTGCTTAGTTACTTCTCAGCAATGCCTAATAATCTTAAAAGTACAATATATTGCTGATTACTGACAGGCTTAATCTACAGTACCGACATATTCAGACTTAAAATATAGTAAACTGTAGACAAAAGTCTGCCGGTAATTGTGATTATGTTTTTTTACTCATTGTTTTTACAAGCCACTATTCAGTTCAGTCGTAAACGTGTGCATTCTAATTGTCTGGTTCCTAGGCGTTGAAACAGTCAGGAAAGACCATACATAGATAAATTTAAATTGATGAAGAATCTTTCACCCAGTAAATCATAGTGCTGAGAGACATTTTCCACTGCAACTCCTCACCGTAGAAAACTTCATATAGGGGATCTGAGTAAACAATCTTTTTGACAATGAACCAATGCTGATTTTTTGGTTCCTAAATATATAAATTAACAATTAAAGTCGGAGATTACAACTTAATGTAAAAGATGCAATGCGATTGTCATGTTTATCAATGCTATATTGAGCAACAATAGTGAAACATGGACACACTTTTTACCAACAATTCCTACATTTATTGCCTATACACGCATGATTGTCCAAGTTACAATCTGCATAAAACAGGAGCTTTGATTAGAAGGTAAGTAGTTGAAATAATCAAGATAACATTTCTTTGTGTGTCAGTATAGCAATACATCGTTACAAATACATTATTGAATTAATTGAATACTCAATATATATTACAGACCTATTCTTAGACTTAATCTCAGTCGTTAAACATATTCATATGACTGTATATAAATGTTGCAATGGCGTGATTTGGGGAGAACTACAGAAATAATTATGCTTATGAATTATAAATTATATGCCATGTAGAGTATTTCGTGATGAACGAAATTACAGGCACATATAATCATGAAATACTAGATTCGGACCCGCAACTCGGCAACTGTAATCTGAGGCACTCTCTATTTAGCTAAATAAGAAATGGCGGCCTTGTATGTGCGCCCTAGGTAAGTGAATGGATAATTGCACCAAGACTGTTTGAGAGAAAAAAAGATTAAAACAATTGGTATACTTTCTCACTTTTGGTAGAATATGTGTATATTTTCTACAAAATTGTGTAATACGGTCATTACATGCAAAATAATTACGAAAAACTATTGAAAACTTCGTAATATACTGTAATGTGGGTTCCTATGGCGTTAAAAAACCCATATGTACGCCTAACACACGTGCAATTGTCAAAAAGAAAGAAATACAGTGTTACTGTGACTACTTGCCATTTTAAATCCTCGACGTCACAAACGACTGGTAGAATATAATTTTGCACACAAACGAAGCCAAGTTTAACAATGTTTAGACCGACCCACCCCGTTACGAACTTCCTCGGGAACAAACCTGTCCATCATATTTATATTGAATATATTACGTAACCATATTTCAGTCAACTGTTGTGACAAGCCTCGTGGTACATTCAACAAGTTTCAGAAGTAAATACCTTCTCAACAGTGAATAGTTTTGTCTTAATAATGCTTGGTGACGTCACGAAAGTCTCAGCAATGCTAGATATCATTTCAACGGTGCTTAGCAACGTCTCGGCAGTGCATAGAAAAAAATCAACAATGCTGGATAACGTCTGAACAGCGTTGAGTAACGCCTCAACAGTGCTTAGTAAAGTCTGAACTATGCCTAAACATCTGAACAGTGCTCAATAACATATTAATAGTGCAGTGTTTCGTAACGTCTCATCATTGTTTAGTAACATTTCAGCAATGCTTAGCAACGTCCTAAAATAACAGTTCAGGGGTGTTTAGTAACGTCATGATCGTGCTTAGCAACGTATCCCCAGTGCTAATAACGTCCCAATAGTGTTTAGTAATGTCTCAACAGTGTTAAATAACGTTTAAAAAGTATTTAGTTATTTCTTAACATTGCGTAGTTATGTCTCAATACTGTTTGGCAATATCTTAACGGTCTATAGTAACGTCTAAATAGTGCTTCGCAACGTCTCATTAGCGTTATATTTAAATTCCGCTCCAACTCAAGGTTAAATAAGCGATATTTGTCACTTTCGAAATTGTTTACAAACCATATTTACACCGTGGCTATTGCTGTTTCATGACAAGGCCCTTACCATTTGTTTCGAGATTTGTTCTGTCCAAATATTCGCGGGAATACACGACCTAATTTCATAATTAATACAAGTGTTTTTTTTAGTAGTTTGAAGATAGTTAATATGTACGAACGGTTTGAATAACTCCAGTTTTTATTTTAATTTGCATTTTAATATGAGTTGCTCTCTATACACGATGTGTATACTCCTAGGCTACTTGGTGTATTTGGTGTTTGATTATAATTTAGTTACTCCAATTTATGCAAAATCATGCATCTGTTCATCATAATGAATGGTTTGAACAAAATATAATTATGTATAATCAATATAGACAATTACTGTGACATAAAATATGTCATTTATTGGCGTGTTATGAAGATAATTATTACACTTGAATATATATATATATATACAATAAATCATGGGACACCATTGTTTTGTTCTTTACACTATTAATGTTGTTTTTAATTTTAATCAAGTGAGTACATTGGTTAATATAAAATTGAACAAACTAAGAAGAACAAACTAAATATATTACAATGTATGTCTAAATATCCGATAAGCATATTTAGATCATCATCCATCAGAACAGCAACTAACGTCACAACTGAAGTTTATTGATTTTGTTTTCAAGCTGAAGATCGCATTGTATCATCAATATGTAATTCTTATACAGATAAGATATTGACTATATATGACGTCAAGTACATTTCATACGAAAAAAACAAAACACTGATCGATCTTTTTTACGACCTGACAATGTAGCCCATGTGAACGACGAATATTAGTCAATGTACACAGAACAATTGACATACAAAAAAACAAAACATTGATGCTTTCAATGAGTTATTATGCGACCGTAGTTTCAATGAGCGGGCAATGTTTTGCCAGTAATGACTTTCATAATATCCGACAGTTGTCAAGAGGTGCGCCCTTAGATGGTACACTCACGAGTGACAGTCGACAATTTCTGAGGTACGTACTGTAAATGTTTGTATTGAAATACAGAGTGTTATTGGACCAAGTATGTGTGTATTTGACGGCACAAGGCTTTAATGATGGACTGTTATAGGCTTTTATAAGAGCATTTTAATATTTGTTGATAATAATTAAATTCGAATCCGGGATACAAGGCCACAATACTATGGTTGGAGACGGTAAAAGACTAACAACATGTTATTTTCTAACCATTATCATGGTTATAAAACTTATTTATCTTTTTTTGGGGGGGAGGGGTGCTCACATTAGGATACATACATATCGTATACAGAGATATACAGGCAATATTTCATGAATTGCCATACAATACTATATGTATTAAACGAATGCAGTAAATACTTGGAACAAATGATAGTTAAAACACGAGTTAAATAATTCTGATATTATAGTGTTATTAATTTGATGTGTGGCTTATCCGTTACGCAGAAGTCGTAATTTGTGAGTGTGTATGCAATATATTCCCTTTCTTTCCTTCCTTCCTTTCCTTCCAAAACGATATTGTATCTTTCAAGTATGTATTGCCACTTTCTGTAGTACGTGGTGGCCGTCGCGCTATGAGAATTATAGCGATCTACATAACGCTTGTAAAACGCAATGTTTATTTACATGAATTTCGAATACGCGCTGCGCGACGACCACCGACCTTTAGTGAGCATTTCCTACAAATTGGCACAGGGTACAGTCCCAACTTTCTTTGCAATAATAACAATCCAAATTTCTGTATGCTAGTTAAAATGTGATTTGCTCATTTCATATTTCTTCGCCGAGACGAAATGTGATATTTTGTAGAATTACGATCAGGATAGAGGTCTTGGTGAGCACTACTTTTGCAGTCTTGAATTGTTTTCAACACCCACGAATACTAGGTGATTGTTTCCCAGTTGTTGTCAAATTATATCATGCAAAATGTACTTACTATTTTGCGAGAGTGTTGTATGCTTGCTATATTGCTCTTTCCCAGTGTTTGCCCTTGCTCTATTGACAGCTTGAAACTCTCGTCTAGCTTATTGTTGGTCTCTGTGAGGGGCAGCGTCACGCAAATGTTGATGTCTTGCCAAATCTTCATGATTGTGATGGCATATTTAAGTATTATTAGCTATTGTGACTGTTTATTGTTTAAACTTTGTATTTCAGATGATCAGATTCAGATTGCAGTTCTTCTTGTGGTTGGGTTTATTGGTAGAATGTATAGTCAAAGGTAAGTTATAATGCAGCACAGCGCCAGCTATAATTATTTATTAATTAAAAAATATTCATCAAAGCGCAAACGATTTGCGCAATGTTCAAATTACGTTTGTCCTAATGGCACTACACCCAGCTGTCAATATTATGATACCTTTAGTTCATCTTGAATAATTTATTTCATGCTCAAAAAAACTAAAACACCATTTCCCACAAACTTCTACCAGCACTGTTACTAGTGTGTCAGTAAATGGTGACAACTTTCCTAACTATGGTAACTACCGACCTATTGTGCAAACCATAGCGTTTCACCAGGTTAGTGTTGATTTGGCAATACAAAAGTCACATATGATATGCTTTAAACTTTAGTGAATACAAATCTGGTGGGTTATTTCAACGTGGTTCTCTAGCCAATAAATATTAAAAAGCCTTCCTTGAATAAAGCAACCAAGTCATCAAATGTCGCATAGCACTTAGAGGTCTTTCATTCAGAAAGTTTAAAAGTTAACTTACTTTTATTATGCCATTGTGTATAGTTTTGTTATCATCTCCGTGACTTGATATATCTTTAATTCGAAGAGACTGTTTCTAATACGTATGTATGAATCGAATACGTATACCTATTTACTTCAGTATTACTGCGGGGGACATTATTCATATCCGTTAAGAGATTCCAAAATGTGAAGAATTTAAAATGTCAATTCACAAATAATGCAACTTTTGGGCGAGTGTGGATTCAGATCATCGCATGAACAAGTATATAACAGAAGCATATACACATGCAAGGGAAACGAACGTGTGCACTTATGTAAAAACAAAAAGAGTATAAATCATAATATAAACTCAGCATCCCAAATTAAGAAAATCCAGTGGTGTTTGTGTGTATGTGCAATGCCAGGTTACCGGGTGTTCTTCGGTCAAATGGAAAATCATCCACGTGTAACAACATGATACACTTTAAATAGTAACAAGCCCCTGCTAATATAATATGCACACTGAGTGTTGTCCCAGTCCATCAATCTACGGTATCCATATACGTGCCTGGGTGAATGTTTCAAGCTGTTCTCCATGTAACAGAATTTATGGGGATTTTCTCAAATAAGATGTTTTATGAGCTGTAATAGTTACTTACAGACTTACAGTAAATCGCTATAGAGATCAGTAGTTCGTGTGCTGGTACATTGTGGAAAAATGATTTACTTGGTCGAACATACTGACATTTGCAGTTTTGATTCAGGGGAAAGAATCTGATGCAGGTGTAAACTCTGCTTCGTAATAGCAGTTCTATCAATTCCACGGTGAAACCTCAATCGTGTATTACAATGTGTGTTTATCTTTCTTTTTAGGTACACCAACATACGTGGTTGTGGAGATGTCAATGGACTGGCATGACGCGAAGACTGAATGTGAATCACGGTCTGGGAAACTTGCTGAGATACATTCACAGGCAGAGCAGAATGAAATTGAACCCCTATTGCCTTCTGGATCATGTAAGCTCAAACACAATTCACCCATACAACTGTACTTGTAATACAATATAAACATCAATAAAAATATAAACAAAACTAATGTAAGAATAGAGTAAGAAAGTACCACTTTCTCGCTGAAGGTGAAACATGGTGATCATTCTCACTGACATTAGTAACACTTTTTCCTTTATTTATTCAACAACAAAAAACTCACAGAAAACAGAAAATTAGAAGAACTGAAAACTAAAAAACCTCGTCGACAATTGAGATTCTCACAACAATGTCTTAATCGTAAACAAAGTACAATGACTCACTATTCACTAAGAGCGTACCACATGACAGAAAATATATATATACTCCGATAATGTATTACTTTTTATCCATTGTTAACTTCATATAAATGTTTTCATACTCATTTTATGCGTTTTTCATCTGTATGAATTAAGATATTTAAAGTTATATATTTGTAAAATAGACTGGATTGGTGTTAACGACATGAATGATGAAGACCGATTTGAGTATGCTACTGGTGGACGGATAACATACAATAATTGGGATGACGGACAGCCAAATAATTTTTTAAATCAAGATTGTGTAGTATTACAGTAAGTCAATTAAATTCAGTACATTATGTATTAGTGATACTGGGACACAATGCTGATTTCGTACTTTGATTTTCACATACACATCCTCATCTCGCACATACATCCCAGACACCAACCCCCCCCCCCACACACACACACATGCCATGTCTGACTGAATAAATAATGTATTCACTGACTGCCAGTTTGTCTGTATGTGACATCTGAAAGACGTCAAAATATGATTGCCAGATGACTCACCTACCGACCTACATGTCTGCTTAATCAACCACCTACATACTTTTTCCATTTTCTATTTATAGGGGAGAATCTGGTTCTTGGAATGATGACTGGTGCAATGTTGATAGTTCTGGCGCTGTGTGTGACATTACAAGTTAGTTTGAAAATTAGTATTACTATTATTACCAGTTCTAGGGGGTGTTTAAAATAGTATTGTATTACAGCAATCTGATGAAATAATGAATTCAATCAAATGATTGTTTAGTGTGACGTTTGCCCAACAAATATATTTATACGAAATATATAAATACATTTGCTTCATTTTGTAAATAAATATTTCGTATAAATGTAGTCTCGTATGTGATAAAAGGAAAGCTGGACAAATGCATTGTCTACTTTTTTAATAATCATGTAAAATTACACCAAATGAATGACTTGCCTAACCGCATAACTGAAATTCACTTAGAAATGTATAACAGTGTGACAAAATTACGTAATCGTCAATTTCATATCGATGGCGAAAAACACGTATAGTTTTACCGACATAAAACAGACGACCATGTGCATAAGTATTTCACAATTAAACACGTATGAAATGATAATGCCAATATATTACACGGTGTATGTCGGAGAAAGACAGTTTTGTTGGCCTGAAACCTAATCCTGATATCGTTAACTTCAAACGAAATGACAAATTGTTCTTTACTATATTCAGTCGCGAATTTCGTTGTCGTTTCGTAATTGAAAATCGACGCTGACAAAGCTAAGTATGTATGTTTTAATTAACATATCTTCTCACATACAAAGGTATTTCATGTTAAGCATTGATGCTCCATTATTCTTTTAAATCATATTTCAGTCGCATGTGTCAATTTTAAAGATGCAGTAAATTTGATACATTATTTAGAGTGAGGAAAATTAAAAACAAACAAACAATGTATTGCTATTGACATAACAGAGGGTGAAATGTATTGACCATTGATACTACTGACCATAGCAAATAATGGCAGCAATAATGTTACACGCACTAAATTAACTTGTTGGATATATATTTTGGCATGCTAGTGGAACAGACAAATACCCAATATTAAATAAATACACAAAGCGGTAACCCATGAAAATTACGGCGTTGCAATGTTTATTAACTAGCGAAAGTTATACTTTAAAGTGAATACCATTAGATACAATACATAACA
The DNA here is from genome assembly GCF_978046115.1 of Saccoglossus kowalevskii. Classification (NCBI taxonomy): domain Eukaryota; kingdom Metazoa; phylum Hemichordata; class Enteropneusta; family Harrimaniidae; genus Saccoglossus; species Saccoglossus kowalevskii. Next base: position 23,463,086 of record NC_140646.1, on the reverse strand, counting down.
AAGATGCATATCGTTCAAACCACCCAACTGAAAATTACTATGCAAACACAGTAACGCCTGTTTTCAGACACTTATTTCTGAGTGGTAACACAAAACAAGTTGGACGTATTCATTTACTACAGTGATTCATCTAGACTTGAGGAAACTCTTTTATAGAACCAGATGTTTCAATTCTTTGAACTTTAATTCACTTAAACATTATGTTGATTAATGTATTTAATCATTTTTGTTTGATTACACCACTCATATAATTTACGCCCTCAATGTCGGAGTATTTGCGTGACGTCACAATATGTTCGAGGCCCATGGCGTTTGATTATGTAGTTCTTTGACATTTAGAATATAGTAAAATCTCTCAAAAACATAATTTTTATTGTTAGACGACTGCAGATCAAAACGATATCAACATGAAAGGGTAAATTATCATATTATTTTCCAATTGCCCCCGTAGCTATCACGATGTCAACATCTCCACCGGTCATAACTACGGGAGGTAGGATATCATTATGGTTCTGTTATTTCTATATTTCAAGAATAGATGTATGTGGTTTCATTGTGCGTGCGTATGTTGATGCTTGTTGAAATAGCAACAAACATCGCTGGCCCAATACAATACCAGTCAACTGCGTGACAAAATGGCCGCATATGTTTAGTACTAGTAGGGTTGCTCTTTGTTTTATCTACTTTATATGAGTTGTTTCTTCACAAAATGTTGGCAGTCTTTCGTTTTACTACTCAATAAATATGTGTATCCTCTGTAACAGGGGTTTGAGTCCCCTGGATATATTTAGGATGAAGGTCAAATTCGAGATTGCAAGCAGCCATATTGTGGTAATCTAAACATATTGCGGTCAACTAAATCGAAATGTGGACATCCAAAACAAACATACTTGAAAAGAGGTAAATCACATTGCATATTGAGGGAGACACATAACAGATACCTAACAATCTTTGTAGAGAGCTCGACCTATCGCGTTGTTGTTTTGTGTTATGTCTACCTGCGTTTCTTTGCAAACGTTTGCTTTTCCCGCGCGCTATCACGCGGCAAATCATCATGATGGCGGATAGCATTGCGCACATTTGTCTGCGCTCGGAAGAAGAATGTCATAAGATGATCTAACATAACAGTATGTATATATTTCCTATTTTACTTTCCGTATTATTTTAGTAAACTATTTTCATTTTTGAACAAAATATGAATACGCATAATCGTGCAGATACAAAACTAGACCTCCAATCCATGACAATTTTCATGTACAATAAAATATTGGATATTTCTCAGAATACTGCGGTGTCATCGAAAATATTGTAAATATTTGAGAGAATAGTCATATAATGCGTCATCGGCTAGCAATGTACCATCCCAGGCACCAGGTTGTGAAACAAAATAATTGTATGTACTTCTATATGGCCGTATCGCCCTATAAATACAACTGGGAATCACAATATTCCGTTTTAGGGGTGTGATTTTAAAAGTGGTGGAAATAAACAATCAAACCATTAGACGGATAGAAAAGTGAAAAGTGAATAAAATGCTTTGGATGTGGTGCATAGATGCAGATTTTTGAGAAAATGCGATTGGACTAAAATAAATATATTCGTAGTGAGAACATTCCTCTGAAACTAATAATTTGTTCAAAACTTTCCGCGAGCAATTGTATGTGCACGGAGAGATAGACTGCATTAGATACAACAATACTGTAGGGTAACATTTTGAGCACGTTCATTTATATCAAAGAAGAACATGTTATTGCTTTTTTAGTTCACAATTATTGTTTCCACAGTTTCTCGAAAATTTTTAATTTCAGTAAACAAACTTCTTCCTGTGCACAAAAATCAAGGATTTAACTAGAGAAAAAAAAAACATTTCTTCATGTGATTAACATTATTTTTTACAAAAACTATATATGTCTGTCTTTTTTGAAACGTTATGCACAAACTTACCTTAATAATATGTATATCTTCATTGGGATATTTGTTTAATGTATACGATGATTACTATGCAAAGTGCTTGAACGCGAAACGCAACATTTGATAAATCACTTGCCAAATACAAAGTGGTGTAACATAACTCATTTGCGATTTTAAGAAAAACATTTAATTATAAAACACTTAGGGTGATGTTAAAGTAGGACAAACATGTGTCAAATTTTAAAACGCTTGGATTTACAGTTAGTACACTTATGGTTGAGTCGAAATTAATAACAAGTGAAAACAAAAATTTGGAGTCAGTGCTGAGCTTTCACATCGCATCCCATTTTGACTTATTTCTTAATTGAGGAATTTAAGATTATACATCAAAACGCGTGATGATTATCTGAAATAGAATTGGTTATAATTATCATGGCTAATTGTTTGCCAGACTAATTTACAAGTTCACAACTAAAGGTTTGGTGTTATAATCTTCAACTTCTTGTATAAATCTAAATGGTAATCTGTCACCACGGTTCTTTGTAAAGCATGTAGTGTTAGCCAAGGTAATGTGTGATCCCAAATGCTTGCCCCGTTCTATATTTCCTGTAGAAATTAAGGTCTCGGAATTCCAGTGGGTGATCCGAATATTAGTATTCTATTGTACACAGATGGCAAAGTTGTAAAAATGTGGAAAATTTACTGATTATATTTATGATCGGTGTAAAACATGGTGTACGGTAATAAATTAAAACAAAAGTAGTTTACAGGGCCGAATTAAAACCTAGTTCAGATTTTGTATTTATGCTTGGAGAGTCATCAAATATTTGTGTATGATTGTTGGTGAAATTCTGGGACTACTGCTCGCACATTTAATGATGCAGATTGCATACAATACAAGTTGAAATCTAGTTAAACACTTTTATATATGATAACAAACACTTTTTAAAGTATGTCCCCAATTGAGAAACACTGACAAAGGTGTTTTCTGTTATACAGTTTTCATAAATGCAGATAAACACGTGTTTAAACCATTTGTCATTTTATATCAAATTAATTGTAAAACGCCCTATTGGTGAAAAGGACATCATCAATACACCTGATTACGAACTGAAAGGACGAGGCTTCTCTGTGGCTTCTTTTGTAATACTTTTGTAATTGATTGAGCTTCATACAAATAACCAAATGAGTAGGCCAACAAAAGAGCGCAATTTGGTCCATTGGAATGGCAAAAGTCTTTTTAAAAAAATCGAAAAATAAAAGCGTGTCATCGATTCTGAACATACATAAACAGGGTCATAAACAAAATCAATATTGCAAGGTCGATGGCATCAATCAAACCTCAATTAACTCTAAACAGGTGATGATATCTCTTTTATATATGCACACACTTCACCTACAATTGAGCTTTTCTAAAATGTCAGCTGCCATCAATCTTTCTCCAAAAGTGAACTCGTCATCTAGACCCTCCCATATTAACGACCCGTGTTTTTTTTCTTTGTAACATAAAATAAACAATGTACCTACTAACGGCCAGTATTTGACATATGACGTCAGAATATTTACCGACTTGCCTATTGTGTTCTCCTGCACTTCTCGGAAGTGCGCAAAGTGCGCACAACAGCGCGATGAGAGAAGCAGTCTGCTCCGGCGACTGCTGACAATTCTGTGAAAACCATGGCATTCGTAAGTACGCATTTGAATGTATATACCGTATAATCTTATCACTTAGCAGTTTGTCCAACTATGAGTTTATAAGCTTATATGATTCGCTGTTTGTACACATTTCTGTGACGAAAAGTTTTACTTTTGCTAATTGTTATGACATTTTCTGAATAGAAACTATGTTGTTACCTTGTGATCATGAATAAAGAGAGAACAACGGCAATGGATTTATCAAAATTAAAATGATGATATAGATAATGATCGATTTTCGATAAGTAACATGATGTGATTATTTGTTATGTTTGATTACAGACCCTTATTTCTAACTTAGATGTTATTGTGATGTTTGGCATACTTGCTGTTCCGTCTCTGTGCACTTTATGTAAGTGGAAATTTATTTTACAGAACATGTCAATAATATTATATGTTGTACATTTATCGTTACAATTGCTTTACATTTGCTTTTTACGTCAACAATTTGTCAGAAAGTTTGACGCAATACATTCTCTGGTGTTACTGTTGTTAGAAACGTGTATCAGGGTGTAGTCAACACAACCTGTCAATTAGGTCATAATTTGTTCAACGTAATCACAAATGACCAACTTTTGGTTTTAGAGAGTTATTCTCTGTCTTTATTAAATATGAAATATCGATTGTAGAACAAGAAAATGGCTCAGACAAAAATCGACATGGCGTAAGCTGTGAAAAAAGTGTGTTTTTGAGGTAGCATTCTTTACGATTATTTTACGTTTTGGCATCGTGTACGGTTTAGTCGTAATTTTCAAATCCTAATTTCAAAGGTCTGAAATAAGAGAAAAACATATTAAAAGTAAAATGTTCTCAAAAAAAAACATTTCAAGTGTGCCGTTTTTAAATATTCATCTCTCGTAACATTGTGATACAAACAGTGATAAGAATTGAATAGATTCTTCCAGTGAAGAAATGCATTTACATATACATTACTTTAGTATATGATTGTTGTTCCATCCAGAAGCATGTATTTAAACAGAATAACTAACAGCAACATCAAATTAAATTAACATAAATTATTTAAAACAAATTGTATTGATAGATGTGGGGGAAAGTTACTGAAATGAAATAGAAACTCTTCAATAATATTAATACATCGAAAATTACTGACAGATAGAATATTGAATTATGCAGTTTCTGTTTCAGTAGATTTATAACCAGAATTGGTTCAATTCAACTTTTTCCTGTTTATAAACGCGGTACATTTCCATATGGTCATGTCTGTGTCACAAAAGTTACATTCTTGTTAATGACTATAAGCAAAAATCATTGTAAAATGTTTATTTCACGCGGCCATAATTTGAATACTTTGACTTAACGTAGCAACAGCTAGTGAATATCAGGACTAACAAACAATTTACGGGTTCATGACCTTTTCCGGTGCGGTATATACATTGTATTAGATAGTTGATATAGAATAGAGTACATAATTATATTGCTACTTTTAATCAGTTTCGTTCTTTTAATTTCGTGTTAAACCTTATGTTATACGAACATATCTACATACACGGATTCAAAATTTCCCACTGTATTTCTAATTTCAGCGGTATTTAACGTTGATCTGGGCGTATATGTTAAACACGTCGTGTAAGATAAAATATCATATATATATATACATAAAGTAAAGTTTATTCTAAAAACACGTCTTCATGTCAATTTCTATGTTACAAATACTACTAATTTAAAAACGACTAACAAGTCATGTGGGAGGGGGGTATTCCTGTGAAGGCTATATCTTATCAATAATCTATATATTATATACAACGAAAACAATAAAAACTAAACTGAATTCAATAAGATTCTTATTCCATTTACACTCACCTGTGCGCATTCCCACCATGGAGCATATTTAATTGTGGATAGTTTAAATTGGATCTTTTGAATGTAGAAACACAATGCTGGTCGTTGTGTTTGCTGAAAAGGAAAAACATCGTATGGAACCCACAAAGCCTGATTCTTTCGCCACGCAGAAACGTCTTGCATTTGAACCTGAACGCGCCCGTTTTCACAAGGGAGAAACTAAACCATGTCTACTAGAGCTGAAAACATATAACGGAATAGTGCGACCGTTGCATGAACGGTTTGTGTAAAAAAGATAAACTTTATCACATAAAATGTAATAGATTAAAACTGTCAATACCGTCTATAAATATAATGTAAACAAATTGAAGTTATGTATATCTTGTTATTATAATGATATGAAACATTCGGGAGTGATGTCGTTAACATAAAATGCGTAAAGTTTCTAGAACTTCGGATATGCTACATATGGCAACCCTTCCATATTAAAGATGTTTTTTTTTATTTCTATTATTGTTTGTAAAGCATGCAATCAATCTGAGTACAGCATGGAAGATTGGTGGTTGAGTTCAGGTCACGTGACGTCCAGGGATACCGCGTTAACCACGTGCACGGACCGTGGAAGTGGGTGGTATATTGCTACCATACAATCAACCGATGACCAGGATTGGCTAGAATTATGTTTGTTGAGTGGCAATTCTTGGGTCGGGGCCACAGATGAGTCAACAGAAGGTACTTGGATTTGGGAAGATGGTACGCAAGTGGCAGATGGTCTTCGCTGGCACAATGGCTTGCCGGTCTCAAGTAATTTGAAAAACTGTGTGTACATCAAGGGGAACGGCAATTTGGTCGATGACTCCTGTACGGCGAGCAATAGAAAGGCACTGTGCAGGAAAACACGTGAGTTACTTGTACCTTGAAATGCCTATTAAAATTGCAGATCTCGTATCTGTACATATTATCACGTGATACGTGGTATGTGCACAAGTACTTATCTTCTTGAACTTTTATTTGATTTGAATGTTTGGTTGGTCGTAAACAGAGCAATTCACTGACGACTAGTTACGAGGGAAGTTTACGAGATGGCAGATATGACAGCTAGCCTATCAGCGTTTCTGAAAATGTTATGAGAATATTCTAACTATGCAGGCTAGTTTTCGTGTTTCCTCAGTGTGTGCTCTCTGTAGTGAAATCAAGACTTGATAATGCAGAAGTGATTAACACGCTGACGAGCCTAATTAGTAAAACACGGGCAAACATGCGAATTTAGTCAAATCTAGGAAATGATAGTCGCAATTAATTTTAGTTACTTAATAAGTGAGTATGTAAGTAAGTGAATTGTAAACCATATATCAACGTTTGTTCTTTTTTACAACGTGGCAAGCTTCATAGTAAAGGGCGATGCGGGATACGCCCCAATAGTATATTAATTGCATACATAATATGTACAAAAGGTATACTTTTTTGAAATTGTGTACATTATGTGCATACAAAATTCAAACATACAAGAAAACAGCAGTACATTATTTGTAAACACACTTTATACAAATTCATTAATGTATATTTGTTGTATACTAGAAATGTACAGATTTTTTTGCATAGGATTCAATGCCTAAATATTGTATAATTTACATATACATAAAATGTACAATATCATGACTAAGGAATAAAGAGTAACCACACAATTTTATGTTAGAATGATGTCACAATGAAGTATAATTTATGTATACATTAATTGTACAAATTATTGACTTGGCTTCTTGACAATTATTAGTACTATTCATGTAAACATAGAACTTGGACTTAGAATCTGAATAAACTTAACTAAGCTTAATAATATAATATATGTATAATAAACTATACAAAAATATGGAATTTAATATTCAATTACATTCATAAGAGAGTATTAAAAACATTTTTAATAGATTAATTACAGGAATACTAAACTATATTTTTGGATATCAGTTAAATTACATTTTTACTACAGTTTACCGAAAGAATTCAGTCATTATAAGAAGAGTGTATAACACATTTCCCACGAGAGTTGTTTAGAGTTTGCCTAATTTGCATATACTAATAATTATCCTGTTTTGGATCCTAACATGACTTATTGCCAATTTTTAAGAGCTTTTCATTATATATCCAGTTTTGGCATTTTCAGTTGAGGGAAATACAATGAAATAAATCAGTATTACTCTCACCACAATCAGTTTATTGTACATCCTTGGCTGACATATATGTCAAACAGATACAAGATATAGGATGTAAATGAATGTACCATAGTCAGTCAGGTAAGCATAAGCAATTGATAAATTGAATTCTAAATGTAAGTATAGGTACATACAAATACATGCCGTTGTGTAATAAGACCATACACTTGGTCAAATGAAACACACAATAAAGTTGAATTTCATTTTGTAAAATAAATGCCCTTTTTATGAATTGAGCTTTGTACAATTTTTGTATACAAAAGTGTTCCAAATATGGGATACTTCTTGTATACAAAAGTACATTTTTTGTACACTATTTGCATAGTATTTGCATACCTTTTGTATGCAAATCTGTTCCAAATATAGGGTACTTCTTGAATACAAAAAAATATACATAAAATGTACAAATTTATTCAGAATTTTATCTAATGAATTTTGGTAAGGGTGGTCGTCGCGTCGCGACATTTGTGTTCAGATAAGCACTGATTTTCTCACAAACCAATGCGCTCTTCTAGTAAAATCACGAGTACGAGGTTCGACCTTGGCTCCACTTGCGCTAGTTACCGCCGACGACTCGATACCTTCCAAATACCAAATAAATTACCCAATTAAAGCTTGGTAACCTCCCCAGTTTGTACTCGTCGCCATCTTTGTTTATATGAGACCCGTATCGCGCGCATGCGTGGCTCGACGATCTTTTAATTTGAAATGGTAAAACAGGCAGTTTTGGTCGCGGCAAACAGTAAGACAGAATTTGCGACATGAACAAAGGGTATTATGATGGGTGCCGTAATTTTACGGTGTTGCACTGGCCATTCTACCATATTAAAAACAGATATAAAAAGATTACGCGCTTGTCAGTGTTTGTTTATTCACCGCAGATTATACATTAGTGTTGTGCGAGACATCTCACTATAGAATTATACTATACTACACATAGTTATGTTATGGGTAAACTAAACATTATTGTTGGTGCCTAAGCTAGTTTCAAAAGATCATTACAAATACTTGCTGAGGAAAACTGAGAATGAAAACGATTATGGTAGCTAGCTCGGATCTGGGCGCAAGGCTTCTTAGGAAAAATAAATCTAATTCACCCAAGCAACAATATTGGCTCATCCCTTATTCCACAATTCATTACAAACAAAACTTAATCCTTGTTGGTAATAATAATTCTGTTCTATTTTTTCCTGACAGCGTCAAACACTCTTACCACTACACCAGGTAAGCAATATATGAATCGAGAATCTAAAAAGTCTTAATTCATTCTTAATCATTTCATTCATATTTTTATTAATAATTCTGTTATGTTTTTGTTCTTTCTGACAGCACCTGACCCCACTACACAAGGTAAGAATTGCACAACCAGTATATCAGAATCTAAAAGGTGTATTTCATAATGGTATTAATAATTCTGTTATTAACCAGATAAGTAATATGCACTGCTACACCAGGTAAGTAATATACACTGCTACACCAGATAAGGAATATACACTGCTACACCAGGTAATGAATATACACTGCTACACCAGGTAATGAATATACACTGCTACACCAGGTAATCAATATACACTGCTACACCAGGTAGGTAATATATACTGCTACACCAGGTAGGTAATATACACTGCTACACCAGGTAATCAATATACACTGCTACACCAGGTAGGTAATATACACTGCTACACCAGGTAGGTAATATACACTGCTACACCAGGTAATCAATATACACTGCTACACCAGGTAGGTAATATACACTGCTACACCAGGTAGGTAATATACACTGCTACACCAGGTAATCAATATACACTGCTACACCAGGTAGGTAATATACACTGCTACACCAGGTAGGTAATATACACTGCTACACCAGGTAATCAATATACACTGCTACACCAGGTAGGTAATATACACTGCTACACCAGGTAGGTAATATACACTGCTACACCAGGTAATCAATATACACTGCTACACCAGGTAGGTAATATACACTGCTACACCAGGTAGGTAATATACACTGCTACACCAGGTAAGTAATATACACTGCTACACCAGGTAAGGAATATACACTGCTACACCAGGTAGGTAATATACACTGCTACACCAGGTAATCAATATACACTGCTACACCAGGTAAGTAATATACACTGCTACACCAGGTAAGCAATATACACTGCTACACCAGGTAAGGAATATACACTGCTACACCAGGTAGGTAATATACACTGCTACACCAGGTAATCAATATACACTGCTACACCAGGTAGGTAATATACACTGCTACACCAGGTAATGAATATACACTGCTACACCAGGTAGGTAATATACACTGCTACACCAGGTAATGAATATACACTGCTACACCAGGTAGGTAATATACACTGCTCGCCTAGTTAGCAATATACACTGCTACAACAGGTAAGCAATATACACTGCTACACCAGGTAGGTAATATACACTGCTACACCAGGTAGGTAATATACACTGCTACACCAGGTAGGTAATATACACTGCTACACCAGGTAGGTAATATACACTGCTACACCAGGTAGGTAATATACACTGCTACACCAGGTAGGTAATATACACTGCTACACCAGGTAGGTAATATACACTGCTACACCAGGTAGGTAATATACACTGCTACACCAGGTAGGTAATATACACTGCTACACCAGGTAAACAATATACACTGCTACACCAGGTAAGTAATATGCAATATATTCAATTTATGCATATGTGTGAGAGTCATTTATTTTTTATAGAATCACTCTTCATTGTGCTTTTGCATATGTCGAACAAATGTATATTAAATTGAGAAACGGGTTGTGTATTTGCATGATCACTTTCTTAAACGGTTGTTACACGGAATTTGTTGTATGAATGTCATAAGATGTGTATGGAAAACTCTATTAACAGTGACACATTCCCCATACAAAAATGAATATTACTTAGCTTTACTGACAATGCAGAACACAAAGATGTGTTTTCGTCCCGTTGCAGTAATCAAAATTTAGGACATTTGTGTAATCGAGTGCCTATAAAGTGCATTTCATACATAATCTATATTTATAGTAATAATTATGTTATGTTTATTTCCTGTCAGCGTCTGCCACCACTACTCAAGGTAAGTGAGACATCATAAACGCTACGCTACATATATGTGTCGTTTTCTTGACATTTATAAAGGCAATGTGTTCTTGTTGAAGATGTTTAGATAATTCTTTCGAATATTGCATCTTTCATAATGTAATATTAAACAAAATGATTTGAGCATGCTCACAATTTCTCGGGTTTATTATTACTGAAATTATTATTATATAATCGTTTTATGAGAATAAAATTACACATTAAAATTACACATTACACATATGAGTGTGCTCGAGGAAAATCCAGTCAACTGGCGCTTTGCGACCCGTGTGCTTTTACACATTGTGTGCGTGAATGTGTCAAATCCGGTAAACTAGGGAATCATAAACGCGTCGATAATTCGGTCTTGGCATTACACGGAAATATACTTGCGTCGTTTTTCCTGGTCCTGATCGTCGTCGTAGTTGCCCGGCTTTGAACCATGTGTAATCGGACTAAGAAGGAACTTACCTGGGCAATCAAATATACAACCGTAAGTACCATACTCATTAGATTGTGTTACATGTCCCCATCCCTGTTACTTATTGTTAAATTCATTAATTTCGGTAATTTGTTGCTTCAATAATAATATTATATTTCTGCAGAAAAGACAGAATATTGTCTTGGGCCAACACAAACAAACTCATTAACACGGGGAAATGGCAGTTTTCAAACTTCATTAATTGTTATACAATATATAATAAATTCTCAATAAACCAGGTCAGGCTCCCATTCCTGAAGATTTGTTTCGGTCATTCGCGCCGATGTTTTTCCAGATTTTTGAGAATTTCTCTCTGTCTTTTTTTATATAAGCTTTTTAAAAATAAAATAAAACTACTGACAATAGCTTTATCGTAGATACAGTTACATACACAACATACACATGTGGCTTATACCAAAAGACTACGTGGATTGTGTCCATACTCATCACGAACAGGGCTTCTGTTTGGTCATGGTTTGGTCTCAATTCGGAACAATGGCGACAATTGTAATGTAAAATATTATTATCATATACTTCCGGGAATTGTTGGATTACTGGTACTGTTATTAACACAATTGGAACTATTTCGGGATAATTGGATTCGCTTAAAATGTGCTACTGTAATGGTTTGTTTTCACAAAAATATTTTATTTGTTCGTTTTAGATTTTTTCTGATAATTTCTTGTATTGATATCAGTAATGAGGAAATTAAGAACAATACTACCCTACAGTAGCACATTTTAAGCGAATCCAATTATCCCGAAATAGTTCCAATTGTGTTTATTGACAATTCAACAATAATTGCACTAAATAAATGCCGCGTGTTTTATTTGTATGCATGTCAAATATTATCGGTAATAACGATTTTATTGGTATATAAATTATAATTTACCAGTGAGGCAACGTTATCGAATGTATTGTGGCATACACAAAGTGGCAAACTGCGAAAAACAAATACAAGTTACTCGTAATCCAGCTGTTAACTTTCCCAGCAGAGTTAATTACATTGTCATTGTCTAAGTATGCTATTCATCAAAAATGTGTCACAGAAATGTATTGTCGATGGCTGAGACACGGTGAGTTCGATCCGAAATTAACGAGGTTTGTGGAACATGTCGTGTTGTTACTGTTTTCTTTGAAGTGGTTAATATTTTAACAAGAAAGGAACATAACGAAACATTGTTGTATTCATAGTCTTAATGGGAGGTTGTTCTCCTGCCACAACTTTCATAGCACTAATACTCAGTTATACGAAGTCAATTTGACATAATAATACTACAACCAAATGCCAAAAGTCCAACTAATTGTATTCATTATTCATTTATCTTTATTTAGAAAAATTTCATATGCTATACCGTAACAAGCAAGTTGGAAGAACACATAATGTGCCTCAAAAATTACTAACTTGGGGCCTTTTCCGCAAGTGGATGAATGAATGTTACCAGAATGTACCCTCGTTGTCTGTGGGTGCCCTACCCGTTTTGCATCTTCGTTATTTCTACACTATTGACTTGCACGTTTGATGAGTTCGTTATTTCTACATTACTGACTTGCACGTTTGATATGTTCATTATTCCTACATTATTGACTTGCACGTTTGATATGTTCGTTATTCCTACATTATTGACTTGCACGTTTGATATGTTCGTTATTTCTACATTATTGACTTGCACGTTTGATGTGTTCGTTATTTCTACATTACTGACTTGCACGTTTGATGTGTTCATTATTCCTACATTATTGACTTGCACGTTTGATATGTTCGTTATTCCTACATTATTGACTTGCACGTTTGGTATGTTCGTTATTCCTACATTATTGACTTGCAAGTTTAGTATGTTCATTATTCCTACATTATTGACTTGCTTGTTTAGTATGTTCGTTATTCCTTCATTATTGACTTGCACGTTTGATATGTTCGTTATTCCTACATTATTGACTTGCAAGTTTAGTATATTCGTTATTCCTACATTATTGACTTGCACGTTTGGTATGTTCGTTATTCCTACATTATTGGCTTGCACGTTTGATTTGTTCGTTATTCCTACATTATTGACTTGCACGTTTAGTATGTTCGTTATTCCTACATTATTGACTTGCACGTTTGATATGTTCGTTATTCCTATATTATTGACTTGCACGTTTAGTATGTTTGTTATTCCTACATTATTGACTTGCAAGTTTAGTATGTTTGTTATTCCTACATTATTGACTTGCTCGTTTGATATGTTCGTTATTCCTACATTATTAACTTGCAAGTTTAGTATGTTCGTTATTCCTACATTATTGACTTGCTCGTTTGATATGTTCGTTATTCCTACATTATTGACTTGCTCGTTTGATATGTTCGTTATTCCTACATTATTGACTTGCACGTTTGATGTGTTCGTTAATCCTACATTATTGACTTGCACGTTTGGTGTGTTCGTTATTCCTACATTATTGACTTGCACGTTTGATATGTTTGTTATTCCTACATTATTGACTTGCACGTTTAGTATGTTCGTTATTCCTACATTATTGACTTGCACGTTTGATATGTTCGTTATTCCTACATTATTGACTTGCTCGTTTGATATGTTCGTTATTCCTACATTATTGACTTGCTCGTTTGATGTGTTCGTTATTCCTACATTATTGACTTGCACGTTTGGTGTGTTCGTTATTTCTACATTATTGACTTGCACGTTTGATATGTTTGTTATTCCTACATTATTGACTTGCACGTTTGATATGTTCGTTATTCCTACATTATTGACTTGCACGTTTGATATGTTTGTTATTCCTACATTATTGACTTGCACGTTTAGTATGTTCGTTATTCCTACATTATTGACTTGCACGTTTGATATGTTCGTTATTCCTACATTATTGACTTGCACGTTTGATATGTTTGTTATTCCTACATTATTGACTTGCACGTTTAGTATGTTCGTTATTCCTACATTATTGACTTGCACGTTTGATATGTTCGTTATTCCTACATTATTGACTTGCACGTTTGGTGTGTTCGTTATTCCTACATTATTGACTTGCTTGTTTGATTGATTTGTTCGTTATTCCTATATTATTGACTTGCAAGTTTAGTATGTTTGTTATTCCTACATTATTGACTTGCACGTTTGGTATGTTCGTTATTCCTACATTATTGGCTTGCACGTTTGATATGTTCGTTATTCCTACATTATTGACTTGCACGTTTAGTATGTTCGTTATTCCTATATTATTGACTTGCACGTTTGATATGTTCGTTATTTCTATATTATTGACTTGCACGTTTAGTATGTTCGTTATTCCTACATTATTGACTTGCACGTTTGATATGTTCGTTATTCCTATATTATTGACTTGCTCGTTTGATATGTTCGTTATTCCTATATTATTGACTTGCTCGTTTGATTTGTTCGTTATTCCTACATTATTGACTTGCACGTTTGATATGTTCGTTATTCCTACATTATTGACTTGCTTGTTTGATATGTTCGTTATTCCTACATTATTGACTTGCACGTTTGGAATGTTCGTTATTCCTACATTATTGACTTGCTTGTTTGATATGTTCGTTATTCCTACATTATTGACTTGCACGTTTGGAATGTTCGTTATTCCTATATTATTGACTTGCAAGTTTAGTATGTTCGTTATTCCTACATTATTGACTTGCACGTTTGATATGTTCGTTATTCCTACATTATTGACTTGCACGTTTGGTATGTTCGTTATTCCTACATTATTGACTTGCACGTTTGATATGTTCGTTATTCCTACATTATTGACTTGCACGTTTGATATGTTCGTTATTCCTACATTATTGACTTGCACGTTTAGTATGTTCATTATTCCTACATTATTGACTTGCACGTTTGATATGCTCGTTATTCCTACATTATTGGCTTGCACGTTTGATATGTTCGTTATTCCTACATTATTGACTTGCACGTTTAGTATGTTCGTTATTCCTATATTATTGACTTGCACGTTTGATATGTTCGTTATTTCTATATTATTGACTTGCACGTTTAGTATGTTCGTTATTCCTACATTATTGACTTGCACGTTTGATATGTTCGTTATTCCTATATTATTGACTTGCTCGTTTGATATGTTCGTTATTCCTATATTATTGACTTGCTCGTTTGATTTGTTCGTTATTCCTACATTATTGACTTGCACGTTTGATATGTTCGTTATTCCTACATTATTGACTTGCTTGTTTGATATGTTCGTTATTCCTACATTATTGACTTGCACGTTTGGAATGTTCGTTATTCCTATATTATTGACTTGCAAGTTTAGTATGTTCGTTATTCCTACATTATTGACTTGCACGTTTGATATGTTCGTTATTCCTACATTATTGACTTGCACGTTTGGTATGTTCGTTATTCCTACATTATTGACTTGCACGTTTGATATGTTCGTTATTCCTACATTATTGACTTGCACGTTTGATATGTTTGTTATTCCTACATTATTGACTTGCACGTTTAGTATGTTCGTTATTCCTACATTATTGACTTGCACGTTTGATATGTTCGTTATTCCTACATTATTGACTTGCACGTTTGATATGTTTGTTATTCCTACATTATTGACTTGCACGTTTAGTATGTTCGTTATTCCTACATTATTGACTTGCACGTTTGATATGTTCGTTATTCCTACATTATTGACTTGCACGTTTGGTGTGTTCGTTATTCCTACATTATTGACTTGCTTGTTTGATTGATTTGTTCGTTATTCCTATATTATTGACTTGCAAGTTTAGTATGTTTGTTATTCCTACATTATTGACTTGCACGTTTGGTATGTTCGTTATTCCTACATTATTGGCTTGCACGTTTGATATGTTCGTTATTCCTACATTATTGACTTGCACGTTTAGTATGTTCGTTATTCCTATATTATTGACTTGCACGTTTGATATGTTCGTTATTTCTATATTATTGACTTGCACGTTTAGTATGTTCGTTATTCCTACATTATTGACTTGCACGTTTGATATGTTCGTTATTCCTATATTATTGACTTGCTCGTTTGATATGTTCGTTATTCCTATATTATTGACTTGCTCGTTTGATTTGTTCGTTATTCCTACATTATTGACTTGCACGTTTGATATGTTCGTTATTCCTACATTATTGACTTGCTTGTTTGATATGTTCGTTATTCCTACATTATTGACTTGCACGTTTGGAATGTTCGTTATTCCTATATTATTGACTTGCAAGTTTAGTATGTTCGTTATTCCTACATTATTGACTTGCACGTTTGATATGTTCGTTATTCCTACATTATTGACTTGCACGTTTGGTATGTTCGTTATTCCTACATTATTGACTTGCACGTTTGATATGTTCGTTATTCCTACATTATTGACTTGCACGTTTGATATGTTCGTTATTCCTACATTATTGACTTGCACGTTTAGTATGTTCATTATTCCTACATTATTGACTTGCACGTTTGATATGCTCGTTATTCCTACATTATTGGCTTGCACGTTTGATATGTTCGTTATTCCTACATTATTGACTTGCACGTTTAGTATGTTCGTTATTCCTATATTATTGACTTGCACGTTTGATATGTTCGTTATTTCTATATTATTGACTTGCACGTTTAGTATGTTCGTTATTCCTACATTATTGACTTGCACGTTTGATATGTTCGTTATTCCTATATTATTGACTTGCTCGTTTGATATGTTCGTTATTCCTATATTATTGACTTGCTCGTTTGATTTGTTCGTTATTCCTACATTATTGACTTGCACGTTTGATATGTTCGTTATTCCTACATTATTGACTTGCTTGTTTGATATGTTCGTTATTCCTACATTATTGACTTGCACGTTTGGAATGTTCGTTATTCCTATATTATTGACTTGCAAGTTTAGTATGTTCGTTATTCCTACATTATTGACTTGCACGTTTGATATGTTCGTTATTCCTACATTATTGACTTGCACGTTTGGTATGTTCGTTATTCCTACATTATTGACTTGCACGTTTGATATGTTCGTTATTCCTACATTATTGACTTGCACGTTTGATATGTTCGTTATTCGTACATTATTGACTTGCAAGTTTAGTATGTTCGTTATTCCTACATTATTGACTTGCACGTTTGGTATGTTTGTTATTCCTACATTATTGACTTGCACGTTTGATATATTCGTTATTCCTACATTATTGACTTGCACGTTTAGTATGTTCATTATTCCTACATTATTGACTTGCACGTTTGATATGTTCGTTATTCCTACATTATTGACTTGCAAGTTTAGTATGTTCGTTATTCCTACATTATTGACTTGCACGTTTGGTATGTTTGTTATTCCTACATTATTGACTTGCTTGTTTAGTATGTTCATTATTCCTACATTATTGACTTGCACGTTTAGTATGTTCATTATTCCTACATTATTGACTTGCACGTTTGATTTGTTCGTTATTCCTATATTATTGACTTGCAAGTTTAGTATGTTCGTTATTCCTACATTATTGACTTGCTCGTTTGATATGTTCGTTATTCCTACATTATTGACTTGCACGTTTAGTATGTTCATTATTCCTACATTATTGACTTGCACGTTTGATATGCTCGTTATTCCTACATTATTGACTTGCACGTTTGATGTGTTCGTTATTCCTACATTATTGACTTGCACGTTTGATTTGTTCGTTATTCCTATATTATTGACTTGCACGTTTGATATGTTGGTTATTCCTACATTATTGACTTGCACGTTTGATGTGTTCGTTATTCCTACATTATTGACTTGCACGTTTGATTTGTTCGTTATTCCTATATTATTGACTTGCACGTTTGATATGTTCGTTATTTCTACATTATTGACTTGCACGTTTGATATGTTCGTTATTCCTACATTATTGACTTGCACGTTTGATATGTTCGTTATTCCTACATTATTGACTTGCACGTTTGATATGTTCGTTATTCCTATATTATTGACTTGCACGTTTGATGTGTTCGTTATTCCTACATTATTGACTTGCACGTTTGATTTGTTCGTTATTCCTATATTATTGACTTGCACGTTTGATATGTTCGTTATTTCTACATTATTGACTTGCACGTTTGATATGTTCATTATTCCTACATTATTGACTTGCACGTTTGATATGTTCGTTATTCCTACATTATTGACTTGCACGTTTGATTTGTTCGTTATTCCTATATTATTGACTTGCACGTTTGATATGTTCGTTATTCCTACATTATTGACTTGCTCGTTTGATATGTTCGTTATTCCTACATTATTGACTTGCACGTTTAGTATGTTCATTATTCCTACATTATTGACTTGCACGTTTGATATGTTCGTTATTCCTACATTATTGACTTGCAAGTTTAGTATGTTCGTTATTCCTACATTATTGACTTGCTTGTTTGATATGTTCGTTATTCCTACATTATTGACTTGCACGTTTGGAATGTTCGTTATTCCTATATTATTGACTTGCAAGTTTAGTATGTTCGTTATTCCTACATTATTGACTTGCACGTTTGATATGTTCGTTATTCCTACATTATTGACTTGCACGTTTGGTATGTTCGTTATTCCTACATTATTGACTTGCACGTTTGATATGTTCGTTATTCCTACATTATTGACTTGCACGTTTGATATGTTCGTTATTCCTACATTATTGACTTGCACGTTTAGTATGTTCATTATTCCTACATTATTGACTTGCACGTTTGATATGCTCGTTATTCCTACATTATTGGCTTGCACGTTTGATATGTTCGTTATTCCTACATTATTGACTTGCACGTTTAGTATGTTCGTTATTCCTATATTATTGACTTGCACGTTTGATATGTTCGTTATTTCTATATTATTGACTTGCACGTTTAGTATGTTCGTTATTCCTACATTATTGACTTGCACGTTTGATATGTTCGTTATTCCTATATTATTGACTTGCTCGTTTGATATGTTCGTTATTCCTATATTATTGACTTGCTCGTTTGATTTGTTCGTTATTCCTACATTATTGACTTGCACGTTTGATATGTTCGTTATTCCTACATTATTGACTTGCTTGTTTGATATGTTCGTTATTCCTACATTATTGACTTGCACGTTTGGAATGTTCGTTATTCCTATATTATTGACTTGCAAGTTTAGTATGTTCGTTATTCCTACATTATTGACTTGCACGTTTGATATGTTCGTTATTCCTACATTATTGACTTGCACGTTTGGTATGTTCGTTATTCCTACATTATTGACTTGCACGTTTGATATGTTCGTTATTCCTACATTATTGACTTGCACGTTTGATATGTTCGTTATTCGTACATTATTGACTTGCAAGTTTAGTATGTTCGTTATTCCTACATTATTGACTTGCACGTTTGGTATGTTTGTTATTCCTACATTATTGACTTGCACGTTTGATATATTCGTTATTCCTACATTATTGACTTGCACGTTTAGTATGTTCATTATTCCTACATTATTGACTTGCACGTTTGATATGTTCGTTATTCCTACATTATTGACTTGCAAGTTTAGTATGTTCGTTATTCCTACATTATTGACTTGCACGTTTGGTATGTTTGTTATTCCTACATTATTGACTTGCTTGTTTAGTATGTTCATTATTCCTACATTATTGACTTGCACGTTTAGTATGTTCATTATTCCTACATTATTGACTTGCACGTTTGATTTGTTCGTTATTCCTATATTATTGACTTGCAAGTTTAGTATGTTCGTTATTCCTACATTATTGACTTGCTCGTTTGATATGTTCGTTATTCCTACATTATTGACTTGCACGTTTAGTATGTTCATTATTCCTACATTATTGACTTGCACGTTTGATATGCTCGTTATTCCTACATTATTGACTTGCACGTTTGATGTGTTCGTTATTCCTACATTATTGACTTGCACGTTTGATTTGTTCGTTATTCCTATATTATTGACTTGCACGTTTGATATGTTGGTTATTCCTACATTATTGACTTGCACGTTTGATGTGTTCGTTATTCCTACATTATTGACTTGCACGTTTGATTTGTTCGTTATTCCTATATTATTGACTTGCACGTTTGATATGTTCGTTATTTCTACATTATTGACTTGCACGTTTGATATGTTCGTTATTCCTACATTATTGACTTGCACGTTTGATATGTTCGTTATTCCTACATTATTGACTTGCACGTTTGATATGTTCGTTATTCCTATATTATTGACTTGCACGTTTGATGTGTTCGTTATTCCTACATTATTGACTTGCACGTTTGATTTGTTCGTTATTCCTATATTATTGACTTGCACGTTTGATATGTTCGTTATTTCTACATTATTGACTTGCACGTTTGATATGTTCATTATTCCTACATTATTGACTTGCACGTTTGATATGTTCGTTATTCCTACATTATTGACTTGCACGTTTGATTTGTTCGTTATTCCTATATTATTGACTTGCACGTTTGATATGTTCGTTATTCCTACATTATTGACTTGCTCGTTTGATATGTTCGTTATTCCTACATTATTGACTTGCACGTTTAGTATGTTCATTATTCCTACATTATTGACTTGCACGTTTGAT
Source organism: Saccoglossus kowalevskii (assembly GCF_978046115.1). NCBI lineage: Eukaryota > Metazoa > Hemichordata > Enteropneusta > Harrimaniidae > Saccoglossus > Saccoglossus kowalevskii. The sequence goes on along the minus strand of NC_140646.1, from coordinate 23,442,258 downwards.
ATGTTCGTTATTCCTACATTATTGACTTGCAAGTTTAGTATGTTCGTTATTCCTACATTATTGACTTGCACGTTTGATATGTTCGTTATTCCTACATTCATACATTATGGCCGCGATCGATAATTTTTGCAAAACTGGATAAACCGTCGAGAGAAACCGACAAGATTACGCCGAGCCCATGCATATTTCACAAAAGTTTCGGAAATGCAAATTCAAGATATTAATAAATTTCGATAATCATGTCTTTCGGACGATTGAAGTAAATTTTTAATTCATTTATTGAGCTAAACTCGCTAAATGAAATGTAGGTATTTAAACGTGTTTACAGTATTCTCACCGTTGGTGGCTCTATTCGATTTTAATAAAACATTGCATGGAGCTGTATGATCTGAGATACGAAACGATTCGAAGTCATTTTTAATACAATCTACGTCTAATACAAAAATGTATGAAATGTGAAATAAGAGCTACCTGTTAAAAAAATAATAACGTTAACAGAATCTCCTGTATCACAGTGTAAACGTTTTACAAATTGTCATTAAAGCGGGAGAGTCGTCGCCTGCGCATGCGTCGGATGGCCACAGCGTGTCATTGTTTACAAACAAGTGTCTATCCATGAACGTTTTTAGTGTGTGTTGTTATCGTCGATTAGGACTCAATTCCCGCGCGTGCGCAGGTGACGACCCTCCCACTTCAAGGTAACGAAAGTCATCGTATGCCATAAGAATACAATGTGTATGAAAGTAAATATAGAAAATTTCTTAAAATATAGTTCCTGAAAATTAATGAAACCACGTGCACTCAGGCTGTATAAAGAAATTCTAAATCATGATATAAAATAAACACAAGTAACGGGTACAAATAAACGAACGTCCCAGTTTGCAAATATTACTGATCAGTTGGATTTATAACAGTAGTTGTAAGAATGGCTTTTAAATATTAGTAGTTGTTTTCGATTTATATTAATTATAAAATATTTTTTCTGATAATAATAGTAGGGCATCGCCCACCAAGATACAATTGTTCTTGTGGGTTTGGAGGATATCAGTGACAGTATTACGTAGAATAATTAATACGATAAACGGATAAACTTGGTTCCCGGGTTCGCTTTGTCGCCTCTTTACGACCCTCGACCGTGCACCGACAATGATTATGAAGGTTCCTTATCTATAAGCCAACCCACGTGATATTGTGACTCACCATGACGCTTAAAATAAGTTAATGTGATTGGTTAGCACGTTAGATTGCCAAATAAGGAAAGCTGGACATTCGTGATTATACTAGACGTGGCGTGCTTGAAAGTGTCAAAATGGTCTAGCCATGCATAATACATTGAATGTGTTAATTAAAGGTGTTAAAATAAAGACAAAAGTAACATTGCATGGGAAAGTTAACGCATACTGGCATATGCGGGCGGCACAGCAGAGTGGTGACTACTCCATCTATCATGGAAACGTGGAACTGTATTTCAGTTCGGATGACAAAATGAAATACGCGAAATGACCAATCCCGCGGGAAAAACAAAACAAAACATATTTTAGAGGAACTTCCGTCACATAATTCCATAAGCAAATATTAACACTAACTAGGTACACAATCGCATTCTCCTATATTCCAGCTTCCTGGAAACGTATATACTACATTGCCATAGTTAGCATAGTCACTTATGGAGAATATCCTAATCCCAATTTCTGCTGTCGTTACCTTATTTCCATCTAACTGGTACAATTTAAAAGGAGAGATGGTAAACTTTTGAACTGTACCTGTATAAAACATTTATGTTGAGAAAAAAATATATAAAAATATATTCTCTGTACATTAACACTCAGACTAATATTAAATTGTCTGAAATTCACAACTCATTCACAATTTCATCCTCATCAATATTAAAAATATGCACCGTGCGCCGATCTTTCAAATTGTGGGGACCCACATTCACAACAAAAGACTGATTGTAGGTGTCAATTACAGAAAAACCCAATACCACACAATCATATAGCCGACAGTATTGAAAACTGATTATGACGGTCGGTATTTATTGGTCTGGTTTTTGACGCAATAAATCAAAAACTGACTTTCAAATCACTTACTATCATTCGGTATTCAAAATACCCCTTTCAATCCCACAAGGATAAATACTTGTATATAAAATTGATATCAACGCTATTGATAAATCCACAAATGGTTTCGAATTGGACTTTTTGCTGATGATACAAATTTATTTTAACTTCATTCATTAGAAATAAAAATATTCATCTTTCCAACATTAATAATTACTTTCACTTAGTGAACGAATGAGAAATCTTACAATTAATATCGCAACAACATTTACGTAATTGTTAAAGAATACTCTCGATATCAGTGACGATTGAGGGCAGTATGGGTGTCACTAGAAAACATATAGAGGGCGTTTTCTCAGAAAACTATTGAGGCGTTTTCAAAACCAATATTGAAAAAAACATTATTTAAACGAACGAGGATTACTTATTATTTGTTATACAAATTATCATTAACCAAACTCAAGTTGTCGCCAAATGTAGCCAAATTTCACGTTTATTAATTCTGAATGCAGTGTCGCGTCAATTATAATTACAATTTGTAGGCATATGCTCCGTATCTCGATAAGGTGCCCGTGGTACGATACTAGAATACGAAAAACTGAATAAAGGCAAGTTGAAAATATACATAAATTAATAAATTTAATCTGTTTTTGAGTGTGGCGTATTGATATCAACAAACTAGTTTTCAATACATGGAAAACGGACGAGTGTTTTCTCTCTATTTAAGGATTTCTCATTCTGGGACCACTTCGGTAAGTTGAAGCATGATGGGTGAAGCAGTGAACGGTGTATGAATTACAGTGTGTGGATTTGGGAATAAAAGCTAACGTGCAATAACATGAATGCTTTCATATATAATGAATGTACTGTAATAAAGGTGTTCTCTGTACTCTCAGACTACTATAGAACTACTATAGTGTTCTTAGCTTTACAGTGTTGTATTGTAACCTGATACGTGACATGTATAATTGTCAGCCCAGGTGACTCGCGTGTCAAAGAAAGCTATAGTATTATAATTAGACATGCGCAGTTGACGCATTCCAATTGCCCATTTACAACTGCAAACGAAGTGCGTGCGCAGGGTCACGTATGAAAACAAAGTAGTTCGGGATAGTTTTTCGAAGATGCATTCTTATTTGAGACGGGAACAGAGGCCAATATTTCATTGATGTTAACAAGTTAGGCTTCTTTGAATATAGAAGAGCAATATTATGTACTTTATTAAATTAGACATTACATCTATTCATCCGCGCGCAAAACAGAAGTAAACAGCTCGCCATTTTTTTAATTCCGGATCATGGTAGGAAAAGTCAAGGACGCTGATATTTATACGCAGCAAGGAATTTCGAAATACATAAACGACGATGATTTGTTGCATTGTCATGCCATATTTTATGTGTTAGTAATTGTAATATAACCCCAATCAAAATGATTAAGCAGTGGCGACTGGAGGACTTTGATCCAAACCTGCCGAACGAGGCGAATAAATTTGCCGAAGATTTGGACCAGTTCGAAACAACCAGTCCCGATGAAATGCAACGATCCCTTAGGCGAACGTGGAAACCATCGGAACCAGAATTTCCCGAGCTTGACGCAGCCACTCGGTACAGTAATAAGAGCCCTCATTATATTAGTCCTACGCAAAAGAAGGCGGATACTGTCAGTGGGGAGTCGGCTTCGTTCACCTACCCACGGAAATCCGATACGGAGATCAGAGCAAAACATAGTTATCGCAGTACTGGAGGACACAACGCTGAGCCTACGTACAGTACTCCTTCGTTGTCCAACAGACAACGTCTGAGTTCTGAAATCGGGAGAAACTCTCCACCAGCCACGTCTAACACTCCACAAAATATGTCAAACCCAGAAGACACCGCGATGGGATACAATAGTCTGCCCAACCCAAAAAGTGACAGCGACAGTGGCTATTATGCCAGTCCCGAGAGGACGACGCGATATGACCACCACGATTATTATTCTCTACAAGACAGCTACGGATCTAAACATGATACTCGCCAGACTGTGATGTCATCAAGTCCTTCTATTGAAAGTAGATACCCAAATAGGAACGGTTCACACCCACATGACCCGCAGTCGACACTAGAGAGACAAGCTTTATCACCGAAGACTACGACAAGTAGGCCATCGTACATGGAATCCCGGTATCCAAGCGGTCGACCTCCGCCGTCAGGGCCAAGTAGTTTATCTCCTTCCTACGAACACAAGTATACAGGTCCGAGGACAAATTTGGCAGATCCTTACGAAAAATATCCCGCTGCCACAAGACCTGGCGCTAATACTACTGCTGCAGGATATTTTAATTACGACAGGCATTCCAGTCCACGATCCACTGGTGTCGTTGCTCCAAGCCATAACAGGAATTCCTCCGAGAGACTCAGCCACCAATACGATTCGAGAGCGTCACCGGAATCGACCCGACCAAGTTTAAGGGAGAAACGAGAGGCATTCTTTGGGGGTGGCAGTCCAACATCGCCAGTTGGGGGAGAACAACGCGACCTTGTGAGTTCATCTTCACCAACATTGTCTACCCAGCATTCACCTGTAGAACAAACTTCAAACTTGCACCATCAACATCACCAAAGGTCAAGTCCATATGAACAGCAGCATTATCAGCAATCTCATTCCACTAGCACGCCATCAAGTCACCAGACAAGTCCAATGCCAAGTCAGTATAACCCGGTCCATAACTATTCGCCGGAATCCTCGTTTACCAGGTATCAAAGGCCACCAGAAGAAAATAAGTCTCCCGTTGATGAACGTTACCACAGTTACCAAAACAGACAGCATGAATCCCCTAGTCCATCAAGACCAGAAGTGGGCGGTAGACCAGTTAGTTATCCATCGAGACACAGCCCAAATGACAGCCGAGAATATAGACCACAGAGTTATCCACCTAAATACGATGTTAGCCCAAAAGAGGTATCAAGACCCAGAAGGTATGAATACACTCCCATAGAACCCAATGTACATTCTAGTATACCGAACACTGCAATAGCAAATGGAGTGAAATACACAGCGGAGCCGTTGCAGAAGGCTCTACCACCCCAGGTCACAGAGGGGCGCACAAGGTTGCCATATCAAGTAACTCCGCCAAGGAAACCTGGTCCTAGTACCGCTGAGCAAAAGCTGGAAGAACTCACGAGACAGCTCGAGGAAGAACTAGAGATTAATCCGGAAGGAGAGTTTTTTGGTGAGTACTTAATTTAGTACTTTCATATGAAAATGTTTGCCATTGATTTTGCTGTCCTTCCTCCCCAATCTTCTTTCACAAAATGTGGTGCTGCTGATCTATGCCCAACATTTGAATGCCAATATCAATTGTTGTCACCATTCTTTCACAAATTAAAAATGCATATTTTTTTTCATATTTTTAAAAAAATTATGAAAAAAAAAATGATGTGAAATTATGTTCATTTGGTAGGAGAAAAAATGGCATTCAAAAGGTTAAAATATCGATATATTGGAAACGAATATAATTAACTAGTTTGAGCACCAGATGGTTAGAATCAATTTCTTAGCTACTTTGTATGTCTAAATAAAAAAAAAAAAAATGACTGAATGATTTTGACATAAGCTCATGTCAAATATGGGCAATTTTGTTGCTATGACAACAGTTACTAAGTAACTTTGTTGTGTTAATTATCATGCAAAGTTTTAGACCACATCCATTCAATACCCAACTATGACATGCGCATCAGGTTCCTGCAGGTAATGTTAAATTCTCTACACAAATTTATTTAGTGTACAGTTTTGCCATTCTACAATTGTACTGTGACCAAGGGATAAATAAGTATGGACGACAGAGGTATAATTATCTGGTACAACGAATTCCCGTACTGAGTTTATTTACCAAGATTACACAGGAGAGCGACACTGTAAATTACAGGAACTAAAAACCTAAAAGATATAAAAATACAATAATTTATATTGAGAAAATTAACGATAATTCAAATAAAAAATACATTTCACACTAATACTGGAGTCGCCATTCAATGAAAGCAAACAAAAGATTAGTTAAAGCACATGTCAGGAACAAAGGGTTGCATGGTCATTGAAGCACTTGGCCAGAACAATAGAAACAATCTACATACCCACTCAGTTGGTCAAATCTAACAAATTCCACTCAGTTTGGCTTATATTGAGAATGTTTCATTTTTTTTCAAACTCTTTTAAATTGGGAAATATTAATATTCATATATCTCTTTAATACTTATGAGCTAGTGACAGTCCCATTGGGCGGGCGAGATCCCTGCTTATAGTATTTCAAACATATTTTTCTGAGATTATACATTGTACCTACACATCGCAGTCTTTAAAAGCTGACAAAAAATTTACCTACATTTTGTTTATATCAATAACTTGTGTTTTCAATAATATAAGTCTGTGTGAAATTGTCATGCAAATGAATATTTGTGTTTCCATGGTAATTTCAAAATGAATCTCCTAATATTGTTAAATGGTTTTAATTTCGCTAAAGAAAATTCTGACATGGAAAATTGTGTTCCAGTGAACATATCACTGGGGGTTAAAACCCTCTTCTTACCGACGCCATAAAATACCATGTGAAAAATGGACACCTATTTTCCCAGCATACATTTCACACTAACTAGCCAAGACTTTTTGTGTAATTTCAACCAATTTCAATTGTCAAGTACTGCCTTTTAAGTAATCAAATTGACATTAAACTTGGTTTTCCATTTAGAATAGAATATTGTCTTCTCATTTCATGAAATTCAGACACATAAATTAAGTTGTACGATTAGAGGAGGGTTACAAAAATATGCTAATTACGATAAACATGACAGCTGTGAATTTTGTTAATAAATCATGAAACCAGAGATAAAATTGAACTTGCCTAAAAGAGTAAGTCATGGTTTATCAAGTAACTATGCTACTTGAGAATTTGAATTTGGGGGGGGGGGGGGGGGTCCAAAAATGTTACCCCCCCCCCCCCCAAAATATGGTTTTGTATGGCTTGGGGTGTTTCCAGTCTAAAATCAATTATATGGTATTTTATGCGTTCAGATTGTGCAGAACGTAGGGCATTTATCTTATGGCATTATATGGCTACAGTAATAATTAAAGATATGGTACTTTATGGTTTCAGAAGGAATAAGTACTCAGCCAGATAATATGGGTTTTTATGGCTTGGGAAAGGAAATCGTTGGTCCATAAAATACCATGTTATGGTAAAATATGGTTTGGGGAATACACGTTTATTTTATCATAACCTCAGGACCACAAAATATGGTACTTTATGGTTTCAGAAGGAATAAGTATTCTGCCAGACAATATGGGTTTTTATGGCTTGGGAAAGGAAATCATTGGACCATAAAATACCATGTTATGGTAAAATATGGCTTCAGGTTTTTATTTGAGAAAATATAATTACCTAAATGCGACGATCAAATTCTGTTAAACTCTGAATAATTTTGAAACTCAAAATGATGTCAACAGATTTAGCATTTACATGTACTGCCTGTGTAGTAACCTTTTTATGGGCTAAAATAGCTGTCATTTTGAAAATGTTAATGATCTTCATTTGTTTATAGACTAGCGGCACTAGAAGAATTTGTTTATCAAAAGAAATGAACATTTCTACAGTTTGACAACTTGGCTAAAGAAAAACTAAGTATGAATATGATAAACAAAAACGTCTGGACAGATAGAAGCAAAAATATGTCATTAGTCTAAACAGATTTGCACCTGTGTATCAAATTTTAATGAAATATTGATGGTATAGTAACACATGGTTTAGTGAACTCTGACACCATATATTACCATAAAATTTTAAATCTGAAACCATAATATACCATTTCACAATCAAGTATCATATAAAATGCCATAAATTACCATATTCAATCCAAGTGGAACAAATTTTACCATAAAAAACCATAATGTCCATAATAGCTGATACCATAATAAACCATAAATCCATACCAACAGCAATATGGCCCAATCCATAAAAAGCCATGCGTGATTTTTTAGTGATGACTAGAAAAATACCTTTCGTGTATTTCATAAAAGTAGTATAATACATAAAGGACATCATAATAGATATAATGCATACAAGAAATTGTAAGAATATTCCATAATCTAAAGTTCGGGAGATGTAAAACCAAAAGAGACAATGTGCAAAAATGGCTATGGTATTTTAAGGTATCAGGCAAAAATGCCCTCTATTTTCACAAGGTTTTTTATGGTGTCGGTAGGATAACACAAAATATATATTGGCTAAAAAAGGTTATTAAGACTGAACTTAAAATCACAGTAAACATTTTACTAAGGTTACTTTTTAAGACAAGGGAGTCACAGTAAACACTTCACTGAGGTCCTTGAAACAGGAAGTCACAATGGAAATTTCTTTAAACAAGCGCCTTCATGAAATCTGTTGAATCGGCAATTCAAGGTGACTTGGTCTTGTAAAACTTTTGCAAAAGTTGCCATGTTTTAGAAACAATTAAACCTTAGTGATTTTGTTGCATATTTCAAATTTCCTAATTTGTACAAAAACTGTTTCCATGAAAGAATCTATTATTACCTCACATTTATCAAATTCTATTCTGGTAAAAACACTTTTGTAAATAACAGATGTCATATTACTTTTTAATTCAGTAATGTGAGTGGTTCCAACCCAGCATTCATTGCTTCTGTAGGCGTGTCTTGGTTGAAAGGGTCATTCAACTTTAATAGTCCACTTGACCCCAAAACCAATGAGTACACATACTTAATTAACCCTACAAGTCTAGTCTTCAGGACATACATACCAATCTTCAATAAGATAGGGGGTACATTAGTCGTTAAAGTACTGTATACCTTACTGGTACTATCAAATTACAATAATTGAAGGTCTAAAAATATTCCTGTCATAACAGATCGGGTGACATAATACATATAATGTTAGGCAGATCATGAAATGGTTTTCTATGTATTATCTCGAATAAGGTAGTAAAAATACGTAGCTGAAAGAAAACACTGAAATTGTACTGGGCCTAACCAGGGGGGTGCTTTTAATCATTGTTTTAGAGACTCGCATATTGTTAAGATGACCAAATTGTGTCTGTCAATTTTGCTAGTTGCTGTATTAGTAACATATTGGTTGCTGTATTAGTAACATATTGGTTGCTGTATTAGTAACATATTGGTTGCTGTATTAGTAACATATTGGTTGCTGTATCAGTAACATATTGATTGCTGTATTACCAACATATTGGTTGCTGTATTAGTAACATATTGGTTGCTGTATTAGTAACATATTGATTGCTGTATTACCAACATATTGGTTGCTGTATTAGTAACATATTGGTTGCTGTATTAGTAACATATTGATTGCTGTATTAGTAACATATTGATTGCTGTATTATCAACATATTGATTGCTGTATTACCAACATATTGGTTGCTGTATTAGTAACATATTGGTTGCTGTATTAGTAACATATTGATTGCTGTATTAGTAACATATTGGTTGCTGTATTAGTAACATATTGATTGCTGTATTACCAACATATTGGTTGCTGTATTAGTAACATATTGGTTGCTGTATTAGTAACATATTGGTTGCTGTATTACCAACATATTGGTTGCTGTATTAGTAACATATTGATTGCTGTATTACCAACATATTGGTTGCTGTATTAGTAACATATTGATTGCTGTATTACCAACATATTGGTTGCTGTATTAGTAACATATTGGTTGCTGTATTAGTAACATATTGGTTGCTGTATTAGTAGCATATTGATTGCTGTATTAGTAACATATTGATTGCTGTATTACCAACATATTGGTTGCTGTATTAGTAACATATTGGTTGCTGTATTAGTAACATATTGATTGCTGTATTAGTAACATATTGGTTGCTGTATTAGTAACATATTGGTTGCTGTATTAGTAACATATTGATTGTTGTATTACCAACATATTGGTTGCTGTATTAGTAACATATTGGTTGCTGTATTACCAACATATTGGTTGCTGTATTAGTAACATATTGATTGCTGTATTACCAACATATTGGTTGCTGTATTAGTAACATATTGGTTGCTGTATTAGTAACATATTGGTTATCATTGACATGCTTGTTTAGAAGTTCTTAATAAGTAACAAAGAAGTATCTGGAAAAATAAGTCAAATTTTAAAAGTTGCATTCCAACTTTGCAGAATTGTAAGTTTAACTGAGTTACCAACTCCAATATGCTAGTACACACTGTAAAATGTTTAGATGGATGGGTATTGAGAAATTAATCGCAGAATATGAAATTAAACAGAGCTCTTATGTGTCTATAATTATTCCAGTATACTGTAAATGTAGTGTTAGGTTCATGTGGTTATAGATACTGTAGAATACTTTATTTTCGCTTGGAATTAATTTTCGCTAAAGAAATGATTTAGTGAAAATAAAATCCAGTGAATATACCTTTTTTTCTGTACTAGTGTTCTACATTCAACTCATCAAAAATTAGTAAAAATAAATTCCATACAAAATACCCAAAACGTCTTTTCAGCGAAAATTAATTTCAGCTAAAATAAATTATTTTATAGTAGGCTTCTAATGGAGCAAATACAGCAACCAAATCTCCTATCTCACAGTGCTTGACACTAAGGGTAATCCTCTAGCCTAAGTGAGGTAAAATTGCCATTTGGATTATTGTATAGTAACTCACTCACAGACTACAGCAGGTATATATACATATATAGGTAACATGCAATTAGGAGAAGTGATTTTAAAAGTTGATATCAAGCCCTGTCTCTGAGATAAGAAGCATTTTACTGTTAAAGGTTTAGATGAGGCAGATTTGTAGTATTAACATTCAGTATCGGAAGGGGTGCCATGTGGGTGTGGAAGTCACTGAGGTCATCATTGCTTTGATTCTGTGCCCACACCTGATTCATTCCAATGCGCTAGATCAAGTTCCTCCCACTCTTAGTAAGTTTTCTGTGTAAGACATTCTTAAGAAGTAAGCGCCAATGTAAAATAAAGTGGAATTCTTCACAAAGGATGTGAGTCTAATTCAGGGTTATGCACACGAATGCCAATGCACTGACCTGAATAGCTGATACAATGGGGGGTATTCATATGTATACATATAGAAATTACAAGACAGGTAGTGGCAGTTTACAATAGGTGGAGTCTATTGAAGGTGACAAGGAATGATGTTGTCTGTACAACTATAATTTATAAGTATAGGGATCTGCAAGCAGCTTCAGTAAATAAATACTTCATGAAATACGATCCCTGTTATACCAGGTTTCATTAAGGTGTGAATTTGTTTTATTAATATTTATTAAGGTTTATCCCAAAAGACCCCTATGCTTCATTCAAATCCAAAAAAGATGCTTTCATTGACTGAACAAGATTTTGTAACACCTATTATCCATGAGTCTTTGTAGGATTTCTTCAAACATTGGCCGCTTCACTGCCTTGAATGCAAAAGATAGATCCATAAACAAATTTGTTTAAAATGCTGGAAGTTACAGTGATTCGTTCTCTAAAGTAAATTTAAAAGAATGTAAGTACAACTACTAGCGTTATCGTTGGCACAGAACATTGAATGACGATATTGAGCCAGTGTCAAATGGGAGGTTAAAGGTTAACTGACTGCAGTGAAGTTCTATCGGACGGTATGCATCCGGTATTGATTCAGTTTTTGAATTTGTAAACATTTATAAATGTTTAATGTAAAACAAATTCACACTTTTGTGAAATCTGGTGTATCATTCCTCAGGTGTACTACATGTATAACTTTTTTATAAACTTAATTGTGAAGCAAACACCCCCCCCCCCCCAAAAGATAATAAGATCTATTATTTGTGTAATTGGGGCAGTAAGTACTGTCGATGAATGACCATTCATCTCGTAGGCAGAGGTCAATCTTGGAACCCAGTCATCTTACAAATGATAAGTCTTAAGTGTATGTTGACATACAATCAAAAAATTAAACCAGAGAGATTGCCATATAAATCTGTGTTTAACCCTTCACCACCATTTCCCGCTTTTCATCACAAACTCACAAAATAGTCCCGTTTATGGTCTGCATTTTCCTTCAGAAGATTGGGACGAAAATAGCAATATGTTTCGAATAGAAACTGAAAATTTGTCTGTTGGCTCCAAAACTAGGGTTAATTTTCCAGATTATTGCAGAATATAAGAAAAAAGTGTGACGAGAAAGGGGCGAGAAAGTCTAATGGTGAAAATGCAGGGGGAGTCACAGACTCGGGAGGAAACAATAAATGATATTTTGTTCTTCGTTTTAATAATTTAGTTTCTCTGTTTTCATTGTCTATTATAGTAACATTATTTTTTCCTTCTTTTTTTAAATGGTCATTGCACTAGATACTTCAAATTCCTGAATCCTCCTCAGGCAATAAGTTTGTAATCCTAGTCCTTGACCCTTGACCTAGTTAGGTCAACCCACTCATGTTTGCAAACATTGTCCAGTAAATTGTAATCGGTCAAAACAACGTCCTCTGGATGTATTCTGGGAGCAATAGTGTTGTATATAAAACAGGAAGGGAACAAGTATTTTTAAATAAAACGTTGGTGGTATAGGCATCTGGCATGGTGGTGCGGGCATCTGGCATGGTGGTGCAGGCATTTGGCATGGTGGTGCAAGCATCTTGCATGGTGATGCAGGCATCTGGCATGGTGGTGCAGGCAACTGGCATGGTGGTGCAAGCCTCTGACATGGTGATACAGGCATCTTGCATGGTGATGCAGGCATCTTGCATGGTGATGCAGGCATCTGACATGGTGCAGGCATCTGGCATGGTGGTGCAAGCATCTTACATGATGGTGTAGGCATCTTGCATGGTGGTGCAGGCATCCGACATGGTGCAGGCATCTGACATGGTTCATGCATCTTGCATGGTGGTGCAGGCATCTGACATGGTGCAGGCATCTGGCATGGTGGTGCAGGCATCTGACTTGGTTTGCATCTTGCATGGTGGTGCAGGCATCTGGCATGGTGGTGCAGGCATCTGGCATGGTGGTGCAGGCATCTGACATGGTGCAGGCATCTTGCATGGTGGTGCAGGCAATTGGCATGGTGGTGCAGGCATCTTGCATGGTGGTGCAGGCAATTGGCATGGTGGTGCAGGCATCTGGCATGGTTGTGCAGGCATCTGGCATGGTGGTGCAGGCATCTGACATGGTGCAGGCATCTTGCATGGTGGTGCAGGCAATTGGCATGGTGGTGCAGGCATCTGGCATGGTGCAGGCATCTGGCATGGTGGTGCAGGCAATTGGCATGGTGGTGCAGGCATCTGGCATGGTGGTGCAGACTAAAAGTAATACAGCTAATGATGTCTGTTACTATACTATATGTCATCACACTATGACATGTGAATCAAAGCTAAGCACTTAATAATAATTGAATAATTGACTAGTAAATAATTGCTAAGCAGAGGTATTAGCTTTTTCTGCCAGAATTGCACATTCAAGATTTGTGAGTTGCATGTTCCTTGATTCAGAATTTCAAACTCAAATTCAGTCTCACATAATCTCAGCCTTCAAAATATTTATTTAACCCCCCTCTTCCTTCTTGTACTTGAGCTTAAATTCAATAAACAAATTGGTCTCAGTTGTCAAAATGCCTTTACTGCTGAGTACTAATGGTAGATTCCCTTGGCGGCTCATTTTATTTTTACAAACTTCAAGTGAACTCACATTATAGTAATCAATCTATTTATAGAATTTAAATGTCTCTGATCTGGACTCTTTCCTAACATGTCATCAATCTGTGTTCATGTTTTCTCACATGTGTTCTGTGTTACAGCCATGAAATGTCACTTGGTGAGAGACCCAAGTAGGTTTCGTCTCGAGTGTGCATTAATTTTAAATCTATGCAGTAATCCGCCAGGTTGGAAATGCTCTGATAATAATCTGCTTCACTGCAAAAGCTTAGCTTAGATCATGGACGTAAAAGTCTGTCTTTTACCTCCATGCTTAGATGCAGTATGTGCAGGGATTTTCAAAATATTTATATAACCAGTGTATTTAATTAGTTTACTGCAATTTATTGAGTTGATCTTGAACTTGATGTTTACTCAGTGGCAGTGCATGCTTTGAAACACTCTCATTTTAATACAGTGTGTAGTATTTCTATTGGAATGCAGGATTAGCTTTATTACAATGGAATGTGTATTCACATATGGTCAATATTTATTTGTGAGTGTGCGGTCAAAGAACATAAAGTTTATACATGTTACTGTGTTCCCACAGACCGACCGGTACAGGAAGTTAGTAGAAGACAAAAGATTTTTTCGTCAGCGTGGGCGGAAAGGTGTTAATCATTGTCTTGTTCTGTTTGTGATTGGTCCTGGCAACGTTTGGGGGATCGTGACGTAGCTCCGTCTGTGAGAATATACATTTTAAAGTAACCATATATCATAATTATGCATATTTTATAATTATTCGTTCATTTCATAATTGTTTTCCATATATTCATGTAAGATTGGATGTTAAGGCCTGCTCGGAAAATGAAAACATCTAGTTGTAAAGTTTTAGTACAAAGACAGACTATGTATCCATGACAACATGTAAAAGTCATGTGACCATCACTATTTACTGTAAATGCGTTAATTATTCACTGGCTTTTATTTAAAAGTGAAATTCGCCAAATTAAATCTATGTGATCATGTAAAATAACAATAAAACTCATTGTTTTCCTTGACAAATTTGTGAAATTAAAACACTGTGATTATGCGCAAAACATCAGAATAGTGAAATTAAATGTCTGTGAAAATAAATGGTTTTACAGTACCGGTATATCGGGTCATGTTGTGCAAGGGACCAATTTAAGGCGTTCAGTCGGGTTTCAGGACAACGCTGGTTGTATATAAGTAACTTAAATGTTGGAATATTACTTATGAGCCCATTGTCAGACAGATGGTTGATTATTTATGAAAGAAATCTATGAAAATCACAAAAATAAACAAATCTGACAGAGGTTCCTCAAAGGTCAAGTACTAATAAAAGCAAACTGAATGATAGTTTTTAAGAAAAAAATAGAAATTGAAAATATAATGACAAATATTCAATAAAAATTAGTTATCAAGAGACCCACATATCAACTACAATCTGGCTTGTATTTTCCTTTATGATGAAGATGATGGTTTTAAAAAAGAAATATATTTTTTGACAAAAATATTCGCAAAAAAATTATGATATTGTCACACAATGAACAAATCGGACAAAGAACCCACCTGAAATACCGACATACTGTAAAATCTGTATTAGAAGCCGCGGCTTCTATTAAAATGGTAGAATGCAACAGAGGGGATGCGGCTTCTATTAGAGCATCTACACATATGAGAAATGATGAATTTTTGGTTCTCAATTATTCAAATAGAATGGATGCGACTTCTATTAGGGATGCGGCTTCTAATACAGATTTTACGGTACCAATTATCAAAGCAAATGAGCTGGCAGTTTTCACGGAAAAGTCAAAAATATCATTTATTACCAACAATGACAAAAATATATAAACTAAAAATATTTGATAAGAATAAATTAGAGACCAGTACTGTGAGTGGTATGTCAAATTCATAAACAACCAGCTCAGTTATCTTTACTCGTATATATTTTCCTCTTTTTTGATCTCAATTATCAGTTAGCCAATTAAATATGATTTTCAATACATGAAATGATTTTGTAATGTAAAGAAAAGACTCCAAGATCCAAAACAGTAAATCAATAAATAAATATGGATTTACTATATTCTAAATAATAAATGGCTACACAACCAAAAACAGTTACCGATGTGATTGACATTGCTTTCATCCAAGTCTATTTGACATAACAAAGTGAGTTCTCACGTGTGAGTGTGACTTATAGATAGGCTGTATTGTTCGTATTATTTCAAGTTATTTTCATGTAAAAAGCAACAAAAGTCAGTATTGCAATCAAAAGAATAAAAGAAAAATGCAGTACTAATGATTAGTGGAAATACGTCATTATATTGATAAATTTATTTTCATTAAAAAAGCACCCCCATATTATATTATCAAATAAAAGGTCTGTATGGGAAAATGGATCTGAATAGCGCCCTCTATGGTACTTAGTCTTAAACAATTACATTTTCCAGGAATTTTCATGGATTTAATCTGAACAAAATATTCAAGCCATACAAATTTTTATACAATTGGTGATGATTTATTAATGATCTCTTAATTACAATTGTAAAACTAATTAAGTATGGTTGCAGATATGTATCTGATTAAATAAATAACACTTAACTAAAATAACTGTCAGTTTTTTGTCATCTGGCATCCAAATGTTTGTATGATAAATATTGTTAATAATTTAACATTGTATTACTTTAAATAATTACAGTTGTGTTGTTTTATTGGATTCTAGTTCACAAAAGGATGCTGATGTCAAGCCGATGTTTGTGAATGGATAGATTAGAATGAAATTTAGTATGCAAAAGAACCCCAAACCTGATTAGATTTTAGTGTACAAATCTCTATATAGTAATTTGGTAATTTGCATAATAATTAATATAATAATAATAATTTCTGCATGTTTCTTGACTATTTTCTCAACTATTTTCATAAATACGTTGAAACATACATGCATACTGTGTGTGTAGTTAAATGACTGATAATTGTTGGGATAATTTTTTGTTTACTAATTTCATGAATAATTACGCAATTCTTAATTAATGATGTTTTTTGAAACAAATGCGATGAAACATCTGTGAGAACCCTGTCTTTTCAATCATATTTTTATTGGTTGATAATATCAACACCAAATTTACAAATAATTACTGTAAAATACTTTATTTTTGCTCGGAATTTAATTTCAATGTTTTCGCTGAAGGGGTGATTCAGTGAAAATAAAATCCAGCGAATATACTTTCTTCATATATTTTACATTCAAATCGTCAAAAATCAGTGAAAATAAATTCCATACAAAACTCCCAAAAAGCTTCTTCAGCGAAAATTTATTCCAGCTAAAATAAATTATTTCACAGTAGAATATGGGTCTCATCCTTTGCTAATTAATGAACACATAATGTTGTCAAATTCAACACAAACAACAAGCACTTACAAAGTTTCACTGCATTTCAGAAAACTACTGAAAAGATACGCATTTGGAACTTTCCAAAACAAGTTAAGGCCACACCGACTTAATTTTATGGATGACATCCACGCGCACATTAGTTTTCGCCTGTTCTCAAAAAAAATCTCCGACGACGAGTCTCCACAGATCGGTTTTCTGTCCGGAACTTGCCGACTCATATTGTCACAAAGCGCCGGCTTGTCGTAAAACTTGTTTTGGACTACCTCAAAACATGCCAATTTTGTCATAAATGATCCAACATGGCGACCACGCCACCAAAATACGTGAGCAAAAAAGTTCAGAGGAAAAACGGAGGGATTGTTGTAGAGTGGTATGCAATTGACGTCGGCCAGGGAGATGTGACGTTTACACAGCTATACGAGAGATTGGTAGCGGAAAGCGAGTTTTGTCCAGACAACTTTAAGGACATATTGTCCAGAGTGGCTATCCCGCGTTTCTTCTGCAACGATGAGAGAAATGGGAGAGGAGTGGAGGTGTATGGTGGCCTAAAAGTTGGTCAGGCGACAAGTCAGTTCGGTTGTTTTGTTAGCATTGAAGTTGACAAAACTGCAAAGAAAGCAGAGGAAGTTCCTCGGCCGAAGTACGCTTTCGAGGTGAAGAAAATTTTTTTCTTATTTATTTTTTCATTTTCTGATTCGGATAATTTGCTTGCACACACAGTGCAATGTTTTGTTAGTTATTGTCATAAAGTAGTGATATGTACATGTGTACATTCTGCCTTGACTTGTACTGAAAATGGTGTTCATGCTGTACATTAAATGCAGTGTTTCTGACTGAAGGTACTTCATCATGACTACATGTACTAATACCTAATAGGGAAAGGGGTGTATAAAATCTTTCCAAGTTTCTGCTACATGTACCGGTATCTATTTTTACCTAAATTATGTGAACAGTCATTTTTGAAAACTATAAATAGATTTGTGGCTCATAACAACCTGTTGTACTATTCACAACAAAATGTGCCACACTGTAATTTTATTTTAATATTTTTGAATACTCTTTTTATGCCACTGATACTGACTTTAGTAGCATATGGTATCTCGTGACAATAGAAAAAAAGCTGGTTTGGTTGTTGACTGTTAGTCGGTTTTTCCCAGTGGTCTTTTGGTCTTACTGAGTACTATACGTTTTACTTTTCACCCAAGCTTTTGTATATATTTTCTCCATTCATGTGATAAAGCACGTTATTTTAGTATTAATAGTGATAATAAAGTACATATTATATATACATATTGATTGGTATTGTATTTTATTTGCCAAATTTTATATTCAAATTAGACTTTTTGCAAACACTGAATGTTTAAGATGGTTTACTCAAAACTGTACACTTTTCCAGCTAAATTTGTGGTTTGTGTTTTTGAGATAAAAACTATATAGGAATGTTAAAGTCCAATTTTATCATTTTTCAAATAAACCCACTCAATTTTCCAAATTTTTTACAAAAATGTTTGTCTTAAATTTTAATCATATTAAAGTTTGTTTTTATGATAAATATTTGTTACAACGTTAATACTAGTACTTGGCCGGGGGCAATGTTTTATGTTTTTAACTGCGTATGAGATGCATAGTGTAAAGACCAATGAGAGGGCAGAAAGAGATGTATCCGCAGTTCTGATGATAGCGTTGATTTAAAATGAAGAGTAATTAATACAATGTGGGTCTCTCTTCTTGTTTTACAGTTGTACATTAATAACCAAGGCTGTTCCTACACTGCGACTGCCAGCAGGAAAAATATTAATCCTTCTAATGTTTTAATAGACGATAACAAAATAATATTCATCATCAAAATATCAGTTTCAACAACAGAAGTTGATTTTAAGTACTTAACATGGGAAACTGTAGAGTGTTATATGCATATGGCTTAGTTTAGATACATCCTAACCAAAAATAATGTTTTAAATAACCAAGGGCCATCACATATCTAGATATAAACTTCCAATTAATCTGTATTAAAATATATGTATATGTACATGTATATATGTATTTTGTCTGTAAGGCAACATTGTGATTTCGCATACAATAAATTCTGAAATAAAATGTAGGTCCTGCTCACATATAGAGTCTTTGAATCATAGTGTATTTAAAAAACTTGTGTGTTAGTTGGGTTTGGGGTTTGCCTCTAGATGAGAAATAAACGTTAGATATAAGTACATGTACATACGTACATGTACAGAAAAAAGTTAAGAAAGAGGTTTGCTGGAATAATTCTAGTTAAAGTCAGTGGCGTCCTCGCCTGAAGAGTCTCAGTTGAAAGTCAATGGTGCCCTCATCCGAAGAACCCCAGTTGAAAGTCGACAGCACCCACATCTGAAAAGTGCTAGTTGAATTTTCACTGATGTAACTAGTATTCACTGCAGACAAAAAAGTTCCAATTTGACAGCTAATTAGCATATGCAAATTAATTGTTTTAATTGTGTTCTAAATTGTCCTTCTATCCTATTTGAGGTACATCTGCTGTGAACACTGGCAGCATTTTTTTCATTTTTCCAAGCTTGCAAATATTACTATTACAAAATAAAATCAGATTACAACTAGATACTACTGAATGTGTTCAGGTTTGTCATAACGGTTTCACCATCTTTTCGTTTCTAGGGGTTTGTTACCAATGTAATGATCCTGTGACTGGAACAGCGCAGGCATGCCAGGCCATGGGTAATCTCTATCACACCGACTGTTTTAACTGTTGTTCATGCGGTAAGCAACAAACTATTTTATTGTCATTATGTGCAAAATTATTAGCAGAATAATTTTTCCAACCTGTAGCTACAAGCTAAATATGACAAAGAAATTATAGAAAAATATGAAATTTGGCGTATATAGCACTACAATTTTGGCTGGGGAAATTTATAACAGTTTTCGTTGACAAATTAAAGGTTTGATATTTGGAATTTATTTTATGCTATTTTTGCTTGAAGTGATGATTCAGTAAAAAATAATATCCAGCGAATATACCTTTTTTTCTCATATTTCGCATACAAATCAGGGAAAATTAATTCCAGCTAAAATAAAGTATTTAACGGCACATTTTTGCTAAACAGTAAGCTATATAGAATAACAAATAATTCTTAATTACCAGCAGTAGCCGGAGATCTGCTGTGACAATATTGTACAAATATGACCTTCTATAAGGACGCACATATGCACAACTATCGTGAAAGTGTTGGATATTTCAGAAGCATTTCTGCAATCATTAGCCAAACAAATTGTATTTCAGTTTTAAAAAAACAGTTACGTTTACTGATTTAGTATGGTATTATGTATATGAAGTCTTTCAAACAGAAAAGTAAAATACATGAATGGTATATTCAATACTGATTATGTAGTAACTATTGGTTTGTTCAATATGATCAAAATCAGATGTGACATACTAAAAACTCGGGCACACACAAATTAATTAAGATTGTGGTTGTTTTTTTTGACAAAATAGTTTTGAAGCGTATACCATACTTGTGATAAATAGAAAGGCAAAGACGACATGGGTCACAAATTCGATATATTCTATGTATTTCCTTGGTTCAACTGTGCATGGATTATCTTGTTATCGTATTTTTACAGGTCGAACGTTAAGAGGAAAAGCCTTCTACAATGTCCATGGAAAAGTTTACTGTGAAGAAGATTACCTGGTATGTTTTGAATTCAAAGGTTGATAAAATCAAGGGCCTGAAGGCATACACGTAATTAACATTTTAATAAAATGTCTTGATAAAATTGTGTGATGGGCAAATGTACAAACAAAACACTAGCAATAAATTTCAGAAATAGAATTTTGGAAAAATTATTTTGAATTTGTGTAGTTGCCCTCATAATGAGTATTACTCTAAGTGTGACAATGTGTTGCCATGACAATATTTGTCTTGTGTCTCCAAACAGTTTTAGGTAATATTGTAAAGTATGAAGTAGTAAAATGAAAGCTACATATACATCCCCTCTGTCATGTCACGTGTCGTTTCACCATCATCAATTGCATTTTCTTTTTCAGTTCATTGCTATGAATGAACACCATATGTTGTCATTGGTTGTAAAGTGACAAAAAAACTGACAAAACATGTTGATAAAAAATTTTTTGAGTAAAAAACAATGTATTGTACATGTGTTATGTACGTCACATGAGATTTTTATCAAACATGGTACAGCACAATAACTGACATTTCTATTAAATTTGATATTACAGTGTGTTTCTGTTTTTGTGTAAACTTAAAGTCAGGGGAAATTTACATTACATAAACAATTGTGAGGATTACTGTGTCATGGTCAGCCAAACTGTTCTATTGTAATGAATAGACCATTTTCCGTACACTGCGAGAATCACGCGTTATGCGTGAAATCGAACGTAAAAACAGGACAAACAAAGGTCATAGCGTCGTAGTCGCGTCAAACATCGCGTGGGATTCGACAAACGCGAAAGTATTTTGGGGACATTTCCATGCTTAATAATGTGCTGTCCACATTTGATGATAGGCAATTTCGATTAAGTAAGGGTATTCGGAAGCAATATTCCTCTGTCGAAGATCGGCCGGTCAATGTAAGCTGCGAAATAAAGAAATTCTCGTTCAAAATCAAATTGTTTGATTTTTGCGGCAGACGTTCGACGCGCGTCTTTCATGCATCTCGCGAGATCTCGCAATTGTTCGGAAAATCACCTATTACAATATATGGGTTTCATTAAGGGAAAATTCACATGACCAAATTTCAATTTTGCCCAAAATCCATAATTTGTTATGATAAAACGGTTTGGCTGAATGTGATGGACTTTACAAAATGGCATATTGACAGTGCTTAAATACAGTCTAAGGTGTACCTTAGACTAAACAACAATGAGTTCAACATGTATCGCATCGCATCGCATCGCATCGCATCGCTTCACTACAGTGTGTTCAGTAACAGTATTTTTGTTGCAGTATTCTGGATTCCAGCAAACCGCTGAGAAGTGTGCAATCTGTGGTCATCTAATCATGGAAACGGTAAGATTACTTCCCTTATTCAGATTTGAGAAAAAAATCTTTCTGACCTTTGACCTGTTCAACATTATTTGTTTACATCTTTTCAGTTACATCTGTATTATCAATTCCAACGCAGTTAGAAAATAAATACTAAACAGATAATACTTGTATGAATTGTCATCGTCCAATGATTACGTCTACTCTATCTCTTTTCTGTTATTAGAAATTCGAACAGTCAAAGAAAATAAATACCAAACAAAGACTCCTGTATCATGTTGCAAATTTTTTACAAATTCTCATTAGGGTAACCTATGATTACGTCAACTCTATCTCTTTTTCTGTTATTAGAAATTCAAACAGTCAAAGAAAATAAATACTAAACAGAATCCCCTGTATCACAGTAAAAACTTTTTACAAATTGTCATTAAATTGGGGGAGTTGTCACCTGCGCGCATGTATCTACTCACGAGCCTTTGCATTTTTAGCGTGTGTTGTTATCGTTGCTCGGGACGTGTGTTCAGGTGACGACCCTCTCGCCTTAACCAATAATGATGTCTACTTTATATATCTCTCCTTTCAGATCTTACAAGCTATGGGACGTTCTTATCACCCTGGATGTTTTCGATGTATTGAATGCAATGAGTGCCTTGATGGAGTGCCATTTACAATCGATTCAAACAACAAGA
Source organism: Saccoglossus kowalevskii (assembly GCF_978046115.1). Taxonomy (NCBI): domain Eukaryota; kingdom Metazoa; phylum Hemichordata; class Enteropneusta; family Harrimaniidae; genus Saccoglossus; species Saccoglossus kowalevskii. The sequence continues at coordinate 23,419,464 of NC_140646.1, read as the reverse complement.
TTTATTGTGTTAATGATTATCATAAGTAAGCATCAATTGTCGTTTTTTTTTTCAAATTTTTAAAGTCATTGTTGTTGCTCCTGATTCCTGGTTTTAATGTACAAATTGCAGGTGATGAAGGAGAATATAAAACGTGGCTGTGTGACGTAAATCTATCATAATGGCATCGAGGCAAATTAATGCACTATTCTTGTGTCAATAAATTCCATTTGCATACAAGCACCTGCAGATATATTTGTGAGTCTCTACTCCGTGGCTCTATTACTCAGCTCTACACTATCTGAATTTTGAAATTGGTCTCGTATTTGTGTGAATTGTTTAAAAAAAAAAAAAAAAATATGTTTGGTTGCCCTTATTATCATTCAGTTCACTAATGTTTTGTTGCAAATCAGTCTGCATAAATTGTAGATTTGCATGTATTTGCATGTATTTACATGTATTTGCATGATATTTGCATGTATTTACATGTATTTGCATTATATTTGCATGCATTTGCCTAATTTTGCATTATATTTGCATGCATTTGCCTAATTTTGCTTGATATTTGCATGCATTTGCCTAATTTTGCATGAATTTGCATGTATTTTGCATGTATTTGCATGAATTTGCATGTATTTTGCATGTTTTTGTTTTTTGTGTGCTTTTTGCATACATTTGCAAGTATACATAAATCTACATACCTTAGGTTCTTCATCATAATTAGAATTTTTCAAGATGTGAATTCACATAGGCACCCACAGATTTAATCTTCTCTTCTATGAAAACAACTTCTTACAGGGGATTGCATGCTTATATTTCAAACAGTTTTATTAAAAAGCCTTAGGTTTGAGTAATAGGGTGGCTTAAATTTTTGGGACTGTGATGATGCTGTTTATACTTGATTTAAAAAACTAGACACACTTTTTTATTGTTGTAAAATTTTGCAGTTACTTTACTTATTGCTTCTATGTGTCAAGTTTTTACATTGTTGCCTATGGGAGTTTAATTGCAGTGTGAGACCCTTAGTCAGAATCAATATATTCTTCTACCAAGTGACATATACAAATACATCCAACAATGTGTGCTTTTCTGCATGTGAAATAAATGTTTTTTTGTGTATTCTCATCAGCTACATGTATCATAATGTTTAAATCATTTGCACACTCTGTATACAACATCTTCAGTTACCATGGTAATGTTTTCATTTTATCTATAATCACTAATTGCATGACTGATAGTTTTAGTATTACCACACTATTAACTTTTTGAACGTTGAATTCATATTTGATCTTCTTTCACAAACTAAATGTAATCATTTTTTTTTTTTTTAAATTTGGATCGAAAATCTTTTAAATACTTAAAAATGTATAAAATGTTACACGATTATGGCGTTCATGGGTTACCGATAGTTCGCTTCACGTAGCATGCTGTAAAAGGTGTGAAAGAAGGACAGGCTGTTAATCAGTAGATCAACCTAAAAACCAGAGCTCTTTTTTTTTCTCTTTTTGTTTCTTTCTTTTGTTTCACTTCCTTCCAGGCAATATGCTCCTAAATGTGCAGTGTGCAGAGAGCCCATCACACCGGTACAGGTATTTCCTATTTTTGCACTTAGTAGTGCAGCTGGCGTCACTGTCCTCTTTTCTTCTTTCTCGCTTCCTCTCCCCCTCGATATTTCCGCTTTGTCACTTCCGTTTCCTCAATGTCACAAGAGTCTGGGAGTATCTGAGGTATATACGTTACTGTTAAATGTTAATAGTTTTTAGTAAGTATGACAAATTATTTGTCGTAGTCAAGGAATTGTGTATTGAGATGTTTACATATAGGTTGGCATGGCTATATGTAAAGAATCGGGAAGAAATTATCCTTGGTGGTTTTCCTTTTGTGTCTTAATTTTAGTCAATAAGCATCAAATTGATGCATGTGGCATTGAAGCACTGTAAAAGGATTAATTATTCACTGGGTTTTAATTTTTCTTATTTCGCTGACTGGAAAATGCGTTAAATTAAAACCCAGTGAATATGTAAAATTTAGCATAGAACACATTATCTATATAATAAAACCGTGAATTTAAAACCCACTGATTATGCCTGAAATGGTAAATCAGCGAAATTTTAACCCGGTGAAAGTTAGTAATTTTACAGTATTGAACATTTCGGAAATTATGCTTTGTAATGACCTGCTGATCACATGGAGTTATTGTCTGCCAACATTGTTTCTGATTGGCTAAACTTGTCTGTCTGTCTGTCTGACTGACTTATAGGAAACAAAAACTCCTGCATTAAAAATAAAATATTAAAAAATCACGCTTAAAAAAGTTTTTTTTTTTTTTTTTTTTATATTTGTTTACTGTGCATGTATGCATATTAAAAAACAGAGTGGTTTAGTGACAATGTTTGTCTTTGACGTAATATACATATCACATACAGTGTATTGTTGGATATTGCATTTATTCATTCATTCATTCATTACATTTCTTATCTCCAGCTAACTCTTCTGTCTGCATGCTGTACATACATCTTTCTGTGTCCCCTGCTGTCCTCGTCTTCTCCACCATATAATTGAATCTCGCACTGTCTGCCAACTGCACTATGTTCACTGACACAGGGTACATGATATGGCATCAAATTTGTACTATTGCACACAGATCTCAAATGGTTGTCATTGTGAGATTGTATGCGGTCAAAGTTACGCAAGACAATGGTATTTAAGCGATATGCATGAAAATATAATGTTCTTAATAGTTGAAGATATATTAAATGTGTTTTTGTTTTGCACATGTTTGAAATAGGTAGTTTCACAACTAACATTCAAGTTTTATTGATGCCGAAAACAGTCATCTTATTAAACATTATGTTTTTTCCACTTTTAAAGGGATCCGACGAAACTGTCAGAGTAGTATCTACCAATAAGGATTACCACGTTGATTGCTATCGCTGTGAGGTCAGTAACGTTCTGTGTATCTATCCTTTAAAGGCTGGTGGTGGTCGTAATGCTGCGTCTTGTTCAATATGTAAAATATATTTGTTTTTTTTACATGAAATTCGAACATGCGCAGTGAGGTGACCACCAACCTTTAGAGTTGCATTCATACTTGATGGCTTGAATTTGCATGATTTGTGGAGAATATCCTAATTATCATGATCTGTCTGTACAAGTTAGTGATAATTTCAGCTTACTAGTCACTTAATGGTGTGTGTTAATTCATCCCTAAATGGCTCTTGATTCAAAAATGACGGAGCCAGAGCTGCTTATATAATAGATTATAGTTTTTCATCTTTATTGTAATTTTCTATTTCTGAGTCAATATTCAAATAAGGATATGATTATGCAATAAACATTATTATTATTATTATGATTTTCAATCATCTGTTACTTCTTGAAAACTACCAACCTGATTGCTTTGATATGTGATATTGGATGAAACTTAATTTAATTTTCAATTTTAATGGAAATTTTTTTTCACATTTTTTGTAAAATATTAACTTGTAAACTACCATGGCTGTGCTAGCAATTAGATATTAACATATACTCAACAGCCAAAACTAAATTCCTTTCTTGTGCATTACTTGCCTTGACTACCACAATGTTATTAGATAGCAGAGCACTTTTGATTATTTTGTAATACCTCCCTTCATCTTAGATGCAATACAAAATCTCTGGAGTTGAAAACAAAACGTACATAACAAATCCAAAGCTGAGCCTCAATCTATGACCTATCCTCCTATAAGTGTATAATGGTTCGTCCCAAGGTGACTGTATACTAAATACACTTTATAGTATTCCTTTCCAGACATATCTTTGGGACAAACATTCCATTTTGAACAAAAACAACATTCAAAATATTTTCTTCAGTGTATTGGAGGCCACACAGATTTCACTCTGTTATACAGCATACTGTGCTATGATAATTTGTGAATGTGTTAACATTGAATTTACTTGAGAACAGAAACTCAAAACTATATTAAGATGTGATCACACGCTTCCAATAATGACGTGGCACTTGTAAGGCCGTTGCTCATTTTGATGTACTGCCATCCATCCATTGAATTAAAATTTCTACAACGGGAAAAACACATGCATTTTATTATACACCGGATTATTTTATGTCTGGAACTATATTAAATGGAAGGTTACAGAAGTTGACTTAGTGAAAAGGTTTGGCTGATAAATTATTAAATGGGGGTTACTGTAACCTATTTTAATATGCAAGTAGAATTATCCAGTAGGCAATTGGAAACCTTGTGGAGCATCAGCAAATGTTTCGTGTTGTTCATTCCAGTGTAACTGATGCTATCGAGTTAAAAATTTACATCATGTGCAATATTCTAATTTGGTTTATTAGCTTCGCTGTCATCGCAGATGACCCAGCGGAGCTGTTGGTATGGGGGTCTCTCCGGCGGCGTCTGTCCCGCGTGAGGTTTTCCCTTTAAATGACTTCTTCTTCAGAAGTACTTGACCAATTACATTCATATTTGTACCAAAGGTACTTCTGAATGGTCCTCTGTCAGCTTTGTTAAATTTGTGTCAAAATATGCAAATTTGGATTTTTAGTGAATATTTTTGTCATTTTTGGTGAAAAATGTTATTTTCAACAACTAGTTCGAAACCGTCAACCACAATGCCACTTTACTGATTCTTGTTCCATGATAATGAAGACAGCGGAGCTATTTCGACTGTCAGGTTGCTTGTACTGAGAATACATTCCAAGTGAAATAATTTATTTATAATTTTTATTTGTAATCTGTTCTTTTTAGGACTGTGGAATTGAATTAACAGATGAACCAGAGAAATGGTGTTACCCGCTTATGGATCATTTATTATGTCATAGTTGTCACATTACCAGACTTCAAGATCAAGGACAGCCAATCCCGTCTCACCTTGAAGCACCGGAGCAATACCCGTATTACCACCACCACCGCCAGCAACGTCAACATTCGATACCAACACGGTCACCACCAATACAGGGAGTAATCTATGACTCTGTACCTACTCGGGAATCTACACTGCCGCATGCCTCGTTGCCTCAAGCTTCGATATCACCAAGGTCGCATATGATACTACCATCCCCGCCAACAATGCAGAAGTCGCCGAATCCTCCATTACAGTCAACGCCAGGATTTCGAATGACGGATCTCTGATGAATCATGAATGTGTTCCATCTGGTATTGCTGTGTGCATACATGTGTGTAACGTTCTGACTACTCCAAGATACACCCAATGGTTTAATTGTTCTTACACAGTTGAGCATTTCACAATAATTTAGGACATGAATGACCACGAACAGAGTTTCTCTCGCTGAAATGAAATACTTCCAAGTTTCTCAGATCCAGTTACTACATGTGCTTGAGGCTGATGTTAATATGTATCTTCTGATCGTATAAAACAAAATACTGGTGTATAGGTATTGTATTTGCGCTATTGGTTGTGCATGATGTACTTGCGTACATGGAAAGTACCCCCCAGTATGTTCAAAATAATATAATATGTTATAATAATATGATATTATAATGTTCAAAATAAATAAGACCTGGTGGTTAAAATGCCCTTCTAATAGAGCAAATGTGATGTATGATACTGTACATTGTATTATTTTTATTTTGACGAGCAAACTTCTTCATTTCATAATTTATTATCACATATCTGTTTAATAACTCTAGATTAATTCTCTGACAAGACAGCCTTTTGTCAGTAGGGAGCGTTATTAGAATTCAATGACAAACAAATGACATTAAGAATTATTTTGCGATCCAGATTCCGCAGTCGCACATCTATATGTTCTAAGCGATTTATACAACACATGTTAAATAATGTGAACCGTTTTGATTCGATGATTAAATCATGAAGACAAAAAGTGATCACTATAGTACCTTTAATTATATCAATTTGGTTTTCAGCATTTTCTCTACCATTTGTCAAAATGTTTCCTTCGAAAATGTTCGCAATAAAATTAGGTAAAAATTTTGAAAGTTCAGATACATATCAGCAAGCAGCAGAGTGATACATGTATAAGCATTACAGATCTATTTTTAGGTTTAACGTTAATATTTAAAAATAATTTACAGAAAAATGTTCACTGACTGTGACTAGATTAAAGTGAGCATGTAAACAGACGTTGTATACGTCATATGATATGCATACCATACTGCGAAAAAATGGTTGCATCTAAACCATAATTAATTCTGGGAATTTGATCAAAGGTTAATACGAGGATACTTCAAAGTATGCATGAAGACTGTACAGCGGTGACAGATGTATAATAATATGCATTATTATTTAACTCAATTAGTTGGTGCTAGGATTGTTGATTATTATTCAGCATATTTGTTCTAAAATTTATTGAGAGGGGGAATGTTTCATTCATGACAGGAACTACTCAATTAATGAATTGTGTACACAACATGGGACAGTTGTTGACCTGAAAGTTGATGGTTAAGAAGTCTATCAGGTATTGTATTAGGGACGATATGATTGGATATCAGGCTTATGATAGGGATGATATGATTGGATATCAGGTCTTGTGTTAGGGAAGATATGATTGGATATCAGGTCTTATGTTAGGGAAGATGTGATTGATTATCAGGTATTGCTGCATTAAATGTTTACCCACTATTTTCATAGAGGGCGGTGCTCTTTTAGTAATACAAAAAGTATTACAAAGTAATACAACATGTAAATATATTTCTTAAATAACGAGTGATGTTCAAGAATTAGTTTTTTTTTTATTGTTTTTAGTTTTTTCAAGACATTGGTATTAAAACTGAATAAATATATTACAAGGTTGCTATAGAAACCTATAGGTGCTTTGATGTGATGGAGCCTGGTAGAAAGGAATGTTTGTTTTTTTCTGAATACCATGCATCAATAGATTTTATGAATAAATATTTCACACAACATTTATATGTTTTTTTGTGTTTATTTTCTGAGATGCGGATTTAACTTCCCTGCAAATTTGTGTGAGTTGGGTTAGGTCAGCACTGCATGGGGCAGAGGAAATTGTAGTGATCTAACATAATGAACCATTGTATTGGATCTCTAGCCTTTCCTAGAATCAAGTTGTGATGGTTGTATTTAAAATGAGTATAAATCCAACATGGTCACAAATTAGAGCATTCTATTCTGTTCTATACACAGTTGTGACGTTTTTGGAACTACTTTATTGCATGCGTCATAATAAGACTTTTGTAATGGTGTTATATTTCACCTGATCACCCGATTGTTTTGATATGTAAAAAGTAGTGCCGTTGCTAACTGAAAATGGCGGAACAAACAAGAAGTTAAACATGAAAGCTCTCCGGTTACTTTGATGTTTCGTGTGTTCATGAGTCAACACATAACAACAGTACATTATAATTACCGTAGGGTAATCTGTCTCATGACCACATTTATTGGACCAGTGTTTTCCATGATATACAGGTGTTGAAATAAACCGAGGTACATTCACAGAAGTGTCGGTGCAGAAAACTTGACTTTGTAAAACTCTTCTACATGTATTTACTAAACCATGATTTAAAATACTACTATGGTGTACTACGAAGCTATTGAGTATTTCTGTATGGCCACCAAATTTTACGAAATTGATTTATTAACACCTCCTTTGAGTTGATCAGTTACTACGGTTTCTCAGTACAAAAATGAAGGCAGCGTTTTAACCCCGGGGTTTTAACGCAAGTTGTTATCGCTGATTCCCGTGGTGTCACGGTTAGTAACCGTGGTGGTTAATAACTATTGTATTGACGCATTTGAGTGGAGAGTTAAAGCGGGAGGGTTGTCACCTGCGCACGCGTGGGAATTGAGTTCCAAGCGACGATAACAACACACACTAAAAACGCAAAGGCTCATGGGTAGACGCTTGTTTGTAAACAATGACACGCTATGGCCATCTGACGCATGCGCAGGTGACGACTCCCCCGCTTTAATGAGGTTTGCTTCTAACCTCGCTTTTCGATCTTTTGATCGTTAGTTGATTCTCCTGCATTTTTTATGTAACCAAGTACTATTAGTATGTTAACAATATGTCTCCGAACTGTTAGGAGAAGAAAATTCTTTTTTTTGTTTTTGTTTTCAGAGCTTCACTGCAAGATATGTTAGGCATTACAGTAGGCTCCATCGAACAGATTACTTCTATAACCACCAGACACGAATAATGAAATAAGTCTTTTCTGCCCTGTCTACCAGATGAGATCGACTCTGGAGTTACCCAGGAACAGCACGACAGTGGCAAGTTGGTGGCAATTGTACATTTTAGACAAATATTAGGGTTTCAGCACTAACTTAAAGTCACATATCTAATTTGATTTAGGAATGCGTTGGATCACATACTTGCTCAATTTATGATCTACTCAACAGCTGTTTTTCTGATATCATTAGGAGCCGCATTTGCTCTTAAACAAATATCTAATCGCTCTGAATCTCAGTGCAACAACATAGTCCCATCCACAGTCCCTGTGTCCCATCACATGTCATAATGCCCAACTTATTGTTGTTTAAAACTGTTTTCCTTTTACTAAAGTGATGAAAGATATATCATTAAAATAAATTCCGCTTCTCTGACGTCGAAATGATGTATTGAGTGAAGGCAGTGCTGTTCGTTTGGTTGTGTAGTTGTTCGTCATCAAGAATATGGTAATGTCTGTGGTAAATACAATTTTTCATATACCGGTCGATGAAAACAATAACATTTACGTCATAGGCGAGCTTTGACACTAGAGGGTGCGATTTATAGAAACGTTGGATTACGGCGATCGTTTCGGACAAGTTCATAAAGAAGCATTGCGCGTCATGGGAGTCCGTTCATCAGTATCAGTGTATATTTGGTCATGCGTGAGATTCGAACCCCGGATTCAATCCCCAAATATGCGTGTTAACGACGAGACAGAGAGTGTGATAACCACATTTACTCACTCCGGGGGCACAGTAAGCTGGCGCACACGTGATAATAAAATAAATACGATATTTACTATATGGTAGCCGCCGTCTTGAATGCAGCATAAAACTAAATAAGAGACAAGTTGTGAAATGCGTTTTTCAGATTCCTACAAATCTGGACAAAAATGCGATCCGTTGGGGTTATATTAAACCAGTCGATAACAAAATTCGGCCGAATTTGGCGTTTTCGTGTGGAAAAATCCCTTGCATACGAACACCTAATTACACGAAGAACATAGAACACTTTCCTGGGGTATTTGAAACCGAATTTGTCATCTGAGTGTAAAGCCGTCGCTGATTGGCTGCTGAGCTTGAATGACAACCACATTGTTTGTACATTGTTTATAATAATGCACGGTTATATTGTCTGTGGCTTTATTTGAGTGTCCAGACACTTTTTTTTTTAGCTGATTTAATAAAAAACAAACAATTGTCGAACTATTTATTTATTTATTTATTTATTTATTTATTGGTGACATTATTTTTAATGTATTTTGTTTAAGTTTGTTGGCATGTATTGTGAGCAGAATAACAATTAAACAAGTGAAATTATAGAAAGAAATTTAGGTTTAGAAAAATGAATAAATAACGTAGAGAGGGTGGAAGTAGTTTCGTATTACAAATTTTGTTTTTAAAGAGATTGAATTTGTCAGAAATAACAAAAACACCCGCTTAGTAGACGAATATATCTGGAAAGTGTGCAATGTTTGCATGTCGTGTTTTCCCAGGTGTATCAAGAAACTCTATACAAATGCTGTCGGTTTAGTTGACCAGGACGGTAAGATACTACCAGTATTTTTTTAAACAACTTTTAGGTGCATAAAGTACTGGACCAAACTTTTGAAAATGATATCCAAGAAAATATTACAATACTAGTATGCTCTTATTAAATATTGAACATTCTCGTTTTAGGTTAAGCCCAACTTGGGTTAGTCTGGTAAACACCTTCTCATCATGTGCAATTCATATGAGGTGTGGGAAATTCAGGAAATTCTTAAAATCAAATATTTTTTTGTAAAAGTTTGCTGCTAACTTGAACGAGGTTCGAGAGTAAGTACTCTCGTCAAATTATAATCATATCGAGAATTGCAAATGTCCCCTGAACCTGAAAAATAATTGTCTTGTGCGACAGTTCATGTCAATATTCTAATTTTAGCATATTTACGTTGCTCTATTCTTTTTTTACTTTAATCCACCGGAGTGTAAATTTATTGAAATAATTTTGTCAACACATATTAACTTTATGTAAAGATGTAAAAATGTATTACCAATGTACACCATTGTTTCATTGTATAGATTTGTAAAATTAATGTTATTAAATAAATTACCTATATTAAAGAAGTTTAACTCATCTCATAAACAGTGTGAGTTTGAATAATGTCATTTATAAATATGTTATATTTACAATTGCTTTTAATTGGTAAAGTGATTATTAATCGTCCCGTTCGTGTGTAATGGAACATTTTATTAAGACGCAGCTTAAAAGATGCAATTTGACAATTTGTTGTGCCAAACAAAACAGTCTTTGCTCGATAAAATATTGAAAAACTCTCATGCACGTGTGTCCGGAATTTACATATACGTAAAAAAAAAAAATCATTTTTAAATGAATACCAATCACGATTTTTCCTATCCTATTGAGTTCAAACATACTCAAAGTTGTATCCACGTTGTCTTTTTAAGAATGGTACACGTGCTTAAAACTAACATTTTCAATTCCATGACGAACCTATTGGTACATCCATTTTACTCGCGGTATTCTGCCAAGGTGTTGAAGTACTAACTGATGAAAATACAATAAGCACATATTGGGAGGTAACAAGCCATTGTTCGTCATATTGACCAGAACTCGGGGCACGGAGCTAATAGAACATATTTTAAATGCCATTCATCGAGAAAACAGTGTATGATATATAGACAATTACTGAAAGTCATTGTCATTGCCACTAATGACGTAATACCCATTATTAACTGGACTGATTGATGTACAAATACTAGTAAAATACTTTATTTAGCTGGAATTAATTTTCGCTAAAAAGAATCTTCGGGTGTTTTGTATGGAATTTATTTTCACTGATATTTGACGAGTTGAATGTAAAATATAGAAAAAAATGTATATTCGCTGGATTTTATTTTCACTGAACCAAGCGAAAATAAAGTAATTTACAGTAGTGATATTAACGCGAATTTGAAATAAAGTACGATGAAGCTAGTTGGCATTCAATATGTTACGAACAAATTTAAAAAGAAAACTAACGGCATAATATCATAATATCACCACCAAAAGATCAGGCAAACTCACGTAGTTTCTGAGATTTCCGTGACTGTGACGCAATCGTGACGTAATACTAGGCTTTACTTCGGTTACACTGCATAAAGACCCTGAGGGCGGTTGTCATCTTATTGGAACGTCCACGCGTCGACCGCATAACCTGGTCCAATCAACGCGTATACACCCCCGGGAGGCTACATCAGCAGGTGCGATGCAATCACTAAAAACTGATTCCTAGTGTTAATGTTTTGCGCCCTATTTGTACCATAAGTATGTGTGCAACCGTGTTTCGCGGGATGCAGTTAATATTCGCCTTTCAAAAGCACCAAATTACTTTCCGCGCTGCTTTATATTTGGTACAAGCGATTCTGAATGGAGTTGTCATTTTTAGTATTTTAAGTATTGTCAAATCATTATTTGAAAATGCGACTTACAATTTGCTGGAAAGAGTAAATAATTGCCCAATAACGTCAAATTTGTCATCTGTCACAAGACATAATGGATGGCGTTACAAGCGTGAAAGATATGAACGAGATGATACGGCTCTGTAGTGACGTGAGCTAACCGCGTATACAAATATTACTGTGATTGACCAGAAAGCATAATTTACGATGTTCAAACGGTCAGAAGTAGACAGCGAAAATCAACGCAGTTCTAGTACTGTAAGACAGTGAGAGTGACAGTGACCATTTGTATTGTTAATTTATATGCCTGTGAGAAATGCCTACTATCAAATTTTGTTTTTAAGCCCTGGCTTGCCCATATTAAATGATGGGCCAAAATAAACAATGTATGGACCATTATATAATGCCGAGCATTATTATATACTTGGTTGACGTCGATTGTTCTAAATGCAGGAAGATAGTACATTAGCTCGTCATCGCCCGGTGTCAGAAACACGCGCTACCAGTTAGTTCGAATCTTATCGACTGCGCCTTTGATAAGCTTCTTGCAATTATTGTTTCAATAAATCACCAAACAAAAACTAAAAGTTGCATGCTGCTCATGTTAAACTGTCGAGCTGAATCGATTTCCGCTGTATCTGACTAGGGGGTACAGACTTTTACAATGACGTCATTATATGATTGCAATTTGCCGGTAATATTAGTGGGGTGCACCAGAAACGCCCCCTCTAAATATTGAGATTACGCTTGTGCCTATAAGCAACGTACGCAATAGGGACACATGTGCGTGGGATCTATTCCGATTTGTTGCCGAGGAACACGTTTAAATACAAAAAAAAAAAACACAAACAAAAAAACGTGAACGTATTAAATAGTACAACCACCCATTGAGTATTAGTGGTGTTATTGGTTAGAAGATGCGACATATACTACCTACGATGAAGAGTGCAACAATTTGACTATAGTTCCTGTGATTAAAATAAAAGTTAAACGTGTGTTGCATTCGTGGCGCGTTTACTTGTGGCATTTATTATTGACTTGCTTCACGTTACTACGTATTTCGCAATGAGCGTTATGAATCTGACTCAGAGTGAGGAGTTTTGATTAATCGCGTTATGAAAACTCGACTTTTAAATGTTCTTTTATATGTTTCCTGTCAGACCATTTTTTAAATGAACTTTCACCTACTCATTTTTTATGAAGACGATGAAACATCAAAAACAAGTTAAACATGCTATTAAAAATACCAATTTAAGTTATTACCTTTTTAAAGTTAACAAAAATATTCACTAAGCGTAATGTCCAACATAAACTGGACGGAGGTGGTGAAAGTGAACTTACAAGAAGGCAAGTGCATTTTGATAATTTGTATACGCTTATGTAATATTCGACAGTTCTGTACAATTCGCCACTTGAATTCATGCAAAAATTGTCACTTATGTAATTGAACCTACCCCATCCAATGAAATGGTTCGATTGAAAGCCTATCCCATGATGACCACTTTCGGATTCGTCTTTGACCGAAAAAAAAAACAGTATTTTATTCTGCCAGATATCCGTATAATACTAGTACTCAGAAATGTTCCGAATGGAATCTTTACTAATATATTAACTTTACCTATTTGTTCAATCATTCATATGTTCATATAATATGAAACCAGAAGTGATGATGTCATCGTTGACGTCAGTATTGATCCGCGCATATATCCGAATGACTATGGCCGAGTAATGTAATAATGGAACATGAATAAATAATATGAGAAACGATAAATAAGTACACGAATATCCCTAAGCGTGAAACACAATGCTTAGCAAGGGCGTCACAGTAAAATGTTGAGTGATGTTTATTAAAAAAATATAAATAATTAAAGCATGGAGAGGAAATTGACAAACAAACTACTTCACACTACAGAAATGTATTACGGCGGCTTAATAAAATCGGACTATTTGATTGAAGATAAATGTAATAATACTCGAGTGGACAGGCTTGCTATCTTATTTGTGGTACTCGGTGATATTCTCTGAAAAGTTTGCCCCACTCGAATAATAGTAATTAGAGAAAACATAAAACGTTATGTTCACTCGATCATGTGTACACAGATGTGATATTTCTATCGCGAAAATACTAATATAGTCATTCGTAGTTATATTTATTAGACACATACAATCCTTAGGAAAGGATAAAAGGGTCTTACAAAAAGAAAATTAAAAACTAATTAAAATATACGAAGCACGTTAATTATGAAAGCGTGGTAACGTTCTTACAATTAACACCCGCTCAAGTTCACGACATACATGAAACGGGGTCAATGAACTCATTACATTTGTTGCGGCACCTTCTCCAAAATCTTAATAACAAAGGCTCGTCACAAGCTAAGCGTCGCGAGGTTTGAACGAGATGTTTTGGTAAATCCACAAACGCTTAGGAAAAGTTGTATCGGTTGCACAAAGCGTCGCCGACCACAGTCTCCAACATCGGTGTCAGGGACTGTGCACTGGCGATTGGCACACACATACATACCTACCCCCCCGGACTCGATGGATTATGACACATGTGTAATTGCAAATAACTTGTAGTTTATTTTTTGTATCAAAGACTTGACTTACTAATATACTTGGTATCAATCCTGTATTACATTTTGTGTTTCACGAATTTAATTAGTTTATTAGTTTTTCTTTTTTACGCATGTATTTGAGGGCGCTCGTCCCATTTTTCCTCTTCAGGCTCTTCTCTTATGGCAATTCAGGTAGATTTGATATCGAGCTTGTTTAAGTTGAAAGATATTGCTAACTCGGTAACGCGATAACTGCGCGCCGGTTAATAACCATTGCTTACAAAGTTAGGGAAAATAATAGACATTTCAATATTAGCCACGATGATGACTTCGTTGCTCGTTTATCTGTTAACTTTCTCCTATTTTTCAAACATTCAAAATGAGATGAGTTTCTTTTCAATGGACCGCATCAATGAAATCAACTTGTTTTCTGCATTTTAAAAATATATTTATTATTATCTGAATACAGAACATAACAAATGTGGTGTATACAGTATGTTTTTTTTCTCCCGTAAGCGTGCACCTGAGTTTACATCGTATTATGTACGTGCCTTTGTGTATAAACTGTGACGTCATCAGCAAGGGCCACCGAATGCAAATGGGGCGCTTGATTCACCTCATTATAGCAATGGCTACTATGATTGGACCGCCGCATAATTGAATTCGAACGCTGCACTCCGCTGCCTCCGCTGTCTCCACTGCTCCCTTACGTAGATGAAAAAGGACGATATTTGTCCGTCTGAAAATTGGATATTTGAATCGGAGTACGAGGCAGCGATCGACGAGGAGCGGTCAGGGAATCTTCGGCTTACTATCTGTCCGAGGTAAGCCTGAAAACGGACATCGATTGGGGAGGATTAAGGAGACTGTAACACCATCATGGGTTGTACTATGAGCGCCGAGGAAAGAGCCGCAGTAGAACGAAGCCGGCAAATTGAAAAGAATCTAAAGGAAGATGGAATTAATGCAGCTAAAGATATCAAATTGCTTTTATTAGGTAAGGAGAATATACGTAAAATAATCAATGGAATATTTTTTTAAAAAAAATCTCAATATGGCGTGATCCACCCTTTGACGATGTGTTGAGGATGAGATGTGCATCTTGCTAGTCAGCCGCCATATAAAGGCAACCATATTGGAAGATGAATTATGCCGGATGAATTAGAGTATATGCCTGTCATCTCTGATAAAAAAAGCTCTTCTATGTTTTTCTCTTTGTCTTTCAGGGGCTGGTGAGTCCGGGAAAAGCACCATAGTTAAACAAATGAAGTAAGTCTCGTCCCATTTTATTTCATAATTCTCATCCGTTGTTTTCCCATGATTAAAATACAAATAAATAATGAAATTGTGTACGGCATCATCCGTGTGTATACACACACAACCCAGTAACATAGGGCCCCATTATATTAATTGTTGATACGACCGTCCAGACTTTAACACCACCATTGCAACTCCGTATCGTTTGTATATGAATGATTTTTCTCCCTAATAGATATAGTATTTAATTACATTAGTGTGTGGTGTAGCCGAAGGGATAACACCCGTCAGCCGCATTATCTAAATGTTAGCCATTTTGGATAAAATATGTTTTAGGGTCAGTCACTACTCACACGTTCCCTGTGTTATTTTTTTTTCAATCCATACGTGTCAGGATTATCCACGAAGACGGATTTACGATCGAGGATTTGAAACAATACAAACCGGTTGTGTTCAGTAATACCTTGCAATCAATGGTAGCTATGCTCCGTGCAATGGAGGTGCTCAAAGTCGAGTACGGAGACAAGGAGAGAGAGGTCAGTGCTAAAAACAATCTTCTACCCGTATTTTCCTAAAATAATTCTAGCTGTGTGTAACTCGATTAATTGTAGATAGGTAATGACATGCCGTGCAAGGTACAAGTTCACGTAGCTTACATGAATCGTATAATAAAACAATGTGATTTCAGAATACAAAGCACACACTGCGTGTATATACGTGTATTTCAGTAAATACCGGTACCGGCATCTTAATTATCACATATTTAATATTTAAATTCCGTAAAACAGTCTCGTGGCGAAATTCGGCTGGTTTCACATGTAGTGGGGGTTATTATTAAATCTACTTGCGTGCATTATCGTGGTATTTATTTATTCCTAGAACGACGTCAAATACTGGGTTTCTTTTGAGGGGGTGGGTTGTCAATAAAATGATTTAGAAGTGGTACTGTGGGGTATTTGCGTTTGATATCGTAAACAGTACCGTATCTGGGGTAACCAACACATGCAGTCTAGGCGTTGCTCAAAAGAGCAGGTCGACGAGCTAGCATGCGTTGCATAAAAAAAAACCTTTGCGGGCCCCACCGGGGGATGATCAATAGGCAGACGAGGTACGCCGACCCTGAAAACAGCGCATGTTTCATTACAAACTATTAATACATACGTTACTCTAAAGGCAAATATATAAATTATATAAATAACATAAAAGTAAAATAAAATAAAATAAAATAAAATACAGGGCAAATTTGTGGAAGGCTGTGTAGCCGGAGAGAATATACACACACTGTAATTCGCCCATATAGCGATCGGTGTATTGTGCGTTGTTTGACGGTCGCCATGATGAACGTCGCACACACCCCAATCAATACACGCTCACAGACGGACATGCAACATACCCACTGTCTCCCAATTTAATATATTACAAGTGCATTATAGTGCCTCAACAACGTATCATGTCTGATAAATACATTAGGCAAAATTTATCCGGCATTCGCTTCTAAATGTATCGGTTCGCGGGATGCAGCTCTCTTTCATTTTTCTCAATGGACTGCGTACAACGGTGTTAATGATATGCACGTTATGCCGAGCCAGTACACATTTACATAATTGTATTCAAACAGGCAAAGAGGCGCCGATAGGCGGTATTGCACGGGTGTCAAGCTTAAAATTGCAATATACATTGTAAAATAAATACATTAATATTTATATGTACAATACATTTTTTTTCGCTAGTACAAATCAATCATGAAAATAAGCTTAATCAAACAGGCACGTGAAATTAATTTCAGGGTGTGATTCATCTTTTGGGAAATGGGTTAGGCATGCGCAGTACGGACTATCGTGACCCTTTGCGAGAGACCATGTTTGTCTTGCTTATTGGTCTGCTCAGCTTGAACAATAATAAGTACTTGCCTTCTTAACTTTTGTTTGAGTATTCCTGTCTTGAAATCTTATTATAAAGGGAGGCTGAGGGACTATGCACATAAATAATTGGTGACAAGGACACGTACGCGGTATCAATAGAGACACGCAGACAAATAAAATCACACACAATTAGTCTCGCCGCTGTTAATTGGCGTATGGGAACCCGGATGTAGTTTACATAATGAAGACAATTCTCCTCTCACTTCAATTAGGAAGGACCTAACTTGGTGAATACAATTTTACCCAATAATAACATAACCTTGCACTTCGTCAAGGTCACACGACCACAATAATTAAATATTCATTATGTCGGCTGTTTGTCCAATATTTATGTTTGTTGTAACAATGCTTTGGTTCTATTGTCGTGCATATGTGTATATACATAGACCTTAGAAGGAGGTCTGCCACCGTGATGGGCATTAGTTATGGGAGCGCTCTTTTCAAATTGAAGTACTTTCCAACATCGTTAATATTCGGAAGTCGTTTAATGGCTTCACTCCATTGACTGACTGACCTGCTCCAGCAGGTGCAATATGACATAATTCACTGTTTCTTTTCCATCGTGTTTTGTGGAAATATTAAACATGGTACGGACGGGGGTATAACATATGTTTAATTCAGAGTCATAGTTTTGATTTTCAGAGATATAGAATAGTATTACACAATAACCCTGATAAATAAAATAATAATAATAAATAAATCTGATTTTCATAAGAGTCTGTGACGTATTCCCTTCATGTCTTGTACACCTTTGTGCACGGAGGGAAGATTTTCTCTGTTGCGATATCGAGCGATCAGAGTCAGAAGTACAATAATTTATCTGACGATAGAATCATTCTATATCATCACTGCTTTAAATACTATTATGTAGACAGATGGTCCCGTCTAAACAACACCCCTGCTAATCGTTTTACCAATAATGATCTGCTTTTTATTAAAAATGGCTTTAACTTTTTGGAACAATGCACTTCTTCTGGTGGTACGTATTATACACGATGACGCAATCGCCCAACTATTATAAACCTGATAGGTCGGTAGTAAAAGGATACGTAGTAATAACCTATATGTTGGCTAAAATAGTTTTTAACTATGACACAATTGAAGCGATCGTGTGGAAAGTGACGTGACGCAATTGGAAGAACACTGCTGGGGGAAGCTGGTGAGATTGTGATGACATTCTATTTTTCATACGTCTTTGATACGAAACTATTGCTCGATAAGTAATCCCGGCGTATATGTACGACATCAATATGCAGTGATTCGTCTTATTCTAACGTCATCACTGCGTACAAGCCCTAACCTCATCTATCCATGGCAAAGAGTCTATTTTATCTGCGGTTTTACCGTGTCCCCGATAACACAATATCATACTTATTATTGATGAAACGAGCTCACATATAAGAAATACAACCACGTTGTTTGACGTCATCAGTACGTGTGTACAGTCATCACCCTGTTCAGTGCATTTGACCTATTAAACTGTACCCCCTAAGTGAGGAATAATATATAAGCGTTCAGACAAACCTCAGCGGACGTGTGTGTGTATGCAGGAGGGGGGGGGGTCAACAACGCCCAATCAAGTTTATATTTAATTTATTTACAAAACACCGACTTGGTTGCTCAAGCTCATCATGCTCGTCTTCACCAGAAAAATAATTACTTTTCCTAATTACTAATACTTTTTTATATTTGTACAATACCATAGTGTCAACTCCCACCAACCTAAACCAAATATACCAGTGTGAATTAGATCATTCTGGTAGACTGGAATATAAAATATACCAATGTGAAATAGATCATTCTGGTAGGCTAGAATATAAAAATATACCAATGTGAAATAGATCATTCTGGTAGGCTAGAATATAAAATATACCAATGTGAAATAGATCATTCTGATAGACTGGAATATAAAATATACCAATGTGAAATAAATCATTCTGGTAGGCTAGAATATAAAAATATACCAATGTGAAATAGATCATTCTGGTAGGCTGGAATATAAAATATACCAATGTGAAATAGATCATTCTGGTAGACTGGAATATAAAATATACCAATGTGAAATAAATCATTCTGGTAGGTTGGAATATAAAATATACCAATGTGAAATAGATAATTCTTGTAGGCTAGAATATAAAATATACCAATGTGAAATAGATAATTCTGGTAGGCTAGAATATAAAATATACCAATGTGAAATAGATCATTCTGGTAGGCTAGAATATAAAAATCCAAGTGAAATAGATCATTCTGGTAGGCTAGAATATCAAATATGCCAATGTGAAGTAGATCATTCTGGTAGGCTAGAATATAAAATATACCAATAGGAAATAGATCATTCTGGTAGGCTAGAATATAAAATATACCAACGTGAAATAGATCATTCTGGTAGGCTAGAATATAAAATATACCAATGCGAAGTAGATCATTCTGGTAGGCTAGAATATAAAATATACCAATGTGAAATAGATCATTCTGGTAGGCTAGAATATAAAATATACCAATGTGAAATAGATCATTCTGGTAGGCTAGAATATAAAATATACCAATGCGAAGTAGATCATTCTGGTAGGCTAGAATATAAAATATACCAATGTGAAATAGATCATTCTGGTAGGCTAGAATATAAAATATATCAATGCGAAGTAGATCATTCTGGTAGGCTAGAATATAAAATATACCAATGTGAAGTAGATCATTCTGGTAGGCTAGAATATAAAATATACCAATGTGAAATAGATCATTCTGGTAGGCTAGAATATAAAATATATCAATGCGAAGTAGATCATTCTGGTAGGCTAGAATATAAAATATACCATTGTGAAATAGATCATTCTGGTAGGCGAGAATATAAAATATACCATTGTGAAATAGATCATTCTGGTAGACTGGAATATAAAATATACCAATGTGAAATATATCATTCTGGTAGACTGGAATATAAAATATACCAATCTGAAGTAGATCATTCTGGTAGGCTAGAATATATAATATACCAATGCGAAGTAGATCATTCTGGTAGGCTAGAATATAAAATATACCAATGTGAAATAGATCATTCTGGTAGGCTAGAATATAAAATAGACCAATGTGAAATAGATCATTCTGGTAGACTGGAATATAAAATATACCAATGTGAAATAGATCATTCTGGTAGGCTAGAATATAAAATATACCATTGTGAAATAGATCATTCTGGTAGGCTAGAATATAAAATATACCATTGTGAAATAGATCATTCTGGTAGACTGGAATATAAAATATACCAATGTGAAATAAATCATTCTGGTAGGTTGGAATATAAAATATACCAATGTGAAATAGATCATTCTGGTAGGCTAGAATATAAAATATACCATTGTGAAATAGATCATTCTGGTAGACTGGAATATAAAATATACCAATGTGAAATAAATCATTCTGGTAGGTTGGAATATAAAATATACCAATGTGAAATAGATAATTCTGGTAGGCTAGAATATAAAATATACCATTGTGAAATAGATCATTCTGGTAGACTGGAATATAACATATACCAATGTGAAATAAATCATTCTGGTAGGTTGGAATATAAAATATACCAATGTGAAATAGATAATTCTGATAGGCTAGAATATAAAATATACCAATGTGAAATAGATCATTCTGGTAGGCTAGAATATAAAATATACCATTGTGAAATAGATCATTCTGGTAGGCTAGAATATAAAATATACCATTGTGAAATAGATCATTCTGGTAGACTGGAATATAAAATATACCAATGTGAAATAAATCATTCTGGTAGGTTGGAATATAAAATATACCAATGTGAAATAGATAATTCTGGTAGGCTAAACTATAAAATATACCAATGTGAAATAGATAATTCTGGTAGGCTAGAATATAAAATATACCATTGTGAAATAGATCATTCTGGTAGGCTAGAATATAAAATATACCAATGTGAAATAAATCATTCTGGTAGGCTAGAATATAAAACATACCATTGTGAAATATATCATTCTGGTAGACTGGAATATAAAATATACCAATGTGAAATAAATCATTCTGGTAGATCGGAATATAAAATATACCAATGTGAAATAGATAATTCTGGCAGGCTAGAATATAAAATATACCAATGTGAAATAGATAATTCTGGTAGGCTAGAATATAAAATATACCAATGTGAAATAGATCATTCTGGTAGGTTGGAATATAAAATATACCAATGTGAAATAAATAATTCTGGTAGGGTAGAACATAAAATATACCAATGTGAAGTAGATCATTTTGGTAGACTGGAATATAAAATATACCAATGCGAAATAGATCATTCTGGTAGGCTAGAATATAAAATATACCAATGTGAAGTAGATTATTCTGGTAGACTAGAATATAACATATACCAATGTGAAATAGATCATTCTGGTAGGCTAGAATATAAAATATACCAATGTGAAATAGATCATTCTGGTAGGCTAGAATATAAAATATACCAATGCGAAGTAGATCATTCTGGTAGGCTAGAATATAAAATATACCAATGTGAAATAGATCATTCTGGTAGGCTAGAATATAAAATATACCAATGTGAAGTAGATCATTCTGGTAGGCTAGAATATAAAATATACCAATGTGAAATAGATCATTCTAGCAGACTGTAATATAAAATATACCAATGCGAAGTAGATCGTTCTGGTAGGCTAGAATATAAAATATACCAATGTGAAGTAGATCATTCTGGTAGGCTAGAATATAAAATATACCAATGTGAAGTAGATCATTCTGGTAGGCTAGAATATAAAATATACCAATGTGAAGTAGATCATTCTAGCAGACTGTAATATAAAATATACCAATGCGAAGTGGATCGTTCTGGTAGGCTAGAATATAAAATATACCAATGTGAAGTAGATCATTCTGGTCGGCTGGAATATAAAATAGACCACCCTGGTAGGCGAGAATATAGAATAGATCACTTTGGTAGGCTAGAATATAAAATAGATCATTCTGAAAGGATATCTAGGTTTGAATACAATCTGGATCATTGTGTTAGAATATAAAATAGACCATTCTTGTAGGCTAGAATATAAAATAGACCATTCTGGTAGGATAGAATATAAAATAGACCATTCTGGTAGGATATAATATAAAATAGACCATTCTTGTAGGATATAATATAAAATAGACCATTCTGGTAGGATAGAATATAAAATAGACCATTCTGGTAGGATAGAATATAAAATAGACCATTCTTGTAGGATAGAATATAAAATAGACCATTCTTGTAGGATAGAATATAAAATAGACCATTCTTGTAGGATAGAATATAAAATAGACCATTCAGGTAGGATAGATATATAATAGACTAATCTGGTAGGTTAGGATATTAAAAAAACGTTCCGGTAGACTATAATATAAATTAGACAATTGAGGTAGAGGTGCTAAGACCAGATTATAAAAAAGACCATTTTCACAAGCTAGAATATAAAAAAGACAATTGTGGTAGAGGTGTTAGGCTGGAATATAGAATAAACCATTCTAGTAGGCTAGAATATAAAATATACCTCCCTGGTAGGCCAGAATATAAAATAGACCATTCTGGAAGGATATAATATAAAATAAACCATTCTGGTCGGTGGGTAGGATGGAACATAAAATAGACCATTCTGGTAGGATATAATATAAAGTAGACAATTATGGTAGAGGTGCTTAGACTAGAATATAAAAAAAGACCATTCTGGTGAGCAAGAATATATAAAATAGACCATTCTGGTTCGCTAGAGTGTAAAATAAACTATTATGGTAGAGGTGCTTAGATTAGAATATAAAAAAGACTATTCTGGTAAGCAAGAATATAAAATAGACCATTATCGTAGGCTAGAATGTAAAATAGACAATTGTAGTAGAGGTGCTTAGACCAGATATAAAATAGACAATTGTGGTAGATGTACTTAGACCAGAATATAAAATAGACCATTTTGGTAGGCTGGAATATAAAATAGACAATTGTGTTAGGGATGCTTAGACCAGAATATAAAATAGACCATTTTGGTAGGCAAGAATATAAAAAAAAACAAGTGTGATAGAGGTGCTTAGACTAGAATATAAAATAAACCATGTGATAGAAGTGGCTAGGCTAGAGTATAGACAAGACCATCACGGTAGGCTAGAATATAATAAAGACATTGATGGTAGAGGTGCCAGAGCTAGAATAAAACTAATCTATATTATATTATAGGGATACTGCATGTACGATTGCAGGTCTGCTTAAAATCGTGTGTGAAAATCGAACTGAAAACAATTTACAATAAATCGCATTGAATGGTCATAATTTGTCCCAACTTCGACACAAGGTGAAAACGACGCCATTTTGTGACTTGTCTGTTTGCAGGTGCACTGAATAAAATCAAAATGAGGAATGTAGGGATTACTTTCATCGACTCTTTTGTTTAAATTCTCGATGACAATGTGATGATGTCTCATATGACGAACGACACTATTATAGTAGCTGACCCACTGAATTAACCCTACATACAATTATTCTTTGTATAAACTGATGACGAGTTTGTCTCCGATGTTCGATATGGTAAAAATCAGGCAGTTTTCATTTATTTTGTTTTTCTTTTTTTTTATTTCCAGTGCAAGCGAACACGTTCATAGTTTTGCTCTAACTTGTTTTATTTTTTTATATTTTATATTTTTTTTATTTAACAATGAAAATTCGGTGACAATTTCATGAATTCAATTTACATGTGTTTCATTGTGTCGTGCCACCTGTACACATATTTCGCTTCTCTCTTGCAATCGACTTCTCAATGCTAAGCATCGTCAAGGACCCTGTACCGTTGCCATGCCAACATAGACGTAATCGACGGCTTCTTAAGTCTACATCTAGGGTGCATTCTGTGTAGACGTTAATGTAATGTACCACGCATTTAATAAAATGCAGACAAAATATTCGAAAATGCCTTATAATATACATTTCATAAAAACGTAAGGCATCACATATGATAGTGGAAATGTCATCATTCTACCAAATTATGCCATGATATATACTTGTTTTATTTAAAAAAAATTAAATATATGATTTTATTTTAACCTTTAAACATATCTCTAATTTCATGTAAATATTGGTAAATTATTTGCCAAAATGTGACACCGAAGTATATTTTTTTTATTATCACTATCCCTTCTAATGTTATTAATCTTATATTTTTTCACAAAGATGGTGGACGTTGGTTTTCACGCGCATGCGCATCACTCAGTGCTGCCTTGTACATGACGATCTTAACCGTGTTCTCTCTTTCCCTTTTATTCCCTGTTTAATCTCCAATGCCGGCTATAAATAGCAGGGAATATCAGTACACTCATTTCCATTTTCTTTATAATTGTTGACGTATTGCGTACATCTACCTCGCGCTAGCCTGTACACCCGAACGACGTGCTTCGAGATACATTCAGCCTCCAATAGTCACACTACGTCACACATCCCTTCCATTTGATTTTTCTAGTATATGACTGTGACGTCATTGCGCCTTGCATGTTATAATTCGGAATCACGCGATTAATAGTCTCCAATACGTTAACACGTGAATGCGATGACCACAGTTACACACTATAGAAATGTTACAAAATATTAAAAAACAAACTATTTATAAATCGCACAGTGACACTCAAAAATATGGCGGAGAATGCTAAAACGTCGTAGCCTTGGTTACCAATTGTCCCCGTTCGTATATGTAGTCTTTTCCGATTATTTATCCTATACAATATTATGGCAACATAAAATGATAAAACTGTTAATTCAAGAGGCGAAGTGGATGTGTCTGAGTATTTTTGAAAACGTTTGAAGCATGTTGTTTGTGATTTTATTTAGATAAGAATAAGAATTTTTTACTTATTTGTTCCTTTTTTGTTAATTTAAGAATAAAATATATTCCTGCTATTTTTTTTAATCCCCCAACAGTCAGTAAATATTACAAATTAATGAGTACAAAAAATATAGATCTTCTTCAAAGACTGGGAGCCTTTACTTTTCACGCAATGAAATTGCGAAAAGAGCTACAAGTATTGTCAATTGTTTAAAAATTGTAATTTTATTTTCAAATATAAATAATGTATGTAGATATTATGGGCCGATGGCCTTCTATTATAAATAAAGACCACATATATATAAAATGAGTTATCTTAAACGTTAAAACATGCTTTGGCAGCAAACATATTTTATTTTATTTGAAAATATAATTTTTCAGTTGTTCGTGTAATCTCCACCATTAACCAAATAAATATATATTTTTGACTAGATGTGTCTAAAATGCCATACGCGCACACGTCTGGCAACATATACTCTGTAGACACCATATATACACCCACTTTCATCGAGCTATCATACAGACAAACATCTGCAACAACGACTTTCTCGAGCCCATATAGCTGGCACAATACGTCTAGAACACAAACTCTGTAGACCCTATATAGACATTCACTGGCAACGAAACACACCATGCCTGCATATATCTGGAACATCGACTCTGTAGAACCAATATAGACATTCACTGGCAACGAAACACACCATGCCTGCATATATCTGGAACATCGACTCTGTAGACCCCATATAGACATTCACTGGCAACGAAACACACCATGCCTGCATATATCTGGAACATCAACTCTGTAGACCCCATATAGACATTCACTGGCAACGAAACACACCATGCCTGCATATATCTGGAACATCAACTCTGTAGACCCCATATAGACATTCACTGGCAACGAAACACACCATGCCTGCATATATCTGGAACATCAACTCTGTAGACCCCATATAGACATTCACTGGCAACGAAACACACCATGCCTGCATATATCTGGAACATCAACTCTGTAGACCCCATATAGACATTCACTGGCAACGAAACACACCATGCCTGCATATATCTGGAACATCAACTCTGTAGACCCCATATAGACATTCACTGGCAACGAAACACACCATACCCACATATATCTGGACCATCAACTCTGTAGACCCCATATAGACATTCACTGGCAACGAAACACACCATACCCACATATATCTGGACCATCGACTCTGTAGACCCAATATAGACATTCACTGGCAACGAAACACACCATACCCACATATATCTGGACCATCGACTCTGTAGACCCAATATAGACATTCACTGGCAACGAATTACACCATGCCTGCATATATCTGGAACATCGACTCTGTAGACCCCATTTAGATATTCACTGGCAACGAAACACACCATGCCTGCATATATCTAGAACATCAACTCTATAGACTCCATATAGACATTCACTGGCAACAAAACATATCATGCCTGCATATATCTGGAACATCGACTCTGTAGACCCCATATAGACATTCACTGGCAACGAAACACACCATGCCTGCATATATCTGGAACATCGACTCTGTAGACCCCATATAGACATTCACTGGCAACGAAACACACCATACCCACATTATCTGGAACATCGACTCTGTCGACCCCATATAGACATTCACTGGCAACGAAACACACCATGCCTGCATATATCTGGGACATCGACACTGTAGACCCCATATAGACATTCACTGGCAACGAAACACACCATACCCACATATATCTAGAACATCGACTCTATAGACTCCATATATGCATTCACTGGCAACGAAACATATCATGCCTGCATATATCTGGAACATCGACTCTGTAGACCCCATATAGACATTCACTGGCAACGAAACACACCATGCCTGCATATATCTGGAACATCGACTCTGTAGACCCCATATAGACATTCACTGGCAAAGGAACACACCATGCCTGCATGTATCTGGAACATCGACTCTGTAGATCCCGTATAGACATCTACTGACAGCGATGCACACCAAAGATACTATGGTTGGGTGCAAATTGACCTGATCGGTAGTTTTGACTAAATAAGTTCTACCCACCTCTCCCTTCATTTGTCAAGGAACTTACCACTTCTACTGTCATGGCGACTACGAGATTACTTTAGTTCTACCGTAGATTGTTTAAAAGATCACAATGGCAATACAATTATCCCAGCTGTCGACATTTTCGTAAAATAAGCATAGTAATTCGGCGGCAAAAATCGCAGTATTCCGATGTGAATACTGAATCACGAGTTTTAAATTACCTGTACGTATAGGTAAATCAATACGCATGCGTGTTCGAGTTTTTTGTTTCAGCAAATTCAACACTACTCGATCAGCGACTGTAATCGCAAACGATTTAGGGGTTTCCTATTGCAAATAAATGGGTGTATTTAAGGGCTTTCCTTTCAGATATAGGGGTGTTTATTGAAAAAACCTTGCAGTCGGAAGAGAACACTGTGTAAAACGTTTATAAATGTCATTATGCAGATTATTAAAGTATTTGTTGACTGTCCCCACCATCAATTTCTGAAGATAGCCATTGTAGTTGCAGTGACTCTCGTGGCTATTCTTTGATTTGGGAGGCAGCCGCCAGGGAAAATGCTTCATTATAGAAAATTAATTTTATTGAAACTTATTTATTTATTTTTGTTATTTTTATTTTTTTATTTATTTTTGTTATTTTTATTTATTTATTTTCTCTGAGTGCCATCATTTCGAATTCAATATGGCGGATCGACATTGAAACTACTATATCCGTCGTAATCATTTATCTCTATCATCTAAATACTTTTTACTGTAAAACCTTTCTTCTTCTCACAAGACAACTCACCGACACAGTCTCATTTTACACCTGTGTCTCATTTCATAATTCATGTACATACTTAGGATTCCCACCATCATCACCAACAACATCATCATCATCATTGTTAGACACATACAATACAAAACAACAACAGCAGCGTTAATGACGTCATCATTCCCGTCATGCAACATTTTACCTATTGTCCTGTTAATTCTCTTCAGCGTTTTTTTTCCATTGCTCAATCAATTTCCTTCTTAACGTATGATCAGCTCAATGACAAGCCCTTTTCACACCGATATATATACCGTTCGCTACCTTAGTCCTGTTCCCTATTTACCAAGTCCCGAAATCTCGCGCGCCTTTCACGCGATAATCTTTCGGTGCGGTATTTGATGATAAAGACCCTGGAATTTGTTTATACTCTCCTTTTTTTTTATAAATGTATCCCGTGACAATACCCAAATCTTGCCATGCCGTACTGCGTGTCTCTCGTGCCGGACTACTATGTCTTCAATTAAAAGCTGATGTGATAACAATTTTGTAAAATACATGTACACTCACAATAATTGTGTAAATAAATAAATAAATAAATAAATAAAAAAATAAAAAAATAAAAAAATAAATAAATAAATAAATAAATAAATAAATAAATAAATAAATAAATAAATAAATAAATAAATAAATAAATAAATAAATAAATACAAATTAAATATTACATGTTTCAGACACAATCGAATAAGCACGATTAAATATTCATTTTAATATCACATTCTGAAATGAATCTCAAATAGCTGACATGACTGTGTTGCCATGCCAAATGTACAGTTTGAAAATCTTTATCTACTATAGAAGGCCCCAGTTTTATTACCCAAAATGGCTTTTTTACCCTGATGTTAGTAGGTGCTCGTAACCCTGTTCTCATAAGCACAGACAACGGGATAGACGAGTGAAGTCTGGTTTATGACGTATTAAAGCTTTAACCACAGTCTATTTTTCATGGGAAAAAAGGACTAGACATCCCAAGTCCCTGGGACTTCGCCTCTCAGTCATTATAGATGTGATTCTATGCAAATTGACAAACGTCCACCCACGCATTTTTCTTGCAAAACATTTGCGCATGCGCATTTCTTTTCTCTCGTTCAGCATCCTGAAAGTTGTTATTTGTTGTTCCAGATAACACGATTCCCCATCCGCAACGTCGTCTCCGTAGCATTTGTGACGTTAACATTGTTTTCTGTCATTTTGAAGCACGCTATTTTCACGACATTTACTTGAGAAAATAAAATTGTAATTGTTCTCGTGGTAGACCGATAAAATAGTTGCAGCGTTACAGCGATTATTTTCCCATTGTAATTACGTCACTGGGTGCGTCCACGCATTATATCGCTGGTGATACTAGTATCGAAGCTTTTCTTATATTAGGATGACAGTTTTACGACGAATTGATGAGCCGATTATAAAGTATATTATGCGCGGAAGAAGGAATGACACAAGTCACCAAAATAGTATGTCCACGAAAACAAACAACAAAATAACAACCCATGTGACATTTTTGTTTAAAATGTCATATTGCCAACAATTACCACAAAACACTTTTGCTAAACAAGTTCACGTCGGAACAGGTTCAAAGATTTTGGACTGAGAGTCACCTGGCGATAATTGATTTTTACTCAATCTTGTCCGATTTACTTGCAATATACGTTGAAAACTATAAACTATATAAACGATCGTCTTGTGATGCATTGGAATTATCGCCATGATGATACCTTCTAACAGTTCGTCACATTAAGTATCATCAAGGCCAGGATGGTATTTTTAATGATGTTTAAATTAGCTACCAATTCCTATAAATATTTAAATTAAAAACGTAAAATTACATGACAAAGTAATTTCTTATTATTTTACATAAACAATTTCAAAGTCTGACACATAATTAATATATACTTTCTCGTAAGTGAATACAACTCTAACATTGAATAGTACCATCAACGTTAAAAACTGGTTTAAGGGGTGCTTTTTGAAGAATACGTTTTCAAAGATGAAAATTCCGCACACAAATGTAGAATTTGTCTTACTCCGTGTTTGTCCCATTGTTTAATCTGAATTACGTGATCGTACGGACACAATTCCCTGAAACAGGGGCGTGGGTGTAGGTTTCGCTCGGCGGGAAAGAAAACATATGTCATCTCTTCGTTTGTCGTTCGGCAACATGAATTTATGAGCGAACTCGAAACGGTGAGGTTCAACACAACACAAATAAATAAAAATACAATGAGGCAGTTCAGTTGTTTCGTACGCATTTTACGAAAAAAAAGTGCACTTGTATAATTGTAATCTATACGCGTCAGTCATGACGTAATCGTCACGGTAACACCTATAATAGCGACACGTCACCGCGATGACATCTACTGTAGACCAGGGCACCCCATTAAAGTGCACATATTACTGTTACTGTCAACCCGTGCGTGTGTACGTGCCTCGTCATGGTAACCGTTCGAAGTTGCCCCCCCTCCAATAAACAATTGTTGGTATTTCCATAAATACGCTGGATGACGTTTAAATGTTGTATATATAGGTAAAACATATTAATAAAATCGTTATATTCGTCCACAGTCTCTATATCATCGAGGGACTGTGGTTCGTCCTGCTTCTTACGAACGCAAGTATAAGCATCTATTTTTTTGCCGGTTGTTTCTCGCCATCACTTAGCTTGCCTTCATCACACGTTTCTCGCCTACATTATACTAGTGATTTGCAATTTAATTAAACATTGCAATGGGCCACGGAACCTAGATATATTAATTGATGTCTGGATCACTCCCACACACTATCCGTGTAATGCTAGTACACAGTGCGTATAATAAGCATAATCTGGCGACCTCGGCCTACTTTTACTGGTTGAGAACACGGAATGCCGCCATTTGTCGGTTGAGAGAGGCACATTTCTTGTTTTTTGTGGTAGTTTGTGTATATATAGTCCAAGTCAAAGACATCGGTCAATCAACCTCTTGAACTTATAGTGACCTACCTTTCGACGGAATTACGTTTATCGTCACCAGTCGGCATATGCGTGTCGATAAGTGGGAAAATGTATGCGAGTCACGTAATAATTATGTTATTATCCCGTTCTTTTCCACCGTTTTACGTAACAATGTTCATTTAATTTCTCGCACATTGTTTAGGGGTGGGTCATTATTTTCGCCGGAGGGGGGGGGGTAGAATTGTTTCGCAGATTATTATTGTATGATTCCATCAAGTGACTTGTGTAGAGAACGCATGGTTACTCTCATGCAAGTTTTTTAAAGGGCGGTGGTCGTTGCGCCGCGTCTTATTCGAATTAGAACACGCGCCGAGCGACGACCACGGCGCTTTAATTCTTATTTGTCTCTGTAATTCTGTATTTATGTACTTACCTCAATTTACTGTCATTGGATGCTCGTAGATTTGATTTATTATTTTTACGCAAATCATTACATTCAATATATATATATATTTTTTATCAGTATTAGCGGAACCATAAGCCCTTTCCGTGTTTAATGCCCGTGATATCGTCGTAATCGCTCTTTTGTTCCACATAATCCTACTCCTGTTAATGAACTTGGCTTGTTCACTCTATAGAACTTTGTAACAGTTTTAGCAAGTTCAAACATGACCATGAACATGACATGTTTTTCTTGTGCCTGTTATATTTAAGTGTTATTAGATTAATCATATAATTGAAGTTATATATTTATAATATATGTTATTATTTCTCTTTGGTTGCAGTTAAAAAAACTACAAAAATAAAATCACGTTCATTCGCGTCACGTTTCGAACGACATGTGATCTACTTAACATGCTGTCAATGGTTTTGGACCAATTACTGAAACTACGAACACAACTTTATTTCATTATTCACCCGTGGTCAGGGCCCTGTGACACGCCCCGCATTTAACATATTTTTAATCACCGATAATAATTAGTCAGGTCAAATCCAGAGTAAAATACAGGTATGCATAGCGACAAGCGAAAGTTAATAGCACCAATTAAGCAAGATGTACCTATCACGGTGGTTCATTTACCACCAATATACCTGACGTCACGGTGGTTCATTTACCACCAATATAGCTGACATGGTTCATGTATCACCAATATACCTGATGTCACGGTGGTTCATGTATCACCAATATACCTGACGTCACGGTGGTTCATTTACCATCAATATACCTGACGTCACGGTGGTTCATTTACCACCAATATACCTGACGTCACGGTGGTTCATTTACCACCAATATGCCTGACGTCACGGTGGTTCATTTACCACCAATATAGCTGTCGTGGTCCATGTACCACCAATATACCTGACGTCACGGTGGTTCATTTACCACCAATATGCCTGACGTCACGGTGGTTCATTTACCACCAATATACCTTACGTCACGGTGGTCCATGTACCACCAATATACCTGACGTGGTTCATGTACCACCAATATACCTTACGTCACGGTGGTTCATGTACCACCAATATACCTGACGTCACGGTGGTCCATATATCACCAATATAGAGCAGAGCGGCAGTGGTTACTTTCTTTTTTTGTTGGTACAAGTTCTTTGCGAATATAAACCGTCAAACAACAAGACGGGTCACGGGCTATACAAAATGGCCACGCACAGCAGTATTCCAAAACTTTGTCGATCTAGGGTTAATGACCTTGCGTTCATTCGATGCAAAATGTATCACGTGATACAGTAATTATTTTATGGTCATTTGGTGCCAAATTATAACTACCCTGAATTATATTCTCAATCTGTTTACTGATTTGATGATGAATAATTACAGTGTTGCTATGGCAACACCTTAGATTATTTGTCTATTTCGCGGTTGATTTGATGTCGCCGCACACTAACGCACTTTGAGTGCACTGTGAAACACGTCACTTCCGGTAGTAGTCGATTTCAGCACGAAGTAGAACGTGACTACTTTTATTCAGACAACACCTTTCGCTTACATCATACATGAGCACTAAAAAGATTTACCGTTTTTGACGCTGAGAAATTCTTTCTCATTTTGGGGAAACAAATAAAAACAACTGATTTTGACAAGAGAATTCAGAAAAATGTTTCCTATCAATGATAATTTTTATATTTACCGATTGCACCGGAATACTGCAGAATGTTTGCATTTTATTTGTCTTGAATTATGACTGAGAGAAACTAGATGAAATTACAAACTATGTAGTGTGTTTAACAACTTATGTATGAACAAAAACTTTAATAAATATGACTTGGTAAAAATACTGTAGTTTTCTGCATAAAAATGAAAGAATTATACAATGTCGAAAAAAGATAGACTTTGTCGTAGCATTCGTGGTTTTGGATGGCACAACTTCATATACAAATTGTCGTAATAATCTTCAGATAACAATATGTGGCGTAAACTATACCAAGAAAATCTAAGCGTGTTACGATCCAGCATGCATCACGTAATTAGTTTGTGTTCGTTTAACATAGGCCTTTTCCAAAATAACAGTCACACCCCGAATGCTTAAAAAAATATAGCAGATTGATTTTCGATGTGTTTTTTTTTATTACTGAGATATACCGATTTCAACAAAACAGCCATACCTATACGGCACTATACGGAAGGGACCATCTTCACCCCAAGTAGTCATATCAGCGCCCGTTCGATTACGACAGACATGGCAAATCTTTTAAAAGAAGGAGTTATAGTAAATGTGTGTGTGTGACACACCCTATCGCGACGTTACTATTTCTGGGGTTCGAGTAGGGAAAATGTTTCAGCTATTCCTGTGGTGATCCGCGAATTGTTACAACAAGGATATCGTAATTGCTTGATTGACTGAGAACACTGAGGAACAGGAAGAGCGCATGGGGGCCGACAACTCATACGTCCCTTCTGATTGGCAGTCGTAGTGATGCTGATAATAGGTGGGGGCATTGACTGCAGATGAGTCATTTGTACTTCATTCGTATTTTTAAAAATAAACATTGAATGCCTCACTACTGCTGCCCCCTCAATATTATCCGGTCATTACTGGAACGAAGTGCGGCGTATGATGACGCGTTTGCTTTGTACGCCTACGCATGCCACTCACACGTGAATATTTGAAAATGTCTCAGATGCTAGAACTCGGGGGATTGACGACCAACCTAGACATTTCATATTTGTTTATATATTTTAAACATTCTTGAGTCGTTTGTGGAAAAGTGTGGTTCTACATCTTGTGTATTTGTTGACTCGGAATGCAGACGAGAGATCTGCCACTCAACCAAGTTACATGAGGTGTTATATTTTTTGACTTTTTGGGGGAATAAACATGGTTTCATTAATTTTTACCACGGATGCCTTGTATAATATCGAATTAGCTAAAAACAAAAAAAGGTCACTTCACGCTTCACGTAGCCTAGATGCCGTAAACACCACATGGTCATGATTTATCTAATACAGGAATAGTTCAATTCATTTTATTTTTAATATTAATACCCGTGTTATTGTACATAAAATACCAATGATATATATATATATATATATATATATATATATATATATATATATATATATATATATATATATATATATATATATATATATATATATATATATATATATATATATATATATATATACTTAGTTAAGCATTGCGTGAACTGCACTGTACCATCCGTAGAAATTGCGCGTTGCTGTTTTCAGTCCACGACATTTTTACTCGGCATGTTCATGAAATGTTCGTCCGCAACCATAACACTTTTCCTATATGCCGCGCCCTCTAGCGACAGACGCTCATGTGACGTGAATGGCTAAAAAAGGTTGTTCATAATGTCGAAATTATTATGATCTGTTGTCGTCTGTCATTGTTTTATACTGCATGTATCTAAATGACAAACGAATACACAACCAATCACTTGTCAATTCGAATGAGAATGTTTTCACATATAAACGTCACTGACTGGCACAATTTTTAGAAAAGGTATATAATAATGCGAGAATTTTTATTTTCACAGGAGGATGCTAAGATGGTTTTCGATGTCATTGGAAGAATGGAAGATACGGAGCCACCTACGACTGAATTAAGGGATGCCTTAAAAAGACTTTGGACTGACAGTGGAGTGCAAGTAATATATGGGCGCTCAAGGGAATATCAACTGAACGACTCAGCACGATAGTAAGTTACACCCATAATGCATCGGGAGTCCTGACAATGACGTTTATAACAAAACTGTGATAGACTTGCGTGTCGTTTTTTTTAATGAAATACATTTAAAAACAAGTTGTTACGCCGTTCCAAATCTTGGCAAGAATGTGGAACATTTCGATTCATGGTCAACAAACAAACAATCAACAAATGAAACTTCGCCATGAGATTTGTTCCGAGTTTTACCGCCCTTTCACTGGTTTAAACATAGAACTACGTATCTCATAGTAAAACGTAGCTGTAAATGCTGTTTTAGCGCCACGTCGTCATTATTTCCATAAATCATAGCTGACAGTGCAAGCAAGATGAGTACAATTTATTGCCAAATGAATAAACTCATTTGGCATTTATGAGTAGGCTTCTACCTTAACATGAAATTCGAACGCGAGCTGCGCATGCGCGACGGATATGACGCTTAATATGGCATAAAACTAGTTGTTTAATTACTACCTTTAATTCGTGAAATAAATCTGCTCAAAATATCATAATAGTGAAATAAAGTGATTTTCAGCGAAAATATAATGCTGAATTATTACAGGAAAAAATATGCATGTTAAAGGGCGGTAGTCGTCCCGCCACGCATGCGCGAGATATAGTGGATCTCATATAAACAAAGATGGCGACTTTGACTGTTGCGCAGATCAACGAATACAAATTAAGACGTCACCAAGCTTTAATTAGGTATTTTTAGGTGGTTAGAAGGTATCGAAGGAGTCACGGGTGGTAATTAGGTCAAGTCGCGCCCAAACCCCATACTTGTGATTTCCAATAGAAGATCGCACTGGATTGTGGGAAAACCAATGTTTATCAACACAAATATCGCACATGCTCAGCGCAACGACTACCGCCTTTTAAGTATGAAATGTGATGTGGAAAGTGACGTAAATGGTGCACATAAACAATCGTGAATTACAAATTATTTTTAACTTTTATCCTGCCAGTCCCATGTACTTTAACATTGACTTGACCAGATAAAGGTTAAAAGTTGAAAACCATACGACTATAAACGTGACCGTGATCGACAAACCAATAAATACTCCACGTAACTATAGATTATTACGATAAGTGCATGGTAAATACAAAGATTGGTGCATCCTTCAACCAATATACACTTGAACAATTTGCATGCAATGTGAACGGGTGACACGTCTAGAACAGATTCTGCCCACTCACCTCTACTGTAGCAGTCCATGACACAGTCGTTACTTACGTCACGAACACACACATACACCAGACAATCACGCCCACGGTAGATACACATGCCAACGGTCTCGGCTTAATGAGTACTATAAATTATATACCCGCATTTTTCTACCGACTACTCGTTTCACTTATAAATGATACTTATAACACTGTCTTGTTTTTTTGCTTAAAGTTATGTTGTCATGGTAAACTATTGGGTCTTTTAGCAAAGGTCATAAATTATGACATCACAATTATTGAGCGCTCAAAGCTGCTCCTTCGTTTTATTTTTTACAAAGTTTCAATCATTGAATATTTTAATTAATCGTCTTATTGCATCATTGTAATTTTTGACTGAGTGGGCATATTTTTTTCATTTCAAGTGTTCTAATTTGTACGTTTTCTGGTTGTTGGATGTCGGTTTTCTGTTCACACCCTGTTCTCAACTGGAAATCTCAGTAGTGTCATTACAGAGAATACATGCACAAATACTACATCTTGTTAGTAACAGTGCGCTGATTCACCCTAGAAGTCACGGACGAACCTTTTAAGATATTTGTGTCATCCATGATGTGGCACTTCAATTCACGGGCCAAATAAAACACCTAAAAATCACCAGGTCAAAACACTTCCCTTCATTGGTAAAATAGTTTATTTTAATTCCTAATTCCCAACAATGCGTCTTCGATTGGAAAGGTGGCTAGACATAATTCAACACAGTAATATTGCATAATCACCACAGTAAATACCCACATTGTTAATTACGAAACAACCATAATACGACGCAAAATCGGCTTAGTAATACGACGTAAAACTGTACACAGTAATAGAGCATAAATCATCACAGTCGTACGAAATCATCGATGTTACAACGCAAATCGGCGTAGTAATACACAGCAATTGCTACAGTAATAGGGCGTAAATCACCACGGTAATACGAAGCGGAGCAATGAAACTTTCCAATCGCACACACAACAATAACCTGCAAATACCTTATTTTATTTCCAGTTTCTTAGATGATTTAGATCGGGTGTGTGATCAGGAATATCTACCCACTGAGCAAGACGTACTACGAACTAGGGTAAAGACAACGGGAATAGTAGAAACACACTTCAGTTTCAAAAACCTTAATTTTAAGTAAGTACTATTTTCACCAGTTCATTGCGGGATTGAATGGATCCATTAAAATTACAATCAACCGTTTCAAACCAATGTGACTCAGGGCCCCAATCTACACACTGCCACTCTGCCTGTCTAACATCCCCGCGGGACAAACGCATAGTTTGCTGAACTTGCTCCTTTTCAGTCTTGACTAATTGGTTAAGAGTAATATCTATAACCTAATTTATTTTTAAGTCTCGTCTATTCATTACATCAATGTGATTGGTTGGCTTTCTTTCTTTGTTTTTTGTCAGATTATTTGATGTAGGTGGCCAGCGATCGGAACGAAAAAAGTGGATCCATTGCTTCGAAGATGTGACGGCCATAGTGTTTTGTGTAGCAATGAGCGCCTATGATCAAGTCCTATATGAAGACGAAACGACAGTATGTATTATTGTTTGTATTTTCAGACACCAGCAACATTCTGTTGTCACTCCAATAGCACACACATGGCTCCGTAACATATGTTCGATCGTGATACTATAAGCAATATTATATAACTTTTGTTTGATTCAAAGGGTTACACTGAATATTACAGCGAAGGGGTCGTCACCTGCGCACGTGCGGGAATTGAGTCCCAAGCGACGATAACAACGCACGCTAAAAACGCAAAGGTTCATGGGTAGACGCTAGTTTGTAAACAGCGACACGCTATGGCCGTCTAGCGAATGCGCAGGTGATGACTCCCCCGCTTTAAAAGATTGTGAGTCCTTTAGTGTAGCGTTTGTTTTGACATTCAATACCTATAATCTATCATGTTATGTGTAGTCATCAAACAGTCTAGCCTATCAGCCAATCAGCCAGAATTGCATATTATATTATGGCAATACTTCTTGTATGGAAATTACATTACTAATTTCCTTTGAACATCTGATCAGTAAGATATTTTGCTCGAACGCCAGACCCATTCACTACCAAAACCATCCCATCTACTAACATGTTACAACCATAGTCATTTGGCACTATTGGAGATTGTGCACAGAATACACCTCCAGATTCATACAATAATTTGGTGAACTGAATTATCTACACACCTTTCTGGTACACTTCTAGGCAAGAATGTGTGATTTGTGGAAGGAACTACAGCCTTATAATTTTTTTTACGACAGAAAACATCAGTAATTGGACCACAGGCATAAAAAGATTACTGAACCTTTTAGAAATTAGTGATGTTTGCGAAAAAAACAGTATTATCCCATTAGTTACAAAAAAACTAAAAAATATGTTTGAGAAACACTGCACAGAAACAATGCATAATGACAATAAAAGAACTAATCACAAAAATAAACTTCGTACCTACAGACAGCTGAAAACTGATTTTGCACTTGAAAAATACCTTGAAATTATTAAAAAAAAACATCCACAGATCATCTATGACTAAACTGAGGATAAGTGCCCACATACTTCAGATTGAAGTTGGGCGATATCACAACAAAGATATCTTAAATAGAACATGTCCTGTCTGTGACTCAAATGAAATTGAAGACGAAGAACACTTCCTCTTCAATTGTAACCTGTACAAATTTGAAAGAGATGCTTTGTTTGAAAACGTAAACTTATCCGGTAATCTGAAAGCACTTCTCAATAACAAAAATTCTGAAACTGTCCAAGCAATTGCCAAGTTTATCAGCGACTGTTTCACTAAAAGAGAGAATTTCATGAAAAGCAATTTACCAGCTGCCTCAAAATAACACCAAAAAATATTTATATAATAATATTTTCACAGAATTACTATTTATTTATTTCCTTTTTTAAAATTATTTTTACTTATGTATTTTATTGTTCCTTATATCCTTATTGTTTTCTAATCTAGATCCCATAGGGGATACGATATCAATAAAGGTTGTTATTATTATTACGACAACCACTGAACACATGGTGTTTGAAAACAGTGTGACAGGTTATGACAATCGGTTTTCACCTAATAAACTAGACTGATGAATGTGTAAATAGCTTTACAGTTCCCTATGGTATCAAACACACAGGGTCGTATATGTACGCTTAAATGTGCAAATTTACTGGCATCGCTGTTGATACAAAATTAAGTGCTTGTGTTTTTGCAATTTGTGCCAAATAAGCTATTACGAACAAGCTACCAGGATGATTTGCTGATGTGATCTGGCAGTGTTTGGTGTCATAACTGACAATGTAAACCTTTTTTCATGTATTCATGATGCATTGCAATCAGTCGGACCAAAATAATAAAACAAGTAAAACAGAAATTCCATGTTCTTGATACTTCTAGAAAACACTTGTACATTTGTATGGAAAAATAAATGTCCCAGGAGATGACTTGCAAGAAACAAGGAAACTTTTAACGAATACATAGGAACCCAACATTTGTAATAATATGCCCCGAGTAATGTGAGAAAATAGCTTGGGGGCTGAAGTTAATTTTTAACTAGGCGCCACTTGTGGAATTTCGAAGAACATCGACTGGCAAACATTCGGGACAAATTTTCAGATCGGTAATAGACTTCTGGTGTTATGGTGTCTAATAGCACTTAAAACATTTCCCATTTGGGTGTGAAATGAGTTCAATCATAAAGTCCTCTCTGTCCAGGTGTGTAGGTGGAATAACTCTCTGGCTCTTGTGTGTGGTGTATTATTCCTTGTCTGGAATATCTTCACGTTGTGGAACTTATAAATTTGTGCACTTTTACGCTGAGGTGATGATGGAACCTGCTATCTACAAAAAAACAATTTGTAAAATGATACACATTAAATATGGTTTCTGAGAAAATGAGAATTCTAATGATCATAAGTAGGACTCATGTCCATAAGCTTGGGACACTATCACAAATAATTGTATACTATTAGGTACAATGCTGTAATTATTTTAAACCTTGAGTAAATGGGTACGAGTATGTATAAGTGAATATTTGCAGGGCCTTCCTGTAGGGCTGCTTTTAGTTGATGGGTGTACCCTGAAAGGAATGAACATATGTATATATGTATTGAGATACCCAGATAAGTACAATTTCACTAGTATGCCAAACAATGTACAAACAGTCAAATCTTGTTTTCCATACATTCTAACTAACTAACATGATTAAATATGCACAATAATACACTTATTCTCTGTTTTCGTATTCTCTAGAACCGAATGGAAGAAAGTCTGAAACTATTTGACTCAATCTGTAACAATAAATGGTTCACAGATACTTCCATAATTCTGTTTCTAAATAAGAAAGACTTGTTTGAAGAGAAGATAACCAAATCTCCACTAACTATATGCTTCCCTGAATATACAGGTGAGTAATGTCTGTCACGTTACATTGAGAAGTGGGGGATGCAACTTAAAATAATATTAGCACTGACGTCTTTGAAACAAACGAATTTATTTGGAATAAACCACAAATTATGTTGAATACAGCACTTAATATTTGTAGAGTCGAATAATAAACCTAAGACAATACTGCACTGACTTCTGAATATTGGAATATCAAATGGTAATTATAATGATCTAACGAAACGAAAAAATAGTTGACCAGTTATAATAGTCTCATAAA
This sequence comes from Saccoglossus kowalevskii, assembly GCF_978046115.1. Classification (NCBI taxonomy): domain Eukaryota; kingdom Metazoa; phylum Hemichordata; class Enteropneusta; family Harrimaniidae; genus Saccoglossus; species Saccoglossus kowalevskii. The sequence continues at coordinate 23,378,399 of NC_140646.1, read as the reverse complement.
ATTGTGTGAATAGAATATGAATTACTTTTCTCATTAACCTTTTGAAATATTGTGTTTTGTATTGTTCATGACTTGATCTACTTGTTGCATTGTTATTGTGTATAATTCATCTCCTTTTTCATTGTTCTGTTTTAATAACGTTTTATCTACTTGCATTATCATCATTTTTTTGTATTATTTTCGTTTTATCTACCCATTGTTGTGTTTTTATTACTCTGTTTTGTAATATTAAGTCATCTTAGCCAGACTTCTTCCGAGACATATTAATACTGATTAGCTTTTGAAGTTAAATCACTTGCACAAAATAAATATCCCTAACTTTTTCAACATTTCTTTCAAAAAATGGGAAAATTATGTTAATTAACAAAGAAATTAAGTTTATGAATTTGAGGGAAAACCAAATATTGTGCTATTAATGTTATAGTAATGAAATGCTCTAATTATCTCCTTTACCTCGTTTCAGGCCCTAACACATACCATGAAGCCGCAGCTTATATTCAAGCACAGTTTGAAAGTATGAACAAAAGCACAACAAAGGAAATCTACACCCATATGACATGTGCCACCGATACTAACAATATCCATATTGTATTCAATGCGGTGACGGACACCATAATTGCCCACAATCTCAGGGGATGTGGCCTTTACTAAACCAAAAAAGGACGAACCAAGATATGGTACACCGGAAACAAATAATTGCAAAGATAGGGTTTTTCAAAAAAAAATGCATGCCTTTATCTTTAGGTACTGTCCCACGATATTGGGGCAAAGAGTACATGTGTACTGTACTGTCCAGTACAATGATTGACTGGGAGAAGTCAGGTGATCACACACTTGGCCAGTCGCGTTAGTTTTACACTTTCTAGTACTCCTCATTAGATATACAAAACCAGCACTACCTTTCTTTGATTTGGCCGCTCAATTAAAAGCACATTTAAAAGTAAATTAAAAAAAAATGTTTTGTTTATCATTGACCTTTCTTGCTATTTTCTAAAAAAAATAAAACAAAACAAAACAAAACAAAACAAAAATAAAAATATTGAATGTTGCAAGAAGACGTATGATGATAGGAAAAGGCTCTCCTAGCACCAAAACTATACAACATGCTTTCTGTGATTTAGTGGATTTTACTAATTTTTCAAAAAACAAATCGGTGTCAAGACTTGGTAGACATTCCCCGTACTTAGTTAGAAAAATGTAAATATTGTCTTTTACAAAATAATATATATATCTTATTTCTTTTCATGCTAGACAAATTTAGGTATTCGGCATCTGCTTAGATATCTAGTATATAAAGGGACCACAACAAATACAAATCTTCGCTTTCATTTTCCAGCAGTGATTGTATTATTCTTGCTCTCTTAAGCGTTATGTTTGTTATTTAAATATAGATTCGAGCCATCGTGCAATTACTCTGCATCTAAAACTGAAAAAAAGCTTTGTCTAGGGAGATGATAAATTAATTTAACTTAAGAAATAAGATTTTTAAAAAGAAAGCAATTTCAAGTTCATTATTTATATGGAGAAACTGCGACTGGACACTTCACTGCTAAAGACTACCTCTCCACCCATACTTTCTTGGTATCTTAGTACAACCCGCATTATTTAAGCAAAGATTAGGGGTGTGGAGGTTTACTATAAAGCACTTTCAATAACTGGTTACTAATTTATGCTGTAGATTTTTAGTACACACTATCTCATACATTGGCCAATTTTCTTAAAAACCAGTACACTATTTGTTTAAGGTCGTGCGCCAGGCAGATTTATCCTTCAGCGTTCCGTTACCAGTTCAGACTAAAAAAAAAGTATCTAGTTGTGAAAACGAAAAAAATAAGTGTTTTCCTGTATGTGTGTTTATGTGTATGTATGTATGTATGCATATGTCCAGCTGACTCTTTTGTAACAATATTTTTTTTTCATTTTGTACTCAAGTTCGAGAATAGTCCACTTAACTGTATATTGTAGCGTTTTGTGATAAATTAATTAAAGATCAAGTTTTAGAGCTAACTATAGTAGATTTTGAGATATTCCAGTTTAAAGAGCAATACTTCTATTGTGTTTTTTTTTTATTTCACCTGGTCTCTGCTCGCTCTTATTCCTGTCAAAGAGGGTGGATGGGTGGGTTTGTGGGTTGGCCGGGTAGCAACGAGAAATATTTTTTAGTTCTTTTTGATTACACAACTTTTTTTTAGAACTGCCACAATGCATATCCAGGTTTTATCTAGCAACCCTAATCTATATTCACAATGGAATGACCCAAGTGGGAAAACTTAAATTAGTTCTTCTCCCAAGTGTTTATATGATTTTGGTTGAAAGCTTGTTTTTTATACACCTGTATCGTGTCGTATATTTTCTCGAACGTCAAAAGGTAATTATTACAATACTAACGGTAAAAGAAAAGAGCCTACATTCCAAACATGGAAAAAGTGATATATTAGGCTCAATTCTTTTAACGTTAAAATTTCATCTGAAATCTCGACTTTTGGAAATTGACTTTTTAATACCGATGTGTTTTCTATAGGCTTCGGTATGTATGTATATGTAAGGTTTGAACTGTAATTGTAGCTGCTTTATAGCCCCTTGCCGTTTTATTGCAAATGTAGAATTTCGAACTTCTACTTGAAGGAATAAAAAAACACAGATCTTTGTTTGTCCGGAACTTCACCATATGACACCTTAAAATGACAGTCGTCGCACCGCATTGTGTTCGATGGGCCACATGTCATGCAATGAAAAAAATACAATGTCTGTTCATATGAAATTTGAATGTACGCTGTGCGACGACTTCGACGTTTCTTATGCTGTAAATAGTACTAGTACTCTAATTAATTGGCTGAATTTCTCCAGTGGAAAACAAGATTATCAGTTGCACTTTGGGCATGTGCGTGGACTACCCTCAAACATGTAACCAGGGGCGAGTCACAGATAATGTTTCTGACCTGATTTATTTATCTGCCAAATACGTGAGTATTGAACACATGCCAAGGCGAATACAAATGTTGGTCTTTCACTGGGGGAAATGGGCCTTTCAAGGAATATATGTGGTGCCATAGTTTCCGTACAATCTGGATGCTTGTTGGGTCGCTTGTTTGGTCATACCTAATGCATGAGGCGTCATTAATAAATCTTATAAATGTATATTACCATCTTTCTTGTTGTTTACTGGGGAAAATACTTGCATTGTGGGCAACGTAAAAAGCATAATTGGGTTTCTGTGAACATATATACATTACAATAGAATTAATTGATTGGGGTGAATCGGTGAATTGTAGTGAAATGGCTAAAAGATGGTGCATTTAATCCATAGTCAGATTGTTCCTCTCACATCCAGTCCTGTCACAAGATGGTTGGTGCAAACAATTTGTTCTGTAATTTTCTCCACACGCCTTGTTATCTTTTAATTATATTAGGGGACTAGGATTGAAGTTGACAATGACTGTGAAACGTTTTTATTAAACAATGTACTCCTCATGTTGAAGAAAGGATTGGAAGGGTCACTCGCCTGTGTTACATAAAGCATATATATACCCATTCAAGTAGATTTTCCGAGGATAATGTTGCTGTCACCTTGACATTTGTCAACCCTTTCATTAGTAATAAGAGATCATTGTACACAGACAAACGTGCAATATTTCCCGTTATTGATTTAGTAACAGAATTTCATCAATGTTGAATACTATGTATTCATTAAACGGCAGTGGATTATCCAGAGAATTTGCAAAATTCTGTGTCTGAATATGGTGTTGTGAATATTATTAACAAACAGTTCCTGGTGAAAATTTAGATTTATCAATAATTTCTCTCCAGGCCAGAGAATATTTGAAGATTTTAGTAGCTATGTTTTAAAACTCACTACCATGTCATTTTACGAACATAGGAACCCTTGCATGATAATGAACGAATCAGGTTCTTAACACGCTAGCGACGACACTGGCCACAAATGACCTGTCAACTGTCGGTCATCAATATATCCCCGTACCCCTATTCATTTCACTCGAGAATATGGTTAATGGATTAAAGCATTAGTAAGGCAATCGTTACCAGAACAAAAAGACAATCTGGCAGCAGGTGAACCAGAAACATAGCGCAAGAAAAAGAAGTTAATAGTAGATTTCCAAGATTTTGAAATTTTTAATTTGTATTTACGATAACATAAATCATGTCTTTCTTTTCAAGTAACACCATAGTGTTGAATAACGTGTAACGTTTTCAGTGCCAATCTGGAGCCAAATTGAAATGGATTTTAATAAGTTTAAACTTTTTTGTTTTTAAATTACCAGCCAGTAGAAAAGACAACTTATTTCAATGTTATAAACTGTTATAAACATAGTTCTAAAATATGCTTAATATTTATGATTACCAAATCATTTTAAAAATTATAATATTAACGTGTCGCAGCTTTGCGAATCTGTCCAACCATGTTATTGCTTCCACATAGTTGAGTAATTACAAACAAACAAACACTGCAATTTTGAGAATACATTACTAGCTCATTCATTTTTTTTTTATAAATGTACATCCAGAACACAATAAAAGATATATGTGATTTAAGAAATATTCGAAGCGCGAAAAAAAAAAAAAAAAAAAAAAAAAAAAAACGAAACAAAAACAAACAGATTTTTGTGCACCAAAAAGAGATTTTCATAGCAGTTTTGTAGTTTGTAGTTTTATTCCCTTGAGACAAAAAACAAATAGAATTGTCTACTTAATAAAACATATTTGCAGCAGGAATAGTCAACAAACACGAATAGAAGTAAACTTAGTTCTTTTTTCCTGGCCAGACATACATGATGGAAATAATGGAGACATGTTACGAACTTAAAAAAAAAGAGACACAATTTCTTCTAGCTAGATCTTTAAAGCTGTTATGTATCACAACAAACTGACTTATGAAATAAAGTGATTATCTTTAACGTCTTACACGACTGATATCCATACATGTGGTTTTCTCTTTTTTTTGAAAACATTTTACGTCAGGCGTCATTTCATGCTTGGCTTTCTTAATTAATGTGTATACAATTTGTATAATGTGAACACTTGACAATCATGGTAGCGTTATGGCAATTGAATGGAAATGGTTAAACACAAGCACCTTCAAAGCTTTCAACTTGAACCGTGTTTCATTGGTGCTCAATACCAGGCCGAATTGGATCAATTGTCCATAAAATGCAAAACAGGGAGCAGGATTTCGTAACTGGAAAGGAAACATTACAGTTTTTGTTTTGTTTTGTTTTATTTTTTTCTTTGGGTATACATTACTTGCATTAGTACAACACTGTTGTTCTAGTGACAATACATCTTTTCAATGCAGACAATGGTATACAAAAGATGTTCATAGCCAACATATTCGCACATGAATCTACAAATATTAAATATAAATATAGTACAAGTGATGACCAATTTCTGATAAGGAATGGCATCGAATTTGTGATATTCGCTGTCTCATTTTAATTTTCAGTTTGATACACATTTTTCAGCCTCGAGTAAAAATAGCTTCAATGGCTTTATATAATGAATGTAACTGCGAGCTTGTGATGAAGTGAAATTTATAATTTAAATTTACAACAGTTTCACAAGTATCTAAAAAGCATGAACAGTGTAGATGGTGGCAGTAACAGTGGTTTACCACAATATGCTACAATGTTTTCCAATGCGTCAACGTAAACCATACTCGGGAAGTAAAAGAATACATATTTTCATCTCCTGTACACAGATGCTACAATACCTGTATTTATTTGATTGAACCTGGAGAGCTGTTCATTTGTATAAAGAGGGAATTGTGTAATAAAGGCTATTAACTGGCTATAAATTGATAATTTGAACAATAATTTAACAATTTCTTCCAATATATATCATACAAATTTAACATTTCCTCAAACATTAATTCTGTTTTAGGGTTCCAAAATGACAATATACTCAAGACTTTTACTTCGTAAGTATCTGTATGATTTTCAAACAAAACTATGATATTATTTATACCAATTACGTTTAAATATATACTGATTTCCCTTCTACTAACATATATTTATTACGACAAATGATATTCTGAAACGTTAGTTGACTCAAAACCAGACAATCCATGGTGAAAACTGGAAAATTGTACTGACAAATAATAATATTACAACTACTTATAATTACATTTAATAGACAAGTATACCATTTCTCACTTTGCTTGGGTTTTGCTACACTAAACTAAACGCATTCATGGTACATTTAACATTCATTGTGACGTTTCTTTAATGAACAAATCTGACGTTTGCCGACCTCCGCTATTATAGTTCTTCTCATAATTCTATCCTGACGGTTCCAAAGAAATTTTGAACTTTCATCATTATTTAATCAGGTATAATCGCTTTCAAAAGTATAAATACTAATTTGTAATTTCGTGAGTTTTCCAATGATTCTTAATTTCCCACATTTTAATGTGGGAGTGTTCAGGATATATAGGATTGCAATTTAATTGACTTGTTCCACATATTTCGATTCCGGGTTTTATAAGCTGCCGAATGAAACACTGACCGAGTTACTGGCTATCAGTCAGTGTATTCTTGTCTGACATCATATCTGACAAATCATATCTTTTATACAACAGTGTCGAATGATAGGTTGACTGTTCCTTATTCATATCGTGGGATCAATTTCAAATTCATGAAACCTTTGTGCAGCTATATTGCGATCCCTTATTGGTGTGAAGTATTGAAACACTTTCTTGTGTTCAATCTCTCTCACACATGGCTATGTTATCATTCCATGTAAAACTGCAGAGTAGTTCAATATTGTCTCACATATATGGAGGATGTTTATGAAAATGTGCCTCATTGGCATAGTTTGTATTCGAACAATGTAACAACATCCTCCAGTCCAGATGTATGTTTCTGAGTTGGGACATGAAACGAACACAAGTGCAAGTGGGTGCAGATAAGTACTGATAAAGTTAACCTGGGTATATCTTTGTTTTTAGCTTAGCTTGAAAGTTCAAATAAAAATCAAAGAAAGCTTAGAAAGAACTCCCATGTGCTGAGAGTATTGGAGACACATTAAATATAATTCGAAATTATTTAGCTGAAAACTAATTATGCAAATCAGAAAATTAATATGACCAGATTTGAGTGTAAAACTAATGAGTTCTGCGCAATGTAACAGAAAATCTATGTCTCCAAGTTTAATTGAAATGTGATTAGAACCAAAAAATTATGAATTATTATGCTTATTAGGGAATTAATATGAACAGATTTTTACCCAAAACTAATTAGGTTTGTACATTGTCCTAGAGCATCTTTATACTAAGTTTCATTGAAATGGAATAATTAGTACCGTGAAAACTCCAAAATTTCGACCCCTCTAAAAATTCGATCGCCTATTTATTTGCCGGTTTCTGTGTTTTATTTACCTTCAAATTTTCGACTCCACTAAAAATTGCCGACTCATTCTTATTCGAAAATTGCGACCAGTTTTAGTTTTCCCCCAAACGAAAAAAAAAACGATGTGAGCGTTCAAGCGGGACCTTCCTCGAAGGCATGAATCCGGGTTTCTGATTGACTGAGAGATTTTTATTTTATTGGTAACGAAAATATATTCTAAATAAACGAAGTTTCAAATAAAAACGAACACAAAAATCTCGGCATGCTGCGTTTCTGAATTGTTGATTATTACTGTACTCAGTAGTGATTATAATAATGTACACAAAATAAATTTGTTGAATGGTTATGAAATACAAATAAAAGTCAACTTAGTTTCATCGTAAGCGAATGATTCCGGTCTCGTATAAACGTTTGATGCTGTAGGATATCCGCCATGTTCTCTTAGGTCAAATAGGTCAAATCGCTAATTAACCAATCAAAAAGCTGGATGATGCCAACGTGTTCAAATTACCATAGCTTATTTAAATATGTTAATGTTATTGAACGCAATGCGGAAGAAATTGGTGTTGTAGTACGATATTTTGGCTTGGATTTTGATGCGAAAACGGCATGATTTTTTTTAAATAAAAAAATTAGTTGTTTTTAAAAAATAAACTGGTCATCTGAAGAATAATTTAACATTGTTCACAGTGATAACAGCTCATTCTCGAAAGGAAGCTTACCCGCTCACGCTAGTCACGATAAAAATCATACACGTGTACTCTTGAATAGACAAACGTCAATGACTACGGTAAAACTTAGACTCTATTTTAGCCGGCAGGATTGATTGAAATGTCCGAAAAATGACGCCAAAATACACCTTAAAAGTCCCATTTTATTTTCTTAAATCCCATTTTATTTTTTAATCCAAGGGCGAATTTACGGCAGAATTTGGTCCCTCAAATAAGGGACACGTGAGCTTTGATTCTAACCGGATACATTGCACTGGGTCGGGGAGATAGTTTGCTAAACTTCCATGCATCTTTTGTCCAATGGGTACCTGTACTTCGAACATTCGCAAGTTTTTCTAGGTAGTGCGAGACAGCTTTGTCTTTTGACCTATTAGTTTTGTGCTGACCTCTTCTCCGCGTCTTGATGTTTTGTTTTGCTTGTCATAATACTCACTGATTGATGACTTTGTTTAGATTTTGAGTTACAACTCGGCCACGACCTTTGCTTTTACCGTGAAACATGAGGAAGTTTACGTCAATTGACGGACATTGCATTTTTTAAAAACTAATGAAGCACACTGTCTATCATCCCCATTTTTTCATTTGCTGATTTCTATTCTGAAAAATTCGACCGTCCGAAAATGCACCTTAATTTTGACTATAAAAACACGTCACATATCGAACACCAATTATTTAAAACCGGTCGAAATTTTGGAGTTTTTACGGTACTTTAGATATCAGTGTGAAAGCTTAAAATTGGTTAATTATGCAAATTAGGTAATTAATATGTACAGATTTTAACCCACAATTATTCAGGTCTGTCTATTGTCCTACAGCATCCATGTACATTCATTGATATGTGATGTATAGTACCTGAGATATCAGTGTGAAAGTTGGTTAATTATGCAAATTAGGTGATTAATATGCACAAATATTTACCGGAAACTAATTGGGTCTGCATAATTCTAGATTCATTGAAATGTGATGATTAGTACTTTAGATATCAGTAGAAAAGCTGAAAATTAATTATGCAAATTAGGTAATTAATATGCACAATTATTTACCCTAAAACAAATCAGGTCTCTGCATAGTCCTAAAGGATCTATGTACCAAGTTTCATTGAAATGCGATGATTAGTACTTGAGATACCTGTGGAAAAGCTGAAAATTAACTAATTATGCAAATTAGGTGATTAATATGCACAAATATTTATCGAAAACAATCAATCTCTGCATAGTCCTTGAGTATGTAAGTACCAAGTTTCATTGAAATGTAATGCTAACTACTTATATCAAATGCTGAAAATTAATTAATTATGCAAATTAGGTAATTAATATGTACTGATATTACCTTAAAAACTATCAGGTCTGTGCAGTGTCGTATGACATCTATGTACCAAGTTTCATTGAAATGTGATGATTAGTACTTGAGATATCAGTGGAAAAACCGAAGATTGACTAATCATTATGCAAATTAGGTAATTAGTATCCACGGATTATTACCAAAAACTAATCAAAACCTAGCATTAGTTCAGAGCATCTATGTACCAAGTTTCATCAAAATCCAATGAGTGGTTGTTTAGATATCAGTGGAACAGTCATGGAACCACTAAAAAATAGCTAATTATCATGCAAATTAGGTAATTAATATGCACGGATTTTTACCAAAAATTAATCAAATCTGCGCATATGTTCAGAGCATCTATGTACCAAGTTTCATCAAAATCCAATGAGTGGTTCTTTAGATATCAGTGGAACAGTCATAGAACAGCTAAAAATTAGCTAATTATCATGCAAATTAGGTAATTAACGAGCATGGATTTTTACCAAAACCTAATCAAATCTGCGCATTGGCCCAGAGCATCTATGCACCAAGTTTCATCAAAAACCGATGTATGGTTCTTGAGATAGCAGTGGAACAGTCGGACACACATACACACACACACACATACACACATACACACATACACACATACACACACACATACAGACACACTAACTGCAAAGACTCCCATTTTGTGCTTCGCACATGGGAGTCAAAAAGCTATTCTTAAATTATGCAAAGATTTTATATTTTTGCTTTGATTTATTTTTTCAGATCATTAATATTTATTCAGTAACTCTATTATGAATCAGCTGGACAGTTTGTATGGCTGTAAAACAATATACAGTAACACGAGACAAACGGCAAGACTGCAATTATTTTTGTGTGAATAATATCGAAATAAGCAACACTACTCCAAGTTTGAAATGCGGCAATCCTGACACTTTGGTCATACTTGGGTTACAAACACCCCTCCAATAAAATACATCACTCTCTAAGATCTCTTATTTAAGGTAGTAACCCACATTATCACACTGTTTCATTACATAGAACTACTATAATGACAAGTCATAATACGAATATTTTGAATTGAGACATCCTAAGTAACCTGTACACAAATGAATATGGATCATATACAATTTTGTGTAACCATGGCAGTAGGTACTACATGGTGCATAGTCTTTATATGTGCATTTAATGTAGCGAGAGAAGACCTTTTTAAATAACATTCTTCAAACTATGAATTATTGCGAATTGTTGATTTGAATTTTGTTGTGATTTTAAGCAGTTGGACAATGGATTTGATCACTTGATTGGTAAATGTACATAAAAATGAATGCTAACATGTCATTGGCAACATTCGCAAGGTTCGTCTACTTTGTCCTATTTGGTATTCATTATCCTCTTATTCTTAACAACATAATTATTATATTCTGCAGACCACTGGTCAATAAATTTATTAAGATATATTAGTTGTAATATTAGCTAAGAACAGATCATTTGTGTTTAGTAGTTGTTACACATGTTTGTGTTTTCTCAGTTTTGAATAATGAATGCAACTATCTTACTGGAACACTGACTCACTGTCAAATCTACTACGTTAATGTCACGTGTTCCAAATTTCAAAAGATGTCAATCTGTCTGTATTTGGAGTCACAATGCTTTGGAATAGTGGTCCATCGAAGGTGTTGACTATTAGAGAATTACTAGGCTGAAAAAAACTCTCTGTAAACTTTGAAAAAAACAGGCTTTTAATACAATCGGGCAATGTTCAGACCTATCTCCCAAACCCACAAGTATAATACACGTTCCTCTCTTAACAATAATTTATGCATTTCCAAATGGAAAACATCCATGGGCCAGAGGACGTTTCGGTATAGAGGGGTGACCCTATGAAATAACTTACCACCCCATATTAGAAATTCAGCCTCATTAGGCATTGTTATGAAAACACAATATATCTTAGTGAAAACTTTGTTGTAAATGGCTCAAGCCTATAGTGTGTATATTGTATTTGTTGTTCCTACAGAGGGCCCAATGAAAATTGCTTTATTGTATATTGGCCTACCCTCTTTAAATAAAGTGATAAATAAAGTTACATGTGCCAAGTAACACTGAGTATATACCACATATTTCAGCTGAAAATACTGCAGTATTTCTTGGAAATCGTGGGTTTAGTGATTATGACAAGGCCCGGCAATTAGTCTGTCACGTGAAGCCTTTGTATCCGGTAATCAAATGACTACCTAGTATGTTCAAATTTGCTTTTATATAGCTAGGCTTTTAAACAATATGTGGTAAATGAAGTTTTTGAATGAAATAGAAAACAGGGAATTCATTATTGAATCAAAGAAAGCTTAGAAAGAACTCCCATGTGCTGAGAGTATTGGAGACACATTAAATATAATTCGAAATTACTTAGCTGAAAACTAATTATGCAAATCAGAAAATTAATATGACCAGATTTGAGTGTAAAACTAATGAGGTCTGCGCAATGTAACAGAAAATCTATGTCTCCAAGTTTAATTGAAATGTGATTGGAACCAAAAAATTATGAATTATTATGCTTATTAGGGAATTAATATGAACAGATTTTTACCCCAAACTAATTAGGTTTGTACATTGTCCTAGAGCATCTTTGTACTAAGTTTCATTGAAAAGGAATAATTAGTACCGTGAAAACCCCAAAACTTCGACCCCTCTAAAAATTCGACCGCCTATTTATTTGCCGGGTTTCGGTGTTTTATTTACCTCCAAATTTTCGACTCCACTAAAAATTGCCGACTCATTCTTATTCGAAAATTGCGACCAGTTTTAGTTTTCCCCCAAACGAAAAAAAAAAACGATGTGAGCGTTCAAACGGGACCTTCCTCGAAGGCATGAATCCGGGTTTCTGATTGACTGAGAGATTTTTATTTTATTGGTAACGAAAATATATTCTAAATAAACGAAGTTTCAAATAAAAACGAACACAAAAATCTCGGCATGCTACGTTTCTGAATTGTTGATTATTACTGTACTCAGTAGTGATTATAATAATGTACACAAAATAAATTTGTTGAATGGCTATGAAATACAAATAAAAGTCAACTTAGTTTCATCGTAAGCGAACGATTACGGTCTCGTATAAACGTTTGATGCTGTAGGATATCCGCCATGTTCTCTTAGGTCAAATAGGTCAAATCGCTAATTAACCAATCAAAAAGCTGGATGATGCCAACGTGTTCAAATTACCATAGCTTATTTAAATATGTTAATGTTATTGAACGCAATGCGGAAGAGATTGATGTTGTAGTACGATATTTTGGCTTGGATTTTGATGCGAAAATAAAATTAAAAAAAATTAGTTGTTTTTAAAAAATAAACTGCTCATCTGAAGAATAATTTAACATTGTTCACAGTGATAACAGCTCATTCTCGAAAGGAAGCTTACCCGCTCACGCTAGTCACGATAAAAATCATACACGTGTGCTCTTGAATAGACAGACGTCAATGACTACGGTAAAACTTACTCTATTTTAGCCGGCAGGATTGATTGAAATGTCCGAAAAATGACGCCAAAATACACCTTAAAAGTCCCATTTTATTTTCTTAAATCCCATTTTATTTTTTAATCCAAGGGCGAATTTACGGCAGAATTTGGTCCCTCAAATAAGGGACACGTGAGCTTTGATTCTAACCGGATACATTGCACTGGGTCGGGGAGATAGTTTGCTAAACTTCCATGTATCTTTTGTCCAATGGGTACCTGTACTTCGAACATTCGCAAGTTTTCCTAGGTAGTGCGAGACAGCTTTGTCTTTTGACCTATTAGTTTTGTGCTGACCTCTTCTCCGCGTCTTGATGTTTTGTTTTGCTTGTCATAATACTCACTGATTGATGACTTTGTTTAGATTTTGAGTTACAACTCGGCCACGACCTTTGCTTTTACCGTGAAACATGAGGAAGTTTACGTCAATTGACGGACATTGCATTTTTTAAAAACTAATGAAGCACACTGTCTATCATCCCCATTTTTTCATTTGCTGATTTCTATTCTGAAAAATTCGACCGTCCGAAAATGCACCTTAATTTTGGCTCTAAAAACACGTCACATTTCTAACACCAATTATTTAAAACCGGTCGAAATTTTGGAGTTTTTACGGTACTTTAGATATCAGTGTGAAAGCTTAAAATTGGTTAATTATGCAAATTAGGTAATTAATATGTACAGATTGTAACCCACAATTATTCAGGTCTGTCTATTGTCCTACAGCATCCATGTACATTCATTGATATGTGATGTATAGTACCTGAGATATCAGTGTGAAAGTTGGTTAATTATGCAAATTAGGTGATTAATATGCACAAATATTTACCGGAAACTAATTGGGTCTGCATAATTCTAGATTCATTGAAATGTGATGATTAGTACTTTAGATATCAGTAGAAAAGCTGAAAATTAATTATGCAAATTAGGTAATTAATATGCACAATTATTTACCCTAAAACTAATCAGGTCTCTGCATAGTCCTAAAGGATCTATGTACCAAGTTTCATTGAAATGCGATGATTAGTACTTGAGATACCCATTGAAAAGCTGAAAATTAACTAATTATGCAAATTAGGTGATTAATATGCACAAATATTTATCGAAAACAATCAATCTCTGCATAGTCCTCGAGTATGTAAGTACCAAGTTTCATTGAAATGTAATGCTAACTACTTATATCAAATGCTGAAAATTAATTAATTATGCAAATTAGGTAATTAATATGTACTGATATTACCATAAAAACTATCAGGTCTGTGCAGTGTCGTATGACATCTATGTACCAAGTTTCATTGAAATGTGATGATTAGTACTTGAGATATCAGTGGAAAAACCGAAAATTGACTAATCATTATGCAAATTAGGTAATTAGTATCCACGGATTATTACCAAAAACTAATCAAAACCTAGCATTAGTTCAGAGCATCTATGTACCAAGTTTCATCAAAATCCAATGAGTGGTTGTTTAGATATCAGTGGAACAGTCATAGAACAGCTAAAAATTAGCTAATTATCATGCAAATTAGGTAATTAATGAGCATGGATTTTTACCAAAACCTAATCAAATCTGCGCATTGGCCCAGAGCATCTATGCACCAAGTTTCATCAAAAACCGATGTATGGTTCTTGAGATAGCAGTGGAACAGTCGGACACACATACACACACATACACACACACATACATACAGACACACTAACTGCAAAGACTCCCATTTTGTGCTTCGCACATGGAGTCAAAAATGACACCTTAATATCTATTTAATTGCCTCAGCCTTCTTGTGACTCTTTGAAAATAATATTTTATTAAATTGCATTTATTGTACTTCCAGGTTTTTTGGCTGTCTCACTACTATTCTTATATTCTATTTATGTTAAAGTAAACATAACGCCTAGTTAATATCTTGTAATCTGTGATTTACAGCACAGGGGCTGGACTCGATTAGTTGCTAATCACAACTATTTTCGTTCCCTATTCCATTTGTATATTTTTGTTTCTATATATTTTGTGTGTTAAGACTTACTTTTTGGTTCAGAATAAACATCAATCTATCTATTTAGTATCATGATATACCAGTGTAGTAGTTGATGTTACATTCATTCAATGCATCATCAGTGTATACAACATATCCCATAATATGGTTGCAGTGTCATAAATAGTATGTATCCTATCTCTGGAGTGGTTAACTACATTTACATGCATTTGAAGCATAGAAAAACCTAGTCATTATGCGAATTTCAGCAATGATTCAACAAATGGAACCACATTAACACATGTACATGCTCATAAAGTTAGCATTGAACCTACAAGACATGCAAACCACCTGCATGTTTTAGAACATGTCCACACTGTACAAAATAACAATGTCGAATCTAAATGTAACTTTAGTGACTGAATTTCAGAAAATCTCTTTGAATGAATTTATAGTGTTGAATAATATTCAAATATTAACAAATTCTACTTTATTCTATGTGATTGTTCATACATATTTTAATCTAATATATCGATCTAAGATTCACTCATTAAAGTTCCATGTACCTCCTTAATACTCCTATCTCGTCAAGCTAGAGGTGATTAAATAAATGTCAAATGTACATATAAGGACTATGCAACATGTAGTACCTACTTTTCTGGGATGTCATAAGAATACAGGAAAACAGTCTTCCCATCATATGCCAAGTTTAAATCAAATATTACCACACCATTTCCAAGATTCAGAGGATAAACAAATATTGTGCGATGCTCAGACATTATAAGAAGGTGCCGAGCGTTCCTAATTTCTATTTTGTATCAAACTTGCCTTTGTTGGAGTCATTGCACATCAATTTGTATGATCCATGTCCTGTTTTGTACTGCAGAACAAGTTTTGTATGTGACTTAGGCTACACCGATTTAATTTTATGGATGACATCCACGCGCGCATTAGTTTTCGCCTGTTCTCAAAAAAAAAAAAAAAAAAAAAAAAACTCCGACGACGAGTCTCCACAGATCGGTTTTCTGTCCGGAACTTGCCGACTCACATTGTCGCAAAGCGCCGACTTGTCGTAAAACTCGTTTTGGACTACCTCAAAACCAAACTCCGCACAGTTAGATGCGCGTTACGTAAAGCGAAAAGACCCATGGGAAAGAGATTGCCTCAAAACATGCAAATTTTGCCATAAATGATCCAACATAGCGACCACACCACCAAAATACGTGAGCATAAAAGTTCAGAGGTGAAACGGAGGGATTGTTGTAGACTGGTACGCAATTGACGTTAGCCAGGGAGACGTTTACACAGCTATACGAAAGGTCGGTAGCGGCAAGCGAGTTTCGCCCAGACAACTTTAAGAACATATTGACATGTCCAGAGTGGCTGTCCCGCGTTTCTTCTGCAACGATGAGAGAAATGGGAGAGGAGTGGAGGTGTATGGTAGCCTAAAAGTCGGTCAGGCGACAAATCATTTCGGTTGCTTTGTCCGCATTGAAGTCGACAAAACTGCAACGAAAGCAGCAGAAGCTCCTTGGCCGAAGTCCCCTTACGGGGTGAAGAAAAGTTTCTTATTATTTTTTTTCCTTTTCTGATTCGGATAATTTGCTTGCACACACATTCAGTAATATTTTGATCATATGACCCATTTTCATCAAGATACATGTACATAATTTTCTGCATCCAAATTTGTGTTGACTCTCTGTTGGTGTTTTTTTTTCAATATCGAGCCTCTTATAATTTGTTACAGAGTTGAAGTAGTTCTAGAGCATTTGTGTCTACACTTAGTCTATCTGAAGTGTCACTTTAAAAGCTGTAGTTTGAATGTCAAAGAAGTTAATTTCCAGGTTGCTGTTGACAAACTTATTGTTCATTTTTAATTATTTTTTTTTTCAATACAACACAGTAAGTTTTTCTTTATTATTGAGTTGATGTGTATGCCTTTGGCAAAGCTAACATCTGCCTTATCCTCTTGCCTTTTCAAAATCAAAGGTGATGATACCTGTGACAGTAATACAGTACGAAATGTGTACATCAACATGTGCCTCCTACAAATAAAGACTTGTTTTGTTTTTTGATACACTGTGGTTAAATTCGTAATAATAGCTCCGTAGTCATGTGGTTTTAGCAGCATTTTTTTTTTGACCGAATTTTTTTTTTTTCGCCCTCTCGCATTAGTTTTGGGGTCTTCAGAGGATGTCATCCAGAAAATTAAATCAGTGTGGCCTTAAGGTGGATTTTTAGCATCTATTATGTCATGTCATCCCACCAATTATGACACTTCCATGTAATAAAGCACTGTAATATTTGATGATATATGTACTCTATAATAAAAATGTGTCAATGAAAAGATCAACTTGCTCAACAGAAAAGGTTGAAGTGTGAAAGTTAAAAATCAGAGAGCCAATCGATTTATTTAAGCCACACCCATCCTAATTGTTTATTGTCATTCTCTGCATTTCCTGTGGCATATTGCAAGGAAGAGCGAGTGAGTCAAGTAGTTTTTCTAGAAACTGAAAAAGCAATATTTTCAATCCAATGGCAGCCCCATCCTAAGAAACATATTATGAAATATTACCGAGGATATTTTCTTATTTATGCTGAACCAGACTAGACAGTTCAGTGAGTGTAAAACAGGTTTGTAGAACAGAGACTGAAGACCTATCGAAACGACAGACCTTCTGAGATTAATCAAAAATCTAAAAATAGCTGCAAGCACCCTCAGTAACAATATTATCAATTTAAGCTGAGTCAGTGATGTCTATTTGTGTTGTAGACCAGATAGTCTGAAACTGCCGGACTGTCGGGGTCAGGGGTCACTGGACAGAACAAAACATATATACTTCTTATACAGTGTATATATTATAGTCTTTTTCTCTCCTAGTCAGTAGATGGAACGTCAATCATTACTTTGATATTTGATCTTCTCGGTTCCGTCTTTCAGGGTGGCGTTCACCCGTTAATGCTGAAAAGTAAGTTTACAAGACTCTGTGGTCCACTGAAATTAATTGAATTTTTTGTTGCATAAATATAAAGAATAACAGTACAATTCATGTCATATACCAGTATTAGACCCATTTTTTTCATAATCATATTTCCTACTAGACTTCAGTAACCAATCCCATATGTCCATGTGGTTTATAAATACATTGAATTTATCAGCATTAGTGTTTCCAGGAATGCACATTTATTTGTGATAATCTGACAATTCACGTGTCAACATAATTTGCATACACTCCTCTTATAAATCCTGGATAAACATGACAACTTTTTTAAAATAAATGATAAAATCAACTAATTTTTATTTGTATGTACAAAAAACAAAATCATAAAAATACTTAAAACACTGCCATCAATGACAATATGAGTAACTTAAGGTAGAAGCCTAGTCATAATTTTTGACAAAATTGGTCATAAATCGCATGACAATGTTCATTAGTTTATTATTTACAATCATGAAGCTAATGTCTCATGGTACAATGAAATAGCATTATTTTGTGTGTTACAGTTATGCTTTTTGAAATATTTCTTGAAAATTGCTATTTTTAGAACATTTATATAGAACACAATGTTAAAGAAAAACTGCATTTTTTGACACTTTTTAAAACCTAGATTTTTTAAATAATTCAGAACAACAAAAAGTACTCCATCATTAACAATATATGATTTTTTCAGCCTATGTCACCAGGCTAGATTTTGAGATTTGCATAATATCTCTGCCATAGAAACCTGTGGTAAAAGCGTTATAATAGTGTCAAAATGGCGATTTTCCACTAAAATAAAACCATCAATTTCTCGAAAAAAAGGCTGGTGACACCCAACTTTTTTTAGGTCAATATCCTTATATTGCCTTAGAGCACAATTTATTGCAAAATGAATAAATTCTGTTTTTTTTAATTTATGAGTAGGCTTCTACCTTAAGTTCAGAAAGCCCAAAAAAACCTACAAAGTACATGTAAGTTAGGCTAAAAAAATGTTCCATTTATGGACATGAGCTGGTAAAATTATTGTGCAATGCTTGCTAACAAACTCATTATTTTGATGTAAAGCATTTTCTATTCTGAACAGATGAACATAGAACACTTGAAATGTTTCTTTGCACATCATTAGGTCCCTAATTCTATTCATTAACTTTGTATATTGAACAGTACGTACTTTATAGGTTACCGGTAGTTGCGTTTAGAAATCTAAGCAAAATTTGAAATAATAACTTAGCCAACCAAAAATTGCTAGAGCTTTCAACTCAGTTTTGCCAATAATATAACTTTAGGTTGTATAAAACAGCAAACATCACACAATAGTTTTACCATCTTCTACAATGTTAAAAGTTTGGATTTGTATATATTTATAATGTTTTAACCAAAGATAAAACTTGTTTACCACTTGTTTTCTCCATAAGTTAGACAGTGTATATTTATGCTTAGTTTTATAACTTTTGTCAAAATGTGTATTATAAGAATTTGAGAAGAAATGAGTCCATGAACCTATGAGACCCAGGGCAAACCAAGGCAGTAACGAGATCAAAAGATTTATTTTCTGGATTTTATTTTCTGTTTATTCCATTAATAGCTACATGTGCTAAATTAAAACCCAAGAAACATCGTCTACTGAAAGACTGGTGTTCTCGAGGGCCGACATCCGGACATTTCCTCCTCATGGCAGAATTACCCCCTACATGTGTAACATACATAGATTTGGTTGCTAAGGATGACATCAAAGTTGAGTTTGTACTGTTTTCTTGAATTTAGCTGTTTTCACCGGCTCTTCGATCAGCGATTCACAGCAGCTTGTGCAGAGCCCATAGAAATACGTGGTACAGTGGTGAACGTCTTAGCAACGTAGAAGGTTCTGTGATGTAGATTCGCCCCGAGAATATAATGACAACAGCAGTGTTTAAAACCTAAGAAATTTCCCAGCGATATCAAATCCACTAAAATTAATATTTCCTCTTTTACAGTATCTGCACTCTCAATCAGTCTATCAACTGAGATACAGGCTTGGAATAAACAATGAACTTTATATGGGCAATGTTTTAATAGTTTCACTATGTTCTTGAAGAGCCAGGACTACTAGTATATTGCATGTTTACAATGCCCAGCCTTTTTTGTGTTTCGTGCAATAACATGTGTGATTCAACTGTGATTCTAACTCTGGGTAACATAAATTTTTCCAATCACTGCATAACTTGTGCTGGTTGATCTGTTCCAATTTAGGGGCCCCCTCCCTGAGTACATCATAAACACATGTGATGTCTAGCATACTCACAGGAAGGAGTGGACCAATCCATGGCAGTCGTACAATAATCAGTGTTTTCAGCTGTGGCATATTTAAACTCCTAATGAAAAACCCTTTAGAGGAAGAGACATCAAGGTACTGCAATGTGGAAGACATTAAACTGAACTGTGGATGCAATTCTTCATGTTGGTACGGTACCCATATTTCCAGTTTCAAGGATTCCAGTTTTTTGGCATTATTTAAGAGAAAGTTGATTCTCTCCTGCGGAATGCTTTTATAAACCCAAAAGCGATAAAGTTCCAAACATTTTATTTCTTTGAAGGATGAAAGTAATTCCAGTGATGTTTCAGACCAATCAAATTCCAAGCGCAAAGTGTTGATGTTGGGGGAATGTTTATTCAGAACAAGTAAAAAACCTTGTAATGCCTCAACACGCTGCTCCTTTTTCTTTTCCATGAAATCATCAGTTACATACAGTGAGCTGGGTTTTTCTCCCGTCACTGTCCAATTACAATCAACAATGCTGAGTTCATTCACGGTTGTCATATTCAAGGCATAAACCAATAATTTCAACCAAACATTTTTATCCTCATGGAGATCAAACTGAAACTTCAGACTTTTAATAACTGCTCTCCTCTCGGCTAAATGAGCTATGTACCGATAACACCTTTGCTTGAAGTCTACATAGTGCGATAGTGATTTGCATTTCTCGCATGTATTGACAGGTCTTCGGTTACCTATACCGATGTAAATGGTGCAATCACAGGAGGTGAGTATATGAAAATCTACACAGTTCCACAGCCTTGGGGTTCGTAGTAGATCGTTCCAGGATTTACACACAGTGGCAATTTTTGCTTTCTCAATACTGTTTAAATGAGAGAAAATGTATACCTGACAGTCGGCTGGTAACTTTTGAAAAGGAAACAACTGAGTATTGTCATCCTGACTCATTGTAAGACTTGTACAATGTACATACATTTGTGCAAATAATTGTACAAGGACCTCTCAAACTTAGAACCGGTTCAGGATAGTCAGGTTTACTGCAATGATCTTTTGATTATATCACTGGTAATACAAGTTCTGAAAATACATGACAAATTCACAAATAATTAATATATAATAAATATATATTGAAAGATGGTTGATATTACTAAGCAGGCATGGTTTATAAATCTGCTATAGATTTAAATAAAAAACAATAGTAAAATTTCGCCGATCTGTAAATCTGACTACAGATTTTCAAAATTTACTGGCTTATTTTTTTAAATTATTTAAACCAGTTTTAAAAGCTGCTAGTCTCTTGGTATGAGAGTTTTAGAAAGTACTCAAGGCCATGCATTTTGAAAAATTTGTAGAAGACATCCATAGTTTTGAAGACAAAATAATATTCAAATATTACTCATCTTCTCCATGTTCCATGTGGTCTTGACAACTCTACTGCTGATAATGTTGAAAGGTATGGCCAGAGTTAAGGGTTCAACAGTGCATGATGCCATCAAAAACATCAGACAGAACCTTCTCTTAATAATTGCAATGTGGTATACCCACAGAATTTATTAAACTACTTGGTAGAATGATGCTTTTCGAAATTATTTACAGCTGCCACTTAAATTGAATACAATCAAACTACCTAAATATAACCTACCGGTACTGTTGTTCGTACAAGTGTCCTCGTATCTGAAAAAGTTTAGTCTTTCCAATAACAATATTTGTAGTACATGTAGTGTTATCCATAATTTGCATATTGGTTTTGAGAACACTATTAGTTTGTAGTTATAGCTGTAGTAGATATTTAACTTCCCTTACCCTCCTTCAAAATGAATGTTGAGTTTGCTCTTGGACAGCAAAAAATGTCCCCATGTCGAGTGATTGTCTCTTGATCGGAGCCAAACATTTGTCTAGCGAATACTTCCGATTTGGAAAAAAATAACCATTTTTGCAGAAACGTACCTTGCTCTTTGACGCTAAAAAGCAAGGTTTTAGCAATAATAAAATACACCCCCCCCCCACTCCCATCCTGTGGTAGCTGCAGTTCTGTAGCTCTGGATTTCGCTGGTGTCCGTTTTTGGCGTTTTCTGTTGCATCGGTAGTCTGATTCGGTCGTCTATTGGTAATTGCGAAACCCTAGAGCTACAGTACGAGACGTAGTCAGTTACCATACCGGACGACACAAATCCGTGTCGGCCAGGTTATTGACACTTTATTAGCAAAATTGGCTGTCTACGCTCACCTGTGTATGATCGATCGTTATCTAAACACATTTGACAACTATTCTGATTTGGATGTTCTAAATTACCGACGTTATCTACTAAAATCAGACGAATACCGGCGAAAACCCACTATTTACGCTTCAAGGTCAGCCATCTTGGAAATTTTGACCCATGACGTCACGGCGCGTCATAGTCTCGCAATTTCACGAATAAGCCACTCGATTGGAGTTGTGTTGAGATTTAATGAATATTATGGATGAAAACAACCACAAATATATATGCAATGTATAAAAAAAATCGAAACATGGTATCAGAAATAAAATAACATAATATAAATTAATAATTGTATTATTTTAATTATTTATTTTGAAAAAAAAAATGATAATAATAAAAATGAATTGTGGGTATTTTCTCACACAAGCCAGTGTTTGCTACACCTCCATATCCATTACCATGTCTATGTGTATCAACTGTGGGAATGCATTTGAGGTAAAGGCAAAAGGATATAAGAGACATTCTCTTGTGAAACAAGTTGGTAAAGTAGAGTGTGTCAAGGATGCACTGGATGAAGTGTATGAAACAAACCTGACACCCCTAGGCCACAAATCTGATGCACCCAGGTGCCTATGTCAAGATTGCTATGCACTTCTGGAAAAATCTAGAAGAAAAATTAGAGAAGGGAAAGAAGCCAAGCAGGGTTTTTTTGCAAGATGTGCTGAGGGTACATATCTTCATCTTAAAAGAAAAAGATGTACTCCAACCAGAACACCACGCACTCTTAAAAAACATAGAAATGTGGAGGATGCTGATGAAAACCATTATGAAACAGCAAAGGTTAGTGTTATATTAAATACTAGTGTTAAATAAAATAATTTATTTAAAGTGTTTGATACTCTATTCATTATTTGAAAGGAAAGTGCCACAATTTATTGTACTACTTTCTCTCAAACATTGATTGAATGGCAAAAACCTAATTTCACATGTTTCAAATCTTAAAAAAAAAAATGTTACAATAACCCTAATTAAAGCTTCTTTTTCAACAGAAATTAACATTTGTGAAAAGAGTCATTCTTGCTGTTAAGAGACATGATTATGAGTCTGCTATTAGCATTCTGTATCACAGAAGTGTTCGTGCACGGAAACAAATTGCTACTGTTATAAGCAACAAGGTAGGTTTTAAAGTTGTTGTTTTTGGTGTGTTCAACCAATTGTCTTTGGTTCAACACACTTTTATTTATGAGAATAATAAAGTTAGAACAAATCTGATTGGCAGTTAGGCATAAAACAAAGGAATTGTAAACATCACATGGTTTAGAGGTCAGACAATGATGACTGGCATTTGTGCTAAAACAAGCCAAGGACACAAAGTTAGCAAACATTGTGGAAATAATCATCTAAGTAGAGATGTTACTAATTAATGCAAAATGATGCTCCTAATGGTTAACCTCAGATTACTGCATAATCAAACAACTAGTTGTATACAGTATTTTAAATGTCATTTCCAGTAATATAATGCAAGGAAAATGTTTGATATTTAATATTTCTTTTTAATATATTTAAACTTCTTTGACTGAAAATTATTATAGGTAAGGAAGGAAGTTGGTAATTACATTAAAAAAAGCAGACCAATGACACTTTCTAAAGAGACATGCGAGTCTTTTCAATGGGAAAAAATAATTGAAGAGGTCAATTGTGGTCTACCTCTGCTGACCAGTATCATCAGAGCAGCTTTAACTACCCAACGTAGTCATAATCTGATAGACATGTAAGTAAAGTTTGTTATAGATGACAATTTTTCAGTATAAATTTTATTAAATGTGCCGCAGGAAAGAAAACAAGGTTGTGTGAATTATCACTTACATAAAGTATGCCAGTTTAGAAAAACAAAAGTTTTTAAACCATATTTGGGAGAGGGTGTTATTCAATTGAGTGTTGATTGGATTTATCACTTACTTAATTGCATAATATTTAAAGAAAACTGCTTTAGCATTATTTTAAGAATTAATGGCATTTATTTCATATTTGTGTTTGTAGTCGTTCTGATGGTAGCTGTGGCAAACTAACTCCAGCATATGGAATGATTATGTGCAATTTGCTACATTTAAGAAAAAGAAGAAAATTTAATATAATACAAGCATTTAACTCCATTCAAATGTATAAAAGTGGCTGTAGTCAGAAGGTATGGAACATACATAACAATAATTTCATGCCAACCAATGTTTAGACATTGTAAATACACAGACTTTTAAATTATATTTTCATGTCAATCTCTGGCTTCTGCACAATCTGTATTATTTATCTGCTTTATTTATCAGTATGCAGTATGCCCACAGTATTTACTAATCTAATTTTATTAAACAACTGACTTTATTTTAGATTATGTTATTTTTTTCAATTATGCAGCTTTTCAAGTGCTTCCAGCATGTTGGTATTTGTTTGGGCGTAAATGGAACACGTGGCACAATAGACAGAATGAGAAAAAACTTTGACAAAGAAATGTATGACATGAAAAGCAAGATAGAGGTAACGTATAAGAATTTATTTGCATAGCTATTGGTGATGAATAGATAATGGATACAATGAATGTCAATGTGAATACTATTAACAATAAAAGTGTATGTTAAAAGTCATTTTAAATACATATTTTGACAGGAAGAACTAAGAGATGATGCTCCTAATATCAGTAGTGATGATGGTGACATAGATGTTGCATTTGGCGATGTTGATAATATGGACAGTAGGCCTAATGTTCATACAACGGATGGTGTAACTACCATTCCTCTTCAAGAGTTAATGACTAGTCCTACTACTAGCAGTGAAAGTGATTGTAGTGCCAGTGAAAGTGATTGTAGTGCCAGTGAAAGTGAAATTTCCATTACTTCTGCAAGCAGTGATGATAAATCTACAGAGGAGGATGGTGTTAGTTACAGACGTTCTCTCTTTGGACCAGACACAGGTGATGGTGGAATTCAACCATTGAATGAATGTAAGTTATATATAGTGTTTTGCACTAAAGAGAAAATTAACATTGTTGTAAATTAGTTTTTCCTTCATTTTGTATTGGGTTTTGCAGCATTTACATATTCTGTAAAGCCCTCAATTATAAAAATGATCAGTATATGTTATAGTTTCATACCCATGCAGCCCTAGTTTATTGTGACAATTATGCTATTACTATGAACCACCAAGCATGCATACTCATATTCAAATTCATTGTTATCTGCAACAAATTATATTATTTGTACTTTAGACCAGGACCAGTAAAATGCATGGTCATTTGATTGACATAACATAGGAAATGTATGGCTCCATGGAGATGGCAGTTTGCTACCAGTTGAACTTGCACCGGCAGCAGTAGCCTTTCATAATGTTTACCCACTTGTCTGTTTTCATTATATTTTCAGGTCCTGGATACAGTCTGTGCTGGGACAATGTCCAGAAACTAAGTTTATCTCGGTATCATACATCGTCTAAACAGAACAAATTTTTAATGTGGGCGATGTGTTTTGCTACACAGAACAGAGTACCTGCTATGCATTTAAATGATGAAAAACGAGAGCTGGCTACAACAATTCCATTGAATTCTTTCCTTCCCTCTCAAGAGGATTGGGATGCCCTTGAAAAACGTATGGCAGTTGTTGTTTCAAGGATAATCTGCAAACATCTCACACATTTTAAGAGCTCTTATTCTGATTGTGTAGTGGAACATATTATTCATGAACAGTCTGAGTTATCTAAGAAGAAAAGTAAAGTGGTAAGTTAAGCCTGCCCCTAAATACCAGGTGTATGTAAATTAATATCTAGATAATATCATATTCTTAACATGTGTGCATGTGCAAGTATTCTGCATTATAAGCATGTGAAATTATGATATAGGATAAAGCAATGATGTATTCTTTCTTTATCATTGTAAACAGATAAATTTAGGAGTAGTGCAAGAAAACCCAGGGAGTAGCAAAGGGGTGCTTGCAATAATGAAACACCTGAAAAAGTATGTGCCAATGCAGCCAGATGGAACCCCATATACTATACTGTGTAATGGTGATCAACAGTCAGTTGAAAGAATGATTGATGCCCGCATATCTATGGCTGCTAGTGAAGACCCAGCTAATAGGCTAGCTGGACTTGAACCGGCTCCACAGGAGTTTCATAGACGTGGCATTGTATTACAAGTAAGAATCTACCTCTGCTCTTATGTCATATTAGTATTATTAGTACATATTGCATTTTGCTGTATTAAAAGTGCTTCTCTAACTGAGTTAAACAACAGCATTTTATATTCTAGTTGCAGGCATAAATGTATGGAACTATACAGTCATGTGCATCTTGATTCGTGTAATTTATTGTATGAATAATACTACACAACTTGGTGATCAGTATCATAATTTCCTTAGATACAAAGTTTATATCTTAATGGTATTGTAGTAATTAGTAAAACTTTATATTTTCTAGGACATCATGGATAAGATGTATAATGCTAAAAGTGCTGGCAGTAAAGGCACTTTATACAATATAAAGACTGTTTTTAAACACAAAAATGTGAAAACCAAAGTAATGGATAACATGAATGAAGTGACAGATTTATTAACATTCACTACTGAGGGATTGGTGTCACTGCTTTGCATCAAACTGTTGGGATTAGATGATATTGATGACAAACCTGCAAATTCTCCTTGTGAAGAAAGGAAAGAGTTGAGACAACAATACCTACAGACTGTATCAAAGAATGTAGTTACACATTTGTGGCCCGTTATAGATACTTGTTCTATTTCACAAGCTGCTGATAGTGATGATGAAGAAGATGCAAGAGTATTCTGCATATGTGACCCAGATGAAGGTATTCTATAAATTTATGTCACAATTTTCTCAATCACAAGACTTTCTATAAATTTCCAAATTCATTTTTTCTCCTGGCCACTAACAATATCGGGTGGTAGTCAGTATGTGTGTTAAATTGGACTATAACCAACGTGAAATTGCCAAAAAATAATTGTTGGTTCTATACCTAGTGAATTTGTATGAAGCTTACTTACTAATAATTTTCTTAGTAATCTTCATCAAGTGCACAAAAAAATAATAATAACTATAGTGTTTCTGGTCACAGTGTGAATGATTAATTTTCATTTTTTTACTCAGAAATTAACATCAAAGCTAAAAGTAGTCAAAAAGTGAGATAAAATATAAAAAATAAACTTGTGTACCAACATCATGTTTTTAAAATGATTTTTTTTCACTCTGCTTTAAAGGGCTTGTACTACTGCTAGTGTGTTGTGTTAACACAAAAACATAATTTTGTGGGGGTTATGTATTGGGTTCTTCATGTTATTCATTATCTTTAGTATATGTCAAAGTAAGGTGTCACAAGTATTTATGTTTAAATTTTTGTTTTAAAAAAGGTGTGGATTGTGAAACCTGGATTGAATGTTCCGCTGGCAAAAGTTGTGCATTAGGAAGGTGGTACCACATTGAATGTGTAAATTTAGAAGAAGATAACCTTCCAGGAGAAGATGAAGAGTGGTGGTGTTCACCAGACTGTGAAAAAAGTGTTTCATTTTGTTGTAAGGTGTATCAACCTGGTATAGAAGTTGTTAAATGTATGGCCGGTAATAACTGTCTGAATGGTGAACGTTTTCATGTTGACTGCAAAGGATTAGTTGAGTTGCCAGGTAATATATATACATTCATCAAGCCCATAGACACTTTCTTTTGTAGACTATATAATTACCTTCTCATGTATATTTATTTAAGAATACAGATAAGCTGTATGATTCAGAACTTGTTGTCATTATGTAAATATAAATTGGTAGCTGCAGTGTATTTGCTTGCTTACATTCAAATGAAGAAGTGTTTTAAATTTGTACTTTAATTATGTTTGCTAACCTATAGACAAACTTGTAACAGACAGCCACACAGCTATTACATTTTGTTCATCTGACAACATTTTATTATCTAGTTGATGACTGGTATTGTTCAGTTGCCTGTTACAAGTATAAAGAAGCATCAGATAAAAAGGATCACATTGCAGAGTACACCACTGCATTGACCTGGAAAGGTTTGAAGTATTTCTGTGAAAAAGATTCGGAAAGAGAAAATGATGGTGAGGCAATGATGCGGACCTGGAGAATCAATATGATTGATTTTTGGTCAAACAATCACTACAAGTATCTTATACTTGGGCACAGATTATTGGCAGGTAATGATATGTTGCTATAATTATAACATGATTAAGTGCATAGAGGTACATAATTACTGTATTTGCTCTATTAATAGCACATATCGGTACTAGTGTAAATGACAGAGGTACTGATAAGGTGATATTTTGATAAATCATACAATTTAATAAATCAGTATACAATCAATGCAACTGTTGGCTTACAATTGGAGATGCTCTTTTAATAGAGAAAATACGGTAAAAGTTGCAAGTCAAAAGTCTCCATCACAAGGTATCTCTCACTATTATCACCACTACAGACAAAATCTGAAAGCTTGTATAAACCCAGACACCCATAATTGGCAAAGCACAACGTTGCAGAGCAGAACATTTTTACCTCTCCAAATAATAGTTTTCTTCATGTTTCAAGTTTGAAAAAAATGTTGGTGTGAATAATTGAACAAAATTTTACATTAAATTGTCTTTTATTTTCAATACAATTCTGAGAGTGCTAGTACTGGTACCACTGCCCCAATAATGTCTACAAAATATGTACAGTAAAACATAAGCTTTTACTATGCAAGATTTACAGATACTCTGATTAAGAGTAGATTGGTTTCTTATTAGAGATCATGCACTATGGTGCTAGTTTTTACAGTTAATCATCATGGGCAAATAAATAACCACACATGCAAAGTTATTAAGACAATATAAAATCACATTTATAGGCATAAATGGTTGGATGACACAAAGAATTAGCCATGAACTAAAGTATAACAGGACTGCAAATTTGACAGGTGGAGCTGGACATAATATTCCATTAGATTTGGTAAATGAATTCCTAAATAATGAATTCAAAGGTAAGTCTCTCTGACTAAAGTTAAACTCTTAACAGATCTTGCATGAAATGGGATACATAATGCAATTTGAAATGAATAATTATACATGGTCAAGCAATTAATGAGCTATTTGGAGCACAACCAAAGTATAGGTACATTTTGTTTTAGCCCAACATACAGTTCTAAAATTAACCTAAACAATGAATATACTAATCAGCTTTTTAATATCACCAGATATAATTGTCACCCTAAAGATCCTATACAACACTTTGAATTATCTACATACAGTATTTGTCTTTTATGTGTTAAATACATCTTTAGATGTCTTTTCAATAGCCATAAACCCAATTGAATCATGAACTGTATAATTACATTAACTACATAACAGCTTAGCTAAATCAGCCAATATATCATGCTTGCTAAAAAGACACGTTTTACAGTGTACATGTACATACAATTTGGTTAAAAGTATTTCTGCAGACAGAAAGCACACACTAAACTTGCTTTAATATTTTTTCAGATAACTTGAAGCACACACATGGACAGTACAGTGATTCTCAAGTTGCACGTACCAGTCAATTGGTCGGGAATCTGGGCTCTAAGATGGACCAAGCCTATTTTTCTAAGGTCATTGACATTCATATTTCAAGGACAAGAGCATCCAAAGAATCTTATGTAGATGATGTTAGGAAATTTATTTTAACATACAGACATGATGGCCTTTTTGATGTAGTGGATGGCAGGCGGCATAAAGATTTTCCTGACTTTGAAAACAAAATCACAATAGAAATGCCACAGAAATTAAGAACCAGATTGCACAAATATTCTACAAATTTAGATGCTGAAAGAAGTTGTCTCCCAACTGAGTAACATCAATTACAATAAATAGCGCCAAAATATATGTGGGGAAGGCTAGCAATTTGCCAAAATGGTCACTGCAGCACTGTATTTTGCCACCAATACATACTTTGTTTCCATGATATTCTATATACGTTTTTCATGAATATTATCACAACATCTGTTGACAAGTGTACATATGTTTTATTTATATCTAGACACAATGTAAAGTATAGGAAAGACAGTTTTTAGACATTAAGTGTTGATATTAGATTTTTACTGTTTTGTATTATGGCTTAAAAATAAAATTACGTGAAAATAAAGTATTACACAGTATTGGGTCATTCCAGTTTATATCTGCACCCCTTCATGCATAGTTATATTTCCAAATCACAATTCACCATATGATATGATGGAAATCCAAAAGTATAATCCTTGTAGTGTTAGGGAGTTCATTTGTGTCACCTTGATAGTTGTTTCCATACATAAGATTTCCTGGTCTCTTTTATCAAACAAGTATACAACCTGAATTATGAAATATTTTTCCCATAATATTTTTGGAAAATTCTGCCTCATCAACAAAGGGTGCAGATATAAACTAGTATGGCCCATTGTAAGTCCTGCCATTCTTCTACAAGAATGATAAATATGCAGATTTGGGTAGCAATGTTCAGACCTTACAATATGTTTTGAAAAGGATGGAAAGTTGAGTTGTTTATTTCTGCAAATCAGTGTCATTATTACACTCAAATGTATCAATATTAGATAATGCATGTGGTCAATATATGTTGTAATGAAGTTTGGATTAGTGTGAAGGGGTTGTATGGCTATACTCCAGCTGATAAATGTTGGCATGGACAGGCTCCTCTACAGATACAGCAACATACACAGTGATGACATGTACATTTTTCCCCACATGCTTGTGTACACCTATCTCGGTTAGTGAGACCCTTCAGGTATTCTGCATCCATTTCAGGTATTGTCAGCTCTTGAAGAATTGCAATTCTGAGACACTTCATTTTGCCTGTATTCAAGTTATTGCAAAGTTTCTTCATATCTTCGTCACACCTTACAATATCGGTTTTAACTGCATAACAGTAAGCCTCACCCTTCCTTGTGACATCTCTCCCACATCGCCCAACTTCTTGCCAATATTGCAAAATATTATTGCTCCCTCCCCAGTGCAGTACCAAATCGACATCTGGGATATTGATCCCCATGCCAAATGCAACAGTAGCAACAACGCATCTGATTGTGCTGTCTGATAGAGCAAAGTTCTCCAGTACTCTTTTCTGGTCCTCTAATTCCACATTGGCATGAAAGACATCGACCATTCTACATCTTACATTTTTTTTCTGGTCAATGTATGCATGGTTGCCCAAGTAATTCATGATATTACTCCACTGTCTACCAGTTTGGGTTTGAGTTCTGGAATTTGTATTGACAACACAGTAGTGTTAAATTTGACATTAAATTAATTTATACTGTTAGTAGCCCTATTAGTAGAACATTTGCTTATATAATACATTGTAACCATGTAATACTATGAAATCAAAACGTCATACTTTAATTAAAAAGTGATAGTCATCGCACTGCTCATGTGCATCGTTTGTGTTAATAAACAATTTATGATTTACCGTTAACACATCACTTTTCTTACAAAAATTGAACCAAGCAAGCACATTTCCCTTATTTCTTTAACTTTATGGAAGCTCTCTTTCAGTCACAGTTGTATTTGTATTGCTAATGTAAACATTGCATCATGGGGTGTGTTGTCAACAAACTGCATGGAGTTTGACCTTGCTCAAGCACAGTATGATGACTAGTATTGCCCTTTAAGTGATCAAGTTTTACAAAAAATATCATTTTGGATGTACTTCTACTGATGATGTACTTCTAATAAAGTTATTTTTAATTTCTGATAATAATCATGTATAATTCGCTGAGAGGAGGTAAACAGAAGATGAAATATTTAGACCTGGTCTAGTCCATATTGTGAATACCCACTCTGGCAATTAAGGGCTATACATTATATTTTAGCCTGTTAATGCCACACTTATCAGTATACTGTAAAATACTTTATTTTCGGTTGGATTTAATTTTCACTATTTCCGCTGAAGGAGTGATTCAGTGAATATACCTTTTTTTCCTTTATTTTACATTCAAATCACCAAAAATCAGTGAAAAAAATGCCATACAAAACATCCAAAAAGTCTTTTCAGGGAAAATTAATTCCAGCTAAATTTAAGTATTTTACAGTATTTACTGATGCAGCAATATACATGTAAAACTTCAAAGTTAATATTTTGATTACACTGTGTTTGTAGTTTATAAGTAAATCATGTACGGATAAAATAAACTCTTAAAAAGTGTTGTCTTTCAAATGGCATCTAATTGTGCTATAGTCTTAACAGGAAACCTCCAAGTTAATTTATTTTTTTGTAAAAATGTTCATGGTTTTGTGCAGAGTGACAATGCAGTACATTTCCAATAATGTCAGAACATGTAATTATTTTTTTTTACTCCAATTACAGTGTAAATGTATATACAGAAACATAACAAAAGAACAAGCATGCAATATAATATATGTGAAAACAAAACATTTATTAGCATAAAATTAATTAGTTTACAAAAATATTTACTTCAAAGACTAATAAAAATTTGTTCGTGAGAGAAACTTTTATCTTTTGTTACCGAATATTTGATTATATGCAACATAGATTAATTAAAAATACAGACCTCATGTATATAATTGCTTTTCTTGCATTTTTCCCCATTAATTTAATTTCATCAATATACCACCTAACATCCTCTAAAAACTTCATTCCTGGCTGACTCTTCATTGATAAATAAATATTAGGCCTATATAAAATGACATTTTCTTACATTAAACATTTTAACTATTCTAAAATAAAGATCAACATTATGTAATATTGTAGTTATTTACCTGTCAGGATGCCTAGCTATTGTAAAAACTTCTTTGTCTTCTAAATGCAAGGTGTTTAAAATAATCTTCTGTACTTTATCTGTGCATGTAGCACTCAATATGGCCAAACTTGCTCCTGTGAAATGGCCTCGGAAATCTCCAACTCGCTTGTAAACAGGCCTAAAAGTTTCTCCCCTACAGGTATTATGAAACTTCCATGAATATATGATATAAGCATGTATCAAATGAAAGGCATAGCATATTTTTGAAAATAAGAACACAGATTCACAAATTCAACATTGGTTTTTGTGTTCCTTTTTTTTGTAATATGACCAGGGTAGTTACCAAACTCATTTAACATAATCTAGAATCAAGTATAAATATTTGTATGCAACAATATAAATTTGTTCAATGCAATGTACAATGAAAAAAATGCTCCCATGTATGAGGGAGATAAAAACACAATTAAATATGTAAATGAGCTATTAATTAGGTGGCAACTCATAACTACATATTATACCCATCACCTGCCAAGTTCAGTCACAATAAATTTCAGTAGTTTATAAGATACTAACAAAACTTAAATATCAGTTAAACCTGCAAAGCGACTCATTAAGTGAACTCGATAGTGCATTCCTCATAGATTAATACACAGTATGTTTTTTAGTCACATTTAAACTAACAGTTCACAAAATATCAACAAAAATTCAAAAATCAATATGCTAATGAGCACATTGATTAAATTAAAAATCAAGAGTACATTTCTTATAGCTAAACACTACGTCGCTATTAAAAATTTTGTCACATTTGGACTAACAGTTCACGAGATATATAAATCAAAATAATAAAATATGCAAAAGAACCCGTTAATTGAATTGAAACTCTATATGGCATGCATGGTGCAAAGCTCATATGGAAATGTATAAGTATGCTTATACCATGTTTAGTCAATAACACTACCGATAGAAGTTTAATTAAATATGCAAATAAGCTAATTAATTAAGTTGCATCTCAATAGTGCATATCTTATATGGAAATATAAAGTATGCTAAAACCAAGTTCACAGATATCAATAAAAATTCAAAATTAATTAAATATGCAAATGAGATTGTTAATTAAGCTGCATAGTGCACACCTGGTAAGAAAATATAAAGTTTGTTTATACTAAGTTTGGAGTCATTTCGACTATTAGTTCATAAGATATTAACAAAAAATTAATTGATCAGTAACCTAATTAATGTTACAGAATTATAATTCCTCTTCAGTCTATTCAACTGTACATGTGTACCAAAGTTCAGCTAAATTGGATCAGCAGTGTCCGAGATACTAACAAAAGGGGAAATTATTTAATTGGATTTATCTTGAAGTAAATATGGCAATGAGATTACCATAACAATAGAAAACAAGAGACTGCCACTCCCATAGAAATAAACATCAAGTGCAATGAAATTGAAACTTTCCTCTTTAAAAGACATCTGTGTTCATGCAGGGACAAACATGGTTAATTCCATAAACTTTCTATAAGCTTTTGAGCTAATAACATGGACATGACATCATAACAACGATTTCTTGTATTATAAACTAATTTTTGCCATTACTTTTACCTGAATTTATAGTAACTTAGGAATGTCATAGGATAAGTTTAATTCTGTATAAAATATGGATGTGTAAAATAAATTCACTAACTAAATTTATTACCATGTGCAAATAACATGAGCCTCATCCAGTGCTACAAGACATACGCCTTTCGTGTATATTTCTGATTCTAAAATAAATGACCAGTCATCTATTTCCAAAACACTCTCTGGTGACATAAAAATTACACTGTATCTTCCTCTTTTCAGACCTTAAAAAATAATAGAAAAAAATTTGAGTCACTTTTGATAAAAGATATTTTATTTTTTGGTTGTGTAACAAAGTTATTATTATTTTTATTATGAGCTACTTCTATAAAAAAAACTTTATTTCTGGTTAATTTTTATTTTGAGAGCAAAAATAAATAAACTCACCCTCAATGGTCTCCACCTCCATTTCATCTCTGTTTACAATGCCAGCACATTTTATTCCTTTTAATGACCAGTTGGCCACTTGATCCATAACCAAACTTTTTAGTGGACTCACAACCAGGGATATGTGGTGAATACCAGGCTCTGCTTGGTCCAACAATAAAGGCGGGGTGATGTATACATCAGATTTACCAAAACCTGTAGGCAATATGCCCATGGTATGCCTTTTATTCATAATATTTGTTATGAGCTCCAGTTGGTCCTTCTTCAACTCATAACCTAATAAGGTTTCCATCTTAACGCCAAACAACTGCCTCACAACTTCTGTTGTGTATGAACTCATTTTATTGTACAACACTGGCTTGTGTGAGAAAATACCCACAATTCATTTTTATTATTATCATTTTTTTTTTCAAAATAAATAATTAAAATAATACAATTATTAATTTATATTATGTTATTTTATTTCTGATACCATGTTTCGATTTTTTTTATACATTGCATATATATTTGTGGTTGTTTTCATCCATAATATTCATTAAATCTCAACACAACTCCAATCGAGTGG
The DNA here is from genome assembly GCF_978046115.1 of Saccoglossus kowalevskii. Lineage (NCBI taxonomy): Eukaryota > Metazoa > Hemichordata > Enteropneusta > Harrimaniidae > Saccoglossus > Saccoglossus kowalevskii. The sequence goes on along the minus strand of NC_140646.1, from coordinate 23,342,734 downwards.
CTTATTCGTGAAATTGCGAGACTATGACGCGCCGTGACGTCATGGGTCAAAATTTCCAAGATGGCTGACCTTGAAGCGTAAATAGTGGGTTTTCGCCGGTATTCGTCTGATTTTAGTAGATAACGTCGGTAATTTAGAACATCCAAATCAGAATAGTTGTCAAATGTGTTTAGATAACGATCGATCATACACAGGTGAGCGTAGACAGCCAATTTTGCTAATAAAGTGTCAATAACCTGGCCGACACGGATTTGTGTCGTCCGGTATGGTAACTGACTACGTCTCGTACTGTAGCTCTAGGGTTTCGCAATTACCAATAGACGACCGAATCAGACTACCGATGCAACAGAAAACGCCAAAAACGGACACCAGCGAAATCCAGAGCTACAGAACTGCAGCTAATCCTGTGGACGCCCGATTGTGTAAACAATCACTACTCATCAATGTATTTGCCTTTTTCGTTGTCACAGATAAACATAAATACAAAATATACCTACCCAGATAATGTGTTTCAACTCATATCATGCTAAAAGTGAATATCAGTCATTCATGTCATATAATAGACCATTTTTTCCAATCATTTTTCCTGTTCCTGCAATGCTCCATGTTCCGATCAATTTTCGCCGCTTTCCAATACTTCCGGGATTGTTTATGAGTTGTTGTTTCTTTCCTATTAGTCTGCCGTAATATTTACTACATTGTTTTTATTCTAAATTACAGTTCTTTACTGCTGAACGTATTATGACATTGTAGTTATTTTCAGCTATTCCGCACAGACTATTGCACATGTACAGAATTCATTTTCTTATTTACGACAATCGTTGTGTACGACAAATGTCACCACTTGGCGGCAGCGTCAAAATGGCTGCAAGATGGAACGAAAACATTGTGGCCGAGCATAGAGATTTGCAGGTAATGCATTCAGCCGTATACCCTGCTTCTATCGCAGGGGCTTGACGATCCAAGTATACGGTTAGTTGCCGAAGTGTAGCAGGAATTATTGCTCAAAATGATTTAAAAAGACGCCACAAATTACTACTACTACGATTTAAACAGGATTGTTTATGGTGATTTCTAGCCATATATTTCCTGCTAGATTTCGGCAACCAAACACATACCTCTTAGATCTTCATATGCACTGCTCCGACCTTATATAACCAAGTATACGAATGAGCCAATCAAACTGCTACTACTCGTGGGGAGTGTTTTTTTTTTTAACTTTGAAACATCTATCTTTTTGGGTGATTTATAAAACCATACACTTTGCGATGTACGTTCACCATTTTATAGAAATTTTATAACTGATTTTTCAATTCCCGGTCAAATATGCCTGTAATGTCACATCATTTTAAAAAACAGGATCATTTTTAATAAATCCAAAATCACTTTTGTTTACAACTTCATACAAGAATCCTAATAATTGAGATTTAAAGTTCACAACAGGCAATTTTGCAATATTACGAGTTGCCCATGGGGTTGCAGGAATTATTTTTGCTTGCAAATATTGTATTCACTAATTTGTATTCTCTTTTTTTATTCTGCATTCATCTTCAGCCTCAAAATCTTTTTCACAAAATCTTTCAGCAATCCCCATTTTCAAATCACCTTAATTCCATTATATCATATTCAATACTTATATAATGTGTTTCACATATGCAACATTAATGCCAAATTGTTCAGAAGGTTGTCGTGTGAATTTCGTTTACTAATTTGCACCAATCTCTGCGATGCTGTATGAATGCAACCACAAAAACGTCAGATTATTAAAAAGCAAGCTAAAAGTCAGTGTCAGTGGTAAGCTTCAGAGCCACAGCAGTCCATCTGTCGTCCCCATCCACCACAGAAATATGATTTTACACAGAGAAATTTAGAACTGCAAGTATAGACAAATTACATCGAAATGCACACTAAATACATATATTCTAGACAGCTATCAAATCATCAATTACTATGAACGGTGAAGCTGGTGTGTTCATCATATTTGCTTCTACTCTCACAATCCCTAAAATGCGCAAGTGAATGTTGTTGAGTTTGTGATTGTGTTTCTTTACATGACATGAAAATTGCTACAGTCAAAGACATGCTGAATAAGTAGTCCACTCAGGGAGTGCACATGTATAATTGATAAACCTGGGGACCCTGTTTATAGAAATTGTTAAAGTACTAGTGTGGAATTGTTAAAATTTTTTGATTACTTAGTAACAAATTTGCTATGCTTTTAGAAGTACAAACTTGAACCAAAAGAAACCATCTGATCCTAATGACCTGCTTCCTTGAGAATTGAATTGTTTCTCCCTTTAGTTTCCAAGCAAAAAAAAATGTTGAGAACCGAAATAACCGATTTTGCACCCAATTGTCTATCAATTTTTATAAGAACATGAATTCAGTCCAATGGTTAGCCAGGGACCCAAATATCCAGTTGTGGAAAAAGGGACAATGATAGTTCAGCCATGTATGTAGACTGTCGACAGTTCTCGGGCATAATAAAGAGTCACTTTCAAACGCCATAGGCATTTTCACGAAATGCCAACTGCATTTTAAGCAAGGGCTGCAAGGCCTTACACCCCTCACTTGAAATGCCTTCAGCACTAATTTTGTTAAAACACCAACGGCGTTCAAAAATAAGTGACTCTTTATTATGCCCGAGAACTGTCGACAGTCTACCATGTATGCTGTACAGGACCAAAGAGACCACCTAGGGTGCTGGTGGATTGGAATCTAGAGGAATTAGGCAACTCCAATGCTTGTTGAATTATAACCTAAATTAAACCTGTGTTAAATAATTAACAACATATTGCCTCAAATACTTCTATTTTAGCAAGTGCATGCTTCCGTCAATTTATAATAACCCAAAATATGAAATTATTTCTCATTTCTCATTTAATTAATATTTCAGGCCAATGCCATGTCAGTGGATTGTACTGGCCAGTTTGCAATTTTAGCAGGGTAGGTATCTTTATTTTTCATCACATTATGAAAGTACATGTACATATGTAGGTTTACAATTTTTTGTTACAAGGAAATCATGCTATGATGTTGTACCCTATTATTTTTTGTTGGGTACCCCGGTAATAGTTTTACGCTTTTCAACCTTTTCATTAAATAATCATTATTTATTGTATCGGGTACATTGTTTGTATTATGACAGAATAGGTATATAAATATTGTTCTCTATAAGCTTATAATGAGGGGGTTCTGCGTTAAAGTCCTTGTTATGTCATGATGTTGTATTATTGGGCATGGTACCTCTGTGGACATTTTCGTTATTGGATCATTTGAGGACGCGCATCATAACATGCTTAAAAGGTGATGGTCATCTCACCGTATCCTGTTCGATGTGAAACTCGTAGCGATGTTCACAACACATGTAAAATACATTGTTTGCTTACACAAAATTTGAACATGCCTGACGACGATCACGCACTGTCCTTCAAAGACTGGATGGCTCACAATGTAAATGTTTACGAGACGTTTACCGTAGTATTATGTAGTCAGGGTGCAGGGTGTTAGACATGTATGATTTTAAAAGAGTGGGTACCATCAAGTGAATCACAGTTATGTTATGCTCATAACAATGTGTGTCTACGGTTGGTTCATTCCCACTGTTATTTAGCTGGATCAAACTCTGAACACCCCCCTCAAAATAGTAGTGTTTTATTCCAGCGTTTGTGGCACATGCTGAAGATCTGATATTGGTTTGTAAGTTGTGCGTCTGTAGCGTTACCAGCATGTGTTCCAATTATGAGAAACACGTAGGTAAATTGTCCACAGTAGTATTCACCAATGATTTCTATAGATTTAGTAGTATGGTTTGGGTGCTACTGATGTATGGAAAAAATTGCATTAAAATTTTGTGTGAACAAATTTTACCCTTGCTGTATACATCACATGAAGCCCATGTAAAAGTGAAATGATTCCAGGAATGTATTATTATGAAAGACATTAACTTAGCACTAGTCTGTGATTCAGTCACTACTACTGTAAATGTCAGTTTTGACTTATAACTTTTATCATACTCACAGGAAAAGAGTGTGGGCTGTAATTAATTTGGATACACCTCAGGATGTAGTGAAGAAGTTGTCAAGACAAAGCAGGTGGGAAGTCAGTGTCGTGGAATGGAACCCACATGTTTTACAGAAGAACTTATTTGCCGCGACTGTAAGTACATATTTCATTTGTCAACTTCTTGATTTATGTTTATTGATCAATATCACTTTGCACGACAAGGTGCATGGGTGAATTTTTGTTCTTATCCCATGATAATAATATTTTAATTTGAGAACTAGCTTACAATTTCTTAAAGGGCTGCAGTCGTCGTGCCGCGTCCTGTTCGATATGGGACTCATAGCGACGTATACAACGCGTGTAAAATACATTGTTTATTTACATGAAATTCGAACACGCGCTGCGCGACGACCACCGCGCTTTAAATACACAATGTGAAAGATTTGTACATGTAAGGAAAGAGAAATTACCATTATTAGCAAAGAGCCTTTTCCAGTACCGGTAGTTGCTGTTGTCCTGTTTATCGTGTTAGTTGACTCGAACTAATTTACACTTGGCTGAGATACAATAAGGCTAGGTGTATGTCATTTGGTTTTGTGGATCAGATACAAAATATTTCCATATTTAGTCAAAGTTATATAATTTTTGTGATGGCGCAGTAGCCTGTATATAGCAATAAACTTAAAGGGCGGTAGTCATTGTGCCACGCATGTGCAAGATATTTGGGTCTCGTATGAACAAAAATGACGACTTTGGCTGTTATGCAGATCAACAAGTACTAACTGAGACGTTACTAAGCTTTAAAGTATTTTTTAGGTGATTGGAAGGAATCAAGTTACCATAGTAATTAGTGCAAGACCTCATAATTGTGATTTCTATTAGAAGACCGCAATGGATTGTGGGAGAATCAGTGTTTATCAACATTAATGTCGCACATGCGTGGCACGACGACTACCACCTTTTAACCTTTTTTGCCAAACATCCCTGCTAACAAAAATCATAATAGCATTTCTAAAATAAATTCCTTTTTGTAGTATTGCATATGAAAACAGAATTATTGTATGTCTTTTTACCTAGAATTGTTAATCAGGTAACTATTATGTTGACGGTGAATGTAAATCAAGGTACAGTGTCATGCAATGTTAATTCTTGTATGACTTACACTAGTAAAAACAAAGTAATCTAATACACTCTTGTGAGGGCGCTCACATTATAATAATTGTTAGGGTGTCTGCCCAGAAACAGAGAGATATTGTATTTGATTCCCAAGGTTAACTCTTCTCTCAGCAGTGACAATAGTGCTTTCCACACACCTGGCTTCTGGTTTTCTGGGTTGGGAAAAATGTTATCCATACTGATGAAACGTAACTGGATTGACCTCTGTGCGTCCATGTGTGTGCACCCCAACCTATATCTTAGGCATGCCTGGACTGATTACATTCAAACTTCACACATACATTACACATAATAGTATACATATGCACATCAATTTGTTTCACGATCAGATTCAAGATGGCCGAATGGCGGCCATTTTTGTGCTGATAAATGATGAATATCAAACAGTTCTGGCATTCCGGAACCAGATCTCGGCTGTTTACAGTTTACAGATTTTGTTCAAACTTGGTACATACATTATAGGACCTTGATGCATGTCATTTTATTTTTCTGGTTGGATTCAAAATGGCCGAGTGGTGGCCATTTTGTTTTAATGAAGGTGGTTCTAGTACCATATCTCTGACAATCATTATAAATAAACTTGATGTGCAGGATTTGATATGTTCTTTTTATATTGTAGTCTAATCAAAGTGCTGATATTTGGAGTTGGGCGGATGGCTGTGGACGACAAATAGCATCACTGAAGGCTCACACAAGGGTTATAAGGTAATACTTCAATCATGTGATATATGAGTGTACTTTTGCACAATAACTAATCAATCACAATCATTACTGTTAGTTGAACCGGGACCCATGACTGATCGGTCACAAGTTAAACTCAGTATCCACTCCGCTAAAAAATCAAGATCCCCCCTCTCCCTCCACTATAATAGGAAAAGAGTCACACAATACTGTCACTTTAAGATAGACATTACTGATAAAGCATTGTTTGAATATGTGATGTCATTATTCAAAGCTTTGCAGCAGACAGAGCTCGTACAGTACAGTTTTCCAGCCACTTCATCCCTTATAACGGCTTACTTTTTGAATCAAAACAAAATTGATCATATCTATAACTAATGGGATATATTCATGGGTTTTTACACCCAAAAATGGAGGTAAATTTGATTATTTACCATGAAATACAAAACAAACACTAAAATTGTGCATAGCTTATTAGGTACCGATTCAATCTTACCCGTTTTCAAGACTTTATGTAGCATGAACATTTTCTATTATATTCATTAACTACACATTGCTGTATGCCATTTCTGACGTGACAATCAACGCAAGTACATCCAGAGATATTGTTCTCAAGAAATTCTGTAATCTGCATTTTCTGAATTTGTTTTGGTATTGTTTTATAACTGTAGAACTAACATGTATACCTTCCCAGTTACTGTACTGAGTAATCCTAGTTAAAATGACTGAAGTTTTTTTTGTATATTCTTAACAAGTTTTGGTGTTCTTTAGCCTGTGCTAAACTACTGTTTGCTTTCGTGCATGTACTCAATTGGGTCTTTCCAATATGCACATACCGTAGATTAGCTTACGTCTAAGATTGTACTTTGTGTAGCATGAACACTGCTATGGAGGAGAATGAGAAGAAAATAATTAATTTTAAATGTTTACTAGTATTTTCAATCTTTAATCTCAACATGAAGACCATATTTGTTCTATTAGTACCCGGGGGTAGTGCAATAAATAAATGTGGAAGGTGTGTCTATGGTCAAAAATTGACACATTTTTATGATTCACATTCATACATAAACTGCTTTTTTTATGTATGTGTACCCGGTACTTTAATTAGAGCAAATACAGTATGGTTTCTGTGACAAAATATGTCAGAAATATACATACTGTAAAAGGGTTAATTATTCACTGGGTTTTAATTTTGCTTATTTCGCTGAATGGAAAATGGGCTAAATTAAAACCCAGTGAATATGTAAAATTTAGCATAGAACACATTATCTAAATGACAAAACCGTGAATTTAAAACCCACTGAATATGCCCGAAATGGTGAATCAGCGAAATTTAAACCCAGTGAAAATTAGTCATTTTACAGTATACTATTTGCATTGCAATTTGCACATCGATAGACTCCATTGTTTTAAAAGTACACGTAATGTGTATCTCAATTGTGCTTTTGAGAATTTCTTTTCACAGCCACATTTTCTCCTCTCTCCATTTTTTGGTTTTGAAGTGTAAACATTGTTTCATGAAAAAAAATGTCTACCCCTCCTCCCTTATTGTACCGACTTTTGTGCTACAACATGTAGCTTGGTAACTGTGATATAATGTGCTCTAATAATGGTTTATCATGTACTAAATGGACGACCTCTGACCTTATGATGGGCTATTTAATTTAAAGGCATGTGAGCTTATCCCCAGTTTGTCTAAAATCTATCAGGACATGCCACGGTAACTAGTGTGTACACTCCAATAGTTACTACTTTACGATTATGGCATCTGTCGTCACTTAACCTTGGTATTATTGTACTCTCATACAAGGGCTCATATTTCATTATTGAATATAAAATGGTTTACATTAAAAAAAAATCTTATTTGCATAAATTAATAATTCACTAGCGTTTTCATGTGTATTGTGAAGCAGAACGTTTTTAAATGGAATAAATTCAAGCATAAAATACATATCTGACTAGAGTAGTAAATAGAAGTTTCTTTCACAGATAGACTTCTTTCACTAAGTATTATGAGTCACATGTGTGTTTTAAACATGCCTGGATTTATCACATTCAAACACCACGCATACATCATACATAAATATCTCATTTGATCTGCTTCAATATGGCTGCCATTTTACTATATTTTTTTTACTGTCGAATATTCATTCAGAACTTCTGTCATTTCAAAACCAGATCTTGGTTGTGTATAGATGAATCTCATTTAAACTTGGTAATAATGCAGTGCTGATCACATTCAGACTTCACACTTACATATATCCCGGGATACGTGCACATGCATTTTTTGTGTGATCCAAATCAAAATGACTAAATTGCTGACTTTTGGCCAATCTGTTATGTTTAATGAATGATCTTCCAGGCTTGTATAATTGATATTTATCATGGATGAACTTACATTGAAAATGAACGGGGTCTGTGTATGTCAGGAATTGTTTAGTTTATAAATTACAGAAATGATTGCAGTCATCTGGCCAATGAATGGGGAACATTATTTTAGGAATCTAGATCAGCTGCTGCTGCCCTCTAGTGAGTCACTCTCTCATGGATAACCAAGGTAGTCACACGGGAGCACCCAATAGAATTGTCATCTTCAATTTTCATCTCCCTCCTGCACTTAGCAAAAACCATGCTTGAACGAAACATTTGAAAATTTATAGCATGAATAAACATTAGTGAGCTTATTAAAGGGCACATTTTGCATTATTAGCAATGAAAAAACACTTCAAGTGTATTGGCTAGGGAACCGCTTTGTCATTAAAGTTGACGTGTGACTTAGTTAACAATGCAAGAACAAAGTGGACGTAAATAATGATACACGTAGTATGATTATTAGGGCTTTTAGCAACAGACTGTTTACTGTTGTCCTGATGGATGTGGCCCATTACATCTGATAATATAATTTACCTAATCCCAAAGTCAATAGTTTTTTTAACGGTTAGTAATTATTTGTTCACCGACTATTGTCGGGGCACCAAGAGTTACCCTACCCATTGTGTTACGATGTTGCATAGGTATGTACCGGTAACTGTGGGTGATGATTTAAACAAAGAGAGATTCAGTGTCTAATACAGTGTAATGTTTAAGCAGAATTAGTGTTGCAAATACAGACTCTGCAGAGGATTATTGGTGGTTGGCGGACAGAGTTAGCATAACTTTATCGTGATTTGTTGATGTGTTTGCTTATATGGTAAATAACTTCTAAACAACCTCTGGACTCTGTTGTCGTATATATTACCACCACGCTGGAGTGCATGTTCCTGTTGTGTCGCTGCTATGTCAATAGAAAATTGTTATATAAGTTATAGGCGCCAGGTGATGACCGTGTCTCGACGGATTTTTTGTGTTTTAATCTTTTGCGGAATTTCAATTTTTGGATTAGTTTCGCGTGACTGTGAATTGGCACTGTTGACTTCTGAGTGCCTGCTTTAATAAGAGTGATCGGACAATGCTGGAATCTGATCTGTGAATCGTTGCAGAATCACTGAATGGTAAACACTTTTTGCAAGTACTTCAAGCAGTCTATATTGAATGTGAAGAAGGTGCCCACGTGTACCATTACCTGTTTGACGGGTGACGAATAGCAGCTGGTGTCTGATCAAACTTGCCTTTGGTATCTCTGATATGTTTGTTTTTTTCCCATGTGGCAGGCCATGGAGAGTTACTTTTTGAAGGTGTCCTGCACAAACACTTGAAGACTACTGAACAATCTTGTTTACATTGATAACATTACCGATAACACTGCTAGCATCAATATTGATTCATGCAACCAACAATGCTTTGTCACCATTACAAATATCTTTAGTTTTGTTACGATGGACTGAAAGGCCTCAATATACGTGATAAAAAAAACAGCATTCAAAACTCTGATTTGAACTTTGTTGATTATTATTATTAATATCAGTATGTTGCACATTCATAAAGCATGGCATCTGAACACTGTTGAGGACAGTAGGCTGAACATGAAACTGAACCGACTCGAAAAAGCCAAGAGAAGTTGTATGAAAAACATAAATCACTCTATTCGAGTTGTGGAGAGGGATGTTGTTACATCAGGTTTGCCGGTAAGAAAAATTAGTACGTCAGTTTTGCGTGAAGCTAAAAGCGCTACAGTGAGGTTTTCTGTGATTTCTAGTATGAAGGAAGCAGACCAGGACAGTGACGAACACTGCGATAGTCGTACTTATGACAGTGACGATGTGTCTGTTGATGCTGATGATAGTTTAAATGAGCATTCTAATGATTGTCAAACTGACAGTAAAACTGAAATACAAATGGAAAGTACAACTGAAAAGATTGACCCAAAAAGCAAAAACGCGTCATCGCAGCCTCGTTCTCACTCAGCAAGGTCAGCTAGATCTCCGAAAGAGCCTGTTGCAAGACATAGACTTTCTACTGGTAGTTTATCTGCCACTTATAACCAATTTGCTGACCCATTTGGAAGTCGAGCCAGAGGCAAAGTGCCGATACATCACTACTTGCCTAATGTTACTGACATCATAGAAAGACAGTCGAGCAGTCAATCAGAAAACAAGACCAGTAGACCAGCAAGCAGCACAGGTAAAGAAAAAAAGGTGACAGCACGCAGCAGACAAAACAGTTCAAGCTCCCGAAGCTCAAGCAGCATGTCCTTGCTAACTGGGAAACCAACTGCTGACAATGCATCGTACATACTCAAACTGTTCAAAATGTGGAATGATGTTGACACACCTCTTGCCCGGAGACTCTTAAGGCGACAGGTAGTACCTGTGACCAATAATATGTACTTCACTAGTCCCTCTGTGTATAGAGCTGCAGCAGCAGCTAAACACAGTAAATCTAATATTGATGAAACTTACACTGACTTCTATCCAAGATCACAGCAAGGGAGAAAACTTGTGTTACATAACTATCTTTTACCCACTATATCCAGTCAGCAAAGGTCACTGGCATCGTGCTCACGGACAGTTAACGTGTCCAGCAAAGGTCACTGACATGTATATCGATTTAGCTTGTCTGACATATGCTTACGAAAATTAGACAGCTACAGAAGAGATCGCTGACGTCATGCATGCAGTTAGTTACTGTATACCACTAAAACTTTTATACTTCTATTGGATAGTCTTTTCACTGTCTGGTGTACATGTACTATATTATTTTTTCTCTATAGTTTAAGGTAGTGAGAGGGAAGGAACGAGTAACTGTTTAAATTGAGATACAGGAGAATATGATTGTGTATTTTCCTTGTTAATATTTGCCTAAAAAATTACTTTATGGAAGTTCCCATGAACCACTATAATTTTGTTTTGTTTTTCACGGAATTGGTTTGTTTTAGGCCGAAAAACAGGATATCACTTCTGTGCATCTATCCACACCTGTATCTCAGAGATGCGTGGGCTGATTTCTCAGCCATGCACATGTGCACATCATTGATTATCTTTTTTGTTTCTGTTGACCTTTTGACCAACTGGTGGCTATTTTAGTTCCTAAACACCAAAGATTGAATGATTTCCAGTGTTCATTTCATTCACAATTGGTATTGACATTATTGATGGTTGAGTACTGATGCATGTTTTTCTGTCATGTATTTCTTTCTTGTTTTTCCCCCGTCGCTACCTTAATCTAACAATATCTAGAGATATACAAAGTCTCATAAATGTTATCTTTTTTGTCTTCTCTTTAATAAAACTAAAATGTAATGGCTTACAAAATGTGCCCTTATTGATAGGATTTCCTAACACCTTAGCATCAAACATATTGTATAACTTTACATTTTTGATGCCAGTAATTTTGATGGTTTCTTAAGGTTTTTGCATGGCTACAGTATCTGGAAAAGTTACTGTGACTCACTGTCTCAAAGAACATTTTGGCAGTATTTTTGGCAGGCTTGCAAAGATTGAAAAATGTATCCTGTTAAATCAAAGGGATATTACCAGGTATTACCGTAATCAAAAAATAACATTCAGTAGACTCCTTGATGCATGGAGCTGGGACCCCAGCCACTGGTGGCGCTGTATACAATCGAAACCTATTGAGGCTTGTCTACGCTCATTCAGACTTGAATGTAAAGCCCAGAAACAGCTGTTGAATTTGGTGACCAGTTTAGTATAATAGAAAGCATGTACAGTCTTCAAATTACCACAATTGACAGAGTGGGGGGGGGGTGGTTAAGACCTAATATACCCCGATACGTGATTCCGGCGTTTCATAATAAATGCTTTCTATTAATAATTGCACTTTCAAATAATATTTATGAGTAATGTGTACGTCATGATCTCGTTAAAGGTCATTAGCATATTGTATGTGTGTGCTTTGGTCTCTTTTCCCATATTCAATCAAACAAATGTCAATCAAACCTCATTGATGTTGCTGAACGTTGTGTTCGTATTCAAAGCCCACACGTAAGCGACGCTTCAAGATATATACACCAGCTAACAAGACTCGCCAGCCCAACGACTGCATGCTCAGCAAATGATTTGTATGCACTCCTACCATGTCATACTCAATTCTGGTTCCCCCAGGAACTCTGGGTTTGTTGTTCACTTATTCTGGGGTTTGTAGAACCATTTGAGCAGTTTGAGTTCATTATCTAGAGTGTGTGGGATACAGTGAGATTGATTTCTGTGCTCTCATTTTACTGGCTTACATACCTCATTTTCATTTTGCCTTGATGATATTGACGTCATAGTTCGCTAAGGTGCCTCTTCATGGAAAGGGTGTATAAAGATGTAGATAACCTTCACGGAATTAAAGACTGTAGTGTATTCCTGCTTTTTCATGGTGGAAAAAACTAACATAGTCGATAGAACAGAATTTTGTGATGTTGATTGGAATGCTCAGAACAATATCACACATGCATGTTTTGGTTACATCCCAAATCCAGCATGTGTGTGCATGCAAACGGAGTAACATAGAGGAGAGATTAAGAGAGCAACTCGTGGTGTTTTTTTTAGAAAATTAGCTATAACAATCGTTTTATTTTGGTTTTGTGAACTGCAATTATTCTTTTGTTTTTCCAGTTTATCACCACTGAGGGCGCTCTTCATTGATCTGTGATCATTTTCGTGTGGCATGGCAGAAACGTACAATATACTGGGTATTCTGGCATTATTAGACGTGTTTACATTATGTGCATCTTACCATATACAATGTATCTGATTCTGTTCCATGGTGCAGTCACTTTTATTGAAAGACGTGTGATTTTACTCTTATTTCATGTGGGATTATGTACGCATGTGTGGAAATCAATAGTATACCACACATGTACATGTGAATTCAGGAGCAACTTTATCAATCAGTGAACCTTTAAATATTGTTTTACTAAATTCCTACTTTTGATCTTCAGTGTTCTTTATAGCCCCAAACTGACCCTTACGATTTGAAGTCTTTCTTGTGGTATTTACAAGAGTGTGCACCCATAACAATGTATGCTGTCCGTAATGTTAAATGTATATGGTATCTAGTGTGTTAAAGTTTAAATTGGTGTTTCATCAACAGTTTTGCTCATGTTTTTAAAATAAATAAATCACATTTGATATAAAAATTGCGATTCTGAGCACATTTTGTTAAATTTCTATTATTTGTTTATGAGTCATTCTAAAATTGATAAAATCACTTTCTTGTATAGAGGTTGGTTTGCACGCAGGATTTCTCCAAATGATCCATATGTGAACCCCTGAATGTTTTTGGGGGGTTCTACATCTACTTGTAAGAACACTATTTTTATGGGTAATTTGACAAAAACAAACTATTTGTTAATCCCCATAAAGAGCTGTAAACCGATTGGACTTGATATATATTCCCTGTTTTGTGATTAATCATCTTGTTTTGTTCTTAACTACAAGTAGTTATGATGTTGCTATAATCAGAAAAAAGAAAGCTACATTACCATCGATGCCAAACAAATAATAATAACTCAATTCAGACAAAATTACAGGGCCCTTCAATGTCACTTTTGAACATGCACAGATACACATATCCCTCCATATACCGGTATTCATTCTTCCATTCATTGACATGTGTACCTTGGACACGCCTCAATCACATTCAAACTTCACAATTACAAACATCTTGGGAAACAGTGGGATGGGCTGCCTCTGTATAATTCATTCCCACCCCTCTTTTTGTGGTAGCACTTTTCTATTTATCCCGAGTACTGTTCTTTGTTTTAAGTAACTGAAGATAAAGAACTAAGTTTCAGTCAGTGGTGTAGATGTTACATTTACTTTCATATAACCGTCTTTTTAAACTTAAATAACATTGAATTACACACATTTGAGCTATTTTTCATTTATAAATTTCCACTGTATCTTGGACAAACTTGTGTTCTAAACTTATTATATTACCACCTGAGATTACTCCCATTCAGTGGAATTAAAAAAAAAAAAGCAGCAAACTAATGTATGTGTCAAGGTAGTGCTAAAACTAGCTCACTAAATTTATTGTGAAAACCTGCTCTGAATTATTTACGCGTACGATAATGATGTAAATATGTCTAGACTGTAGACAAAAGTCTACAGGTGATTGGAAATTTGTTGAAACAAAGATGGTAATCATTAGTTCTGACCTGACAACATCCAAAGTAATCTTAATGACAAAATCTTGATTGTTTTTACTGTAAGAAATTATCTATAAATCAGAATTCAAAGTTAAAGTCCAAGTTAACATTTACAATGGGAGCAAAAGACAGATCAGTTATTAATAAACGGTTGTGAGTTTGAGGTGCTATCCCAAGGATGGTTGTCCTTCCCTTTAAAGAAGTTCAAGGTATTGTTGTATATACATTTTACAGACCATGACAGAAGGGCACTAGAATATAATTAGCTCTGCTTCGCTGCCCACACCCTTGGCAATCAGTCGTTTTGTCATAATAGCATCATTCTCACTACCATGTGAAATGCCATTAAAATTGATTGAGACTCACAATTTGATTGAACCATCCGCTTATCCACTATATTTATTTACGGTTTTCTACATTTTACTATGGGTGAGGCCCTCTGTGGCACGTCACAATAGTTCCATTGGATTATACCTGTCTTATTGTATATAGACAATGTGCAAAGCACTGTTATTTACGGGGCTAGGGCATGAGTTCAGTATGCGGCCCCATTATCAAAACATTGTTCCCAAAACAATGAGTACGGGGACACAGCTATATTTGTATACTTGAATTAGGGGAGTTTTTATAAGTATTCATTCCCACTCCCTAAAGGACAAGGATTTGGTTTTTGAATTGTCATGTACAATGTACAGGGGATTGGATTCATGAATGGTGAAATAACCTTCATAGAAATGTAATTAATGTGTTTAGTGCTGGAATTGTTTGGGTCCAAACTCACTGTCATGGTGTTTAATTGATGTTGTTTATATTAATCATTGTTCGCCCTCTACTATCAAAAACATGATCACCTATTAGTATTTCAAGGACTGTGTATCCATGTGTATTTCAAAATATGTTAAGTTTCGTCAGTGTGTGGTTGGACATCTCTGATTGTGCTTGCCGTTTTATTTCACCATGATGATCCGCGGCTTATTTTATTCAATAATTTCACCACTGTGATGATTTATACTGTGTATTGAAATTATCAAGTGGAGGCATTTTATTGGTTGTTGATCCCCCGTATAATTATGAGATAGGAATCTGTAGTATACGTGACACCTGAGCCTTAGGAATACAGTGTCATTGTGTT
The DNA here is from genome assembly GCF_978046115.1 of Saccoglossus kowalevskii. Lineage (NCBI taxonomy): Eukaryota > Metazoa > Hemichordata > Enteropneusta > Harrimaniidae > Saccoglossus > Saccoglossus kowalevskii. Next base: position 23,327,204 of record NC_140646.1, on the reverse strand, counting down.
ATTTGACGCTGATAAAGCTACTTGACAATGCTGTTACTGACAGCGCATTTCCACTGTAACACGGTACTCCCGGAGTGATCACTTAGCCGCGTATGGAGTTAGCCTTTTTTTTTTTTTTTTAACAGTAGAGGCAACCTTGGCGACTAAATGCAAGGATTTATATTGCAGTGTGTATGTGTAACTGTGCGATTAGGACGAACACTGGAGATGCATAGTTCACTGGAACAGTGTAGTAACGGTGTGTTTACCCCTGCTAAGCGTGAACCCATTGACCCATGCTTGTAAGCTGGCTATCAATACATTAATACAGCTCCAGCAGGCTTGCTTGTATCAGTGTCTAGAAGACTACCAGGAGAGAAGTTAACGTTACAGGAAGGCATGCCAACTTGTGACGATGGCGGCCAGGACAAAATCTCGTGTCACTAATGAGGATAAAGCTAACCGAGCCAATCATTTGGATCGGTGTCGGCTTCAGTTACAGTTAAAACTTTTAGAAAGAGCCAAATCTCACTCAATATGCTTGCTGAATAATCAGATTCAACATTTAATTATTTCAACCCGAAACATGGATATGTCGACTGGTGCGGCAGGGTTTCTGAAGCAGGAACACCGAGATCTCAAAGCCGAAAAGAAGGAGTATTTCATGTACGGTGAACGTCTGGAGAGTAGGAAGTTCTCCAAACGCAGTGCTATGCTGTGGACTAAAGCGGATTTAAGCGAATTTGATCATGATAATGACGCTGATGGTGTTGAGGACACAGAACTGCACTACCCTCCTCTGGAGTCATTGCTGGAAAGTTCGAGTGAAAGCGATGAAGAGGGGTTTCTTCATGACGGTGACGAGAACGATGTTGACACGTGTGATAGTGGATTTGGTGACAGTAACATGGGATCGGTGAGTTGTAACATGGGATCGGTGAGTTGTTCATCTTCGTCAAGTCCCAGAGTTCATTTTAGTGAGTCAAAAAAAAAATTGGGGAAATCTTCATCCTCCTTGTTCGAAAACTCAGCTGTTAAGAAACGCCGTCCACATACAGCCCCCCCTCATCAGAAGACTCGAAGCATTGGCACCCCACCACATGTCTTAAAGCGAAGTACTAGTGCTCAACCACACCAGCTGACAGGAACTAAATTTTCTTGGTGGCACGGAAACAACATTGATGTAAGCCATGATGGAAATATCCCATCTCCTTATGGAAATCACCATTCTTCGTTGTTCCCGCATTTGAAGCCGATAACGGACGATTACCGGAAACACGAATCTCTTGTAAAAAAACTCCTCCAACCTCAGCCTGTTAAGACAAAGATGTCCAAAGAAAACAGTGAGGAACCAGTTAAAACAAAGAAAAAGAGACGAAAATGGGCTTGGCGAAAATCTGTGTATATGCCAACAGTTGCAAGTCGACAGAGAGAATATAGCACATTTCTTGTTGCAAGGAGCATTCGCAAAAAAGACAAATAATTATTTTATTTCAACGTTTTATTTCAACTATATTTTAGATTTCATTTTCTTGCAGTTTGTTCAGAAAGCAATAATATATGATGCTAGTACCTGCAATTTGAAAATCAAAACCATGATCTCCATTCTAGCCATTGTGAATTTAACAAAACATGTTCTAAATTTTGAAAAATGGTTTCATTTTTATTGCTGCAGAAAAATTTAATTTTTTCTGTTCCCATGTATGTCAGTTTAAAAATGTGCACATCACAAAAACAAAAAATCATTTTTAATGAAAAAGCACAAATTTCTTGACAATTTCAGAATAAAATAATTTTTTTTTTAAAAACGTTTTTACAAATTGACCATAAGCATTTAACTTTTTTTTTTAGGCCTTGTATATTTTATTACTTTCTTTTTTTCCCCCGCAATAGGTATTTATTTTTGTTGTCATGTTTTCTGTGATCGAGCAAGTGCTAGTATTTGTTTGGTTATGGTACAACAATCTAATCCTGTAGAAGCTAGAAACAAATTCATTAACGTTTTTTCTTGCCTATTATTCTAGTCTATTCATATCAAGTTGGCGTTAGTTTAGCCACACACAGTTGATTCCATTCAGTCTGTGCAATACCTTCACTGTCATTGTTGGTTCTCTTTCATCTACTTTTAATTTGGCTGTTCCACCTGACTGGGTTTGTGTACATGTTTATGTAAGCTTGTGATTATTCATTCTTTTTTTATCCCTGCAAAAGTGGTTCGTGTAGCTATAAGAAAACTTCTTCAATAGTTTTCTTTTTCAGTATTATTGATTTTCCGTTATTACCAAGAAACTTTAGCATGGCATTTTCATTGTCATAACTGTGTCAACGTGAACTGGCTCGTTCAGTCAATAGAGAATACAGCACCAGTTGCAACTTTTTCATTTTCTGGCTCTTCGCCATGATGCCATCTTTGAGGAGGTGTTGACATTGACAGTAAATCTCCACAGTTTGCAATAATTCTTACAAGCCCAGCTTAATTAAAAAACTGTTGGAAGCCAAGTCGATGAAATCAAGTTGTTACTGCATGAGTTCCTCTGGTGATGTTTGATTTCGTTTTTTTGCTATGTATCATTGAATTTAACATGTACCCTCAGTAACTAGGTCTGAACTCGATTAACCTGTTTGTACTCATCTTTTGTATGGCAAAATGTTTTCTTTTTTTCTCTTGTATCCTCAGAAAACAACTGTCTTCTGTCTGTGTTCATACCTGTTCTTTTCTGTCCCTGTCTCTCTTTTGATACTAGTATTGTTGGTTTCCTGTCCCATTTTTTCTCATATTTTACAAACAAAATCAAAGTTACCGTAAGTTATATAATTTTTTTTTTGTCATCTGATCCTTATTTTTAATAAGCTAGAATATACTAAATATTGTTTTGAATCCATTCAACAAACAGGTATCCCTATAATTCTGCCAAGCTGTAGGTGTGGAAATACTCACGAAATGCGAGTCATATTTTTAAATTTGAAATAAAGCATTTTCTGTAGGCCATTTTGATTTCCGTTTTGAAATGTGCATGGTGTCTCATTATATGTGTCAAATGAATATCTTTGTTATGCTTTAATTAAATTAAAAAACTCACTACAAAATTTACGGTTTTACAAAACTCTACTATGATTTATTTTATGCAAAATAATTTATTTGTAATTGCACTGTATCAATGTATATTTCAACACTTCAAATTAAGGCAAAATTTAAATTTTACGCTTAGAGTGTCATTATATCATGAAGATCTAATAATTTTTTTAATGTCACACATAATCGACTAAGAATTAACCCAGCTCTAACTATGATGTGAAAAATAATTGAACCTCCACAGACAGACAGACAGCAACAAAATCAAAATGTCCTAAGATCTAAAGCCAATATCCCCTTTTAATCTGTTTTGTGGGCATGTGTGCCTCCAGTTAGCATATAAATAACACAGATAGATAAATACTGAATAAAAGACAATTACCGAACCAATAATGTTGCAGCTGTGTTTTAATATCCTGCTGCTGTTGGATGGGTGTTGCCATAGAAACCACTAATCAACTGAAACATCTTGCGTTAGTGTTTCAATAAGCCCTAGAATATTATATTAAATCCAGAGAAATGTTTTTTTTTTTTTTTCATTTCAAAATGTGTTCATAAATTTTATACAAATTTGTTTATTGGCCTTTGATGAAGCTATTGGCAGCCTGTGCTATTGAATTTTGGAAAAATTTATGTGCATAATACATGAGCTAATTTGCATAATAATTAGTAAATTTAAGGATATGCAATTTATTTTTAGCTTTACAAGTGGTTCAGTGGCAATCAAATCTGAGAAAGATCTATGCATGATGATTAGCTAATTTACATATTTAAGTTGTGTGGTCTTCAATTAACCTGCATTTACATTTAGAGTATGTATATTTTATGCATGTTAATTAACTAATTAACATATTTATTGTATACCAGTATTTCAATACTGTGTTTAGTAGGAGATTCCTTCAAAGGAATATTTGTATCTCAACATGAATGTACATTAGCTTATATGCATGTTTACATATATCAGTAAATTGCTTTAATTTTGTGGGAAACAATCTTTAGTTTTTTCAACAGATTTTAAGAACAAAGAGTTTGTATCAGTTTAATTGTGGTTCTTCAGACAGGTAGCTGCAGTAACTTAAAATAATAAAATTTATACTTATAAGTGCCATCAAATTATCATAAAACGAAAATTTTCTGTCAGCGAAAATGTGACTGTTTAGTTACGTTTTGGTCTTTCATTTTATTGTCGTTCTGCATAGCTACTGTTTACTCTTGAGATATTGACGTATGTCTGTGTTGACTCATACGTGTTAGAGTATTACTCATAGCTCGGTTTCAAGTACTCTTCATCTCGGTTTTGTTCGTTGCTAGTTAAATACTAAATCCCTTTTTAACGAAACAGTGAAGGACGTGACATCGTAAAATGATAAATAAAAATAAATGATGTAAATTCTTTGCAATGTTTGACAGTTAAACAAATACTTTAGAATGTTGTGAGGCTGTTATTTTATTAGATAGCATTGTTACGTTTTTAAGAAGTTTTAACCATTTGAACGCAGATCAGTGACTCTCGCATTTCACAAATTGAAAGCGCATACATTTTTCCATAGTTTCAGTCAAAATTGATCAAAAATTGTATCGCCAATGCAAAATTATATTCTGAAATTAACAAAAAAACTTTTAGAAAAATATACTAAGCAAAATTTTGTAGCAAAGTTCGGTGAAAAAAATAATTGACATTGAAAAAAAGTTACCGGTAGTCATCTCTACTGCAGAATATATTGTTGTATTCTGATCTTTGATCTCAAAATCATAATATCATGAATTCATCAAGACCTTGAAGATATTAATCTGTTTGCTGACTATAGAAACACAAATATGTTGCACTGACGTAAGGCAAAAACAAATAATTGAGATTTTATTCTGGTCAGCGCATGCATCATTTTTTTTTTTAATTCAAGGCCCGGAATCAATTTTAGCCCAAGCTAATCATTTGTGAAAGCTGGTAGTCACTACCTTGCTTATCAATTTCTACATCCTATGTGCATTTACACAAATTCAAGAGCAAATTCTTTATGTATTTATATGTCATATTTTTACACATTGAGACCCAAAGTGCTGTATCCCACCCTTTATGTATAGAGTCAGATTTGTGTGATACTTACATGTATATGTATAAATGAAATGTTTAATTTTTGCTGCTAGGAATGTTTTGGCATCAGTGAACATAAAATTTGGCAACAATCACTGATACTTTGTTTCTTATATATATATTACCCAGAAATATTTTCACCATTACAAAATTTTGCGATTTTTACTGTCTCTCGTAATTCGTGAAAACGATTAACAGTATTTATTGTGTTTCAAGAAAATAACTCCAATGTCAGCTTTGTATTGTCGTCTTAGCTGTAGTTTCTGTATTCTCATGTGTCCCTCCCTGTCTGTAGGAAAACTTAGAGCGGGAGGGTTGTCACCTGTGCACGCGCAGGAATTGGGTCCCGAGCGACAATAACAACACACACTAAAAACGCAAAGGCTCATGAATAGACGCTTGTTTGTAAACAAAGACACGCTATGGCCATCTGACGCATGCGCAGGTGACGACTCCCTCGCTTTAAGTTCGATTGTTCCACCTCCTGTCAATACAGTGTATTTACATGTACATTCGCTACAAAGATTTCTACATGTAAATAATCTATCTCTTAAAGCATCACAATAATTGTTCTACATTGTGGGTCCCATGTGACGTATGCAACGCATGTAAAATTCATTGCTTATTGTCTTGATATTTGAACGCACACTGTGTGATAACTGTTTCCAATCTGATTAAAATCTGATGTAGTGTACGGGCTTTAATTATTTTGGCTATAAACTTATTTTAATTTTATTTTTCATTACTTTTGTTATTAATGCCTTTTTATTTTATTATTTTACTTTGATTTTGTGATTTTTTTTAAATTCTGCCCTACCTACATCTGATCCGACGTCTATGTAAGTCCCGTTCAAATCTCGCGTAAGTAACAGCCAATCACAGCCCCCCTTTTATACAGGCTGTCGGTTGCTTACTTTTCAGTGTAGCGATACTCTACGGGCAATCTTTCTGTACATTATATTTTGCCCACTTGAATAAACAGAAAATTGCTAGTATATTTTTATTTGCAAAAGAAATTCCACAGCATTTTACAATTTTTGTTATTACATTGAATATTTTTTTCACTTCCAACAAAAGTGTACACTTCCAGATACATCTTCGCCAGCCAAGGTTCGTTCATTCAGTCATCGCTTCAATTTTACATCAGTGAGCATAATTATCTAGAATGGAAGCAAAAAAATAAGTAAATCGTAATGATTAGAACACTGTAAACAGCTATAGTAAACAATGCAAACTGATTTTAAATTGTAAAACGGTCACCGGCCCACGGCATCGACGCAGAAAATTGGAGCAAAAAAAAATTTCCTGATCAATTGCGATGTGTTCCAATAAAAAATATTTTATTCCAGTCCAAATCAGCTCAATTACTTTAATAAAGAGTTATTGTATAATGTACAAAATGTTGATGCAATTTGATGAATATTTACAGCTACGGCTTCAATACCGTAGACGATGTTGGCCCGATCTTCAACAAAACATCACCCGTCTCCAGGGCAGGCGACTGGAAAAAGACACTGGTGTTCGGTCGAAACGGTGGAAACAAAATCGTCACTCCCAGAATAACTATGCAAAATAACGATCTAAAGTCGAACCATTCGAGCCACAATAATAACATAAAAATGACTTTCGTTGCATTTGACAATGATAAACTTACCGAAAAGCCGTGTTATTCTCGGTCGCTAACGTCGGTATAATCCGCAATTTTATTTGAGTGTGTTTGCCACCCGACTCCGCCCGGTGACGTCATCATGTGCGCTATAGAAGGAGCTCTGTGATTCGTTGACTAAAATCGTCGATAGTGGGTCTCGTTGAAATCATGTTACATAGGCATCGGCTCAGATGTAGGTAGGGCGGAATTAAAAAAATCACAAAATCAAAATCAAAGTAAAATAATAAAATAAAATAAAAGGGCATTAATAACAAAAGTAATAAAAAATAAAATTAAAATAAGTTTATAGACAAAATAATTAAAGCCCGTACACTAAATCAGATTTTAATCAGATTGAACTGTTTCCTGCTTCTTGTCCAATTATTTGTTTTGAGGGATACGCCCACCATTACAAATCAAATGTATCCTCTCTTTCAAAAACAAAACAAAAACAATTTATTATTATTGTTATTAATAATTTTCTTCTATTTCTATATTTGCATAGTTAAATGTATCGTCTGTATATTTCTGTCTTATTTATTTTCAAATGTATTTTTTAACTTCATTTACATATTTATATTTGCGTTTGCAAAATTTGAAATTGTTATGCAAATTAACAATAAAGTTTCAATTTATGAAATTTCTGGCCGGAATAAAGTATTCTTTTTTTTCATCCATATAACATAATTTGGATCATAATATTTACACATTTAATATAGTGGCCAATATTTTTCCCTGTCCAAATGAAAAATGCCACTTAGATAAATTATAAACAAAAATTGATGATAATGTTGTGTATATACTACATGATAGACCCAATGGTGTAATGGCGATATTGTGACATGTATGATGTATGCATTTTAGATTGGTTCAAATATGTTAGCATTCTGTAGAACAAATTGTCCACCAGTTGACCTTACTACTGTAAAATACTTTATTTTAGCTCAAATCAATTTAATTTTTGTTGGGTGTTTTGTATGAAAAACCCTTTCACCACCATTGTCAACTTCAACAAATAACCTTTTTACTACCGTTGTCAACTTTTACTCCAAACCCTTTCACCACCATTCCCAACATTGACCCTAAACCCTTTCTCTACCATTGTCAACTTCATCAAATAACCTTTTCACCATCATTGTCAACTTTGACCCTTAACCCTTTCACCACCATTCCCAACGTTGACCGTAAACCCTTTCTCCACCGTTGTCAACTTTTACTCCAAACCCTTTCACCACCATTTTTAACTTTGACCCCAAACCTATTCACCACCATTCCCAACATTGACCCTTAACCCTTTCTCTACCATTGTCAACTTCAACAAATAACCTTTTCACCAACATTGTCAACTTTGACCCTTAACCCTTTCACCACCATTCCCAACATTGACCCTAAACCCTTTCTCTACCATTGTCAACTTTGACCCCGCACCCTTTCACCACCATTTTTAACTTTGACCCCAAACCTATTCACCACCATTCCCAACATTGACCCTAAACCCTTTCTCTACCATTGTCAACTTCAACAAATAACCTTTTCACCAACATTGTCAACTTTGACCCTTAACTCTTTCACCACCATTCCCAATGTTGACCCTAAACCCTTTCTCTACCATTGTCAACTTTGACCCCGGACCCTTTCACCACCATTTTTAACTTTGACCCCAAACCTATTCACCACCATTCCCAACATTGACCCTAAACCCTTTCTCTACCATTGTCAACTTCATCAAATAACCTTTTCACCACCATTTTTAACTTTGACCCCAAATCTATTCACCACCATTCCCAACATTGACCCTAAACCTTTCTCTACCATTGTCAACTTCAACAAATAACATTTTCACCAACATTGTCAACTTTGACCCTTAACCCTTTCACCACCATTCCCAACGTTGACCCTAAACCCTTTCTCTACCATTGTCAACTTTGACCCCGCACCCTTTCACCACCATTTTTAACTTTGGCCCCAAACCCTTTCACCACCATTCCCAACATTGACCCTAAACCCTTTCTCTACCATTGTCAACTTCAACAAATAACCTTTTCACCATCATTGTCAACATTGACCACAAACCTTTCGCCACCATTGTCAACTTTGACCCTTAACCTTTTCACCATCATTGTCAACTTTGACTCTAAACCTTTTCACCATCATTGTCAACTTTGACCCTTAACCCTTTCACCATTATTGTCAACTTTGACCCTTAACATTTTCACCATCATTGTTAACTTTGACCCTAAACCCTTTCACCACCATTGTCAACATTGACCAATAACCTTTTCACCATTATTGTCAACTTTGACCCTTAATCATTTCATCATTGTCAACTTTGACCCCAAACCTTTTCGCCACCATTGCCAACTTTGACCCTTAACCTTTTCACCATCATTGTCAACTTTGACCCTAAACATTTTCACCATTATTGTCAACTTTGACCCTAAACATTTTCACCATTATTGTCAACTTTGACCCTTAACCCTTTCAACATCATTGTCAACTTTGACCATTAACCATTTCATCATCATTGTCAACTTTGACCCCAAACCTTTCGCCACCATTGTCAACTTTGACCATTAACCCTTTCAACCATCATTGTCAATTTTGACCCTTAACCATTTCATCATCATTGTCAACTTTGACCCTTAACCATTTCACCACCGTTGTCAACTTTGACCTTTAACCCTTTTCACCATCGTTGTCAACTTTAACACTTGACCTTTTCACCATCATTGTCAACTTTGACCCTTAACCTTTTCTCCGTCATTGTCAACTTTGACCCCAAACCTTTCGCCACCATTGTCATTTGACCCTTAACCTTTTCACCATCATTGTCAACTTTGACCTTTAACCATTTCACATCATTGTCAACTTTGACCCTTAACCATTTCACATCATTGTCAACTTTGACCCCAAACATGTTCACCATTATTGTCAACTTTGACTCTTAACCCTTTCAACATCATTGTCAACTTTGACCCTTAACCATTTCATCATCATTGTCAACTTTGACCCCAAACCTTTTCATCATCATCATTGTCAACTTTGACCCCAAACCTTTCGCCACCATTGTCAACTTTGACCATTAACCCACTTTGACCATTAACCCTTTCAACCATCATTGTCAATTTTGACCCTTAACCATTTCATCATCATTGTCAACTTTGACCCTTAACATTTCACCACAATTGTCAACTTTGACCTTTAACCATTTTCACCATCGTTGTCAACTTTAACACTTGACCTTTTCACCATCATTGTCAACTTTGACCCTTAACCTTTTCACCGTCATTGTCAACTTTGACCCCTAACCATTTCACCACCATTGTCAACTTTGACCCATAACCTTTTCACCACAATTGTCAACTTTGACCCCTAACCTTTTTCACCACCATTGTCAACTTTGACCCCTAACCTTTCACCATCATTGTCAACTTTGACCCTTAACCTTTTCACCATCATTGTCAACCTTAACCTTTTCACCATCATTATCAACTTTGACAAACAGCCTTTTTACCACTGTTGTCAAAACACACAAAATGCGCAACAAAATCAAACACTACAATGTCGTCCCTCAGCAAAGTTCACTAATCACAGATTCTTAAGAGACGAATTGCATAATCATAGGTCTCAAGATGTTTGACTGAAAGTTCTGGCAAAATTCACGCTAAGTGCAACTAAAAATCATGCAAAATTGCTAGAAAATCCTAGTTTTCACTTTCATAAGATAGTGAAAGCAAACTAGTTATTTAATGAATATTGTGGTGTATTGTGTTCCCTTGACAAGTTATTGGCATAACTTCTGGATGGAGGTAGACAAATCTGATCGGCTCATGAGGTATTATATAATAATTTCAAATATTTGTTGTTTTTGGTGTTTTGGTTTGACACTAATGTATTCTTCGTCAATCTTTTTCTGTGTAATATGCAAAACAAATGGAAAACATTATCGTATTCAAGATACTGAACGATGACATGCACGTGCAATCTACGCAAACTGTAACAATAATGATGTAGACTTGAATGTACCGGTAATTGTGATTCCACTAGAAAGTTTAAAGTCGAGCATGTGCAATATGAGCTAGACCTACTTGTCAGTTACACATGTGGTAGCAATCCTTTTTTACATACAGTTCGAACATTAGCAACAACGCAAACACTGCCCTTAAATGATATATGGGATAAACAAGTGTTATCAATTGGCAATTAATTCTAAAGGAAGTTTAACTGACCCATAAATCATAGAAGAGGTCTGATCCTCTTCACTGTCCTCATCAAGAAACAATAACATTCCTTCTGCTCGCTAGGGGTAGTTTGTTATAAAACTCCTATTGTGTTAATTTAATTTGTTTTGCAATTAAGTTTTATTCTTTTCTCGTAAGTAAGACAGAATCTGCTTACTGAGAAGCACCACCTTATTATCACTCGAATTATAAATTGGTGTAAGGTTGCGGTCAGAGAGAAATAAATTGATCTTCATCTAAACTATTCTACAGGTGTTTGCTAGACAACATACTGCCAACTGGGAGAAATACTCATGAATTTCAAAAGTCAGTGAAAACATTGTAGTAGTGAATTTTTCTTTGGGTTTAATTACACAGAGTGTCAGTGACATTCATGAAATTTTATCTTCGCAAATGCTATAAAATAAAAAAAATAAAAAAACATTTCCAGCAGCGAAAATTAAGCGGTTTACATGATACCTACATGGATGCCGATACAAAGCTTGAATTTAGAAGAAATCAGATGAAATTATTTTGTAAGTTTCATTGTGCAATTCCGAGAGATTGACAAGTTCCTCTTAAAACCAATGATAACAAGTTATTACTTTAGACCATGTGCTAGATCCTAAATAAATACTGATTTCACTGTTTAATGTGGAGTGTTTGTCTATGTTGTTTTCATATGTCAGTATGGCTCTATCACTGTTTGCATACATTGTATACACGCTAGATTTTCTGACCAGCTACTCAGGAAAGAATGAGATTCCTATTCACCCACCACCGACAGAAATTTTTTTTCTCAAATTTTTGAGTGTGTAGCTGGACTGAACAATGTCTTTCTCTGTATATACCAGAAAAGTTGGCAACTATCCATTGCAAACAGACTGTTAATTTGCCATCTATTGCCACTGACACTCATGCTAATGTACTTGTAACAAAAAACAGATGTGATATTCTCCTTTTATTTGTAATGGAATTTTTTTATTTCTATTGAAATAAAAGTGACGTAGTATTACAATTGATTAAAGCATGCCCACTTAACGATTGAAGCAGAATAACATAAGTCTACTCTGCTTACAAAGTATTGTTCATAGGTACCTGACCAGATTTTGTAATCAGTACATAGTGCCAGTGTACTGAGATGTCAGAGCCGAATTCTAAAATACAATGAGTTTTCAAATTCCATGTGAATGTGTCTGCCTTTACCTGTAAGCATGTGGTCCTGGCTTGAACTCCCATTCTCTGCGTTGTTTACGAGGTCAGAAATTTCTCTGGTTGCTCTTCATCCATCAAGCCTCCTACTTCTCCTGCCCATGTCTCCTCCTCTCCAATGTCTCCCACTACTCCCCCTCTCCAATGTCTCCTATTTCTTTTCCTGCCCATGTCCCCTCCTCTCCCATGTTAACTGGTCCTGGCTTGAACTCCTATTCTCTACATTGTTTACAAGGTCAGAAATTTCTCTGGTTGCTCTTCATCCATCATGTCTCCTACTTCTCCTCCTGCCCATGTCTCCTACTTCTCTTCCTGCCCATGTCTCCTACTTCTCCTCCTGCCCATGTCTCCTACTTCCCGTCCTGCCCATGTCTCCTCCTCTCCAATGTCTTCTACTTCTCTTCCTGCCTATGTCTCCTCCTCTCCAATGTCTTCTACTCCCTTTTCGTACTCAATGTCTCCCACCATGTACATTGTAATAACAACTGATTCTCTTTACTCTTTACAGTGATGTTAACTGGTCATGTTTTGATTCTAACATGTTGGCTACATGCTCAGTGGATACCTACATCTATCTCTGGGATATCAGGTAAGTCTCTACTCAGTATCCATCTTGATCACGTCACACATTCCATCCAGGTGTTCATTCTTTGATTTCTTCCAGTACTGTTTTTTCTCTATTAAAAGTGCGTCTACAATAGTACTGTAAAATCTGTATTAGAAGCTATGACTTCTATTAAATTGGTACTATACAACTGAATGTATGCAGCACCTGACATCTACACATATGAAAAATAGTGAATTTTTGTTCTTAATTGTTCAAAAAGAATGTGTGTGGCTTCTATTAGGAATGCAGCTACTAATACAAGTTATACAGTAGTCTACGTATACCAACAGAAAATCACTTATTTTGACCATAGACATATTACTGTCATTTACATTTAGCATGTGCCATACAAATAGAGTACATGTATATGTCTTAGACATGCCTTGATCAGCGCAAAGCCAACACAGGTTGCCATACCAACTGGTATATTATTTATCAGTCTGATTGTTGTTTCACACAACATAAATGCTAAAATTAAGGACGATGGTTGCCACACAACATATGTTCAAATTTTGTGTAAAAAAAAAAAAAAATATTTTACACACATTGTATACATCACATGGCGCCCATGTCAAACAGAATACGTTGCGGCAGTCTCCCGCCATCATGTATATTTGACTAGTAATCCATGGTGATCATCAAAGACTTTCAAGAAACAAATTATTACAAGATATTATCACTTGATATTTCTTGTTTATGGCGGCTATAGTTGGTATAAGTGACATGAACTTGTATTCTCCATAATAACCTGAGGTGAGTGGGTAATACTGACATGATGTATCATCAGCCAGTTCCATGAATTAGTAATATCAATTTATAACTTATGTTAATTTATTGTATGATCTGAGATTGTCTAAAAAACTAAGAACTATGCTTACAATTCTTAGGCTATGCTGTTGCTGATGAGGCACTGTGGTACGTCAAGTGACCAGGTCATATTTTACTGACTACCAATTTGCTTAGTAATAGCATTGGCGTACTAGAGATGGACACTGCACGGTGTTTAATCACTTTGATCACAGTCAGAGGGACTGTGCTTTGATGTATGTGCGTTACCGCCACCAGATTACTGTTAATCCAGATCGTGTCTGCATAATTTCCTGTCCAGGGGAAACGAACACGCCCGATTATAGCCCGGTTCATCTTCGTTTTGTCCCGATCGTCCCAACTATCCCACGATGCAACGCAAAGTCTCGGAGATTCTCGCGAAAGCTAATGTTAAAGAAGTCCATGTTTAACATCGAATTACGACAGCCGAACTTTTCCGAACATTTCCAGCTTTGTGCCATCTGTAAATTTCACTCGAATTGAACTTGGGATAAAAAAATTGTCATCCGCTCACACCAGGTTTACTGGCAATATTAAATTAAAATTGTTAACAAATGTAGAAATCGGTACAGATATGCTCGTAAACTTGCCTAGAACATACGGATCTGCGTTAAACCTTTGATTTACAACTTAACATTGCACCAGCTCACGGGCAAGGTCTGCGGTCTGTATTTTTTTTTTGACCCAATATATTATAAAATTTAAGATTCGAATCTTTGTCGTGAAAAATCAAAACTAAGATCGGGCGGCAACTCAGCCAAGATGAAAGTACGTCTGCCTATTCATAAATTTAAGATGAGTACAATAGAAAGACAATGCGTCTTATCAGGTGTGAATCACCGTGCAGCGTCCATCTCTAGTACGTCCATGGTAATAGTATGGAAACTTTTATCATCAAATTATTTATCAGAGCGGGTATATGTACTAGAATTAAAAGTTGAACTGCTTTTTTATCCCTTCAATGAAGCGCTGCAGTCCAAGGGATTCACAGCAACTATAGCCTTCTTCAGAGAGAAAGTCATGAACATGATTCATCCATTATGCCAACATCTTGTAATCTGATATATCAATATTGACAATTAACTTAGAAGCAAGGGTGATCATTTAAAGCTAATGCTTACATTCAAAAGATACCACATGCACAGTACTTGATCTATTCAAAGAGTATAGGCTTTAACATAAATGACCAGAGTTTGCATCACAGATAAAGGTATACCTCTAAAGTAAAGACAGCTAACCTTTTCAGCTTGTATGTTTTCAGTTGTTATTGGAGATGTGCTTCTAATAACGCGCAAATATTGTTACATGACTTACTGTGTGTGTATTTGAGGATATCAGTTTACAGGAGTACGGTATCTGTGACCTGTTTTATCTAGTAACCCTGTTTTTATGAAGTTCTTGCATCAACAATCCTCACTGAAGTGAACAATACTTATACGGATCAATGCTTATCAAGTACAAATACAGTATTTGCTCTATTAGAAGCGCATATCAAACCGGAAATCACATTTGTTTTATACTGAATTGTTGAAATTTTACTTTGACCTCTGTGATTTATGTAAACGCATGTGATAATAAGAATAAGAAGAAAATAGAAAATAAGGTACTGTAAAATACTTTATTTTAGCTGGAATTAATTTTTGCTGAAAAAAAAATTGTTTTTTATATGGAGTTTATTTTTTCTGATTTTTAAAGAGTTGAATGTAAAATATAGGAAACTAGGTGTATTCACTGGATTTTATTTTCACTGAATCATTCCTTTAGCGAAAATTAATTCCGAGCGAAAATAAAGTAATTTACAGTTATATTAAAAACTGCTTTATTTTCCCAAATGTCAGGAGTTATAAAAAATCTTGAAAATTCTGTTCTGGATTTTCATTTAGCGTGAACACCAATTAATAATTATTATTCATGAAAATTGTCTTTTTTTCATTTGAAGCCATTTTCTCGTATCCTACACGCTCAACTACAACACAGTGTCAAAAGCACACAAAAAGCGCAGTAATGTAAACATCTTCTTGTGAAATTATTAAAATCACTGAAATTGTAAACCATATTCTAGAAATCAATACATTGTATTACCTTACCATTTATTGTGATTAGAATCGAAGTCAAACTGTAAATTCAGGTCATCCAATAATCCATTCACAGATTTATTTAAAATGTAGCCTGTTGAAATAAATTGCTAAAAATAATTTTTTCATCTTGCATATTATAAATTATTTAGCCTTAAACTCTTAAATTGGTAATCTTTGAGTTACCTTATTATTCAGATTATACTGATTCTTATATTCACACAGTATTCACATGGATATGTCAATATAGACTTCATGTGCCAAGTATTGGTGGGTTTGAATTTCACCTGCCTTGCAGTGAAATTCTGTTTTTATGAATAACATGATTTTTAATTATCTCGCTCGCAGCACACCCGAACTACATAGACTTGTTGTTGACTCTGTTTCTGTAATAGAATCGAAATCTATAAATAACTTCTTATTCATTCCACATATTGGAATGATCTCTCATATATCACGTTTTATTAGTGTACTTTTTTGAATATTCTGAAAAGCATATATTACTGTTGTGATGCGAGTCCAGTGCAATTTTCATTTCATTATTGTTAGAGGTAATAACACACCTGTCTGCGAGAGTGCCAATGATGATAATGACACATAGAAAATAATGGATTGAAATAACTCGCATGTTGATAGCTTCCAGGGATATTCAAATTACTGTAATCACGCATCAAAATTTACATGGTATCATAGAGAATTAAAATGTCTGCAAAAATATTATAGAAAATGTTAAAAATATTTAAATATGTGTATGCTCAAAATGCGTTGTAGTTTTCCCTGTTAGATCTTCATCTGCAGTATACCCAATTGTAGCACATCATTGAAAGATATTAAACTTCTAACATTTATTGCAGGTTGAATGAAACTGAAGCCAATCTTTGTGAACGCACATGTGTTGAAACACTCTGCAAAAGTCTTTAGCACATGAAATTTGAACATCAGTCGAGAAGCCGATTGATCGTCAGCATTTGGACGTGCTGATCAATCATTGAAATTTGAACATTATGCATTTTCTTCAATTTGCACAAAATGAGGCTTGTTAGTCTCTGACTGCCCTCCCTCCAATATAGTTAAAATGAATGATTTTAAAGTACAATGTACACCTATCGACTGGCCTTGAGCTTAGATCTGTTTCCCCCTATATGTGGGTCATACATGACAAATTTACCAACAACATCACAGAATCTAAATATGGTCGCTGTAATTTTTAACTACTAAATAGAAGTTCTTATGCTCTATCACAGAAATTTAAAATATGCTTTTTAAATTTTAAATATAATATTTTGAAACTATAATGTGCTGTCAGATTAAAAGGATTATGTTTAAATTTAACAAAATATAAATTATATTATAATTCAGTACCCAATGATATGGATGCTATGTATTCACATCTTGACATCGAAATATATAATTTTCAATGAAAGCGCTGCGTTATTACCGATAGGATAAACTTTGATATTTAAAACTCTGTAATGCTGTTAGTTTATTTTAGCATTGAATAAATCATTGCTACAAGGAAGCGTAATAAATTTAATAAAGTCGTATAAAGAAGGAGACTAAATACCATTAGTGTACTGTGATTGTTAGGTGATGCTGAAATGTTACATGACATTAAGTAATTATGTAAACAATCACCCACTAATTACAAAATCAATTACAGGTAATGAGTTTTTGTAGTGCTGGAACAGCAATTAGCTGGCTTCTTATGAGTGGTTTAAACCACTAATCATCAGAGGGGTGGAAAGCTTAAATAACAAATATTACACTTTTGGATAACTTAAATACACTGCATAAAATGCGCTAAATTTATCTTTATATATTGTTTTTTTTCATCATGTCATTTTTGACTTATTTAAAAATTTAGGATGTTAAAACTACTGTAAAATACTTTATTTTTTCTTGGAATCAATTTTTGCTATTTTAACTGAAGGGATGATTCAGTGAAAATAAAACCTTTTTTCCTATATTTTACTTTCAACTTGCCAAAAATTAGTGAAAATAAATTCCATACAAAACATCTAAAAACTCTTTCCAGCTAAAATAAACTATTTTACAGTATTCTCATTGTGCTTGTCTCATTACATAGTGTTGATTAAATAGTTGCTTAATTAAATATAAATACATATGAATCATCATGGCAACACATGTATCTAAATCTTTAATACGCATACACACAATTTGTCTTTATTCTAATGATGCCGATTTACCTTTAAAGATTGTATCGCTGAAAACACTGACCCATTTTATCGTGTCTCAAGTCAGCCACATTTGCATCATCAAATAATTTAAAGTGTGGCGTTTTTTGAGAATAATGACAAAACTAATTGAGAGCTGAACATTTCTGAATGCAATGCGTATTAAGAATATTTTATAGTTTATTTATAGTATCATTTTTAATATTAATGCCACTTGATTGTTAGCGAGACGTGTACATAGTTACAATGCAATGTTTATTAACGCATACATCTTTGAAGTATTTGTATTGTACGCAAAATATTTCTTTTTTGTACAAAAACTAATTTTTCCGTAATCTTTGAACTGTTCAATCAAAATATAAATCTCCCACTTACAGCTAAACTGAACACCATGAAACTACTATATAGGGCTCATTACAATGCACTGTTTCTTTCACAAACCAGTGAATTAAAAAACTAGCTGCAACATCAAATCCACTGAAATTAAACTCGGTGAATATTTCCTCCCGCTGCAGTAGTCAGTTTCGTAGATTAGTATGAAATAAACAATCTTATCACTCGTTATCAACATGACATTTACCCGCCCGCCGCTTTAGTCAACAGACATTGATGGTACACCGACAGAATACAATTATTGTCATAAAAGCTTATTCCACAGCCGTCCGTTTGAATTACAACCAACAATGTAGAAATAGCGATTCATCTATTTTCGTTTAGTTTGAATGAAAATTAAACTGTCATGGATAACTTGTCTTTATTGTATCTGACATCTGTGTTGTGTTGAAAAATGAAATCGCTTTAGAAACAAATCTACTGTGAAATTATACATAAATTATATATTCATCTCTATAAACTGAAGACCAATGAACTGAATCCCTCTGTAAACTGAACCCATCTGTAAACTGAACATCTCTGTAAACTGAACCCTGTAATTGGAAAACATCTGTAAACCAAACTCTTTTTCTGCATGGGATGTTTCTTTTAAATATGTTTAATAATATAGAAAACAGACCATATTTTCTTCATTAGTATCACATCTTAAAAAAAAATTAATGTAAAGTTACAGTTTGACAGAGTGGAGCTGTTCATATAGGTGATAGTCCGTCGTCGTCCGTCTGTCGTTTGTTAAAATTTTGTAATTTCTCGGAACAAATGCTATTTTTGACTTAACAGCTCAATTTATACTTGGGTGGACCTCTGTCAGATTTGTTGATTTAGTACCGATATCATCAATTCTCTATTTTTGGTGAATATTTTTGTCGTTTTTGGTACAAAATAATATTTTTGAATTCTTCTTAAACACTACCAACCTGATTGCTTTGATACTGGATATGTAGGCACCTTGGGTAGACCTCTGTCAGATTTGTTCATTTCATGCCGATATCTTCAATTCTCTATTTTTGGCAAATATTTGAACACTAGTAGCCCAATTGTGCTTTGATATTTGTGATGTACCTTATTTTTGTGAACAATTTGTTTGATGAAGTTAAGTTGACATGTTCTCAACAGCCAGAACAAAACTACTTTTTGTGAGTTATCAGTAATCGCATTTTGTTTTGCGGATCGGCTTGCCTACCACGATGTTCTTGTAGGACAGTGGAGCTATTTCGACCATCAGGTCGCTTGTTATCCTATGAGGTGATGTCAAATTTTAGTACCAGTAAGTGTCATCTTCAATTTTGGACTTTTGATTTTGTATTGCAGGAGTTTACAAAATTTTTGTAAAATATACCGGTATATTGTTTACGTGAATAAAAAAGTGTGCACACATAACATATTTGCTTTACTAGATGCACATTTCAATAAAAGCATACATCAGCTAATAGTGTATGCAGGATTGTGAAAATTCTATTGGACGCATTTGCACAATTTTGATATAAGCACATGTACCACTAATAGAGAAAATATGGTGCATATCTCTGAGGGATAAATACAAGAATATTATTTAAACTTGTGAAAGACTGAAACAAATGGTTATAAAATAATACATACTCAGTAACCATATAGGGGAAATATGGTAGCTGTATTAAGCCCCTTGCTGATCAGAGTCAACATGAAGTAACTGCACAGAATCTAATGTTATGTACATATTTAGCTAACATAGTAAATATATCCATTCCATGTGCTCTGTTGAGTTTGCATTTATAATCTTAGGTGTCAGTTGTACCCCCCCCCCCCCCCCCGTAGTCGTATTATCTAGCTAAGTAACTGTTGTTGCTAAGTTGATGCTGTAGCCTTGACATTCCTATTGTACTGTATTATTTGTCATAACTTGTTAATGTGATATTAGTTTTTGTTGCATTTGTTATAACATAATAAATCTTTGAGTTATTGTATTATTGACTCCCATGTGCGAAGCACATAATGGGAGTCTTTGCAGTTAGTGAGTGTGTGTGTGTGTGGGTGGGTGTGTGTATGTGTGTATGTGTGTCCGACTGTTCCACTTCTATCTCAAGAACCATACATCGGTTTTGATGAAACTTGGTGCATAGATGCTCTGGGCCAATGCGCAGATTTGATTAGGTTTTGGTAAAAATCCATGCTCGTTAATTACCTAATTTGCATGATAATTAGCTGATTTTTACCTGTTCCATGATTGTTCCACTGATATCTAAACAACCACTCATTGGATTTTGATGAAACTTTGTACATACATGCTCTGAACTAATGCTAGGTTTTGATTAGTTTTTGGTAATAATCCGTGGATACTAATTACCTAATTTGCATAATGATTAGTCAATTTTCGGTTTTTCCACTGATATCTCAAGTACTAATCATCACATTTCAATGAAACTTGGTACATAGATGTCATATGACACTGCACAGACCTGATAGTTTTTATGGTAATTTCAGTACATATTAATTACCTAATTTGCATAATTAATTAATTTTCAGCATTTGATATAAGTAGTGAGCATTACATTTCAATGAAACTTGGTACTTACATACTCAAGGACTATGCAGAGATTGATTGTTTCCGATAAATATGTGTGCATATTAATCACCTAATTTGCATAATTAGTTAATTTTCAGCTTTTCCACGGGTATCTCAAGTACTAATCATCGCATTTCAATGAAACTTGGTACATAGATCCTTTAGGACTATGCAGAGACCTGATTAGTTTTAGAGTAAATAATTGTGCATATTAATTACCTAATTTGCATAATTAATTTTCAGCTTTTCTAATGATATCTAAAGTACTAATCATCACATTTCAATGAATCTAGAATTATGCAGACCCAATTAGTTTCCGGTAAATATTTGTGCATATTAATTACCTAATTTGCATAATTAACCAATTTAAGCTTTCACACTGATACCTAAAGTACTAATTATTCCATTTCAATGAAACTTAGTACAAAAATGCTCTAGGACAATGTACAAACCTAATTAGTTTGGGGTAAAAATCTGTTCATATTAATTCCCTAATAAGCATAATAATTCATAATTTTTTGGTTCTAATCACATTTCAATTAAACTTGGAAACATAGATTTTCTGTTACATTGCGCAGACCTCATTAGTTTTACACTCAAATCTGTTCATATTAATTTTCTGATTTGCATAATTAGTTTTCAGCTAAGTAATTTCGAATTATATTTAATGTGTCTCCAATACTCTCAGCACATGGGAGTTCTTTCTAAGCTTTCTTTGATCTTGTGTATGTACAGATGTAACTTTGAACTTGTACTAACATTCACATATTTTTTGCCTAATATTTTACTAAAATTTACATATATGCATAATTTGCTACTAAATTTACATACAATTTGCATAATGTGCTACTAAATTTAAATACGATTTGCATAATGTACCTCTGCATTATTTGTATTAATTTTGTACAAAACAGAGTTATTTTGCTTTGAATATTTTGGGTGGGGGGTAGATTTTACTTTGAAGTTAGTAATAAAAGGGGTAAGGTGTAGTAGATTTCCATCAAAATAGAAGTGTATGGTCAAGTTTATAATACTGTAGAATACTTTATTTTCTCTTGGAATTTATTTTCGCTATTTTCGCTGAAGGGTTGATTCCGTGAAAATAAAATCTAGCGAATATATTTTTTTTCCTATATTTCACATTAAACTCATCAAAAATCAGTGAAAATAAATTCCATACAAAATACCCAAATTGTCTTTTCGGCAAAAATTAATTCCAGCTAAAATTAAGTATTCTACAGTAAGCTGACCTGTATACATGTATGAACATTTATAGATTAACTTGTATTACTTGACAAAAAAAATTTAAACTTTCGTCTTTTCCAAAACCAATAGATGAATGTTTTTTCATTTTAATTTTAATATTCTTTCAGGTTTCATTAAATACTGGCAAAAAAACAATAAATAATGTGATGACATGATGTTAATGAAACTGGTGATTATATAAACTACAATGTATATGGACAGCCCTTCTGTACCTTATATTTCTTATTTCATTATAGAGATTCACGGAAGCCAGCGTCTGCTCTTTCAGCTGTAGGTAAGTTGATATTGAACGTGGTGCATGAAAGACAAATTTGTCAGTCTAGGTACTTTGAAAAAGAGGTCAATGCCAGGATTGCATTCCAAACTAATTGCACCAACACAAGCCTCTCGAGAAAACCGAACATATGGGCCAACAAAGGCATTAATATCCATGGCCCTCTCTCATGATATGTGTCATCGTCATGACAACCTCTTTGTTGATACACCAGTCGCGGTGCTCTTCAGTAAAAAAAGGTTTACTTAGCAACGAAGGGAGCACTCACAGGCATGGCTAAGATGTGCATAGCCGTCAACAGTTATACAGAGTGCTTTGTTGCTCCCTTGACAATTGTTTATAAAAGGCTCTTTGTTTGTCTACCTGTTAAAGACGCGACGTCCCTTGCATACACTATTAAGACATTTTGGCTGGGAGCCTATTCGGGTACTTTCTTACTCGGCTATGAATGTATATATACTCTGGTTACCGGCATTTCTCTTTGTGTCCAGGGCAGAGGGGGCACTTTCATACTTTCATGTAATGGCTGTCAAATGAGTCAGATTTTTAGGTCTTTTAATGAGTATGGGTTTGCAATTTTAATGCAGTTTGGTACACTATACGTTTTGCTATTTTAGTAGAGGATACAAATGAGTCAGATTTGTAGGCCCTTTGAGAAGTATGGGTTCCATTTTAATGCAGTTTGGTATACTATACGTTTTGCTATTATATTAGAGGATACAAAGCAGTCATATTTTAGTGATCCAGCCCAATAAATGTATTTTAGGGCAAATACGGTATTTTGAATATTTGTTATGACTTTTTTCAGTCACCCATGTTATACTGTGATCAATTTCAATGTAGTGAGAGACAGATTTTTGTGAATTTCCGGAGTCAGTGAAAGTCAGGTGTGAACATTTCTTCTCTGTCCTACGACATGGAGTGTCAGTGAATTTCGTGAAATGTTGTCTTCACAAATCCAGAGGGGGGAGGGATGCATTCATATCGTCTAGACAACGCATAGCTTCGCTGCGATTTACGCTCCGTATTTTAAGCAAAGCTTGGACCCCTAATACATTTTGCTGGATACGCCACTGCATAAAATCCTGGAGTCACGAACATTTCTAGCGCTGAAAATTGACCAGTTTACAGTAAATTGGTATGCAGTTAATGTAAGACGAGTAAAGCCAAATGTTCCATTTCATAGGTTACTGCCAGGCATGGACAATGTGATACTTACTGTTGCCCAGCACATACACATCATTGGTGGCCAAGCTTTTGGTAGTCATAACAGAATTTTCAAATATGGGTCAATGGGATAAACTATCACAAATGAATATATAATAAGGAGTGATGAGCTGCATTTTTTGATAATTTTTCACATATTTTTATTTTGAGTCAAAATTAAATTTTGTGGTACTATAAATATACATGTGGTAAAACATTAGGATGTTTATTTTATATGCGTATCCTACTGTTATTGAGTCACACCGACTTTTGTGAAATATTGTCCTCACAGATGTTATCAAATGGAAAATTCTTATCAGCAACTGTAATTAATATGATTACTGTAATATTGAATCACTCAAAGAATATAAATTTAAATTTATATACTAGTTCTCAGTATATCATGGAATGATTTCATTCAAACCTGGTACATACATTGAACTAATTATTGTGACCTCGATGCACATTATTTTGTTCATAAATTTGGTTTTAAAATGGTGAATGGGTGCCATCTTGTTTTAAACAAATTTTCCCGGATCCTTATCGACAAACCTAAACTAATTGCATCCAAACATAAGAATGTTTCATGCTTCATTTCAAGTTCTGATTCAATATTAATGTTGTAGTAGAAATGAACAAAGATCTAGGCATTGTGAAAGTAGATTTCAGGCTTTTGTTGATGGATTTTGTTCAAATGCAGTACATACGATACATGTAAATAAAAATTCTTTATTCGGACTCGTATTCAACTCTTGTTAATGTGTATCATGGGATGAAAGTACACATACACTCCTATATGAACTTGCATTGAAAACAGACAGGGACTATGTCATTGCATGACTTTAGTTATTTAATTGTTTGTTTGGTTGGTTGTTTATTCATCATAGTTACTTATTTGACTGTTTATTTTGTTTTTTTACTTACAGCGGGTGCTGCACAAGTCAAATGGAATAAGATAGACAGTAACTACATAGCGACTGCACACGATGGAGATATTAGAATCTGGGACCACAGAGTAAGATAAAACAAAATTTTTTTTAAAATGATAATAGTTTATTATGCAACTGTAATCTGCTGTGGATACAGTAAGGTAAAAATAGTGTAAAATAAAGTATAAGTAATACAACTAAAAATAACTACAATTTTAACAGGTCTAATATAAAGTACAAATAAATCGGTAATAAATGAAAATACAGTACCGGGGTAAGTAAAGCAAAGTAAAAGTTCTCCCTACCCAGGGATTTACACAGGCAGTGTTTTGTATATGGTATTTTTTAGATATAGTAAAAGAGCAATGAAAATTTTCATAATTTTAAAAATGTTTCAATATATTTCACCATCTTGTACAGTTATTGGTTTTATACCCCAAGTGTTGGTTTGTGAAGATGTACAAATAATAAGGTTATCCTGGGGAAACCACAACATGTGGTTGCATCAGCCTCTATTACCGTACACGTCATTCAATATAATAAAATTACTCTTGTTCACTTAACAGAAAAATTCCACTCCAGTGCAGTATATAGCAGCTCATCTCTCGAAGATTCATGGATTAGATTGGGAACCTAAACAAGAATTATGTCTCGCCACATCCAGTCAAGATGGTACAGTTAAGGTACGCATACAATTCTGACTCGATTATCAACGTTCGCTTGTCTTCATTAAAACCCTTGTCTCAGAGTTACAAGGAAATTTATCTCAGTCTTACTCTGGGCAATTGGGCAAGGGCGAATGTACAACATTTCCTGCTGACATTGTTACTATTATTCTTCTTTTAGTTTTGGGATGTGACATCACCAAGGCAACCCCAGTCAACACTTAATTCCACGGCACCAGTATGGAGAGCAAGATACACGGTCAGTGACACAAGCGCCTGCAACTTATCAAAGTGTTTCTGCTTTACACTACTCCAGTATGATAAACTATCTTTTGCACTGACCAGTTTGAGTGTTTGTACCTACATGTATATTGTTACTTACTGGGTGTGGTCACGCACATATGCTTCACAAAAACTCCCTTCATCGTGAGAGCTTGGTATTAAGCACGTACACTCATTATTATTTTTTGTTATCATACTGGAGTCTATTGTTAACAGACATGCATGTCTATTGTACATTGGAGGTATCAGGATAATATATGATTAGTGTAGTGCCAGTTTACAGTGTTGATGTAACCTGGGGAGCTCTCATTGTGGATATATCAGTAGCGCGAAGTTCTTATTTTCTTGTCTTTATAGTTGAGTTTTATTTTTTGGGAATTGTGTGCTGTTGGGTTCAGAATTTATATTTCTGCAGTGGTTTGAATTGAGTAAAAAATTAAATCTTTTGAAAATAAGTTTTTCAATTTTTTTTTCATGCAAGGTTTTGGCTCAACTACAATACAGCAAACTCAGTAAAAGCCTGAATTTTTATTATATTAGGAAGGTTTTCACCAAAACTGAAAAATTCTCTTGTGTCAACAAACCTATGTTTACACTTAAATATACTCATAAATATTTCTGCAACCAACCTCATTGAATCCGAATGAGATGATTGGATTGGATTGGCTTGGCAGGCACCTCCCTCTATTCTGCTAAGTGCCTAAGACAATTGGTGATTGGTCAACGTTTTCCCATCTCACCTTGATTTTCCTAGATATACGTGTATCTGTCATAACTTTCATTTTTTTTTTATAAATATTCAGATTTATGAATAATTCATAACATACATGGCTTTATTGACTCTAGTTTATGCAGTTAACATTATAACCATTTTCAGTATAACAAAGTTTTGACGTACAAGGTAGATTGATGCATGGAAATTTTTTTACTGCTTAAACAGTTCCACAATTTGGCATGCTTTAAAAGACAAATAATACCTGGTTTATGAGATTAAAGATCAAGATCCAGATTGATCATCCTATTACTGAAAATTGCATGTCAGAATATGCCATATCATGTTGGGATCTAGTGGTGCTGTTTTGTACTTAAAGCGGGGAAGTCGTCACCTGCGCATGCGTCAGATGGCCATAGTGTGTCATTGTTTACAAACAAGACTTACCTATAGGCCTTTGTGATTTTAGCGTGTGTGGTTATCGTTGCTTGGGAATCAATTCCCGTGCATGCGCAGGTGACAACCCTCTCGCTTTAAATTTCCCATAACAACGTGCTTGGTTTACTTCTGCCTCTTTTGGTAATACACTTCTAATTGGGCAAATATAAAATTTTCTGAGATTGACTGTCACTATGGAAATCGTTTCACCAAGGATGTATCCTTCTCTCACAACACCTTGATGTTAAGAACAATGTACCCTGTACTGGAGTACACATTTGTAATTTGGTTTCCCTAACATGTGAACTCAATGAATGAAGGCATCAACATGGTTTTTAATTGCGTAACTAAGAAACGAAGGCCATGCATGAAATTACATACAGTGTATTACAGTGGGAATTAATTTGCACATAAAATGTGACGTACTGTGTATTGTTACCAGACATGGCATTTCTTACTTGTGGATTATGTCAACTACAGGAAGCCAAGTTACCGGTAGCTGTTTGTAATCTGTACCAGACATCTCAATTTTCGGTAGTTTGATTTTGTTACCATGGTGATTAACATACATTGTCTTCTTGTTTTTCACCCTCTCATCATCATCATAAGAATTCACTTAGCTCTACTTCAACCTAGACAAATAGTGACACTTTTAATAGTTGGACAGTCTAAAAGAAATGTATTTCAACACTGTTAAATAAAGTTCATGGTTACGTTCAGATAAAGCATATCGCATGAAACCTCTGATAAAACACGGCCATTATTACAATTGTTATTTCGTATCTCTTAATAAACGTAATATAATCTGATCGTTTTTACAAATATGTACGTGATAGCATTCAAGTCTGTATATGATTGCATATACACATAATAGCTTGGTGTGTGCAGAATTCCACCACAACATTGTACCGTGGTTACACATATTAGTTTGCTGGATGCATGCAGAATTACGCCACAACATTGTACCGTGGTTACACATATTAGTTTGCTGGATGCATGCAGAATTCCACCACAACATTGTACCGTGGTTACACATATTAGTTTGCTGGATGCATGCAGAATTACGCCACAACATTGTACCGTGGTTACACATATTAGTTTGCTGGATGCATGCAGAATTCCACCACAACATTGTACCGTGGTTACACATACTAGTTTGCTGGATGCATGCAGAATTACGCCACAACATTGACTAGGGTATACATATACTAGTCTGTCTTCCTTCATGAATCACTACTCACTATAAACCTTAAAATAAAAGTACACTGAGGTGTATTCCATCTTTGGCCTCAATTTGTTTATTTTGTAATGATATCTTCAATTCTCTAATTTTGGTGAATATTTTTGTCATTTTTGGTAAAAAGTGATATTTTCGACTTCTTGTTAAAAACCGCAAGTCCAATTGCTTTGATATTACATATATAGGTACTACATGTGGTCCTCTCTCAGATTTGTTCATTTTGTAATGATATCTTCAATTCTCTAATTTTGATGAATATTTTTGTCATTTTTGGTAAAAAGTGATATTTTTGACTTCTTGTTAAAAACCACAAGTCCAATTGCTTTGATATTACATATATAGGTACTACATGTGGTCCTCTCTCAGATTTGTTCATTTTGTAATGATATCTTCAATTCTCTAATTTTGGTGAATATTTTTGTCATTTTTGGTAAAAAGTGATATTTTTGACTTCTTGTTAAAAACCGCAAGTCCAATTGCTTTGATATTACATATATAGGTACTACATGTGGTCCTCTCTCAGATTTGTTCATTTTGTAATGATATCTTCAATTCTCTAATTTTGGTGAATATTTTTGTCATTTTTGGTAAAAAGTGACATTTTCGACTTCTTGTTAAAAAGGGCAAGTCCAATTGCTTTGATATTATATATATAGGTACTACATGTGGACCTCTTTCAGATTTGTTAATTTCCTGGTGATATCTTCAATTATCCAATTTTTATGATTATTTTTGGTGAAAAGTGATATTTTTGAATTCTTGTTGAAAACAGTAAGTCCTGTTGCTTTGATGCTATACATATTGTTCATTTTCTAATGATATCTTCTGTTCTTTAATTGCAATGTGCATTACTAACAGCGGAGCTATCTCAGCCGACAGGCTGCTTGTTTGAAAATGAACTGTCTTTATTTCAGGCCTTGTATGTGGAATGTGTGGTTAATGTCTGTCCAATAAATATATATCTACATTCGCAGGCATTTGATGTTGCACTGTGACCTTATATGTGACATTATGTGTGGTTAGCATGCCCATCTTAGCATCAATAAATATATATATTTGCAGCCATTTGGTAATGGTCTTGTGACAATAGTTGTACCTCAGCTGAGAAGAGGAGAGAACAGCTTACTGCTATGGAATACAGACAATTTATCTGTTCCAATGCATACATTTATTGGCCATTCCGATGTGGTATTGGAATTCCAGTGGAGGAAATTTAACGAAGGTAAATTTTTATGATGTGAGCTGAATTAATTAACAGATTGTTGATTAATGTGTAAATAACTGCATTATCTAATTAATTAAGGTTGATGAATTACCATATTGTTAATTCTACTTAGAGGGTCATATTCGTTATCATTTGGGTTTTTCATTCGATGTAAATGAACGTATTACTGTAAACCACGGTTACTAGGGACCATGCGTAAACTCAATAATTATTCACTGGTTCCAAATACGTGAACATGTAAAATAACAATAGAACCCTGTGAAGTTTGTTAACTTAAAACCTAGTAAAATTACTCCAGTCATCAAAGTAGTGAAATTAAAATGCCAATGAAAATAATGTTTTTAATTTGAAATCTGTCTGGTATCATTACATTTATTTTATGACTGAATTCATGCAACATTTTTTACTCTCTTTTTTTTAAAAAACGATAGCATTCAGTATGGATTATAGAGTCACATGACTATGTCAGGAAGATGTTGTGATACAAGCATATGGGGTTATCTATAGTTTGATGTGTGAATAGGATTGTTCATTTCATAAATTAAATCCTACTGCATAACTTACAATGAAGTCTATGTGATCATAGGCCATATTCTCAGATACAATGTGTTTGAATGGATTCATTGTTTATTAGCGTATCAACAGCTTTGCTATTGTTCATAATACACGTAATGTAGTTACCGGCTTGCATGTAAATCTTAGCAACTATCGAAAAGGTGTAGCAGATCAGTTCTAAATATTTATTTATTTTTACACCATTTGGGCTCAGAAATTGTGTAACTGTTTATCAGGGTCCTGTATTCTTTTAACCATGTTTTCTACTAAAAAGGATGTATTTAATTCAATTTTTCAATATTAGATCTGTGTTTGAAAATACTGCAATGTATCATGCTTTTTTAAATCATGAAAATATATTTTCCCATTTTTCTTAATATTGAATCCTATGGAAAAATATATTGCACCATTATTGAATCTTTAATCCTATGTGAAAATATATATTGTGCAACTATTGAATTCTATGGGAAAATATATTGCACCATTATTGAATCTTTAATCCTATGTGAAAATATATATTGTGCAACTATTGAATCCTATAGAAAAATATATTGCACCACTATTGAATCTGTAATCCTATGTGAAAATATATATTGTGCAACTATTGAATCCTATGGTAAAATATATTGCACCATTATTGAATCTTTAATCCTATGTGAAAATATATATTGTGCAACTATTGAATCCTATGGGAAAATATATTGCACCATTATTGAATCTTTAATCCTATGTGAAAATATATATTGTGCAACTATTGAATCCTATGGGAAAATATATTGCACCATTATTGAATCTTTAATTCTATGTGAAAATATATATTGTGCAACTATTGAATCCTATGGGAATATCTAATTATAATTCACTATTGAATCCTATGGGAAAATTTATTGTATCACTATTGAATCGTCAATCCTATGTGGAAATATATATTGTGCAACTATTGAATCCTATGGGAAAATATACTGCACCATTATTGAATTTTTAATCCTATGTGAAAATATATATTGTGCAACTATTGAATCCTATGGGAAAATATACTGCACCATTATTGAATCTTTAATCCTATGTGAAAATATATATTGTGCAACTATTGAATCCTATGTGAAAATATATATTGTGCAACTATTGAATCCTATGGGAAAATATATTGCACAACTATTGAATCTTTAATCCTATGTGAAAATATATATTGTGCAACTATTGAATCCTATGGGAAAATATATTGCACTATTATTGAATCTTTAATCCTATGTGAAAATATATATTGTGCAACTATTGAATCCTATGGGAAAATATATTGCACCATTATTGAATCTTTAATCCTATGTGAAAATATATATTGTGCAACTATTGAATCCTATGGGAAAATATACTGGACCATTATTGAATCTTTAATCCTATGTGAAAATATATATTCTGCAACTATTGAATCCTGTGGGAAAATATAAAATCACTATTGCATCCTATGGGTAAAATATATTGGATCACTATTGAGTTGCAAATAATATTAACATTGTCTTCTATGAAATATATTCTACAAATAGCATTTTTTAAATCAATATGCATCTTATTTTCTTTATGAGTAGGCTTCTATACCTTTGGCTACAGTATCCAATATGTGACCAGCTTCTCTTTTATTTCTATTATTTTTTTATTATTCAGATAGTACAGATTACCAGCTGGTGACTTGGTCCAGGGATCACACTCTTCGCTTGTGGAAAATAGATCCTCATTTACAAAAGGTATTCATAGTAGTAAAAAAGACAAGCTGAAAATATCATCTATACATTCATCTTAAAAACAAAAGATTGTTTGCATTTTCTGTGTGATGGCGCTGTATACAAGGTATTAGTATATTTTATTTGGCCTACCACATTGCCCCTTGCTTCCCTTTCTGAATAAATTCAGTGTTCTACAAGAGAACTGGTGATGGTTGTAGAACCATAACTGCCTCAGCTCAAAGACTGTTATGTAATACAGGGGAATGTGAAGGGAAATGTATTGTAATGTTACCTCTGTGTAATGTACAATATATCTGCATTAACCTTCACTGTGAAGGAAAATGTGGGAGTTGACTTAAATGACTGGTAAAAGCAAGGCTGGTCAAATTCTGCGAAATAGTAGTTAGAATTTCCAGATACGCAATCGACACATTGTGAGATATCAAAATATGGATGATAAACAGCAAGTGATATTCCAGAGATGTAGTTGGAATTGAAGCAAAGGAGTGACCTATTAATCCATGAAACATACTCACACATATCTGTACATATCATCCTGTCTTATTGTGTGTGGGCAAAGCTGTCATGCACACAATCGGAAAAATATGTTATTACTGTAAATAATTATGAACAATAAAACTGAAAATAAAAACTATGAACAATTAATAAGGAAAATATGTGATTTGCTATGCAGTTTCCAGACAATTATTACAAGTCCCAGAAGTGCATACGTACACAAAACGTACAGTTTGGTGACAGAACCCAAATGAGAAGTCTGGAGTCACGGCGAATACTCTCTAGCGAGTCACCCCTCTAAAAACGTCATTACTGTGCCAATGACATTGAACTTTGCTCTTCCATAAAGCAGCAGTTTCCATCTTCAAATAATCAAAATAAACTTGATACCCTGGCGAAGCATGTCTATTGTTTTACAACGACTGTCCCAGGGGATTTTCGTCTTCCCAATTTCTCAAGATAAACGTCCCAGGGTTGTTTTGTGTACTAGAATTTTATGTTTATTGGCAGCATTTCTTGTATTAATTTCCATTGCACAAAAAAAAAAGAAGAAGCAAATACTATTACTGAAGCACAGAATTTGCATGAATTTTTCTCCCCGGCCATCCATGCAAACTGCAAACGAAGTCTTTTACCTCATCCATAGTTGTTGACACTTTGCAACCGCCTTGATGGATGTATTGTGACGTATTTTGACCCCGGATTCTGACCTTGCGTTTTGGCTACATGTACTGCCCTTTCATACCAGTTCAATTTCCTTTCATTATTACATCCAAATGTCATGATATTTAATATTTAAAACCAACCTTTATTTCACAGTCACTTTAGTTTTCACTTTTCTAAAATTATTTTACTGATCAAAAGACTTTTCACTCCCATCATGCAATCTCCCAACATATCTACAAATAACCTCGCTCTCAGGAGCTGAGAAATCAGAGTCACGCGCCAAGTAGCACTTGTTTTTTATTATCGGTTATATGTTCATTTCAGAAATGTACACGGTCTCTTTACACGCTCCCGTCTTATATTACTCATCTGATTACTCAGAACAATAACAAATGACGTAAACAATATAAGACAATTTATGATTGACGCGATCAGTATATAAACTAAATATATATATTACCAATTGAAAAATTAAGATACCTAAAAATACTCTCAGAGCAAAGATTTTGTACACTGTGTTCTGATCAGTCTGTTGGTGATGAAATGCATGCTCGTTTTGACTGCAAACTGGATGAAATTGTAAAGGCATGTAGCAACTTTTGGAATACTCTATCATTGTACAATGATAATATTTTAAAATTACCAAAAGAAGATGTGTTTGAGCATATTATGGGAATAAAAGATTCATTGCCAACAGTCTAGGAAAGTTTATCAACATAATTTTACCTTATAGTTAGCGTTATCTGTTTTTTTTTTTTATATCTGTATTTCGTGTTATTGTATTTTTTTGTGTATGATTATTG
This sequence comes from Saccoglossus kowalevskii, assembly GCF_978046115.1. Lineage (NCBI taxonomy): Eukaryota > Metazoa > Hemichordata > Enteropneusta > Harrimaniidae > Saccoglossus > Saccoglossus kowalevskii. The sequence goes on along the minus strand of NC_140646.1, from coordinate 23,293,842 downwards.
ACCATGGTTAATGTATTTCCAAGTCTTTTACCTCATCCATAGTTGTTGACACTTTGCAACCGCCTTGATGGATGTATTGTGATGTATTTTGACCCCGGATTCTGACCTTGCGTTCCGGCTACATGTTCTGCCCTTTCATACCAGTTCAATTTCCTTTCATTATTACATCCAAATGTCATGATATTTAATATTTAAAACCTACCTTTATTTCACAGTCACTTTAGTTTTGACTTTTCTAAAATTATTTTACTGATCAAAAGACTTTTCACTCCCATCATGCAATCTCCCATAGTACTTCCGCAGACACAGCGGCGATCGCCAACATATCTACACATATCCTCGCTTTCAGGAGCTGAGGAGTCAAAAGACTTTCCACTCCCATCATACAATCCCCCATAGTACTTCCGGAAACACAGAGGCGATCGCCAGCATATCTACAAATAACCTCGCTCTTGGGAGCTGAGGAATGAAGAGCTCCACGTTGTTGACTTTGTTGACAGCGGAGCTAATAAAATGACTGAGGGCTTGACCATTAAAAACTCTGGAGGGTAGACTTGTGCAAATTATTTTATCCTGCACCTAGTTATGGGCTACATTATATATATTTTTTTGCTTTGACATTTTCAAGTATGTTTCAAGGGATATGTTTTTATTAATATATTTTTTCCTTAACTTCTTCTTTAGATTTGTTTTACAAAGTTGTGTTTATATATATGCTATTCAACTTCCACTTTCCTTTATTTCGATTGTCAACCTTTAATTGTATGGTGTCAATCTGAGCGTGACCTAATTCGTGGTTATGGGTGCACTTTACAATGATGCCTGCATTGTTTGATATGTATATATGAGTAACGACCGGCGTTGGAATACAGTGTATGTAAACCTGTTGTAGGCAATTAGTTCGTATCAGCACCGCATATAAAGTATTTTGAAGTCTGCGTAACTGGTAAATGTCGTCGTAGATGGGCGATCTCAGACATGGTGTGTGTCTAAGTACGAAACCCGAAACCCGAACCAGACACTTTGCAACTGCCTTGATGAATGTATTTAGACGTATTTTGACCCCGGATTCTGACCTTGCATTCTGGCTACATTTACTGCCCTTTCATACCACTTCAGTTTCCTTTCATTATTTCATCAAGATTCCACGATATTTAATATTTAAAACCAACCTTCATTTCACTTACTCACCAGTCACTTTACTTTTCTAAAATTATTTTATGATCAAAAGACTTTCCACTCCCATCATGCAATCCCCCATAGTACTTCCGGAAACACAGAGGCGATCGCCAGCATATCTACAAATAACCTCGCTCTCAGGAGCTGAGGAATAAAAATATGTAGCGTTGTTGATAGCGACTCAATTTCTCTCAGTCATATACATTTGTACAGTGAAATCTATCTGTCTAAACTGTACCCAGGGTAAACTGGAAATTTGTCAAAATTGAATATCTTGTAATAGTCAATTGTTTCTCAGAGACTTAAATTTTAAAATAAAATAAAATTTGTGGTGTTCAGTTTATACAGGTTTCACTGTATCTCAGTTTGTGATGTTCAGTTTATACAGGTTTCACAGTATCTCAGTTTGTGGTGTTCAGTTTATACAGGTTTCACTGTATCTCAGTTTGTGGTGTTCAGTTTATACAGGTTTCAATGTATCTCAGTCTGTGGTGTTCAGTTTATACAGGTTTCACTGTATCTCTGTTTGTGGTGTTCAGTTTATACAGGTTTCTCTGTATCTCAGTTTGTGGTGTTCAGTTTATACAGGTTTCACAGTATCTCAGTTTGTGGTGTTCAGTTTATACAGGTTTCACAGTATCTCAGTTTGTGGTGTTCAGTTTATACAGGTTTCACTGTATCTCAGTTTGTGGTGTTCAGTTTATACAGGTTTCACTGTATCTCAGTTTGTGGTGTTCAGTTTATATAGGTTTCAATGTATCTTAGTCTGTGGTGTTCAGTTTATACAGGTTTCACTGTATCTCAGTTTGTGGTGTTCAGTTTATACAGGTTTCACAGTATCTCAGTTTGTGGTGTTCAATTTTATACAGGTTTCACTGTATCTCAGTTTGTGGTGCTCAGTTTATACAGGTTTCACTGTATCTCAGTCTGTGGTGTTCAGTTTATACAGGTTTCACTGTATCTCAGTCTGTGGTGTTCAGTTTATACAGGTTTCACTATCTCAGTTTGTGGTGTTCAGTTTATACAGGTTTCACAGTATCTCAGTTTGTGGTGTTCAGTTTATACAGGTTTCACTGTATCTCAGTTTGTGGTGTTCAGTTTATACAGGTTTCACTGTATCTCAGTTTGTGGTGTTCAGTTTATACAGGTTTCACTGTATCTCCGTTTGTGGTGTTCAGTTTATACAGGTTTCACTGTATCTCGGTTTGTGGTGTTCAGTTTATACAGGTTTCTCTGTATCTCAGTTTGGTGTTCAGTTTTTACAGGTTTCACTGTATATCTTTATAGCTTTGTGGTGCAGAAGATTTCATTGATGATGTACACAGAGATATGGTGAGTATATCTCCAGGCTCAAGACACAGCAGCATCAGTGGGGTTGCCATAGAGAAAACTTCTCTAGGATCAGACAAAGAACAGACTGGGAATGCTGTGGAAGAAATAAGTGAGAAGGTTACAAATGTGTCTTCATCAGCCACTACAGTGACTGCCGTTCAACCACAGACTTTACAACAAGAATTCTCTCTGGTCAATGTGTCAGACATCACAAATGTCAAGTTGGATGCTGTAAGTATTGTCATTCATTCGTTCATTCATTCATTCATTCATTCATTCATTCATTCATTCATTCATTCATTCATTCATTCAGTAGTCACTCGCTTTTTCTCGCATAGTTATTTGGATTTACCCTATTTTTTAAAACTTTCACATCAAGTTGTGTAAACTTAAGAATGGCCTCTACATTTCACTTATCAGGTGCACAATGATAAAAAATATCCTCTAGGGGGGCCTTGGATTTATTTGTTCTATTAAATATAGACCAGTCTTAAAGAATATAATCTATTTGTTTCCTACTGACCAGTCTTAAAGAATATAATCTATTTGTTTCCTACTGACCAGTAGCCATGTGTATAATTTTTCTGCTTGCTATTGACCAGTAGCCATGTGTATAATTTTTCTGCTTGCTATTGACCAGTAGCCATGTGTATAATTTCTCTGCTTGCTATTGATCAGTAGCCATGTGTATAATTTTTCTGCTTGCTATTGACCAGTAGCCATGTGTATAATTTCTCTGCTTGCTATTGACCAGTAGCCATGTGTATAATTTTTCTGCTTGCTATTGACCAGTAGCCATGTGTATAATTTTTCTGCTTGCTATTGACCAGTAGCCATGTGTATAATTTCTCTGCTTGCTATTGATCAGTAGCCATGTGTATAATTTTTCTGCTTGCTATTGACCAGTAGCCATGTGTATAATTTCTCTGCTTGCTATTGACCAGTAGCCATGTGTATAATTTTTCTGCTTGCTATTGATCAGTAGCCATGTGTATAATTTTTCTGCTTGCTATTGACCAGTAGCCATGTGTATAATTTCTCTGCTTGCTATTGATCAGTAGTCATGTGTATAATTTTTCTGCTTGCTATTGACCAGTAGCCATGTGTATAATTTCTCTGCTTGCTATTGATCAGTAGTCATGTGTATAATTTCTCTGCTTGCTATTGATCAGTAGTCATGTGTATAATTTCTCTGCTTGCTATTGATCAGTAGCCATGTGTATAATTTTTCTGCTTGCTATTGACCAGTAGCCATGTGTATAATTTCTCTGCTTGCTATTGACCAGTAGCCATGTGTATAATTTTTCTGCTTGCTATTGACCAGTAGCCATGTGTATAATTTTTCTGCTTGCTATTGACCAGTAGCCATGTGTATAATTTCTCTGCTTGCTATTGATCAGTAGCCATGTGTATAATTTTTCTGCTTGCTATTGACCAGTAGCCATGTGTATAATTTCTCTGCTTGCTATTGACCAGTAGCCATGTGTATAATTTTTCTGCTTGCTATTGATCAGTAGCCATGTGTATAATTTTTCTGCTTGCTATTGACCAGTAGCCATGTGTATAATTTCTCTGCTTGCTATTGATCAGTAGTCATGTGTATAATTTTTCTGCTTGCTATTGACCAGTAGCCATGTGTATAATTTCTCTGCTTGCTATTGATCAGTAGTCATGTGTATAATTTCTCTGCTTGCTATTGATCAGTAGTCATGTGTATAATTTCTCTGCTTGCTATTGATCAGTAGTCATGTGTATAATTTTTCTGCTTGCTATTGACCAGTAGCCATGTGTATAATTTCTCTGCTTGCTATTGATCAGTAGCCATATGTATAATTTTTCTGCTTGCTATTGACCAGTAGCCATATGTATAATTTTTCTGCTTGCTATTGACCAGTAGCCATGTGTATAATTTCTCTGCTTGCTATTGACCAGTAGCCATGTGTATAATTTCTCTGCTTGCTATTGACCAGTAGCCATGTGTATAATTTTTCTGCTTGCTATTGACCAGTAGCCATGTGTATAATTTCTCTGCTTGCTATTGACCAGTAGCCATGTGTATAATTTCTCTGCTTGCTATTAACCAGTAGCCATGTGTATAATTTCTCTACTTCCTATTGACCAGTAGCCATGTGTATAATTTCTCTGCTTGCTATTGATTAGTAGCCATGTGTATAATTTCTCTACTTCCTATTGACCAGTAGCTATGTGTATAATTTCTCTGCTTGCTATTGACCAGTAGCCATGTGTATAATTTCTCTGCTTCCTATTGACCAGTAGTCATGTGTGTAATTTCTCTGCTTACTATTGACCAGTAGCCATGTGTATAATTTCTCTGCTTCCTATTGACCAGTAGCCATGTGTATAATTTCTCTGCTTCCTATTGACCAGTAGCCATGTGTATAATTTCTCTGCTTCCTATTGACCAGTAGCCATATGTATAATTTCTCTGCTTACTATTGATCAGTGTTGTACATGCTTGTATTTCAGTTGGATGCAATGCATAGAAGTTGCAAAGTCACCAGTGTTCATGTCAATAACATGGTCACTTTGAACGTCTCATTTCCTGCCAACTATCCCAATAATGCGGCTCCTGATTTCACCTTTACCAAGCCAACCAACATTGATACTAAAACCAAAAGTAAATTATTAAAGGTAGGTACAAGTACGATATGTATGGGTTTATGTAGCATACTCTGAATAATAAAACTTATATACTGCTGCTGGATCATTTGTTTTCTCTGTCTACATTTACAATACAAGTCTGTATTAATTAAATCATTCTTTTGATTGGAGGCCACTATATGCTAATTTTTTTTCTAACAATCCCATTGGTTTTGGCAGGGTTTGATTTATCGGCATATACAGTGAATTTCATGAAGGCATGAGTGTTTTTGAATGTAAATTAAAATTGAAAATGACACAATGTGTTAACAGATGTGTCAGTCAATCAGCCAATGATTGGAGGAAATCTACGAAGACTTGTGGTTATTGTGCATTACGAGATGGCGTCTTTAGCCAGGGTATTATGTTTTACAAATATTTTTTTTTAGATTTTGGTCTTCACAAAATTTACTGTATAAAGAACAAATGACAGAATCATGTTAATTTTCATACATTGTTATTATTCTTCAATATAATATATCAATTTCAACTTCATCATTATGAAAATTTGTGAAAAGTTACCACAACTTCATTGACACATTCTCCATAGCTCGGAATGTTTCCCTCATTCTAGATCATAACAAAACTATAGTAGCAGAATGAGGAGGTGGAGGAATATGGTACAGTTGGCAGCCATGACAACAGGCATTCACTGCAATAAAAAGATAACCTGTTCACTTATCTAAATTCTCAATGTATTTTATGTATTAGTATTTCTCTGTGAATGTCAATACTTTAACCACAGTAACAAATCAAGTCACCAATTTTTGAATGAATTTGATTTATTTTTAGATACTACAAGAAACCTCTCACCAGCACGTGAAGAGGAATCGTACATGTCTAGAACCGTGTATACGCAAGCTAGTCACTGGTCTAGAGACGCTAACGGTTAGTAAACAATTGATGTCTGCATGTTGACCTACGTGTACGTTCTGAGGGCATGTAGATGTCACGCAAAATAAGATTCTTTTGTTTTAACCGATAAATAAGTTTTAGTTGGGAATATATGGAGATACTGATAAGAAAGAAGTAAGGCCCAGTAAGGTTCAGAGTTGTCTGTGCCAATATTTATTCTTTCATTCTTGTTTAATTACGCATGGTATACTGACTATAGTTTGAAGGTACGATCAAACATACACAATTTACTGTCACAGTGTGGTACCAGGAGATGGTATGATAAAAAATGATTCAATACTGTAAAATGACTAATTTTCACTGGGTTTAAATTTCACTGATTTACCATTTCAGGCATATTCAGTGGGTTTTAAATTCACGGTTTCGTCATTTAGATAATGTGTTCTATGCTAAATTTTACATATTCACTGTGTTTTAATTTAGCCCATTTTTCCAGTCAGCGAAATAAGCTAAATTAAAACCCAGTGAATAATTACCCCCTTTACAGTAGTTAGTTATCCATTCAATGCTGGGGACAAAAATCTAAATAAGTTTGATTGTGATCAGTACTTTACTAACCCAAACCATTTCTTGGTGCGATTCAGGTGTTAATCATTGCCATTGAAAGAACGCAATCTTGAGTTCATAGTCCACCATCTTGAACTTGTTGGACTGTGCTATTTTTGATCTTGAGTTCTCAGTCCACCATCTTGAACTTGTTGGACTGTGCTATTTTTGATCTTGAGTTCTCAGTCCACCATCTTGAACGTGTTGGACTGTGCTATTTTTGATCTTGAGTTCTCAGTCCACCATCTTGAACTTGTTGGACTGTGCTATTTTTGATCTTGAGTTCTCAGTCCACCATCTTGAACTTGTTGGACTGTGCTATTTTTGATCTTGAGTTCTCAGTCCACCATCTTGAACTTGTTGGACTGTGCTATTTTTGATCTTGAGTTCTCAGTCCACCATCTTGAACGTGTTGGACTGTGCTATTTTTGATCTTGAGTTCTCAGTCCACCATCTTGAACTTGTTGGACTGTGCTATTTTTGATCTTGAGTTCTCAGTCCACCATCTTGAACTTGTTGGACTGTGCTATTTTTGATCTTGAGTTCTCAGTCCACCATCTTGAACTTGTTGGACTGTGCCATTTGTTTATATGTGGCTACAATTTGTATCACCTTCAGCAGATTATTTAAAAAGTCTAAAATGACAAAAATTTGCCAATGAAAAGTGCATTTATATAATATAAAATATAAAATATAATATATTTAGAATAACTCTATAATACTTACAAAGGAATTGGTAGTACACGCAGATAAGATGTACACAACAGTGTTGTGGCTTCTGCGTGCCCACACAACTCGCCCTCGCTTTTAATAGAGGGGCAAGATAAATAAATGCAGAATGACCACATGTCTGAAGGTTTCTAATTCTGATAACATTGATATATGCAAATGAATGAGACATTTAAATTTTGGCGTTACTACTACATGCAGTAGTAATTACTTTTTTCACTAAGCATTTTTAATATCTTTGTTGGACAAAAGTCGCAGCTACTATATTGGTATTCCTGATAACATGTGATCCTCTATATTAACGTCCATATTTGTTATTTTTCGCTAGGTTGATGACAAGGTTCAAGACAGTTCACAAACGCCATATAACTTACAGAATGTGTCTGTAGTGAAGCAGCCTGTCATGCCAATCATTTCCTATGGTAGCTACAGAGATCATAACATCCCCTTCCCGAGAACTTCAGGCGCCAGATTTTGTAGTGTTGGTAAGTGCAGGCTTTGTAGAAATATCCTAATTATAGCATCTCTCCTAGGGTGCACTGTGACGTCATTTCAACTCCAAACATTTTGATCATCTGTGAGTGTTATTTAATAATTTTATGTGTATTTTCGAAACCACATACTGAATCAACATGAAGACCTGTTTTGTTAGGTCTTTGTAGTTGATGCTGGTCCTACAATCATAACTCTGTAGTCATCTAGTTGCTGTGGAGTTGGGTTATGCAAGTCTTGCTTGTTTCTTGTGTTCATTCCAGGTGTATTATTTGCTCATACTTCACCATTATAGCCGTACACTATTTAGTACGTAGATAAGAAGATGCATTTTTTTGCACTTGCTGTGAGTGTGCAAACAAGAACCAGATTTTTGCATCCAATCGGAAAGGTGGCATTGTTGGCTGCTGTTGTTATTGAATATATATTGTATAACCTATAGACAGTGGTGATAGTTCATGCACAACATTTCTTGGTGTTTGTCAAAAATGAAATAATATCACTGTGTACTAGCATATAGTGGCTGTCTTCATTGGGTGTTGTTTTCTCATTGCAGGCAAGCTGGTAGTTTTTATGAGACCTGTTGTTAAGAAAAGTAGCAATCCTGAAAACACACCAAGGTGAGTTACTACAGTAATAGGCTGCAGGTTATAGGTCCCACCCACCCTATGGTGAGATAGGCTGGAAATGGCAATGTCACAATGGTAATTAAGATGATGGTCGTCTGAATATAGGCGTTCTTTGTGCTCAATAAATCAAAATGTAGTTTAACAGACCTAGTCTTTACTCTACCGAGAGTGGTATGATTATCATATAAACATTATAGACAAACTCAGAGTTGACAAATTTAACCCCAGTACACTTACTATTAGTAAATACATGTCAATCATGTTGAAACAATACATATTTATTTATAATAGGCCATCGGCCCATTATATTTACATACATTATTAATATATTTAAAAATAAAATTACAATTTTTAAACAATTGACAATTCTTGTAGCTCTTTTCCCAATTTCATTGCGTGAAAAGTAAAGGCTCCCAGTCTTTGAAGAAGATCTGTATTTTTGGTAGCCATTAATTTGTAATATTTACTGACTGTTGGGGGATTAAAAAAGTTAGCAGGAATATATTTTATTCTTAAATTAACTAAAAACAATACCATTACTATTCCCATGCAAACAAGAAAGCTCGTTATTTTTTGCAGGTCACTGTCTGTCTTAGGTACATTCCGTACCTTACCAATAAAAGGAATGGCATCCCAAACATCACAGTATAATATTTATAATACAAACCTAGGGAGTCCTACAAGAGATGTTGAAGTATCTATCAGTAACTATTATAAAGACAGAGATAGAGAAAGGGTAAGTAACCTAGGGAGTCCTACAAGAGATACTGAAGTATCTATCAGTAACTATTTTAAAGACAGAGAAAGAAAGGGTAAGTAACCTAGGGAGTCTTACAAGAGATACTGAAGTATCTATTATTAACAACTAAAATAGAAAAAATTAAGTAACCTAGGGAGTCCTACAAGAGATACTGAAGTATCTATCAGTAACTACTTTAAAGACAGAGATAGAAAGGGTAAGTAACCTAGGGAGTCCTACAAAAGATGCTGAAGTAACTATTATTAAAGACTGAAATATAGAAAAGGTTAGTAAGCTAGGGAGTCATACAACTTTAATAAAAACAAATGACATGAAGAATAAATCTGAGGTATGTACGGTACCTTCTAGAGGGCACTTAAGACCAGTTTTGAGACTCTCCCACAGAGAAAGATGCCATTTGAGACTGTGTTTGAGACCGATTTAGAGACACTCGGATGCCACATAGACAGGGAATGAGACCGTGTTTGAGACCAGCTTTAGAGACTCGCAGATGCCACGCAGACCGAAAATGAGACCGTGTCTGAGACCAGCTTTAGAAACTGAAATTCGCGCAGTCTGATTGGACAACCTTCTGACATCCGAAATTGTATTCTACTCTTGTCACCATGGATTTAGGAACGGAAAAATTGTTGACAGATTTGTTAGCGTACGAGAAAATTAAGACGCTAAAAAAGAGAAAAGAAAACGTGACAACAACATAAATACCTCATTTAGAGAATAGTTTGACGACATACAAGACTGTATTATGATGTAGTGCCCAAAAAAGTTGGCGCCACTGAGCAACGAACGAGATTACGTTTGTTGGGTCGCTTATGCATGAGTTCCTGTTTAGCGAGTTAACATGTTTTTACCGATGATAACTACACTTCTGTGATTATTTCAACGCTGATATGACCATTCTCATTTTAACGAAACATATTACTACTGGTTTATATTTTGTGTCCATCTCTAATTTTATTTATACAAGTTGAAATGGTTAGGTTGAAGTGCTCGGGCTCATACTTCTATTTAATCCTAAACCTCAGACAACTAATCAGTTGTCTGAGCCTAAACACAGCCTCTCAGCAACGCCAGACATTTTTTTTTTTTCAATCCGGGTTGCGGTTAAACGAACTTCTTGTCTACGACAGGCATAGAAGAACTTGTCACACAACATGTACTTTATTTCTCCACATATTCTATGAATTCGTGTTTATGATTTATCTCGGAAATGTGTGCTAATTAACTCTGTTACCGAACTATATCAGTAACAACCATTGTAGTTTTCATGTCCATTGTGGCAAATTTAACACCTCTGCGAGGTGTGACTACTTTTGAAGCCTCCCATTGTTTTTACGTAGTCGGCGACGCGTGACGAGGGAATTCCTTTTTAAAGGGGTTACCGGTACCACATATTTTTACTGACGTAAAATAAAATATTTACTATGGTAACAGGGCATGGTACGAAAATGGTGTATGTTAGGAAGGCTTTTTTATTATTTATTAAACAGTTTATTCAATAGTTTGCATAGAACCGTGATCACGGGAAGTGCTATTCGCATCTTGGTACTCGCATATGGTACTTTTTCAGGTCATGCATACAGTAGATGTATGTATGTTTGGGTACTAAATTCAATGCGAAATGCCTGTACTGTCCAGTTATGGAGTACTATACTAAACTCTAGTTTATTTTTATTCCTTCCTTTTTAGTGTATTAATACTGTATATTTTTTACTATTATTTGTAACCATTCCCTCCGAGGAGTGATTATGTGTTAATAAATAAATAATAATAATAATATTTATTGCATCCTTAGAAATACAGTCGCGCCGTTTATGGTTAAGTTTGGTGAAGTTAATAATTGTAGTATAAAAGCACAGTCAATTGAAAAATAATATTCAGACTGGCAGTACTATTGCATTTTGTTTGTGATTTTCATTGGGCATATGGTTTATTAATGTATTATGGGGTTTGCAGTAATACCATATAAGGCAATGACAATTTACATGACTCTCAGTTATACATGTCTATTTCATTGTAGAAAATCCGTGGTAGAGGGTCGTCAAAACATAAACGTGGCTGGGAAGTGGACTATGTGAAGCCAACGTCATCAGGAATGGTGACAGTCTATGACATAGAAATAGTCTTACCAATTCATAAAACATTAGCGCAGAACTATGTGTAAGTATATGTACATATTACCATGGAAACTCCAAAAATATGTCGTTTTACACAGAATCAAAAGTATGTGTGTTAAACCGTGCATTAAAACAATATTACACATAGATATGTCGGTGTAATATGAATTATGAGCAGAGTAATAGAAACATGGGCCCTCATAATTAAGCAAAGAAAGTGTTTTGCTTACAAACTAACCCTTTTTTCAAAGCATTGAATTTCCAAATTTCAGATTATCAGATCTATTTTTGATGGTTTTATTTTCTAATACTTCAAGTTCTATTTCTTATCAATTATTAGTCCCCGCTTGGACGCAATCCGAAAGCGGGGACTTATGTTTTGACCTCGGTGCGTCCATGCATGCGTCCAGACCTGTATCTTAGAAATGCCTGGATCAATAACAATCAAACTTCACACATACATCATACATAATATTATACTTATGCACATCAATTTGTTTCATGATCTGATTCAAGATGGCCGAATGGCGGCCATTTTTGTTCTAAAAATCATCAAACTTGTGCATTTCTCGACTGGCCGACTGGCGGCCATTTTGTTTTAATGAATGTGGTTCTAGTGCCATATCTCTGACTTGCTGTGACTGATTATGTTCAAATTTTAAATATTCAATATACATCATGTCATCCTATTAAAAATGGCTGAATGGCCGAATGGCATTTATTGATGGATTTTGTTCAAACTTGGTACATACATTAGACATTACATGTTCCTGATGCACGTTATTTTATTTTTTAGATCGTATTCAGAATGGCTGACTAGTGGCCATTTTGTTTTAATGAATGCTGTTCTAGAGCCATATTTCTGACATGCTTTGACTGACTATGTTCAAATTTTATATATTCATTATACATGTATTCTGATTTTGTTTTACCAAATAATATTGTCTTTGGTGAAATAGGAATAAGAATGTGAATGCAGAAATCCTGGTGATATACTGTAGAAAATCACTTTCGAGAGAAACATAATTTAGTGTATTTGTTCGCGGGTCACTGATTACCCAGAGTTTTACCAGGTAAAATTTCTTAGGTGTCAGTATCTTTCACAAAATTTCGTCTTTACAAATACTGTAGAATACTTTATTTTAGGTGGAATTAGTTTTCGCTGAAAAGGCTTTTTGGGTGTTTTGTTTGGAATTTATTTTCACTGATTTTTGACAAGGTGAATGTGAAATATAGGAAAAAAAGTATATTCGCTGGATTTTATTTTCACTGAAGCATTCCTTCACGAGAATAGCGAAAATAAATTCCAAGCGAAAATAAAGTATTCTACAGTACCTAAAATCTCAAATTTCTGGCAGAGAAAAGTAAACAGTTCACAGTATTTTCATATTGTGGAAAACCGAGAATTACATAACTATAATCTGTTTTTCTTCACAGTCTGGATCATAATGATATTCCTGGAATGTGTAGTAAAAATGCTGCTGCAGCTGCCACTGTTAACAGAAAGGACTTGGTACAGATTTGGTCCCTGGCATCTCTAGCAACAAATAAAACGTTAAAACCATCTAAAGATCCTGATACAGGACCACCTTGGGCAATACATCCATTTGGTAGAAAACTACTTACTTCTATGTGAGTACCGGTACAATATGCTACCATACCATGATTATTTGCTACTATTAAAGCAATACATGCGTGTTTGTTTTTATTTAAAACTTAATTCATTTATAATATAATTTTCGTTACCAACAAAAGTAAAAAAATAAATGCATATTACATTAAATATACTGAGTATTTTTTTGTTATCATGTGAACAGTTTTTTTGTGATGCTTGTTTTAGAACCAAATTAAGGCCTTTCACTCTTCCCTGACACCTAAATTAGTGATGCCTGTTCAAGAAATTATACGATGTAATACATGTAAAGTTTTTAGTTCCAAGATGGAGGATTGATTTTATGATTGATTTTGGTAAAAGTGTATACCGCTGTTTTTAACATATTTCAATAGATTGTTTTGTTGTTACCTCTCAGAGAAAATTTAAAAACTATTCAAAATGAGTTGAAGTTAATATATGAAGAAAAAACATTTGATTTTCTAGCAACAAGAGACATGGTAACCCTCTGTATTTGCCAAATATTCTTTACTAGTAAAATATTAACACTACTACTTTCATGTTATTAATAGTTAGAAATATCTGATCAACATTGTTAAACTACTGAGATTCAATATTGTTTATTTTCAGTTTACAAAAATACAAGGCATTACACGATGTACAGACATTGGCTATGTTATCATGTGCTTTTGGTAAACCAGCCACTCCTAGTGAGTTGTATGAAGAGAGCCATGGTGGTATGCCTCGATCTGGATCACTTGGCAGTATACCTTACAATGTAAGTTACTTATCATGATGATGTATTTCATGCCATTGGTACCCTAGGTCATGGTGCCTTAGGTCGTGGTGTCCTAGGTCATGGTGTCCTAGGTCATGCAATCCTTGGTTATGGTGAATTAGGTCATGGTGAGTTAGCGAGGTCATGGTGTCCGAGGTCATGCAATCTTTGGTTACGGTCATGGTGAGTTAGCGAGGTCATGGTGTCCAAGGTTGTGGTGTCCTGGGTCATGATGTATGTTCTCAGTCATGCTTTCTCCCTTTCAACATATACAGTTAAAAAACACATTTTTGAGGTAACCATGTATTATTATATGTTTGTGTTAGTAAAACACGGTAGGTCATGGTGTATTACCGGGGTAGGTCATATGTTCTAGGACATGGTGTCCTGGATCATGATGTCCTAGGCCATGGTGTGGTAGGTAATATATCCAAGGTCATGGTTTTCTAAGATATGCTGTGGTAGGTCATGGTGTCCTAGGCCATGATGTCCTCAGTCCTGGTGTTCTGGATCATTCTCAGTTTAAGAGAGCATATGGAAATCACAATCACTGGTAACGTATAATTCCTGTCTGACTTCAAATTCGTAACTTAATTTATCACGTTGGCAAACTGACAAATTTTACACGTATAGTTGCAACAATGTGTTGAATTAGTCTAAATAGGGAATGTCAACTTCGTCATTTGTTTTGTTTTAAAAGACAACCTGTAATACTAAGAGCTACCATAAATATACTAATTTAGGCATAATTTTTCAAACATACTAAATTGGTCACTGACACTGATTAAGAGTACAGTACTATGTTTATTGTAAATGGGTAATCTTTGTTTCAACACTGAGCTGTTATCACCATAACAAGATGCTCAGTTTATCTTCCAAGAATTTCTAATTTTCTGATTTAAAAACAAAATCATGCTGTTTTCCCACCAAAATCAATGCAAAAAAGATCCTACTGCAACATTGGTAAATCTCTCCCATGTATTTAGCTTCGACTGAAACTTCAAATTTGTTCACATTCATTCATTTGTTTGTTTGTACATATTGTACCATGTCCTGAGAATATACTTTGTGATATTCTGGGTGATGTCCCTTATTACGGTACATCTTTGTTTCTCCTTGCAGTCCAGTTCGGGATTTCTTTCGTCATACATTATCATATACCTCGTATTGCCTGGCCTCGTAATACTATGGGAAGTTCACCCATACATCGGCAATAATTTCCCATATCACGCCTGTCCCAGCATGCCTAGCTTTCCCCAATCATTCTAAATTACGCTGCGTGTTTCACGGCATGGTAAAATTTTAATTACTCCTGTAAAATATATGATAAAACCTTTATGGACTGGATACGGCTTTTGATGCCCTCGGTCTTGCACCTTATGTGCCCTCACAAGCTTGGGCGCTCCCACCACACTACCTTAGGCTGCAAAAGCTGTATCCAGTCTATAAAGAATAATAGCATATCCATCATTGTTTATCTGTGCAGTTCAATAACTGTTTCTGCCATATAGAATAATAGTGATTCAATATACCCCATCTTTAAGTTAGTCTCTTCTCACAGTCCTGTAATTGCTTTCAGCTAAAATTTGACACATGAATTTCTGTTTATTCTTGCAGTCCAGTTACAGCTGTCTATATTATAACAACGGTTTGACATATCCAAACGAATGGTCTATTGGTAGTGGTGGTGGAGGAATACAGAGCATCAGCTGGTCACTCACTGACTCACCAGATGACTATAGATTCTCAAAGCATTTAGATCCAAAAGAAGTTGAGAAGGAACGTCATGAAGATATGACACAGTAAGGTTTACTCTGTATTTGAGACTCTGGTCTTTTTTTTTAATTACAGTCGCTGTCGTATATTGACATCTCAAAGTCACTTGCGTTACAGATCAATTTCTAGAAAGGTGTGCTAGCGAAAAACTACTTGACTTGCATATTAAAGGCCGACATTTACTCGTCTGTGTTTTCTTTCATGTTATTCATTCCATTGTATTCTCTAACATAAACAACGCACTAGTGGCAAAGTAGGCATTTTGAAAACGATGTGGGTGAAGCTTACAGTTTACAAACTCGAAACTCAACGCTTTTGAAACCCATTTTCCCGCAAAAGTAAATGGTTTAGTTGTCAAATTCACTACTATTTTTATTTATGGCTTCCCTGAACATTCATGGCACCACTCACGTTTGAAAAATAGAAAATATAATGCAATGAATCATGTTTCTCGTGTTTTTGTAGAGCTTCTAGTCACCGTTGTTGATGTGGGTGAGGGCAACTTCATTTGAATAATAAACTCCGTCTGCGCCTTTTTATATACCATGTCGGTCTTTAAGTAGTTTGTGAGGGGTAGTTAGAAGTAATGTCATCAGTGACTAAAAGTGACTAGAACTGCTTCATATTTTAGATTTTAATCAGATTCTTTGTCTTCTAAGTCATTTCATGTATTGCTAATACACAAAGCTTAACTGAGACGCAACCAAAATTATTAAATTCTGTCAAGTCATTGGAAGCAAAAACAAAAGTTTTCGGAATTCATAGTACCGGTATGAAACCCACAATCTATGCTTGATTTTCACAAATTTGTTAAAACATATTTCCAAAAATGATGGTAATCTTGTGCTTATATACAATTCTTATGTCTACAGAAATTTGTAGGTCACTTTGTGAACATTGGTTGCCATGGTAACATCCCTGACATTTTGGTTTATTACTGAAATTGTTTCCCTTCCCAAGCTAATGAATTTGTTATTAGTCAAACTGAGAAGCATTTTACCAACTGCAACCAACGTAAAAAAAACAGGTCACTTATAAACTAGTAGTGCTCAGGACCAAAGTTTTCCAAGAAGACTGACTACCTCAAAACTCAAATTATATCAAATTTAATTTTCAGATTTATCTGCACCCACTGAGCATGTATGTGTAGGGAATATGACACCAAGTACTTGTGTTTGTTAAATCAATATAGAAAATAATACAACCTATTAAAGGTGATGCTGGATTGCTCTTGGTCATTCATGTTGCATCTTGTATTTTGATAAATGTCTTACATTTATATACCAGTACACTGTAATTTCCTCAGTGATATTCATGACTTAGTTTCGAAAAATTACTGTTATGTTACCAAATGTATTTTAATTAACAGAAGATGTGAGACACTTTTTTTGTACAAAAACAAAAGATTTCTATGTCAAACTGCAAGAGGGCAGTATAATCCTTACCTGTACATTACCATACTGTTCGTGAATAGGTTATCCACTTTTTAGTTTAACGCAAGTGGTTGATATCCTTGTATCTTGATTTCAATATGGATTTGTAACTTTCAGTATAATGGACCCCAATCTAATACTTCAGTATGATGAATATAAGAAGGCATATTCTGAGATATTGTATCGATGGGATTTGAAAGAAGCCAGAGCTGAAGTACTCAAATACGTGTCCACCTCACAGCCATCACATGCTGGTATAGGTAAGAACTCAGACATTATTCTGTAACACACTTTCCTACTGGATGAATCACTGACCAATCGGTGATCCTGTACCAAATATTTAAATGACAAGTATGTGTCTGCATAACCTTGTATGTAATTGGTCAGTAGGTATTGAACAGTAAAAATTCAATATATTGAACAATAAAAATTGATTTTTTAAAATTGTTGATTATTGAAAGTTGTAATATCTATATATTAAAAAAGAGAAATCTGATTCTAGTCCTTGTAGTATTGTACATCAGTAGGCCTCCTCAACCTCTCTCCATCCTTCCTCTAAACATATTATTCAAACAATAGACTTGTAAAAACTTGATAAAAATTTGTTTAAGTGTTTAATACATATACCCTAAAGCTGTATTGTTGTGAAGTAGTATGTGTGCAATACAATATTTATGATATTTATGAATAGACGGGTTGAAAACCCTCTGCCTTAGTCTCGGAATTTCCTAGCCGCCAACATTCATCATAGATTCAGCATATCAGGGCGTCATCAATTCCCTGAATCACATGCGTAATTCTCTGTTTGACAATCAAAGGTGGACTAATTATTATTAATATTCAATGTGAGGCATTTTCCGTTTAATTAGTCTGAGATGCACAACGGATTCCTAAGTTGTTTGCTGGATATGCATTAGGTCCCTTCCAATTGAATTTACAGGATGACTACAATCAAATGAACATCAAACATTCGTTTTAGTTTACCTGTGTTTAGCACGATCCTGATTTTGAAACGGCAACACATGACAGGATATATTGTAGTGATGACAGTTGATGAACAGTATAACTCACAAACACCATAATTTTCAGATTTGATTATTGGCCAAACTCCTCCCCCTGAGTATAAGCCCACCCATCTATTTTTAGACATTGAGGACATCTCTGAGTATAAGCCAAGGGTTTAAAGCGGGGGAGTCGTTAATGGCCATAGTGTGTCATTGTTTACAAACAAGCGTCTACCCATGAGCTTTTGCAGTTTTAGCTTGTGTTGTTATCGTCGCTTGTGACTCAATTCCCGTGCATGCGCAGGTGACGATCCTCTCGCTTTAAGTTTATAAGGACGCAAGTTTTTCTGACAATACTACTTTCAGTGCAACATGTTGATAATGTTCACTAAATGTTGATGTCATGTTCTATTGCAGAGTTTGGTACGTTATGTCAACACTGCCACCGTGAGGTCAAAGGTGCTCACTGCGTTGAATGTAAAAGATATAGTTTCCAATGTGCAATATGCCATGTAGCAGTTAAAGGTGAGATGTATGTTAATATAATCAGTTACTGCCATCCAAGGATTGTTCTTACAATTCTAAGCAAGACAATGAACTTGAAATGTGCGTGATAATTTGTACAAATGTTGTATGGTTTGATACACTGGAAAATTCGGCGGAAAAATACTGGTCATAGGTAATTAATTTTTCCACCTAAGTGAAGCTACCATATATGAAATATCATTCCATAAATGTACTGTAAAATCTGTATTAGAAACCACTTTTTTTATTAAAATTAGAGATTTAGAGAAACATATATAAGAAATATATATTCTAATATAGATTTTACAGTAATATTATGGAATGATATTTCATATATGGTAGCTTCACAATTCGTTGCAAACTTTTGGAGGGAAACAGAATTATACCAAAAAGGTAATCCTCACATATGTGAATTTTTGAATAATCAATGTATTTCTTAAGCATTGTGATATGGAGATATGGGATGTAGCTCTCGCATGAATTAGAGAAATCATGCAAATTACAAGATGGTGCACATGATATGTGAGATGATCACCAAATTCGAATAGAAATGTACATTTATAAAAAATACTAAATGAAAATGCAAGAATAGTGTTTGCCTCAGACTCATGTATTTGCAAAGTGTGCATAAATCGTGTTTTGTATTTTGGAATATGGCGATATACTTACTCACTTCTACCTGAACATTCAAAACTTTACAAAGCATTCTGTGATGTCAGTGGTTAAAATATTTTTTGATAAACACATGATAAAATCTCTACCACATTACACATACATGCAGGTTAGTGACACCAGATTTTAATTCATTTGCATATATATTTGCATAACATTCATTTGCATATATGTTGGGAGAATTGCAATTCTGTAATCAACTACAAATACTAGTAGACATACGCTGTTTTAAAATTCCTGTGAGAATAATTCTATCCCATAATCTAGTCTTTTGTTTTTTTGGACATTAAATTGCTAAAACTGTAATTTTTTTCAGGTTCTTCAAATTTCTGTCTGTCCTGTCGCCATGGTGGTCATTCCCACCATATGCTGGAGTGGTTTCAGACTCAAGATGTCTGCCCTACAGGCTGTGGCTGTTATTGCATGCAGGAAGATTTCCAGTTGTACGGCAGAGAGAGAACTGATAGCTTCAGTCGTTCTGGACACACAGGCAGAGAGCGAACAGACAGTTTTGGCCGATCTGGAATCACTAGCAGGGAAAGGGCTGACAGCTATGGAAAATCCGGATTCTCTAATTTTCTCTAGTTTCACAGTGATAAATTAGTACACAAATGCAGCTGCCGTTTTCACTACGCCAGTTACTATTGTATGTGCATTGCATTGTGGGAGAAACACTTCTATTTAATATAATGGAAAAGTACTACTGGTATCTTCAAAGATTTTCATTAAAATTATTTTTTTTCAGCAAGTGGTCAAATTTTTAGATTAAACAAAACATAATCACCATAGTAACAGATGCAGCAATCAAAATATCGGAAAATGTTACTACTTTTCTTTCTTAAGATAAACTTGCCTAGATCACCCTGAATGAGAAAACTAAAATTATTTATGTAAAATACACTTTTTTGAATACGTGTATTTATTTAATCATGAATGAAATGGTTATCAATTTTTGACTCCCGTGTGCGAAGCACAAAAAGGGAGTCTTTGCAGTTAGTTTGTCTGTATGTGTGTATGTGTGTGTGTATGTGTGTCCGTCTGTTCCACTGATATCTCAAGAACCATACATCAGTTTTTGATGAAACTTGGTGCATAGATGCTCTGGACCAATGCGCAGATTTGATTAGGTTTTGGTAAAAATCCATGCATATTAATTACCTAATTTGCATGATAATTAGCTGATTTTTGGCTGTTTCATGACTGTTCCACTGATATCTAAAGAACCACTCATTGGATTTTGATGAAACTTGGCACACAGATGCTCCAAACTAATGCGCAGATTTGATTAGTTTTGGGTAAAAATCTGTGCAATATTAATTACCTAATTTGCATAATGATTAATCAATTTTTGGCTTTTCCACTGATATCTCAAGTACTAATCATCACATTTCAATAAAACTTGGTACATAGATGTCATAGGACACTGCACAAATCTGAAAGTTTTTAGGGTAATATCAGTAGATATTAATTACCTAATTAGCATAATTAATTAATTTTCAGCTTTTGATATTTCAAGTAGTAATTGTCACATTTCAATGAAACTTGGTACATAGATGTCATAGGACACTGCACAGACCTGATAGTTTTTAGGGTAATATGAGTACATATTAATTACCTAATTTGCATAATTAATTAATTTTCAGCTTTTGATATTTCAAGTACTAATCATCACATTTCAATGACACTTGGTACATAGATGTCATAGGACACTGCACAGACCTGATAGTTTTTAGGGTAATATGAGTACATATTAATTACCTAATTAGCATAATTAATTATATTTCAGCTTTTGATATTTCAAGTAGTAATCATTAAATTTTAATGAAATTTGGTACATAGATGTCATAGGACACTGCACAGACCTGATAGTTTTTTGGGTAATATCAGTATATATTAATTATCTAATTAGCATAATTAATTAATTTTCAGCTTTTGATATTTCAAGTAGTAATCATCACATTTCAATGAAACTTGGTACATAGATGTCATAGGACACTGCACAGACCTGATAGTTTTTAAGGTAATATGAGTACATATTAATTACCTAATTTGCATAATTAATTAATTTTCAGCTTCTGATATTTCAAGTAGTAATCATCACATTTCAATGAAATTTGGTACATAGATGTCATAGGACACTGCACAGACCTGATAGTTTTTTGGGTAATATCAGTATATATTAATTATCTAATTAGCATAATTAATTAATTTTCAGCTTTTGATATTTCAAGTAGTAATCATCACATTTCAATGAAACTTGGTACATAGATGTCATAGGACACTGCACAGACCTGATAGTTTTTAAGGTAATATGAGTACATATTAATTACCTAATTTGCATAATTAATTAATTTTCAGCTTTTGATATTTCAAGTAGTAATCATCACATTTCAATGACACTTGGTACATAGATGTCATAGGACACTGCACAGACCTGATAGTTTTTAAGGTAATATGAGTACATATTAATTACCTAATTTGCATAATTAATTAATTTTCAGCTTCTGATATTTCAAGTAGTAATCATCACATTTCAATGAAATTTGGTACATAGACATCATAGGACACTGCACAGACCTGATAGTTTTAGGCTAATATCAGTATATATTAATTAGCTAATTTGCATAATTAATTAATTTTCAGCTTTTGATATTTCAAGTAGTAATCATCACATTTCAATGACACTTGGTACATAGATGTCATAGGACACTGCACAAACCTGATAGTTTTTAGGGTAATATGAGTACATATTAATTATCTAATTTGCATAATTAATTAATTTTCAGCTTTTGATATATCAAGTAGTAATCATCATATTTCAATGAGACTTGCTACATAGATCTTCTAGGATTATGCAGAGACCTAATTAGTTTTAATTGGATATTAATTACCTAATTTGCATAATGTTCCACTGATATATAAAGAACCACAAATTGGATTTTAATGAAACTTTTAAAGAGAACTATGCAGAAACCCAATTAGTTTTTGGTAAATATTTATGCTTATTAATCTCCTAATTAACATAATTAATTAACACTGATATCTCAATTACTGATCATCACATTTGAATAAATTTTGGTACATAAATGCTCTAGGACAATAGACAGGCCTGATTAATTTTGGGTTAAAATTTGTTCATATTAATTCTCTAATTAGCATAATAATTCATAATTTTTTTTTTCTGTTCTGTTCATATTAGTTACCTGATGTACATAATTAGTTTTCAGCTTTTCTATCAATATCTCATGTACAAGTAATTTTGAATTAATTTTTAATGTGTCTTCAATACTCTCAGCACACGGGAGTTCTTTCTAAGCTTTCTTTGATTGTCAATGTACTGTAGAGTAAAACGGTACACCCAAATCTTACCTGCAGTGATATTGTATGTTGAATTTTTTTGTAGCCAAAATCCATAACCACACTGCCAGGAATATTGGAGGCAGTACATTCATAATGATCAGCTTTATAATCATATTTAGGGTGATTTATTTGAAATATGGGGAGGGAGCTGCAAGAAATGGTTAACTGCATACTTATTTCACACTACTGTAGCAGGGATTTCCTGAGAGCATGTCTGAACATTAATGTTTTCTTAATTGTCCATTAAGAAAGCAATTTTCTCCTCCCATTTTGGCTGTGGAATTTGTTTTTTTACTTCATTTCGACCCACATAATTTTTTTCAAAAATCGTTCGCATCCCCCCGATAGATGGGTCACCTATATAGTGACATATTGTACAGGACAACACTATTCAAGGTTCATCTCAAAATAAGAGTACAGGCGACCTTGTTTACTCATTTTGTTCATTAGCAGCAGCTGATTCATATACAACACATTCTACTTCTGAAGTCTTAATTAATATCTGCATTTTAAGTTTCACCTACATTTACAACATTGTGGAACAGCGCCCTCTATGTTGGGTGTTGAACCTGTAACGTCCAGTACTAGTAAGTGAACAAAACTATGAAGTGATTGAATGAAACAATATACTGCTTGATTTTTATTTGAATATAATCAGAAGTCAAATGAATGGTGTTAACGGCACATTGCAGAAAAGTGTTATTACTGTAGCGGACTCTGACTGGCCTTTACGTTTAAAGTTGATCTGATTAGTATTTCCAGGAGGGGGCAATGTTCCATCCCCCAGAGTGTAATTTTTTTGATGTATAAATATATCAAAGTTGCTTTAATATATACAGATACTTTAGTAATGTGTACTGGTATTAATTTGACAAGTTGTTTGTGAGATTGAGGTATGCATGTAATGTTTTAAATATTTCACAATATATAAATATACTAGTATACCGGGGGTAATATGCATGTTTAGTGTATTCAATATCGCTGTCAATTTAATCATTCACCATGTTCAGCTGAAAACCACTTTTTTTAAGCCCCGTTTGGAAAAGTCCAAAAACTGGGATTATAGATTGACTATATTAAGCCAAATCTTAATTAAGCGTATCTTACCAAAGGTTCCCCCAAATCAGACTGTCAGTGAATGCATCCTGACCAGTTGGCCTTTTCATTAAATCTGCGGCACACTCGCTCATATTTGGGGGATCTACCTACTTGGTACCTTCAGTCAGCTACAGGTATTTGAACTCCGGGTTTCCAATCATTAGACACTACCAGCACATCACACTCCAAGGCGAGGTCATAACTCCATTATCCAAATACGAGTGAAATGTACATGTCCAGTCAAGAATGGATGCGGTAAACCTGGAGCAAGAATTATTTAATGTACAACAAATTTTATTCATGTAAAAGCATTACTATAATTTAGCAACATTAGTTTGCCAAATATTTTGATTTTTTCAATAGTACAATAGATGCTATTTTAAAAGAATTCTGGTATATTTGGTACCATAGACACTATTTTTGTATTTCTCTACTAACAATTGACACGTGTAAAAAAAAAAAAAAAAGTACTGGTATATTTGGACCTTTTTCACCACATAAACAAGTTGTAACTGATTTGACAAGCAGCGGATTAACTTTGTAAAGTTCTATCTAAAATGTGTCAACTCATTAAACTTGAGCTTTTTGGTTTAAGTTGTGTAATAATACCATTCCCCAAATGCTATTAGCAATGGGTATGTCAACTTCTGCATCAGTTTTTACTTACAAATACACACTACAACATATTGAGCTGAAATCACTGTGCATGTTCCATTCACAGGGGGGGGGGGGTGATAGCGTATTACACGTGATGGATTAATTGATCATTAAAAATCTATTCTATAAAATATAAATTTAAAAAGTTTTAAATATATTCTGTCATTTTAGGGATTACTACAAGCACAGCTCATAGATGAGGAAATTCTGAAACATGATAGTTTGTCAGTGTGGTTCGTAAAAATTCTCTCTCGCGGCCTTTCCCTGTATTCAATTCGGAGATCACGCTTAAAATCTGACGTCTAGGTTCCATGTGAGAAATACCAAGTTCTTTCAGGTCATCGTCCGTAAGCGTTAGGAACGCTTCCATGTCAACCTGTCAACCAAAAAATAATATATTAAATGATGAATCTGCAATCATTTGGATTAGATTCACCAATATAGTCACACTGCCACCTGGTGACCAAAAAGGGAAATGAAATTTTTTTTTCAATAATAATCACTTCCCCCTCGACTTACTTCCTGTTCTTCAAATATTGGGGTGTACTTTTCAAGAGATAATTTCTTCATAAGTAATGACAACTCGTCTGCAAATGAAAAAAAAACAATTGTGTCAAAGTTTGTGTAATGAGAACACACGGTAGTAACTGTGGGGATACCAATATCTAGGCATTGGATAATAATTAATCAGCTTACCTATCTTGCCAAATCGAGAATCACAAAAGTTAATTATCATCATAACTCCCCTAATCACTGATGTTGCTGTGTTTAGAAGAGCCATTTTCAAAAGATAAATGCTAATACCGGTATATACCACAGAAAGAAGTAAATATTATGCTGTCCTATTTGTGTGAAATTCACATCCTTTCTCATTGTTGTACTGAAATAAACACATACTGCTTTCTTACCGTCTTCACTGATTCCACTGCTTGAACTGGTGTTTTTCTGTTTATGCGAAGAACTTGAAAAGGTGGACGAACTTATAGTGGAACCCAGATAGCCTCTGGGATCAGGTGATGCAGAAGGGGTCAAGGTTGTGCTGCTCTGTGAGGTTCCACTAAAATGTTGATTCGGTCTTGACGGGGTCAAAGAACTTGAGGTGGTAGAGGAATTTGAGCTGTTCAATCCGCCGGGATGCCTGTCAGTGGAATACAAACAAAGTGAGTTGGGACAGCAAAGAATAGATCCGTAAAACTCTCATTGATACTTTACAACATGTTTAAACCAAACCCAGTTAAATGGACTTGCTCTTGCCGCAAGAGCGCCACACTCAACATTACCATTTAGCTTTCAGCTATAAATAAAAAGACTCATTTCTTTCATTTGATTTCTCGTCGAAAACATCTGTGATGTGCGATGGTCGACATATCTATGGATACTACCAAGCCATTTATGAATTATCTTGATTTGAAAGGATATCATAGTGTGTGACATTACTAAAAGAGCAATATATTATACAGTAGTGTTAAAGCGGTGGAGTCGTCGCCTGCGCATGCGTCAGATGGCCATAGCGTGTCATTGTTTACAAACAAACGTGTACCCATGAATCTTTGCATGTGTTGCTATCATCGCTTGGGACTCAATTCCCGCGCAGGTGACGACCCTCCCGCTTTAAGTATTGTTGCCACTTGTAATAATCAGGGTATACACATTCTACTTGACATACAACTTACACGTTTGCATTTACTCTGTTTGATGATTTATATTTGTGTTGAATACTCGATAAATGTATCTCTGATGGCCCTGATATGAAAGCCATTGTTGGGTAGGACACTGGTCTTGGTCGATTCACTGCAGAGAAAATATAGTGTTGTATATAAGTACATAAAGCAATGAATGTTATTGTCGCATTATGATGCAGGGTACATAGCACCAAAAGCCAAATGATTTCTAAGACTTTTCCAGACTTTTTTCCAAACTTTTCAAAGACATTTTGACCCTTAATTTGGGCACGGGATAGCAATCACTGCCGACACTTGTCGGAACTGGGGTAGAAAACACTTTATAAAAAAAAGACTCTATGCAGAGAAAACGAGCCTTTCTAAAATGAATTACCAGTAACTATGAAGAAAGTTAATATAAAGACAATTCAAAGACTTTCCAGAACCCAAAAAATCAAAAGACTTTCAAAGGATTTTCCCAATGCTACGGACCCTGAGATAGACTAACCTTTCAAAAAAAGTACACATTTTGTGTCTGTTCCACCATATAGATGACATATATCAATAGAGAATTTAACTTTTGTGTCTTAATATTCAATTGGCTACTGGTTTTATTCCAAATTTTAGGAGAAATGTATAAAAAATTACGTGGGTTATTGTGTGAAAAGTGACGATAGTTGACTTCCAATGGAGATCAAAAGGTTAAATGTCATCAGTAAGTATCTGAGGGCAAAGTTCATACCTGAAGGATCATATGTGTGTCTTCTGTACATTGGATGTGACCGATGCGATGCTGTGAATACACGACCCACACCTTCGGCACCAGCTGAAGAGTTAGGACTTGACGATTCATACCCGTAGTTTGCTGAATCACTTGGACTGCGAGGACTGGAGAATTTAGCAGACTGCATGATCCGCCGATTAACCCCACCCTGTTTTACAAAATACAAAATATATACAGTTATTGGCGTTGCCACAGGCCAATATTATAATTGATTCTTGATAGTATTTTTTGAAAAATGATCTAGTATTCAATACCAGTTCATTATAACTCTAAGTTTGCCAGCTGACGTTTTTTATAGACACTAATATTACTTTTACCTTTGTCTCTGGTGATGATGTCTTAGAAGACAATGACTGCATCTTTGGTCTATCTGAACTACTGAGATCAAATGATGGTGGAGGAAGGAATGGCGGTATTACAGGCATCAATTTCTCATTGGGAAGCTTAGACGTTGGTGATGCCAGTGACTGAAATGTACAAAGCATGAACAGTTTGAAATTGTCACAAAAAACATATTTGAATCTACTAGATAATGTGACAGTGACAACTGGGTAGCAATACGAATATACCGAAGATCTGGTAAATAAGTAAATAAATATATATAATAATATATAGATGTTTTTGGTTTTGTACATATGCTCATTTGTAATCATTTTTTTGAACTCTGTTAGATTGATTTTGTTCAAACAATATGTATACGACAATACATATGCATGTCAATTTTTTGTTATGTTTCATTGACTTTTGACCAGTTGCTATGCCAATAAGCAGGGCTGATTTCCTTCCCACTTGATTTTAACTTAACTCATTGTGATTTATCGATGTATGGCTTTTTTTTTTTTTGCTTTGAAATGACAGACTGGCAGCCATTTTTGGTGCTCATTTGTCCAACCCATTTCTCAGATGTACTATCAAGATTTTGTTTAATTTGGTAAATAGGCAAGACATAATGGTTTTGTATTACGCTAATATTCGCTAATTTGTGACTGAAATCACACAATTTCATCATGAAATACATATAGCCTGGTATAAACATTACATAATTGGCTACTGATGGCAAATCAGTTTGTTTTGTGACTTGATTCAAAATGGCAGACTGGTGGCCTTTTGATTTTTTTAATGACAAGTGTCCATACCCATTTCACTGACACTCTAACAATAAATACTGCAAGGCAAGATATAATGATTTGCATAATTTTTTCATGATTTTGATGATGACAATTTTGTTTTAATATTTTTTTTTTTTTAAATTGTGCATGGCAGTTTGTTTTGTTTCTATGAAATTTCCTTAACATCCTTTTTTTTATGTTAATTATATTAATTATTATTAATCAATTTCATCACTAAGTATGCAATACCCTTCCTGACTTCAAAGATAAAACCCACTCAGAGAAAACCAGAGATATTTTTAGCATAGCTGTTTAATGTAATCATGTAATGTTGCACACCATTTTTTTGGAAATGGTTAATTTAGAAAAATAATTACCAATTATAAAGAAGAATTACTCAGCCGTCCTAAAATATGATATACGATTATGTTTATTAGACTAGGTACTCTAGGTTGATAAAATACTAACAGTACCTTACTGCATTGACAACACCATTGTTAAAAGCATAAATAAACGCATGAGTGTTTGAACAGTCATGATATTATTATTAAAGTACTATTGAAAACAACTACTTAACAATGTCTGTTGACTTGACTCACCAAGGTATAGAGTGCTTTACTGGTCTGACTGTTATCTAAACCACTGTCAATACCTAGAAATAAAGTACACATAATAACAAGACATTAATCAATGTCGTAATAATTCTAGCCACTGATTGGCTAATTGCCACACAGTAGTGCGTTATAACTATTAGCTGGTGTACTATGCCAACTGTGGTATGGCAATGTGAAACATGGGGGACAGGAAATGAAAGCTTCTTGAATGTCATTATTTAATATACATGTACCATTCAGAATCTGTGAAAGAACTGCGTTGTGTTTACATCAGACTATTTTAGCGAGTGTCCTTGCTTTAATATTCACAAAGCATATTTTTTACATTGTTGAATGTGCTGATAGTCACGCTCATTTCTGTTTATGCAACCAGACATTTCCAAGTTCCCACTGCATTATGTGATGCTATTGGTTAAAACTACGTTAAATTATAATTCGCAAATCACATTCGCTTCTCATGAAATCTTCATTGCATACCACCATATGTGGTTATGGAAGTCGTATATCCATATTTATAAATCCTTAATATGACTCATTTGACATTTTCACTAATCAATGAGCGTCATACCCTATGTACATGATCTGGCTGTTTGGCCATAAAAAAAAGGTGGTCTGGGATTTACTGTAAAATACTTTATTTTCGCTTGGAATTAATTTTCGCTACCGTAATTTCACTGAAGGCATGATTCAGAAATCCAGCGAATATATTTTTTTTTGTATATTTTATATTCAACTCGTCCAAAATCAGTCAAAATAAAATCCATACAAAACACCCAAAAAAAGTCGCTTCAGCGAAAATTAATTCCAGCTAAAATAAAGTATTTCACAGTATCATTCTCAAAACACTCGACATAAGGCCTTAGAACACAGCTTTTGATTCAGCTGTTTTAATTTTTGTCAGCAATATTTTTTTTTTTTTTTAATACAAGTATAATGTTTATTGTTTTTCATAGTAACTTGAGAGCTACAGACATCAGTATCACATTGTAGATGAGGAAAATAACCATGATTATGTTGGTGTACTTTGAGATACCTACTTGCTGATTTTTTAGGACTGCTCAGTTTTCTATCTAACTCATCTAGATTCATAGTAGAACTGGATTTCCGTTTGTGGTCATTTTTCTCTCGCTCAGCTTTCAAGGTGGCGTCAGTTGTGGTGTTTTCATCATGGAATGGTTGTAGACGATTGGACGAAAATCTGGCACGGAATGTACTTGTGAGCTTTAAATTACGAAAACGATTAGACATTCTTGACCACCATGCCTGGGGAATAAAATTATTAATTTTTAATAGCGTCAGAGTACCGGTAATCAGAGCACTTTATTTCTGATATAAGTCCATGTGATGATTACAACATGTCTAAAACACTGTTCGCTTTATAAGAAATTGTGCGATGACTGCGAAGAATACTTTAAACTGTATTTCGTACCCTGTATCGAGTGTGACTGAAAGTCAACATACCTTAAGTCCACTCTTAGGTGGATCATCATCATTATTCATATTTTCACTACTTTTTGACCTTGACGCCCATGGCATGGAAGCCGATTTACCACGCTGTGGTTTGTTCACTTTCATACCGACCGATGCTAGCTGCCTCACCAGCTCTGTGTCCGTATCATCTAGAGTAAGCATAAACAAATAATGTACATTTCATTATTTTAGAAATTCATGGAGCAAATACCAACAGTCTGTTAATGAAAAATGATGTTTAAAATTACGACTTAGGGTAAATCAACAATCATTCTAATGCTAAGATACACATGTAGTTCGCATAATTTTTAATTATAATTACACAAATGTACAACCTATACCTAGATTGGTAACCTGGATACAAAAAAAAAATGACAAGAAAACACAAGACAGAAGCTAAAGAGTAATTCAAAAACCAAACAAGCTGAAAAAAATAGGACGGAGGGAGAGGGAGAAATCAACTTGATGGCAATGTACAGCTCAATATCTCAGTAGAAAATGAGTGGATGACCCGGAACATGTGCAGGCAAACATGTGCCTGTGTATATACAGTCAAAATTGTGACAAAAAAATGCACTAAGAGCGCACATGCATGGATATGATTGAAAAATTAATCATTTTTACATGCTTTATAGTTTACATGATTTTAATGTCACAGAAATGCTTTACCAATGCTTGATATATAACGTAACATGACCACCAGAAATCTTAATTATCTACCCATACAACTGTTATTTCAAAAGCAATAAGATTTGAGCATTAACAAAATGATATACAGTAGTGTTTTTTCCCGTAAAATATAGTCTGAGCACTCTATGTAACTTTGGTTGTATTTCTAATGGAACATATGCAGTCTACTTGGCGAGTCAAATCACTGGTGTCTTACTTTCATTTTTTTTATCTTTATTGTATGTTTATATCTTGGAAGCAAGTACAATCTGCTATCTCACAATTGTAGCTGTACATCAACATCTATAATTTCTATATCTGGCAACAACCAATCAGCCAACGAAAATAATCCACAGTAGCTAAGCTTCCATAGCCACTACCGTAATTCTGGTAGTAACTCAGCGTGTTTTTGTTTTTTTTCGATGTTCATATTTTTTGAAAATCAGTTTCATGAATTCCTCCTATAAATATTTTTATAACTGAATTTGAGAACGAAATTGAAAAGAATACTACCCCCCCCCCCAAAAAAAAAACCAATAACTTGATATGTATTATATGATTCCTCTGAGACATTTTATTTAAATTTACAGAATTGTGATGAAAAAAAAAAAAAAGATTGGAAAACAGTTGGGAATCAAAAATATAGCATGTGGTGCACAGAAATACATCAACAATTGTTGATGCAGACGACGATTTGAAAAGACAAACCTATTATTGACATACTGCCAAGTGGCAGTCTTTTGTGAACAGTAGGCTAAAAATACTGATCATCTATTGTGTGCCTCAGCAAGCCAATATAATGGTCTACTGGCTAAATAAAATGACCACAGCATTGATGAAAGAAAATGCACAACTAAATAGTACACAAAGTTCAATCAGAACAATGCCAAGGTCAATGATCACCTAAATGCAGGAAACAGGGCGACACTGAAGACGGTTGTCCAGTCGGTAAATATTGATTTAGCATACAACTAAAACAAGACATGAGGTCACCACCTATGTAGCGCAGGGCAAAGATACAGATTTCACACAGATAATGATCAAAAACGACATACATTGTTGCTTGTTATTTTAATTTTGAATTGACTACTAGCGGGATCACAATAACAAACCTTGTTTTTTTCATCGAAACAAACAAAATGATTGACAGAAACAATTTTGATAATGAGTTTCTATAATCATCTATTGATGATAAAAGTGCACATGGTATGTACCAAATAAACGACTATCGGTAATTAGCTCATTTATATTTGAATATCATTCAACATTATCATTGGACATTAACTCCTGCGGTGAATATATTTTATTGCTGACACTTACGATCGTATCACATGCTTGTCAAAGATACATAAAAGAAATGAAATAAAACTGTGTCATCGTGCCAACTGTCCTATACCCTAATATGTCCGTCATGCACACAGGCTACTTGAGGACACTTTTATCCCAATACTCATCTCTGCATTATAAAAATCAGACTACATTGGAATCAACACACTACATAGAACATATCTGGAAATATCCTGTCAAACAGGCTGTCATCCATAGCAATGATGTCATCCTCATCTATTGTCATACCAATGACATCATCCTCATCTCTCCTCATACTGATGACATCATCCTGATCTCCACTCATACTGACATCATTCTCATCTCTCCACATACCAATGACATCATCTTCATCTCTCCTCATACTAATGACATCATCCTCATCTCCACTTATACTGATGACATCATCCTCATCTCTCCACATACCAATGACATCATCTTCATCTCTCCTTATACTAACATCATCCTCATCTCCACCCATACTGATGACATCATCCTCATCTCTCTGCACACCAATGACATCATCCTCATCTCTCCTCATACACATGACATCATTCTCATCTCCACTCATACTGATGACATCATCCTCATACCAATGACATCATTCTCATCTCCACTCATACTGATGACATCATCCTCATCCCCACTCATACTGATGAAATCATCCATATCTCTCCTCATACCAATGACATCATTCTCATCTCTCGTCATACAAATGACATCATCCTCACCTCCAATGATACTGATGACATCATCCTCATCTCTCCTCATACCAATGACATCATCCTCATCTCTCCTCATACCAATGACATCATCCTCATCTCTCCTCATACCAATGACATCATCCTCACCTCTACTCATACTGATGAAACCATCCATATCTCTCCTCATACCAATGACATCATCCTCATCTCTCGTCATACAAATGACATCATCCTCACCTCCAATAATACTGATGACATCATCCTCATCTCTCCTCATACCAATGACATCATCCTCATCTCCACTCATACTGATGACATCATCCTCATCTCCACTCATACAAACAGGCTGTCATCCATAGCAATGATGTCATCCTCATCTCTTGTCATACCAATGACATCATCCTCATCTCTCCTCATACTGATGACATCATCCTCATCTCCACTCATACTGACATCATTCTCATCTCTCCACATACCAATGACATCATCTTCATCTCTCCTCATACCAATGACATCATTCTCATCTCCACTCATACTGATGACATCATCTTCATCTCTCCTTATACCCATGACATCATCCTCATCTCTCCTCATACCAATGATATCATCCTCATCTCCACTCATACTGATGACATCATCCTCATCTCCACTCATACCAATGACATCATCCTCATCTCTCCTCATACCAATGACATCATCCTCATCTCTCCTCATACCAATGACATCCTCACCTACACTCATACTGATGACATCATCCTCATCTCTACTCATACCAATGGCATCATCATCTCTCCTCATACCATTGACATGATCCTCATCTCCACTCATACTGACAACATCATCCCCATCTCTCCTCGCATCAATGACATCATCCTCATCTCTCCTCATACCAATGACATCATTCTCATCTCCACCCATACTGATGACATCATCCTCATCTCTTCTCATACCAATGACATCATTCTCACCTCCACTCATACTGATGACATCATCCTCATCTCCACTCATGACATCATCCTCATCTCTCCTTCATACCAATGACATCATTCTCATCTCCACCCATACTGATGACATCATCCTCATCTTCACTCATGACATCATCCTCATCTCTCCTCATACCAATGATATCATCCTCATGGATGACCAGCGTGGGCAGATCCCTGCATCATCTGATATCTCCACTCATACTAATGACACCATCTGCTATCTCCACTCATAGTGATGACATCATCTGATATCTCCACTCATACTAATGACATCATATGCTATCTCCACTCATACTGATGACACCATTTGATATCTCCACTCATACTAATGACATCATCTGATATCTCCACTCATACTAATGACACCATCTGCTATCTCCACTCATAGTGATGACACCATCTGCTATCTCCACTCATACTAATGACATCATAAGCTATCTCCACTCATACTGATGACACCATATGTACTTACCAATAAGTACTGCTAGATCAAAGGCTGTGCAGCCATCCTTAGCTTGGATATTCACATCAGCCCCTTGGGTAATTAAGTATTTGGCAACTTCTTTTTTCCTGAAAAAACAACAACAAGAAAGCCATCAATCTAAGCAGATCCCCCAGCATGCATTGTTTCATGAGAAGTAAGAAGAGGTCACTGTTTTGATTGGAGAACTGTGGTGTAACAGCTACGATGACTGGATAGTAGGGGTGTTGGGTTAGTTAGTTGGAGAGTACATAAATGTATATAAATACAAGTATATGTATCCTTTCAGGAAATACGACATGTGTCCACATTTCAATGGCATGGTGTGTATTTCATATAAACACAGTTCCAAAGCCTGGTAAATGTTTACTGAAATGCATCATAATAAGCAGTAAATTTATTTGATCTGTTTGTGACCACACAAGAATAAGCAGTGTTCAAAAATGAATAATTTATTGATGCTCTACTATTTAAGATTGTGAAAGTGAACTTTTATGAGGGTTCAAGAGGTTACATAAAAATGCAAATATATTTAATTGACAGTTAGAAGAAAAGAATTAACCAATAGGAAGCATTGGTCACCTACCCATAGTAAGTAGCCTGCATGAGTGCTGTCCAACCAGACGCAGTGTCCTGTCGATTTACATCAGCGCCGTAATTTACAAGTAATTCAACAATCTCCAACTGTCCGCGCATTGCTGCAAACATGAGGGGAGTACCCCCGTCTTCACCGATTGTATCCGCAGCCTTCACATCATCGTGAAGTATTACACGTATTCTCTTGATATTGCCTTCAATAAATAAATAAAAATTATAATAATTATTATTTTATACATTTTACCGAATATATAGTGTTTGTCATTGTAAAGGATTACTATAGATGCTATGATGCAAACTTGTAAAGTTTCACTAACTATATCAGCTGCATTTGCATTTTAAGTCTTAGTTATAACTATATCATTGTGATTACTTCAAGCTGGTTTAGTCCCCAAAGACATGCATGTTAACTGACAGTTACTAACTTGTTGCATAAATACATGCAGTGACTATAGCTGTTCTAATTCTCATGCATACATCTTTCAAGGAATGAAGATACATGTAAGTGCTGCTTAGCCAATCAAATTGTCTTATTTAGATTTGAAAAAGAATTTTAAATGGAGAGAGTTATATTTATAAATACTAGTAAACATAAATACATGCTTGTATTTGATTCGATGATTATATAAAAAAAAATGACGAGTAGTTTTAGTTGTTGTATAAACTTGGACGAGAGGACCATACACAGGTAAATGCAATACTTGTGCTACAAGAGACATGTGTAACAATTCATAATAATGAAAAGTCATATTCTACTTATTGCCCACTGTCTGTGTAACCAATAATAAAGTAAGAATTGGACTGGAATTAAATGTATTCTATTTCCTGGCATTATGTGGGCATGACTGCTCTGACATAATTCTACCATCCAGTTTTGGTCTTGCGTTCATAGACCACTTCGTCTTCATTTTGAAAACTGTAGAATACTTTATTTTCGCTTGGAATTTATTTTCGCTATTTTCGCTGAAAGAATGATTCTGTGAAAATAAAATCCAGCGAATATACTTTTTTTTCTATATTTCACATTAAACTCATCAAAAATCAGTGAAAATAAATTCCATACAAAACGCCAAAAAAGCCTTTTCAGCGAAAATTAATTCCAGCAAAAATAAAGTATTCCACAGTAACCAAGTTCAATTGCGAGTGGCAAATTTAGACTAACAGAAACTCCTTGGGATGCAAATCAATAAAAGCTTTGTAAAGATTGCAAAAAAAAATTACATAACAAGCTAACATTGTGCCAACATTAAACAGAACTAAGGGCTTTAAATTTACCCGGGGTCACAGGAGTCGTCGCCTTACATTCCCCACCTGCCTTACTGACTTTAATAGTACAGACTCGCGTGCATTGAGATTAAGCGAATAAATCTGGTATGAAGTTCCTAACTAGGAAACCTGTCGCATATGCTGTTGCTATGTATACAAACAACATCTGGGTATTAAACACTATTTCTCATGTTAAAAAACGCCCTGATAAAATAGTCAAGGTTTGTATCTAAATGTTCGTATTTGAGCGCCCAAATGCGAGGAAATAGACACGCTGTTATCAGTCTAGCTAAGCGTTTGTTCAAAGATAAGACAGAGGTGTGACATATATACATATATACTGTACTGTGAGGTCCAGTGCGAACCGGAAAATCGAAAAATAATCAATGTGTTTTCATTTAAAACTTGTACAAAAGGCTTGAAAATCTACTGAGAATCATATCATAGCAAATTAAACATTCTACACATCGAATATATAATAAACCGATGATTGACAGAGATTATTATTCAAAACAATGGCAATGATTAAGAACCTTAAAATGAGATTTTGATAAAAAAAAGTTATAGGGGTTCTTTTTCGTATGTGCGTGATATCAGACACCAGCATTTTTATAAAATTTTATTAATTTTTTTTTATGATTTATATTTTTGGGTAATCAGAAACAGAAACATGTGGGAAATCTACCCATATACCTCTATATAATTCATCACCAACATAACTACAACATCAAATTTTAGGATTACCATAGCAACAATAGCAGTCCATGTTTTAAATATATATTACAAACCATACACATACAACCTCCCCCACCCCCATTCCTATTTAGTAACTAAATGAAACATCACAAATGGCATGCAATACCCAACCCCCCCTCCCCCTTCCAAGTAGATGATAATGTTTAACAGTCACGAGGAAAGAAAATCGTGATACAATTTAAAGTATTATAAATGAACAAAGACATTATTATAAAGGATACTTGTTTATGTTTGTCTATTAATTAAAATAATTTTTGTGTATCCTAGAGTAACAACTATTCATCAGACGTAAAGGCAGTCAGCGTGCCATCAACAACAATAACACTTCACATAAGAGACGGCGTCTGTCGTCAAGCGATACAAATGTTTTTACGATTGATTTATTATACGTATCACACATGTATATTGCATTTCTTTGATAAACTCTAGCGTTTTTTTTTGTTTTTTTCCCCGCAGTGTACAAATAACACTATTGATTTTTCCAAATAAAGAATCAGATACTCGTGTGCTCTGTTTGTGAAGAAAAAATTGTAATATTCAGTCAGCTCTACAACTGATCGGTTGATATCTCAAAGAACTACCACGTCGATTTTCATATCAAAAAGTTGCTGATAGTTCAATAAGATCTACATTACGATAATGTAAAAATTTCAACCAACAGCGCTTTTTTTTTCTGCCTGGAATAGCTAATGAATATTTATTTAAGGGGTTCGTTCATCATCATGCCCAATACATTATTAAGTAATAGACATAAAATACTAATGAATATGTTAATATTGTTGTAATTTGAGTTAACAGTTCTCGATGCCATTAATTGATTTAGTGATATGAAGTCTATCAATGTAATATACCACTCCTAATATCAAACAGTATTTCAAAAAAAAGTACGAGAAAATAGACATTGTTGACATACGTTGATATTCTAATGTGCTTCTAACCTTTTCATCACCAGTTCTCTCTTTTCATCACAAATTCACAAAATAGACCCGTTTATAGTCTGCACTTTCTTTCAGAAGATTGGGACAAAAATAGCCAAATTTTATGACTAAAAACTGAAAATTTACTCAAATTGTGTCTCTTAGCGCAAAAATTAGGGTTCATTTCCAGAAATATTGAAGAATATAAGAAAAAAGAATAAAACAATTTGGGTGGAAAAGTTAAAAAGTTAAAACTAGCCAGAAAGAATCAATAGACAATTTGATGGGACAAATGATTTCAAATTCTTTGCAAAAACAAAACAAAAGGTCAATGCTATAATGGCCCACAAGGTAAATAATTGTTCAGATGTCTATATTTTTAGCGAGAAAAAATGTAAAATGCACAATAAAGAAAATCACAGTACATTTGATTCATTTAACAGCTAATTATGCTAATTAAAAACCCCACATGTGATCAGCGAATAGTGATTCATAGAGCCCTGCAAACGCTTGCAATATTCTATTATTCTTTAATAATTGTAGTTTTAATACTTTACTAACTAAATGAAACATCACAAATTGTTTTATTGGTATTAGCAGCTTTCTCCAATTTTAAAAATTACATTTATGATTTGCACTATAACTGATTTTAATTACTTTAATGCTAATTTGCATTATTTAAAATTACCACATTGAATGATGGGTAAAAAGTCAAGAGTAAAGATCTATGGTCAATGGTCATTATGTATACAATCTAGTTCAGGGTTTTAGGAATATTGATGGAAAGCAAAAAAGGTCTGATTTTGTTAAAAAGTAACAGTCATGTCCAAGGTTGAACAATAGAGGGCAGCAGATTTATTACCTGTCTTGGCAGCATCCAGAATATTTGGTTCAATATCCTCTGGTTCTGTAAAAAAAAAAACAAAAAAAAAAAAAACATTTCAGTCATTTAATAATACATGCACACACAAAAAGAACCCCCCAAGTGTAATAACAAGTTACTGGATTATCCCATCGCACAATTGGCTTTTATTAACCCATAAACTTGGGTCACAACAATAGTTGAGTGAGACACCTGTGAGAATTGTCAGTTCACAAAAGTTCAAGGCAATTGTTGACTCAGATTGACTACTAGTACTTTGTGAACACGGAAAACTTCAGTAATAACATGTATTTAGAGAGAAACAAGGGAAGCAAAAAAGGAGGTATTATGGCTTAGCAATGTCTACTGATCAATATTGGTACAATACATATTGCTACTGTCATTAAACTTGGCCTTGTCACATTTCATAGCAACCATTGTCTTTGTTGCAGTATAACTGTTAATTGCATGGCAACCATACACACAAAGACAAGTCTATTTTGTTTATCCAGGGACTGGGGATTTATTTGAGTTAAGATGGGTACTGCATGTTTAATACATGTTTTGAGTGGGTGGCTACTTTGTTGTTCTTTTCCAGATACAAACATCCATGCCTAAATGTACAGAAAGCAGTGTACAATTCATAACAAACTTAGTTTGACCATGGAATAATGTGTAGTTTTATGGTTTGGCACTGTATTGAAAGTTGGAAAAATTTATCAATAAAATAATATAAAATAATTATAAATATTTTTTCAGTTTTAGTCTGTACAAGGTAAATACTAAATTAATCACTTTAATTTTGCAAGGACAAAATTTTCTGGCGTTTGACACCACATTTAAACTAAACATACAGAATTAATGTGATTTGTTTAGAGGCTTGTATTGTTTAATGTACCAGTATATACAAGAACAATGGCAAAGAAGAGATCAATAAAAACACTATATAAAACAATGGGGATTAAATTAAACACTGCCACAGTGATGATGGATAGGGCCTTTAAAATAATTCCTACCCTTAAATAGCAGCATACTGCAAACAAGATGCTTATTATGTGCATATACTAGTACATCCTGTGGCAACTTGTGAGGACTTGTGACAAGATTTGAGATTGATACGAATGAATAGCGTGAAAGTTTGAAACTAATAGAAGATGCTGGTATCCCCAGATAATTTACACACAGATTTTGAAATACCTTTTAATTTATTTTTACTGAAGTAGTTAACAGTAAAATTAAAATCCCTGTGAAAATATATTTTTTTTCTCGTGACAAATCAGTGAAAATTTACTGTATGTTCATGTGCCCACCAAATTTAATAAAATAGAATGATTATTCCACCATATATATCACCACAAAAATCCAACATGATTTACTATTGATGTCACTATTATAAAATCTCCTGGATAATGACAAAATTAATCTATGATTAATTACTGCAGTACTATTATGAAAAAAATAAACAGCGATTCTATACATCATCATACGCTTTCATCAACTGTCTGCATGCATATGTACAAAGTGCATCCATATTGAAGGTGTATGGGGGCGTCACTATAGAGACAATAAACATGTTTCCATAGCAACAAGTCATGCTCATTTCAGAAACTCTTTGATGCTTACCAAGTTTTGGTTTATTTGTGGTCTTTCTGTCCAGGTATCCACGCACCTCTCTGGATCGTTTTCCAGACTGAATAGCGATTGACAGTGCAGTCCTTCCTAATAAATTCGTTACATTTGGATCACAACCACGATCGACAAGAATTTGAGCAGTTGTCATGTGCCCGTTCAAAGCCGTGACCATTAGAGGATTCCACCCGGTGTTTTCATCCTGGTGGTTCACTCTAGCCCCCCTATCAAGTAGTAACCTGACCACAGTATCGTGACCATATTGCGCGGCCACTATCAACGGTGTCACCGTCTGCGAGTCGTCAGACAAATCGAAGACCGGTACTTCGAGTAACATTCTGACGACTTGCGTATGTCCCCCTCGAGCAGCCACCGTCAAAGCCGACACCCCCAGTTTGTTTTTAACGTTCACGTCCACTTTATTTTGAAGTAGTAAGGCCACTACTTTATGATATCCACCCCTCGCAGCCTGCATCAGTGCAGTCCATCCATACGAGTTTGTCAAGTCGATTTTAGCTCCCCGCATTATGAGGTATCGTACCAAGCTTTCGTGACCGTTTGCGGCGGAGACATGTAGCAACGAC
The DNA here is from genome assembly GCF_978046115.1 of Saccoglossus kowalevskii. Classification (NCBI taxonomy): domain Eukaryota; kingdom Metazoa; phylum Hemichordata; class Enteropneusta; family Harrimaniidae; genus Saccoglossus; species Saccoglossus kowalevskii. The sequence continues at coordinate 23,253,152 of NC_140646.1, read as the reverse complement.
GATCCTTCGCCATCACATGCATCGACTGCGGCTAAATCCTGTTCAACAAGGGTTTGCACAGTATTAGTGTCTCCATGTTCACAGGCAGAGAGTAATCTGGTAACAGTCTCGTCATGGTCGTCAACATCGACCATCGTGCACCTGCTGTACCCGGTCGAGTAAATACTGAAAGATCCCCGACGATTCCCCAAATCCAACACTTACGCCATCATCTACATGTTACTTGTCTATTCTTAGTACGTTATGAATTGGTATGACAGTCGTAACTTCGGTACAAATAGTCATTTTCTTCGGCACAACTTCTTGTTCACATATTGCTACTGCGATGTTTCTTCGCATCCGCCATTATGAATTCCATGCTGTTGACGTCATACGGGAAATACGTCACCTTTCACCCCGAGTCGGGGATACACAGTGGCATGGCACAAGCTTATGAAGGAAAGAACTGACGTTTGCGGGAATTTGATACTACATAAAAATCTGAACGAGAATATAATGTAATAAAAATTAATAACATAACAATTTAATAAATCTCCGAACTTAGACCAGATTATTTTGTCCATTTTATAGAAATAAATTTAATATGACTATCATTATGGATTTATATGGAACTACGTATAATAATTGTTCTTCGAACATTCGTCTATAGACTTCCGGGCATGGAGAAAACCGTTACACTAACACCACAATTTAGAACTACCGATGCTATTTTTTATAGCATTATATACTCGGTTACAATGATTCGGTGGTGTAAAAGAACGAATTTAGCCTGAGGTCAGATTGTGTAACTAACTGGTGAGGGAATTAAACGAAAAAACTTACAGTTTATTTAGGAAAACTTTTCGTGAAATAATATACTTCAACTTCTGTAAAATGTTTTGTGAATTAAAATTAAGTCGTCACTCCTTCTCAATAGACGACGTACTATAATACAACTCGTGTCAAAAGCACAAGTTCAAGTTGTTTACTAGTACATTTGTACATGCAATTCGAGCTCGTTTGTTCGTTTGTTTTTATAGCGTTCGCGTAGGTGGCCATTTTTAACTAAACTTTTGTTTTTATGGAATGCGTTCACTCTGTTCATTGACCTGGGACTCTAAAACCAAATGTAGGGACGTATGAATAATTCTAGCAATGTATATTCCACTTGCCTAGATTGATTAATGCAATGAAGTATTACAATCCTGGATATTCTCTCCCGTTGAACATTTGATTACTAGTATTCATTTCAATTGCGCCATACTTTAGATAAGTTTTCCCCATTTTCGTGCCTGGAAAGGCTTTTAATAAGGTAATAAAAAGTCGTCTTTGTCCTATTATGTACTTGTATTCACATGTCTTAAACCGTAAAAGCGTCAGTAGAAAGAATTGGTATTATTATTATTATTATTATTATTATTATTATTATTATTATTATTATTATTATTATTATTATTATTATTATTATTATTATTATTATTATTATTATTATTATCAACTATATATGCGACACGTTAGGATAGCATTTTGATGGCAGGTAGACTGTCAGGATATAACTACCACTGTACAAACCGAGAGATGTAAAACAACTGATAACACTTGTTATTATTTTGTTAAAGATCAAAATACGCCATGTACAGTACAGTGAATTGGGAAAATAGTTTATTTTTATCGAACATTTAAATACCACCTTATATTATCACATGGACTCCAAGGGTACAGATGTAATTTTGTTTTAATTTGACTGGTCATGCCGTGTAAACCATAACGCGCGTAGTGTCAAATATTGTTATATCAGGTACAATGTTCGAATTTAGAGAATTCATCCGGTATGCTCTCATGATGATGTTTCCACAGATTTGATAATACTGACATATCGGTGGCAATGCTTTATACATTATTACTTCTCGCAAGTGAAAATGATCCTTAGAATAAAAAATACCGTATATGGTAGCTTGCTGTCCAAATCTACTCCATCTACCGGTAATAACAAAACATGAATAAACCAACCGAAATACACCATTAGTGTAAACGCGGACAATAATAATAATTGTATACATAGAGGTGCCCGGGAAACCGAATATAGGATGATGATGATAGTGATTTATAATTATTTATGTTGTTAATTATTAATTGGTAACGATATTTCACCGTTGAAGGTAATAAAGTTATGGCTTTCGTCCACTTTGCAGGTGTTATACGCTTTTTCAGATTGTTTGCCTTCGCAGTGGCACAGACATATACGGCATGTCCCAACGTTGGCATGAACAATACAAACAATAAGACTTCGTTTAAAAATCGTGTTTAAATAATATTAATGTAGAATGTTGCTAAATACTGCGCCCCCCCCCCCCCCCACAGCTGACAATAGGCATCAATTGTTTGAAATTGTAAAACTTCTATTTGGTGCAACACAAAACATAATTACAACTTGCATTGCTAATAAGACATGGTTATTTTTTAAATATTTTCTTAGAAATTATGTCCACGTATGTATAATAAAATAATCAAGAAAACAGCGTGTTTTTGTTATTTTGTCAGTACTAAAAAACATACTATTAAAAATGAAACGATAGTGACAATCCTCATAAAACCATCAACAACGAATGTTGAAGGCTACAGTCACGTAACATCAACAGGTGCAATTAGCAATTGAACTTGTTACGTAACCACGTGATATCGATTGTTTTAACACCTCATGTGCAGTCTTGTCAAGTCGTGAACATTGATATCGTCGACGCGGATTGATTTCTAATACGTACGTACATATTTCCATTTACCATGACAACTCATTTTATTTATGGCAATATTTTTTAAATTATTGTATAAGCAAATGAACAAAATCGTAGACAAAAGTGAAAGAAAAATGCCTACTATGTATATAATAAATTGTTTCGATCAACAGCAGTGATTCGCGAAGAATTATTTTAAGGAGCGAAAGGGTTTCGCTCACGGGTGAGTTATTAGTCCAGGGATCCTTTAAATTGCCGGTTGTTAACTTGTGGGCACCAGAGCAACGCACAACTCCGACTGAAACATCAAGTTAGCTAGACTGACATTAGTACAACACCGTTCAATATGCGTGAAATCGTCCACGTTCAAGCTGGCCAGTGCGGTAACCAAATCGGCGCAAAGGTAAGTAAAGAAAATAATTTCATGATTTCGGTTGCACTTGCTTTCGATATATTAGTCCATGTCCCATGTGCCTTTTTAGTCATCCATGGAACTAAAAAATCGTTGCTATACACGTGTTGTTATGGCAACATTACAATACGGCAGTGGTTATATTTATTTCAATTGGCTTACATTTTTATTTTTGACATACCGAGTGTACAAGAAATGTGCCCTAACCATGCTTGCGGAAATGGTAGCCACGTTTTTTTCCCATGAACATGCTGGTTTGTTTTAGCATAATCAACCACCCAACATGCTTGGCGTTTTCTTTTACGATTTAAATCTAATGTTTCATTCGTAACGATTGAAGACTTCTGATAACACCTGCTTATTTTTCTGCTATCAACATCATGTGAATGGTGGACATCGTAGCTTTGCATCGCTGTAGTTTAAAATAAACCAACCGATAAACAACCAGTTTTTATTCTATGCTAAAAGGTTGCCAAAAAACTGCCGAAAAACACGCGTGAATCATCAAGCGTTTTTAAAAAGTAGATTTTCAATAATGATGCAATATGAACATTTTTTGCAACATTTCATAAAACGTTCTCTTCTATTTTTTTTTTTTTTCAGTTCTGGGAAGTAATTTCCGACGAGCATGGCATTGACCCCACCGGCACCTACCACGGTGATTCCGACTTGCAGCTGGAGAGAATCAACGTGTATTACAATGAGGCTACTGGTGGCAAATATGTTCCCCGTGCTATCTTGGTCGATTTGGAGCCCGGTACCATGGACTCTGTGAGATCAGGGCCCTTCGGACAAATCTTTAGACCAGACAATTTTGTTTTCGGTACGTTTTCTAGTTTCTTTGTTATACAATGGTTTAACATTTACTTATTTTGTATAAATTATATTGCATTTGAATATTAGTTACACTACATTCATAAACCCCATAATTTATATATACACGTTATAAAACGTGTATAAATTTCTAATTGTGTAAGTTTCAATGCACAATTTTTTTTTTTTTTAGATGATGAATATCACTCGTGTAGAATTTCCCGTCATATCAATTTCTCTTCTACCTGAAAATGAATAAGTTCTACATTGTTTACAAGTTCCGTGTCAAACCTTACCAGAGTGTCTCTAGCTCATGAAAACTTTTTTCCTGCTTTGAATTTAACGCGAGCGTCTTCCTGCATACATTGTTCATAAACGTTTTCTCATTGTCATTAAAAGCCCTTCTCACCAGAGTAAAAACATTTACAATGTTCTTTTCTCTAATTTCACTTGTTCCGTCTCACCTGTAGGCCAAAGTGGAGCTGGTAACAACTGGGCGAAAGGCCACTACACCGAAGGTGCCGAGCTTGTCGATTCAGTCCTCGATGTTGTCCGCAAAGAATCGGAGAGCTGCGACTGTCTGCAGGGATTCCAACTTACACACTCCCTTGGTGGTGGCACTGGCTCTGGTATGGGTACACTCCTCATCAGCAAGATCCGTGAAGAATATCCAGATCGCATCATGAACACATTCAGTGTTGTACCATCACCAAAAGTATCGGACACTGTTGTTGAACCATACAACGCCACCCTTTCAGTTCATCAGCTTGTTGAGAACACCGATGAAACCTTCTGTATTGACAATGAAGCACTCTATGACATTTGTTTCCGTACCCTGAAATTGACCACTCCTACCTATGGTGACTTGAACCATTTGGTATCTGCAACCATGAGCGGCGTTACTACGTGTCTACGATTCCCTGGTCAGTTGAATGCCGATCTCCGTAAATTAGCTGTCAATATGGTACCATTCCCACGTCTGCACTTCTTTATGCCTGGTTTTGCTCCATTGACCAGCCGTGGGAGCCAACAATACCGTGCACTCACCGTACCAGAGTTAACCCAACAAATGTTCGATGCCAAGAACATGATGGCTGCCTGTGATCCACGTCATGGTCGTTATCTGACAGTAGCTGCAATCTTCCGTGGTCGCATGTCCATGAAAGAAGTTGACGAGCAGATGTTGAATGTGCAGAACAAGAACAGCAGCTACTTCGTCGAATGGATCCCCAACAACATAAAAAGTGCCGTCTGTGACATCCCACCGCGTGGTCTCAAGATGTCCGGTACCTTCATCGGCAACAGCACCGCCATCCAAGAGCTCTTCAAACGCATCTCTGAGCAATTCACTTCTATGTTCCGTCGTAAAGCTTTCTTGCATTGGTACACCGGTGAAGGTATGGATGAAATGGAATTCACTGAAGCAGAGTCCAACATGAATGACTTGGTATCTGAATACCAACAATACCAAGATGCAACAGCCGAAGAGGAGGGCGAATTTGACGAAGAAGAGGGAGAGGCTGAAGAGGAAAATTAATTATAGAATTCCCGAATTGTAAATTTACAATAATTTATTAATATAAATTAATTATATCATGTTCAAACTATTTGTTTATAATTAACTATTTTTGTAACGATCACTCAATTGAAGAATAAAACTAAGGCATATGAAACAACGTTGTAGAGTATGTATAATTTGTAGGCCATCGTAATGTCTCCATACACGCACCGAGTATACATTAAGACATGTAACCTTAATACACAACTATTTTGTAAGTTTTCCAGTAGTAATGGGTTGAATCTGAGAAGGCGACTCTCTTCAGTTATCTGAGTATACGTGATGCGAGCTACCCTCGTTCATATAAAGATTATAAATAACATAGTAAGCCGCCTCCAATCCATGACCTCAGTCGTGTACCAAATAATGCTGTGTTAGTAAACAGTTTGGTCGTGTACCGAATAAGGCCATGTTCTCTTCGATCCTGTGTTAAATAATATTGTGCACTCTATTCGGCCGCATATTATCGTGTCTGTCGGCCTCAGGCTCGTAGCCAGCACCTTTGAATAGGGGATTCGAAAACAATATATTTTATGTGAATTTTAGAATATTCAAAAAGTGTCATTGAACTTGAATTTTTATATTCTCGGTTTTAAATTCAATTGGTTTACTTTGTGTTGCGTTGATAAGTTATTTCACATAACATCTTTGAACTATTTTATCATTTTAGAGAAAGGAGCTATTCCCCACCCACAGACAAACGCACCCACACCCTAGATCCACTACGGCAAAATGTTATACACAAAAAAAGACAAGACTGTACATATCTTAGCATTATTATCTAAGCATTTTAAGGTAGAATGCTACTCGCGATTTTTTTCGCCCTTCGCAAATTTTAGCACACATAAAAGTGACACGATTTCATGTCGAAATCTGTCTACAATTATTCATTTTAGTATTAGTCAATTTTGTATTATGTAATTTTATCTCTGTACAGGGCCTCAGCCCATCGTACAAAATGTAATGGGTAGAAAAAGTGCATAGCACGTTTTAAAAACAATACAACATCCATGTAAACGTATGGTACTAAGTTAAGCTGGATTCATATTCATCTCGTCCCTTGAAACTTCAAAAAGATACAGAGTTAGTTGATATATAGTGTGACAGTTTGTGTAGCGACGAAGTAACCCCAGACTGTCAGTATTTGCATAATTGCATAGGATTATTGACAAAAGATCAGCCCTTAGATCATTATAACATGGACATATAAAAACAAAGTGAATGTCATTTTCCACCATGCTAAATTCAAATGTATCACTGCAAAAACTAAAAATTTAGTGATGTAACTGTATTTTTGTGTGTGTGCCTAATTCAACATTATGTTTATAGCCAAAACAGCAAACTCGTCTGTATATAATTTAGTCTGTAATTGCTTGCCAATAAATTGTGAAATTGAGGCATGCCATTCTTGCTGACAACATTTTTTTATTCTTTGAGTAAATATCTCTAAGAAATTTACAGTATCTCCAACTTGTTTTTCAAACCAGACAATGCCGAAACCAGATTTGAACAGGAGATTTTTATGTGGATTTCCCAAGCAAGTCTGCCGGTCTTGTCTAATCGTTTAAGCATGATATAACATGTTTTGGGGTTCCAGCTTTTTAATACTTCAAGTAATTTTAACGAATATGGGATACAACGCTTAAAATAACTACAGCATAATGATAGCCTTCCACATTCATTCAACATCGCTACATTGTTAGTACAACTATTCACGCTAAGTAGATATCTGAAAAATGTTGTCTGTACCCTCTCGATTTCCGATTTTTTGTACCCCCATATCGCTACCATAAGAAATAGCTGGCACAATGATTGTATCAAACAAATTAAATGCACCAACCAATGGCATACCATAAAGTTTCTTACAGTATGTAAATTTATTGGTTCACTGTAAATTTGTTTTTAGAGGGCTGTAAAATAATATGCATATAGTGACAGTTTAGCAGCGGTCTCGATAGACTTCAATGACTACATCTCCCTTTTATGAACCCACTAAAAATATAGAAAATGTTTTAAGACATAAAAAAACGTGTAAAAAATATGTTTGAAAAATATGATTCATCGCATAGTTTCAGTACTGAAGCAACACTGTGGGATAAATTGTGGCCGCAATAAGCTCTTCGACCTATACAACTCGTGATGATAAATCTTAGCTGTACACTGTTGTCCAATAACACAGGCTACATGTACTAATACAATGAGTTGACTACATTTGGCTGATACACTTGGAACAAAACAGTATATATGCCATGAAAACTAATGAACCATAACATTATTGTTTCAATGTTGTTTTAATATTTAACATCAGCTGCTTGAACGCGATCTTTATTACATCATCGCGGAACCACGGAATAACAACTTTATTTTGATTTGCTGCTGTTGAGCTGAGACGGCGTAACTTCACGATTGACATTTAAAGCTCATTGCCACCAAAATGCTCATTACTATGCAATTTTGGCTGAGCCTGATAGTTACCTCACTGACTCAAGTGGTGATAATTATTTTAATTAATACTGTTTGTTTTATTATGTTCTAATCTACGATCACAAATTTAGGGGGTTCGACCGAACCCCCCGAACCCCCCAAACTACGGGCCTGGGCCTATTTAGATGACAAGTTTACATGGTCGTGCCGAACGAGAACAAAGATCTGCCAGAGTTCAGTTCGATCAGAACCGAACGAAACAGTGCCCTCAAATAAACATGTAATAGTCTACGGTGCCGCCTCTTCGAAGTGTTGAATCTCGGAACTATAAACTACCTCAATTGTATGTTATTTGTATGGTCAGGTAGCTGCACATACTTCGAGCCCTAACCAATAGTTAACCACGACAATTCCAAGTTCGTCACGTGTACATCTTTAAACATTAAATTGAGGGCGTTTATTTAAACATGCGCAAAAGTCGCCAGTACATATTTAAGCACCGACAATTTCAGTGTGACGTACATTAGAGATATCGATATTATATAATAGTATGCATACAAATTAGTAAGATCAATGTGATCGCATTTTTCCGCAATCATTCTTTTTTTCCCGTATTTTGCTGTTTTTATGGCTATTATTGTAATTTCAACATTTTTCATTTCCATGTCCATCCCACAGTTTGTTCGATTGAAATATTGTTATCGAATTATGTTTGTTTTATCTATTGAGTACTAGTATATTTAGAATGCATTAGCGAGAAAAATCATTCTGGAATGAAAATTAACTAAGATAAGCAGTTCGAGACGAATTCAAATTTTGCATTATGGTATAGAACTTCCCACTAAATATAGAAAAATATTGTCACACTAAAAACTAAATTAAATGTAATAGTTTTAAAAAATATTGGGATTCATATAAATGTCCAATCCAAGCTAATATAGATATAGTAACAAGTTCACCATAGCAACAAATGCATAAACGTAATTCCAAATATTGTCTAGTGAGAGTGTCACCTTTTTTTTCGAGTTTCTGGATCTCGAGAGCATTATGACCCATAAGTATAGTCGAACAATTGACTTTTAATTTCCATTTTTTTCCGCTGATGTCCGATTGATATATATTAATACGGTTTTTAAAAAAGGAATATGGATTACTGCCACATGATGAAATCAAATGACAATCTAATGGTTTATTTTGTTTGTAATTCCAATGGGTGCTTGTTTTAAACTTGTATTTATCACAGGAATGTAAAAATAATTTACAAACAAATCTTAAAACATAACTTTATTTGGAAAAATTGCATTCAATCTGAATAATTAGAGTAGCAGCAACCCATTGCTGTTGCTTTTCACGCTAAGGTGGCGGTTGTTGTAATATCATTGTACATGTATGGGACCATAGATATTGTATATAGCGCCACCTAGAGATGGAAAATACAAAACTTGAAACAAGAAACAGAACACTACATGTAAAAGTTTTCAACACAAGACAAACTGATACGCGCGTCTCAAGACGTCACTAGTCAATCAGCTGCTACAGATTTGCATAGCGACTCACTCTGCACCGGAGATGTCTGGTCGTAATACCGGTGCGTCACTGTTTCGCTGTTTAAAAACAAAGTTACACGCGAGAGGCAGTATGGGGGCACTCATCGCATAAATAATGCTACCTTCTTTATTAATGCAATTGTGAATGAAATTACATTCAGGGATTACACGTTTATGTTAAAGTACAAACCAATAACATTGGATGATTGGAATTACATCCAATAATGACCTTGAGAAAAGTTGCCCGGACATTCGAAGTACTGCGGTTATACCAGCGATACTCAATATTGATTGTTGAATACAAAATCAGTTGTACAATCTTTGTTAGTAAAATACAATCACATCACAGCTCCCAGATGATGATTTCCAGAGTTCAAAAACCTGTATCACTTAAATCATGTTATATATATATATATATATATATATATATATATATATATCAATTAAATTAATTTGTATTCTCATGAAACAAAGTAAAAAATAAGTTTTATTGGATATCCTATTAACTTCCAGTCGAATAGAACAAATTAAATCCTAGCATGAACAATATGATATGTTTTAATATTGATATCATATACTTCAATAATAGAGTTAAATTTACTCTTCACTTTTTCCTTAAGCCTATGCGCCAGATCATCCTTTCTCGTTTTGTGCATCTGACCATCTTCATGAAATTGTAAAACTGGTATTGCCGTTTTGAGGGAATTATAAGAGAATTGTCACGCTTAGCCTCCATGTCTTTGCTATGATCAAAGCTCTACGGAATATCAACTCTGAATGTTATTCTTCTTTGACAGTGGCATTTGATACATTGATGACGACGTTATCAGGATGGTTATCTACCTCAAATGGGTTTGCTGTACTGTCAGATATGTGGTTGATCAATATCTGAACGTGTTGTTCACCTCGTTTCGTGGCAGCAGAGTATTGTTGCGTGTGAGCACGCGAGTCATTTAGCCCACTACGCTCCTTTATGGAGTTGTCGTAATGTACTTAGAAAGTGACGATTCAGGGTAGTCATCGAACCAATCAGTCTTCTTCCCTATGAATCTAATCATTCCACTCTCTCCTTTTATAGCACCACAAACTATGTTTTTTTCTGTGTGCGGAGGTCGGAGTAGATAACAATGAATCTATCTGCTGTTTGTCGCACTGAAATTGTCCATTTCAAATAAAGTCTTATTTTATGTTATCAGGTATTTTGTATCAGTAGGTTAATCGTGGCCGTCTACAATAATTAACTACATCACAAGCTTAGGAAAATGGCAGCATGTATACTTATATAGACCAGTCACCATCTCTGAATTTCAGCATGTATGCTCATCAACATTGCTGACAATATATGAAGAAACATCACCCAGATATTTTAAAGATAGGACATTGCGTAGCGTCCTATGACATCAATTATACAATTGCACAGATAGCTTGCTGATAATCAACCCACTAATCTTTACAGTGGCGACTTCAAAGAGGTCGCAGGGGGTGCGCGTCACCTCTAAGCTCGTGGTTACTCATACACATATATCCCACAATGCAATGCGCAATTGTAATGGTGTCCCGCAACTGAACAGCATATTTCCGCGCCCCTGTATACTAGACATGTTTTTTTTAATATTCGAGGTACTGGACGCTGTGTTAGCTGTATCAATTGATGGGTTTCTGCTTTTGTGTTAGAACCAGAGATTTTTCAAGCTTTACTCCTCCAATGTTGAGAGCATTGACATTCAAATTTCCCCCTCAAAATGCAGGAAATAGCGTCCCGGGGTTCTAGCGCCCTCATGCAGAATTTCGTACCGTCGCTTTTGTTTTTTTTACTGTTGAATATTACACATTGAAATAAACATCACCTACTTACTGCAGACATCATCTGATGACTAATAATCCGGACCTCCAAAATCAAACACATGTTTATATGTTGATAATTTAAAAAAAATTGCTAAAGGTTTTAGGATACTTTTCAGTGTAACATTATTAAACTGTGTAAGTTAATACCGGTAATTGTTCCAATGTTTATCTAGCTGTACAATATGTCTGCATGTGTACACAAAATGTTGTGATCCTTCGCTGTTTTGCAGCATAGATTATTGTACACCCTGATTAGTGTTTGTATGGAAACATCAATTTCGATAACTCAACAAATTGTCATGAAATTCTCGGATGATGATGCCCTTGACAAATAGACTAATCAATCAAAGTTTTGAACAGACTGTTTGCAAGAAACCAATAATCTCATGGCCATAGAAACAAGAACAATTTCAATGATTATTCTTTGCCAGACAACTCAACAATTTATGAATTTTTATGACTTTTTCAGGACGGATTGTTGATCAGACAAAAACCCATCTATTACATTTTAGGCGAAGGTTTGCAGTGTTCTCCACGAGGGGTTTTAGCAGGACGCAGCTCCCTGCATAGGAAGTCGTACGCCCTGCATAGGTAGTCGTGCGCCCTGCATCGGTCAACAAGCGCCCTGCATTCACATTTCCCGTCCAGATCAAATACATTGTATTGTTAGTTGAGTATCAATTTGCACTCTGAGTGCCTTCCATTTGTAGCTGTATTTCCAATCATTTTACATTTCTTCTTCCACACATACCCAAAATTTGGATTAATTGACCAGTTTGTACATTTCATTTCATTACAATACACATCAATAACTTCCATTGTTTTCACATAATTACAAGCATGGTAATGCTGAAAACACTTGATTGATTAACACTAAGACCTACAAACAATGTTTTTTTTCTGATTGGCTAATCAGTAGTCCAATCAGCATAAGTCTTCAGTCGAAATATGACAACTGTAACACTATAATTTGCAATGTATTTTGCATTGTTTTATTGCTTTAAAAAATTGCACCACGATTACCACACACACCACAAGATGAAAAATTCTAATACAGCACAACTGGCGAGTTTGATAACTGAAATGTTATTAGATTCGTAACGCGAGTAGATACATTCTTACATTCGACCTATGACCCATTAAAGATCCTTCCTACCTTCCGAAACTAGTTGACTGGGTAATTCACAAGAAACCATATTTCATGTCTTGAGCTGGACAAAATGGAGTAATTTTAACAACATTGATCACAAAAAACAGCCAGTACAATATTTTAATAGCAAGTTCACAGACATGTTTCCTGGTTGCTACATTACTGAGGGTGTCAGAAAGGGATTTCCATGTCTGATCCTACAGCCAGTTTGCCTCAGTTTTTTTTTTGTTTTTTTTCAAGCTGAATAGACATGATTGTATGAGGTCCCAGAAATATTTTACAAGGCACGTAGAAATACCAAAATGGTATACCCGATAAATTGATTGTGTGTGTGTGTGTGTGTGTGTAAATGTAAAACGTTTTTTTCTGTATTTTATGGAAATTTTGTAAAGTTTTAAATGATTGGAACAAAAATGAAGCTAGTATAATAAAATGTCTACTTAATACTGCTTATTTCAGCTGACTAGAAGTGAATCTACGCCGATCTGACCCTTTCACACACATGGTAACAAAGCAGCCAGGAAACCCAAAACTCGTCTATTAGACAGATTAAACAGACATAATTAAAAAGATCAATTGATAATTAAAATGTAGATTAGGCTTTGAGATAAAATCATCATCATGTACAGGTTGTAAAATTATTAATAAAATATTATTAAAAATGATACATTACTATATTGTAGAATATTTGTAAATTGATATGAACTTGAAGCATGTTTGTGGGAACATACAAGTTTGAGGATGAGTGACCTTTGCAAAGTCATGCAAATACAAGGTTAAGGTGACAGTGTGCCATATATCGAGTGACCATAAATACCACTAATGAGACAAACAAATTAGAATCATTTTTTTTCTCTTATCTGAGAGGGAGTCAACCATCTTGAGTAATTTTGATTTTTAAAAAAATTAATTTATTTTTTTCACGATTTGATGCTAAACACCATTGCCAAGAATTGTTCATAACTGATGGTGATGCGTCCTTGCATGCTGGTGTCGTACTGGCGGAATGAGCTCGTCAGCGTCTGGAACATAAACATACATACATGTAAATGATTGATAATATATAATGATAAAATTTAATAAAAATTCATTTTTACCAAAAAATCAAAATATGTTTCCTTCACTACCAATACAGGCAAGATAAATAAAAAATATATGAAGGCGTAATACACATCTCAATTGCTGACTAGTCTTTAACAGATTGCCTCGTATATCGATTCCTGGATATTATGTATCCCATCTATCATTGCTTTTTTTTTAGTGGTGAGTCTTTTTTTTTAGTGGTGAGGCGACACCTTTCAAAAATGTGATTTTTGGAGCTGAGTAATCTGAGTGGCAGAACTAATATAGTATTAAATTAATTAACAAAATAATTTTGATATTTTACCTGTATTACAATACAGCACTGGATGAAATCATCAAAGGCAACATTTCCTTTCCCTTGTCTATCAAATTTACGCAAAAGTATGTCATAGAAATAGTCAGAAAATCTGTACCCTGGAGGAAAAAAAGTTATTTTTTACAAATATTCAATAAGTATTTATTTAAAGATACATATTATCAAATTATTAAAAATCACAAAGATTGAGTCTCACTTCTGTATTTTGTAATGGCGCATGATAAATCACACTCGATCAGAAATTATATGCATAGAGATAAAGAGTACAGCTACACTGCACAATAGCCCAGAGCAAAAACTCTAAAAACAGAAATGTAATGTTTTATTGACTATATATTGAGTGTAGACATACATGATTTGCGTTTGCCCATTTTTCTGAAATATTATTTATTAAGAATAAAATCCTTATGACAGTTCCAGTTGAATTCAAATTCTGCACTGTTGAAAATGTTACTGCAAATATATGCAATGCATTATGGGAGATAAAATCCCATTACTGGTATATATAATGGGAAATTAGTATCACTAAATTATGTCAAATTTTGAAATGAGTTTATGTTAGATTTCATACATGTTATCAACATTAATATATGGCTTTTTCATCTCACGTAAAACAGCAAAAATTTTAGATATGAATGAATAATCTCTCCATAGAAAACAAGTGTAAAAATCACAATTTTGACCATTTTCCAAGATATTTCGGACTTTTGTATTTCAAAAATATTATTCAGTGACCCAATTTCTTTTTCATGTTCGGTATTCGGACGGTATGAAATCATAATCATTGATATATTATAATGTATGACGAACATGACATAAACATCAATTCGACTCGAACCTTAAAGGATTTGTTTTGGATAAATTGAAGTTGGTTTAATATTGTGGGCTTTTTTTATTTTAAAATCTTCATCATAAAACTTTTATTTCATTGTCCATAGGCGCTTTTAAGTGCAGCTGTGTGTTCTCAGTAGCTTAAACGATATGCATGAGTAATGTCTAAAAAGTGTGAATTATTCGTGACTGTCTGATAAAAATACATTTTCAATGACTTGTGAATATCAGAAATATTACAGCAAGTCTCAGAAGTATTGGGGCAGCCAATTCGCAAACTCGCTAGCGAATTGCCTAACTGATTGGGTTTTGACTAAACAGTTGGCTTTCGAATCTCACTGGCACCGACTCGTGGTCGCGTCCACTCAGGGCAAGTCTATACTAGTATTGCATTAGGGAACATAGAATGCTTTTACGTAGCCTGGTACATGTCTGGATTCCCCTGAATGATTTGCTGCAGCGAGGCGTGATAATGTGAAAGTAGTTTCCATGTCAGCTGGCGTACAAGTGATAATATGATAAATGCGATTAATCCACTGATATTTACTATATGGGGGGTAGCCATCTTGAACACCGCTTGAAACCAAATAAAGAGACAACTAAAGTATGACGACTGTCCCTTACTGTTATATAGGTTCACCCAGAGTGGGCGTGACCACAGGACAGCGCCAGCAAGATTCAAAAGCCGACCATTCAATCAAAACCAAAGCAGTTAGGCAATTCGCTAGCGAGTTTGCAAGTTGGCTTCCCCAATACTTCTGAGACTTGCTGTAATCTCACCAAAAACAAGTCATTGTCAATGACACGTCCCCGTTCCGTTCATATTTGAGTGACATATACATTCAAAGCAGCAACAATATGGATGTTGAACTGCATTCAGTAAAACAAAATAGCCACCAGTCAGCCATTTTCAACACAAAATTTAAACTAAATTTGCCCACGCATGACATAGATTCAGTTCCGGTATGGTGAAAATGTGCAATTTTTGACCTTAAAAGGACTGGCCCAAATGCACAGGCATATGTATGATATAATGTATGATGTGTATGTGAAGTTTGAACTTGATCTGTCCAGGCATGTCCGAGATATGGATCGAAAACTAAATTCTTTAAAACAAAATGGCCGCCAGTTGGCCATTTTGAACTTGATCCGAAGAAAAATTGGTATGCATCAAGCTTATATTATGTTTAATATATGCACTAAATCTGAACAAAATTCATCCATGCATGACTGAGATCCGGTTCCGGAATTGTGAAAATACGTGATTTTGATGCATTTTCGGCCTTAAAATGGCCATCATTCAGCTATTGTTAAGCGGATCATGAAACAAATGCACATATCTATTTGTGACATGATGTACCATGTGTGTATGAAGTTTGAACTAGATCAATCCAGACATGTCTCGGATACGGATCCAGAACTGAATTCTTTAAAACAAAATGGCCGCCAGTCGGCCATTTCGAACATGATCCGAAAAAAAAATGACGTGCATCAAGGTCCTATTATGTTTAATGTATGTACCAAATTGGAACAAAATCCGTCCATGCATAACTGAGATCCGGGTTCGGAATGGTGAAAATGTGCGATTTCAATGCATTTTCGGCCTTAAAGCGGCCGCCATTTGGCTATCGTTAATGAGATCATGAAACAAATGCACATACATATTTGTGACATGATGTACCTTGTGTGTGTGAAGTTTGAACTCGATCAATCCAGGCATGTCTCAGATACGGATCCAGAACTGAATTCTTTAAAACAAAATGGCCGTCAGTCGGCCATTTCAAGCCCGATCCAAAAAAAAAAATGACGTGCATCAAGGTCCTATTATGTTTAATGTATGTACCAAATTTGAACAAAATCCGTCCATGCATAACTGAGATCCAGGTCCGGAATGGTGAAAATGTGCGATTTTGATGCATTTTCGGCCTTAAAATGGCCGCTATTCGGCTATCGTTAATCGGATCATGAACAAAATGCATGTGCATATGTCCCATATAATGTGTGATGTATGAGTGAAGTTTGAACTTAATCGGTCCATGCATGTTCGAGATACAGGTGATCACGGACGCACACAGGGCAAAACATAAGTCCCCGTTTTCGGACTACGTCCGAACGGGGACTAATGAAGCGGTTTCAGTACACACTGATGGTACAGTACAGACAACACATACCATGAGTGTATCATTTATAATTACTCCACTTACCAAAGGCAGTTAGAGCGTTTTTCAGCTCGTTTTTGTCAATAAATCCAGAATTATCAGTATCATGGCTACGAAAAGTGTTTTGCCAATCGGTAATGTATTTCCAGAGAGCACCAAATTCTTGGAAATTAATAGTGCCTTTGTTTTGTCTGTCGAACATATTGATCATCATTCTGACGGTCTCCGGGTTAAAAGGATTCCATGTTCCTGCAATAGTGAAAATAATTAATGTGATTTAGATTATTATGAAATTATTTTGAATTGAATACTTCCTTTGTTTTTATTTTTAGTTTATTTTCATGTAAATAACATATTTACGTACCATTCGATAATGCTTGCTGTAATTCATCACATGATATCTGTCCACTTCGGTCTTTATCAACTCTATCATAATCATAAAAAGAGTTGGTAATTATTGTAATAATAATAATAATTATCAAAGAAAGCTTAGAAAAACTCCCGTAAGCTGAGAATATTGGAGACACAAACAGAAAACTGCAAACAGAAAATACATTTGATCTGAAAGGCAAAATAAATGCTCTTCATGCAGATATTTTTCAACAATTAAAATATATACCCCAAGTATTACGCTTTTACACCTCACCATCCCTCATGTTACGTAAATATGAAGAATGTTGTAGTTTGGTTTTATGACCAATATTTTCTAATTATCATCACCATCTTTCCTGGTCTCCTTGTGGATCCCCATTGGAATAGCATGTGTAATGTAGAATGTCTCCTGATGGTACTGGTGACGTCACATACAAAGTTGTATCCACGAAGAGAATGACACAATGGAGATGGGTGTCTTCAGACACATCAATGATAATTATTAATTAATGTAACATATTTTAGTCAAGAAACTACCCTCATTATGATATATCAACAAAATACATCATAACATGATTACCATCTGGTTTAAAGTATAATGATAGCCTAGGTCAATAGGTGTGGTATCGTCACTTCGACCTTCGGACAATCATGGAGCTCCATGGGACAATGATCAGAGTACTGCGGGCCCGAGTTACAACGCCAGTGCCAGTAGCTCTATTAATCGAAATACAGCGTACATCAATAAGTTTGTCTTTCCCTCAACATCCTTACCTTTGAAAAACTCCCCACAGAAACTGTTGATCGGCACCAGGTTGGGGCTGTCGTGGGGCACCGTATCCGCCACCACCGTAACCTTGTTGGTACGCCATTTTGACCGAATCCTCGTTCACTGACGTAATATTGTCGTAGACCAGGCGGACACTTGAACATTAAACATTATTTATTGTTCCGTTATTTTGATATTACATCTTCGATTACATTGAATAGTGTATTACTTTCACAGCATTTATCTATAAATCGTGTCTGAATGCGCGATTTATTGCATTTTTAGCGTTAGAAGCTAAACGATGTGCGTTTTATCATCGAGTTAGGGGGCACGTGGTTTTATTTTTCGCTGTTGTCATACAAATCTAAGATCGAGTCACTGCATGAAAACGAAATAGGAATTAATTCACATAAACTGATGTAAATACTTATCAGAACTGTGGATTCTCACGTCCGGTAAGTGACACGGTCCATAATCCGAATAGTAACATTCTGTTCATTTAACTTTATTTTCCGTAAAGTGATAGCAGCGTTGCAGCCTGCAGGCCCATAATGTAAATGTAATCTGAGCTGTCACTGCTTTCGTCCCGTCGTTCGTTGACATTTTAGCAGATGCCTCTCCCCACCACCAGCTGCCAGTGCGCAGCTTTCCTTGAAATTCACGGTGGATTTAAACAATAGTATTATTTACGCGCACACCAATGCACATAGTTCTTGGGCAGGTGAACAAGTGTTCACCACATAATAATAGTACCTCCTGTGAAGTCAGGACGGGTGGGGTGATTGGGTAAATCGGTATTGTATCTGATATATTTACACATGAAAATAATGTAAATACTGTAGACAAAAATCAGCAGGTAATTGTCAATATTTTGAAACAAGTAGGTAATCAGTAGTTCTGATCTCGAAACATCCAGAGAAATCTCAATGTTAAAATCTGGTGGTTTTCACTGTAATCATATCAATGAAAAAAAAAATTATTTAAAATCAAATATATTACTATATTTTATATATTAATAATTAGGATCAAATAAATGTATTTCAAGTTGTTTACAGTGAAAATTATACAAATAATTGTCTATTCCGTTTTAATGAGGTTAAATATTAAAAATAAAATGAAATATTGAATGTGACAGTGCATATTTATGCTGCCGAGTTATTTATTGTTTGTGATATGTTCTCAGTTAAACGCCTTGGTTCAGCAGTTTAAAGCACTACAGTTGTGTTGGATATGGGACCCACAGCGGTGCACTACACTGGGTGTAAAATATATTGTTTGTTTACATTAAAATTCAAGCACATGCTGCACGATGATAGTAGCGTTTTAACATCAACTTACATGAAACTTTAAAGTAATAAAAATGGAATTATAAAAAGAAATATAATTAATTCATAACAATTATTAAAACAACCATTCTCTGTTATGATCTGAATACTAATTTACTAATACCATATGTTTCTTTTCACGCATTAAACACAATAAACATGACATGATAGTAATGTGTCCAGTATGACTGCTAACATGTGTTTACACACATGCTTTTGTACACTGTGCCCCTAGTTACTGGTGTCTTCGGAAGCTTTGTGCCTTTTAAAAGTGTATCTTTGGTACCAACTGTTCAATTGAATCCCATTCACAATTGCTCACAGTATGCTGCCTTTCAAAATGGCAAGCGCTTTCTCAAAAAAAAAAAAACTAATTTATTTAAGGCAGTGAAATGAACACTTAGTTGTATTATTAACTGACTCGGTTTTATTAAAACTTCTTGACTTGAATGGTATTTTATTTTGTAGGGCTGTTACAGAGACATTCTATACTATACTACTAGTATTGGTCTTTTGAATTAACACATTCATTGTAGACATTTAAAAAGTTCATTTTTGTTGTTTGCTTTGGTAAGGATAACTTGTATAATATTTCGCTATTTTTCTTTGTTACACTATCTAATATTCAGGGACTTTGCAGTCTTATTCTTAATTTTTAAAGGGCCATGTGTCTTTTGTCAGCCCTTATAATTCAAGTAACACTGAGCTAAAATGACTATTGTCTACACTAAATCAACACATGTGAGGAAAGTTTTGAGATGTACATGCTATGTATCACAACAAAAGCATGTATGTACGGATCACTTAGACAGCTGGAAAATAAAACATTGGTCAACCAATGTAATTTTTCGGGTATTTGCATATTTTTATCATAAATATATGCCATATCGAATGATTCGAGCAAAATTTTTCAGTATTACAAAATTTTAAGATTTTCACTGGCTGGCTGGATTCTGCTGAAATTGGAATTTGAAAATAATGAAATTCATGAAAATGAAGGGAATGGTATTGTTGTGCTGATAGTACCACAAGGTCCTTTTGTTTCAGTATTATATAGATTGAAGAAAACCACTAACAAAAACAGTAATTCACATGAGCCACCATATTCTGAATTTAAATATATGGAACCCTGTATAGTCTAAAACACTTCTGTTTGTAATAATAATAATAATAATAATTATGGATTGATATATGATAAATTCTATAAATTCCTAAACAAAAGAACTTCCGGTCAACATATATTCAAATGTTCTTATTCTTACAGGTGTTTCCTGTTCAGTATTCATGATATGTGACAATGAGGATGACATTTTAAATTGATATTTTTATCTCCATTTTAAAATATTAAACTCTTTTTTTTTTTAGAAAGAAAAAATCTTTTAAATTGTCATTATTGTCTTGCATACAGTTTTTCTATAAAGTACAATAAAACAAATTCTGAATTTTTGCAAAAAGAATACAACACCTAGTTGTCTGTTATTTTCTTTAGAATATTCTTTCAATCAACTACACATAAATTCTTTTAACACAAGTCTTACCAAACAATCTATTTATTACTGATACAATTAAGCCTATTTTATTTAAAAGTTGACAATAACAGTTTATTCAGCAAGATCACTATTTGTTTGCCTGAATTGCTTTTCAGTTTTGCAAATTATAAAAATATTAAAGATTGTCATATGGAACAATCTAAAATCACTTTAGCATTGTGATAATTGTGAATAAAAGAAACACATTTTTTATTCTGTCTATTCAGTTATAAAGTCGCTATGACAACACAGCTAATGGTTTTATGCACAACAAACATGGGAAATAACTCTTCAATTAAAAAGGTTATCTTTACTTTACATTATAACTACAGCAGTTTGACAAAATTAGCACTTACCCTTCAGTGATATCCTCTTATCAACCCAGTTATTTATATTCGTTGTTAACAGCTTGTGTCGATGCACTTGTACTTGTATCATGGTAACCCAGTGACTAGTAAATTATTTGTTGCCCAGTTTAATAGTTTTAACTTTGAACATGGAGTTTATTATACTGTGAAAACATGTACCCCAAAACTCAATGTAAATCAGTAAATTTTTAAATCTGGTGTGAGTTGATCATGAGTAGGTATATCAATTTGTGTGAAACTATCTGAAGGCTACACCGACCATCTAATCTGATTGTCCGTCGTCCGTCGTCCGTCGTCGTCGTCCGTGTCAATGTTTTACTTTTTCGACTTCTTCTTGAAAACTACAAGCCTAAATGCTTTGATACTTGGTGTATATGTACCTTGGGTAGACCTCTCTTAGGTTTGTTCATTTCATGTTGATATCTTTAATTCTCTAATTTTGGTGAATATTTTTGTCATTTTTGGTAAAAACTGATATTTTCGACTTCTTGTTAAAAACCGCAAGTGCAATTGCTTTGATACTACATATATAGGTACTACATGTGGACCTCTCTCAGATTTGTTCATTTCGTGATGATATCTTTAATTCTCTAATTTTGGTGAATATTTTTGTCATTTTTGGTAAAAACTGATATTTTCGACTTCTTGTTAAAAACCGCAAGTGCAAATGCTTTGATATTACATATATAGGTACTACATGTGGACCTCTCTCAGATTTGTTCATTTTGTAATGATATCTTTAATTCTCTAATTTTGGTGAATATTTTTGTCATTTTTTGGTGAAAAGTGATATTTTCGACTTCTTGTTAAAAACCGCAAGTCCAATTGCTTTGATACTACATATATAGGTACTACATGTGGACCTCTCTCAGATTTGTTTATTTCGTGATGATATCTTTAATTCTCTAATTTTGGTGAATATTTTTGTCATTTTTGGTAAAAAGTGATATTTTTGACTTTTTGTTAAAAACCGCAAGTCCCATTGCTTTGATATTACATATATAGGTACTACATGTGGACCTCTCTCAGATTTGTTCATTTTGTGATGATATCTTCAATTCTCTAATTTTGGTGAATATTTTTGTCATTTTTGGTAAAAAGTGATATTTTCGACTTCTTGTTAAAAACCGCAAGTCCGATTGCTTTGATATTACATATATAGGTACTACATGTGGACCTCTCTCAGATTTGTTCGTTTTGTGATGATATCTTCAATTCTCTAATTAATTTATTTTGGTGAATATTTTTGTAATTTTTGGTAAAAAGTGATATTTTCGACTTCTTGTTAAAAACTGTAAGTCCGATTGCTTTGATACTATTCATATTGTTCATTTTCTAATGATGTCTTCACTTCTTTAATTGAAATGTGCATTGCTAACAGCGGAGCTATCTCAGCCGATAGGCTGCTTGTTTAAATCTTGTTTTCCAATTACAACTCATAATTGACTAATGCTGCAAAAACTATAAAAAAAAATTAAAAAGTAGTGCAATTGTTGCACTTACTATTGAAAGCCTTCAAAAATGTTATTTTTCCATCATGCACCACAAGTATGGTGCATTTCCTTCTTATTGCCCCTCTGTGAAATCTTCTGTTTTTATTTTTCAGTTTCAGTTCCTATTTTTATCGAATACAACTGTGATGTTATGTATTTCCACTGTTTGTATAAATAACTAAATGACATTCATTCAATTTATCAAAGCTACTTAAAATGTATTTCCATACAAACAAAATGTTGTCCTTTTAATGAAATAATTTAAATTTAAATCCAATCTTTTTTATATAAATCGATCAATTTAAATAACAATGTATTAGACCCTTTTTCACAAAAATTGTTTTTTATATAAATTATTTATAAATGCTTTTAAATTTTGAGTAATGGTTGAAAACAACTTGACTAATCATAACACCTTGCCGGATACATAATGGCTATATACGATTGTATAATCATTTTTGTGTGCTTGGCATTTTTATTGGTCAATCAAGGAAACATACAAAGACTCATTGGATTGAATGAAGGGTGTTTTACAGATATTGTATAGCTATTCAAACACACCTTCATGAAACAGAGTGTAAGTCAATTTTGCTATTTTCTCATTTACAGATTTCTACTTAAACAAATCTCAAAATGAATCGGCAAAGATCGGCGAATGCTGGGATTGATAATAAAGTGTATCGTGAGACGGTTGCAAGAATGCGTCAAGAAGTTTTAGAAAGTAAAGCAGAGACCCAAAAAGTCCAGGACCAATTGAACTGCCTGATACATCTTGTCAAAAGGTAACCAACTTAACAAAGTCTATTAGTAATGATTCTTATCTGTGAATCATGGGAAAACCTACAAATCTGAAAAGAAAATGATATTAAAAAAATTGCTCTTATATAAACACACAAAAAATGCTAAGCGCATGTGCTTCTAATAAAATAAATATAGCATATGTATTTAATAGTAACATATTCCTGTAAAGTCACTAAGGCTCACACATGGCATGTCACAATTTGTATGTGATTTCAATGGGATCTCTGAGTTAACAGTACATTGGCATATAGGAGTAACAATTCAGATGTACAAGCCTTGGTTTTGATTGCAACAGATTGTAAAATTGTTAATTCCCTCCCCTAAGCACCCCAGTGAAAAAATAAAAGATGAATTACATGAATGTTACTTTATTCATTTTTTGACTCTGATTGACCTACCGGTACTTCTTGCATCACATCAACACAGCTACGTTTCCTTCCTTTTTATCAATACTGTAAAATACTCATATTTTGGGTGTTTTGTACAAAATTTATTTTCACTGATTTTTGAAGAGTTGAATGTAAAATACAGGAAAAAAGGTATATTCGCTGGATTTTATTTTCACTGAATCATTCCTTCAGCGAAAATAGTGAAAATGAATTCCAAGCGAAAATAAAGTGTTTTACAGTACTACATTGTAATCTCTTGAAGATTTTAATTGTTGATAAAATGCAATATTGCATCAAGCTAATTTTTTAAAACGATTCAACATTTATTCTGCATTAATCTAGCTAAAATTAATGTTAAAATAAATGCACAGATTTCCTTGAATTTTGCAATGTAGTTTTATTTAATGCTGTTATTTACAAAACCCAAATAAAAATAATGATCATAAAACTACTTTCCACACAAAACACCATGTTTCTATGGTAAAACATTCACAGTCTATTTCAAAATGTGGTGAAAACATCATATTTATGTAAATTATTTGGAAATCAGATCAATACTACCGTAAAATCGGTATTAAAAGTTGCTTTTCTAATAGAAGTCGCACCCATTATTTTTGAACAACTGAGAACCAAAAATTCACAAATCTCTCATATGTGTAGATGCTCTAATAGAAGCCGTATCCCTTCCATTTCATTGTATCATTTTAATAGAAGCTGCGGCTTCTAATACACATTTTACAGTATATATTGTTTTAAAAATGTAAATTTTTGCATAAAATGATTTGTTAAAAAGAAAAACTTGAAAAATTGTAGACTTGTTTTCAAATCAGTAATTATATAACACCTTTTAAACAACAAATTGTGATAAATTTATTAGATTGAATATACCTGTGATTACCCTTGTATGTATATGTTGATTAATATGTGAACCAAACCCACCACCTGGTCTTATTTATTGTATTTTACACAGTGTACATGTACAAGATGTAGGGTCAATATTTTCTTGCAGATAAGCCGTTACGGAGCAACAGTCATTGCTCACATACATAGAATGTTTCAATTACAAAATGGTTATCATTGTCTGTCAAGGAAGAAATATTACAATCTGCTAAAATTCTATTTAAAAATGACATTACACTCAGCTTGCGTTAAATTTCATAAAACTTATATTTTTTAAGCAAGTATCAATGTTATTAATAATGTTAATTTATTTATTGTAGTATGTATGCATGTTTCTAATATGAAATATTTAGGCACACTATACTGTACAGTTTTAATATGAGGAAGTTTTGAAAGCTGGCTACGCTAACTTTAAGCCAGCTTAGAACTAGCAGTCGGCGAAATAACCATTTAAAACTTAATTTTTCTATACGACATGCAGTGAACCCTTACACTATAAATAAAAAAGTAATATGGGCATCGATCAACCATTGGGATTTACGCTTTTCAACCAACCAACCAATGGGAATCGTCCTCTTCACAAAGTGACTCTGCAACCTTTCGTAGAGTGCAATAATCGACGAGTTGCACAATCGCATCGCAGAGTTTTTAGACCCTCATTTTAACATACCTCATACAATGTTCGACTGTACTGTATAGTAAACTGTTTATGCAAACAGGTGGCATTCTGTGAGTACCATACTGTTGGTAGAACATTTTTATGTTTTTTTCTATAATCTTTAATAATTTTGGATAAAATAAACATGATTTTTTTTAGCTACACGTCCTGATAAATATATTGAAAAAAATATGGAGTCATACTGATTTTATTTTGTTTAATATTGATTCCAGTCACTGTGTTTTAAACTGTAATTTATTAATATCATGTCATTTATTATTTTTATCATGTTTTAGGGCATGGCTCGGAGATCAAGCCGCTGCCATTCATGTTGCTAACATTATTGGTAAGTTAAGGCAATCTAGGGGTTAATTGTGTTCTTATACTTTGTAGTAATTAATTAGTAACCATATTAAGCAGACATGGTCTGTGAAATTAGAATTGAATACTCCGATATAAAATATTGTGACTGAGAATATAGTGTATTATTACTGTGATAATTGCCTGGTCGCTGCATGGTAACATATTGTTTACTCAGTGCACTGTAGCATAGCAACCCCTTAAGCATCCTGTGTTCTGTGTCTTTTGATGCCTTTTCTGATGTATGTGTGTTCTGAAATATCACAAATGAGTGTATGGTAATTATTTCCCATCAAAGCTCTTGAATTCTTCTTGGCTTGCAACACCTGAATGGTTTTAATGGTACATTCAAAAAATGCATTTAACAAATATTCGCAAAGATAATTACAAGACTGAGTGCACTTTTCCCTTGACATTAAAATGCATTTGCGTTCTCTTTTTTCTTCACACACAGCTATTTGATGCTGTTATACTTTATCTGTTCATGACTCTATTGAGGGCCAGGGTTGTGATTTACTGTTGCATAACAATAATGTATAATTTTTTTTTTTTTGAGTAATTTGTTTTGATCAGTTACTCTTTCAAAACTGTGAGCCAGCATATGACTCACCATGTAGGTAAAGCTTTATAAACTAAAGAAGTGTTTGTTTTTCCTTCCTTTTTTCGGTTTATTGATTTATCAATGGAGAACACCAACCTTTTGTACTTTTGTAGCTTCGTGAAATTAATAATAATTATTTAAATAATGTTACATAACAATGAACAGATTACTAATTATTAGATATGCTCAGACAACTATCATCATTATTTTATGAGTAAGATTATAATTATACGAATTATAATAATGATAATAACATTATGTTCATTGCTTATAACAGGTGTCGCACCCCCAGACACCGTACCAAAACAAACATTCCATACTGAGATACCATCTACTACATTCATTACACAACCAAAGGTACGTATTTATGTTTGTACACATTATTGCTGCAATTTAGTCATAGATTTTAGATGGTGATATGTTTTTGATAAAAAAAACAAAAAAACATACAGTACCTCTAAGTAAACATATCTGACTATAGTGTGTGCAAGCCAATTGTGACTAGATTTTTTCCTGGAAAGGCAGACTGAACATCGTCTAACCCTAATAGAGGAGAGAAAGTACTTATTATTTCACTACTAGCTGTGCTCTATTTGTAATTGAACATGAATCTGAGAATTTCATTCTGTGTACTGTACTAGTTATTTATTTATTTGCCTGACTCTGTTATCATTTATGTTATGTCAGAGGTATCTGAAAGATGTGTAATCTTCCTATGGTTGTTTGTAGGTTTCATATCTATGGAGGTCACTAGGTTAATGGGGAGTCATGTAATTTGGCAGTGCTCAGAAACAAGAAGTTAATCAAAAATAGTCTATTAAAAATTGATTGCATTACAGAGTGCATCATCACAATTATCAAAGCAGGTTTTATAAATTATGATGAGCAGAGTATGTTGTTTCAATGTGTTCTGAATAATATAGCTAGGAATCATGGAATACCAATTGACCAATGAGAATGTGCTGTTGCAGCACACTGTTTTATTACCCAATAGCATTTATTGCCAGTGGTTACATGTACATCATTACCTACAACCTACGGTATTTTACTGAGCAAGACCCTCTTCTCTTCTTGCAGCCTCGTGCCATCAACAACTGGGCCATGTTGACTATAGGATTACTTAACAAGTTCTATAAACAGTTAGAAAGAGAAGCAGAAGAAGAGGCCAAGAGACACCTAACAACAAGAATAGATTATTTAGAGGAGTTATTGATACACCATAAAAGTATGTTAGGCATTCCAGTTACAATGAAACCCAGATCTGTAGGTGATGTTGATAGAGAATTTATTCAGCAAAGACTGGTGAGTCACAGCGCTAGTTATTAACCATTCGATGCCAAAGTTAATTTTTGTCACCATTCACAAAATAATCCTGCGTAAACTTCTGTATCTTTCATAACTTTTCAAGAGTTTTGATCAACATCTGTAGCCAAAGAGAAATTATGTCCATAGTTCTAAAAGTATGAATGGCACAGAAAGTTTCTATGAATAGGTTATAAAATGAATCAGAAAAACTGGTGTCAACAGGCCATGTGCTTAAAAAACATCATGTAGCAAAATCATTCCAACGGATTGTATCGATACTTTTAGATAATGACGAAATTTACGTACGCAATGCATTGAAAAATATAAAACACTGTTGATAGTATCACACAGTATTCTGACTGGTTAGTGGCATTCCTGACCCATCGGGTAAAGGAACACCTCGGCACATCCACTCATGCTACAAAGTTTATGTATACATGCAGCAGTGTATTTTGTTTTTCATTTACAGCGAGATCAGAAAGTTCGGGAAACAGGAGAAAAAGACAAACATTTAAAAAGGAGGAACCCAGTACACCACCATTTATACCGTCCCGCATCAGGAAAATCAAGTAACGAGAACATTGAGATGGATGCAGAAACAGTAGATTTCTTTGTACATCCACAAAACCAGTCCAAGGTAATGAATCTTCTCATCGTCTGTCATCACATCCATGTTGTGTTTGATATGGATCCTTTGTGATATATATACCATATTTGCTCACACCCTTACGCGAGTGACCATGGAACTATAAAAAAGGGGTTTATAGTTCCATGGAGTGACAAAGGCATGTCTATTGTCAAAATAAGTTATATTAGCTACGTTCTCACACATCTAAAAAACGCTGGTGTTAACACTGTTTTTTTGTTGTGCAAATATTAGATAATCTGCTGAATTGTCTGCTAGCGTTCCCACTTAGTAAAAACATCGGTGTTTGAGAATTGAATGCTGGCCTTCCACCTAAGATTTCAGGTTTTTCATCCCAAAATGGAGGTATGTAAATGTGTCGAAATGGACATAGTGCGAGTGGTTAGTGCTAGTAGCACTAATCCGAAAAAGTACTAGATCTAGTGCTAAAATGGCACTAGATCTAGTACTAAAATGGCACTAGATCTAGTGCTAAAACGGCACTAGATCTAGTACTAAAATGTACATAGTGCGAGTGGCATTGATATCGCGTTGTCAACGACGTCGAGACATCACGTAATTGTCTGAAAATAAATTAATATTTACGTAAAGTTGTTGTATCTTTCATTTATTGGAAATGTGCTACAGTGGGAAAACTGAGTATGTACATGAATGTCATTGTCCACGTGTATCGTAACTAATAGACCTTTGAAACAACGCGATCGGCCGGGAAACTAGCTCCATGGTCAGTGAAACTGCAGGTCGAACTTCGCAATTTTTACAAATTGTGAATAGATACACTGTATGAAATGGTATTGTGTGGAAGTTTGTGTTTTCAACTTCGGCGTATGTAAACTTGTAACTTGTATGTAAATGGTGGAATTCAGCGTTGATTTTTTTTTTTTAAATCGCTGACGTGCCGTTTTATTTCTGGTCGGCGCCACACTCAATGAAAATAGATCTTCGTAAATGAAATTATGATGGCATATATGAACTAAATAAAAAATGTGTATACTGCTAGTCTAAGTCCCGGGTCCCTGTAAAGCTCGGCGGATTTTGTGTGTACGGCGACCTGTGAATGGACCTGTTGCTCAGTACCGCTGGGAACTAGACAGAAAATGAACCGTTGTCTGGTTGTCATGACATTGACCTTTGCGGACATAATCAACCAATGGTAAAAGTGGATTCACGCAATTCTGTTGTTACATTGTGCCATGGCGGTACTAACGGGAAAAAGCCACGACGCTATTGTTTTAGCTTTACCCTGTGATCGTTTGTCAATATTCGTTCACAAACATTGGTCTCGTTAGCTCTTAGCCCCTTTTTACAATGGATTATGCTAATCTCAAGCATTCGGTAATATTCGGAGCATGGAGGTACTAAAGGGTCCACGACGCATCTCAAGTGACCATTTATAAAGCCTGGCTTATTTCCTTTTGTTTCAACACAAGTTAATCCTGATATGGACATTGTCTAGCTCACCTTTGATGTCGATGATAGTTTGCGATTGCTTACACAAGTAACCAGTTAGCGGAATATGATATACCTCGCCGATTTTTTAACGTGACCATATAATATAGAATAGAATAGAATAGAATAATGCTTTATTAATACCGTAAAGAAAGAGTTAACATTTCCTTTTAGGTTTTCAGATTAATAAAGTGTCTAGACACTTTCTCTGCAATGATATTTGTTAGGAGTCCTTAGGATTTTTTGCTGTAGACTCTCGAAATCTTGTTCTTGTTACAGTTGCTAATAATTAAAACATGTAAAATCTGTGAAGTAACAAGTTCGTCTGTTGAATTTCCGGTTGTGAAATGCGTATTTTAACCCTTCACAGCTTTATTCAAGAGCGTGTTTATTGTGACTAGTGTGAATGGGTAAGCCTCGTTTGGACAAAGAGCTGTTATCACTGTAAACAATGTTAAATTATTCTTCTAATGCTCAGTTCATCTTTTGAAAACAACTATTTTTAGATTTGAAAAAAAAATCATGCCATTTCCCTATCAAAATCCAAGCCAAAAGATCGTACTACAACATCGGTAAATCTCTCCGCGTTGCGTTCAATAACATTAACATATTTAAATGAGCTATGGTGATTTGAACACGTTGGCATCATTCAGCATTTTGATTGGTTAATTAGCGATTTGACCTCAACTCATGCAAGAGAAACATGGCGGATACCATACAGCATCGAGCGTTTATATGCGATCGGAATCATTTGCTTACGATGAAACTAAGTTGAATTTTATTTGAATTTCATAACAATTCAACGAATTTATTTTTTGTGCGTTATTATAATCACTACTGAGTAATAATCAACAATTGTCAAACGCAGCATGATCGGATTACGCAACTGATCGTTTGCTACTACGCAATGCAGTTGTGTTTGTTTTTATATGAAACTTCGTTTAAAATATTCTTTCGTTACCAATAAAATAAAAACAAATGTATTTGAAAAATGACACTGGGCGACACTGTAATGACATTTCAGGCAGTCTACTTTTTAATTCAGCAAGAATTATTAATTATTGTTAATTCTGAAATAGTTTCTTTCGTCTTGGGTGGCCCAACTAACGGCGTTGAAAGTCTGCGTAGTTGGATACTTCAATGAAAATAAGTCCCCCAAAAATATTTGATGATTATTTTTTGAAATTTTGAACCCCAAATAAGCGCCCACCAGCCGTGAAATCCCCAGGACGATTTTTCTGATGAGCGAATTTACAGCAGAATCCGGTATTATATAAAGAAAGTATTATTATGGATATCTCACAGATATTGCCGATGTTTTATACTGTTTGTAGTTTGCATATGAAGTGGTTGTTGATGCCCCTCCTATTATTCGACGTCGTTGACAATGCGATAACAATGCCACTCGCACTTAGCCCTGAGTACAGTCCTGTAGGTTGGCCTCCTTCCGCTGATCATTCGGCCCCCACAGTCCTGAGAAGTCGCATAGACCGGGGATTCGACACCCGCCTACAAATTTATGGCGGAGAACCGTTCTGCAGTTTACATGATTGTAACCAGCTAAAACATCTATCGATCAAATCCAGCGATCACAAATACCCTTTTTGTGGCCGAAAAACGAACCTACAGCACTGGAACGTTGGCAAAAACTAGTTTTACGCAACGAAACAACGTTTTGTTTATCAATACGTCAAGAACAAGATGGCGGCGTATACTTTCGGTTGACGTTGGAAAATGTCGATTTGATCGACTAGAGTGGGAAATCTTATGTAATTTCACTTCCAGTTAAGGCATTCAGAATAGTTAGACGTGACGACCTGCTTATTTTTTTAACAGCAAAGCTGAATGCCTCTTAAATCGCCCAATACATTCCTTCACAATAGTGTCGAATCCCTGCTCTATGCGACTTCTCAGGACTGTGGGGGCCGAATGATCAGCGGAAGGAGGCCAACCTACAGGACTGTACTCAGGGCTAACTCGCACTGTGCACATTTTAGCACTAGATCTAGTGCCATTTTTGCGCTAGATCTAGTGCCATTTTTACCACTAGATCTAGTACTTTTTCGGATTAGTGCTACTAGCACTAACCACTCGCACTATGTCCATTTCGACACATTTACATACATGCAAAATGGTATGGTTTTCAGATCTATACCGCTTCTGTTGTTGTGCTCAGTCACTTCTCTGTACTTTATACGTAAAGTTTTGATCTTCTGTTGACATTTTAATGACGTCCTGTCCCTTTTCAGCCGCTTTCTCTGCAATCATAACATATACTCTAGCATCCCTAGACGTTCCGTCCATCATTCTTTGAATATTCGATTCTCTCCATACAGATATCAGTAATCTGGTTTCTTCATCTGACCAGTTCAAAATTCAACCTGTAACCTCTGACGCCATCTTGTGTAATAAATAAGCATAAATAAGTTGGAGATAGAGGGCGTTTGGTCGTCGTATTGTGTTCACATGGCACATTGTGTTGTGCAAGAGCCAGTGTGACAACGGCATTTGGGATCTGGTCCACCCCTTTTACGACGGTATTAAAAACGCCGACGCCACAATGGCGTATTCTGTTTACACACGCATTTTAACATCGTTCTCAAACAAAGGCAACGACTTATTTCGTCCAGTGAGAACACCACTATTTTAAGGATCAAGCATGTAATAAAGGTTGACACACTGCTAGTATGGAGATGTATTTCCTCATTTAATTAAGCCTTGTCTTACTTCAATTATACTACCCTGAATTGAATATACATGCAGTGGCAGCTTTAGAATAACGAAATTGATAGAGTGGTTAGTGCATTGTAGAAATTATTGCAGACAAATATATAGAGATATATCACTACTTTATTGTTGATGGTAGTGGTGGTGGTGAAATTCACAAGTAACATACCTAATTTGAATCTAAACTTCGTTGAGACAAGTGGGATAATTATAGAGACAGATTATCAGTGATATTAAAATTATAATAAATATTTAGATATTTGTTTTTATTTATTTCAGGTTGCTAATGGAAACTCTGATGATAAAATTAGGCATGTTAGTTCAGAGCGATATGTCCAGGTGCACAATTGTTTTATTTTATTTTAACTCTGTTCATGATTGTTTATTTCTTCCATCATAATTTGACATGATGGTAACAGAGAAGTTATTGCAACTTTAAAATATTTTATATACCATATTGCTCTCAGATCTGATTACTTTAGGTTTGAAAACCATGCATATTAATTATCCAGTTTGCCCAATTAGAAAATTTTCGATATCACTGTTGTTCATGTACATCCCATAGCAGCTCCTTTCAGTTCTTGAGTGATCTTGTCCTGATGTGCAGTTTTTTTTGTCATCAAAAATAAACTGCTAATATAATGAATGAATGAATGAATGAATGAATGAATGAATGAATGAATGAATGAATGAATGAATGAATGAATAATTAAATAAATAATTAAATAAATGTACTTATATACCTACATATGCTGTAATATACCATACCATACCATATAAAAATTAAATTAAATGTTTAATTTATTTCCTGTCTGTAGCCTGGTTTGTTTGATACAGGTGACATTATACCAGATAGAAAGGTTGGAAAAAGACCCGCTAGTGCAAAAGTACAGCAGCAATCAGATTCCATGAGAGCCAGACCTAAAAGTGCAGGTAAGAATTTAATCTTTGATTAATCTTTGATTGTTTGTTAAGTTCTCTTCTGTTTCATCACCAGTGACAATCAAAATAATTGTACACCAGCGTTCTGATAAATTCTAGTTCTGTTCGTAGTTTCATCAGACCTTAATTTTTTAAGTTAGTGATCACTATTCTCTTATCACTCCCACAAATTAGGAACCAGAAAAGCTAATTATATCCCTCTAAATCTATAAAATAGCACAGCTCCCCTAATCATTTGTAGTACTATATTCAGGAGAGCCGTTTTTAGCACTTTGACCATTTCAGTTATTTCCTCTTCATGTGGATGCACTTTAATGTGTTGAATATTATATGTTGATATTTCAAGAAAAAATAGTTCCTATATGTCTTGACATTATGATGTTTATCAAAGTTTAAAATTAGGGGTAGTTGAATGTCTATGGAACAAGACAAGGGGGATGATTTTTTATTATTTGTTTTCACGCAACTACTCCACAAAGCACTAAGCTTTCAGATATCTTGATTGAACTTAAATGTTTGCTTTATGTATAATTACACTAATAATGCATCTATTCCACTCTGAATACACAATAACTGACTCCTATATGTAATCCTGTACACCCCTATACTGCAATGGTGCCACCCATCATGACACAGTGTAGTGTAGGTGGTTTATACAAATAGCTTTTATCTGGTCTAATAACTCTGTAATGCTTATGTTCTACTTCCATACATCAAGGACGTCCCTTGCAGCACACTTTTTCTCTCTGCAGTTACATGTATAACTTTAATCTGAATGAAGCCAAATGTAAGCGCTTCTTTTTTTAAAGATCACCTTAAGTATTTTGCAATGTAATACATAGGGTATGCTTTATCTGTTTCAGTGAACATAGTAAATGTTCTATGTGCATGGTATATTCTATCACTGCATGAATACTTTAGTTCTGTTTTTTTTTTTTTAAATATTCACCTGACCCCTGCCCATTGAGATTGATGTGAGGGAAATATTGTGATTTCTATTCTGAAATTTATTTTACCGCTCAGATTGTCTTCTCAAACATATCTACACGATGTGACCATATGCAATGTTATATGGTCTAATCAAAGTTGAAAAGGAAATTCTGACAACATTTGCACATTGTATGTGAACAATGCATTTACCAACCTGGCTGTTCAAAAGTTTACAGTCATCAATTAATTTTAGACTTTTAAATTTGATGTAGATGAATAATGTGAACTGTGTGGTGCGGTGATCATCACCAATAGAAGCCAAAATACAGTTTCAACGTATTTGCCTGCATCAATCCATTGCTATGTTTCCAATCAAAGTCATTGATGTAGAGATAGTTGATGACTACTCATGTCTATTCTACTTCACCCATATATTAATTGTCATCTCCTTGATGTACTTTTGTATAGTGCTTAACATGCAATGTTCCACCTCCCAAAATAGTATTTTGGCTAATATGCATAGTATTATAATATGTTAATTACCACTAGTGTATTCATTGTTATGATAATTAAGCCCTATTATTCATCTATGATTATAAAGTTCGGGGGGAGGGGTCAAATTCCATGCAGGTAAGCAAGTTGATTAGTTATAGTTCCTGTATCCCGCTTCGCCTTAGCATAGTCATTCTATGTTCAGCAAGCGACCTGAACCCGTCTCCAAGCTATCCCAAACACCGGAGGAGAGCCTTGACATGTTGGTATAGCTAGCTGGTATATCATTTTACTGTGTTGTGTCATTGGCATGCTTATCATTGGATCATTAAGTCGATGTTAACATCAGTATAAGCATATCTCTATTAGAAGCACCAACAAGCTAAAAAAAATGCCTTCTTTGTGTGGGTTTATCCATTAAAGTATGACCTATTTTTGTTGATGCTGGTGTCAGTACTGAATATACATGGTGTGTTGCTTATCATACCACAAGCATCAAAGAGAATTAGACTGTAATTTAGTCAAAAATATAACTGTTGTGTTTGTATTGTGTTTTGAATGACATAATGGAATATATCTGTCCGAGTACATCATCCAATCTACCATCTTCTTAACTCTATTTTGTAGCTAATCATGTTATAATCACTAAAATAGTCCTATAGTCTTGCCAGCTATTGCCACATATGTAACTCTCCAAACAACTTGCTACTCTAATGTCTACAAGTAATTTGCAGCATACACAGATGTGACTTTCAGACCCCAAAATTGTGGCGTGCAATTGTTGATAATGTCTGTCTGTCAGCAATCAATTCTGACGAGTCTTAGTATTCTGATATCTTTGTATGTTTTGTTTCTGTTATCAGTGTTACCTAAATCGGAAAGACCACTGAAATACGAAACCACAAGACCCATCTCTGCTAAAGTCAGCTCAACAACAACAGCAAACCGTGCGAAGTCGGCGAAAGGGAACCGAACGAATGAAGAGAAGAAGAAAAAATCTGTCCTTTATTTTCCCGTGGAAACAACCAATCAGTTTGCTCACAATGATACAGTGTCAGACGATCTGAAAAAAGTACAGCAAATGGAAGAGGAATTCCGGCAAAGAGCAAAGGTGCTTCAGCAAAAATTAGGAATATCAAATGATGGGGCAATATAAGTGAGAAGTGGAACAGTATTATGAGCAATTTATACACATAAAAATAGGAATGCCTGAAAAATAGTGCATTCCTCCATAGAGGGCGCTGCACAGAATCAGACGTCACATTACTGTGTGTGCACTTGGTGAATGTAAAGATTATGACATGAATACGGCTGGTACATATTGATTAAGCATAGGTATAAGTAGTCTGATTCAAAGCACTGAAATGAATTGTCCCCTTTGCAGCCTGAACTGTAAGCTATGGTTGCTGAGATTTTTTCCGACTCTGTGCATAGAAATTGATTTTTAAGTCCATTTTAATATAATAAACATTTTATTAATTATTATATAAAAGTAAAAGAACAAATATGCAAGATTTCACTTACATAGACTTATAATAGTATTTGTAATTAGTCCCCGTTCGGACGGAGTCCGAAAACGGGGACTTATGTTTTGCCCTGTGTGCGTCCGTGCGTCCGTGCGTCCGTGATCACCTGTATCTCGAACATGCATGGACCGATTATGTTCAAACTTCACTCATACATCACACATTATATGGGACATATGCACATGCATTTTTTTCATGATCCGATTAACGATAGCCGAATAGCGGCCATTTTAAGGCCGAAAATGCATCAAAATGGCACATTTTCACCATTCCGGACCCGGATCTCAGTTATGCATGGACGGATTTCGTTCAAATTTGGTACATACATTAAACATAATAGGACCTTGATGCACGTCATTTTTTTTTTCGGATCAAGTTCGAAATGGCCGACTGGCGGCCATTTTGTTTTAAAGAATTCAGTTCTGGATCCGTATCAGAGACATGTCTGGATTGATCAAGTTCAAACTTCACACACACAAGGTACATCATGTCACAAATATGTATGTGCATTTGTTTCATGATCCCATTAACGATAGCCAAATGGCGGCCGCTTTAAGGCCGAAAATGCATTGAAATCGCACATTTTCACCATTCCGAACCCGGATCTCAGTTATGCATGGACGGATTTTGTTCAAATTCGGTACTTACATTAAACATAATAGGACCTTGATGCACGTCATTTTTTTTTCAGATCAAGTTCGAAATGGCCGACTGGCGGCCATTTTGTTTTAAAGAATTCAGTTCTGGATCCGTATCCGAGACATGTCTGGATTGATCAAGTTCAAACTTCACACACACAAGGTACATCATGTCACAAATATGTATGTGCATTTGTTTCATGATCCCATTAACGATAGCCAAATGGCGGCCGCTTTAAGGCCGAAAATGCATTGAAATCGCACATTTTCACCATTCCGGACCCGGATCTCAGTTATGCATGGACGGATTTCGTTCAAATTTGGTACATACATTAAACATAATAGGACCTTGATGCACGTCATTTTTTTTTTTCGGATCAAGTTCGAAATGGCCGACTGGCGGCCATTTTCTTAAAGAATTCAGTTCTGGATCCGTATCCAAGACATGTCTGGATTGATCAAGTTCAAACTTCACACACACATGGTGCATCATGTCACAAATAGATATGTGCATTTGTTTCATGATCCGCTTAGCAATAGCTGAATGATGGCCATTTTAAGGCCGAAAATGCATTAAAATCACGTATTTTCACAATTCCAGAACCGGATCTCAGTCATGCATGCATGGATTTTGTTCAGATTTAGTACAATGTGTTGTACATATGCAGGTGCATTTCGGTCATGATCTGCTTTGAATGTAAATGTCACTCAAATATGAACGGAACGGGGACGTGTCATTGACAATGACTTGTTGGTGCCGTAGATTTCATTTCAGACCAAAACAAAAGATGTACCAAACTGAACATATTCGCAGTTGGGAAAACTGATTTGTAAACCCAGGTTTGCTAATGTCATTTTTGATTTCATTTTTCCCATTATAAACGAGTATCGCAATAATTTCTAGTTTTTGTTAAATTATTTCTGAACTTTTTGATATGAAGTTCTCTGAATTGAAAGCCTTTCTACATTCATTAGAGAACAACAGCGCCACCAAGTGTCATGTCTTCCTTGTTTGTTCTCAATCTTCTTCCCTAGGTGAAATCTTTCACAAAGAAGTCATGTGACTTGATTGCAAGAGGTTTGCTAACATTCTACTTTAATTAATCTCCATCAGACTAATTCTGAAAACAGAGACTGGTGTATTGACATCTGTGCATCCATGCACGTGTGTGTGCGCGTCTGTGCCTTCTCACCCGTATCTCAGACATGCCTGGATCAATCCCATTCAAACTTCACACAAACATAATGCATCTTAAAGCGTCACAATCAATGATAACTAAAAACGCAAAGGCTCATGGGTAGATGCTTGTTTGTAAACAATGACACACTATGGCCATCTGACGCATGCGCAGGTGACGACTCCCCCACTTTAAGATACATATGTGCACATGTTCATTTGACCAAATGACAACAATTTTCATACTAATAATTCATATACCGGTAAAGTAAGCATTTCTGCCAATTCGAAAA
Organism: Saccoglossus kowalevskii; assembly: GCF_978046115.1. NCBI lineage: Eukaryota > Metazoa > Hemichordata > Enteropneusta > Harrimaniidae > Saccoglossus > Saccoglossus kowalevskii. The sequence continues at coordinate 23,214,613 of NC_140646.1, read as the reverse complement.
CTGGCTCTCGGCCATACATGGGACATAATGTACAGAATAGGACCCTGATGCACATCATCAAATTTAAAATGTTTGACATTTTGCAATAACAAATTCCATTTTAGAGCTGTATCTCTGTCATACCTTGACTGATTAAATAGAACTTTACACTTGCATTATGTTACACACATTGATAATTGTTTCAAGGTCTTTAAGTTTTGTTTAACGTATTGAACTACATGTAGTGTCACGTCATGACTTGTTAATAATGTGCTATACTATGTTTCCGTCCTTGGTATGGCATATACATTTTTTTTTCCAATACATGTTTATACTGCAAAATTGAGTGATACATTCCATACAGTCAACAAGTAATTTACTTATAATTATATACACAAATAAATGAATAAATTTACATGTTATATTTATGAGATGTATTTTTTTTAAGGACTGTAACATTTTTATTTTGTCTTAAATTTTTTTTTTTATTAAAAATGATAGGTCTTGTCTTTATTAGACAACCATTTTTAAGAAGTATATAGTGCTCCAAATGACGAGAATGTCTTTCCTGTTATATCACTCATTAACATGCAAATTATTTGTTATGTCCCTCATTAACATGCAAACATATATGAAACTCATAAATATGCAATTGTATTTGTTACCGGTACTTGTTGCCAATGTATTTGCGCCACTTATTTACATGCAAAGTTTAGTTGACAAATAACCTGTATCAACCCAACCATCTGGTGGAGTAGGAATACAAGATTAATATACCTGGTGCGTGATCAGCACTTTACTGATTTGGGAGTTTTACAGTTTTATGCTGCATAGGACTTAAATTGGAATAACTAAGCAATTCCGATTTGTGAAGAATTTCTGTAAAAAAAAATGTAGCCTTCAGTTACAAAATAAAGTTATAAAGACCTGAAAATATCAGTGAATGTTTGAAAATAATGCGTTTTTTTGTGTGCACTTTTTGACTCCCAAAGCACATAATGGAAGTCTTTGCTGTTAGTGTGTCTGTATGTGTGTATGTGTGTGTATTTAACAGACCTACCAATTGACTCCCCTCACTATTTTCATAATTTGTATTAATATTAAAATTTAATTGCATTTTCATCACATTTCATTGAAATTTGGTTCATAGATACTCTAGGGGAATACACAGGTATAATTAGTTTAATAATGAAAACATGCATACTGATTATCTAATTTTTTTGGTATCCCCAAAAAATCTGATTTAAATGAACTTGTGATAGAGGTGCCCTGGAACAAATTAGACTGGAAGCAAACCACAAATGTAAAATCAAATGTATATTCTGTAAACTTCAATAATGTGGATCACATTATTTTCACGTTTTACATCTTAAATAGCAGACACATGAGTTACCAAGCATCCTGTTTTAAAGGCTAATTAACATTGACACGTCCAACTACTGTGACACCGCTTCATGCGTTGTATTGCTCATTTGCATGTTAAAACGGGAGGGTCGTCACCTGCGCACGCGCGGGAATTGAGTCCTAAGCGATGATAACAAAGGCGTATGGGTAGACGCTTGTTTGTAAACAACGACACGCTATGGCCATCTGACGCATGCGCAGGTGACGACTCCCCCCGCCGTAACGATTATAATACGTTTTATCTGTACATTTGTATAAAGTGACTACTACATAAAACATGTTCTGATCGTACTGTACTGTACCTTTCAGAAAGTTTGTCTAAAGAAACGACTCGCCATGAGGGTACCTTTCCGTTGTGCGATTCGTGCCTTTGAGCTGGAGAATCTGATACTTAATTGAATCCCAATATGCATACGCTTGAATGAAATCAGACATTGTACTTTATTGGCTGTATCGAAATCCGATAGTACGTTCTTTTTGAAATGTACTTTTTGACAATATTTCTATTTATACCAAATAGTTAAAAATATGTAATTAAAAAAAATCAAACTAATCTGTAAATATATCTGGATTGTTCAAATTAAAGGGTGGTGGTCGTCGCACTGCGCATGTGCGACATTTGTGTTGATAAACATCGACTTTCCCCACAGTGCAATGTGCTTTTCTAATGGAAATTACAAGTTTGAGGTTTGACCTGGGCGCGAATTGAACTAATTACCGCTGGTGACCCTTTTAATACCTTCCAATCACCTAAAAAATGACATAATTAAAGCATGGTGACGTCTCAGTTTGTACTCGTTGTTTTGCGCAACAGTCAAAGTCGCCATCTTTGTTTATATGAGAGTCAGTGAACATATCTTGAGTGGGTTTTATTTAAAAGTATACATTTTCAAGAAGCTGTCATGAGAAAAAAAATACACGTTTTGTGTCACGATTTACTCGAGGAATGAAGTTACGAAAAATATATTTTCGAGTGTGCCAATACAAAATCCGAATGAGGCGCGTGTCCACGAACGATGAATAGGAAACGACTCGCCCTATGAACAAATTGCTATTTTCGGTGGTACAGTGCCCAATGGCATAACTTATTTAATGGTACAATAGTTCAAATCATGCCGTTTCATTATCCTATATCCCAGCTTCACAGAAATGCGCACGTTGCTATGGTTGCATTTGCAGAGAATCATAACTATGGATGGACTGAAAACGAGGTTTATCTTTTCTAGTCAATACTAGTCAAAACTGAATAGCACATTATGCCTGCAAAAAATCGCGTCACGCGTTATAGGAAAAATACAAAACTTTATTTCATTTATAAAATTCAAACATAAATATTCTTTCACAGAATATATGAAAAGAATTCACACGGTCTGTAAATAAATCAATGAATAACTTCGTCTGTAATGTAAATTGAGAAATACATATTGACATACAAGACATAAAATTAGTGCGATTATTGTTATCAAAATATCTAGCAATTATGCTAATCGTGTGAATTCTGACGTTTTGTATCGAGATTGATGTCTCGTTCTGTGCTGATGTCACTAACAGAGTAACTAAGTATGGACATTGTATACTCCCATTTATGCATTAGACAAATAAAAACCGGGGCAGCATGTGTTGACGTCACATAGGTGTATACCTACATAGGTGAAAAGGTGCATATACCGAATAGATATCAAAATATGTCACAGACGTCTGCGATTTTCTATTATGTTCTTTGTGTACACTATCTGTTCCACAAATATCACTAATTAAAAATGCACTTTAGCCTTGCTGTAACCCAAGTAACCGAGTTTCGCGATACCCAGTAGTGCGATACATTTGTTTCTACATGGCTGTCTTCGGTATCAAATCGATTGAAATATTAAAAATACGTCTAAACTGAAACTCTAGGTCGAGTGATAATCCGATGCAGAAAATATAATACGAGCTACAGAATTCTGGCAAAATATTGACGTTCTCTGTATATACAAAAAATAAAATCATAATTACATCGTAAATAGAATTTTGTGTAACCCCAAGTTCTTAATAACTGCAATATAAGCAACACTCTGCATGTATGCCAGCCGCTCGTGGTGAATAGATACGATCCTAAGGCAGAGAGAATTATTCTCGATTCTAACAACATGTACATATATCTTTATTAAAGTTCGTATAAAAGTACTCAATTTTTGTAGTAATTTTGAGATGACACACAGAGATATAATTAGTGTCTCGTCATGGAACCCATTTCATTATACCCTGAAGCCGTCATATTTTATCATAAGAATAATTTCTGCAGCGCTCGTAATCGATTATGCAGGCACCCGGAAACCTCTGAGCTGTTACTGTCATTTCCATTTCGATGTACACACTCGTTAGTAGATTGAGTTACTGAGGGAGACTATAATCGTCATACGCATCTCGCAAAGAAATCCCGCGAGATAGTTCTGAGAAATTTCTAAGATCGTAATTGCATAAAATAAGTATGTATACGCCCGTCTTGTATGTTTTCAGTTGCATTGGATATTTTAGCACAATGAGTAATTGAAAAAGAAAACAAGTTTAATATATAATACAATTCAAACAAGATTTACCGTTCTGTTGAAGAATGTAAAAAAAAGTTATTAAATAATTGAAGACTCTTTAATTATTTTAATTCAGAATGAATATCTAATTAATGTAACACGTGATATGTGTTACGTTGGTTTAAATATATGCATACGTTAAAAATGTGATGTTAACACGACCCCAACCACTTGGCGAATCACTGCTATTAAGTATTCACATGAGATGCATTAATGAGGTTGGGGTGTATTGGTACTGCACGAGATGTTAAATCTTTGTCACGTGATGGTTACGACATATAAACCACGATTGGTTAAGTCTCGTACCGTCAAGTGACGGCTGTCGTGAACTGGGGAGTTTCGGCTACTCGATCGAATCGCGCGCCGTTTTGAATAACGGAGTATATAGCGGATACTCTATTCTGAGTTTGTCGATTTCCTTCGATCATCGTTATACCATAGCATTATACGATACGGTATATAACCACGGAAATTCTGGAACGTCCTTTCACGACAGCCATCCACCAGTTTTGCTTTGAGCTTAAAAATCAGCCCACAAAATGCTAATATTATTAAAAAAATGAAACTCTGACCAGCAGAACAGAGGTAAAGAAAATATTTACAGTGAAGAAAACTACAAACAAGATTACAAATCAAGGCACTCTGTATACACGTATTCAATAATGATAGTGTCCGTAAAAATATCAATGCAAGATTTTTGAATATGTGTGTTTTATAAGGGAGATGATGAAATTTGAAAATGGTTGTAAAAGCGTTACTGATTTTTTCCAACGAATGTATGATGTAACCATATGGAAATACATTCCGGATTGTGTTATAGTATTTGGAACACAGAGGAACACCAAATAAGGACTAAGTACACATAACACAGGCAATTTCAAACTGTTTCTTCACAAATAGTACATTCTTTATTTGAGTAAATTGTACCATTTCTACGTTTATCATGCCTTGTTATTTCACCTTCATTGATCGTATCCAATTCTGAAGTGCTTGGAGTAGTCCGTTGACGAGTGAGGTGGTTTGGTTGTTCTGAGACCCCATGCTCTTCATTTTTCAACATATCATCCGAACCGTCAAAACTTGAGACTATGGACGTGGATTGTAATGACTCGGGTGCCCGGTGATATCCACCGTCTTCCAAGTCATAATCATCCAGGTTCTGTGAGGTCTGGTGTGGCAAGTCCCCGTTTCGATGATTTACAACTACGGTTTCTTTGTCCGAATCCGAGAAACGACTAACTCCTTCAAGGCTAGTGGAGAAAGATTTAGAGAATAAAGAACCACGTGGAACTTGCATGGCGACTTGACTTAGATCTGTAGAATTGCAGTCATTTAGTTCGCTAATATCGACATTGTCTGAGTATTCGGTGCCGTCAATTTCACAGATGACATGTTGGTTATGGAGTGAGTGAAGACTTTCCTTGGACCTTCCTCTGTAAGGCTGAACCTCTGGTAGCTCAACTGATGAATCTTCCGAGACGCTGGAGCTTTGATGCAAAGAGTATTCATCAGATTCCTTTGATGTTTCATCAATTGTATATAATAGTGATTCTGACACCTGGTTTATATCATTACACACGAGCGTGTCAGGCTCCTCCAACTCATTGCTACTTTCCGAAATCCCCTCACTGAACTCTTCTTCGTAAATACGCGGAGTGTCTCTACTAGAGCTGCATTCATCATCAGTAACACTCTCGTCATGAATTGCTACAAATATTTGATTCAAGTATTCCCCATCAGTGTTCCTGTCTTGCATGGAGGTATTGATTAACTCGTGATTAGCTTCGTTTGTCCCCTCAAGGTATCCGTCTTTTATTGAACAGCCATTCACTGGTGTATTCTGCCTCTGCAGTGTCTTTTTTCCGGTCCGTAAATAAGATTGTCGTCGCAGTGAGGGAGATTTTGTACCCAAAGTGATATTATTAGAATAATTTGGCCTTTTCAGTATGTTAGAGATAAATTTGCGCGTTCCTCCAACATTGTCATGATCGGATTCTTCGCGATGACGCTGCTGTGTTTTTCTTGCATTCACATTTGAAAGCGCCGCTGCTGATACCAGTCCACTCAAGGCTGTTGCCACTGTACCTCTACTTTCCCTATAATTAAATTACAAAATTGAATTAGTTTGAATTGTTTATTTTGTTTCAACTCACATATGCCATACAGCACTGCCAATGACACGTGGTTGCTATCGTGTACACAGACATATTAAAAAAATGTCATAATTAAAAACTCTGTGGACCAAATAATTGTGGTTCCTCCTTGATAACAAGACGATCTTGATACATCATCTTTTCTATAACCGTAGTGATGTGAAAACAAAATCATCTCTGAGCAACAACTATATGCTTGTCTGGGACGAGCATTGTTCCCAGTTGTGAGCATTTATTTTGGATTGCTGTATTTGGGGAAAATCCCACCACTGTCATCCGCACTAGTCACATATGCACATGAAATACATTTATAAAGGATTCAGTTCCGTGATGGCATAGATAACGGGTGAGAGTGAAAACATGCAAGATCCGGTCAAAAAATGGGGTAATATTATAAAAAAATAATATTTTTATTTTATTTAAAAATCTAACAAAACAAATTTACAGGAGAGGCAGGCGACTAAATATATATATATATATTGGGGGATTGTGAGATGGCTTGGAGTTTTGGAATCCAAAAACAACAAGGGTTAGGTTTGGGTAAAATATACATTTCATATTTAGGAAGGTCGGTTTCGGAAATGTCAATACATCGTTTTACCTTTCATTGATCAATCAATTGCCTTACGAGGAAGACTAAAATATAAACGTACATATAAACACATTAGACATATACAGTAAAATAATATTGTAAATGTTGTCTTACAAAAAACACAAACTTACAAGCAAGGCAAGACTTTACATAATGTTAGTCTAATACAATTTCAATATAAATAATACACTAGTATATTATATTTCTGTGTTTGATTGTACGTAATTCCATATTTTTCATATTAGTGTCGTTTAACATTTCTGAAAAGAAATCTATTAAAAAATTACGATAGTAGTTTATGTCTAAACGGTATACCATGTACCATTCAAACAAAACTTTCTATTTTGTCTTGAAAACGATATGAAAATAATTATAAGATACAACTATCAGATTAGAATTTGTTTCTATGACAACCAATTTTCAAAGTAAAGGATGAGCTATTGTACATTTTTGTAAATATTAATATAAAATACATTAATTATACTAATAATATGTATTGAACGGTGGTTCAAGTAATATACATTTACTTTTGCGTCAACAGCTGCAAAAACACGGGGGAGATTCAAAACTGGAAGGCTAGACAAAGACACATTGATATAATACATGTTGGATTGTGTCACTGTAAAGAACACATCACTTTGGTGAATATGGAATTGCATAAAGTGATTTTGCATTGTGTGAGTACTTCCGCTTATCGTGTATATTGTGCAAGTATTCCTCTATCATTTATTCTATCCTTTCTGGCACCTAACATCAATTCATGTTTACCATGAGATCTATATATCTGTCTCTCGTAGATTTGACTATGTGCTGTGGTGTTTTGCTTTGTCTTTGTGGATTACTTTATTGTGAGATAAATTTTGTGTTTTCGGACTTGTAATGACTACGTATAAGAATATCGATTGGATATGTTGTTATTTCTACTTCAGTGACAAAAAACTCCCAGAAACCTATTCATTTTCCAAACTGTTATTCACAGATATAATTATCAATTCACACAATCGCAAGAGTTAGGGCGGTGGTTGTCATGTGGCATGGAATGTACGTGTTTTATATGTCACATGGGACCCATGTTGAACACGACGGATCGTAGCGTTCATCATTTATTCAGAAAGACAAGTCACTGACGTGGCCGTTACTGCGACCCGTTACTTTATCTTATCATTCAATTGGCTGTAGAAATATAATCTCATTTCGCCAGTCAATTAAGCTAGGGGGCTTTCCAGGTAGTAAAACAAGTAAAAGTAAATCTGTATAGAAGTAAAGAATACACCATCTTAACATTAGTAAACATAAGAGTAAAGGAATTAAACGAATGGCGCATGCAACACATGTATATTAATCAAAATAATAAAGTCATAGTCACAAAACTATACAATTACGCGATAGCCTTTCTCGCGTTGTTTATCGACACAATAACAATATTTAGTGTACACGCGGCCAGATCAAAACTCCCATTCATGCTCGCCACTGGAAGAGCACAACGGATTTAGAAAAAACAAACAACGTTCATTAACAGAACTCTTGCATGTGCATTGCCGACAACTATCGCCCTTTAAATGAAACAATCTAATTTCTGTCCATATTACAAATCATTAGGTATACCTCACTTACATGTAATGGACACTTCTCCAAACAATGAACTTATTTCATATTGAATGTATTTCAAAAGACATGTTCGATGTTGCAATCTCCGTGTGTAAACTACAAACTGGACAAAATTGATTTTGTTGACATTTGGCCGTTTACGTCTCGATATTGGCGGAACACAAATATCATCAAGTTGCGATAGTACTGTGGAAACACATTCATTACGATAAATGGAGTTGAATGAAACGTCGATGTTCGAAATGCGTGCAGAGAGCACAAATTAGGAGACATAATTAGGTAAAATTATGTCCAATTCGCTCCACTGAAACACAAACCTGTCCAAGTCTCGTTAAATCTACGGAAGCGTTTATAACATTAACTGGAGTTCAATGAAATGTCGATGTTCTGAGTTCGTGCACAGATTACAAATCTGGTTAGCGTCTTTTGTTGTCATTCTCTTAGTTCGCCTCGATGTATCGCATACAAGTCGCGTTAATACTAATTTCTATTTCGCCTAGTCGGTACAAGGAAACAATACTTCCTGTTGAGTTTAATGCAGACGCAGGCAACTGCACACAGTGGTACGTGGCGACTAACTGACTGACTAGTTTAGATTCTAGATATTATCGTGGGAGTTTCATATAACAATTAAACTCCCCGTAAATTATGTTATGATTACAATGTATATGTCTCAACCATTTTCAAACTGGTATGTTTTCGTTAAAATTGTAATATTATATTAAACATAACCATTTGCAAGACAAGCATGATATATCCTGCAAGCAGTTCAAAATGGGGGTTTCTTTTGTGAGTGCATATGTGACCCTGTGCATTGACACAATTACACTTGTGTGTGTGTGTGAATTGTATACAATTCAACTTTAATTAAATATTTGGTAGGAACTTTGTTATTGAAACTTACAAGTATCTCTGAATTGATTCACCACCTGGTGATATATTAGCTGCATGCTCTCCATTTGCAATTTGCTCTTCCTCATCTTCTTCTTCAATATCGTATTGACCACGCCCAGCATGTCCGTTTTCGATGCCCACTCCTACGATCTCTTCTAGTATGATTTCATTAACCCGCATTAAGCTGTGGTCGTCACGGAAACGCACAGCTTCGCCTCTATTAGCACGTGTATTTGATGATGTACCTGAGAATGAGTTAGGCGAAGCGGGGTTAACGTGCAGTTGATTACCTGTGATGTTGAAGGAAGAAAACGCAACGTGATAGAAATAAAAACAAAAAATAATTTTGCAAGTTAGTGTGCTTAGAAGTTAGAGTTGCATTGTCGGAAAAAAATCTGAAACATTTGACACGTAAAGCAACAATTATTTTTGTAAATCCAAGATTTGCAAGATATCAGTCTTGCAAAACATCATCGAGCAATTGGGTAGATTCAGTTTGAGATTCCAGCATCTAATAAAGGGATCATAAAACCACCAAATCACGCGGGATCCTCTGTCCGACGACCGAAGACGGATTATAACAGATTTAATATTAATTATAGTAATCTTTCTTGTTGAATTTACCGGGCGTCTATATACATTATTGTGGCCAAGTTATAACCAAAGGGCTTTCAACTTTCAAGTTTTGCCGACAATAACACTTTGACTGTAAGATGGTATAGTAGATGTTAAGAAAAACTGGAAAGAGAAGAAAATATTAAATTATTGTGCCAGTACATATAGCCAATAGGGGAGAACATTCCATACGTGTAGAATAATTTAGGAAGTCATAGTCACATTCGTGTGCTTACAATATCAGATTTAATATTTGTTGTTAGTTCCAGACCTAAACTCATTTTATAACTCTAATTATGTAAGGCCACTTATACATTTGCATGTAAAAGATCGCCGCCGTTCATTCCCTCCAATTCAATCTCATTCGATTAAGAAATGGGTCTAATTTTGGAACAAACAATAAATTTACGGTACAAAGATGTATTTACATGATTACATGGAGTTTATTTTATCTGTGGCGTTTACGCAATCTATGACAAATGCCCAGGCCATTCATTGAACAATTTCGAGGATTTATATTCGGAAACATAATTGTATTAGAATTAATATGAGTATTATCCCAACACTATGAAATCTGCCTATTTGAAGTTGTTATAGGCATTAGTACACTGTGTTCAATGACATTCTATGAGTAATTAAACATAGTCTTTTTAAAAAACATTAACATTTGTTTAAATTATTAAATATTGTTTTGAGAACAAACCCATTTTAAAATGCAATATATATTTTAGTTTTAATATCATGGTGTTCTGTTAACGTGCATGTATGCGCCACTAAATTTGACATTGCATGCGATACGAAATCAAGTATATACCTTTCATTTAGTTCTTTTTGTTTTCCAAACCGATTACGTAATTCCAATATGTATAACTCCATAATTTTGGGAAAACGTGTAACAACGTGTACTTGCTGTAGTTCTGAAGGTTTGTGCTTACCGAATATTTTCCAGTTAGTCATTCCGTGACTTGTAAATTTCCTAAGTAACTATGTATTTAGACATTGTTTGAATACTGTCGGTGTCACTTTATCTTTTAAGACTGTGTTTGGAAATGCGCCACCACGTTATAGTGACGAAATGCGACATGAAGTGCAGTAGACAGTTCTTAAAACGAATTATTAGACAGGAAACGATTTAATAAAAAGAGAATGCGCACAACAATACTATCGACGTCAGATTAAGTGTCCTTACCTATATTTTTCAATTCTCGCTTATTTTTTAAATGTTTGCCGATTTTTTTCCGCAAGAATACACCCGACATGCCTAATAGAAGAAAAACCAGGATGACAATAATCCCAATCCAGAATGGATCTTCCATTAATCTTTCCATTAAAGTCTTTCCTCGTTCTATGTTGATGTTTTCGCAAAATAATCCTTCAAGGCAAAAAAAGAAAAAAAAAACACTTTTGTTTGCATATAGTCGATGGTTACACGGGGGATTACTTCTACTATATATAATCCGTCGCTCCTTTATTCTAAAGTACCCTGGAATACCCAGTTCTTGCCAGATAATACACGAATTAATAACAGCATGTCAATTATCGTCATTCTATGTGTTGAACCTACACTGCCATGGGACCACTTAACATATAGAATAATAATTATTGACTTACTAACTAATTGTGATGAGGTCAAGGGGCTTATAGAATAATACACCGCTACGTCAATATTAAAACTATCAATCATCAATTATATTACACAATTACACACTGTACACAGCAAAACAATATTTCATTCTAATTACATAGCAATGTGTCAATCTTCCATGACCGAAAACAGAGGCACACTAAAACATTTCTGGACCATTAATAGCAATTAGCACTGAATTAAGGTATTTTAGTTTATTAGGCACAATGCACCAAAGAAAATAAGCCTCAGTTTCCTATCATTGTTCTATACAAGTCCTGCTCACCTTTGAAGCCGGAATCACACGAGCACGAGTACTGGTTGTTCTTGTAAACGCATCTACCATGTTGACTACAGTATGCTTCCGCACACGTGTCATTACCTACATGAAGTATATCAAAAAATAATCGATAATCTGTAAAACAAAGCGCGGCAAATTATATGCCGAGTGATAAATTCGGATTTGCAGATTAAAAACGTATTTTCATTGAATATTTCAATAACCAGCTTATGATCCGATACACACATTTTTATAGGAGCACACTATGTAAATTTAACTCATTAGGTACATAACATAGTAATCTTACTCTGTGTGACGCGGTAACGAGCTTGAAATCCTTCCAGTTCAAAATCATGTGATACGAATTCTATGAACAGTGTATTCAGTGTTGACTGGACAGTTAGTACATCCTCAGTGGTGATGTTACACTCGTCTCCGCACATAATCTGGCCAATCTCTCGCCGTTCGCTATACAACAAGTAATTATACACTCTCAGTTTACTTGCACAGTGAGCAGATCCGGTCATCAGACACCCTTCAAATGTCACAATTATGTGTGAATCCTGTGGTCCTCGAACGATGATTGTGAGATTTGTGTTAATCGGATAAGGATTTGGATAATTAAGGCTAGAGATGACTCCACTGGTTGTCAGATCGCTATGCACATCAATAACGACTTTAGCGTGTTTCACTGTGAAGGAGAATGTACACATAGGAAACTCTCAATAAAATCGTTTAGCGATGTAAAAATAACAGCATGATACGTTAATGGAACAATTTGTTAACACAAGACACATGTAATATGAATGTCAATTTTGGTTTGCTTATTAATTTAGATGATGTACTTTTGGCAATTTCGTGAACTAGATCATGTAAATATATCACAATAAGTTTTGAAAAAATCCCAGGAGAGAAAAAAAATGTCCTAGTGTGCACCCTGGGCATTTCCCCCAATCGTCTCATTTATAATGTACTTTTTCTAAGAGAATACATATACGGTAAAATATGAACGTGTTCACTATTTGATTTCCAAATACATCATTGTTATAATTGAATAGTAGAAGTGCCTGTTATTCTAAACCATTTCTAGATATTTAGCTCGCCATGTAAGATAAGGTTTTTCCAAATCACGTGTTACCTGCAGAGAATGTTGCTAAGTATCCCGTCGATCCATTGAATTCACTATGAAATATTACACTCATCGTAGACTGGTATGAGACAAACTTCATGACTGAGATGTCTGAGCTGTGATCCCCGCAGTACCTTTCAGTACGCCGCATGCCGACTCCATCCAAAAAAATCACAACGTAATCATCATTGCAATCGGCAGAATCTTGCAATTTGAACTGTTCGAATTGTAGATACACGCGATAACCTCGTGGTACTCTTATATTAGTACGGCAATCCAAATTGGAAAGGTATTTTTCCGGGAAATTAAAACTATGTAGCTGCCCCCGTCTTCCTGTAATTGTCCTATTGAGACAAGATAATACATCGACGATTTCGTAATATCCGTAAAATCCCGTATTTCTTATAGAATGATCTGTGTGGAATGTGATTTCTGTAAAATTCGTAAAAGACCAAAACGTCAATTCATCCAGATGCTCGGATTTGTTTCCACATAAACGAACACATTGCGCGTCGTCTTTTAAACTTAGGAAGTCATAAAGGCATTCACTGTGATCCTCTAAGGCGAAAACTAAAAACGCTATTTTTATTCGGTATCCAGAAGGCACTTGTACTACAGTCACATTGTTCACGTTGTTGTCATATTTGTGCGGAAAGTTTGGACTGCTAAAATTAACCATACCGCTTAGGAGTAATTGATATGGTTGTTCATCAACTTGTGGCATAGCTGAAATCAAAAAAGGAAATGTGAAAGACTTAGTCGATACCCTGGAGATTAATATATACATCGTCAAGGCAAACCGGACTAAACCTGGAAACACAACCCATCCCCCAGCAAGAAGCAAAAGCAACCATGTAAAAAAACGATTCTCGTAAATAAATAATTTAGACCGCGTAGTATTTCCGCACTAGACCGTTAATTTGCGGGACCCCAAATCAGCTAAGTGAATACAGCATGAAATTACGCAAGTTTGATGAGACTAATTACGTACATTTATCATGCTTGCGGATCACCGTATAATAAGTTCCTCTTTCATAAAAGGTGATCACCCCTTACAACACAATATATATGACTACAGGGACTAATACCACGTGGATGCATCCAATCGTGTATTTTCATCATGCAATCGCTGCTTACAACCTTCTACCGATATTAAAACCTATGAAATACGATTTGCTCCATTGAAGCTGATACATTTGATGATCAACTCTCTTTGTTGATGATTATACAATGACCCAATCAAATAAGAAATTTCTATATGTATTGTAATTACCCAAATAACTCACATAATGATTTTTTTTGGCAAATATATTTGGCTTTTTTATTGCATAGTTCATCTCTCCAGTACATCCTGTCCACCACTCTCAGAGCACCATTTGAAGTTTCAAACCGTTGTGTTAATGACAGGCAGTCATGATTGGATGTGTTACTCGGTTGACGGTTGTACTGACGGTCGTCATCCCCAAAACCTGGGTACCAAGCTGAAATGGTATATATGCATAGCCACAGCTGTTATCAAGAACGTTCATATATGCAAAATAGATATACGACAGATATACAGAAAGATATAAGCAGCTCGAAGCCTAGATGCGGTGTCAAATGTTTCAAAATGATTGATCAGCGCACAACTACTTCTCTGTGTTCATGCATTAGATATTAACGTGTTTTTTCCCCACAAAGTACGTTATTTATTCAAGTCAGTCCAAAATAACTATTTAAAAGATGTATGTGAGATGTATCATTGAATACAGAACGATGTTACCTGTAAAGCTAAATGGCTGCCCATCATGCCACGTCCATCTCCCTTCACTCTGGACATCACTACCACTCAACCAATAGACATCCCCCGCTACATACCCGTTATTCCACCTAATAAGCTCTTCCAGAAAATAATACTGATCTTGTGCAGTAATACTCGCTAAGCTAGCGTTATAGATATCACACACAGACGACGCCACCGTCCAGGACACCTCATCAAGTTTGCTCTGGTTTATTAGGTAGCATATTCCATTATAAAAAATCCACCTGTCATTGTCACAATATTCAGGTCCTAGAGAGACCAGAGCCTGCATTTACTTTTATCGAAGAGCACAAAAGCAGTTGACATATTTTCTGGTTATTACACAGACATTGTTACAGTTTCAAAAGAACGAAATAGTAACTGGTTAAGAGAAAAATATTGACAGACCATTTGGTGTCTAAGGGGACTTAGTATAAGAAGCGGTTTTGACCCAAACTGAGTCACATCCGAGCTGATAATTAGACTTTTCCTACACTAGATTGTTACACTTGTGGAACATAAGGCTACGTGATATCATACTAAATAGTATGAAAGCATCTTACACTGTTTGATCTGAGTTTGTATACGATACATACATTAAGAAACCCAGTGGACACGTCATTGATAAGAACTGAACAAAATTGGATGTTACTAATGGCATTAGTTATTAATACTTTGTTACGACTGTGAATACAAATTTCCAATAAATTCAAAAAAATCTATTATTTATAAAATAAGACAACCCTTGACATATTTAAGTGATTAATTATAAAAGTCATCTTTATCACAAAATGTCGGAAATCATCCTGCGGGAATTTATGAGTTTGGACCCATAAATATCTCTCTGCGATAAGCTCAATCATATCGGCAAATGTTATACTAGCGAGGTTATTTGTCTACTGAAACCGATGCAAGGTTAAACTAGTTGGATGCCTTCCATAGAAATTGAACGCAATGTTAGTGGATACAAAATTATTTGACCGCAGATATATACTATAATTATTGTTTAGCAAAAATATGTAATAATATTTAGTATTATTATACATCTGTCACCGTGACGCCATAAGTTACAGCGTATCGTAATTTTATGGTATTTTACGGGGTATTTTCATCCTACCATATTAGGAAAATCGAATTCCAAATATGGAATGATTACGCGCGTAAGCGTCCTCTAATAATAAAAACAAACATGGCTGCTACCAGGGTTTGACCAGACTCCACACAAAGAAGTTCGCTGATTCTGTTCTAAACATTTTGATTTTCGGCATTCCCATGGTGTATCCTTGGAAGGCAAAGATTAGAATAATAATAAGGTTATTACAAGGATACCTCAAAGTATGCACTCAGACAGTACGCCGTCGCCTCGACCTTCGCCGCGCGTCGTTCGATACTCCCGCGCGCTGTGCTGTATTCGTGCATAGTTTGAGGTATCCTCGTAATAACCTCATAATATTATCCAAACCTATAAAGTAAATAAGAAAATGGGGAAAAAAAACATTCAATACCCGCAGCTGTTCTCTTAACATAAAGAAATGTTTACCCCAAGGTCTCGTTTAATATACGGTAATTCTGTATTGTATACGCCGAAAACAATCACTCACCTCGCTGTACACTATACACCGCATTAAATCCTTCAAATGTGCGGGAATGATCTGTGTGAAACCTGATTATGAGCAAATTAATGTCTGTGACCCGCCGTAAGAGTTTGATACTGTCCGTCTGGTTGCCGCAAACAGTATCGGGTTCCTCTTCACCACCAGGTGTGAATATTTGAATATAGTCGTACTCGCATTGGCAGTCGCCACCTTCCTCCATGACAAAGTCTAAGAATTCCAAGATGATTTGATATCCCTGAGTAACTTGAATCACTATATCACAGTCCATGTTATTGGCATAGTTGTCTGGGAAGGACCAGCTGCGGATGTTACCATTTGTGGCATTCCAGAATTGGTCGCAGTTCACCTCTCTAGGTGGCGCCACTGTGCTGGCTGCAAGACACATATTCTATTAAATAAACCTTGAGTGATATAGATTTCGTCTTCCACATGATGTTCAAACGGTAAATTGTGCTACCTTAATTAATCTATTTATTATGAACCGAGCAGGATTTGTCGTACTAAGGTGGAAAACAATGCTTAAAGGGCGGCAGTCGTCGTGCCGCGTCCTGTTCGATATGGGACTCATAGCGACGTATACAACGCGTGTAAAATACATTGTTTATTTACGTGAAATTCGAACACGCGCTGCGTGACGACCACCGCGCTTTAAAACGCTACAGTCATCACACAGCGCGTGTTCGAATTTCATGTAAACAAACAACGTATTTTACACGCGTTGTATACGTCACTATGGGTCCCATATTAAACAGGACGCGGATTACGACTGTAGCGCATCATTTAAGACGCACAATATTTAAGACGCGACGATAAATATCCACATTTCTAAAGAACATATTTGACTGGTTGAATAGACAGAATCAAAGCAAAGCATCCTCTGCACATACTCCATATAATATATTAGATTTATATCGTTTTTTCATAACGTTTTTTCTTTCTTCAAAAATCTTTGGATCTTTGTGTTACATTATCCAGGGTAATATAACACCGTTTTAAAAACTTCGCATTTGTGGTTATAGAAAACATCTATTGAATACACTTTATAATAGTAGCACAATGACGTCAATGTCACAATGATGTGCGAGACATTTATTTTATGTTCAATTACAGACAGTTGTTGTGATTAATCTTTTCGAATCGATACAATAGCAATAATTTCTTTCCTTTGATGCGCTACATGAGGCGCATTAGCTTCCGTGTACTATATATTTAGTGTATTCACCGCGCCTAATAATTTAATATTGACATCAGTGTTAATCGATTCATTGAAAACTTCGCTCTATAATTGTTCTGTTAGTCGTGAAGGGAACGTAAGTTTCGTTCGAAAACAGCATAGAAATATAAGACAATTACAGAAAACTTAACATTCGCACCTTTTTCTTTTTACAATGAAAAGGTTTGACATTTTGAGGTTATGTATTATTGATTTAATTTAACTCGCTACCACTACACAGTCACGAGTATTCATGACTATTTTTACAATCATTGATTATTTTCAGACTAGTTTTCGTTAACCGTCCTTCCAAGAAAAAACACATATATTGATTGGTGAATTCATTTGTCTTTACAGAAAAGAACCCAAAACCATTGAGCTTTTTAAATATCGATATATACAATCATCAACTTTAAAGAGCAACTATCACGACAATGCTTTCAACATACCTCCAATTGCCAGCTGTTTGCATATATATCCATTTGTAGCATGACAGTCTCTGTCATTCCAGTAAAGTCGACTGGTCACGCCATATCCCTTCGACGGGAAGTGGAATATCTGCCTGAGCTCGATGCAGTCTTCACCACTGAGACCGTCGTCTGTGGGCTGCCGACCGAAAAATTCAAACGCGCTCCAGCCAGGAAACCAATCTTGGATAAATAAAATAATATTGGGAATATATTTAATGGAAAATATAAGCAGTATTTGATGAGTCAATTATGCATCGTAGTTTTTAAAACACTCAATATTACATTAATGTTATAGAGTATCTGTTCCATTATTGTGTTTCAGATTATCTCTACCATATATTTCGCTTATATAACAGTCAATGCAGTGTAGTTGCTAATTTACCCCCAAATAGCGATAAAACGTACATACAACAATATCTTATATACGACGGGAAGAACACACTTTGGCACGAGTGATTTACTACCCGAGTATTGCTATACTAATATAGACAGTAACCTATTATTAATAACTTAATTCACGCACATTAACAATCAATAGGCGAACATGTCATGTCACGTATGTTAATTCATTTTTTTATTATCATCATCATCATCATCATCATCATTTTTCATACTATATTGATATTACAAAACTAACAATTATAGAATAATTGCTGTAATTCATTAGCCTAAATGTCATATAAAAATAGTATATTTACAGGCAAATTACTTATGAACATGCAACACACGGCTACAGGCGCCTAGGCATTGTCAGCAGTCGCGCAAAGCACTACTCCATGCTGACCGCCCAACTTACGTCTGCCTTTACCTATGCAATGTCTATTAATAAAGATCCGTATATACTCAAGGCAGTTTATGCCGAATACAAATGTCGCACTCTTAGACATGATATTTCCCATATGCTATATATAATGAAAAATTATTATTGTACTTAGTACAGACTAAATTATATGCATTTTTTTAATGTTGAACAATTTTAGGATTCGTATTATCACGCCATTTGCAAACCATATCGCCGAGTACAATTTTGCGATATGAAGAAAAACCCCTTTGACATTTTCCATCACATTTCTGACTCTTATATTGTTATTTTGATATCATCATGATAGCATGCATCGATCATGCTAATTGTATGACGTACATGACATATATTTTCTTTTTTATATTTGATCGTATCTCCTAAATCTATAATAATTCTTGCGACAGAATTTATTGGAGACTGTACAGGTCGCAGCGAGCTTCCTGTGAACAGAAATCAAAACGGGAATCTCTGACAAATGAGTGATAATTTATAATGAGCAATGTATTCTTCATCATTTCGACCTGACATTCTGTCTGTATGTTTTAAGATGTTCTTGGCATTTTGATATTTATTTCAAACGATGGATTGCCTCAATACTCATACGCAACACCGTGTTTTACGATACCGAAAGACAGAATGGATGTAAAGAGATTACATCTTTTTATAAATAAATGGTGACTGTGCAAGTAATAGTAATACATACTTCGGTATTTTGCAAAATTGATTCTAGCTTTTTCTTATTATAAACCGGATGGGAAACTGTCACAGCGCATCACAAATAATGAACACGCTCATATTTCACTATTAAATTTTTACTATTGTTCAAACTGTACATATAAAAGCAATATAATAAAACCATATCATAATTGCGCATAGACAGGTTGCGGATATAGAATGCTCTGTGTGGCCTTAGTTTCACGCTAAATATGTTAAATATAATTTTGTGACAGCGCCTTATTGCTACATGATGTCAGATGTCACGATGCGGTCATTAGGTATCTTAGCACCGTGTTTAACATGGTATTTCCACACCTATACCAACACATTTCGGCTGCATATTCATAAATTGTTACCTTTCACATTCTAAGACGACACGATACACTTGCATTTCAGTTAAAAGATTAAACAATGCGTGACCCCGAAATACTATCCACACAAACAAATGGAATCCTGCGTGACGATGTCGAGATACCGAAGTCACGCTTGATATGAATAAGTAATGGCGTTCTTATCTATATTCTGTTTTAAAGTGTTGTGAACGCAGGCACTCCAGTATAGGTTTTCTTCATCAATAATTAATTTATCTGTTGATAGATCGATCAACGTGACTTGGTGTTATAAATATATCAATAACCGCTGTCTAAAATGTGTTTGGGGTCACAATCATGGAAATGGAGTTAACATTACGATACTCTGAGAACGTGAACATGTAGACTGTTTTTACGAGCTGCATTTGAAGCAACAAAACAGAAACAATTACTGTAGTCTGTCTGTCGCATATTATGTGAACAACGGGGATATTTCACTTTTAGCAAAAGACGGAGGAAATTGTACCATGGTATAGTAGCTAATATACATCACAGACAATCGTATTGACATTTGATTTGCACTGTCCCACTCTGTAGTGTAAAATTAATTAAAGCGGGAGGGTTGTCACCTGCACACGCGCTGGAATTGAGTCCCAAGCGACGATAACAACACACGCTAAAAACACAAAGGCTCATGGGTAGACGCTTGTTTGTAAACAATGACATGCTATGGCCATCTGACGCATGCGCATGTGACGACTACCCCGCTTTAATTAATTACTAGTAATTAATTAATTAATTAATTAATTAATTAATTAATTAATTAATTAATTAATTAATTAATTAATTAATTAATAGATTATTTGTGTGATAATAGTATTCCCTCAAATCATCGTCAGATCGGAAGAGGGATTCCAGTATAAAATTCTCGTGGTTTAGAATATATTCAGATGGGATTTTTTCTACCATGTTTGTCAAAAGTTTCGTCCAATATCTGTATTTAACACATACCAGTAAAGTCGAAGTTGCTATGGTCCTGCCACACGTAGTCAGCTTCGTGTATTATATCATGTCCGCCTATCCAAAATGCTGCGTCTTCAGACTCCATGCTAAAGGCAAAACACATAAACATAGTGGGACAACTTGTGACTGGTTTGCAATACTCGGGCAGACAAATCTCCATGTTAACCAGCAGAGGACTTAACGTGTATAAATATAATGGCGGTTTGCGATACAAAATTCAGGGCGCCAAAATGTCTAAGGTTTTTCAATATGATAACTGAAGAATAATAAACCTAATGCAGCGGGCGCCACAAAGCAGCGATTGTAAAAATTTCCCCATCTCTCTACAAATTTCCCCTGGAATAACATCCCTTGGAATATCCTTAGCGGTGTTTGTTTTGACTTTAGCGCCTTTGTTTAATCCAGCGTCTCTGGATACAACCATTGTCACCAGGATTGCGGGTGGTAACAGTTATACACAGTATATGTATTTTTACCCACGTGTTGTGTTGAGGATGAAAATTCAAATCATGATTGTAAATATGGCTGACTATCCTCCATATTCAAACTATTGACTAGCGCTGTTATGAATCACGTTCAAGATGCTGCCCACGGACCGTTGATTTTTGAGGGCGATGTTTCTCTGGTGAAAACCATTTTCAAAGAAATTGCGTGAAATACTATTAAAATGGTGAATATTTGCATCATGGGAGATTTTTACAATTTAGCAATATGAATTTATTATCTAATTACAAGCGTAGAATTTGATCCCAAATTCGAACACCCCACAGACAATATAGAGGTACTTTCGATAATTGTCAACGATTGAATGCACAACATACACTACTAGGAATCTTCTAAGAGAGATTACAATGCTCCAGATAAAATTGATAAGGAGAGGCAGTTTTTATGATTAGATTATTTTAACGCCACTGTATATCGAAGTAATTGTAAGTGTTATTGTTCTGTGATTTAACTAAGAAAACACGTTCTCTTTATTTTTAGAAATTTAAATTGATTGCAGTTTAATCCAACCAGCCAATCAATGATCGCCATGCGTAATTAGGTCATTTGAAAATGTTATTCCAACCGCCAATAGAAATTGTGAAATATTTTGTAAAAACTAAGGGAATATTTGTTCTGTCAATAGTATGATATGATCAATTTTAATGATTTCCATCCAAACAGAGCATGTGTCGTTATTGGCAAGGCTATGACAATTTCACTATGTTTTTCCAATGCGCAATAATCTGAACGATTGCTGATTACTATATCACCAATTTTACCAATCAGCTAATTACCTTTAACACTTTGAAAGTCAAAGTTATCGTTCGTCGCCATTAATTATTCAAATAAAATGTTGATCAACAACTTGCTATCGCGAAACAAAAAATGCATTAACCATCAAACTGTTGACGAGAAACACTATGGTTCCAAAAAGCTGGCTAATCGCAGTTGATCGAACACAGTCCAAAAAAAAGCGTTATTATGCTTTGACTTTCAACATATCGCCTTATATTTTCATTGGCGTGAATAATAATATTGTAGCAGATATTAAATTATTGCGTTCTCCAGGTCACGGGGTGTTACATAACATGCCGTTAATCGAGAAGGAAACGCTTCAATTTCCCAATCATGCACAAAAAACAAACATACTTAAAAAATATAGCACCAATTGTATTGACACATATCGGTGTATATGAGTTTTTCTGTGCACGAAGAGGAAATTTATGACGATTTTGTAGTCGGCTTGATATCTGGTACCAGGGTCCCGAAATACATGTTGTTTTGCTTGTCTTTTTGTCGTCCATTCAGTGTAATCAATCATTTTTTTTATAAAACATCCACCTGCTTATTTGCGTTACCATGGCAACGAAGTACATATGTTAATTGTATGTATGGTTCAATATATTTACAACTTTTCAAATTGCAATTGTTAACGGGAAAGTTTATTTTTCGTGGCCACAACAATATACTGTTTACAATATACGACATTACACGTTGTTGGGCTACCCACAATAACCCCTCAAAAAGCTTCTTTATTTGTTGGTACACAGTGTTTTACACACAATTTTCAATTCTAGCAAATATAGACAACGACTAGTAGCCTCCCCATTGATGGACCTCCAATGTTAAGTTGACATGCATAATTTTATAAATAACAGAGTGTGCAGGAAACTTAATTACTGTAACATGTTATATACTGCAAAGTGGACCACATTTATGTGAACTACAAAGGTAACACCTTTACCTGTTCTGTACAGCGGAATTTATAAAAAACTGCTCTTCCATACTGTGTATGCTGGCTAAGTGAGTCCCTTCCGCCAAACAAGCTCCGGACGCCTCCTGCCATGTCTTTTTGGTGTGCACAATTTCGTAACAGTTATCGCGAAAGTTCAGCCAATCGAGTGGACAAGGCGACAACGCTGCATCTACTATATCTACAGCATCAAACACGGCATAAAAACCGGACATTGTTACTAAACCATCAGTAATGAAATGTAAGATTATAGTATTATTGGTTGATTGGAAAACTAACTGGTTTTGTTTCCCTTCCAAGTTGCCACAGAGTACTGAAGTAGAATTCCCAGTTGATATTTCGACATAATCTCGACAAGACGAAACGTCGTCAATGTCAGTACCTTCTGTTTGAAAATTAACGAACCGCAACAAGACTGAAAATCCCTCCGGTACTTGTATTGTAATAAAACAGTCTTGAGAATTCGGGTAATTTTCAGGATAGTTAGGACTCGACAAGGTCCCATTCCTTCCCGTTATAGTTTGATTCACACAAGACAGTTTCGTATAATACTCTGCTACAAATCCCGAATTTTCAATGAGGTAGTCGGAAGTGAACTCAAGTTCAATAATATTGCGTACGGAATCCGCCACTAACTCCTTTCTTGAATATTTGTATATGCTTCCACAGAAAAACGAGCGGTGATTCCGTTCAGGTCCGTCAGCGAACACCTGGACCACGTCAGTGTTACACTCCCCGTTAATAGTTTCATTTTGGATATCAAGCTCGGTAATCTCGAGCCTTATCCGTTTCGACCAATCGACATGTATGATAATATGGCATTGTAGATTTGGAAAGTAAAATGCCGGGTAGTTCCAACTTGTAACGACACCCGAGTCCGCTGTCATTGTCAGGTTGCACCCTGTAACATGTAAAGTGAAATGCATTGATACCGTTATGCTATTGGTAAGTCTAACCCTCGGCTATACGTAATACGTAAGTAAAGAACAATAGCTTTTATGAACATGCCTGGCAATGCGACAGAAACCATGGAGAAGTATTTGTCAAGTTGCATATACTTATTTATCACATCCCACTGTTGTTATGCATGCTATAATTGGTCGAGACTCGGTCACATGACATTAAATAAAAATGGATATTACATGGTATAATGCCCGCCAAGTGGATATTACATGGATGACATCACTGAAACTACTGCGCAACGATA
Source organism: Saccoglossus kowalevskii (assembly GCF_978046115.1). NCBI lineage: Eukaryota > Metazoa > Hemichordata > Enteropneusta > Harrimaniidae > Saccoglossus > Saccoglossus kowalevskii. The sequence continues at coordinate 23,190,387 of NC_140646.1, read as the reverse complement.
CTGCGCATAACAAATTGTCGTTCGCTGCAGTGGTGCTGCCCCGGCCGATTTTGCTTTTGGGCTTGCTTTAAAGGATTTTGAGGAATTTTAGCCATCCAAAATATACTAACGTGTCAAAATCGATATTAAGTAAGACACTCCGTTTTGATGTTTAGGGTATTCCTTGTACGGCCGCCACTGAAACGTCGCATCCGGGATCGCTGCCGGGGATCGCTGTGGCGTGTTCTACGCTGTGAGCATTTCTGCGCATGCCACGCCGATGCTCACCGAAAACGCTCTAAGCTGTGTACAATATGAAGATGTGGTACATTCGTGAGAATGTAATTTCAGTCACTTCCACGGCACGACATTTTTATCTGGCGAGTGGTCAAATAACTTGCGTTTGAGAATTTCTCAATTCATTTCAAAAATGTTATACACGATAAATTTTAGTGATTCACTAAAAATCCGTAGCTGCAACTAACATTACTGTGTGTATTTTGCGCTTCGTTCATAGAAATTTAAAAAAGAAAGAAAAATGTTATCTCCGGGTACCTTAAAGATAAGCATGACAATATCCTTTTTTCAGAACGACACTAAACATGGTCCCATCTGTAGTGGCTGACTCGGAAGTTTTGTGGAGCCTCTAAAGACGCAAATGAGCGTAGGGCGTTATTTGGCGTACATAAAACAACATGAATAAACCTCACAACGCCAAAATACGGATGCGAATTTTTGTCACCGCTATATAGTATTAATCGATGTATTCTAGTTGCAAGTCCCATTTCATTCAGCCATGGTTGCCAGTACTACGTTTTAGATGTTGTATCACTTTGAACATGTTTTTTTAGTATGTTAAAACGAGAGACTCGTCACCTGCGCACGCGCGGGAATTGAGTCCCACGCGACGACAAAAATGCAAAGGCTCATGGGTAGACGTTTGTTTGTAAGCAATGACACGCTATGGCCATCTGACGCATGTGCAGGTGACGACTCCTCCGATTCAAAGTTATTTCTGTGTCTAAGAATTACCTTTAATTATCGTATTGTGTATAGGTCGTGAAACTGGTAAACATGACATGGCATACTCGCTCCTTGGGTAATTATTTCTTAATTAGATGTTCTCGTCCATATTGCAATTTTAACACATCAGTACCAGTAGTTCAATCACAATGTTCATTGCCAAGGGTATAATACGAGCTTAGTCAGTAAATTGACAAGCTATGAAAGGCTTCCTTCTAATTATCGACGCGTTTCATAATGTATTAATCACGATTGATAAATAATGCATAAATACATAACGTTTTTGTGGCGAGGAAACTCACCATTTGTGCTGTCCAGACTGTAATACTTTGCGGTATAACCTCTCCCACCGAATTTGACATCAGCTGTTAGTTTAACAACCATGATGTTGCTAGATGATTTGAACCTTAGTTGTCTCAGTTCTTCGCCGATGTATTCGCCGCAGATTATTTCTTGCGGCTCCGTGTTCGTGCCTCGAGTATATACGCTAACACTGTCGTAACTGCATTGCCGTTCATATTCGATTTCGACGCTGGTAAACTATGAGTAAACAAAAACAAAGTTATATATTGCAGTGCCTGAACATTATTCGACTTTTTTTTTTTCAAAAGCGTAAAAAAAAGGATGTTGCAAACAATCAACTGGTATTTTATGCGACGATTGATTTGATACTAAACTGTTCAGAAAAGGGTACATAGTACCGGATATCCTTGAAATACCAGAAATATTCCCATTAAGGTAAGGAGCCTACTCATGAATAAAAAAAAATACACAGAATTTATTCATTTTGCAATAAATAGTACAATATAAGGTAATTAACTGTTTGGTTCAGCAGCCTCGAGAAAATGATGGTTGTAGTTTTAGTGGATAGTTGCCATTTTGTCAGTATAAAACGCTTTTGTTATAGGTTTATATGGCAGAGATAGTCAACTTTCCTTCGACATTATATTCTATGAAATCATTTTATGAATAGCGATTTTTGAAAAATATTAGTTCAATTCTTTCTTCAAAATACGTCACTATACACACAAATAGATGTTATTTCATTGTGCTATGAGACAATAGTTTCATGATTGTACATATAATCACCGATTTAATGAACTAATGAACATTATCATGCGATTTATTACAAACTTTCTAAAAAATTGTGAGCAGGTCCATCGAGAAATATATTGTAAAGCTCGCAATACATCGAGATATTTACATATTTTGAGTTCAATCTCCAGTACCTGTCAGGTTATTGGAATTTGTTTTACAAATGGGAATTACCGACAATTATAAACACTGGACCGTCACGAGATAACAGATAACGATGTGTATTCCATATATCATGGCAGTTCGGTGTAATAACTTCCTAAATCTCCATACTGAATAATAAAAATCCCTGCAATCTGATTGGTCAATGCAACCAGATTGAACTTTTGACATCATGGCGTATCACAAAATAGGCCAATATACACAGTATTTTTGTTATTGATAATTATAATAATTCGAATTTTTTCAGATTTTTTCTCAAATGCGTGTTTGATAAAAACGCATATACAGTATTCGAAACCTCATTCACAAATTCTCCTAACCCCAATTTTTCCTAACATACATTTGTTTCAACTATGTCTATTGGAGATTTGTCTTGAATTGTGAAACGGTCACCGTTTTAATCGACTTTAAAATTAGTATCTATGATACTAAATCATTTTGCAGCCCGTAAATATAACGATGATTTCAAAAATCACTATTTTGCTTTATCGCAATAGGGTAAACTACTGAACGACAATCGGCGTTCATACACGACGATCGGTTATGCAAATGAGCAAGAACGCTCTATGATGCCTTGATTACGCGCTCACAAACTACGATTTCTGTCAGGTTTTAGACATTAGAAGCTGCGAAATGGATAAATGGGATGATCTCCAAAGGCTCGAAAGAAATGAAAATTACCAAACTCGTTTAATAGATCTCATATTATAGGATCACTCATGAGTTATCCTCTATTTAAAACTTTATGCTCAAAGCGGGAAAGTGCGCACTACTACTGAGTGTATCCGCCATGTTTGTTTGAACGGAACAGGTTCAATATAATAAAACATACTTGTGAATTGCATTTTCCTTTGAAGATTTCTCTGAACACAGTAGTAGACGGCGCGAATAACGCCACATAAGGCCCCGGGAATGCTGCCAGCGTGGGATTATCGAGTAGACTATAACTATAAGGACTTGACAAAAAATGACTCCACAGGCTACAACTAAATGACTCCAGCACACGAAACATGAATAGGTTTTGATTACTAAATTATCTGAGATTAGAATAGCTTCAAAATGCCATCAATTCATTGAAAAAAACTAAGCTTACCTGTAGATAAATGCTAGCAAACAACGGCGCGTGAATGAAAGCGACGCAGACGACACCGTCTGGGTACTGATAAGGATAATTGGGTGACGTAATTTGTCCGCCTTTTACTGTATCAGTTCTGTATTCAATGCAACCTGTTGGGGGTTTTAATCATACCGAATATTAAGTACAAAAAACTGTCGAGTCCCCAGCGGGGTGTATCCAATAACAAATTACACAAATTTGTCGTTCTGAATCTAAGTATCGAGGCTGACAGAAAATCGAACATTTTAAAAATTTTCTGATACTTTTTTTTTTAAAACTTCTATAAAGTGTTTCTAAAATCATTTTACGCAGTGTTGCGTTGCTTTCGACAAGTAATATTACTAACTATGTGCGACACGAATAAGTCTTATAGTTGAATCGATCAAATTGCCACGGGAAGATGCTGCTATACACGGTGTATGTCAAAGGCAATGTGGCGTGCATACAGCTACAACTTTTCAACAACAAAACAGAGCGGAACGGGTCACTCCGTGTCAAGAGAATACCCCATATCCAATTATTAAGTCTATAACAGAGAACAAACGTTAGCTGCTTACAATAACGCCTTCATAATGTATTATATTTCCCAATTTACCAGTATAATGCGTAGTAAATTATTTTGAATATCAATTTTCGCTTCTGATATGAAATCAACCCGTCAAAAAAAAAATGGGATTACTATAAAAGGGGTGATTTAAATATCTGCTGGGGTTTCAGCTGAAATTGACTAGGGTCGATGAAAAGAAGTAATCAGCAACTTGTGCACTTTCTCAATTATTCATCATAAAATGCCAAGACATGATTGATCGGTATTTCATTACTCACCCGCTATCTCATTTCCCGGGAATTCGCAAAAAGACGTGGAAGTTTCGAACCATTCTCCATGACTGCTTTGTACAAGAGCACTGCGGAAATACAAAATTGATTGCAAAACAGTAAATACAAGAAATACGAATTATTATCACACCGGAAGTTGTTAATCGAAATATACACATAAATAAATTATTCCACCCTTTTCATCCAATGAAGTACCAGTATGGGTTATCTCAGTAATTCTGGTATAGTTGTGTAATACGTTCGGCACAATAATATGTGTCACTGGTACGTACGTACGTAGCGTGTAAGTATTCGATCTAATGTTCGCGGCAACACAACATGTTTAGTTTAGCATGAATCAAATCGAACATACGTATTAACACTAAACAAAAATCGGGGAGTCTGTAGTGTATGTTGAGTAAAGCTGGCGATGAAGCGAAAATGCGGGATATATTTTGACGTGATAATATGGCTTCAGAAAAACTACGCCTCGCGCACGCATGCATGTGATAAATCACTTTCTTTTGTTTCGGTAAGTAATATACTACCTCCATGCGATGAACAGTTTCCACATACCCCTTACCGGAGTGATTGTGGAATATGCAACTTTCATTTCAACTCACGCAGTCATGAAGCGCGCGGTCACATTTCGTGTAAACTTTGTATCCGTCGCATGAGTCCCCTATCGAACACGGCACAGGGCGACGACTGTGGCGGTTTTATATGTGCTGTGTTCATGTCGAGGTACCTTACTCATACAGTTAATCCGATTACAAAACTTTGTGTGGGTAAGTTTTTTGAGAGCAGTGTAATGCCTTACGATCGGGGCAACTAAATATCGGAGACAGGTATTTCTAAAATATTCCAATGGCTTCTCATTCTTATGCATCGTGTGTAGAGTAACATGATAGTTTGACATGTAAATGATTCAAGTATATTTGCCGACACGTGTGATATTTTGTTCGAATACCTAAATTTACGTATGGCGACATTGTCTGGGATACGGCGGCAATTGAAATCTAAAATTTATCTACCAAGACAATGTAGTGATTATAAAACGATTAGCGATGCATTATGATGAGTAAAATGTCGGACTGTAGTTGAAAAAAAAGTCACATAAAATCCATCAATTTTCTATAAACGCGCGATGCGTGACGTGTGTTCATATCCATCACATACCTGAACTCGACACAACCAATACCACGTGATTCTATCTGCCAGTAGAGAGAAACTTCGCTTCTATTGGGCGCTTGGGTGTGTGATACTACGTTCATCGTGCCGCAGTTTTCAATTGCCGCCACGTTGCCAGGTAACGGAGTAGTGAAGTTGCCGCCAAATTGCCCATTTCTCGCTAATACCGACGTGATGTAAAAACGCTGAAAGGCACCCACGCCAGCAGCGCTGTGTAAATGAACTACAAGAAAAAAAAAATGATGAAATTGGTTAAATCTTCACGGAAGAAGGCAACAAAGTTCAGTTCACATCCCTAAAGCGTAACACATTTGACGCATCTCAATACCTGTTATTAAAATACCAAAGAACTTAATTTAATATCGGGGGCTGGTACATCTAATAACCTTTGATCAGAAGAGAAGTGCTGTACGATTCAGGCCGATCGTTTTCCACTCAAATAAAATCATACGTCTAGGCGTATACCAAATTAAGCTTAACAGAATGCGTCGAGGCGTGCGATAAATTCTTTTGCAGAGTGTCGCGATTATTTGATAAGCTGTCTGAATGTACAGAGAAGAGAATTATAAACGCAAATAACGACATCACGATTCCCCACTAGACATACCATGCCACATTTCCGATACAGCAATTTTGTATTCGGTATGTTTCGATTGACATTCCCTCTATAAACCTAATTGATGACATTTTGATAAGGAGATTGAAATCGATGAATATCAGCCTGAGTATATTCAATCCCATTCAACGTAAATTCCCTTACTTTAACATCTCCTCTGTTTGGGTTTCACTTGTGTGATTTCGAACTTACAGTTCCCATTGACTGTTATTTCGATAGAATACAAGGATGCATCCTCTGAGGATCGACACGTGCGAGGAATCCATAAACAAGACCAAAAAAAATCAATACCGATTAATTTTCGCTGTCAGGGCATGTCGAAATCTAAATCGATGAGAACATAGCGTTTTTCTACACTTTCACTATAAAAAATATCATTTTCACCTTTTGCAGTTGAGGTTGATGCTCTCGAATTGAGCTACTTCTCCCTCAACAGCTGGTGTACTTATTCACGTACACACAACTTATTTGTTTACTGTGCACACTGTGTCTTGATGTTTAGTTGTACCAAGAGGTATGTTGTCTAATATACCTATACAACTAATGAATGATACAGACTAAAGAAATGTTCAACCCTGAGGAAAATTGTAATGTTTATGGAAACATTGCTATTCCATTTCCACGTGAAAACAGAAGTATAATATCGTATGTGATTCCATTCTTGTAGATTGCTTGTCAGATAATAGAATAAACCGCATCGATTCCAATAGTCACATTTTGCATTAAGATGTATGGGCGCTATTCCCGCAAGTCACGAAGCTTCGCAATACTTCCTAAGATCATTCAGACAGAGTAGACCGCATGAATCCTTTATATGTCATCCATAAAGCATGTCCAAAAAAGCTGACAATTGCATGAATAAAGCATCACCTGACAAACACTCAAAAAAATGAAGAAAAATAGTAATTTCAATCAAAAACCCCTTTTAAGCTGAAGGTAATACTTCTTTTCTATAATAGTTCTTGCCTGATTAAATGTCATGAGGTCATACCAGTTATGCCAGATATCATTGTGAATGTTGAGCAGTAACGGAAAAATTAATTAAATACTACTGTAGGTACACCCTACACGTTTGTGAAAACTTGAGCGTTAAACATTCCTTGTTCTGCTTTGGCACAAAGTAGAATTGTACACGACAAATTCACATTTAATAATGGCGATGGTATTCCATCGCCACTGTATATTCCCCCAACTTCTGTATCATTTTGACGCCATATTAGAGAAATCTTTACATTGTACGATTATGGGAGATAGACGCGCTTTGTGAATGGTGACACGTGACAGAGTGCGTGTTTAATTCTGAAATGACTTGCCAGGCTTCCCGGCATGAAGAGGACGGATATCACGGAAGCAAGTACAACAAAAGAATTGCTGGAACGTTACGTCTTCCTTGCTGAGCGGATCTCATACGATGAAAATGTCACACGGAGAAGCTATTCTAAGCAGCGACGTTGCGGGGATAGCATTTACTAAACAGTTTTTAAAGAACAATTTTTTTTTAGAAAAGTTTCACATAGTCTGTCGTTATAACAAATACATATATATTATATGATTGATTGCACTGATGTCGAATTGACCTGGGTCAGATCAACAATTGATCCTCTGTGTTAACAGCTTTATTTGAAAGTTGTTTTTAATATGGAGAGTGAAAACATTCTGTGTGTTTTATTTGTAATAATAACAAATGAGACACGTCATTGATGTATACATTATCGATTTGTCTAATATAAAATAATACACTGCTTTGTATTCTACTACTAAAACAGGTCGATTACAGAGCAGCGCATCGAAATATCATCGAAACGCCCACACTAAATGGAACCTCGGACTAGTGAGCAGAAGTGTGAGACATACTAAGCACACATACACTTGAACAGTTAACCAGTTAAAGGCGCCCGATTTACGAAGCTTGGAGTTTATTGTTTAGCATTCAATAAAACATGCTTTTTATAAAGTTTTTTTTTAAAAAAATGGGTGAATTGTTAATAGCTTACTACAGGAATTAAAGGTGAAAGTCACAGTTGGACTACTACTACGACTACTTGGCCAATCATAATTGTGGATCAATATTGAAATAAAACCCTGCAAGTTCAAGTGGCGGAAAGGAAGGAGTTAACTGAGATGACTATAGCACAACCATTATTAATGTAAGTTGTCAAACGTCTATAAAAGTAAGAGGAGACCCTAATTTCCGACAAGAGCTTAATGCTTATATTCTTATGAAAGCTACTGGCTTTTGCAACTGACAGTGATATTACCATGGAGACACTCTTTGATGAGGAAATGACATATGATTAGCCAGTAGTATTTGTTATTGTTAAATTTGGCCTAAGCAAAGAGAGAAATTAACGAACATATGTTTCATTCACACCCTTTAGGTAGGTCGCTGCTGAACCCAAGCGGTACCATTGATCCTTATACTGACAAAACTAATTAACTAAAAACACTTCAACACTATTTCATTAACAAACTGTAAATAATTCAAAACATTTAAACACCAAGTGCATTTGCCAAAAGCAAAAAACAAAAACAAAACAATGGCAATCATAAACTACAGTAAATTCGCGTTAATCCATACGTGTTGGAATACCGTAAAGACGCGACGTGTTTTTTTTCTCATTAGAGGGGTCATTGTACCGACCCAAAATTCTGCATCAAAATATTTTCTCGTTTAGAATTAGTTTTCTGTTGTCATGTAAACAAACACCGAGCAACAAACGCGTTATTCAGTCACACATGTTTCTGCAATTGAAGCTGCGAATTGCATTGTGAGAATATGGCATCCTAAAACGTGTTGAGAATAATAGATTTACATGAGTGGAAACGTATGATGTAAACACGACCCATCCACGATCAGCTAAAACCTACTGCTTCATTTAGTCGGATATGCTAAATTATCTCGTCAATCAATAATATTAAAAGAAGCATGCAATTCTAATTCCCATTCATTTTACAGTAATTGAAATTGCCATTGATACGCATTTGTGTGCTGATTGAGGTCGTCATATCCAGATACTCAGTTATGCTCCGGTAAAATCAGTACACAAGACAGATATATTCTTTGCGATTTTTTAAAGACAGCCTCACCTTGCGTCACTTAATAATAAAAATAGACAACATGTTCTTGATATTGTTGTTGTTGCTATTCTGGTCAATCAGACTCCGTTGAACACATCTGATAGACATTATAACACATTCACACACATTTTATGTATACCTTGTTTTTAATAATTGTAGACTATATTTAGATTTAGTCTTCTATATTCAATGACGTTATATATATATATATATATATATATATATATATATATATATATATATATATATATATATATATATATATATATATATATATATATATATATATATATATATATACTATGTAACTCAATTAACAATTAATATAACTCTTGAGTATAATATAATATAACAACATGTTCATGATAGACACTTCACAAAACAAAAGTAACTATCGTTGCGTAATTACAGCAATAAAATGTTTTATTACTCATTAGTAAACCTCGTTACACAAACATGTAATGATTTCCATTGCTCATTTTCAACGTACCATTTCTGTATTACGATTGTAATGGAATAGTACACCAATACTTTTGGTAATAATGCATGGCCATAAAAGAAATGAGAAACAAGCAGACAGTGCAGAATGCCTTTATAAGGATTATGGAGATCGCATTCAACGCCGATGATGTCGTTTTATGTCATTTCCGGTAACCGAAATCCATACGTCAGTTGAAACTATATAATATTGATGGCATTGTGTTTCCTGTTAATGATCACGGAAGTTATCATGCTATCAGGAGGATATTAACCGAATGCTATTAATATTCACCAACAACAAAATTTTGCACAATGAACGAAAAAAGAAAGGAAATTACATTCTGGTTTAAATCACGTGTTATTTTCCGTTTTCTTCATAACATAAATCTAATCAAGTCTGCTATTGCTAAGTTTCATGCATATTTCATTTCAGGACTTTATCTTATCGTATACGTGCTCAATATCAAAAGAAATAGCGAAATACGCATATGCCTACAATCTTTCCTTATCCAGAATTCAATGAAATTAACAATGTTATGGAAAGCGCATTCACGACTACGTTGCTGATAAGTTGCTTCTACATTGTACGCTTGTCCATGCTAAAGTAAACACCTGACTCTAGGCATGCTATTAACAGGTACATGTCACATCCAATTAATGTACTGTAACGATATTGAGCATTTCAAACATTACTTAGTGCATAGACACCGAAGCCACGCAACGTGTACATATTAATTAAACATTGCGCAAGTAATATGCCTGTTACTGCGTTTATAAAACACGTATTCAATGTTCTAATAAAGCGTGCATTTTATAGTTGAACTAACACGGGGTTATTACAAACACAATGTATATTACCTGCTTGTTCACGAATAATCAGACTAACATTAAAAAATTAGTAAATTTATATTCTCCTAATACCCTCATAAACGAAGCGACCTCTTGTCGCAAAGTAGAAACTTTATATTTTAGACACTTAGAAGGCTCTAAGTGTCAACTGATGAAATTCGTTCGATAAGGACAGAATATGTAGCCTTGACTGCCTACTATTTCATTTCAATTATACGGGAGAACTTTGTATCTCTTTTTATTATATTTAATAAAATTGTATAACTGCGGTGTATTTCTTTCGGCTTTAAAATTTGCAGCTGTTACACCTGTATGTGGCAATATGATTGACGATCTGCATATTCTTACGCCGCTCATAGGAACAATATTTGAGGGTGTAGATAATAATATGATCTACTATTTAATCAGTTGTTCAATCGTCGATATACAATGGTATTTTCCCCTTTGCCTTTAAACCTTTGACTATCAATTATTGTTACAGAGACGTAGTATTCATGGCAATCTTTGGTCGCATAACAGAACATAAAGGGTTGTTCTTGGTAACGATGAATCTAATCTGTCTTGTGCTTCTTCATGAGTTCTCCAAAGATCACTCTTGAGACCCCTTCATTTTATTGTAGACATGTCGTTCGTCAATTTTCATATAAGTACGCTGAAAACACCACTAACATATTCAAGACACATACACCTGATGCCACACTTACAAGCAGGTGATGCAATTCGTGGAGACATAATATCAATCACAGCAAATGTAGTGTTATTTTTAACAAACGAATTCGATGTGATCAGCCACCGGTATACATTGGTAAAAATACTTCCGAGTACACTTCATTTTTATTTAGAACATAAATTACGTGAATAATGGTACTAGTATTCAAAAAGAAAGATAAGCGAGAACGACTCTTGCTAAACATATATGTAACATAAACTCGTCCCGTATATTTAAAATACGCCCGGCATATATCATTTTTTTTTACACCAGATAACATAATTTGCATAAAGCAAGCGAACGTAATTATAACCTCAAATGTGTTACTATTGGTAATATTGCTCATAATTATTTGTCAATCTTAATATTATAAAAACCGAGTCATCTCCGCAGTTTATTTAATTTCACTCCAAAAGTTACAATTATCTTCAATCATTCACATAAAACGACCTCATTTCAACAGATTCGTGCAGTTTATTAGTGTGTGTTGTGAAATATATCGTAATTAAAAATGCGCCATAAATACGATCTGGTTCAGCCATAGCATATGATCTTTCACTGAATTTCTGTTAACATAACATATAATGCTTTCTATCTAGGGAACTATTTTCATGACCCTCACTATAAACAATTTATATAAATATCTAAAAAATATATGTATTTAAAATTCGAATTATAGACTTATTTACTTAATTATATTTACTCATTTATTTATATATATTATTTATTTATATATTATTATATAGTGAAATAAACTTGTTCTTAATTCATTATGTGGTGAATGTACCACCGCCACTCTTTTCACATCTAACCGATTTAAGTTCAGATAACATTGCAAACATTCCACAGTTATGATATCATTAAATGATATTTTCGCCAATTAACTCAACATTAATTGAAACCGTAATCCCAAAAGCTGTGTTTCTGTCTCCCAAATTACCAATAGCATCACAAATCAGAATCGACATGTTATTCTATTCTTCATTTGATTAAAATGCTAGTATATAAAGGGATTGGTGAAACAAATATCTGTGAAAGTGCAGTTGTATTGTTAGATTAAGTGTAAAACCCACTCTTTAAAGCAATTACATTCCAAAAGGTTAACTGATTTACAAAGTCGCTCAGGTCACTTTCTTTGTAACGAAGTTATTTTGGTACACTCCCACGAATGTTCACTTTCTTGCCTTAGAGAAGATCAAATAACAATGTTTAAGACACGTTGGAACTGAACGCACAAATAAAGTTACACAACGCCAGTGATGTAATAATCAGGGTTTTACCTGAAATGGCTCGGTTATATATCAACCACGCCTACAAAGATCCGCTCAATTTTGTAATTTCTTTCATTTTGATCATAATAGACACCTGGGCTTTGCCTGGCCTAGTTAACTATACAATACCCACACGAAAGATGTTCATGAGTCTCAGTCAATATGTTTTACATATTAGGTTGTATTCCTGACAAACTTACTACGTCACATGGTCAATGTCATCCTCATTGACGGCAAATAACGTAGTGCTAACTGCAAACTGGGTGATAGTGCCTGTATTAACAAACATTGTCTTGATGTATTATATAAAACAAAAATAGTTTAGAGATCATTTATAATTATTGGCGTCATCAAGTAAATTTGATGAAATTAAGACGTTGAGATCTCTTTATTTCGCTAATGTTGTCTGTTTCGTTTGGACGCCTTATCATAAATGTCAACGCGTTCAAAAAAGTTGAGCTTATTGGTTACAAGGAGGGACATGACAACTTCAACAATAATACTATGGAATGTGTTCTGTTCCTAAATGACACCACTTTTTGTCAGAAACTGCTCGATAGTTTCATCTTAGTTGAATTACTTACCTACAAAGAGGCATAATAATATATAACAGAATGTTTAAAACGAATTGATGCAAATGTAAGATTTTTGTGTTCATTTAGTATTTTTTTAAATCAAATATTTTGAGTGAATTTATTACAGAATGATAAAATGCAGGCACAATATTGCAAATTGCAGAATATTCATGTTTCATATTGTTTAATGTACGATATTTCTTCTCCATTTTATTCGGACTGTAGACGATGTGTGTATATAAGATACGAACAACTTGACCACACATTACAAATATTTTGCCTGATTGCAAGTTACTGATCTTATGTGGATTGATTTAAAAAGTATTGTTTTGTTTAAGTGCATTAAATCATAGAAATTATGGTCTATGATTAAAACATGCGATCACTTGTATTATCTATGTTAAATATTCAACCAGCGAAGTATTTTCTATGCTTATTAATATGCGAATTTGCACCGTGACAGTGGGTATTTCTTATGTTTTATGAGTTTTATAGATTTTGTAGTGGTAGATATGTAGATGAATAGATATACTATATTATTTATTTATTTTAAAATATATTATGATTGTTTATGGTGAAATAACGTTTATTAATTTATTCAGTAAATCTGTCATAGACAATTGATGCGTGCCGTTTACCAAATGCCTCCACCCGTCATGTAAACCAGAGAACATAAACTCCACAGTCACCTATGTAAACGCCTGATATGCGAAGTAAGTTTCCATGGTCAGCTGCTTCACTTGAATATGAAAAACAGTATATACAACAATCTTGCCAGGTAGGTGGCATCCTATAGTTGGTAAAATGACGCCCGGTCGGAGTAGACTTAAAGCTAACAGTTCTCTTGTGTTGTTCAGTGCACATAAAAATCGCAATATTCTAGTGCGTTAAAATAAATAGCTCAAAATAAATTTATATGTACCTCTTTTATCTATAATAAGCCATACTATCTCAATAAAACTCAGAGAAATATCTTTTGGAAATAAATGACTTCTGCATTTGACGCTCATTTAATAAATGTCAAATTAATTGTGGAATAATTGACTTTTATAGTTATACAGTAAACAATGACTGTAATTTATTTTCTCAACAAATACACATATGTGACTATTTGCGTCAATCATTATCGACAAAGATTCAAGACACACATTCCGTCAATACTAATACGGATACGAGAGAGACATAAGCGCCAGTAAACGATGGACAAATTGAATTAATATTAACATGATGACTTCTATTGATCCTAGAGTATTGCCGAGTTTATCTGTAATCGCTGCGCTGTCACATCTACCAACGCATGGGCACGTCAAGTATCATTTGTGTAATGAAAAACAATCCTTACACACTAGGTGGTTTAAAGTGACAGGTTACGTCGTCTCGTGAATTGCGAGGGCACCTTTGCTGGTCATCTGATTTGAGAGCGTGATTTCAATGTCTGCCGTTATCTCTCTATTGTATACACCGCATTACGACAATCTACGAGGCGAGGAATATGACATTACTCGAAGACCATCTTGATTTCAAATAAAAAGTGCAAACCATTGTATTTTCCAAAGTAAATATAATTCCATCTAATAATTCCAATGAATAATGTAGTAATTTTAGAATTTTGACAATGTTATAAAACCACTGTTCACCATTTCAAAAACAAAGCTTCGATGGTACAAACATAAAACGTACTGTCTTTTGTTCCAGCGCAAAATGTATTTACATAAAGTCAATATGTGCCATGTTTTTATTAATAGTGTTGACATAATTTGACGGGTCGTCATTAATTTTATATCAAAAATGAGAATGGAAACAAATATAGAAAAGCAAACTTATAACCGCACATTTAATGGTACTACACGTCTGGGCGTTTCATAAATAAGTGTCTGCATCGTATTGATTTCTACGTTATGCAATATGGCGTCGTTTTTATGAAATATACTGTAAACAGAAATCTAAAGATGTTAAAGTTGCACTATGAGATATAAATTTTTGGGGTATATTGTATGGGATATTTGTCTGAATTTGTGCAAATTACAAAAATGCACGAAATGTTCATAATTCAGTAATTATAAATGCGCCCGAATCCAGCATGCTTAGCATTGCGACCTCGTATTTGTCAGACTTTTTATGTAAGGCCGCTGAGAGAGACAAGATTTCTGTTTTTAGCTGTAACATGGGATTGAGTGAGAGCTTGGGGAATAGTTACGCATTAGATCCTGATTAAATCGGGGATGACAAGAAGAAGAAAAAAAACGAGATGCTAAATGCGAAATGAAAACTCAGGCACGTGGTTGCATTTTTAATATAATTTAGTAAGCCTCCACTGTTGAATAATAAGGATGCTTACAAACGGAATCATCCCACCTTCCGCAATGCATGATGTAACTCCATGGTAACTTTAGGCGGCTTCTCTTTAGATTTCTTTCAATATTCATTATGTGGCTCCCATTACTGTAAAACATAAAGTATTCCGTCTTCTATCACGTGTTTCGCAAGAGTGCGTACCAGGCGATTGTTAACAATTCAGATCTTACAGTCGACGAAGCGTATCAACTTTGATATTTGAGGGGTGAGGTGCGAGTGTCATTGTACTCTGTGAATCTATATTCTCATTCGAGTATGTCTGGAAATCCCGATCAGACACGAAGTCAGACAATTCTCCTTTTCCCATTACTATCTAAGACCGCAGATTCTCTAGGCTTCCTTGGCGAATTCTACTGTGTGTCGTCAATTTAAATGTTTGATAGGTATTGATTCATTGAATGCGGATCGCTGATTATAAACTGGAAGAGTGAATTATCGTTTAACAAACAATTTAGGCGGTATTCATTCTCATCATGGTAAAAGGAAACCCAAATTTAGATATATCCGCGATTAACTTGATGCCCAGGCACTGTAACAAAGCATACTCGGAGATTTAGAAGTGATTAGTGGCGGATAAAAGCTTTTTTTTTATGCATGGTCCGAAGAGACAAGTATTAATGCACGTCTAATAATATCCCAAGATATCTCATCGTGTGGCCTAACCTCGGCACTTCGGCTGCCTACCGTACTTCACACGTGCCCATTGAAAATATACGTCTATCTACTTATGTTTTTACCACGTGTGAAGTAGAAACGGTTCAGTACCTTGATACCTCAAGTTGCTAGAGTAGTGACACTTCATACCGAGTTTCACTTTATTCTCGCACGCCTAACACATTGATTTCTATATCGTAACTAACTAATTAAATTAGAAGTTTTTTGTTTGTGAAAGTAGGCTCGAAATGTTCTATCGCAAAGTATAGGTGATATCCTAAGGTTTAGGAAATACATCGCATTTTCATAGTGTCATAATAAAAGTTACGATACACCAGACTGTAGTGATGCAATGCAATTACAAGCGTATATTTTAGCTAGAAGTAGGCTACGTAATGATGACGTGTAGATCTGCTGCAAGGTTGAAAATTGTCAAATTAAACTAATTTCTGTTTTTGTCACGATTTGAAAACACTATTCTTATAGCGTGTCCTGCCAATAGCCTATATTAGTGTATTTATTGTTATCATATGTATTGTTGAAAACTGTAATAAACTGAACTCATAGATATTTGTCTGGCGTACATTAACTGGTAGTTAGTCAGAGCACGTCTGTCTGTCTGTCTGTCTGTCTGTCTGTCTGTCTGTCTGTCTGTCTGTCTGTCTGTCTGTCTGTCTCGTTGTTTGTTTGTTCTACATCCATAGAATTGTACTGCGTGTTAGGCATACAGGAATCGCAGGGGCGGCTGATAAGCCTCTTATTTCGGTTAAGATTATTATTATAATTTTTCTACAAACCTTCGCTCAATTGTGAATATTGGTGTTAGAATGTAAATCTTAATTGCATTAAAAGTTGTGCAATTCAATCATTAATGACATTTTAATTAATTAGATTTTTGATTTGATGCGTAGGTATTTAAGAGAAAGAATGGCATATTTCACCCACAAATATGCAAATTGCATGGCCTATGCCATGATATCATTTCGCTATATATTATACATAAAGAATGTCAGTAGTTCCTCGTGTGCTAGTATAGAAAGGCTGCTGTTTGTCTTATTGTGGATATTGTGGAGTCTTCTATTATTTATACTCATTTATCAACTGGATATTGTGCATATGAATAACGACACTTCGAAAAACTGTTAGCTTGTCACATATGGCTTCATAATTTATGTGCATATCTAATTCCGAATCATCTTTAATAGATATGCATTTACTATAAAGTACTATTGGTTAGTCATGCGACCTCAATAATTACGCGCATATCTAATTTCTGAAAACCTACCGTGTTTAACAGGCTTGTCCATAGAAACCACGGCAGGCCAAAACCCATAGCAACCAATATTTGTAATCGAAGAATATGAAAATAATTTACACTATACCGGGTATAAAAAGAAACATGTTGTCGCCTGGCAACCATTTGAAAATATACATACCCATAAAAATATGACTAATATATCTCATTTATTCATGTTGTTGACAAATTGTTTGTGGGCGTGTCCCACGACATCCATTGTAACATGGTTTAGCAGATGATTGCCTGTACGTCGATAATTGTTTCTCATATAGTCTAAGCTGAAACACATATAAATTATTCACCCTAGTTGAAAAGTGATGCTGAATTTTTTGAGTTACGGACATCGAGTTCTTTTGTTTTGTTTTAACCCCCCAATTTATTAACACGAACTTTAATTAATCCGAACTTCGAGTTATGGGCAACATGTATATTTTTTATTTTGTTTAACATTGCAGTGTATGCTGTCCGTCTGTTGTTCTTTAACTGTTAATTGGAGATCGGGTTACAATTCGGGCGTGGTTTGGCAAAATTCGGCGTGGTTTCTAAAATACGGGCGTGGTCATTTCTGTAACTCGATGTTTTCTAACTCGATATCCGTAACTCGAACATTGTGTGTAGAGTAGAGTGTGTTGGCGTTCACGGTTTATTTGTTTTCTCAGGCTTTCATGCCCTATATATTAAATATATTTGTAAAGTTTTTAATTAGCATGAATAATTTGTGCCTTGAGTTTATGTCAAGCATATAATTCTGACTCCAGTGAAAAAAAGTATGTGTTGTTTGAAACTCGTATATAAAAACGCATAAAATGCACAATTTTACAAAACACAATTTGATCATTAAAAAAACAGTGGTTCAATTGATTCCGTGACGCATATGCCCACCCATTTATCTCGACCTTTGACCGGAGATCGGTTGAAATGAAAATTGAAACACTTATTGCTCGCAGCTGTTACATTTCAACGGAATTATATTTCTGTTTCGGATGTTCGCAGAGAAATTTATATTTTCCGTTATTTTTTTCAGCTACAAGTTTGAGAATTTTTGTTTACTCCAAAGTATTCAGTGTCAGGTTTCGTGTACTAATGAGAATGAAATGAATGTAATCATGCCATATACATAATACAAACGATTTTTTTTTTCGAACATCAATTGATTTCTCGAAATTAGTTTGGACGCCTTTCTTCAGGCACATGCGAATTGTTGAACATTTGGCTTATCAATCTAAAGCTCTCCATTAAAACCGTGACCTTGAACTTATTCAACAATGTGATCATCTTCGTCAGCCAATGTTCATTTATCATTTTGGCCGTTGACTCACCATTCTACCTTGGCAAACTTATGACTATAAACCTGTGTTCACTTTCGACGAAATCAAACACGACGACGCGTGCTCTGGCTCATTTCCATGGCGAATGGAACACAAAGTCACGGGTTGGGAAGCGTTTCAATTGGAAAGCGAACGCGTGTTTTGTCAGTTATGCTGTCACGTGATATGATGCAGCAAAATCAGGATTAAAGGATCTAGCTCCTTTGCGCACCTAATCAAATCATTCACTTTAACTGAGGTCAAATACAGATTTCTCTAACACGGTCACGCAAGTGTTTCATAGAGACGGCCATAGATGGTCGGCTTCAGTGAAACCGCGAGAATAGGACGATGTAAGGAGATGAAATTACATATATTGTGTATCCCTCTAATTACGTTAAAGAGCGGTGGTCGTCGCGCAGCGCCTGTACGAATTTCATGTAAACAAACAAAGTATTTCACACGCATTGTAACAAGCCAACGAAAAACAAACTGAGGACATACAGATAAATGTTAACAAATATTGATCCGCGAGAGTCAATCTCTCGGTTCTGTTTAAAATCGTAACGAAACTGAAATTACCAATAGAAAAAAAATCTGTAATCTTGGCTCAAAAAATCAAGTAGAAGACGATTACCTTTTTTATAATAACTTGCCCTTTTAACAACGATCAAAGAAAGAAATTACTTGCCAACTGGTTAGAGGCGATTGGGAAACGATTTTCTAAACGACCAAAAATGATATCTACAAAATTTGTAACGTTTTTATTGTCTTGTAGTTTTAGTGACCTTACTGCTGTACTTTCCAAAGTCAGTGTTGTGTCAATAAATAAAAATATTGTATACGCCCCTATGAGTCCCATATCGAACTGGACGCGTCGAGACGACCGCCGCCCTTTAATATGCGAAGTTACCTCCACTGATGAGAGATTGTGAGTGGCATTCATGTTATACTGGGACGCCATCTTAAAACGCTCCCGTAAAAGATACATACATTGTTGCGACTCAAGGCGTTACGATGTGATAAACACCAACTTATTAACTGCAGCAAAAGTGACGAAAGAAACTACGTGGAATTTAAACATTCAGCTGAATAACCGAGCGATCAAGAAATTCTCAATCTTCAGACATATTCTTCAATTCGTTCTGCAATCGTGACTGTCATCAAGCGATTAGACAACGCAATAAAGCCTAATGGGTATTTGCTTTGTAGAAGGAACCACGTTTTCACAATACGTTGTGTTTATGAAAACAATGAATACACGACGGGTTCTAGTCTCACGTTTTTTAGACGAGGTTCTCGTGTTCAAGTAAATTCGATTTTCCGGCTAGGCACACATTTTGGGGTGGGTGAGCGTTACATTACTGGTGAGTTACTCAGGCAGAGCCAAATTCTAATTTTCAAATTAGTTTTCACACATTTCGCGCACTCGCGTCTAAAGCAATTAATTAGAAGCGGCCATAGTTAGATTGGCATATTAATTGGTGTTATTTTCATATCATGTTTCACTATTTTTCGACAATGACAAGACACAGTTGTCATGAAATATGCAAATAATGTAATGTTTTTGTTATACGTAAATAAATGATGAAGAACGACACTTAAAAATATACCTCGATTGATCGTTATGCGTTTCATTGTATTTCGCAAAAAGTTTGTTGACATCAACAAGGTTTCTTTTTAATTTTATCACATCGCATGTTTCTTTTATCGCGTCCCGGGATGTACGTAGTTGTTTATTTCAATTTTCTGTATGCGCCCTTATATCAACGCGCATGCGCGTAAGTAGTGCGCAGGGTGATGTTTGCGCCACCTGGACGGCGTGAGTAGCACAATAGCCGGACCTCATCTCAGCTCACGTATACGTGCCTCATGCGCAAATAGCGTGCTGTATGTCGCGTAAATAAAGAGTGTGTGTTACGTGTGTCTCCATCTCAGCGCATGCGTGAATAGCCTGTAGTGTGCTGTATGCGCACCGGTGCGTGCTTCTATATTTAGGACGCGCGTGTACTTACCGCGCGTGAATAATTAGGGTATTGTGTGTGCCAATACACAATATAGCAATGGTAAATTCTAACTCCTTGAACCAGGTTTTTGTCTATTACTAACATTTTGAAACGTTCGCTATATCAGCGCACATATTCTTTGAAATCCGAACGGTTCACTGCTTTCCCTGCCCGCGTTCTTTCTATCGCTATAAATATACTTTTATGTTATATTCAAGGACGTGGAAAAAAAAAAAGATTAATCGAGTATCAAAAATTGTTTGACATCTTTTTTGTTGTTATCTTTTACGGTGACGTCAAACGGGGCATGTCTGAAACCTTATAGTATGTTTGTGTAAATTCAGCAATTAACGTAATACGAAAGATTAGGTCAAATACAGTGATGGCAATAATGCAGTTATGGGGTCTATTTCTTGAATCTTAATTGCTGTGTACTATCGATTATCCGCTAACTAATGGAGAACGCCAAACAACACTGCGGCGTTTCACCTTGTTTACACGAATACACGTCACAGGATCTAGCAGACGGGAGAAACATGCTATAATCAGGGTACTTTAACAGAAATGTCGGGAGAAATGTACGTATCAGTTGTTGAACATTTTATAACTTCCATTTCTGTGACATGAACACAACACATCAATCCTATATAAAAACAAAAACTTCCCTGAAAACTGCTTATGGATAAACAATAAGATGGTATAGACCATGTTTGCTCGATATTTTAGTAAATTCATTGCGGAAGAAATTGACATTTTCATACAATGTGACTCATCCCAATAGAGGCTGTTTTTGAATATATTGTGTACGTTAAATTTGTCTAGCATTCATGCAAACAAATCGTGGGTTTGCGACTATGAGCACCTAGTTATATTCGTGATGTTGGTGTAAGAACTGAGTGGTGAACGTCCCGGTGCGTAACTTACGGAATCGTCAAGGCAGCCACTGGAGAATATACACGGTAGATGAGAATCGTGACTATCATGCCACCTGTTCCACTCGAACCACCCGCCCCATTTTAAATATAAGTCAATAGCCATTAACGCTATGGAAATTGATACTAAATAACCTATAATAATGTCAACAAAGTACCTTTCGCTGTTACTTTAGGTATTTACGATGCATGTAGAGTGAGTGCAAGAAAGACTATTGCGTCATTTGCGCAAACATAAATATGTTAATTTCCATTGCCTATGAAGTAGTACACAATGTAAATATTTATAATCATAATGGGATATTTACGACGCTTTCCGTAATACTCGCACGTTAGCCGCTGCCCAAATGTAACGTACACGTAAATGAGAATGGGAAATCTAATAATAACACCATACTATGCTACACTGGCGTTTACAACAGAGGGCAGTGCTGCCAGAATAATCATCTATGGACGATTTGAGGTGAAGTGACTTACCCCTGTAAAGAACTTGGCTGATGTAGCCCTGTGAAACGTCTAAAACCGCGTGGTCAACAGAAATAATGTATGTAGCGTTGTTTGGCACGATCGTAAGATGCTCGATGAAGGATGCCAAGTCGCTGCACAGCGTTGATAGGGTTTGAGCTGGATGTAATGAAACATCTCCCACAAGGAGTGTCGTTAGCAATATTAAAATAGTTAACACCCGATGAGCGAAGAAGGTCTGATTAAAACGCCGACGTTGTTCAAGTGGCATGCGTGCTCCTGGTTGCATGTTAACAATCGTTTGGGCATCATAAACGAAAACACCGGCTTTCTTTGAGTATTACGCAAAATATACGGTGAATGTATCTGTTGAGCCCTCACGTAGCACTACCAATTTTCCTTTCCATCTTACGATTTACAGAACATCCGGTTGTCACCTTATTTGACAAAGCGTGTGTTGTAGTCTACGATACTCGTTGTTACGTACTCTGGTCATTGTACTCACTATTCGAGCGAGTATGTAAACGCACCACCGTACTTCATTCGTGAAGTCATGATTATGGATATGCATATAATAAAGTGCAGGCATGAAATATGTGAACGTTGTATCGGGAATCGTATTGTTTACGATTGTCTCCTTTTGCTGCTCAATTCTCCAAGTAAACAGTTGTCATTTGGACCGACAGGTGTGATTATGTTTCCTGTGTGTTTACCTTGTCTTTGCACGGTTTCCGTTTCCTTTCCACCACCATCACTT
The DNA here is from genome assembly GCF_978046115.1 of Saccoglossus kowalevskii. NCBI lineage: Eukaryota > Metazoa > Hemichordata > Enteropneusta > Harrimaniidae > Saccoglossus > Saccoglossus kowalevskii. The sequence goes on along the minus strand of NC_140646.1, from coordinate 23,167,653 downwards.
CTACTTACTACTACTACCACTACTACAACTTAAACCACGAGTAGCACCGACAACTTAACATCACACACAAAGCAAACACATCTCGGAGATTTCAGCGTAGCTGTTTTCTTGATGATGTAAAACTCCCTTCCGCAGTTGCGAACTCAGATCACATCATGGCTATGTCACCTGTGTGAAGTCGCCTTGGGCGTTCAACCGGCGTGAGAGGAGACATCACGACGTCACTGGAATAGCAGACGGCGATCCCGACTAGTACTAACTGCGATGAATATGAATAATTTAACAGACGAATATAATAATACCGATCCATCAGAACTGGGACAAACCATTAGTTGCGGGGGTGGTGTGAAGGTAGTGTACATGTACAGATGGGAATGTCATCAGTGCCAAACATCTCATTTTACGTTGATTAAAATGTATTCATCGATTATCTCGACTGTGTCTACGTTTGGACATTTATTTGAAAACAAAATTTTGCAATGTTTGTTTTTCGTTTTCGTTTTCGTTCTTCGACTGGTGGCTAAAATGTGATCGATACAACACTAGATCCATAGAATGATAGAAGATAAAATCGATTCACATCGGGTGAATACTTTACAGCGCGTGTGAACAATAAGGAGCGAATTATTCCCTAACATGTTTTTTTTTAAACATAAATTCAAAATTTTAAACTGATCCAGAACAAAATAATCAACAATGTAGTGTTTTACTAAAAAATGAAAATGCACATATTTGATACATATAACAGTATCTGGCATCCTTCAAAAAGCTAAGAAAATTATTATAAAAATGTCTATTCATATTATAATAGAAACAGGATACGTACATAGATATTAAAACACGAATGCGAAAGTGTCTAGTTATGGCTCAAGCAATGTCGAAGGATGGCGTGGCGCAGCATAACACATGCTATAATGAAGACACCATGTGTTTGCATGGCACACGCGTTTTCTGTCGTATCAACAGTCAGCCCAACAATGAAACTCCCCTCTCCCGTCCTACGTAAACCTGTCACCTTGGCAACGCGGAACTGAAGTCACTGTAGATACGGTAGTAGTTGCAGAATCCTGCGTGACGTGTCACGGTGATTGAGCTCAGGTACTAGGAGTCGTTAGACGGCAAACCCCGTCTACCACGTCCCTTGAGCAATATCCCTGGTTAAAACGCCCCCAGCTCATTCCGAACACATCGACCACGTTTCATGATGAGGACATATCTCAGTTACCGAGGTAACATAATTATCATCCGAAGTCAATTAGCACCGTGTCACACTAAAACTGTTCATTATATTGATACTAACTTTATACAAGTATAAATATACCATTTTCCGTTCACTGCCAGAATCATGCGTTATGCGTGAAATCGAACGTAAAAACAGGACAAACAAAGGTCATAGCGTCGTAGTGGCGTCAAACATCGCGTGGGATTCGACAAACGCGAAAGTATTTCGGGGACATTTCCATGCTTAATAATGTGCTGTCCACATTTGATGATAGACAATTTCGATTCAGTGAGGGTATTCGGAAGCAATATTCCTCTGCCGAAGATCGGCCGGTCGATATGAGTTACGAAATAAAGAAATTCGAGTACAAAATCAAATCGTTCGACTTTTGCGGCAGACGTTCGACGCGCGTCTTTCATGCATCTCACGAGATCTCGCAATTGTACGGAAAATCACCAATTACTTCATGAAACACATTGTATTTTAGATCCGCTCCAGTCTCCTGGAAATATTCTGTTTTGCGTTAGTATGCAATGTATAAGCACGAGACCACGATACTCAGACAATGTCGTTTCAATGGTCTCTCTAAACTGAAATGACTGCAATGTCCAATGATCATTATAAAAATATCATAATCTAACATCCTTCTCAAACAATCTAGTGTCGATCGAATACAAACTATTTTAAACCACACAACTGCCCATACTTACAATGGTGAGTTAAGATGGACATGAACAAATAAAAAATTGGAACAAAACAGAAAAGAAAAAATCCACCCAAGTTACTGAAGACATATAATAAAAGCAAGCAGCATTGGGGTACAAATGGACATGGAAAAGAGTGCCCCTACAATTCAACGTATTCTCACATACCTTAATATGAACTGACAGAAATGAAGAAAAAACAAGAATGTCATCACTGATTGGCAAGGCTAGAAAAAAAACTGAAGTATCTGAGGAAAAATCAATTCAAATTTTCCTAAACTAAGCTAAAATTGTGAACACACACTAATCATGGCATACGGAGAATAGACATCGAAAGAACCGATTCAAAATTAAGAAGCTTCAAAGTGCATAAGCGAACTATATACCCCTTTCTGCCAGTATTGCCACAAAATGAAAGATGATTTCACTCATAGCCACAAATTGCCGGAAACGTATATACGAGTAATTAACGATATCTAATTACTAGCGTAACTGGTGTCAATATAGGTTCCTTGGGTTCTGGACCCCCTGGCAAAATAATCAATCCGCGTGACTGAATTCGATAGCCGGCACGCAATGAACACGGTATTGCCAAACTACCCACGAATAAATGACTATTTATTCCCCGAAGGCGAATTACAAACCCTTCCTGTTAACCAGTCGCGCAATGCCAACATCTCGGTACGGACGCTTGCGGGGAAGAATAGCAATCAGCCAACGTTGCAATAATCCTCGTTTAATAGCGTCTTATTCTAAGAGTCATGCACATTCATCGACGACCAAATCTCCCCCTGTCGTCACGACTGAGCCTAAAAGCACTTCTAAAAAGGGATAAAGCTGCTTATAGTACCCCGGTCCAGATAGATAAAAGACCGAACACGCATCCTAAATCGGTATTCCAACTGACACTCAGGAAAAGGCACGTCGGTACTCCAAGGTATTTTTTGTCAGAAATACTGCGATGATTTCTCTCTGAAGGAGTATCGCGACTGTGCAGTGCGGCATAAAATTGGCTCCCATTTATGGTAATTGCAATCACGCTTCGGCCGGGCGTTAATATCAGGCAGTGAAATATCCTTCGTCTTTATCTTCGAACGTGATCATATTACGGCTTGTATTGAAGGAAAATGAAAAGGTTCCAATTAATTTAAAAATGCCTAATATGCCAACAATATCAACGTTATATATGAAGTTCACAAACCTCAAGCGGAAATAGCATTCTTGAACTCATCACTTTGCTAAAATCTACAAATATTCAAATTCCATACAATACCAACTTATTTAATAAAAAGAAACAAACGAAAAATGATCATGAACCACAAACAAATCAATATTCATAAAAACGATGTCGAATTGAACCAATTGCGACTACTAGAAAATCCCCAACGATGTATGACAACATTTAAAGGGCGGCAGTCGTCGTGCCGCGTCCTGTTCGATATGGGACTCATAGCGACGTATACAACGCGTGTAAAATACATTATTTATTTACATGAAATTCGAACACGCGCTGCGCGACGACCACGGCGCTTTAAAAAAAAAAGTGAAAACAACCACCCTTTGCACAGTTCACATGCATGTACGTTATCAGTTATAACATGACTAAAATCATTTAAAAAAAATAAAATATGATCCTGAGCCATGATTTAGGATAATCTTTATTTATGACGCACGTCCATTATTATGTATTATCTAGGATTATAAATAACATAGGCATGCTATAGTGTTTACTGCGTACATATTTATAACATTTCACACGGGAGACCTCATTCCAGAAAACGGCAATGACCGACATTTCAGTTATTCCGAATAGCCATAGTAAAAAAGAAAATCTTATTCAGCGCAATGAAGCGAGACCCACTTTACCAGCGCTGTAGTTTTACGTATACTAATAGTCCCATTGCTAATGCAATGTACTTAAATTACTCTTATTGGCATATATCAAATTAACTTTTATTAAAATAATACCTCATTATATCATGTGATATTCTATCTCAAGCTTTTTGAGTATTGTGCGTGGTTTGGTAAACTATGCATTTCTTATCGTCTCTCTCTGTTCTTGATTTGCACCAAATGCCATTTGTTATTGATTAATAAATTATACGTATCGACGTTATTTTATCTTTCTTTTTCTTTCAAAACACGCTGTACATACCCAGGTAGTCTGTATTGCTACACGCCTGTTACATACCGACAGTCTATTATTTCTTTATAGTTACGATGAGGTTCGTACTGGCGGCATAATAATGAAGACATGTTCTAATTGTAATTCAAATCATGTCCTATGATGGCTATTTAGGTTATTCGTGGACGATCGAAACATCTTCGGATAAAATATTGACTTTATATAATGTGTTATCGAACTCACACGCATTTATCCAATGCAGAGCATACAATCTTTTACACCAAGTAACTATGGCAACCATAAGCGGAAAATACAAATTGACTAATACGTGTAATGATAATATACAATTTTATAGTAACCTCTAAAACACTTGTGCGCATGTGTTAAATTTTGTAACATAGAATTAATTATCCTTTTTCTAATTAACTTGCACCAGTCGTGTACATTATATTTTATATACCAATTAGACCTATTAAGTATAGGTGTTGATCTACGAGATTGTCTACATTATATCTTATTTGCTTCTCAAAAAAAAGACTACTGTAGACGTCCAAACTACTACTTTTGTGACTATATATCAAGGCAAAGCAGACTTATGTAGGTATGTTTTGTATAAATGTAGACACCCTTATATCTGTCTAAAAGCAACAGTTGATTTGCTTTGTATGCAGTGATTAAATCTTATTTTAAATTGGAAATTTAATACAAAAAACATTTTGATATTTACAAAGCCACTGAGAAATACAAATAATTCTAAGACCGTTCTGTTTGTGCTACAAAACCCAGTACAAAAAAGCCACGGTTACAAAACTCGTCATATGGTTTCTAAATTGAGTAAACTGTTAACTCAAAATAAACCGTTTGACATGCCCTCAAGTATACTGATGACATTCCCCACAAATAACATTAACAGTGCAAGTCATGTTTGCATTTATGATTTTCAAATAAGATTCCTATATTTCGAAAAACAAAACAAAAACACAAGCCCAGCATGTCCTATCCAAATTATAATAGACGACAAATGTATATACATTTTCAGTAGAATAACCCTTATACTGTCAATGTGATACATGTGGACATATGTAAATGAGTATGTAAATGAGCTTATGTAAATGCCATACTACAGTAGAACTACATACAAATATATTAGATCGACACGTTTGGCAATCCATATTCTGGTATTTAGCATTACGTTTATTTTGACTCAACTGCATGAATTGAAACATCTGGAAACCTGACAATAAATTACATGTGTATTGCTTTACACAAATAATTGAAACAATTGCACATTTTCTTCTTTTTATTGGATGTTAAAACACTATGCAAAATAAACATGATTATAAAAAACAAACTTTAAATGCTAAATTCCCTTTCAAAATTATAAATATCTATTATTAATATCATAAGCACCTTATTTCTGGAAAATATCTAAAATTATTTAAACTCTGCCTTTTTGTGTATATACCCATAAATAAATACATCAAGTCTCTGCCCTCATACATCGCCTTAATAATTCGTAGTGTATCATCACTGCTTTTGTCGATATAATATAGGTTTACTTCCACAAAAAGTTATCCATGATTATCAAAACTTTCGATGCAAATATATAAATTTGGCAAAGTGTCATTAAACACATTGATAACGCATTAACAATAATACACTGCACAAACCAAAAATAGAAACAGCAATATATAATATACATTATATATAAATATCTTCACATCAGCTGATGAAAGGCAGATTCAATTCGTATACACACAAATACATTATAGCCTATGTACATATACAAGGTGAGATATCAATTGAAACCATTCAAAACTCAAAAATAGTCATAACAAGAGGGTGCAACTCGTCAGGATACAAGCAAATTTACTTATTTAGTGTACTCACATTATTTCTACTGCTACCAGTCTTAAAGCACTTACAACTACAATAACTTTACTTGAAAAAAACAACATGAATATTAACATGCATTGATGTACTTGTGCATAAAAAAACAAAAAACAAAAACAAACAAAAAACAGTCAAGTAAAAAAAAAGGCAATCTTGACGGTATTGGCACATCTAACAGTTTGATTATGTAACATAGTAATAAAGCAAACACAATACACAAAAATGTGTACACCTACAAATTTGATTGTTGATGATGCACTATGTTAGCAATATAATCAGTGTGCAGTAATTACCACATATCTGTAGTAGTTTTGATTATATGAATGACTCAATATGACAGTCACGCCGAGAAGTCTAGCTTTTGGGTGCTACTCTACCTATGCAATAATGGAACTGTCCGCATGGGATAGACAAACTGCATATCAAGGATAGATGAACAGTCTACCAGGATAAGATGGTTGATTCATATTCCAGGGATATATAAATCGAGTTTGAGAGATGTGTTTAATTAGGGGATAAAAATGTATATGAAATTAATAAATATACAAAGTCAATCTGAATATGCACTTCAATAATTTAAATAACTGCTATATATTTGTTATCTATTTGTTTTTTTAAACTTATTGCAATGTTTACAATTGTTGCAGTTTTTCTTTACATTTAGCGTATGTAACATTATGAATTAATTTTTATTGAAATATGCGCAAATGAGAATTGAAATATCCTATCCTATAAATGAAATTTATGAACTTAGATCCCGTTCATCTGAATATATCCTATTATTCATAATTAATCTAATGAAACCAAACTAATCAAGGCTTCTGTCAAATATTAAAACAGTTGACACTAATACATTTTAAGAATGTCACAGGTAGATGAAAAGCTTTCAATTTCAATATAAATTCAATTGAATAATAATATTTTCTGTTAATGTTTAATAATTTAATTAGGCAATTGCAACGAACGCTGCGTGTCAATAAAATGATTTAAACGTCAGAAAAACAAATTATGAATGTCTTCAGTTTTCATTTCTTCCTCACCATGTCCATTACCATTGGATGAAATGAAAGCTAAATTACTCCGTCCAGAGATCGGATCTCCCCCATCATTTGTCATCACAAGCTTTTCCTTATCATCTTTTCCTTTGACTGCACTGCGTCCTTTGCATGCAGAGCGAGAAAGTTTAATGAACCACTATTTTTTTAACATATATTTTAAACTGTACATAATCATTGCAACTAACTACGTTCACATGCAGAGCAAGTAAAACGAACATACCTACATAAGGAAATAAGCCACCTGACTAAGATGGAAAGAACAAATCATAGTTTCTTAAAATTTTGGAAATGTTTAAATGCTTATACACACAAGACAAGATTCGATTGTTTCTTCATTCAACCATTTAAAAATATAAACAGACTACATGCAAGATTGTCAATAAAATACGTTTGTATTCTATTTCCAACAGATTGAAAGATTCAAGCATTAAAGAACACAATCAACTCATTCACATGAGATTCAACTATAAAAAACAAAATGCTTGTTCCAGATGCTAATGAATTTGGTTTTCGTTTATTCACTTTTTAATTTGCCGTCTTTTGGTGTTTCTGCGCTATCCTCTTTGACTTTCATTTCCTGATATGTCTTGAATAACATAGCATACTCTGGTTTCTTCTGTGCGTACATTTTGAACTCATCTGAAAGAGTACAGTTAAATCTTAGTATTGTATGATAGCCACTAGATGTTGTCACAATTGTTTCCCCTGCAAATTGTATCTGTTGCAAATTAGACATACAATTAACTACAGAAAGGTTTTCATGGTTGGCAAAGGTGATTTCATGACTTCTGAGTTATTTACTGAAATATGAATGAATATTATTTTTTTAGCAGTAATACCGTAGCTACAACTTACCATAAGTGATTCGACCACACCCATCGGAGTCCACCTGCTGGAAGAGTTTAGCGACATCGGTTTCAGTCATGCCAAATGCATTGTGTAGGATTTGTGATAACTCGTCTTGTGTAATGTAACCCTTCTCTCCATCATCAAACATCTGTGAGCAGGAGACAAAAGAAAAACAGACAGACAATCAGACAGGATAACCACATAAAACCCAATGCGTACACACGTACGTGTTATGATAAAAAATCATGTTACCTAATTTTTTTTGAAGAAAAAATACATTAATATTATTAATGACCACTTTTATAAAAACACTATTTGCAGACCATTGCCAGCGCTGGGCAGGCTTTTAAGTAACCTGTGTTTAAAGTAACTTTTTGTCATAGGTTTGGTCAAATGAACTGATAAGTCATTCGCAATATAATTAGTATTATTACCATCCTCCGTATAACGACCACCTTGGGTGTTCACTGTACAAAGGTTCAACTGTAATAGCATAAATCATTTTTAATGGAACAAGGTCAAATGATAATCACACATTTAAAAATTATATCATATCAGAATTCAGATAAAACATAGTTTAACTCTGGTGACCTTGCCCTTTGTTTTATAATATTATTTCCTTTATCGTAGTTTGTTAAAATATGAATATGCATTGTCATAATTAATTTGGAATACATACAAGTTTTAGGATTATATTGGGGCCAAGAGAATTATCATTCACAGTCTGTGAAGGGGTAATTCACATCACATATTGGGGGCAGAAAATCTGTTCAGGAAGGGGGATATAATTCATATTGGGAGCAGAACTACACATGTTGGGGACATAAAATTAGCATATCTCCGTGTGGGGGGTTTAATTCAGGCACATATTGGAGGCAGTGTATCTGCATACAAGAGGGTATAATTTAAAACTCTGAGGGAAGAGGGGTTAGTTCAGGGCACAAATTGTGAGCAGACTGTATTTTTATGTTTCTCTAAAAGGTCTGCACTACAGTGTGAATGACATTTTACTTATTGAAGAAAAAAAAATATAGAAAAAAAAAATATAGAACAAATATTTGCAGAGGAGGTATGGTTTTCCATGAATTCGGTCTTGAATCACAAATGTATGTCAACCTACATTCAACTACGGTGCACCACTTTAAAAAAATATAGAACATAAATTTGATAGGGGGTGCATTATTTTTGTTTAGATAACTTTGGACTAAATAGACATAATTGTCTATCAGCTCCAGATCTTGATCAAAAGTTTGGCACCCAAAAGGGTTATTCATAGGACTGCTTATATCGATTATTTGACATCTAGTTTTCTGTTTAGATAGTTTATGTATTTTATTGGTATGTTTGCAAATGTGTATTAGACTGTGCAACAAACCATGTGACACCCAGTCTAGTATTCCCATGGGATTTGGGAGAGAAATTAACAATGATATTGATTACAAGATAAATAAATTTTTGAATAATTGAAAACATACCAATGCATATTCCCACAGGGACCAGTGACCTTTGTTCACTATTAATCCGCAAGTAGAAACAGTCAACATTTTTTATCAGGTTTTCTCAATTTTTGCATGATATTTTCACACAGGACATCTGTCATTCGAACTAGGGGAACATTCTATACTGTTGAATTAGGTGACCAAGTTTGATAAAGTTTGGAATAGAATTAGTGAAGTTATTGTGCACATATTAACAATTATTAACAACGACAACGACGACGACAACGACAGACATTTTTCCTATAATACACCTTTCCGTTTCATCTTTTATTATATGGGCAAGGTAAAAACATAACCTAACCAACATGAATTTAACTGTCACTTTGGCCATTCTTTAGTATTTGTTCATTCATGTACATGAATCACTTACTAGTCAGGTAATTCAGACAAAATAGTTAATACAGACACAACTCACAAACTTCCAGTTTCTGGTTCACTACTTTCTATAAGAACACAAAACTGATCGGAAAACAAGGCCACCTTCAGGGTTCCAGCTTAAATGACGCAAATAAAACCCATTTGTAGAATTTTATTAATAAAATAATTGCTGTAATTTTCTCATAAAAGTAATATTAACATCCATTTATGTGTGTGACATTTGACCTCTAGACTCTGCAGTAATGGAAATACCCCATCAACTAGGCTTATGGGAAACTATAATTGACTGAGATAATTAAAATATGGGACATGCTATTGGTGTAATAATATCTACATTTAATTGACGATCATATTGCAGTCTTATTTTGAGCTATCATTAAAGTTGTAAAACGAAAGTGCACTGTTATTGTGTTATGAAAAATGAACACAATATTGTTGTCGTCGTCGAACGAACTGCTGCTTCATTTTGTTTTAACTCTCGTTATTTCTGTAATCTTGTTATAGCTTGATATATCAGTATAATTGTAACTATGATTATTATGGATAAACTACTGTTAAATAAACGATTAACGTTAACTTGTTTAACAAGTTTTGTTGAAATGGACTCGTTTACATTGATTATTGGTTTTCGTTTCCTTCACAGGTCCCTGTCAGCCAAACTATAGCAAGTCCTGGTCCCAGTGTTTATGCTCTAAGATACTGTTTGTGTTGTGCGAGTCATGGCTGATTTGTTTGGCTCTTTGAATGCCATGTTGTTAGAATCTAACAGAACATGTGGTAATTCTTATCCCCCTTTATCATCTCATTGACAGTAATGATACAGTAATCTGATCGTTCAGCTATATCTGGCTTTGTATTGTTACTCTTGACATTGGCCAAAAGCGTAATATTTGTGTAATTAATGACATTGTTCTGCAGGTTCAGTTCACCACTAGTTCGTGGTAAGTTCGTATTGGTGTTGTCACACTGGATGCTGGATGGAATAATACTTTAAGATGCTATCTTGTTTCTTGGGGTTTCCACACATGTTTCAATCTCTCCAAATAACTGGTATAATCATTCCCTTTTTGATGCTGCATCATGTGTTGGTTCAAACTTTCAGCCGAGAGACAACAAGCAAAGTCTCAATAGTATACCATCTCCTGTTGACACATTCAACAAAACAGGGTCAGGCAGCGCTACACCACTGTGCTAAACTATCTACTGGCCCAGTTGCAACATGGTACCTTCTTAACTTGCAACAATAATTTCAGTTTCTTGATGATAGAACATCAACAAAGCGCCTATGGGAATGACTACCATGATAACACTCAATGTGGTCTGATGTTTGCCAATTTGGATCTAAATTTTCCCTCCCACATACTGAGGCATTGGACTGCCGTCTGTTGTAATCACTTCTTTCTGAAACTGGTCCAAGATGGACTACAAGCCATGTTATGCTTCTATTGTTGAGTGCCAGGACATGAGAGTCCAAGAGAAGCAGCCCAGGAACATGGTTCATGCGACCCAGCACAAACATAACACTTGTTTGCTCTCTCATATGTTTGATAGACAGTGATAGTCAGACTAGGGTATCCCCAGTTAGTTTACTCACGACATAAGACCTCTCTGAGTTAGACAGCTTGAGATGGAAGTACATTGAGGCGGTGTATCTCACTGACCATCATCTCGTTCAGGTCATCATCATCATCATCATCATTCAATCATCACCATCCTTCAAGATCAATAGTCCCCAATCTCGTTTCATCTATCATCTCAAGGTACCATTCTGTCCTCCATACTGCTTTGCTACTACAATCCCATGCTAGCAGCACCATTGCATTGAATGTTGATTTACCAAGGTAGTAGTTTTCTTGATCTCCAGCTGTTCCCCTCTATCCATAACTTTCCTCATATCAGATTGCCATTCTGAATAAACTATATGTATGCGTTTTATTCCACTTGGCTAGTAGTTCCTGAATATCTCAACTTCTGGTTCTGGTGATGCTTCTATCTCTAGTCCAGCTCACACCACTTTGTCCACTTTGCCAGCCTCTAGCATCCCACCTATTCACAAGAGCAGTCTGCTCAAGATGATCTTTTTAATCTCGTCATTAATGTATAAATCCTGATAAATTTGTTTGATGATCCAAACAAATATGAGAAATATTCAGTCTTGTTCACCTATTCATACATTTACTTTGAGCACTGGCCTGGTTATTATGTGATAACAGGACTGCATATGGTACTGATCGACCAATAAAAATATGTCATCTCAATACATACCAGTATACACACCATCAAATTTTCAGATTATGTACCAGTAATGAGAAATTAGCCGCAGAATATGAATTTAAGCAACCTAGGGGGCTTTGTTTGTCCTTGAAGCCCAGTTACATTGTAGTTATGTTTGTCTAAAAAATAAAACCCCTCAGTATGCTCAAAATAAAATGGTAGGAAAAGTTATAATCACATATCACATTTTTCAGCTTAAACAACATCATTTGAAAAAAATGTTATGGTTATTCTCGGAGTGATTTTTTACATATTCGCAGAAAGCAGAATGTCATTCTCATACTGTACTGCATTCATTTCGTAATTAGATGTAGATGAAAACGTTGTTAAATCCATTAGAGGGTTATTTTCCTCCTACATTAATTATTCACAGTAATTTTATAATGTGAACAGAAATTGATAAGAGACAGGGAATAGATATACAGACAACATTGGTTTCATTTCATCTATACCGGCAAATAACCAGCAGGCAGGCAGGCGATGAAAAGGAGAGCTCATACGACCTGTCAACAGCATGCAGCAATCATCGCAATGAAAGAAGCGCAAATGTATTACATAGGAATATATGTAAATGAAAATGGATAAAATGAAATAGGTGAAAAACTGAATGCATAGTACACTCTTCAAGTTTAATAAATCAGTATCAGCCTTGAAGGCAAGGTGTGTCAGAAAAGAGAATAAAATTCACAATCATATTACTAATAATGCAGTATTTACATATCCAGTGTAAGCACCGTCAAAGTCATATTCATGTTAAAATCACATCAAATAGAAAGTTTTAACAATACATGAATATATGGACACACATATTAAATCCTACACACCAAAGTATCTATTCCTATATATATTATATATTCCGAGATGTATTAGTGCAAATACCTGGAAGGCAAGTTGTATCGTATCCTCTGAATTCGCCGGCTGTGAAAGTAATGAACATCCTATAATATATTCGCGGAAATCAATCTTTCCAGATTGATTCTACAAAAAAACAAAAAAAAAAAAATTAATATTGAAAATAATGATGTGGATGCCTCAATAAAAACCAAGATTGAAATCTTTTTAAGTGAATATGATATACATAAATTTAATATGCGTTTCCTCATTATGTGATATTTTATATATTTTAATATGACAGATATTTTTATCATCTAACACCTTGTATGACCTGTGTTCCTGTCATAACTATTGTACTGGTTTCCTGTAATTTCCACTACTTTTAATTTTAAAGCAAATGGACACTAAGATCAAAAGTTTGGACAATTTTTGTAAGAAATACTATAAAATAATTTATTTTAGCTGGAATTAATTTTCGCTGAAAAGAATTTTTGGGTGTTTTCTAAGGAATTTATTTTCACTGATTTTTGACAAGTTGAATGTAAAACATAGGAAAAAAAGGTATATTCGCTGGATTTTATTTTCACTAAATCATTCCTTCACCAAAAATTAATTTCAAGCGAAAATTAAGTATTTTACAGTAATAAGCTTTGTGAAAATCAACATACATGTACATTGTTAGACACTGTTATTATGCTATGAACATTATAATTTTAATTTTTTGAAATTTCTGTGATTTGATGAATCAATGGCATTCCTGAGAACAAAAGTTTGTGAAAATCATTGATGCAACTGCCTTTACAATTCCAGTGAAATTGCTACTTCCACAATATTTTGTGACTCACACACTACCGGTACAATAATTAACCCTTTGAGCACAATTTTTAATTAATCCAATTAAAAATAACCCTTTGAGAACAATTTTTTCTTCTGCTCAAATTTGGGTGAATTTGTTCATAGTTTCTGTAAATTTGACAGAATTCAATCATGATTTTGAACCAAATAGACCAAATTTGACATTATTTCTAGCTTTTGATCAAAAAAATTGAAAATTTCACACCACTTAATGTGGAAAAGAGCCGACTATAAAGTATTTTGTGGATAGCGCCTGAAGTTTGCCACTCAAAGAGTTAAACTACAGCACATGCACTATGGTGTTTTTAATTATATAACTCTGAGCTGAATTAATTTATTATTATTGATAATTTAATCAATGCATTACTGAACAGTTAAATTCTGGTGATCAGAAATTAGGATATCAAACATTGAATAAATTAAATCTTACCCTGTCGTATAATTCAAACATTTCCTTTAGCGCTGGGCTAACAGGAACGTTGAGATATTTAGCAAAGTCGTCAATATGAATCGTGTTATCATCTGATCTTGCAATTTCCGAGTAGATGGCCAGAAGATCAGTCATATTCTCTAGCGATAAACTGCAAAAAAAAAAAAAAAATAGAGGAAAAAAGAAAACTATAGTGATGAGTAAAAAACAAACAAAAAATAAAAACCTCTAAATAAAAGAAAATCGCAAAATACTGAAATGTCACCATGCAGTCCAAGATATGAACTTTGACCCCCAGACACATGGATGTATTGAAGATATTAATTAATGTGATTGGCAAAGTAAGGGTTTATGCTGACACCAGATTGTGTCAGTTTTTATTTTTGTAAGTGAAATTTACTACAAAGATTGTTTGATTTCTGTCATGTATATTCCCTATATTTATTAGCATATTTGTTTTATATATTGTGTGCCACAAATAATTTTTATTTTTGTTGTTAAACAAGCAGCCTGTCGGCTGAGATAGCTCCGCTGTTAGCAATGCACATTTCAATTAAAGAACAGAAGATATCATTAGAAAATGAGCAAATCTGAAAGAGGTTCACATGTAGTACCTATATGCATAATATATCAAAGCAATTGGACTTGCGGTTTTCAACAAGAAGTCAAAAATATCACTTTTTACCAAAAATTACAAAAATATTCATCAAAATTAGTGAATTAAAGATATCATCATGAAATGAACAAATCTGAGAGAGGTCCACATGTAATACCTATATATGTAATATCAAAGCAATTGGACTTGCGGTTTTCAACAAGAAGTTGAAAATATCACTTTTTACCAAAAATTACAAAAATATTCATCAAAATTAGTGAATTAAAGATATCATCATGAAATGAACAAATCTGAGAGGGGTCTATCCAAGCTACATATACACCAAGTATCAAAGCATTCAGGCTTTTAGTTTTCAAGAAGAAGTCGAAAAAGTAAAACATTGACACGGACGACGACGGACAATCACTCATATGATAAGCTCCGCTCGACAAAGTCGACAGCGGAGCTAAAAAAACAAACAAAAAACTTTGAACCATACTTGGTGAAAAATTAAATTCACTCACACACACACATACACACACGCAGAAGCTCATACAGACACACATAAAGATGTTTGAACACAGATACAGACAGATCTAAGAACATTATACAAACTGAACTAACAATGGTATAAAACATGAACAATGAGTTATCAATATTTATTCATACAAATAAATAAATAATCTTCTGGTTAAAACTACAAGTACTTTATATTTTGTGTTCTCTTAAAAAAATGACATGAAATGACTACCTAAATAAAAGATCTTGAAGAGCATTTTATATGGATACGTTTTCTTCACTTTGTTTAAACTTTCAGGCAAAGCTAAAGCAGATCTGATCTGTGCCCAAAAGAATCTTATCAGTATCCAAATGTATTTAATTACACTGTTGGTGTTATGTTTCCACAGACAGACTTTTGGACAAGATATTGTTACATTTTTCAATTACAAACTACCCAATTTTTAGCAATATCTTCAAAAGCATATAAACCATCAACACTTTAAACCATTTCACAATAACAGTGAAAAGAGATAATAAATATAGTATGTAGATAATATTCCAGAGTTTGAGTGAGATTCGACAAAAATCATTATTAAGTTATCCTGAAAGTGTTAACGACGATGACAACAGACATGGTAACCCCACATACCTTGCATCTTATTATTAATACAAGCAAAGTAATAAAGATTATTAGTAATAAAATATTAGTCCTAAATTAGATTTCAATGAAACCATTTATTGCAAAGATTTCAAAGCAACATGTCGTAATGATATATTAATGATCTCAAGTTGCAAATTAAATATGCATGAATTAATTTCACATTCTTATCAAATATTGAAATACAAAAAAAAAGCTGCATATGCACAAGAAATTCCATCTACAATAGACATAATGGTACCAACTTTCAGTTTTTTTTAGAGAAAATGAAATAGTTTGCAAAATCAAATGAATGAAAAACTGCACTGCTAGAAATTGTTTCATTTTGATTATTTTTTACCTTGTAGTTGCAGTCATGGCGTTTCTACTTGTAGTTGCAGTCATGCTGCTTCTACCTACATTTACTAATTCTAACAATATCAATCGAGGGCTAGTATAGTTTTTTGAACAATGTCGTCTTTTACATGCTTTTATTTCAGTTAAATATTTACTTCACTTTGTGTTTATTCTACTGTTTTCATGTCTGGGTGCTCACCGTGTTACCATGCAGTGTGTATCGCCTATTGTCATGTCTGGGTGCTCACCGTGTTACCATGCAGTGTGTATCGCCTATTGTTATGTTCGCTGTTTTTTCTTGTGTAGTGCAGCTTAGGTGGGACACGGTGAGCGTCCTTTATGCTAATTAAGTATTTTAAACTGTAACTTGAGTGTTTGTGTCGTGAATACTTACTTAAAGGATGTCTATTGCACAGTGGGTGTTCGAATTTCATTTGCATTGGTTACTTTACTATGGGATATCTAACATGCAGAGGTGCACCCATCCAACTGACAGTCTTATAATACATAAAACTTTGCATACAAATTTGCATAAGAGTCGCACATACTGATATTTGAAATGATTGTGATTTCAGCAATAAATCTACATTCAAGATTCCATCATGTCATACTGTAGATATATGCATGCAATAAATGCATAATCCTACTCGCGACTGAGATTAGGCTTAAAAGTAAAGGTCAGAGAAATATAAGCAAGGTATCTCAAACAAGCAGCCTATCGGCTGAGATAGCTCCGCTGTTAGCAATGCACATTTTAATTAAAGAACTGAAGACATCATTAGAAAATGAACAATATGTATAGTATCAAAGTAATCGGACTTACAGTTTTTAACAAGAAGTCGAAAATATCACTTTCTACCAAAAATGACAAAAATATTCACCAAAATTAGAGAATTGAAGATATCATCACGAAATGAACAAATCTGAGAAAGGTCTACATGTAGTATCTATATATGTAATATCAAAGCAACTGAATTTTTGTTTTTTAACAAGAAGTCGAAAATATCACTTTTTACCAAAAATTACAAAAATATTCACCAAAATTAGAGAATTGAAGATATCATCACAAAATGAACAAATCTGAGAAAGGTCTAAATGTAGTATCTATATATGTAATGTCAAAGCAATTAAATTTTCGGTTTTTAACAAGAAGTCGAAAATATCACTTTTTACCAAAAATTACAAAAATATTCACCAAAATTAGAGAATTGAAGATATCATCACGAAATGAACAAATCTGAGAAAGGTCTACATGTAGTATCTATATATGTAATATCAAAGCAACTGAATTTTTGTTTTTTAACAAGAAGTCGAAAATATCACTTTTTACCAAAAATTACAAAAATATTCACCAAAATTAGAGAATTGAAGATATCATCACAAAATGAACAAATCTGAGAAAGGTCTAAATGTAGTATCTATATATGTAATGTCAAAGCAATTAAATTTTCGGTTTTTAACAAGAAGTCGAAAATATCACTTTTTACCAAAAATGACAAAAATATTCACCAAAATTAGAGAATTGAAGATATCATCACGAAATGAACAAATCTGAGAAAGGTCTACATGTAGTATCTATATATGTAATATCAAAGCAATTGAACTATTGGTTTTTAACAAGAAGTCGTAAATATCCCTTTTTACCAAAAATGACAAAAATATTCACCAAAATTAGAGAATTGAAGATATCAACATGAAATGAACAAACCTAAGAGAGATCTATCCAAGGTACATATACACCAAGTATCAAAGCATTCAGGCTTGTAGTTTTCAAGAAGAAGTCGAAAAAGTAAAACATTGACACGGACGACGGACGCCGATGGACAATCACTCATATGATAAGCTCCGCTCGACAAAGTCGACAGCGGAGCTAAAAATAACTATGCGCACCTGCAAATCAATATTGAATAGTAGACATATATCAAGTTTGATTAACCCAGTCATCTTAGAAATCAGATTGCAGACATGTTCAATCAATGAGATTTAACAATTTTACTATCAAAATGATTTACCAGTCAGACAAATTCAATCAGGTGAAAAAACAAGCAGCCTCTCGGCTGAGACAGCTCCGCTGTTAGCAACGCACATTTCAATTAAAGAACAAAAGTATCATTAAAAAATGAACAATATGTATAGTATCAAAACAATTAGACTTGCGGTTTTCAACAAGATGTGGAAAATATCACTTTTTACCAAAAATGACAAAAATATTCATCAAAATTAGAGAATTAAAGATATCATCATGAAATGAACAAATCTGAGAGAGGTTTACCCAAGGTACATATACACCAAGTATCAAACCATTCAGGCTTGTAGTTTTCAAGAACAAGTCGAAAAAGTAAAACATTGACACGGACGACGGACAATCACTCATATGATAAGCTCCGCTCGACAAAGTCGACAGCGGAGCTAAACAAGCAGCCTATCGGCTGAGATAGCTCCGCTGTTAGCAATGCACATTTCAATTAAAGAACTGAAGACATCATTAGAAAATGAACAATATGAATAGTGTCAAAGCAATTGGACTTACAGTTTTTAACAAGAAGTCGAAAATATCACTTTTTACCAAAAATAACAAAAATATTCACCAAAATAAATTAATTAGAGAATTGAAGATATCATCACAAAATGAACAAATCTGAGAAAGGTCTACATGTAGTATCTATATATGTAATATCAAAGCAATTGAACTATTGGTTTTTAACAAGAAGTCGAAAATATCACTTTTTACCAAAAATGACAAAAATATTCACCAAAATTAGAGAATTGAAGATATCATCACGAAATGAACAAATCTGAGAGAGGTCCACATGTAGTACCTATATATGTAGTATCAAAGCAATTGGACTTGCGGTTTTTAACAAGAAGTCGAAAATATCACTTTTTACCAAAAATTACAAAAATATTCACCAAAATTAGAGAATTGAAGATATCATCACGAAATGAACAAATCTGAGAGAGGTCCACATGTAGTACCTATATATGTAATATCAAAGCAATTGCACTTGCGGTTTTTAACAAGAAGTCGAAAATATCACTTTTTACCAAAAATGACAAAAATATTCACCAAAATTAGAAAATTGAAGATATCAACATGAAATGAACAAATCTAAGAGAGGTCTACCCAAGGTACATATACACCAAGTATCAAAGCATTCAGGCTTGTAGTTTTCAAGAAGAAGTCGAAAAAGTAAAACATTGACACGGACGACGACGGACAATCACTCATATGATAAGCTCCGCTCGACAAAGTCGATATCGGAGCTAAAAAAAAATAGTATTTTATGAAATTGCATCTGTGTGATAATTTTGAACATGTCAGATAAACAGACTTTGTCTGCACAGTGACTTAAAATAGAGATATGCAGTTTCTAGAAGAAATCAAATATATTTTTTTATCCTAATTATTTACCAAATTTTCGTAATTTGATTAAAAAATTTCGACTTATCACAAAATTGCGTTCTAATACTAACTAATTATCAAAATCGTCAAAAGTATCTACTGCTCCGACATAAAAAATACCGAGACTATATTATGGTAGTTTTCATTAATATAACTTTCGACAATCATGCACCCAAGTTAACAGCTCCGCTCAATGTTAGTGAAGCTAAAAAAAGGAGCCATAATGAAAATGGAATAGCATATATTATCTCTCTCACCAGAGTGGAGTGCTTTCATTTGATATTTCCACAGTTAATTAAGACCCCCTCATGTTATTTTATCAAAGCCTTCATTTTATCCCGCTCAACACATGCGTGCTCACGCACAATCTTATCTTATTATATTTGCATCACAGTGAGAGCACTGAACCCTTTCACAACTAATCTCAACTTTGATTCGTAACCTTCCACCAAATAGTACCCTGTTCGCTTCACAAAATTAATCTCATTTGGAAAGCAGGCAACATTCAGTACTGCCAATTAAGATAGCGGAAAATTCTGAGAATTGAGATTTGAGTTTCACCTTCTATCAAGTACAGAGAATGAGAACAAACATGTTTGCCTGTTTCTTGATGAAGACAGTCCCAAAAGTATAAAACAGATTCTGTTTGTTTGAAAAAGCAGGAAATTGTCTTAAACCTCCAATCTGACTGTATAATTATTGCACCTAGAACACTGGCAATGATAATGTCCTTAATCAGCAAACAGTCAACACCTCTGACGAGAGATTCAGAAAACCAGCATTACTGATAGGAGAACATGTTACTGGTTTGCTATGCATGCCTGGAGATTGTTAAACAATTAGAACAATCCGAGTCAAACCAACTTCAACGGGAGATGTCAAACTAATAGTTGGGACATTGACTATAAATAAAATATAACGATGCGATTGCCTTTCAATTTATTTCATTCAATCTTATAAATTTGTATATAATAAAAGGCAAAGTTATCTAAACAAAATGTATGTACTGACACAGTATGAAATATCACAATACAGTTGCATCTGGTGACACTCATAACTGGCAATGTCGCTGTTTTGGTGTTCTGATAGCCCCGTCACACCATAACATTTTGGTCAGCGTTCTCTGAACGTTCCAATCGTCCAATTTCCGAGCATTCTGGAACGAGGTAAACACATCCAGCGTTCGATTAACGAGTGCCTAACGTATGACTAGTGTGTTCCTAACGCACGAGGAGCATTTAAGGTAGAGATGCAGTTTATTTGGCTTGCTTTTTAATTGAGTAATTAGACAATGAAGATGGTATTATATATCCAACATGTTATATATTTTCTGAAAGCTTATTATACAAACTTTGTAAAACTTGTCTTTATTATAAATATCCAGAATGCGTTTTTGATTTTGGGTCAAAAATATGCTTTTTTGGACAAAAGTGGTTTAAAAAAAATTAGCTTAAAAACTTCAAGTCCATTTGTGGGTAAAATGACATCACTGGATACCTTGGTATACTACTAATTCAAATGCGTCCAGTCATCTCTCTAACGACTTTCAAAGTCGCACAGCATGACCTCAAAGTTCACTCTTTTCTATTTTTGCATAATTTATATATCCATGTTAATTGCGGACTTGTTATTTTTGTTCCACTCACCGTAATAAACTGTCCGGACGCATTTTGAAGGGGGAACACCTTGTCAATAATGTGTGAAAATTTCGAGGCAAATGGCCAAAGCGTCTATCAGCTATTTTAATTTAAAACCCAAGAATTCACCAAAAATAGAAGACGAGAAAAAGGCTATTTTGCATATTTGCGCGTTAAACCGGGTAAGATACCCCTGGAAATCATTTACGTGTGCTAACGTGTCACTAGCGCGCGACAAACGACTTTTAAACATTAAGTGAGCGCGTTGAGCATGTATCTAACGTTTGGTCGTTAATTTGACGTTAGTCGCATGCTTTATGTGCGCTAGGGGTACGTTCAGCGGTCGTTGACAGGCTGCTAGTGAGTTGTTCACTGCAAAGCGAACAATTGGTAACAACTAAGTAACGCTAGAGCAACGACTGACTAACGATTGTCGAATGCGTCGAACGTTAGCAAAATGATCGAAGAACGTTATTTAACGTTTAACAGCCTTTAAAAATAAACGTTGAAGAACGCTGGTCTCAAATGAAAACTTTTGTGCATGTTCAAAACTTTTTTTTTGGATCAGCGTTATCCGCCGATTCCCGACGATCAGCAACGATTACCGACGTTCACTAGCGTTCTCACGGCGCTCTTCTGGCGCTGTCCCAGCGACTTTGGGCGACTACCAACGTTTCCTCAAACGCCAGAGAACGCTAGCCAGAACGTCATGGTGCGACAGGGCCTTGAACAATATGGCAGAGACAGTAAACTGGCACTGACATAAAGTCTGTTTACAGTCTTGTTTTACTTGAGTTGTTATATTCTGCATCAGTCTAATGAGGTGTCTCTCACTGGACTAAAACCAAAACGCATGTCTGAATGAAATGATGAAAATACCCCCGAGGACAAAGAGATATAATAACAGTTGCCAAATCGCTTGGTAAATTGCTCTGTGACAGTACAACTTTCTGAAAATTATAGGTACCCAAATAAAGATGATAATAACATTTTGTGATTCCCCCATTATTTCTTGGTGTGGGTGTGATTTTCACTAAATTATTTCCTAGGGTCGTAAATTTCAGAAATAGGAATAACTATGCGACATGTAATTTACACAAGTATCTGACCTTTCTCATGCTATTGAACACGCCTGGAAAAGTACATTTTTCAACCTGGCTGACATTATAAATGCGAAATGTGTTTTTGTTACAATGAAAATCCAGAGGGAGTCTATGATGGAGGCAATTAAAGAAACCCTATTCAACAAAGATGAGTCAAATCTATATAAAGAGAGTTTGAACATGGCAAAAAAATAATTCGTTTTCTGTGGGTGATTGCAGCACAGATAACTACAATGCTCAGTTGTGTGAAGAATTTGATGAGTCTGTCTAAAACATTCTCTTTGACGTCATCATCATTTTTTTTGCCTCCCCTCCCCCATCTCTTTTCGCATTATATATGTAGAATATGGACGAGGTAAAAACTGAACAAGCAGCCTCTCAGCCGAGATAACCCTGCTGTTAGCAATGCAAATTTTAATTAAAGAATTAAAGATATCAGATTGCAGTTTTCAACAAAAAGTCAAAAATATCACTTTTTACCCAAAATAGAAAAATATTTATGAAATTGGAGAATTGAAAATATCATCACAAAATGAATAAATCTGAGAGAGGTCTACCTGAGGTACTTGTATGTATAATATTAAAGCAATTGGACTTTAAATACGGTTTTTAACAAAAACTCGAAAATATCTCTTTTTACCTAAAATTCTACAAATATTCATCAGAATTAAAGAATATTACACTTGCACAGCTTCTGAAAAAAGAAATATGCTTGCAATGTAAGTTATGTAGATCACAGCAGACAATGGCATGGGACATCAATCCAGGAAGTAGTTTCATCTACATGTAGCTGTTGGCATGGTGATTGATAATCAAAGTTGAACTCAGTGCACATGCAACACATTTCAATCAACACATCTTGTTATCAATTTTCCAATCACTTCACAGAATTACTAATAAACCAATTACGATGTCGCGGCTCGTAACAATGCTGCAAACAGGTAGGGAACTGTTAGAAATACTGCAAGTGACAAACAATGTATCTGTAATCGCTTCTCGTCTTTATTAATATTCAAGAGAGCTTTAGCGCAATTGTTTTTTTTATTTGACTGTTAGTGCTGTCATTCCTCCATTTTTTATGCGTGAAGTGTAAGTTGCTACTTCTTTACATAACTACAGTACACTTCACCACAGAGAGACTACATGACAGGGCTGGGTGCCTGTTCTGTTGATCCATTTACGCCTGTTCAACCCTGAGCAAGGATTTCAACAATCACATTATTGTTGAATTCAATTTTCGACTATGACTGAGTACTCCATTTACGCACAATGCATTATGAAAAATTTCTAATTAACAATTATATTATTATGGTAAAATATTGCTTTATTGGAAATTCGCTGAAATCAATTAAATCTTTTAATAATGTCAGGGTTTATATAAATAATAAACGACTCTTATCAGTACATGTCATCAAAAGTCCTAATTGATGAGAATGGATAAAACGTACTGAAAATTTACATAAACATTCTGTCTATGAATCCCACGCATCTTGATTGCAAAAAAAAAACAAACAAAACAATAGATTAATATGTAAGGTAAGAGTTATTATACTTTTGCTAAAAAAAAATACAGCAAAAAAAGTAAAAAAAAATAATTTCATGGCAAAATGAACATAAGAAAAACATGTATATTAGCGGTATATCTAATAGTGAAATATGACATCCACAATTGATGAAGCTACTAGAAATGACAAATGATTTCATAATCAATATTTGTAATCGGTTTGGTGATTTTTGACACAAAATACAACTTTGATTATAATATCAAATTGTTCTCTAAAAGACTGAAATAAAGTTAATATCCATGGCGACCGATCCATCTAGTGTTCTTCACCTTCTCTTTGGAATCATCTTATACTGAAGATATACGTTCAGCTTTCAAATCAACTTATCTGTTTCAGCAAGCATCTTAAGTGAACTGAGGATTATTGTGATGGATATCAGGGAGATACATATTAAACTCTTATTTCATTATTATCCTTAGAACAGAGAAACCTACTCATAAGGGCTTAGCTATCATCAATTGTAAAACTTTCAAATATTTAACTAGATTTCCAGCTATGAATTAAATTGACGATTAAAGATCAGTTTATCACTTGAGCTTTTCTTTACATGTATCCAGGGTGTAATTGAAAACATAGTGAAATTAATGTAGGCTTGCTCTGATCCCATTATTATTAAGATTGCAAGAAATATTTGAGGTTTAGTCCCCATGCATTTGGGAACACTGTGTTAAAACCTTAGCGAAATAATATTCAAGAAACGCTAAAATAATGGAAATTGAAAAATTTGGGACATATGTAACATTTCATGTGACTGTAGTCAGTCCACCCCGAGGTGCATATGTATATCACCAGTCATTCCAAATATAGTTTTTAGAGTTGTATCCCATATTCTAATAATGGTATATTCACTTCTTATGCGTCACTATATTACAGTAAATATCACGTAACTACAGAGTTATAACGCTTCATCGCTAAAAAGTGTGATTGCAACATGGATGAATATTAAATGATCATGTTTTAACTATATCAACAGCAGTTAATTTAAAATGGACATAATTTATAGTGGCTTAAATTGTGACTGTTATGAGTGTCTTATATAGCAGCCCCAATCCCCTGCCAAGCTAGCTGGAATAAATTTTCGCTTAAAGCGCGGTAGTCGTCACGCCACGCATGCGCGAGATCTATGGGTCTCATATAAACAAAGATGGCGACTTTGACTGTTGCGCAGATCAACGAGTACAAACTGAGATGTTACCAAGCTTTAATTAGGTATTTTTTTAGGTGATTGGAAGGTATCGAAGAAGTCACCGGCAGTAATTAGTGCAAGTGGAGCCCAGGTCAACTACCGCGCTTTAAGACTTTTTGGGTGTTTTGTATGGAATTTATTTTCACTGATTTTTGACGAGTTGAATGCAAAAAAGGTATATTTTGCTGAATTTTATTTTCACTGAATCATTTTTTCAGCAAAAATAGCGAAAATTAATTCCAAGCGAAATTAAAGTATTTTGCAGTACACAGTATCTGAGTAGCTTTTATCTGATCACCAAACCACGGCCCAGCTATTAACGAAAATTGTGTGAAAATGTTTAATTTCAAACAAGCAGCCTAACGGCTGAGATAGCTTCGCTGTTAGAAATGCACATTTCAATTAAAGAACTGAAGACATCATCAGAAAATGAACAATATGTATAGTATCAAAGCAATCGGACTTACAGTTTTTAACAAGAAGTCGAAAATATCACTTTCTACCAAAAATGACCAAAATATTCACCAAAATTAGAGAATTGAAGATATCATCACGAAATGAACAAATCTGAGAAAGGTCTACATGTAGTATCTATATATGTAATATCAAAGCAATTGAACTTTTGGTTTTTAACAAGAAGTCGAAAATATCACTTTTTAACAAATATGACAAAAATATTCACCAAAATTATAGAATCCAAGATATCAACACGAAATGAACAAATCTAAGAAAGGTCTACATGTAGTATCTAAATATGTAATATCAAAGCAATTGAACTATTGGTTTTTAACAAGAAGTCGAAAATATCACTTTTACCAAAAATTACAAAAATATTCACGAAAATTAGAGAATTGAAGACATCATCACAAAATGAACAAATCTGAGAGAGGTCCACATGTGGTACCTATATATGTAATATCAAAGCAATCGGACTTGTGGTTTTTAACAAGAAGTCGAAAATATCACTTTTTACCAAAAATTACAAAAATATTCACCAAAATTAGAGAATTGAGGATATCATCACAAAATGAACAAATCTGAGAAAGGTCCACATGTATTTGTAGTACCTATATATGTAATATCAAAGCAATTGGACTTGCGGTTTTTAACAAGAAGTCGAAAATATCACTTTTTACCAAAAATGATAAAAATATTCACCAAAATTAGAGAATTAAAGATATCATTACAAAATGAACAATTCTGAGAGAGGTCCACATGTAGTACCTATATATGTAATATCAAAGCAATTGCACTTGCGGTTTTTAACAAGAAGTCGAAAATATCACTTTTTACCAAAAATGACAAAAATATTCACCAAAATTAGAGAATTAAAGATATCATTACAAAATGAACAAATCTGAGAGAGGTCCACATGTAGTACCTATATATGTAATATCAAAGCAATTGCACTTGCGGTTTTTAACAAGAAGTCGAAAATATCACTTTTTACCAAAAATGACAAAAATATTCACCAAAATTAGAGAATTAAAGATATCATTACAAAATGAACAAATCTGAGAGAGGTCCACATGTAGTACCTATATATGTAATATCAAAGCAATTGCACTTGCGGTTTTTAACAAGAAGTCGAAAATATCACTTTTTACCAAAAATGACAAAAATATTCACCAAAATTAGAGAATTGAAGATATCAACATGAAATGAACAAACCTAAGAGAGGTCTACCCAAGGTACATATACACCAAGTATCAAAGCATTCAGGCTTGTAGTTTTCAAGAAGAAGTCGAAAAAGTAAAACATTGACACGGACGACGACGACGATGGACGACGACGACGGACAATCACTCATATGATAAGCTCCGCTTGACAAAGTTGACAGCGGAGCTAAAAAAAAAGGTTTGTTTTCACCGAAAACTGTTTTTGTCAAACTTACCATGTAGGAACCAAATAATGCATTAGATTGGCAAACACAAACGGCAAAGGCCGTATGGATGCATTTCTAATTTAGCAAGTACAGCATTTACGAACACAGATCCATTAAGATAAATTGTTTTTGAACAGTCAACATAGATAATGACATATTAAAAGAGATTGTAATCATACAAAAAACGCAATTTACATGATATGCATTCAATGTATATCCGCAGAACTGCCCCTGGCTACATAGATATGGATGCTTCAAACAGTTTACGGGAAGATTGACTTCCAGATAAAGATTTGTCATCATGTAATAACAGTTTATCCAAGAAATTACAGAGAGAAGAAATTTTAAAATGTCAAATGATATATAATTGGATCTGATAATTATGTGCTCCATGACGAAAAAAACAAAACAGCCCATTGTCTGACAGCTCTGCATTTTGAGATACACACTGTGAAAGCCACAGTACTCTGGACATGTAGAAGATAATAAGAGAAATGAACGGTGGATGTCGAATTTCATGTAAACAAGCAATGTATTTTAAACATGTTGTATACGTCGCTATGAGTCCCATATATCAAACAGGACGTGGCACGACGACTACCGCCCTTTAGCATAAAGGTATTTTTGGTCAAAAAT
This sequence comes from Saccoglossus kowalevskii, assembly GCF_978046115.1. Classification (NCBI taxonomy): domain Eukaryota; kingdom Metazoa; phylum Hemichordata; class Enteropneusta; family Harrimaniidae; genus Saccoglossus; species Saccoglossus kowalevskii. The sequence continues at coordinate 23,140,027 of NC_140646.1, read as the reverse complement.
ACCAATATTAGTTATCTGAATATTATATGGAGATTTCAAAGAATGAAAAAGGTAACATTTAAAAGAAAACAGAATATATACATCCAAATCGGTATAGGCATAGTCTGTGAATAATTAGTGCTACCAACATTTATTCATGAGGTCAGAGGTCAAATTTAATACAGTCTCAGATCACGATTCCACAGGTTCAGATCAAAGGGCTTTACTAATAAGAAAACATTTGGCAACACTTGAGTGCTAATAAGATTTAACAAGTTCAAGTTAAAGTCCAAATAATTTCAACATTAAGTCTTGAGTATTTGAAATGTGTGCCAAATTAGAATGAAATGTATCTACATGTATAAGAAATTGTTGCATCCATACACACATGGCTCAGTACATAAGAAAACTTTGTCGTTTTTATGAAAAGTATTTACTGACTGTTTTCCTTTTCTTATTCTCGCAATCAAATCTGAGTTAAACACAAACAGTATTTGAACAGTCAATGGTTTTTTTTACATGTCACGAAACCCCTACAGGCAAAAAACAACAGTAATTATATTTGTATTTAAACCATGTAGGATTCTTCCAGCATACAGACATTTAATTTTCAATAAAATTAATTAAATATATTTTCAGAAAGTTGGGATATTATATCTTTGGGCAATCATATTATTACTTTTGTGTCGCATGGAACATAGTGTACCTATAAAAACCTTACTATCAGGAAATTCAGAAATTCATTTCAAATGACATACTGCTGTACTAGAGTTACTCGCTAAAGTTAACAGAGTTACTCACTAGAGTTAACAGAGAGTTACTCACTAGAGTTAACAGAGTTACTCACTAGAGTTAACAGAGAGTTACTCACTAGAGTTAACAGACAGTAACTCACTAGAGTTAACAGAGAGTTACTAGAGTTAACAGAGAGTTACTCACCAGAGTTAACAGAGAGTTACTCACTAGAGTTAACAGAGAGTTACTCACTAAGGTTAACAGAGAGTTACTCACCAGAGTTAACAAAGAAATACTCACTAGAGTTAACAGAGAGTTACTCACTAAGGTTAACAGAGAGTTACTCACTAGAGTTAACAGAGAGTTACTCACTAGAGTTAACAGAGTTATTCACTAGAGTTAACAGAGAGTTACTCACTAGAGTTAACAGAGTTATTCACTAGAGTTAACAGAGAGTTACTCACTAGAGTTAACAGAGTTACTCAGTTCAATATTAAGAAGTAAAAGGATCATCTGATTGCACATCATCGACTTTTGCCAGACAAATTTTGTTATTGACAAAAAGTTGATGAGAGTAATCAACCAACTTTAAGAAAGAGAAAATTATGGTAATCACAATGTTTCAATCAATAAACATGAATTTTTCAAATTAAAATGGCACCAGTCTGATAGCCTCAAACACATGAAAAATCACCAAAGTGTGTGCATGCAAGTACATTACAAACTCGAACTCAGAATGGCCCACATATATGCATGAAAAAGCAATACAAAAGTCACTATTTTTGGAAATTTGAAGCAGATAAAAAAAATTATCAGGTGGATCATGAATAAAAATGAAATCAACAAAATGGGGAAATGTACACATGAAAAATGAAAATGAACACAAAATCACTAACAGAAATTGAATGAAGGAAAATAAATCAATGTCTTTGAATGAAGACTTAAAAGACATTCCTTTTTATAAGTAGGCAATAGTTACGACCACTCTAACAATCAATACACATAGACTCACAACATTAACTGACAATGCATTTCAATACCATCCAAGTAAATAGATGTACATGTACCAGCGGGTATAACAATTTTTTTTTTTTACAAGGTACATACATGTTACTCATCACTCAATCAATACGGAACTATTTCTGTATCTTATTACTTGCATACGCTTTATCTATTACCACCCGAGATATCACACACATACTCAGAATAGAATGTTGGCAAGCTTATATGTCTTGCTGATGGTAATAGAAAAAAACAGAGAACTGTATTGCGTCGGTATTTCATGATAAGCAACCATAATCTTAGTTTACAACGGTAGCACACACATATATGTATAATCTCCCAAAAGGAAATAGATTATAAGAGTAAATGCTTTTTTTATGCGGCTTCTTCAGATCGAGGATATATATTTATTTTTGAAAGAAAGCAATTAATGTGTAATATTGTGACCTAATCAACATAAAAAGATTATACAATATAGTGGAAATTTTCAGATTAAAACTTCCCTTGATTAAAGAAACAAACTGCCAAAAATTGTAATCTCTAGATATTGCCATTTTCCAACAAACATATCACATTCTTTCACACAGAAAATAGAGAAAGTTAATCTAAATATTGATCAAATTCTAACGTCAATTTAAGATTGCAGCTTTTTGTTTTAATATTTCATTAAAATAGATAAAATTACATAAATTTATAAACAAGCAGCCTCTCGGCTGAGATAGCTCCGCTGTTAGCAATGCACATTTCAATTAAAGAACAGAAGATATCATTAGAAAATGAACAATATGTATAGTATCAAAGCAACGGGACTTGCTGTTTTCAATAAGAATTCAAAAATATCACTTTTCACCAAAAATGACAAAAATAATCATCAAAATTAAGTAATTGAAGATATCACCACGAAATTGACAAATCTGAAAGAGGTCCACATGTAGTACCTGTATATGTATATGTAATATCAAAGCAATTGGACTTGCGGTTTTCAACAAGAAGTTGAAAATATCACTTTTTACCAAAAATGACAAAAATAATCACCGAAACTAGAGAATGAAAGATATCATTACAAAATGAAAAAATCTGGGAGAGGTCCACTTGTAGTACCTATGTATGTAATATCAAAGCAATTGGACTTGTGGTTTTCAACAAGAAATTGAAAATATCACTTTTTACCAAAAATGACAAAAATATTCACCAAAATTAGAGAATTGAAGATATCATCATGAAATGAGCAAATCTAAGAGAGGTCTACCCAAGGTACATATACACCAAGTATCAAAGCATTCAGGCTTGTAGTTTTCAAGAAGAAGTCAAAAAAGTAAAACATTGACACGGACGACGACGGACAATCACTCATATCATAAGCTCCGCTCGACAAAGTCGACAGCGGAGCTAAACAAGCAGCCTATCGGCTGAGATAGCTCCGCTGTTAGCAATGCACATTTCAATTGAAGAACTGAAGATATCATTAGAAAATGAACAATATGTATAGTATCACAACAATCGGACTTACAGTTTTTAACAAGAAGTCGCAAATATCACTTTTTACCAAAAATTACAAAAATATTCACCAAAATAAATTAATTAGAGAATTGAAGATATCATCACAAAATGAACAAATCTGAGAGAGGTCCACATGCAGTACCTCTATATGTAATATCAAAGCAATCGGACTTACAGTTTTCAACAAGAAGTCGAAAATATCACTTTTTACCAAAAATGGCAAAAATATTCACCAAAATTAAAGAACTGAAGATATCATCACAAAATGAACAAATCTGAGAAAGGTCTACATGTAGTATCTATATATGTAATATCAAAGCAATTGAACTATTGATTTTTAACAAGAAGTCGAAAATATCACTTTTTACCAAAAATTACAAAAATATTCACCAAAATTAGAAAATTGAAGATATCATCACAAAATGAACAAATCTGAGAAAGGTCTACATATAGTATCTATATATGTAATATCAAAGCAATTGAACTATTGATTTTTAACAAGAAGTCGAAAATATCACTTTTTACCAAAGATTACAAAAATATTCACCAAAATTAGAGAATTGAAGATATCATCACAAAATGAACAAATCTGAGAAAGGTCCACGTGTAGTACCTATATATGTAATATCAAAGCAATCGGACTTGCGGTTTTTAACAAGAAGTCGAAAATATCACTTTTTACCAAAAATGACAAAAATATTCACCAAAATTAGAGAATTGAAGATATCATCACAAAATGAACAAATCTGAGAGAGGTCCACATGTAGTACCTATATATGTAGTATCAAAGCAATTGGACTTGCGGTTTTTAACAAGAAGTCGAAAATATCACTTTTTACCAAAAATGACAAAAATATTCACCAAAATTAGAGAATTGAAGATATCATCACAAAATGAACAAATCTGAGAGAGGTCCACATGTAGTACCTATATATGTAGTATCAAAGCAATTGGACTTGCGGTTTTTAACAAGAAGTCGAAAATATCACTTTTTACCAAAAATGACAAAAATATTCACCAAAATTAGAGAATTAAAGATATCATTACAAAATGAACAAATCTGAGAAAGGTCCACATGTAGTACCTATATATGTAATATCAAAGTAATTGCAGTTGTGGTTTTTAACAAGAAGTCGAAAATATCACTTTTTACCAAAAATGACAAAAATATTCACCAAAATTAGAGAATTGAAGATATCAATATGAAATGAACAAACCTAAGAGAGGTCTACCCAAGGTACATATACATCAAGTATCAAAGCATTCAGGCTTGTAGTTTTCAAGAAGAAGTCGAAAAAGTAAAACATTGACACAGACGACGACGAACAATCACTCATATAAGCTCTGCTCGACAGCGGAGCTAAAAAATGTCATGAACATTTTTTTTGAACATTGAGCGTTATGTCACATTGGATCATTATTTTTGGGGAATTAATAACGATTATGATTAATTTATTTTTGACTAAGCATACCAAACTATTGCTCTAGGGATGAGAAAACAGAATCACAGAATCAAACAAAACACAATGTATTAGGTGAAATATATTTTCCAACATTCCTGCATGTACAAAACTCTCGATAGTGTAGAGTTCTCAATAATGGAAACAGCACACACTGTTGAGCAGCACGAAAAGCATATTAGACATACCAGGAAAACCAAAAGTATGCTCTGAAGTTACATACTGTTAACCAGTAAGACGCTCTTTCTCCATAACGAATTGATGTAATGTAGTTAGCGGCGACATACACCAACTGAGCATATACTTACACACGTAACATTTCATCCAGATTACTATGACATATACTGTATTTTCTTTATTCAAAGCATGTCAGTTCATGTAAAAACCATATCAAAATAGTTTATGAATCGAACAACAGTGTTAAATGTAGGTTTGTATATAAGTTTTACAGCTTCAATATTTGCGACACACAAATACTGTAAATTGCTTATTTTTTACTAATGGGAATTTTATGCATTTTAATGATTTTATGACATTCTTGAAAACAAGATTAAGTGAAAGTCACTGACACTTAAAATTTAAGGTATGGTAATCCACTGTAATGATAATTTCCAGCGTAACAACAAACTTTTGCAGGTCAATCACTACAGGATTAACCCCCATGACATATATTGATCAGGATTATGAGTAACATGCAGTTTTTAGTATGTGATTCAACAACTTTGAAAAAATAGACGGCCATGCTTATATCGACAATGTCAAGGTCAGGATTGTCTAATCACCTATCTGATGAGAAAATCGGTTAAAATTACTATAATTGTCCCCTTTGAGTATACAGAGTTTATATATAACAGCAACATATTGGCCATGTTATGTACCTACACCATTAGTTAAACACACTACATGGGGGTCAATAATTATAATCAATTTGACTTCAGTCAACCATGCGCTATACATACAGCCTTTTGGCAATAATCGTTATCAAAGTCAATTACAAAACAACTAAAAAAGCCAGTATAATGACCAGAATAGATTATACGACAGAGCATGACCAAATTGAGATATTATCAATGACGTCACTAAAAGTTCAATCGTTAATCAATCGTACTCGTCTTTAATTGTTGATCATGCAGACATTTGGGTTTTCTGTGAAAATTGCTGCATTTAGCCGATATCTGAAAACATACAACCATTTGTTATAGAAATAGTATCTTACTTTTTTATTACTTATTACAAAACAAACAACAAACGGCTTCATTTATTTCATATTTTAATCTACACAGTTCAAAATCCAGGTCGTACGTGGGTATTAGAACAGATATTTAGAATTCCATGAATTTCACACAATGGTTTCATTTTATAAAATTGTCGCCTGATTTATTAAAAAAAAAAAAATATTTAAAAAAGATTATAATGGTAATAATGCAAACTAGTAAATGATAAGAAACAAGTGAACGACTGAAAATTATACCAGTCAAACGATCACTCATTATCGCCAAAAACAAGTTCAGCTGTTATCAGTGCAAGAATAATTACAAATGCCATGTGCTTTAGCAGGTATATTTCATGAAATGAATTATCTAATTAATAACTATAAACAGTTTAAACTTTGACTTTCCCCCGTAATATATATATATATTTTTTTTAATATTTAATCTATATCACTACCCAAGTTTTCACAGAAATGATCGGTTTAGAAGTTCACTGAAATTTCCGTCCATCTGAAATGTTTTGTCGTATGCAAATCATGCCGCTCACAGGATCGACTATCTTCTATTTTACAGCCCTTCAGACTTTCAAGTCATTATCTGGTAATGCAACCGATTATCTTGCCAGCAGGTTTAAGTTTACAGCTCATATTCACGATTATGTTACTTGTTTCGTAAATGCATTTAATCTAATTTTATCACTAACCAAGGTCAATACACGTTCTGTTATACAGTTCCTTGGCTTTGGAACTCATCGCCAGACGATATTATAAGCTGTATAAGTGAATATTCCTCTAAAATGAAATTGAATGAACACATTTTCTCCGAAATTAAAAAATTTAAAATTATGTATGTAAATTTGATTACCCTCAATAAATAAAGTGTTATTATTATTAATTATTATTAGCAGGTCATCATTCTAATAACACTAACATAAACGCATCAAAAAGGATTGACAATTTTTTTTAAAGTTTCAATGAGGAATTTTCCAAAAAATTTCCTCTACACTAAAAACTCAACAATAATGAAGATAACATTGCAATGTCAAAATTTTACTCTATACTTAAGTTGTATAATATATCAGGTTTTTAATAATTTTGTCTGTACATCACAATTAATCTCCTCAATTCAGAATTCTTCGACACAATACAATACCAATCAACTTGGCAAACCAAAAAGGATTATAAGAAAGTTTATACTGTATCACCACTAGAGGGCAGTACTCTTGGTATAAACTATCAACACCAGAGGGCACACTTTGCTCAACTTCAGGACTTTGGATAAAATTACACATTGGCTGGTTTGGAGAAATATGATATAAAGTGCAATAATTTCTTACCCAAGTTTCGTTCTGAGCTTTTGAAATTCCACTAATCCAGAATGTAAAGGTAATCCTTCCTCAGTGGCCTGAAGCATTAGTCTGATATCTTCGTAAGTGTGGTCTGTTACGGGTACGTTGAGGGCCCTAAAAGTTAAAGTAGAAATTACTAAAAATGATACAAGGCCCTAGAATTAGATGTCTTGAATAAAATTTAGGGATTAAAATAAATAGTATAAGGCCCTGGAACATGTCTCAAATAAAATAGTACATTTGTATAAGGCCCTGGAACATGTCTCAAATAAAAGTCAAGGATTACCTAAATATGGCATGAGGCCCTGGAACATGTCTTTTGAATTGTAGGTTAGAATTTTGTTCAACAATCATGTAATATGTATACACACTGGAGAAATTACCAGAAAATTACTAATAGTAGGTAGTAAGATCAATACGATTCATCATTTGGATAAAAAAAGGCCCCTTTTCCTTTCCCTCTCCTTCTTAGTACAAGTGAAATATACATACTTTGCCATGACAGCTCGTACGTTTCTAGCATAAAGCTTAGGATCGTTGATTTCTTCTTCGCTTGGATGATAAACTGGTAGAAACTCCACTTCAACTTGATTATTGAAATTACACAGTGTAAGCCACAGTATTGTGTAACTGCAGAATTAAAGAGAGTTGTTTGGAAAACATTAAAGTCAAGAGTTTTTGTTTACCCAAATATTTATGCCCATGGCCTGAAACATACATCTTTGAATAAAGATGAAAAAAATCCCTGTCATTGTGCGTGTGTGGGTACTTCATTATTTATTTAATTTGAGGGCCATTATCAAATTGTCAATATTTCCAAAAAACAAAAACAATTTTATGCAACCCCACTTGGAGTTGGTAGACATACTATAAAAGTATGTTTCTTTAAACTATAATATAATAATAATGTGCAAGGAGTGGACGGATATCGGCTGGTATCTAGTGTAGGCTTCAACGATCCTACATTTTTAAAACAGGATTTAATTTATAAAAAATACCATATGTATTCCACTAGGATGCATGATGTGTATATGAGCTTTGATCAGTCCACGAATGAACAAGATACAGGTGCAGACATGTACAATAGTGAGTCTCTTTTTTAGGATATAATATGAACATACTTGCGTATAAACACTAGTACATTTCACTCAGCCAATCACTGCCCTTTTGTTTCTGACCAATCAGTTTGCATCTCTTCATCCAATCAGAGCATTTTTGACAAATAACTCAGCCTAACTTCGTGTTTTAGGCATCAGATTTTTTTTATCACACTTTGATGCATGTTTTTACTATCAGTAGTTGTAGCCGCGCCAACTCTCAAAAAAGAATAAATGCTGCAAAATTGTCTGAAAGTGAGAATTGCACTTACGCTCCTGGTCCCTCCCATGTCCATGTGACAGTGTCTGGGAATATATGGTATCTTATAACCGCTGGCTGTACAGCTACACCTGGGTAAAACGCACCTGCAAGCAAATGCACATACAATCAAACCTGTGAATATCGACTACCCAAGGGACTTCATTAAAATGGTCCTGTAGACATGAAACACCCATGCACCAAGTTTCATTAAAATCTGAATATTGGTTTTTGTACGTTGATATCAGTGATTGCCACCAGAATTGTGTCCCAATCGGAGGCGCAGGCCGAGTGAAACAGTGAAATGACGGGGACGTACAATAAACAAAGTTTAGCAGTATGTAACGCAACACTGTCAAACTGTGATGATACGCATGTTATGCTTTGTCAAAAACGGTTAATATAATCTAACGTACGTACCTCCTTTGAATCCTATGAGACAACTTCTATTGGTGCACGTCCCCTCGGGAAATATGATAATTTGTGGCCATTTGCCACCAGACTGTGCCCGACGCTTAATTTCCTTTATTGTTTTTTGTCTAGATTCTGGATCATTTCTGGACACAAAAACTGGCTGTAGCACAGAAACTAAACCTGATATGGAAAGGATTGTATTAAACACTATCATCTCCACATATCTATCCATTTTACAATTTTACTGTAAATGTACAACTCTTGATCTTAAAGTGCCACGAACTTTGCAACACGTCATATCCAACATGGGGAATACAACGTGTGTGAAAAAAACATTACAAAAATGTCACTGGTATCCCACTTCCTCCTCTGCTCCAGCAAAACTCAGTAAACTTAGGATAATTAAGTTAATTAAGTATGCTAATTTTTATGAGTGGACAGCCTAGCTAATACACTAATAAATGAATGAATAAATGAATAAATGAACATGCTATTCAAGGCTATACTCAATGACCATAGAACTATAAATTGCATATGATTTTGTGTGGTTTATTTTGGCTGAAATTAGTAAAATATATTTGAGACGTTTTTCATTTAATTTTTCACTGTACTCAAATTGATGTCTCTTTTACTACCTAAAAATATGAACACAAATTTGAGACAGTAATTGGGGATAAATGAATGTGCAATGTACAATTAGGATTCAGTAGCCAAGAGTGTCATTTCATAGTGATATAACAGCACTATAATTCAACTTGACCCATTCGTCTAACTGTATTCAGTTTAGACACAGTCAAGTTTGCAATTACAAATGTTTCAAATATTAAATCATGCATTTTATATAAGATTTAACGGTATGCATTTTTCTCCATGGAAGTCGTGTTCAGTTTGGTACAGCAAGGTCAAGATTTAAAAAAAAAATGTTATTCTTGTTGTGGCCAAACATGGAGGCAATTCTCAGATGTTCCATATTTCCATTGTTACTTTAATATGTGCATTACGGCAAACATTCAATAGTTGTATGTACATTAGCATCTGTAGTTGTTTTTATAAAACAATAACGTTTCATTGAAATTATATTATGGTGAGTATGTGTGCACTGTTCAAATCCATCCACGGTATGAATCCGACCAATCGGATGTGTCAAGTATATGAATGAGTGTGTGTAAATGCGAGGTGCGTCAGATACGTACGATCTGTTGACAGAGGTTTTCAATTAACATATGAATAGAAGATGTCCAAGAGGGTGCTGTTCCCTTGAACAGAACAGTCTGATATAAGGAAGTGGGATACCAGTGGCGAAGTTGTAATGTGTGGCATTTTAAATTCTAGTTCTGATATGATAATTGCCAGAATGGAATCAAATTCAAGATCAGGCAAACTATGAAAATCATAGATTAATCTATTTATGTTAAAACCAATTTCATACTCCCCCCCCCACATTGTATGTGTTTAAGGAGTTCTAGCAAAACAGGAATTAGGGATTTCCTATCAAATACAGTAATTTCTGTTTTTAAAACAAGCATAACCTAAAACAGCAGTTCAATCAAATATTGTCACTAGGGGGCGCTGCTTAAGGCAAACCGCTTGTGAAAAGCAGAAAGCAGCATGTTAATTTAGTGAAGTAACTGCCCGTTAAATACATGTGTGGAGTTTATATGAAATGGTTTTGTTTACAGAAATACAATAAAACCTGTCCAAATCAAACAACAAAAATACTCGAAAAATTGCTAGATTCATAAAACTTAATTCTCGACCACGAACAATTTCCAGCTTCCCTGTAAGACTTTGGAACGTTAATGTACCTAAGAAAGGCAGGGTGAAGCATACAAATTAAACTTGAGTTGCAAATTTACTTCATCCTGCACTAATAACTTGTATTAAAATTTTAACGAAAAGGACACTTTATTCAGGAATGTCACAGTCTGAAGTGAACTCAAATTCAGCAAGAAAATCATCACAGACATTTCAATGTTCAGTTGTTTGCTGTACGAATCCACGATTCCAGTCGGTCGAGAATAGAGTTTTGTTATGTAAACAAGTCCAGGAAATTGAACTTCTTCACAAAAGTATCATGTTTTAAAAAGAAGTTAATGTACGGAAAAAATTAAAAGGAGTTAAAATGTTAACTGGGTTTCATTTTATTGTTTTGATGTTTGGAATTTTAAATTTACATTCTTATCAATATTTAACTTTACATTCTCTTCATTCCAAGTTCACCAATTACAAAAACTGAAACCCAGTCAATTCTCAACATTACATACCGGTATGACGAAAGATAAATTATTATAATCCAGAAAAATGGACTTTAATGTTAATTTGAGTCACTATTATTAATAACAGTTTTAAAAATAAACAAGAACACTTTTCTTGAAATCGTCATGTCTGCTTTATTTTGTTGAAAGCCATTAACATATGAAGTACCTTGAGCCATAAACCAAATACAAAAGTTACATCGTTCATGAGTTATTCGTGACGAATCTTGAAGCTTTCTGATCAACTCTATCACAAGCATGGAAAAAGTCGGTAATTTTTTCACTATTTGTGAAAAAAAAAAGATTTTAATAATATTTGCAAACAGTGTAACCATTAGATTTGATTTCTTTATACATGTAAATGAGCTACCAACAAAATAAAAAAAGACAAAACCACTCTAACACCTACTTCCAAATATAGGCGTCTGTTTATTGCCTTCTTTAGATACAGCGCCGGGTAAACCCGCGATAAACCAGCAGAGACTATCAAAATAAGAACTGTGTGGGGCGATGGCCAGAAGAGGAGCCTCTGCGGACGATGCCTGTTTGCCCTTTATAGTGACGTAATGAAATCCCGCTAGAAAGAGCTGAAAGCGACCAATGTGGACTAAAGGTGACTTGACAACCCTAGTTAGGAGATACATGGAAAAAGGCATGCAGTATGCAGTAATTGTGTTGATCTACAAAGAAAAGATGGACATGCATGGTGTGAATGTGAGAAGAAGTTTCTGAACTTTGCTGGCAATTTGCAAAATCACTCTCTAAACAATTACATGTAATCAACCTTGATCAAAATTTGACACAGTTTTGTTTAAAATGACTGCAGTCTTTCTGTTAACACATAATCTTGCATATTTTACGCATTTTTAATCTTGATTATGCAAAATATTTCACAGCTGTGGGTGCACTAGCAAAACAGAAATTCCTGTTTCCATATAAATATCAAAATCTGGTTATTTCCATTTTTTTTAAATCTGAAGAAAGACGGGTCAAGAAATGTTGAAGTGATTTCTTTCCTTTTATCATCTTTTATTTTTAATGCAATTGTCAACTTTTGTCACATGCTTCCTACTACTTTTTGATCATGTTTTCACCAGTGATTTCTGTCTGATGGCAAATACTGTCATATTATAAAATATTTATACCTGTATATTTCCCGCCATGTATCGGTACACATAATTCCGCTACAAATGCCACATGCTGGCTGGTCTAAACAAATCTATTTAACTCCTTGAGCGTCATATTCACCTTTCACAAAACCCACATCATTTTTGGTGATATTTTTTTTCATGAATTTTAATCAACCCTTGTAGTCGATGAGAAATTATGTCTATTTGGTAAAAAATTATCACAAAAATTTAGTTGTTTATAGTTATTTTCAATACATAAATATCTAGTCCAAGAAATATTATGAGAAGTATTTCAGGTACAATGTTCATTCTAAAGCGATATAAAGTAGACGTAACAGTGCATTAGAAAGTTACATCATGCAGAAGATGTGAAATACTACCGGTAGTCAATTTGTTTGACCACAAACAATAGTGATTTGGAACCAACATCCACCACGGCATGTCCGCACAATGGCCAATTATGACACAGTTTTCATGGCGTCAAATAATCGATATTCTGTGTGATCTTCAACAGCCAAAAAAATAAATTCAAATGAAAAAAAATGCTAGCCAACCAGCTTTAAATAATTTAACTAATTAATTTCTACTTGAGTTTCATACAAGCCAAGCAAAAATGAATGAGCAATCATACATCATACGCTTCGGGATTGTCGAACAACACCTTCATTGTATAATGTACATTATTTTGTTAATAACTTTCTTTAATGATATAGATATATTTCCCAATGAGCACCAAATACTATAAGATATGAAATAGACACCATATGTTTCCCAATGAACACCAGAAATACAACACAACTTGTGTTATGATCTATATTTTGGCTCAATTTCGTTATTTTTGAATAAAATATTTCATTTCCTAGGGTCATTCCTAGCATGTACAATAAAATATAAATAGTGCCTTTCAAAAAGGAACAAAGTGATAACTATAAATTTGCAATGAAGAAACTAATTTCCATTTAATGATGCTTTTAAATATAGAAGAAGAACCCAGACATTACTGCAACTTACTTGATCTCTTGGTTGATATACATGTACAATTGATATGATATATTATCCAAGTTAAACTATAGCAGTAACATAGTGCTGTCGACTGACAAGCACGTGTGAGAAGCCTTACTATACAAGTTCATTACACAACTTGTGAAAAGGACAAACAGGCATCCAGAGAACAAAAATGAAATCATACCTTCGTTCTCAATGATAGTTTAAATCTTTGTAATAAAACTAAATAAGGTAAAATAATTATTTTTTTGTATAACAATTATTAATTATAGTAAACTAGTTGAATAATTTCCAATATACGCAAATGAGACTTCTATATACAAATCAAAGTTATCCTGGAGAAAGTCATATGCAAAAAAGGAAAATGCATATGCAAATAAGGAAAATGCATATGCAAATGAGAGAAATGCATATCCAAATAAGGAAAATGCATATCCAAATAAGGGAATGCATAGGCAAATGAGAGAAATGCATATTCAAATGAGTGAAATGCATATGCAAGTAGAAAAATGCATATGCAAATAAGAAGTCTAAATCTAAATAAGGGTAATGGACATAAAAACATATCCATATGTAAATTATGAAGTAAGAAAAGGAGAATTAGTAATTTGAGAAAAAAACATGCACATACTTCCAATAAAAGGTGTATCAGCTGTTTCCACCCTTCCAACACCACTACAAACTTTGAATGCCACAAGGACCACAAGAGGATCACAATAAGAAGAATGTGGAGCAATAACCGCCATAGGCGCCTCTTGCGACGAGGCACGTGTACCCTTGATAGTGACCCAGTGAATTCCACTTACAAAGAATGAAGCTCGGAGGATGTAATAGAACGGGTGTTCCTTCATCCATCTTATCGGTAGTAACCGAAAATGAGAGGAGAGAGAGAAAATTAAGATCAACAAACATTTTTTGAGTGTTCAATACACTCCATGCATTCTGACACTGATGACATTCCAAGGCAATGCGAGTCACAAATGTATGGGTGCAATATACGTGCATATGTACACACTAAGCGTTGAGATAATCAGAAGATTACGAGTAAGATCTGAGATAATCAGAAGATTACTCTTATACAGAGAATACTAATATTAGTAAAATGATCATTTAGGAGAATGTAATGAAATCCGTCCATTAACTGTGACTATGACATTGAACTTATACACCCTTAAAAAAACAGCTGGTGTTAAAATTATTATTTTTAATTATTTGCTTTTGATAAATTTTCATGGTTCTGGTGCACATATGAGATTTGGATCTTTTTAGAATTTTAAACTCCAAAGAAATACAGGATTGGTAAAAAAGAGAATCTCATGTCAGTAAACAAACATAAAACACAAAAACATAAAGGCATTAACACCAGAACCGTGAAAGAGATCTTCTAGGCACTATATAAATCCTTGGCTCTTAAAAAAACATACTTCCAATTATTGGAACTGATCGCATTTCTAATTTCGACACCGCCGATGGCATTCCTAAGCCAGAAACAACGGCAGAGTCAAAATAGCTGGAGTGTGGTGCAACGACCAAGAGGGTGACCTCCTCTCTAGATGCCCTTTGACCTTTGACAGCAACTCTGAATCCAGCAAACAAGCGTCCGAGGCAACAAACAGATACGTAGGGTTTATGAAGCTTCCTAAAGATGGTGATAAGAACAAGGTGCTGGTCAGCCTGGGTTAGTAGGCGAGTTAAACGACTATGTTAACAGCAGCAGGTAAATTATTATATGCAAATTAAACAATGTGAAAAGCAAGAAGGCATCGCTGCAATATGGAGCAAATGTCTAAATTGAATGCATTAATAATAATGCAGAACTAAAATAAGGAAGAGAGATAAACTAGTTAGACGCAGTTAAGTGAACATCGCAAATATATATATACGGGGGGGGGGGGGGGTATACATGTATATACATAACTTCAGTCCAGACTCAAGACGTAGCTTCAAAGTGAGGAATTACTTGTACTTGGTACGTAGGTGAAAACGCAGTATTAAAGCTGTACACTGTGGGTTGGTAATGAAATCAGTTCAAGCTTCTAACAAGATCTCGCAAGAAGCGCGTCTTGTCTATTCTAAATCATGTGACAAAAGACACTTAAATGGCAGCACTGTCATAGTTCAAAGTAAGTATATCCAGAATAATATCACACATGTAAACCATGAGTGAATTGAAAATAATGTTTTATACAGTATTTCTATCATTTAAATAAATAAATAATTACAAAACATGGATATACTTTAGAATGAAAAATATGACATGTGGACAGTTTATTTGCCATGATCTCACAAAATGCTGGAAGTGGCTATCTTGTATTATCATAAAGAGATTTGTTGCATATGACTTATTTACCACTTCCGTGTCACTGAGAATGTTCTAGAACCGTACTGTGTCTGGGTGGAATATTCTAGATTTTTTTTAGAAACTAGTTGAATAGGTAATAGAACACTGTAGGAGGCAATAGAAGGTAATGGAACATTCTAGAAATTTATAGAAAATTCCAGACTCATTATGTATGCTGATGTAATGGTTCAGCACTGAGTTCAGATCGGAGATCTCGTTGAATTGTATTGGAGATTAAGTATCTAGTTATTGGAGGTTTGGAGTTTTACCGCGTTATTGTACTTGATGTTTGCAGAGTATAATAATATTAGTACCAGTTGAAACCTCATCTGTTGGCTCCGTGTTCGTATGTTATCATCGCCGCCAGGGAAGTCTTTCTGTTACTGTTGCCATTTTGGTATTTGAACCATCACACCTGTACTATACCAATTACGGTAATATTTATGTTGCGTGTGACAAGATTCTATGTTGTATGTGAATGAAAGGATGGCCATTGCTATCATAAAGAGATTCTATTTTGTATGTGAATGAAAGGATGGCCATTGCTATCATAAAGAGATTCTAAGTTGTATGTAAATGAAAGGATGGCCATTGCTATCATAAAGTGATTCTATGTTGTATGTGAATGAAAGGATGGCCATTGCTATCATAAAGAGATTCTATGTTGTATGTGAATGAAAGGATGGCCTTTGCTATCATAAAGAGATTCTATGTTGTATGTGAATGAAAGGATGGCCATTGCTATCATAAAGAGATTCTATGTTGTATGTGAATGAAAGGATGGCCATTGCTATCATAAAGAGATTCTATGTTGTATGTGGATGAAAGGATGGCCATTGCTATCATAAAGAGATTCTATGTTGTATGTGAATGAAAGGATGGCCATTGCTATCATAAAGAGATTCTATGTTGTATGTGAATGAAAGGATGGCCTTTGCTATCATAAAGAGATTCTATGTTGTATGTGAATGAAAGGATGGCCATTGCTATCATAAAGAGATTATATGTTGTATGTGAATGAAAGGATGGCCATTGCTATCATAAAGAGATTCTATGTTGTATGTGAATGAAAGGATGGCCATTACTATTATAAAGAGATTCTATGTTGTATGTGAATAAAAGGATGTCCATTGCTATCATAAAGAGATTCTATGTTGTATGTGAATGAAAGGATGGCCATTGCTATCATAAAGAGATTCTATGTTGTATGTGAATGAAAGGATGGCCATTGCTATCATAAAGAGATTCTATGTTGTGTGTGAATGAAAGGATGGCCATTGCTATCATAAAGAGATTCTATGTTGTATGTTGATGAAAAGATGGCCATTGCTATCATAAAGAGATTCTATGTTGTATGTGAATGAAAGGATGGCCATTGCTATCATAAAGAGATTCTATGTTGTATGTGGATGAAAGGATGGCCATTGCTATCATAAAGAGATTATATGTTGTATGTGAATGAAAGGATGGCCATTGCTATCATAAAGAGATTCTATGTTGTATGTGAATGAAAGGATGGCCATTGCTATCATAAAGAGATTATATGTTGTATGTGAATGAAAGGATGGCCATTGCTATCATAAAGAGATTGTATGTGTTGTATGTGCTTAGAAGTAGGGCCATCACTATCGTTAAATGATTTTGAGTGAAAAGAGGGCATTGCCCCTTCACCAGAAAAGGCTACTAAAGGAAAGGTGTTTTTGTAAACAGTAAAATGCACACTGGAAACCTGAAATATATTACCTTATTTGTTCTATTAATAGCACATGTTTACGTGAATGTGTTTATGGGCAAATTTAATGAGACATCATCTAATAAATTTGTAGTGTATGTAAATGTATGGAACGTGCTTCAAATTTTAAATGAAAATCAAGAAAAATAAACTGCGTAATTTTTTACCCAACCCAAAGTAAAACGTAAAATTAACAATTACATGGCTTTCTGACAGTTTTTCCTTCATGGCCATAATTGCAATCCCTTTTTTCCCACTATTATCTCAGTAAATAATTATTTGATCATAATAAGTTCTAAATTTGCAACTGTTGATAGAACTTTATCAAGAAAAAAAAATTCTTGTTGGAAAAAGTGACAAAAGTTGACTGCAGCTTCTCAAAATTATGCCAGATTAAAAAAAGTAATCAACTTCATTACTTCTTAACTTAAGAAAATAATTAATATTTACCAATATTTATTAACAGTTTTAATTCAGGGGACTAAATCCGAACATAAAAAAATCAATGTATATTCTATGCAAAGTTACATACTTTCGCCAGCCAGAAAATGGTTCTTTGAAATCTTCATCTTTGAGTCCTAGGAGTGCTATACGGGCTATTAACCATGCTAACAGTAACAATATAAGTAAGATGATGAGTCGGATTGGGAATATTGTCACTGTACACACTGCAATCTGAAATAAATAATGAAGTTTAAACAGTAAAAAATGAGGTAATTTTCTTTATTTAGATATATGCGATGAAAATTAAATGAAAATATGGGTTACCATAGAAATTAAAATTGATGTAAATATTTATAAGAATTTTGACAATTTTAGGACATTTTACAACTGACAAGGAAGTACTCATAGTGTATTACGAAGCACAGTAGTAAATAATCATAATTAATAACTAAGTAGTATTTGACAAAGTACTCTGTAATCATATTACTCGGCACAGTAGTATTCATAGTATATCACTGAGTAATCATAGTGTATAAACTGAGTAGTGTATTACTACATATATTGTTCAAAATCCAGTAATTCATGCATCTCTGACTACTTACATCAGTAGGGAATGACATGGTGTATGTTTTGATGGCTCTACATGTTCTACAGCAATCTTTAACATTGTGTCATAAGGATGTAACTTTCCACACGTAATGTCTACAAGGAATCTCAAAGCTTTGTCTCCACGATGGCCACTATATTTATTGTTTTGAATTTCTGAATACTTAATATTTATAAATAAAATAATTTAAAAGGTGCCTGCCTTTGTATCCTTTCACTGTACATCTGAATTATTATATAATAACATAAACATATTCTACTGGTATTGTATGACCTTGCCATTATTATTATTATTATAATTATTATTTTTATTATGACTGAGACTTGTTGTATTCAGAACATATGCCATACATAACATATTTATTTTCACAGGCTTTCAAATTTCACTCTGCTCATATTAGAGCTACCATATTTGCTCTATTAGTAGCTTTACTAGATAAATAACACAGATAATTCAGTATACAATAAATTGTTTATGGTAGTTTCTATTTGAGATACGCTTCTAATAATATGGTTTTACAATTTCATGAATTTTAATTATTAACAAAACAAGAGCAATTAAAAATATGTGAATGAATATATAATAATACAATAATAGGTAGTATTATACATCTGTCACCGTAACGCCATAAATTACAGCGTGTCGTAATTTTGCGGTATTTTACAGGGTATTTTCATACTACCATATTAGGAAATGCAAATTCCAAATATGGAATGATTACACGCATAAGCATCCTCTAATAATAAAAACAAACATGGCTGCCACCAGGATTTGACCGGACTCCATACAAAGAAGTTCGCTGATTCTGTTCTAAATTTTTTGGATTTTGACATTCCCATGATGTATCCTTGGAAGGAAAAGATGTATAATAATAAGGTTATTATGAAGATACCTCAAAGTATGCACTCAGACAGTACGCTGTTGCATCGGTCGATACTGCCGCTGTACTGTCTTCGTGCATACTTTAAGGTATCTTCGTAATAACCTTATAGTATTATTACAAAATGAATGTATTCATGACAGGCCTAAACATATCTTACTCAATGGATTCGTTTAAATTGGGCATTATAGTGCTATTGTGATATACATAAATATAAGATCCGAGATCATGAAAACAATACCGATATTCCAGAGGTTAAAGCGGGGGAGTCGTCACCTGCGCATGCATCAGATGGCCATAGCGTATCATTGTTTACAAACAAGCATCTACCCATGAGCTTTTGCATTTTTAGGGTGTGTTGCTATCGTCGCATGGAACTCAATTCCTGCGCGTGTGCACAGGTAATGACCCTCTCGCTTTAATATTTCTAACTGGTTAAATTTATATTTTAGTTTTTTTTAAAAGAATAATCCCTAATGTTATTTAGCACAAAATAATGTAGAACCTCTAAAAACTTGCATATTTGCCATGTGATTATGAGATTATCTTACAATCCATGCCACTTTTCTTCAATTCTTGTGAGATTTTTATTGCATATTTTATCCCACCATTTGTGTAACCATTATCTTATAAATCATGGCTCTATTTAATCATGGCTTGCATAAATAAAACAGGATCTCAATCACAATAATGTATTCATGACACTTATACAAAATGTACACAGTTAGAATAATATGATAATATATGAAATAATATATAATTATATACAATACATTAATAATGTATAAATACAAGGCACACATAAACACTGCTGCAGTAGTGAAAATGTCATTCAAATATCAAATGGTATAAATTCATAAAATCAACTAAAACGTCATTTATTACCAAATAACATTATTTAAATACATGTACATACGAATAGTACCATAAAATCTGTATTTATACAAGTCGCATCCATTTGTTTTTAATAATTGAGAACTCAAAATTCATCATTTCTCATATGTGTAGAGGCTCTAATAGAAGCCGCATCCCCTCTGTTGCATTGTACCATTTTAATAGAAGCCGCAGCTTCTAATACATAGTTTTAACCAACAGCAATACAGAACACAGTTGGTGCTTAGAAATGTTTGATTTTCATCATATTCAAAAACACGTGCATTAAATGCATTGCGAGCAAGGACACAACTAAAACTGTCTGAGATGAACACAAATCGGTTCTTTTGTAGACTCACAAGTTTACATTTAGATTTCTAAAGTTCTCTCACAAGTCTGTGGTCATTTCAGAATTCGTGCAACTTCTTCAATTTGCATGCAAACTTATCAACCCCTATTCTTATAAACCCTTGGTAAAATACAATATCTTTCATTAGAATAAATTACGGCTAAGGGATTGGAGACAAACCATGTCACCCATATTAGAAAAACTTTGGGTGGAGGAAGGGAAGAAGTGGGCACCTCCAAAAAAGATTACATGTGGCGAAAAAGGCAAGTTCTGGCAGCCTAGAATAAGTCAACCCGATTTTTGATGCAACCTTTCTGATTGGCAAATGAGTCACCAACTCTAAAAGCCTTACTTTGATTGGGTCCCCATCTGTACCTCATTAGCATATCACCTGGGAATTGATAAACCAGCCTTTGCTAGTTCTGCCATAAATAACTTCGAGGTCGATTCTTCCCTGAATTTAATTCATACATGCATGTAGTCCCTCAACACCCGGTTGGAAAGCACAGTCCCCCAACTGTGGTGACCCAACTTACTCTCTTTCGGCTAAATCATGACAATGATGTGACATCATAAATGGTATAGCGTGGACGAACGAACCTTGGAAAGGGATGGGCGGTTCGTGCTGGTCGTACCACGGAGATCGGATCGGACGTTTCAAAACAATCATAACGTGACAGGCGAATGCACATTATTTTAGCAATGTATACCATATGTTTCATTTAAAAATAGACATTTATATATGAAGAATTACCTTGGTTGATACTTACCCGTATTTTGTCTAGTATGGATAGCTCGATCTTGTGCACGAACGGGTTGTGTACCGTCGGCATCATCAGCGACTCTTGTCGCAAGATTTTCGACTTGTCCGTCATATTTGACATTGTTGTAAACTTGTACAACACTTGGTCTGTATGCGAGAGATGATACGAGCCTGGTTAATGAGCGATGGACACTTTCAGCAACTTAATTTGGAGCATCGTCACATATTATAGTTTATTGCTTATTAACGATCAAGGATATGTTAACCCCGAGTCCCCTAACTGATGTAAAAAATATCACTTCCGGTTACTGGGGAGGGTCACCTGATGTAGACACCTTATGATACTAGGCGTTATCAACAACATGGCGCTATTCAGTTTCATTGAACGACTGTGAGTGACGTAATGACCCGGTACTGATGGAGATGTTACTAATTTGACTAATAACATAATATTGTTATTAAAACCATATCCCATTGTGCGATTTTAGTATAGACTGCAATACTTATACTTTATTAAACACGTAAAATTCCCCAGGAGGAATTAAAATGGTTACATTTACACTAAACAAAACTAGACTAATAATACAAAACATTAAGACTAAAGTAATGATTAAAAAACAATAATAATAATAATCGAAATAAAAAAAAAAAAAAACTTAAAAAAAACAAACATGAATAGTAATAAATCCCACTAACAGCAATAATAAAGGTAGAAGAAACCATTGTTAAAAAAGTAATAACAATAATGATGCGTTAATGCATTAAGGGTTAAAAATTGTGGAGGTGTTGCTGTCTTAAGTCGAGGGCAATTTTAATGAATTGTCAGAGTGTGATATGAAATGAGGTAAAATTATAACTCATTGTCAGTGCAAATTGTTCATTAATTGTAAAATTATCAAAATTTCTAATTTGTTTCTTACATTTCTCAAATATTAATTTTCTTTGGTCATTGTAAAATGAACAAGTCATGATGAAATGTTGTTCGTCTTCTAGTTGTTTTTTTGTGCACAGTTCACATACTCTTTCTTTTACAGATGTTTTTGGTTTGGAATGTCGTCCTGTTTCTATTTTTAAATTGTGGTTGCTTAGTCGGAATTTACATAATGCTTGTCTTAGTTCAACATTTTTCAGTGATATCAAATAGTTTTCTAATTCAAATTTATTTTTTTATTTTTCTGTATGTTCTCAATTTATTACCCTCTCGATCATTATTCAATTCTTCTTTCCAGTACTGTTTAAATTGTTTTTCCAACTGTATTTGTAAATTTTTGTTTTCAGCAGTTGTTGTTATTCTGTCCAAATTAATTTTGTCACTTTCATTGATGTTGTTTAATTGTGTCGTTATTGCGATATACCATTTACTGTTCATTTGCTTGTTTAGTATTGCTGCTTCTTTAATTAGTACGTTAGGCGAGTTTATTGCGCGGTTGTAGTATTTGATCATTTGCTTTGTATAATTAAATGTAGCGGTTATTCACCCAATTCTCCGTATATTGCCATTATGGGAGTGTTTCTCTTGATACCGAGAATAAATCTGCAGAAATGTAAATGGGTATCTTCAACTTCCGATTTATAAGAACTCTCATGGCCCCATATATCACTGCCATATGTCAGAATAGGTCTTACGAGCCTATGGAATAGGGACATCAATGTTTTTATATTTATATTAGGATTTTGTCCTAGTTTCCCTATTAAAGAGAACATGGCCCTTTGACCTTTACGTTTTAAGTTTTTTATGGCTTCTTTGAATTTCCCATTTGGGCTTAAAGTGATACCAAGATAATTGATTTTTTTAACAATATAAATTTCTTTGCTTTCATAGAAAAATATGTTATCTTCTAATAGTCTATTCGATTTGTTGAAAACCATAATTTTAGTTTTTTCTGTGTTGACTGATAACAAAGAAACCGCTGCAAATAAAAACACCTTTGAAAGACTAAGAAATGTGAATACATTTTGCCGCGGTGTTCATGTTCTCAATGATTAGACATTCATCGTCCGCCATGGAATTGATTTTACTGAAATTATAATGTTTTGTATATACTCAGTGTTTACCCCAGTCTTTTTTAGGGCATATAGTCCCACTTCATTTCACGTTAGTTTTGGTTCAGAAGTAAGTTCTAAATTTTATATAATTATGTTTATTAAGTAAGTGGGTACTAATTTTTGCCTATTTTGCTGGAAGTGTGTCCACTTTTAAAATATCCACAGAATCCCCTTAAAAGAATAAAAACGTGGGAATATACTAGAGAGTTATATAAGTACTATAATTGTATAAGTACTCTACAAACAATGTTGCTCTCTTTTTACAATGTCTGACTGAGTGTTACGAGGTTTATGGGTATTGTGATGAATGTATGGGGGGGGGGCAAGTGGATAGCTGGTACAGGTTACGGGAAATAAAAACGGCATTTTACATTTTAACAGGTAATTAAATGAAAGTTCCATTTACAATAAAAAATAGGTTTTTACACTTTAAAGATAAAGCAGATTCATAATTACATTTTACATTTTTATAATATTTTTTGATAATTTGAGTTTAAGACTCAAAAATGTAAATTGCGTACGAATTAAAACATTTAATTTGGAAAATGCTTTATACGCTTACAAATATATCTCTGTACAAATTACGGACGAATAAAATAGCTTATTACATTTTACATTATACTCATGTCTACGAATTTACGGTTTTTATTTATTAAATGACATTATTACGAAAACAACACATGTAAGACGTTTGTTATTACGATGACATTGGTACGCGAGAGGTATTTGATTTGCTTTGGAGTTTGAATAAGAGATTAGAACTGGTATGCGGGTGAACAATGATCGCACGACTCAAAGACACAACAGCAATTGTGTTGGGGGAGGGTGTCAATATCGGGCACACACGCAATCACTAATTATTAATAACAGTGTTGACTTTGATAAACATAAGTTTATGAGAGTTGTGATTGGCTGGATTGGTACATAGTACAGGGAAGCGCATGCATTGACAGTCTGATTATATTTAAAGCGGGTGTGTCGTCCCCTGCGCATGCGTCAGATATTTCATAACTAAAACACAAATAACCAATATAAGTGGATATTGACCTAATTCACCTCTACATGGGTCATTAGATGCCTTCCTGTGCACACCCAGAACTCTTTTACAGAATTCAATGAGAAGTTTTTCTGGAATTACTTTATCTGTGAAAAGTTTTGTTTCAAAATTGCAATTGTCGACTGTTCATATATCTGGTGCGTTTAATTATTGTATGATAGGTTTGAACGATCCCAATTTCACCATGAAATAACAACGCTCGGATGGCGAGCACAGCGATGCCCTCTGTACCTACATAGTGGTGACACACTATATCGCTTATGAGTTGATAATCATAAATGTCATGTTCCATTGCATTATGAAATTTCCATTCGTTAAATTCCCGCGAATAAACAAATAATTGTCAGCAAATAAAACAACTTGTTATTGATCTGAAACTTAGTTAAATCTTATTGACAGTAATATGGTAAACTAAATGGGAATATACACTTGATGTATAAAGTACTCTTGCCACTTGGCCACGAAGTGTTCTCAAATACCTTGTAGTCAGTATGATATATCTAATTCAGTGTGTCATTGTCCTTCCCGGATTGTGCCTGTGAGATTGGTTTATATATGGATGAATGTAAGACTGTGATTTAGATATGGGTCTATAAATAAAAACAAAATGGGTCTAGAAGTGGGTGTAGTCAGTGGCGCTGGCTACACACCCCCAACAAAAAATGGTTTGGCCACATATGTCGTCACAATAATTGTTTTATTTCTGTCATTTGTGCTGCTCCCCATGGTCATACCAAGGGAGTTGGAATAACATGTACGTGAGTTTTTAATAATTTAAAAGTAAAAGTAAATTTTAATTATCCAGTCTACTTCTTCTCTTATACAGTCTCCCTTTCATAGATGCGACAGAAACGTTTTTGTTTTATATAAATTATATATGAGTTTTATAAATTTAGGATGACGGTTAGAAACAACTTGACCACTCATCGGCGATTGAATCTTTGTTTTGGTTACGTTTCAATCTTGCATTATAATTTGTGGCAAATATTTGATTTTTGTTGCCTGCCTACTATTTCTGGGGTTAATCTGAGTCTTTTCATCACATCCTTATTCTTTAAAATTTTAGATTCTACATCATTTGTTACACCGTACAAATATTGCTAGAATATCGACGTCTGACTCAGTGCGATTCTCCAGCAACATGCATCATCGTCCGTGCAATCAGTGGTAATATCGTGGTCCAGTACACCGTGACAACAATCTAATTAAAATAAGATCCTAGTTCACGACTTTTTATTTTTATTGTTTTCAATTATGTATTTAATGCAATTTTATTTTAATTTATTTCATGCTAGTTTTTAAAGCTTAAATAAAATAAAATGAAGTAGAACAATATACATAAATAAATGTGCTATGTTTTCTGGATTGTCTTGTCATTTTGCCTTTATGTGTCCTGAGAGGGTGTGCTGACGTGATACTCGTGTGTACATGGTAACAGTACGTTTTTAAAGACTCTTTAAAATAATAAAGTGGTATGTTCAGATCATTTGCAAGTTTATTTTGCAATTTTCTGACTATCTCGCAATTCGCGTGAATAGGATATTTACTGCATACCATTATCTCGCCATAAAACTACTATAAAACACAAAACAAAGAGTTCACGATCACAAAATAAGACAATGGAACAAAATTGGTAATAAATATGAACACATACCACAAACTGTCGTCACTGACCTTCATATGACCATAGGTCGTGGTGGTCAGGTCGCTATTTTGTTAACATAGACCCACGTTTCATGGAGGCTAGACTGACAAATTCGGGCCTTCTATTTTGTTTTACAAAAAAGAAATAATTAATTGCGCCAAGTTCCCACATATTCAATTGTTTACACCAGTTATTGAGAAAATGATACATACCCATGTGCGGATAACGTATTTTGGCCACACTCAATCTAAGCTATATGTATATGTGGCTGGTTTTCGTTTGCTGTTGGTGTTGACCTATAAAGTTCGCCTGATACGTTTAAGCGCCACCACAGTACACCCTGAACATAGAAGCAGATTGCCGATAATGCCTGGCAAGTTTTAAACAATTTTGACAAAATTTTACGTTTTCACGGAATGTATATTCGGAATGCAGGAATTTATTTGTTCATTATACCTTGCCCATGTCTACGAATTTACGTTTTTTATTTGTTTACATTATTACGAGAATAAAATCAATTGATTACAGCTTGCCGACCCTCAAATGTCCAATGTGGAACTAAGTGGGTCCAGTTAGGGTCTAAACGTAACAGCGATAATCTATTTTCAGATCAAAGATTAACTCAAGTCATTTCCGGCACGTGCTGAAATCCTGTCTGAACGTGGCTAATGTTGTACAATGTTGATTGAATATGCTTGGGACATTTTGACATTAAAACTGAAATATTACAAATAATCGCGTCACATAAAAGAGTGCAGTTTGTTGTAAATTATATTTAAGGTGGAATCCTATACATGAATGAAAATACTTTATTTTGTAATAAATTGTATTTCCGGGCTATATAAGAATATTGACTTAAAAAAAAATTGGGGTCACCAGCCTAATTTTTGAGAAAGTGGTGGTTGTATTATAACACTTTTACCATAGTTCCTATGGCAGAGATATTATGTCATATCGCAAATTTTAGGCTGGTGACATAGGCTGAGATATATATATATATTGTGACTGGTGGGGTATTTTGTTGTTTATTTCAAAAATCTAGGTTTTAAAAAATGTAAAAATGCCATTACAATGCCGAAGAGATAAAAAATAGACGAAATTTAAAAACAAAACCTGCAGTAGAACTAAGAAAATCATATGTAATTTTCAGATATTGGTAGAACCAGCTTTATGTAATTATCTTGCTTTCAGATAATGTCTTGATAAATAAATAAATATACAAATAAACAAACAAACAAACAAGTAAGTAAGTAAGTAAGTAAGTAAGTAAGTAAGTAAGTAAGTAAGTAAGTAAGTAAGTAAGTAAGTAAGTAAGTAAGTAAATAAATAAATAAATAAATAAATAAATAAATAAATAAATAAATACTTCACGTGTGGCTGTGGCTGAACACTAAAATCATTCAAAAATGTTAGTGTGGTGTAATATTTTGCAAAATTGTATGTGTTTTCTACAATTTTGGTATTAATTTTTGGACCAAACTTCTCATTTTGATCAACATTTTTGAAACCCGATTTGGAAAAAAATTGCCGGGCTTACTTTGTGAAATCGAAAAAAAAGGACTTTTACTAGTAAAGGTTACTATTCTCCTTCCGCACTCGTCCATTATTTTCGACATATAATTCCGCAAAGTAATATTTTGCTGATTGTAAGCGAATGAATTACAACATTCGCAGTTTTAAAATGTTGACAAAAGATAAGATAAATGACACGCAAGCACCACACCGTATGGAAATTCTAATTTGAAACCATTTCAGTGAATTTGTATTCGTTAGTTTACGTGGCAGTTTCGGTCCTTTCCGGAAATATTCAACCAATCAAGGTTCGACATATCAGCATATGTCACGTGAACACAAGATCACGTGATACATGGTTGTTAAATGTTGTCGTCGACCGTTCGCGAACCAGGGATAATCAAGTCATCGTTTGGTATTTTGGTGCCTATTTTTACGTTGTTACTTATCCAGTAAGCACTTCTGTTACTTTTACTCTGTAATTCCCTATATTTTTTTTCAAAATAAGTCACTGTAAACCAAATTTTATGAAACACTCTGCAACCGGAAGTAGAAATATTCTGTGTTCGTCGTCACTTCGTGCTGTATTATATTTTCCTCGATTTGCTCTGCTGACAAGGGGTATTTGTACGGCTCACCAGTGTGCCTCGGTAGTTCAGGATCTGGAATACACTGACTTACTTCTCGTTATTGTCCCGGAAAGCCGATTGATGCAATACTGAGAGGACATCTGCTTTTGTAATCGCCTTGTATTTGAATGTTTATTTATCGCATCGCACCCGCATATCGCATACCAAACAAACCTATCTGAGGATTGCACAACTTAACAGCATGGATCCATTCCAGACGATAACTTTAGTAGTTAAAGCACCTAATCAGAGGATTGCAGATCAGACCGTGGAGTGTGCCGCTGGTTGGACGGTAAAGAAACTCAAAAACCACCTTTCAAACGTGTACCCAAGTAAACCGGTAAGAGGCCATCAGTATTTTTGATCACCGCTGGCATATTATTAAGATACTGTTGATTAATAACTTGGTATAGAAAGACATCATCACCCATATGGACAAGAGTAAATCTCATCTGTCAAATCTGTATTTCCATGTTAATGAAGTATTGATTGTTGTTTCCACTGACCTAAATTAAATCTTTTATTATATTTTTCAGCATGAAAAAGATCAGAAAATTATATATTCTGGTAGACTCTTACATGATCATTTGACTTTGAAGGACATTTTACGACAGGTATGTGTACACGTTATCATTACCTGTTGCTGATCATTGGTACCATCTGGTAATGTCGTGGATGAATTTAACAATATAATTCAGAACAATATAGATTAAACCACAAATTTATGTGTTTTAGGGTGTAAAATAGAAAAAAAAATACTTGTAAATTAAGCTTACAGACGTCAGATTTTGGAAAATTTAAAGCAAAAACTAAATTGTGGTAACAAAGATGTTTTTTTCTGCACAAAATAAATAAATCCCTAATTTTGGAACTTTGACTTGTACTTTACAGAACACTCAGTAGTTGTTCTTCTCGACCTCCCGCAGTAGTGTTGTCACTGTCAAAATTAGTTCAAATCTGATATTGTGATTTTTTAATTTCTAGCAGCATTATACATATTTACTATCATAAAAACTATTAATCACGTTTTCAATTGATTCTAAACAAAATAATTAGCAAACATCCTATAAATTTGTGGCATTCAATAAAAAATATAAATTTGCATCATTTTAATTCCCGCTCTAAGGTTATTATCATGCTAATTAAAAAAAAGGAAATGTGTTGCAAAATTTGACATCCCTTGTTGTATACATCACTTTCAATAAATTACGTCTGGAATTCCCTTCACCGTTGTTTTGCTAAGTACATCTCTGGAGATTGCAACACATAATACCAGTGATGTTTACAACAAAACATGAGCGTAAATCCTTTTTGACTCTTGACATTGAAAAGTAACTACAGGCAAATGAAAAAGTGCTTTAAAACAATACTGACAATGCATATAAATAAAAAAAAATTTCAGTCGACGCAAATAAATTTAGAAAGTATCACTGTCAGCATGAATGACTTCATATTTTCTTTTGTATCCATATTCATGCTCTTAAAAAAACAAAATTAAGAGTTTTTATGGTAAATAACTGTTTTCGCTTCATTGACTGTGGTTCAAGTATAATAAAAAATTCTAATTCATGGTGCATTGAATGGGAATACTAGCACATGATGATGATGATGCAATTCCAAAATGAATTTTGACATAAAAATATATTAGTCAGAATGTTTGTTGCTTTTTCAGTTGAAAACTATGTATAGAAACTTATGGGATAATAGGGTGCATGTAATAACATATACTATAAAACCCTTTGAAAAAGCTACTTTTAGCCACATCAATACTACAATGGTCATTTTTGTCATGTATTTGTCATGTACATGTATTACATTTAAAACCTATAAAAAATATCCTGTTTATTGCTTCTTTGAGAGAGTTTCCCCGGGAAATAATTGTTTGTGGGTGTCATTATGATTATAATCAGTGCACCTGTAATGACTACTAACAATTTAGTTTTACATTATTAATCATGTGTATATGAAAGATTTATAAATAGAATTATAATTACTGATTACAAAATTATTTGGGTAGCAGTGTATTTTTTTAGGTTGTTTTTGATTGTGATAATGCAGGGCGCCAGCCAAGAGTACTGCACTGCGCCCGTGTTCCCAGGTTTAGAAAAAAAATAATGTACAATGTATAAATGAAGCAAGTTTGAAAGTAGAGAGCATCATGCATTCATACATGTATGCATGCACACACGTTTGTTTCTTTTTTTGATTGGTCTTTTCTTTTTCTTATTCAGTATGAAGATACTGTAGCATACACTGTTCATTTAGTATGTGCTACTGCCCTGGGTGGACCATTGGACATTGGTAACTCACAGAACACTGATGGTCAGTCAAGCAATGACGATGGAACTACATTACGTCAGAGGGTTGTTATGAATGCACAGAATACAATTCCGCATCAACAGCCTCTTGGGTAAGTAGTCTATTAATATTCATAATTAAATCATAGTAGATTCTCTATTATTTGTGCAGTGACTAGAGTTTCCAAAAAAATGTCACAAAGTTCATTCCTTTGAGTTTCAGTGTGGTATTAAGATTATTCCAGTGGGGTATAGTTGTAGATTATTATAAGTATGTCAAATATTTGATTGTCTCTGCATTTTGAGTATGTGTCAATTGCTGGAAATAATGATAATGCTTTGCTTGGAGAAAGCCTTACTCAAAACAGAAACAAATTTTTGTGAAGCCACATGTATTGGGACACTATTCAAAAGCCATAGCGAATGAAATTCAGATACAATCAGAGAAGAAGCCAAAATGATTGCTAACACTCGTTTATAGTAAAAAGTATTGCAATTGAATGGTTATTATGTACTTTCCACAATTTAGGCAAATTCAAACCATAAAATATTTCACATAATTGTCACCAATACAGCTTAAAGAAGAATTTCAGGGTGCAACTTATAATATCAGAGTTCGTAGCTCTAGATTATAATGGCCCAAAGCAACCGATCCAATATTAGGGTCAATAGCTGACTGATTGTGTTTTTATGATGCAATTGATTTATAGTAGAGTCTCTGTGGCCTCAGAAAGCACATTGCTTTGCAGCTTGCTTTATATTCGTTTAAACATTAGTTTTATGTTTAGTGACATTATTCATGCATTTGCATACATTGATCTCTTGAGGATGAAATGTTGTTCCTAGTGAGTGGCCGCCACACTAAAAATAATTACTGCATCCCCTCACTCACTGGCTAATCTTTTCACAGACCAGCTCTTTCTTGCTGACAATTTCTGCAGCTGTTTGTTTCTGTCAGATTTATGTCAGAGTTGACAACTAAAGTAATGCATTCTAAGTAGATGTGTATTGATTTGGGCTAACGAACATGACTGTTTTTTGGCCGCCGTGAC
This sequence comes from Saccoglossus kowalevskii, assembly GCF_978046115.1. Classification (NCBI taxonomy): domain Eukaryota; kingdom Metazoa; phylum Hemichordata; class Enteropneusta; family Harrimaniidae; genus Saccoglossus; species Saccoglossus kowalevskii. The sequence goes on along the minus strand of NC_140646.1, from coordinate 23,108,405 downwards.
ATTGTACCTGGTACTTCATCATCCACACTTTCCACTATAGAGTATTTCTACAGTTTGATTATTACTCTTTTTAATTAACAGATGTCTCTATTGTATATTTTGCCAAGATTTTTATATTGGATAGCACAACAGATGATAGATGTAGTACAATGTAGTTTAGTATTTATTTAGTTAAGGTGAAATATATATATATTTATGTGTATATATACTGTAGAATACTTCTTCGCTTGGAATTTATTTTCGCTGAAAATAAAATCCAGCGAATATATTTTAATCCTATATTTCACATTAAACTCATCAAAAATCAGTGAAAATAAATTCCATACAAAACTCCCAAAAAGCCTTTTCAGCGAAAATAAAGTATTTCACAGTATTTAGGCTTCATGAGTACATTTTCAGCTGTAACAGTATTTGCAACAACTATGGCCCAATAATACTGATGTCAAAAATAACACTAATGATTTATTGATTTCCTGTTTTATTGATTTCTTCCAGATGATTCACATTTTCTTTATGAAATATACAACACTTATTTCTTGTTCATTTTAATAATGAAACCCAAATAAGATTGTTTTATGAACAATAAATTTAAACAGATCTATTGATACAGACTGCAGAACCTGGAAATAAAAATCAACAAATGGATGCCCGGTCGGAATGTTAATTATGAATTTAAGTTGATTCATCTGTTAACAAATATAGAGAGTTTGTACAAAAATTGTGAATAAATTATGCAAATATATGCTAATTAGCCACCAGCCTCTACCAAAATCTCTGAGAGAACACTGTATTTTATAAATGATCTACCACACATTTGCATATACTTTAACATGATCCACTTAAGTGTGTTTCTGTTGAATTAATTGTATAATTGTGTGGATAGAAATGTTCCTTCTATGGAAAATTGTCTCAAATCCTCTGAAAGAATAGTGTCTACATGTGATATGAAATTATTTTCATGCTGATAATCAGAGTTTCATTATTTTGATGTATGTAATGGAGATTGTTCATGCTATCTACACATACCTTGTCATTTGTGTAATATGTTATGTGCTCTTTCTTTCCTTCAGAAACTTGGGTGCTTTTTACTTGGCCCAGTTACAGCAGCAACAGCAGCAACAACAACAACAGCAGCAATATAATAACATGTACCTGACTCCATACCAACAGCAGGTATTATGGATGCAGCAAATGTATACACAGCAACACATGGCACAATACATGCAGTAGTAAGTATTACGTCTTGTGTGTCTCAAGCTTTTGTTTCAATGGTTTTTGCTACATGAAAATGTCTTGGTGTAGTTTTTTTGCTGGTTTGGTCTTTGTTTTTAAAATTATGATAGCGAGTTTAATTATATTTGCCCCCTATAGCAGTATTAAGTATACTGTAACAGTAGAAATGGACATTGTGTTAAAATTTTTCATGAGCAACTATATTCTATGGTTATATTATTCCCTGGATTTTAATTTAGTACATTTCATAAAAATAAGCAATATAAAATCCAGTTAATAATTGAGCACTGTACAGTAGGTATTTGAATTAACAGTTGATGAATTTAACTTGGGCTGTTTTAATATCAGTTTATTTACAGTGTTCTTATTTTCCATTTGCACAGCATGAATCAGAGTAATATGGTTCAAAACATGGAGTCCCCAGTTGTTGAAGAAGCCCCAGCCAATCAGATTCCAATTCCTCAACCGCCGGCTAATGAGAATCAAGCTAACAATCAACCTGCCAATCAGAACGTGCGCATGAATGCTGGTGTTGGTCCACCAATGGATGACGAAGAAGAACAGTTTAATCGTGATTGGTTGGATTGGGTTTATGTTTTGTCTCGATTTTCTTTGCTGCTTAGTATAGTTTATTTCTATTCATCTATTGATCGATTCTTGTTGGTTATGGGATTTGTCGCAATCATGTACCTGTAAGTACTATTCTCAATTTGTCTATTACTGTAAACAGTTATAATTAATCAGGAAATTGTGTAGCACTAAACTATTGGAGGTTATTAGGACATTCTCGTTGATGTTGTTTTTCCCCATTCATTTTGGTTATTCGTGGATGCTGTCTGACCTTTATGTCTTAAGACATTGAGTAACTGATGCCACAAACTTTCTCATAAAGCCTTTAGGAACCATCATTTTCACTCAATTTTCTATAATTTTCTGATAATTTTTGCCCAAATGACCATAATTTCCAATGATGTGGGTATAATGTTGTGAATGGTGACCATTGTTGAGTGAGTTTTTACAGTATCTAGTTTTTTGGAATGTTCAACTTGGATGTCACATTGTTATTTTCGTGGAAGATTTGCATACAGTCTGAAAAGCTCCATCAGCGTAATACTGTGCTAAGTGTGTGTTTGTGAACTTTTTGATAAACCTGTGTTATTTATTGCATCAAACAAAATTATTATTTTAATTTGCACCAAAGAAAAAAAATCTATTTGTATGCTAATTCATGCTTTTGAGAAAAACAATTATTTTTGCAATCACAAATTATTTGAGTTTTTACAGTTGGTGTAATCCAGGTTACTCAGTCACACTCAGTGTTATCATTTGCTTTGCCACCTTTCTTGCAGATACCAAGGAGGCTGGTTCAGAGTAAGGCGTAGACAGATTCGTCGAAATGCTCCAGTCAATCCACCTCAGCCTGTCAATCCAGCAGAAGAAGTGCCGCCGCCCCCTGAAAACCCAGTAGAACCTGGAGAAGGACAACCACGACCGGACAGTAACACAAATGCTGATGATAATAATATGAACAATGATCATGAGGGACAAAATTCTGAGAATAGCAATAACGACCGTGAACAACAACAACAACAGGAACCCCAGGAACCCCTACCAAGTGTCCTAGAAACTGCCTGGAATTTTGTTTCATCTTTTTTCACTTCTCTCATACCACAAGGACCTGCAGAGTTTCCAAACTGATTTCTATCTGACTGACTGACTGACTGACTGACTGACTGTTTATGCTATATTGCAGAATTACATTGAAAATGTATTTACATATATCAGAAAATAGTATTTTTTTTTTCTTCATTTCAATTTTATTTGTGGAAATACCTAAACAGCATTGAGGTGGGGTTTTGTGTTAGGATTCTTCAACTTTTGCTGCACCACACATATGTAACCAGAACAGATTCTATACCTATCAAATTAATGCTTTTATGTGCGACTTTGTTGCCACAAGCCAAATGTTTTGTGGTTTCATGTATAGTTATTTTAATTCCGAAAAAACTACACTACTCTTTAATAGAAGTACAGAAATGTGGCGTCATCCAAACTGTAGTTTGTCAAAAGAAATTCAAGGCAATAATGGCATGTTGATAATTACATGGAGAAGAGGAGAGAAGAGAAGAGAAAAGGAGAAGAGGAGCGGGGTGTCATATTTTGCTATATCATTTTTTTTCACTTTTTTATTCAACGCTTGTATATGTATAGAAATATTAAATGACTGGCTAATAATGTGCTGAGAATCTCAGATTCTCGCCAAACATTAAAGCTATCCCTGCCTCTTGCGTAAAAATAATCAACTGTTGTATCTGTTGATATACTGTATGACTGCTTGTCGGATGTGTTCTGCATCCAAGACTGACTTGAATAGGAATCAGAAGACAAATGATTTTTTATGCTAGCATGGGGTGAAAAGCATTGTCTTTTCTCTTCTGTGATCAGTCCCTGCAATGTTTGGGGGGTTGATCATGACTTTGGTCCGTCTTTGCGAATTTGCGTGCATGAAATTAATGCCCACTTTGGACCATTTTGTACAAGATATTTAGTGACATGCATTTTGTACAACTAAGGTTTCAGAGAAACTTTTGCATTTGTTACAGTATAGTTGTAAGCCACGGGGTACTGTTAGCACTGTAATTGTTTTCTGTTAGTCTTTAAATAGCTGAGTGGATTCTGAAGACTTGTCGGAAACACCATGGGACAGCCAGGGTGGTGTTAAAGGTATCTTTTCAGTGGTGTTTCTGACTTGTAGTAAGCTGGTCAACACAATTCCCTCATCAACAAATAATACTCTAATTTACACAGTCTGTTGGCGCTAACCACTCAACAGTCTGGACCTTGTCTAATAAATGACTACTTTGCAGATCAAGTACAACAACAAAAGCTGGGATTAATTTTCGCTGAAAAAACTTTTTGGGCGTTTTGTATGGAATTTATTTTCACTGATTTTTGATGAGTTTAATGTGAAATATTGGAAAAAAAAGTATATTTGCTGGATTTTTATTTTCACGGAATCATCCTTTCAGCGAAAATAAATTCCAAGCGAAAATAAAGTATTCTACAATATAGTGTGAAGATGCATGGCTTCACTAATAAAATGTAGTTTTCTTGATACTAAATCGGTTGATCTCGGTGGAACACCATTGTTATTTCGGTAACATTATTTGTTATGTTTTCCATTGTATTATGAAACCAATAAAAAGAATTTGCTGCGAGGTTAGCCTTAGAGGGTGCCCCTTTAAACCTACTTAGAGTCTAATGGCCTCTCCTCCACGATAACAATGTTGCAGACATTTGCTTGCCATTTTGAAATTCTTGTATGTTATGTTTATTCTTTACCAATGTTCTTACCCCATGGTGCTCTTATTTAGGGGTATTGGTCACATTTTCCACTGAATTAATTCTGTTGCAGGGTTATTGTATCTCGTTAGTATCCCAAAAATTGCTGATTTATTTGTATTGTAAGGTAAAGTATGATAGGATGGATATTGTTTTTGAAATGATGTTGCCAGTTACCTATTTTGATTGAAAACTATTTGAAATATTTATTTTATCTACAATGCTTCAATATTTTGCCAGGGAGGGAGGGAGGGATGACAATTGTGAAAACAACATGAAGTCTGTGATTTGTTTGTTTAAATAACCTATTATTAAAAGGCAATACTTTTTCTGTAGTCAAAAAGCATATTCACTTGTAAATAAGAATAAACTATGTTTGACATGGATTGTCTTGTCTCTTTGTAGATTATTTAATGTTGATTTCTCCCTCTGTATCATGCTTTCAGGGCAAGTAGATTCAACGTTTCCTAGACCCAACTGATGCCCATCCTTGGGAAAACAATTCTCTCCTATCTTAAACCCTTCTGAGGTAGCATTATCTTCAGAAGTAACTATGAAATTTCTCTGTCTACCCAGTCAGTACATAATATTGTACTTTGCAACGATGACAGGAGTGTACGTTACTCTGACTTTATTTCCAAAGGTATTACTGGCTTGTATGATGCTGGTACACACAGGTATTCAAAAACTTGGGAATCTTTTCAACGCACAAGGTTAACAAAAACACATTAATGATTTTCTCCTTTATCAAGGATTACTTTCATCTCTTCCTGCAGAAGGGAAGTCATGTAAATCATATTGTGTTAGACCAGAACTACCAATTAGTATGTATATTGAGAATAAGTTTCCTCCTTCGGGCGGCATTAATTGTAGGAAATTATGCAGATTGCTGCTTGTATCTTATTTTGTACCTCCCAGTAATGAAACGTATTATCAATCTCTATTTGATGTTAGGGACAAAGAGTGGAAAGAATTGTATACTCCCATTCACAGTTGCAATATAATAAAAACTTCAGGAATCCCAATGGAAAGTAAATCATAATAGTTTGTATACTAATGTTATACTTTTTCGTATGAGACCTCGCGAAGCCTCAAGTCTACAGCTGAGTCTATGTACGTTTTGTAACGATGCCGACGAAACACTTGATTATATAAAATCACTATGGAATATCAATTTACATCCCTTAATATTCCAGAAAATATTTCAGCAAAACAAGTACTAGTAATTCTAGGTGACAATATCTTTTTTAAATTGCTGAACTATATCATAAAGGTAATCTACCTACATTCAATATGATGAAAGCAAATGTTTTGGGCACAAAACAAACTGAAAATTTAATATCAAACAAGAATGCTTGAGATGCATCCAATGTAAAAATGTGGCAACGTTTTCTTTAACATAGTACCTGTGTTTTTATATTCGAATACACATTATGCAAATGTGATCTTATTTGAAGTGAACCACGTCTTTGAATAAATCATAAAACAATTTCCTTGCAAAAAGAGGATTAAATTATCGTGTGATAATGTAAAGATAAGACGTCATAAAAATCTCTAATTATGACATTAGATAATGTCCCAATGTTCATATCGTATAATGATTTGTTTAAGTAGATGTAAATCAATAGTCCGTATTATCCTTATATCACAGTTAATGACGCATAATGATCTGTGACAAGTCTACAATACATAGCTACAGAACACGTAATACATATTGCCGAAAACCCGCTTTATGATAATTAAAAACTTCGCAGGAGAGTGTGAGCACGGAGGAAAATATTGATGTTCCCCGATTGAGGGCGCCACTTCTACAATGTTCTAAATGCTGGTTATTTGGAAGAGCCATATAGATAAGTGTGCCAAACGATAACCCTCCACCGCTTTTTGAAGAAGCAGAATAGTTTTTGCATACTACATATCTTGTTTGTTTGTTTGTTTCATGTAAAACTGGTGTTCTATTTGAATAAATGATTTTATCACTATCTGTATTCAGTCTATGCAAGTTTAACACAAAAATGAGTTTGCAAAGTTGAGTACCAAATATATTTTCTTTACATTTTCAGCAAATTCTTATTGTCCGGACATACGAATGTTCTTTGTAATTTTAAATCAAAATGTTCACTTATATACAAGATGAACGACCTCACTACTACAAGTAATATGTGATTGGCAATAAATATATTAACTAACATGCTGGACTGTAATATTTACTAAGGTCCGTTAGTACCTTCCATGGTTCTATCAAGTAGTGTACATAATTAGTATTATAAAGTTTAGACAAACATATAAGCTCCGACAATAATGTAAAACAATTTCCTGTGAGATCGTGATTAAATTCCATTTATCTTATCCCGCCCTCTCCTCAATGGTACATTATGTACCAAGAACATAAAAATAATGTTGGAATGAACGAGGACTGTGTCATTTTCAAAGACTTGCAATTTGCGTTTTGATAATAGAGAGTTCAGATTACTAGTATATAGTGTTTTACAGAGTTCAAAAGAGTTCCTAATAATTGTGGGACATGCAAGTAATACACACTGAGTACGGTATGGGTTTGAAGAATTTAATAAACAATTAAACAAATTCATTATTTGTTTTTTTAACTGTACACCTAATGATTATTCCTTACTGTGTTAATGACCATTTATCTCAATTCAGAATCGAACAAGTTCAAAAGCTCTTAACGTGGTGTGCATATTAATTAATGTTATGCGCATATTTAACTAAGATATAATGCATATTCTATTATAAACTTGATACTTACGTTTCTTGAATTACTCAAATGAAATTTAGTTTTCAGATATCTGTACGACAATGAAAAGACACAACATATTATATTGTTGAATTGTCCGGCGAGTGTCCAAATCGGTTTCTATTGAATGTACAACATGCATATGAATACACTGTGACAGTGGGCACAGCATGCATCTGAAGGCTTTCCGAAACACCTATTTCCATGAATAATTGATTTTGATATTTAAAATATTTGGCGTGCTTTTTGAAGATAAGTGACATTTACAATATGTGTGTTCATGTATTTCCTTTGTCTTTATAATCATCGACATTTGACACATACAGTCATTATTTGACAATGGCATTACTGGTCCGCTGCCGGCGAAAGGGTTAGTCAAACATAATTTTGAGAAAGCTGACGTCGATGCTCGAAGGGTTAAACGTTCAAGTGTTAAGTCTCTGTCCCTGTGCAGACATTCAGTAGTTATTGTGGTGTTGTTAACGATCTTCCGAAGAACCGTTTCGGCAAATAAAAATAATAACATAGATTATTCTGGAAAAACATGTGCGTGTTAAGTCCTTTCGTGTGTCTGTATTTAAGGTATTTTTCGGTGTTGAGTTGTTTGTGTTCGTGGGCAATATTCACATCCGTGCAAAATACGCTCTGGCTTTTACCTACCGCGTCTAACCAGAATTCGGTGTGTCCTCTGTTCGGGGGACTACCCGGATCAAACCCAACCGATTTAAGCACATTGGTTTTAGCCATAAAAAAGTTTAGGAACATTTCCCCGTATATACACTGCGGGTATCCAGGCACGTAAATTCGTTCCCTTTTCATGCCAAGGATGCATATCCCGTCATCACCGTAGGCAATGTCAAACATGCCCTCTATTTCGTCGAAACCTTGCACAGGCGCGGCAACCAAATCGATCTGACGTTCTGGGTTTTCTAACTTTTCCAACATCACTTCTAATTTTGTTTCGTCTGTGAAAAACATATCATCGTCAACGTATACTGCAAATTTGGTCCGAACTTGACTGAGAGCTAGATTGCGTCCTGCAAAGTAACCTTCCCTGAAAGGCATGAAGTAATGCCGCACATTTTCTCTTTCGATCTTCACCGGGTTTTCGGAGTCATCAGCGACCACTATTTTCATATCGGGATAGAATTTGTGGACGCTATCAATGAGTCTATGGACGGCGGGATAGCGTTCAAATGTCTTGGTTATCAGGGTGACTTTATCAACAACTGACCCCGACTTTGTATCAAACAGATCAGGCAAAACTACCCGTTTAATGTGGATAGCCAAATGAATTTTAAATTTCAATAATGTGATTTCTAGTTTCTCCCAGGCGTCAATATCATACATCGTACTCTCATACCACAAATTATCGAGAATACTTTGGAAGGTGTCCGTTGACACAGCAAGGGGGAAATGAATGGAGAATTCCCCAGTGCTGTTGCCGCTATACGTCACGTCTGACAAATCCGCTGTTTTTAACAGTTCCTGCGTCTTTACATGCACCGTACCCATCCCATTAAGACACCGAATAACCAGTTCAGTAGGGTGTTCTCTAATCATTTCCATGGCAACGCGGTGCACGGATAAACCCGCAATTGGTACCATCTGTAATGGTTCAACTTTCAGCCCTATTCCTACATAGTTTAGAGGCGACATAGATTTACAAATTGCTAATGGTTCTTCGCGTCGTCTGTCCTCTCTTTCTAATACCTTGGCTTCTTTCATACGGCGATTGTACTGCTCTCTGTATTCAGGATTCTTAGGTTCTGAACAATAACACTTCTGCCTGGAGTTCTTTATTATAGTAGTTCTGTAACTCTCCTCAGTCTCTGAATCATCCACGAGCGATTGGTCTTCATAGTATCTCTTTAGGTCAACTGAGGATAAAGGATCATCGCTGCCAGCGTGCTGAGTCTCGATGTCTCTGCTTGCCGTCTTCACCGACGATGGCACCCGACTGAAGTGCGAAAAATTAAATATCGATGAAATAGAAAAACCCGAAACAAACATCACCAAACATATAAATATGTGACCGTATACGGGTATGGCCGCCATGTTTAATAGATGGGTGCACATCTGCTACACAACAGTGACGCCAGTCTCTCATATATATACATTAGGAGCTGAAATCTTCATAGCAAACATTACGCAAAGCAAACTACGTAACACTCAACAAGTTGTAATCGCATTACATGCCCGAATTTCGTAAATGGTAGGAGGTATATCAATGTACGAAAATCATCATACATAAAGCATGTCGAACCTTATTATGACTAATAAAACGAATTCATAGTTCATAACAAATTCATATAATCTGTATTCATAATCTCGTGCTAATTTAATATTGCTGATCAGAATACAGAATATGATAATTAAGGTGCTGCGTTTTCAGAATTGTGTATGGTATTTTTAGCCCGTGTAAAACTGAACCGAAATTCCATTTGTGTTACCGCATCAGTGAAGACTTTGAAGGTCATTGTCATGTAACATGGTATAGATGTATAATAACAGCATGAATATAGCAAAAAAAATAAATGTTTTGTTCGACCAAATATTCAGTTTCCTAGACATGGATTAAAACAATAGAGGAAATCGCTTTCTTTTGAATAATTTTGGAAAAAAATCCAAGCAGTTGAATTATTTCAATATTTCAAGTATTCGTTCACACCCACAAGAGAAAGGGAGAAATTTGGAAGTGCTCTTAGCATCTAGATATCCGGAAAAAATGGAGATTATTAATAATTATTTCATCGTTTTTACTAGACATTTTGTAATTCTTTATTCTCACAAACCGAAATATGTGTAAGCACACTCGTTGTCTCTATAACACACACATATATATCACCAATCTACTCCTTTTCTGGCATCAGTGTCAATATAATAACGGCTTTGTATTCGAAGCGGTTCCAGACGTATCATTAAAAAGTAGTATTAATTCGCCTTTGTTAATGCATAAGCTACCGAATCGTACGACGCGATGAGTCGGGGTCGTGATTTTATTCATGCACGCCATTCATTTAAAGTACCTTGCAAATTCCCGCTTTATAGCCATGTCATCAAGCTGCTGTCACTAACAATGAAAACACAGCTGTTTGCCACTGATATACTCACTTCGTATTGTTCAAGTGGAGAATATAAATGACATAATTGTCAATATAGCCATGTAACAAAACAATAAGGGTGGCAACACCAGGAATCGGTGCACACGAGGTCATGTTTGATATACAACGCCTAATACATACCATATGCTGGTTACATCAACTGCAAATTTATTTTAAAAAGACAATTTAAACCGTTGAAAAAGTAGAACATGTCCGCCATGAACCTAGTTCTAAACTTCACGCTTCAAAGATAAATTCAATATATAAATAATAAAATAGTTATACTAAATGTACCTTTTTAAAAATAAAACTTTATGAAATCAAACAGCTGCAGTCCTCGAAAAATTGCAGATTATTTGATATTGTGAATTATTGATTATTATACACCTGTCACCGTAACGCCATAAGTTACAGCCTGTCGTAATTTTGCGGTATTTTACGGTGTATTTTCATCTTAACATATTAGGAAATGCGATTTCAAAATATGGAATGATAACGTGCGTAAACGTTCTCTAATAATAAAAACACACATGGCGGCTGCCACCAGGGTTTGACTCAGACAGTACGCCGTCGCATCAACTTCCGCTGCGCGTCGGTCGATTCTTCTGCTGTACTGTCTTCGTGCATACTGTGAGGTATCCTCGTAATAACCTCATAGTATAACTATTAAGAGTTATTTAGTAGCAGATGGAAAACAGAGTCTGTTGTTTTTAATTATTAATCATATTTTAATTATTCAAAAATCAATTATAATGCTAACAATGAAAAGTGTGGTATTGCATCATGGGGCCAGTCGTCAAACAAAAAGGTGCACGAGGAAAATCGTAACAGAAAAAAAGTCACAATATTACTAGTAGTTTTTTTGTATAAGTAGTAAATCCACAGAAACCAACAGCCTGAGAATGAAAAGATCAGTAGTGTCCCATGAATCCCTGGTTCTGACCATAGACCCTCTGTTCTGACGTAACTACACGTTCAATATACATAGTTCGCCAATATTTCACGCCCTCATGATGTTCAGAGTTGTTCTATTTGTGACTTGTTGTGCAGTATTGTTATCACTGTCACTACAAACCGCATTGAATTAATTGTCTGGACGTTAATTGGGGGGTGACTCTTTCTCCGACACAATTATTATTATTATTGTTATTATTATTATTGATTTTGACACAAATATCATGTTTTTGTATTTTCCCCAATAGTAGATGTTTGCTTGATGTAAACATGGTCGTTTGACAAATATTGATATTCGTCTCTCCAATCCATTTCTTGCCTCTGACGTCATTTTCTGTGTTTCAAAAAAAAAATGGAAGACACTTTCGAATGGTTTTGTTCTTTATGATTTTTACTCAAAAAGTTTGCGTCTTTACTCACAGTTTTTCCTCGCTTACTGTTTCGTTATTCTATTTTGGGATGATAAAACAGTTATTGTCCTTGGATTAATATCGTCCCTCATGTTGGTGTTATTGGGGAAGATAATTCTTGATATCGGCCTTAGAGAACAACTTTCTTATAAAATAGATTTTTCATGACACTGGAAAATGAAATATATGATGACAATAGAAGAAAGGGTAACTAAGAACGCAAAGGGAAAACCCCCAAGGAAACCCAAATCGAGTTCAGCGAGTCGAACTTTCATTCTCTCTTACTGTTTCGAGTTCCCCATTTTACATTTGATTAAAGAGTAAGAATATAATGATTGCGGTAAGTGCAAGAACTAAAATTGCAATATGACAAATAAGTTACTACGTGTCCAAAATATATTCTTATAATAATACAGTTGACAATCCGACAAGCAAAATAAATGCTTCTGGGTGACACGAAACTAATATTCAGTATTATGCAAAGTACCCGGAAGTAAGAGTGAATTATTCTACTACTGTGCCAGCAGAGTGGCTTGTGTTATTGCTCAGATTTTAAAGTTGCGGATCGATTTTGCATTTATTTTCTATGGGTTTTACAGAGACTCCTTGAAATACGTAAGTACTGACACTATACGCGAGGTCATGATTATTAACGGAGGCCGCATTTCTGTTATAAAACAACTCTTTATAGTCTAATCTGTTTGCGACGAAAGCAACAACTTGAAGGAGCCAACAAGGAAGTAATAACGCTAAACCCCACGATAAACGCATAACTATTATTTTCAATTGCTTGTTATAAGAAACGCTTCAAATATACCCAGATGAAAATAAAAATATTATTGTTATTTTGACTACTGTATGAAGCGTTTAGGATCACAAAGAAGCAAGAGTCTTTTTTTGGCGCGTATTTCACGGGAGCTCAGTTGTAGTTAAGCGACGACATTTTTGTACCTGTTAGGGTTAGATTATCAATAACATATATATATATATTAGCTGGATTGCAGATGTCGTTGCCCAAGGATTGAGAGGAGATGATTAATTAGAAAATAATGGAAGAACAAATTCTACAGGGGAAATAAATAAAATTAATAATTAAATTTACAAAAACATTATCAAGTTAAAAAATTGTAGCTCAAAAAAAAAAAAAAAAAATAGTAGTTTACTTTTCCCCAGAGTTTCTAATGCTCAACCCCTAAGAGAAGTAAAAAGAAATAATTTTGATTAAAGGTTCTACCTGCATGTACCTTCTCTCCAGAGTTTCAGATTGTTAGTTTCTGACTCATTGTATCCCCCCCACTACAAAACATCTACAACATTACAGAGTACACAATTATCTTAAACTCCAAATTAACCCCATTTAGTTTTGTAAATTTTCTCATTAAAGGGGAGGGGGGGGGGGTCGTCACCTGCGCACGCACGTGAATTGAGTCCCAAGCGACGATAACAACACACGCTAAAAATGCAAAGGCTCATGGGTAGATGCATGTTTGTAAACAATGACACGCTATGGCCATCTGACGCATGCGCAGGTGACGACTCCCCCGCTTTAATATATTTCGATAGTGCAATATGATTATTTTTCATGACTTCAATGAATATTAATTTTTTCATTTAGAGTTAATCCACATTTTCTAAATAACATTTGTCTTTCATTTTCAAAGTAACTACAAGTTAGGATGAAGTGCATTTCATCATCTGATTTCATTGTAATGGTCAGTTTGAACTTTAACCAAACGTAATAATTGTCCCTGATTCGAACATGAATATGTTTTACAATTCAATGTTCCACAAAAGATTTATTGATGACCTTTAATTGGAATCGCCCTTGTTTCTAATGTCCAATCAATACCTACGGGTATCAAAAAAACTGGTTTATTGAAAACATTTATTATTCGTCAACAGGTTGTCGTGCAGCGTGTGTTCGAATTTACATGCATTGTGTATGTCACTATGAGCCCCATATTGATGAAGACAAACCGCAATGACCACTGTCCTTTAAACTAATAATTATCGGTAGTGTCAATTTTCTAGACTATAGACTATATAGGTTTTATACAGTGATAAGTCCTAATCATGTAGGTATCAACAGACTAAACAACACCATACATTATCCGTATCATGTTATATATTCCTGAGCATCCCATAATATTCAAAACACTTTATTACAGATCTGGCTTTAAAAGAGACAGCCACTCAATAAAAATGACCAGGTTGACATTAAGAGTTTCTGCTCTGTTTATTATTGTCCTGAATTCCTTAGTGGCTGTGAATGCACAAAGTAAGTACAATGAAGAAAATGATTGTGATTGAATAAATGAAACTAAATATGTCTGTAATTTAATTGTGCTTTGCTGTTTGCGATTATATATCCTATATTTGCTGCTTCATAAACTACCATGTTATTGATATCAAAGTATGTCTTGTTATTTTAATGGTAGGAAAGGTTGTAACTAATGTGTGTTAATTGTTAAAACTGTGTTAAGTGTTAATTTTATTATTACACAAATTTTAATTTTAACCTAAAAAAATGTGTTTGTTCTATTGCCACAGTTTGTTTTTATGTTAATAGAGTCACCCAGTAGGTCAGTAAATTTAGATAACAAGGGAACTGGTATTTACATATGTTTTTTCATTGGTGCACATTTTTGACAAAAATTCATCAAATTTAGAATGTTTGTGAAGCTCTAACTTAAATATAAATCTCTACCCCAATTTGTATAGAGTTTTTCAAAATATATATCATTGTCTAGGGAATACATGCTTAATTTAATACAAATCTTGAAAAAGAAGAATAGTTTTTCCTTGGTTATTATAAAACACATGATCAAATTTCTTTAATATGGCTTTACTTTTATTTTATTTGGTTGTTAACAAATCCCAAATAAAAATACTACTATCAAAGTACTATTCCGCTAAAAAACTTGATTAAACATCAATGAAATCCTAATTTTGAGCAATATACAGAGGTGGCGGCATGAAATTTGACACGGGGTGGGGGTAGTCGGTCAAGATCTGCTCACCAACCTTGCGCCGAATGCGCGACATTACTAGAGGGTCCGGGGGCAAGATCCTCTTAAAAATTTGGAAATCTAGACCCTCTGGAATGCTATTTTCTGCATTTTGAGGGGCAAATTTTGCTGATACAAAGGGTTTCAGCTTTTTGAGGGGACGATCACCCCCCTCTGCCCTCCTTGTGCCGACGCCACTGATATATCATGTTGTTTTCTATGATAACAAACATTGGCAATGCACAGTCCCTGTTGTGTATTTACATGTCAAAAAGTTCATCACTAGCTGGGATCCAGGAGTGTGGGTGGTATTTTGGCAGAGAAACAGCTATAATATAAAGATTATAAAGATTGGATGGCAAAACATTTTTCAGTGTATCTCTCAATATATTTTATGTTTATCAACTTTAATAGGATCAAATAATCCAATATGTATAAACCTTAAGCTGGATACAATGTTTTAATGAAATCACCTTGTTCATTTCTGAGAAATAGTTCTGGATCTGTTTCATTTTGTTTCATTGACAAAATGGCCGTCAAATCGACAAATCGCAAAATAACACAAACTATGATATAGTGCTCATGTGAATCAACAGCAATAAAAATTGCCAGTATCAAAAATATGACACGCCCATGTAACCCAATATACTTGTTCAACATACAAAATTTGAATAAATTGACATGGGATGAAAAAAAACTATATATTATTCTTGATATGAATGCTAATATTGTGAAAATATTTAAAACAATTGACATACAATTTCCAGGCAGATAATAGTTACCCGGTATATACATAGTGAGGATAACTCCCAGAATACATGCCAAACTTTTCACCACCAGTTCCTTTTTTTCATCAAAAAAAGTACTGTTTATAGTCTGCACTTTCCTTCTAAAGTTTGGGACAAAAATAGTTGGCTCCAAAATTAGGGTTCATTTCCAGAAATATTATATTAAGAATATAAGGGAAAAGTACGAGATAGTCAGGTGGAGAAAATATTAACTCTCTGTATGGATGCCTACTTTAAAATAGTCAATTTTTGCTTAGAATTAATTTTCCTTATTTTTGCTGATAAATAATTCAGTGAGAATAAAATCTAGCAAATATACCATTTTTCCTATATTTTACATTCAACTTGTCAAATATCAGTGAAAATAAATTCCATGCAAAACACTCAAAAATTCTTTTCAGTTAAAATTAATTACAGCTAAAATAAAGTATTATACAGTACATAAATAAGCTAAAAATAGATTTGTGCTCGTCTGTATTTTTATGCACGAGTTCTATTGATGTGTTTTTGCAGGGTGACACAAAGATTACACCCAAAAAGTATTTTAAAGTATATAAAAAATACTGTTCCTCTTCCTCATCAGCTTTGTTAGTTGCCAACACCACAACTATTATTGGTATTGACTTGAGTGTAAACAACAACAAACGTACAATATATAGTGGAATTCAGGTTAGTAAAATTAATATACACTGATTAATTTAATTTTGTCAAAGACAAATATTGCAAATGTTGAACTCGTGAGTATTGTGGACTTTTGTAGCAGTTTTGAGTTTTCACAAAATTTTGTCTTTTTATATGAAGTTCAGTTTTTTTTAAATTTCTGATGTATCAATTGTAGAGAGCTGTAGCAGTCGGTGTTGATTACGCTGACAATGAGTTGTTTTGGAGTGATGTAGAAGAAAGGGCTATCTATAGAGGAAGTATTGATGGACAGGTTGCACCTATTGCAAATCTGTCAGGTAAGTTTTCAATTCACTGACAAATTATCTAAGAATGTACTGTAAAATGACAAATTTTCACTGGGTTTAAATTTCACTGATTTACCATTTCAGGCATATTCAGTGGGTTTTAAATTCACGGTTTTATCATTTAGATAATGTGTTCTATGCTCAATTTCACAAATTCGCTGGGTTTTAATTTAGCACATTTTCCAGTCAGCGAAATAAGCAAAATTAAAACCCAGTGAATAATTAATCCTTTTACAGTACCATATTTCTACATTCTTTTTGACAATCAGAGCACAATATTTCAAGAACTTTTCATTAGCTTTTAATAACATTAGATATATGGAATTATTCTCAACCTTGATTAGTTTAATTTATGATATATGCATATCAACTACCTAATTTGCATAATAGTTTTTAGTAGCCAATTTTTAGATTCGTTGGGCATGTAGTTGCCATGGGGCTGTGTGATGACAATTATAACAAACTAAAAGGTAACACATGGTACAATGTATTAGTTTATAAACATGTTATAATTTTGAAAGTTAATTTGCATAATATTAAAAAAAAGCTTAAATTTAATTTTTGTCATATTTTCATTATTATGGACATTACAATACCAAAAATATAAAGAAAAAGAAATGTTTAAAATATCTCTCATATTAAATGTTTTCTTCATATCTTAATATTGAGCTTAGAAATATGAGCTGTATAAACTGATAAAATTGTAATCCTATATTGTTTATTATGCCATTAAATTTACTTTTCCAGTGTACCGGGTAATAACTATTCCATATGTATGCTCATTGTAACATTGTATAGTGCTTGTATAAAAGTGTGTACAATGTCTGCTAATCTCTGCTAGTCTGCTAATAAGTTATTTGCAGATCTTTTAGTTATTATATTATTGTCTTGACTTCAATTCATTCTGCTATCATCTAGAAACACCTGTACTTCTAAAGTTGATAGATACCTAAGGTATTAACCGTATGTGCTTACATAAATGACATGTGTCTACTGGTATAGTTATACTAAGTCATGCTTTAGGGATCAGTATATATAAAAAGAAATCAATGTTTGGAACGAGTGCACCTCTAATTGTGATTTCTTGTGATAGAGCAAACATAAATAAGCTAAAAATTGATTATTCACTTTTTTTTTAATTTTGCTTATTTCGCTGACTGGAAAATGCGTTAAATTAAAACCCAGTGAATATGTAAAATTTAGCATAGTACACATTATCTAAATGATAAAACCATGAATTTAAAACCTTCTGAATATGCCTGAAATGCTAAATCTGTGAAATTTAAACCCAGTGAAATTTAGTAATTTTACAGTATATGAATGTGATCATGGAGATATATATATATCTGTTTATACTTCCATGATGTGATACTCTTGTGATAGAGCAAATAGTGATTACATAAATAAGCTAAAAATAGATTTGTGCTCATCTGCCGTTTATGTCAATTGATGTGTTTTTGCTGGGTGACACAAGGGTTACGTATATGTATATAGGCCAGGTTAGGACATCAGTTGTATAAAATCATTGGTGTGTAGCATCACCTATGCTTAAATACAATTGTTATTGTCAAATGAATCTTTCTGAAGACGCTATTCAGTCATCAGTTGGATATTACAATGGAATAGGCTGTATGCAAGTTTGGAACCTTTATTGATAAATAAATGTTTATCATATACAGAGACAAGATTAGATTTTAATGCCTTTATAGTAAAAATATGTCATTTTTAATTTTGCTAAATTTTTTCCGACATTATTCTCATGATTTCATGTACACTCTCTAGTACTATGAGAATATTGCCATATATCATCTTCATTTTTATATTAACATGTTGAGTGCCAAATTTTATTCAAAATACGGTAAATTTGTTCAAATTTTCTGTAGTTTCCCTGAATTCAATCTAAATATTAGACCAAACAAAAAAAAGGGAAATTACTAGTTGTTGATTAAAAAAAAAATGAAAATTTTGCAACATTTTATGTGGATGGTGCCTAAAGTTGACAATGGTGCTAAAAAAATTAAACTTATCATTGACTGGGATATGCACACATACAGTGAACACTATAATTATCAAATATCATATTTTCACCATTGGATAATATTATTTGAACCTCTTATATTTGTGTTTTTGGATAAAATTTTTCGATACGTTATTAGTAAATTGCTGCTAAAAAATATGATTTGAAATTTTTTTAACAGTCTGTTAAAATATCATAAATCTGAGAATGAAATTCACTGTCACTGTGATCATTCATAAAGTTGCCTGCTACCATTGAAACAAACAATACGATTTTGTAGACTTTGGCAGTCTTGTTTTACTGTATGCTGTGAATTAGTTTCATGATCCAATGCAAGATGGCTGAATGGCAGCCATTTTAGTACTAACAATTCACAAAAATTAGGCATTTCTGCCATTTCAGGAGAGGATTGTGATTGTTCATGGTCAGATTTCTACAAACATGGTGCATTGAACATATTGGGACCCAAATGCACATCAGATTGTATTCAAAATGGCTGACTGTCAGCCATTTTGTTTTAATGAAGTCTGTTTTAGATCTATATATTATTGACTTGCCATGACCGATTATGCTCAAACTTTTCACATGATTCATAAATCATGTCACACATATGTACATGCATTCGTTTACGATTTGTTTACTATTGAATAACAGGGATGCAGACTCTTGAAACTAAGATTCACAGTATATGCCACAATATTCAGTTATTTAAATTAGATGTGTATTGTCAAATATGCAAGAACATGGCCACAAGTTTAATATCTTGTTGATTATTTGTAAATTTGTAATCGTGAAAATATATTTTATTGTAGATCTTGGCAGACCCAATGGTATTGCTATAGACTGGATAACAAATCACATCTACTGGACTGACGGTTTGTATGGTACAATTGACGTTGCCGACTACAATGGCGACAATCGCCGAACTTTACTTTATAGTTTGTCAAATCCGAGAAGTATTACACTTGATCCTGTCGATGGGTGAGTATTAAAAATATATAATTTGTGTCTTGTCACTGCTCGTGATCAATTTGATTTGAAATGCCTTTTTCCTTTTATGAGTCAGTACTGCCCAAACTTGATAAATGCACATTTGGGTTGTGTTGGGTGAAGGGCAGGGTGCAAATATGGTGTCTCTATTTGTCCAGTTTGGCCCGGCTGACCATGCAGGGCGAATAGGGTACCTCCATGATTGTGAGATTTTTCGATGGACACATATGCACCTAATATTATCAAGTACATTCATTCTCTTTCACCCAATTTGCATAATATAATTCGACCACTGTTAATTAAGGCACATATTAAATTTTACTCATATTAACTTATAAATATGTTTGTATCTGCAGACATAAACCTTGAGATATTTTCACTATTTTTTTTAATCCTAGAATTATGTTCTGGACAGACCAGGGTAGTAACACGATAGAAAGTGCCAATATGGATGGTAGTAACCCACAATCATTGGTCAATACTGGACTTTATTGGCCCAATGAGATCGTTTATGATTCCCAGTAAGTATATGATTGTCATTGATCAATATATGAAGGACAGTGGTTGTCATGTGCCAGACATGGGGTTCATATGAAAATAGGTTGGTTTATCACAAATGCGCACATATCTGCAGCAGTGACTTTTAATCATGCACAGATCAGAGTTTATAAAAAAAGATTAAGCGACAGAATCAAGATTTATATAAAAAATTATGATCGGCTACATACTTTATTTTAGCTGGAATTAATTTTCGCTGAAAAAACGTTTTGGGTGTTTTGTATGGAATTTATTTTTACTGATTTTTGACAAGTTGAATGTAAAATATAGGAAAAAAGGTATATTCGCTGGATTTTTTTTTCACTGAATCATTTCTTCAGCGAAAATAGCGAAAATAAATTCCAAGCAGAAATAAAGTACTCTACAGTACCCTAATAAGTGATTTCCCACTCACTTATCTTACAAGATCTTACACATTGAGTTATAGACACGAACCGAGCCTCTGCCGCAAAAATTAAATGATTTGATTTTGTATTAGAAATTTTTTGTATAGCTCAATGTCGAAAAGCCAATCTTTGATAGGGGATTATTGCATTAAGATACCTATACTTCATCAAAATTGACCATCGTCAAATGTGTGTAGTACACTATTAAGCATGGAAATACCCCAAAATCTTTTCGCATTTGTTGAATCCCACGCAATGTTCTGACATTACTGCGATGCAATTGTATTTGTTTGTCCTGTTTTTGCATTTGATTTCACGCATAACCAAGATTCTCAAAATGAACCGCTGTGTGCTTGTGCGTAAAACACAAATCTGGTGCATGATTGTGCAAGAATTAACCTCTGTTCATCTAATCTTGACTGCGTTAAGTGAATACAACACTTTATTGAAATTGGATGTACTGTATTTGCTCTATTAGCAGCACATGTCCTTGCGTACAATGTATGGCCAAATAATTAAGTCATAATTTGTTTAATGATATAGTATACAATACATGCAACAATACGTGTTTTTATCGGAGATTCGCTTCTAATAAAGCAAATATGATACATATTATGGCAATCAAGAACTTGAACATGAATATTTGGCTCAGCGAGGTTTAACCATCATTGATTGATTTAAGGATGCTGTATACGTTTTTGGTATTGATTTTCTAAACTGATATTTTCATATAAAATATTTACTGAACCACACAAAGCTATATATTGAGGGAAAGCCTAATTTCACACTAGATATGAAATGAAACGATTGGTATATATTTGTATGAGGGGAAATCTATTTTGATACAACACATTTGTTTTTCATTAATAGGAGTAAGACTCTGTATTGGATTGATGGCTATTATCATAACATTAAGTCATTAGAATACGGTGTGTCAACAACTCCAACTGAAGTGGCTGATTTATCTACTGTATCAACTGACATCATGTTTGGATTAGGAATGATTGGCAACTCTCTATACTTCAGTGTCTGGAATGTCAGTAGCATCTGGTCTGTTATCCCCGGGTATGATCCAGTTTTGGTGACGTCTGATGGGCTTGCTGATGAAGTGTTTGGATTGGCCGTTAGTGACGCATCAATTCAGACAGAGACTAGTAATGGCTGCACTAATCGCTCCCCGTCCTGTTCCCATATATGTTTGCCCGATGGTTTGAATAGTGGATCGTGTGCATGTCCCTCATTTGATGAACTTACACTCTCTTCTGATGGATATTCATGTGAATGTGAGTACATTTGTCAGCACTTTAAGTCTTTTACATGTATTCTGAATCATTGAATATGGTTACTATAGCGACAAAATATGCACAAGCCTCACTTTCAGTTTGAGTCAATTTTTAGTTTTTATTAACAAAATTTTGCAATTTTTGTCCCAATCTTCTTAAGGAAAGTGTGATGAAAAGAGGGAACTGGTGAAAAAAAGGTTAATGCAAACTTTTGGTTGAATATCCCTAATGGAGTTAATAAATTCAACCTCGAATTTAAAAATAATTTTATCTGCTGCAGATTCAAAGTTTTGTCATCACCAGAAATTGATTTCTTTTTGTTAAAAAAACATTTTTGGTTAGTTTTGAATGTTTTAATAGTTGTTATTTTTATTGTTTTTATATTTGCAAACTTTTTAAATATCTGGTGTTGTAAATACAAATTAAGTGACTAAAACAAAAGGAACCTTGAATATAACCACATGAGGGCGCTATATTTTGAGAAGAGCTTTTGTTTCACACATTACCAATAATCATCTATTATTATTATTATCTATAACAGAATTTGAAACTAAAATTCAAACTTAATTATGATTTTACATTCAATTTCAGTGTCTGATGACTTTTTACTGTATTGTGCTGGGAATGACGGTCAGATACGAATGAAATCATTGGACGGCGATCCTGATGGACGTAGCATTGTGATTGATCAGACTGCAAGATGTGTGGCATTGGACTACCACCCAGTACAAAAGGTTAGATTAAACAAGTCTACTATACTACCCCGAAAGTCAAAGTCATGTGATAACATACTGTGTTAAAATGTTTTTAATAATTACCATTTGGTACAGGGTTTTTAATGAAATTTATAATACATGTACTGTATTTGGTCTGTTAGTAGCCCATGTACTTACATAAATGGCAGATGTTTGTCTATGGTCAAAATTATGATCATTTTTTAATGATCTAGTATATATTACATGAAGCTAATGTACTATTGCAGATGTATCGCTAATAGACCACATCTGGTGTACCACATGTATACCACTATCAAGAGTGTTTATATGATGTCATAGCTTCACCACACTTTAGTAAACCTTTATTCACAAGTAATTTCTTTCCAACAATAAGACCCCAAATTTCAATAATTTGTAGCTTTGCAGTAGACGTGATGATATCTTCAATTTTCTAGTTTTGATGAATATTTTTGACGTTTTTGGTAAAAAGTGATTTTTTTGACTTCTTGTTGAAAACCGCAAGCCTGATTGTTTTGCTTTATACACATAGGTACTACCGATATACCATTTGTATAATTTTGTGATGATATCTTCAATTCTTTAATTGAAATGTACATTTCTAACAGCGGAGGCTGCTCATTTATATTTCTCATAGTGTTGAATTATAACAAAAAAATGAATCCCCCACAGTGTCATACTAGAGTCAAGGAAAGGTCTAAATGCGGTAATATTTTCAGCTTCCCCTCACATGTCATCTTACAGTAGAACCTCACATGTCATCTTACAGTAGAACCTCACATGTCATCTTACAGTAGAACCTCACATGTCATCTTACAGTAGACCCTTCCCCTCATCTCAAAGCTGAGGGGTAATTGTCACCTGCGCACATGATTGAATTTAGTCTTAAGCGACGATAATGTATGATGCATGTTAAAAATGCAAAGGTTCACGGGTAGATACATATTTGTGAACAACAGTATGCTAAGGCTGACTGATGCATGCACTGGTGACAACTCCCTTGATTTATACTACAATTTGCCAAATATACTTTTGGCACAGAAATTCCTTGTGACTGGATATTTGGAATTTGAAAAAAACCTAATCAAACTATTTTTTTTAATTATGAACCTCAAGTTTTTATTTCAACCAATTTTTAATTCAAAATGGCTGTCAGAGTAGACTTAATACTAAAGTTATTGTTTCCATGGGAACAGGTTCAGGGACTTCTCCTCTTTTTTCATTTATTTAATACATTTTTTCATTCAGCAACATATCATCAAGAATTTGTATTAATAGTGCTTTTTAAATTTTCTGCAATTTTTTTTAGCTATGTTCGTCCTTAATTTTGCGAAAAATCAAGGTTCACAAATTGTACGAGTCAGGTAAAAACCTGAAACAGTGGAGTAGGCTTTGACTTTCATGACATTTATAGTTCTTATAAACATCCTATGATTATCAAACTATCAAAATTTCCAGTAGTGACATTTTAACTACATGCGTGGTTACAATAACCCATGTGATTTTGATTGTAGGTGATCTACTACAGTGATGTTGCCCTGGCACAAATCAGAAAAGTAAATCTTGATGGAAGTGACTCTGAAGTGTTTCTGCAAAAAGGCATAGGCATTGTAGATGGTGAGTGAGACTAAATTAATGCAGGTCAAGAAGTCGGTTGCCTAGATGCCCCAGGCTTTTGCCTCCATGCAAGTCATGGAAATGGTTTCCCAGATGCCCCAGATTTTTGCCAATTTGTATTTAAGGCTTTTTTTTTTAAAAAAACACAACAATAGGTAAGCCGAAAAAAAAAAAAATCCCCCAAAATATAAAAAAATGTCTTAAGCGAAAAAAAACACGTTGTGTAAACCTTATATTTGATACATCTTGCAAACGTTTCATGGGATCTATCATTACCATGGTGTGAAAGTGTACACTCTAATCCATTGAGCCCTTCCTTTATAACACAATCTTAAATAATTTGAAAAGTACAAGAAAAAAAAAAGGAAAATATTGTGCCGAAAATATTACAGGAAAACATGATGCTATTCAAAGAAACATGTGAGCGTGTTTAATACTTATTAATTAATAATTTAATAGTAATTTTGTCTTCTATATAGGACTGGCATTGGATATATTACACAATAGATTGTACTTTACCAATTGGAACATGGTGTTTATCAGTAACACCAGTGATCACTGGGCTCGTATTGAGATGATAGATCTCAGTGGAAACAATCGCAAGAGAATTATAGATGAAGACATTTACAGACCACGTGCAATTATATTGGATGTACAGGCAGGGTATGGATTCTTTTTTATATTCAATCTGAAAATACATGCAGAGAACATGTACTGTGTATAGACAATATTACCCTTCAATCACCATATTTTTGGCTCAAAATTTTTTTTTTACTAAATTGGCTATAGATTTTGAACACAATTTTGAGGAAAAACAAATTTTTAAAAAAATATTGTAAATGATGATAAAAGTTGTTTTTGGTGATCAAAAGATCATTATTCACTGGGTTTTAATTTTGTTATTTTCACTGATACAAAGAAGTTCACTTTCTGGTAATAAAATTGAGATTCCTAAAATTTGGCCAAGTGAGTGGCTATTTGAAAGTCTCAGCAAAAAAAATAAAATAATTTTTGAAATATGAATCAATAATTCTCTTTCATTTATTTGATGCAAATTATCAAGAATTTTAGCACCAAAGTCTACATTTGTCATTTTCCGAAAATTAAAACCCCATAATTTTTGCATGTTTTTGATCTATAGCAAGTCTATTTGGTCCAAAATTATCAAAGCGTTCATTAAAAAAATTAGCAGAATCAACATTTTGCCAGGAAGAATTATAGCAATCAAAGGTTTAATTTAATGTATTTGCATTTTCACTAGTTCGCTGCAGTCATCCTTTAAATGGACACCTGTTGATCTAGAATTAAAAAGTCTCTGGTATATGAATACACTATTGACCCAGTGATTAGTCCACTCAAGTGAATTTAAATATATGCACTAAATATTAGTTTGCTGATTACCTGTGAATATTGATTTGTCAACTTTTCTGTTTTTTGAACAAAAGGGAACATAATTCAACACAATATTTTCTTTTATTTCAAATTTTTTTTTTATAATTTTGTGTACACCATTAACCTTGTCAAAGATATATTTCTTATTTTATTGTTAAGAAAAAACTTTTGCTAAAAAACTCAAGGAGGCAATAAAAGAATTATTATTACGTTGTATTATTATACATCTGTCACCGTAATGCCATAAATTACAACGTGCCGTAATTTTGCGGTATTTTACGGGGTATTTTCAT
Source organism: Saccoglossus kowalevskii (assembly GCF_978046115.1). Lineage (NCBI taxonomy): Eukaryota > Metazoa > Hemichordata > Enteropneusta > Harrimaniidae > Saccoglossus > Saccoglossus kowalevskii. The sequence goes on along the minus strand of NC_140646.1, from coordinate 23,082,573 downwards.
CCTACCATATTAGGATAGCGTCCTCTAATAATAAGAACCAAACATGGCTGCCACCATGGTTTGACAGCACTCCATGCAAAGAAGTTTGCTGATTCTGTTCTAAACTTTTTGGATTTAGGCATTCCCATAATGTATTCGTAGAAGGAAAAAATGTATAATAGACAGTGCATCGTTGAATCGACCACTGCTGTACTGTCTTTGTGCATACTTTGAGGTATCCTCGTAATAACCTCATAGTATCCACGTATATGCAATGAAGATGCCATGAGTTGCATGTGCACATGAGTCGTATTTCTAACCAGAGTCATCACTAAAGATTTAGAAATAAGGTTTATGTTATCACCAGCTATTTATATTGTCATTTTCCAAAAGACAAAAAATGTAATACATGCTTTGTGACTAATAAGAGAATAAAAAAAAAACAGTTAAGTGTACACTAACCATGCAACTCTCATTTGTATTTTTAGAAATGTATACAAGATCATCATTCTTGTGACTTCAAACTGCAATTATAATTGCATATACTACTCCAGGTACTTATTTCTGTATAATAAATCCTATATATTAATAATGATATCTATGTTAACTTGTCAGGTATCTATACTACACAGACTGGGATGTACAACCTGGCATTGTAAGAACTGACTTGGACGGTAAAAACAGGATGGTGATACAGAACACTGGCGTGGATAACCCAAATGGAATTGCACTTAGAAATGATAAAATGTACTGGCTGGATTCACACGTGGACAGTCCAAGTCCGCCAACTATGGAATATTCAAATTTGGATGGAACGAACAAAGCTAGTTTACAATTCCCGTTGAAGGTAATGTCTACTCTGATTACATACTCTCTGTTATAGTTATGATAATGGTGACACTTAATTGGATTATTGTATTCTAACTTACCAATGCAATATGGGACACAGAAGAACTGAAAATGTTGTAGATATGAAATAAAAAGGCAATGCTTCCATCATGTTTAAATTATTTTGTTAAATAATATTGTAAGTTTTTGATATAAAATATGCAATATTGGTTCAATAATTTTATGAGAAAGCTTGTGCTTCGAATTATCAGTATGTAAAGGTAAATCTAGACCCACTAGCATTCTATCATCTCCATTATCTACTGTTATGTTTCCCGTTGAAACCAACACTTTTATTTAGAGGAATATATAGCAAACAAGGGGATTTGGTAGTAAACATAAGAGCTCTCTAATGGCAGATATTAACCTTTCCTGCATATATTCTAATCTTGTTAAGAGGGGTGTTATAGTTGCTACCAAATACCCAAGCACACCATTTATTACCTCATCTATTTTCACTGACATTTAATTTCACCATTCTGATATTTTGAACAATTTCACTGTTTTTTAAGTTCATGATTGTGGCAGGGAAACAACGAGTTCTATTGTTATTCTACATATTCACATGGATTTAATTTAGCTAATTTTACTTGACAGCAAAAATAGCAAAATTAAAAAACTGTGAATAATTATTTGTGTTTATAGTAATTCTCAAAACATAATACAATATTTTGTACAAGGTGTACTCATTTCAGGACTTGTGCATGACAAGGATTTGTGTGAATTTTTTATGACAAAAAAACAATTAAAGTCGTGTCTTATGATATGAGTGAATCTAATACATGCTTGAGGATTGTACCATAAATACTGCAAATAATAATATTCACTTTTTGTTAGGTTCCCTTTGGATTGGACATAATCGGGAACACTCAATTCTACAGTGATTGGAACAACACATGTATTTATAAATGTACTTTAGACACAGGACCATGTGAGAAAATAGTTGATGACATTATTGATCCCATGGGTGTTAAACATGCAACAAGAGCCGCATCAAATAATTTGGGTAAGAATTGTTCTACCGGTATATTATGAAGGCATAAATAAAAATTTGTGTCTGGTTGTCAATAAAATGTTCAATAAAATAGGCATGATATTATGTACATATTGTGAACTGTGCTTAAATATTTGAAATTTAATGTGAAAATATGTAGCATAGCAGTTATCCTAACTGCCAGTAAATGCTGTTATAATGACTAGACTAGACTAGACTAGAATAGAAAAGATTAGACAAAATAAAATAGAATATTTGCTTTATTGCCACCATAACAAAATTGACATTTTCTTTGGCGCTTTATCATTGCATATTTCTTCACACTGTTGGAATTGTTTTTCTCAATTTCTAAAGCGTTCTGTATATCTTATTTGTTCTAATAGTTTATTTCTTTTTTTTGTTTTCAGCATGTTGATAAATTTGTCTTGAAATGTTATAACATGTATGCCTGTATTGGTTCATATTGTTCTTTGTACAGGTATGGATCGATGTGCTGGAAGTATATGCAGTAATAGTGGAGGTATATGTGTCCATGTACCAGGGGGTACAAGATGTCTATGTCCTGATCAAAGTGGTTTGATATTAGACAGCACTGCAACACAGTGTTTAGGTAAGGATACAGTAGAATACTTTTTTTCGCTTGGAATTGATATTCGCTTCAGTAATGATTCAGTGATGATAAAATCCAGTGAATATACCTTTTTTCCTATATTTCACATTCAACTTTCAAAAATCATTGAAAATAAATTCCATACAAAACGCCCAAAAAGTCTATTCAGCGAAAATCAATTCCAGCTAAAATAAAGTATTGACAAAAGTCATTGACACACTTGTGTTGTATACCCCCAAAGTATACAAAAGTCTGTGACTTCACTGACACACACAAAATTAACCAAAATGTGTCTCTTTCTAAATTGAAGCAGTTTACAGTCTACCGGAACAATCGTCAAATCAGTGTTTATTTTTTAAAATGAGAACTTTTTTTAAAACTTTTGTTATATCTTATCAATGATAATACTGTACATCTTTTCTCATTACAAAGTATTATTACAATTTTTTTTTTTTGCTGAAAGCTTAAATTAAATTTCTTTGTTAAGACAATTGGAGACAAATTAAAATTTGTCAGTACTGTGCATGTTTTCATTGTATATAATATAGAAACATCTTGAGATATGAATAAATAATCTTACCACAAAAACCAGTGTAAAAGAATGACAATTTAGCCAATTTCCAAGATATTTCAAACTTCGAAATTTTTTTTATTTTCGGTATCCTAATGGTAACTTATAATAGTGAAAGTAAAACAAATATAAGATATTATCTGCAATTCGACTTGAACCTTCTTAAAAGCATATTTATACAGCATCGCATGTTTTCAGTTCAGGTGCTGTGAAGATGTGTGGTGTGTGTAATGATACGACATCTTCCCAAACATCATATTAATGTTATCCTATTTATTGTGGTCTCATACGACTAATTAGATGCTAGCATATAATGGGTAAATTTCTATAAAAACAAACAGGTTTCAAAAAGTGAAATATTAGATGAAGCCACATCTCTCTAGAAATACACGTTGTCCAGCTCATATTTCCAAAAAAGAGATGTAAACAAAACACATGGATTTTTTCAGCTTATAGCCTGTTAAGTAGTGTATTAAAGCGGGAGGGTCGTCACCTGCGCACACGCGGGAATTCAGTCCCAAGCAACGATAACAATACACGCTAATAACGCAAAGGCTCATGGGTAGACGCTTGTTTTTAAACAATGAGACGCTATGGCCATCTGACGCATGCGCAGGTAACGACTCCCCCACTTTAATTTATAGCTACCCAAATCCACAGGTAACTGGTGCCAATTATTATAAACAAAGCTTTACACGCAAGTCTAAAAAATTGACAGAAAAAAATCATTTGCTACTGCAGATGATTTGGGGGCTACAGTTTCTAATAGGATAATTAGTGGTATGAGACATTTAATATGCATTAGGCTTACCTTCCATTTTAATAAAAAACATTAATTAATTCATGCATGTTTCAAAAGAAGTTTATAATGACTAAAATTTTTGTCAACATTACAGTTCCGAACAACTTTTTACTGGTAGCTGATGTCACAGATATTCAAATCATTAGTTTTGACTCATCAAGTCAAGGGGTGTACCCACAAGAACCAGCAATCCAACGATACCAAGATGACAACATCGTCGCCGTTGTATATGACCCTAGTAATGAAATGATCTACTATAGTAATGTCCATACTGGTGTGATAAGCAGAGTCAGTATACAAGCACTCGCTGACAAACCTGATGAGTTTTACAGAGGGGGTGGTGTGATTGATGGAATGGCCATTGATGAGTCTCAACAACTGTTATACTGGACTGACTATGAGTTGAAAACTATAGAAAGAATGAACTTATTCGGGGATACTAGCACACATGAGTTGATTATTTCTGGTTTGGATAGTCCAAGAGCCATTACTTTACATAATGGGTAAGCAGTATGACTTACTTATTCTTACTCAGTTACTGTTTTATTTTCATGAGAGTTAGGGAGGTAGTTCAGTCACAAAGCATTGACAATTTTATTGGAGCCTTGAAGACAGCAAATTAATTCAAGTCACAGTGACCCTTATGTAACTGAACGCCATAAAATTATCATTTGGCAAAAATTATATATTTTTTTTCAGTACATATACTTTTACTATTATGTTTGACATTGATCTAAATACACAAGAGAGAAAGTATGCTTCATCTCATTGACTGTCAGAATCTTTCAACAAATGTAAATTTGTTTTCAAAAACTAAATATGTTTTCTCTCACTCACATTTGAGGGGTTTGATAAAAATTCATTAATATACCGGTATTAATAAAATTATATATTATATTAATACTGTGTTTGCACTTATAAGAACACTTTTTATAGAATTACCTATGAAAAGCATACCATGCAACTATTTAGTTTTGTGAAATTGTTATAGGAAATGTTTTATATATCTAATACCAGAGGTACATTACTTGGGGTTTGCAACGCACATAGTACTGTATGGTGACATCATGTCAAGATCCCATTCAAGTCTCATCTCGTAAATAGCGAGACTGATGCTACGACCTTCTGACATGACATAGGCGATTTGTAATAAAACGTGTATTACCACAATCATAGCGAAAAAATGTAATACATCGAAAATGTACAGAAAATATAGTTACCGTAATCTGTCATATCGTGAACAGCTATCTTGATCCACCTGTACATCCCAGTATCCTAGTTACCTCGGGCATGTGCATTCGCATTTTTCCGAGTTGGAACGCTTATGCGAGAGCGAAATTGAGTCGGGATCTTGGTATCATGTCACCGTAGTTGCAAACCCAAAGTAATGTACCTCTGCTAATAATAATCTTTTCTTTTCAGATATGTATATTGGACAGAATGGGGCATTGGTTACAGTAAAGTACAGAGATTGAATCTGTTTGGTTATAGTATACCACCAGATATATTACCCCTTGGTAATCTAGAAATACCAAATGGATTGGCCATTGAAGGTGATAAATTGTATGTTATTGATGGAGGACGAGGAATTGTAATAAAATCTGATTTAAACGGTAGGATTTATTTTAATTATTTTTTTTGTTTTATGTACAAAATCATTCATAGTTAAAATCTCTATTGATATCTGAATTAGAATGATGTTAGAGTTTGTGAAAGATTAAAAAGTTAACCGACGATATATGATTTGTAAGGCAAAATTTATAATGCAAACCATGGAATTAAGGTAGAAGCCTACTCATAAATTTAAAAACTCAGAATGTATTCATTTTGTAATAAAATGTACTTCAAGGTAATATAAGGATATTGACCTAAAAAAAGTTGTATTTTAGTGAAAAGTCGCCATTTTGACACTATTATAACACTTTTACCAAACGCTCCTATGGCAGAGATATTATGCAATATCTCAAAATCTAGCCTGGTGACATAGGCTGAAAAAATCATATATTGTTAATGATGGAGTACTTTTTGTTGTTCTGAACTATTTAAATAATCTGGGTTTTAAAAAGTGTCAAAACTGCAATTTTGCTTTAACATTGTGTTCTATGGAATTGTTCTAAAAATAGCAATATTCAAAAAAACATTAGGACACATTTCACATAAAGCATAACTGAAACACACAAAATAATGCTATTTCATTGTACCATGAGACATTAGCTTCATGATTGTAAATAATAAACTAATGAACATTGTCATGCGATTTATAACCAATTTTGTCAAAAATCATGACTAGGCTTCTACCTTAAGTTGATCACAGTCCCTCTATCATAGAGGGACTGTGAGTTGATATTACAAAAATGCAAAAAAAATTAAAATTGTATTCCCACTTAGTATGATCTGAAGAAATCTCTCACTGACCCCTATAAACATCAGGAATTAAGACCTAGAGTTTTGTACCTTTAAATAAAAATCATATCCAATATAATCCTGAAACCAAATTAAAAAAGTCTTCTAAAGTAAAGAACATTAAAGTAAAGTGGGTGCAAGTAATTACAGCTATGAGAATTGTTTAACTAGGTGATTAGTCACCAAGACCCTGTTTCTGTCTAGTGTAGGCTATAGTAAGCAAATAACACCGAATAAACGGCAAGGTAAAGACTATGTCTAATTATAGTAAATACGTACTGCGTGCGTGACTCGAACCGGCGCTCGCGTACGGCACCTAATCGCCTAGCTACACGCCACTACACGTCTTCCCCTCGGCCACCGGGCATCCCCAAAAAAGGATGCTCAATAACCGAGCTTATTACGTGCAGAGAACGTGAAACCCGTCCACGCGATACGCGCCACACAGCATGGCCAGAATGCGGCAAAGGCCTTCAGATCTGGCTGTAGTAGGATGGTGAAAGTAACGGTACAGCATTTTAACAGTGAATAAGTACTGAGAAATAATTTTTAAACTCATAGTTGCTGTCGACATAGGAAGTAAAGTAAGCAAATAACACCGAATAAACGGCAAGGTAAAGACTATGTCTAATTATAGTAAATACGTACTGCGTGCGTGACTCGAACCGGCGCTCGCGTACGGCACCTAATCGCCTAGCTACACGCCACTACACGTCTTCCCCTCGGCCACCGGGCATCCCCAAAAAAAGAATGCTCAATAACCGAGCTTATTACGTGCAGAGAACGTGAAACCCGTCCACGCGATACGCGCCACACAGCATGGCCAGAATGCGGCAAAGGCCTTCAGATCTGGCTGTAGTAGGATGGTGAAAGTAACGGTACAGCATTTTAACAGTGAATAAGTACTGAGAAATAATTTTTAAACTCATAGTTGCTGTCGACATAGGAAGTAAAGTAAGCAAATAACACCGAATAAACGGCAAGGTAAAGACTATGTCTAATTATAGTAAATACGTACTGCGTGCGTGACTCGAACCGGCGCTCGCGTACGGCACCTAATCGCCTAGCTACACGCCACTACACGTAATAAGCTCGGTTATTGAGCAGTCTTTACCTTGCCGTTTATTCGGTGTTATTTGCTTACTTTACTTCCTATGTCGACAGCAACTATGAGTTTAAAAATTATTTCTCAGTACTTATTCACTGTTAAAATGCTGTACCGTTACTTTCACCATCCTACTACAGCCAGATCTGAAGGCCTTTGCCGCATTCTGGCCATGCTGTGTGGCGCGTATCGCGTGGACGGGTTTCACGTTCTCTGCACGTAATAAGCTCGGTTATTGAGCATCCTTTTTTGGGGATGCCCGGTGGCCGAGGGGAAGACGTGTAGTGGCGTGTAGCTAGGCGATTAGGTGCCGTACGCGAGCGCCGGTTCGAGTCACGCACGCAGTACGTATTTACTATAATTAGACATAGTCTTTACCTTGCCGTTTATTCGGTGTTATTTGCTTACTTTACTTCCTATGTCGACAGCAACTATGAGTTTAAAAATTAGTGTAGGCTATGATAGGTTTAATGATCCAATATTTTAGGATTTGTTTGAAACCAACTGATTTTATCATTCTTCATCATAATCACAATAAAAAAAAAAAAAAAACAAAAAAAAAACAAAGCTGAGAACTTATGAAAAATTCAAAGACTCTTATAATTTTGAAAAATACTTAGATGTGCTAAATTTGAAACAAAGAATTTCAATGACAAAATTTCGAACTAGTAATCACAATTTAGCAATAGAAAAAGGGAGACATATGCAACCAAAAATACCTACTGAAAATAGAATTTGCAAACAATGTTCACAGAATGAAATAGAAGACGAACTGCACTTTGTTATGAAATGTCCACAATATAAAGTAATACGCCAACAAATCATACAAGACATTATATTTCCACAAGAAACCCAGGATGATCTCCAGAAATTTAATTTCTTGATGACTTCAAAAGATGATGTAATAATAAAAAAGATTGGCAACTATATTCATAATGCATTTCAATCAAGAAATAAAAATGCCATTTGATATGTAACACTTGCTTTATCTTTTTTTTTAACAACTAACTTTCTTTTTGTAGTAGTAGTTATCACAACTAATCTTTATTGCTATTAACTGATAGAAACATTGTATTTCTAAGTATGCAATAAAGTTATTATTATTATTATTATAATCACAATAGTCAGTGAGATGTATACATGTGTGACACAAATTGTAATGCAACTTTAAGATTTTTCATTTTGAGGTGCCTGGTAATGATTTTTTTAAAACTGTGTACGCATTTAATAATTTCATAAAAATGTGCAAAAAGTTGTTTTAAATTTTGGGTAGGAAAAATTCAATGGTTGCATATTACTAATTATGTGATGTGATATAACATGAATTCAGAACAATTTTGCAGTACTGAAAACTCAACACATTAACCCTTTTTAGCTCCGCTGTCATCGCAGATGACCCACCGATGTTGTTGGTATGGGGGGTCTCTCCGCCGCCGTTCGTCTCGCGTCCCGCGTGAAGTTTTCCTTTAAACGACTTCTTCTTCAAAAGTACTTGACCACTTACATTCATATTTGCAGCAAGGATACGTGGGGTGGTCCTCTGTCAGATTTGTTAAATTCGTCTAAAAATATGCAAATTTCGATTTTGAGTGAATATTTTTGTCATTTTTGGTAAAAAATGTTATTTTCGACAACTAGTTCGAAACCGTCAACCACAATGCCACTTTACTGATTCTTTTTCCATGATAGTGAAGACAGCGGAGCTATTTCGACCGTCAAGTCACTTGTTTCATCACAAATTCACAAAGTAGTCCTATTTAATGAAAAAATTGGGACAAAAATAGCCAGAAAAACAGGGAATTTACACAAATTTTGTCTGTTGGCTCCAAAATTCAAGTTCATTTCTAGAAATATTGAAGAATATATGAAAAAATATGCTGAATACTTTGGGCGAGAAAGTTTGGTGGTGAAAAAGTTTCATAAAAAGTATCATACATGGATCCTATATATCTTCACAACTTGTCAAAATATCACAAGGATTGTAATGTAAATAGCTCTAAATAATTTGCTGATATTCATATTCTAACTATGAAATATGTCCAAAAACCGTGATATGTACGTCTTGAAATTGAACAAAATGTACATTGAACACAACGTTACCAATAGAATAAATATTTATCTTTGCCAACAGGTTACGGAAAGGAAACCATTGACTATTTAACTGGTAGATTTAAGCATGCCTATGGTTTGGCTGTTATGGGTAATACATTGATATTCAGTAGCTGGGAAGACAAAGCTGTGTTCATGACCAATACCGTCACTAGGAGATTTGAAAAAATTGCTGAAAATATGTTAAGACCAACAGCAGTGGTGTTACATGCTCCTGGTAAGTTACTGAGATGTATTAAGGTTTATCATTTATTATCCCGTTAATGGCCAGATACTAATCCCTCCCAAAATTCAGTGCCAACATTTTCATATTTTGTGAAATTTTTATTAAATTTCATCACAATTTTTTACCATACAAACAGTTTCAAATCTTGCTTTTCGTTTTTGGTCAAAAGGTTTGTCAATTTTTATTAACATTTCATGTGAGAAGGAGCAGATTACACAAACAAATTTTGTAGATGGTGCAAAAAGTTGAAAATGGCTCTAAAAATGTTAACAATCTCTTCCCCTTCATTCTTTTCTCCGGCTCTTCCTTCTCCATCTCCTCCAGCACTTGCCATAGTGATCAAAAGAGTTGCGAATGCGATTAAAATTATCAACAGGCAACTAATTGCTATGGTAACTGTTCAAAAATAACTCTTTTGAGTGTAAGGTTGTTTAAAAATCTTCAGACCCCCACCCAGTTGGTAGCAATAGTAAAATTTTTGAGCTGGTCAGTAAAATATTTTATTTCAGCCACCAAATTTGCGGGTCCAGTAGTGATTTATGCAATTGTTAAAAGTTAGCTGTCCTCTGAATTCTTCTACCTCATCTGCGCAGTTTTCTAACTCACCAACTACCTGTATATGTATATTTCTCTAGGTGGTGCTACTAGTTGCAACTGTACTGATGACTGTGAGCCTATACCTGGTGGTTATCAATGTGTCTGCTCTATTGGTATGATATTTGATGACGATATGAGGACATGTGTTACATGTGAGTTTTAGTAATTTACTTTAATTTTCAGTTCTCAGTATCTTCAGGAAATACACATTTTCTGAGATTTAGTTGATTTAGTTCCTATACGTATCTCTTGCCTCAAAACATTTGAAAAAAATACAAAAATATAGATGCTATTTAAAAAAAAAACTTTCAAATGTTGAGGCTTAAGACAGCTGGTATAAATTAAACACAGTATTAGACAAATCGGTGAATACAATATTTCTGCATAATACATTCCATATACATGTATATTATTCTGTATGGCGTTAAAATGGTATTTAACTGCAGAGGTATATTACATATATTAATTTAATGAAAATTAGTGACAAAAATACAATTAGGTTGTTGGGTGATTTATCCAAATTCTTTCATTTTAAGAAATGAAAATTCCTTTGATTTGTAATATTGACTTTGATGTATTTACCTTTTCTATTCATTCAAATACAAATTTCTATAATATAAGCTGCTTGAAAATTTGTATTTTTAAGGATGTAATATAGATTATTATCTAGCTATATTTCACAAACTAGAACCTTTACATGTTAATTTGTATCAGAAATTTACTTGAATTTAAATTCAAATATGTTATGACCATTCCAGGTAGTGATGTTTGGGATGTAACTGATGATGCAAAATGTTCTAGTGATTGCCATGGTAATGCAGATTGTGCTGAAAATCTGTGTTCTCTTGGTAACTACAATTGTGTCTGCAGAGCAGGATACCAAGGAGATGGTGTATCAACGTGTACTAGTGAGTTATAGTATTTATAGTATCAGTAATAATTTAATTTATACATCTGAAATAAAAAAGCTTAGAATTCACGATTCTGTGTAAGAAATGTATTAGGTTTAAAAATTCAAAAGTTTCCCATTATTTGGGGTGAACTATGTCGTCACCAACATTGGGATTTTTAAAATTACAGACATCACAATTGAACATTTTTTGCATTAACACAAAAAGTGCTATAGCTTGTGATTTAAATGATTTAAATAGAATCCGGTCCCTAAACACAAAAGTTCACAAAGCTCAACATGTTTTTCAACGCCATTTTTGGCTGTTCTATTCAATTCTCATACTCAAGATGGACAGTTTCATAGACAGGGCTTCAGAAACAAGATTGTAGTGGTTGCATGAAGTGGTATAGCACCCTCATACTACAGTTTTGCAAACATTTTTTTACTTTGTTCATAAAATTGGTTCATAATCATTTGTTGATATTTGTAGCACATTTGTACTTTATAACCACCCCGAGAATACATGTAATGTTTATGATATGAGTCTTAGGATATGTATCCAAAGTATCAGCATAATCACAAATTGGTATATAAGCTACCAAAATTATATATTTATATATATATGTTGTTTTGAACATGTATATCTTCTTTTATGTCCAGACCATTAAAAGAGTCCCTAGCATTCAGTAAGTTTCTGCAATTAATTGCAATTTACCTCTACCAGGCAGATACAAATACATTGTAACCTTAACAGTAATATGAAACTAAAATGTAATACGTAAAATGAATTTATCCTGTAGAGTGTGGTGTAGATCATTTCAAAGACCATCTAGGAACAGCAGATTGCGAAGCATGTCCGGAACATTTGAGTACTAGTGGACAAGATGGACAGACAACTTGTAATTGTGATCCCGGTTACGTGATGGAAAATGGATTTTGCATTGAAGAAGGTATGTAAACTCTAATTATAGCAGCTCAATGAAGGTTTTGAGGATTCTGTATCATTAGGATAGATAGCATTAAATTGGCATGATTACTAGAAAACAGAACTGACAATGTGCCGAGACGATAATGATCATTTAACACCTTAGGTTAATTTCTTTGCTAGAGTTTTACTTTTGGATTTATTGTGAATCTAAAAGAAGTTCACTGCACGTCTGAACAAATCCATATTATATTTGCTAATTAATTGCAATGCCACATCAATTATAAATACCATATTTCCTCTAATGGCAGTGCATCCTCAATATAAGTCATATAAACCAACAATTACATTTGTTGTGTACTGATCTAAACATCCGCTAACTAATAGTACAATTAAGGGATATCTGTTATTCTAGTTTTTGTTATATTTGTTTGTCCGAATCAAATGAATTTATGAATAATTAATTGCATTACGTCATTTGTGAACTATATGTTTTCACCAAAGTCTGTCCCAAAATCATTTTTACTCATTAGGAATTAGGAAATTATAGACACCAACATTTGTCACATAAAAATGTGTGTACAACTTATTTCTCAGACTTGCCTGTACAGATTTTGTGTTAAGTACAAAGTTATAGTAGCATACATACATCACTGTTATCTATTTGTTTTTCACTGCACTGACCTTTGACTGATCAACTGGGGACATTTTTGAAACACTGAAATGCAATCAAAAACACAGTATGGCATTAAGACAATCTTGGCAACACGTACCCAGAAACCTTGAGAAAATCATGCTGATATTCTAATATTATGCATTCGCAACTCCCTGGATTGTACAATGGAACATAACTACAAATATGTTTGTCAGGGATGTTTTGCCATTGGTTCCCCTATATTATACGATTGTCAGGGATGTTTTGCCATTGGCTCCCCTATAGTATACGATTGTCAGGGATGTTTTGCCATTGGCTCCCCTATATTATACGATTGTCAGGGATGTTTTGCCATTGGCTCCCCTATATTATACGATTGTCAGGGATGTTTTGCCATTGGCTCCCTTATATTATACGATTGTCAGGGATGTTTTGCCATTGGTTCCCCTATATTATACGATTGTCAGGGATGTTTTGCCATTGGTTCCCCTATATTATACGATTGTCAGGGATGTTTTGCCATTGGTTCTCCTATATTATACGATTGTCAGGGATGTTTTGCCATTGGTTCCCCTATATTATGCGATTGTCATGGATGTTATACCATTGGTTCCGCGATATTATACGATTGTCAGGGATGTTATACCATTGGTTCCGCGATATTATGCGATTTTTAGGGATGTTATACCATTGGTTCCGTGATATTATGCGATTGTCAGGGATGTTATACCATTGGTTCCCCTATATTATGCGATTGTCAGGGATGTTATACCATTGGTTCCCCTATATTATACGATTGTCAGGGATGTTTTGCCATTGGTTCCCCTATATTATACGATTGTCAGGGATGTTTTGCCATTGGTTCCCCTATATTATACGATTGTCAGGGATGTTTTGCCATTGGTTCCCCTATATTATACGATTGTCAGGGATGTTTTGCCATTGGTTCCCCTATATTATACGATTGTCAGGGATGTTTTGCCATTGGTTCCCCTATATTATACGATTGTCAGGGATGTTTTGCCATTGGTTCCCCTATATTATGCGATTGTCAGGGATGTTATACCATTGGTTCCCCTATATTATACGATTGTCAGGGATGTTTTTCCATTGGTTCCCCTATATTATACGATTGTCAGGGATGTTTTGCCATTGGTTCCCCTATATTATACGATTGTCAGGGATGTTTTGCCATTGGTTCCCCTATATTATACGATTGTCAGGGATGTTTTGCCATTGGTTCCCCTATATTATACGATTGTCAGGGATGTTTTGCCATTGGTTCCCCTATATTATACGATTGTCAGGGATGTTTTGCCATTGGTTCCCCTATATTATGCGATTGTCAGGGATGTTATACCATTGGTTCCCCTATATTATACGATTGTCAGGGATGTTTTTCCCATTGGTTCCCCTATATTATACGATTGTCAGGATGTTATACCATTGGTTACACGATATTATGCGATTGTCAGGGATGTTATACCATTGGTTCCGCGATATTATACGATTGTCAGGGATGTTATACCATTGGTTCCCCTATATTATGCGATTGTCAGGGATGTTATACCATTGGTTCCGTGATATTATGCGATTGTCAGGGATGTTATACCATTGGTTCCCCTATATTATGCGATTGTCAGGGATGTTATACCATTGGTTCCGCGATATTATACAATTGTCAGGGATGTTTTGCCATTGGCTCCCCTATATTATACGATTGTCAGGGATGTTTTGCCATTGGTTCCCCTATATTATGCGATTGTCAGGGATGTTTTGCCATTGGTTCCCCTATATTATACGATTGTCAGGGATGTTTTGCCATTGGTTCCCCTATATTATACGATTGTCAGGGATGTTTTGCCATTGGTTCCCCTATATTATACGATTGTCAGGGATGTTATACCATTGGTTCCCCTATATTATACGATTGTCAGGGATGTTTTGCCATTGGTTCCCCTATATTATACGATTGTCAGGGATGTTTTGCCATTGGTTCCCCTATATTATACGATTGTCAGGGATGTTATACCATTGGTTCCCCTATATTATACGATTGTCAGGGATGTTTTGCCATTGGTTCCCCTATATTATACGATTGTCAGGGATGTTATATAATTGGTTCGTTCATATGTATGCATGTGTGCAAAGGTCTCTGTTTACAAATGCCAGCTTTGCATACACTTAATGAAAGCAAATCTGATGAAGAAATTCCAATTTTTCCATTTATATTTTTGATGTCATACGTCATCTGCGGACCCCTCTGCCGACCAGGTTGAGTTGTTGTTTATGTATTTAAATTATTCGCTTCATTTGTGTTGTGTTACTGATTAGAGTGGACATGATCTTGCCAGCTGCTTACTGGCTACACCTGTATATTGACAATATTCTGATTATCGTACTTGCATGGACATATATACTTATTACAAAATATAAATTCCCTTTTCATTATGCAAGGTATTACCACTACTACAGAGACCACTACAACTACTAGAGGTAAGCTGAATTAATCATGTCTTAAAAAATCTTACAAAACAGCCACTAGCAAATCATATGCAAATGAAGTCATAACAATAATTACTAATTCATTTGTGAAAGTTTATATTGTAATTATTGATATTGAAAAATTATGCAAATATACACAGATAGGCTTAATTATCATTAATAATTTATGATTAGAGTGGACATGATCTTACCAGCTGCTTGCTGGCTACATTTGTTTCCACAATCTTCTGATTATCGTACTTGTATGGACATGTATACTTAATACAAAATATAAATGTTTTTTTCTTTTTCATAATGCAAGGTATTACCACTACTGCAGAGGCGACTACAACCACTAGAGGTAAGTAGGACTTATCATGTTTTCAAAAATGGAACAACGTAAATGAATGTGTTCAATATATGTTGTCGCACTTGTTTACATTTTTTATGTATGCATGCATGCATGCATGCATGAACACAGTGACTGATTGACAATATTTTTTAATGTCACATAGTCATCTGCCGACCCTTTTACCGACCAAGTTGCGTGTCTATTTATTTATTTATTCATGTTGTATTACTGATTAGAGTGGAAATGATCTTGCCAGCTAGCTGCTTGCTGGCTACATGTTTACTGACAATCTTCTGATTATCGTACTTGCATGGACATATATACTTATTACTAAATATAAATGTTTTTTTCATTTTTCATAATGCAAGGTATTACCACTACTGCAGAGGCCACTACAACCACAAGAGGTAAGCTTGATTAATCATCATCATCATCATCATCATCATCATCATCATCATCATCATCATCATCATCTCAGCCTTTCACGCCACTGTTGGCGGGTGGCCTCCACAACAGCTTCCACGCTTGGCAATCCTGTGCCACTTGAGTCCACAAGATACCGGCCTTCTCTTCAATTTCATCTCTCCATCTTCTTTTAGGTCTTCCTTTCTTTCTGATCTCCTCTCTCGGTCTCCATTCTGTTGTTTTCTTAGCCCATTTGTTGTTATTCATTCTTGCAACATGTTCTGCCCATTGCCCTTTCTTGCTCCGAATCTTTTTGATGATATCCATCACTTTCGTTCTTGATCTTACTGCTTCATTCTTGATCTTGTCTTTCCAGGTTATGTTCAGCATTGATCTTTCCATGCTAGCCACGGCTAGCTTTTCTTTCTGATGCTTTGTGAGTGACCATGTCACCGCTCCGTATGTCATTGCTGGTAGGATGTCAGTAATCATGATTTTCCTTTTCAAGAAGATGGGCAATTTTTATCCTTAAGGAATGTTTTATACTGTCCAAATCTTTGCCAACCTGCTGTTAGTCTTTGGTCAATCTCTTTTGCTATTTCGTTCTCTGAGGTCAGCAGTCGATTTAAGTAGTTGTACTCATTTACCTCCTCCAGCTGTTCTCCGTCAAGTGTTATTCCTCGTCTACGTCTAGACTAATCATGTCATCAAAATTAGAACAGACAATCGAATGCATTGAATATACACTGTCGCACAGTGACTGGTTGGCAATAACCCAATACAAAGATAAAATATTGTTCGTTGTTGTCATTATTAAATGTACATGTATATGCGTGTGTTTATTAAATAACATACAAACAACTTTTTGTTAGGTATATTGCCGATAAGTGACATATCACATATTCGCATACTGGTTGGCTAAAATGTAAACATAACGTCACAATGCAAAAGTCTATATGTATATGTCACAAGATATCAAAAATTGTTTTCATGTGACATTGATTTTACCTGGGATTCACTTATGGGCTACTAACAGCATCAATGTATTACAAATTCGTCATACTATTATGCAATGTGGGGTCTTTTGCATATCAACATGTCTTACTTGACATAATAGTTATAGCTTACTCATTGGAAAAAAAAAAATTTTCTCATTACTTAAATTCTTGAGTAATGACTAAACCAGAATATCCATAGTTACATTATCCTGTAAATTTCTGAAAATGTACATAGTTACTTAATCATTAAGGTGTAGCAAACCTGAAATAAGTTTTCGATTTTGTTCCTTGATTGCTTTGTTTTGGATAAATATTTGTTTTTTTATAAAAGTTCTCTGGTATAATATGAGAGTAAGAAACTATTGACCCAGTGATCAATGTATGAAATGATATACATGTGAATAATAATTGCATCCAATATTAAATATTAATTTTGCCAAATTTACACTACAAATGGCATAGAAACATTTTTCAATTCATGGTTAGGTAAAATGATTAAACAATTCTAGATGTTGCTTGTACACATGCCCTGTTTATAGTTCTCACACTTTGTACATGTTAAGGTACTGGTCCACGGTTTACTGACTGCCCGAGTGAGGGCCGCTACACCTTTGGTGTGGAATATGGCGAAAATTGGGCATTTATAGACCTAATAATACGGGCAGTTGATGGTAATAACAGACCAATCGATTATAAATGGAAAGGGGAAGTGTTTACCTTCCCAATTACACTGGAGTTCAATAAGAATCAATATAATATCATACTCACAGCTGAAGATCAAGGTCAATCAATCACTTGTGAGTTTGCTGTTAAAGTCAATGGTAAGTTGTTCATTGATACTTTGATTATTATTTTGTAACCATTATTTCATTTTGATAGGAAGATTATCGTGTTGCTGAAGTTGTCCTAAATATCTCTGCATGTATATACATGTTTACTGCCTTGCACTTGGCAATGTACATAAAACAAGTCAGAAGAGACAATGTTCATAGTGTTACCCAAGCAAAAACATATATTTGAAACATATATTTGGAGACTAGTCTGTATTCGAACACAGTTTGAACCTGGAACTTTTAAATTGGTCTTCATCTGCCTGACCATCCGCCCAGAGTCGTATTTCAGATCCTCTGCACTGAACTGTTCACTTTAATAGCATGTGCCCAGTACTTCATGTGGGACATGCAGTGGTTAAGTGATAATTTAAGATCCAAGATGGCCAACTGACAGCCATTTTGCTTTTTTCAAAATGCCATATCTTGAACATGCCTTGTCAGTTTGTGTTCAAAGTTAGGATATATGTCCATGACAATTTGTTTCACGATTGGACCAACGATGGCCGACTGGCAGCCACCTTGATTTTTTGAAAATGTATATTTGACATCCTTTGTCAGTTTTTATTCAAAGGTTCTAACTTTGATTAAATACTGAATCGCGAAACAAATCATGGATATGTATCTACATCTGCCTGACCATCCGCCCGGACATTATACATGTTAGGATACATATCCATGATTTGTTTCGCGATTCAGTTTTTAATCAAAGTTAGAACCTTGGATTAAAGATGGTCGATGGACAGCCATCTTTTTGTCGGCTTCATTCAAATTCGGGACATACATTACACATGTTGACATACATGTACACATACTATTCACTCTCAATTACTGACCATGCACTACAAATTCATTCAGAAACAATTTACTTGGTCACATGACCAGTGATTTGCATGTCTAATTTGTCCACATTTATTATATAAGTAGCAATACATGTCCATAACAATTCAATTTGTGATCAGATTAAAGATGACTGACTTGCAGTAATCTTGTCTTGCTTTATATCTTAGGCATGAATAACAATTTTCATTATCAATGACTTGTTTAAGGTAGCGAGACTATTATTTGTGTTGAAAATTACGATTTTCACATTTATTTATTAATTGATGAAATGCACTATAAACTTTCATGTGATAAAGTCAACATAATATAGAATGTCATGTAAGTTGGTTAAAATGTAGATTTTCTGAAGGGAAGCAAGGCAGCCTCAGTAGTGTTTTCCAAAATCAGCAACACAGGTTTAATCTGTGTGCCTATAAGTTTCAAAGATAAACTCAAGACAAAGCAATGTTAGGATGTGTTATCAGTAGCTATCTGACACACAATGAGTGTTTCCAAACATTTGAGAGGTTTGTCTCCGCCCCTGTTTGTTTCACAGATTAGTCATTTGCATATGAATGCGTTAGACACAAGGTCACACAGCCACTGAAAACAAATCATTGATTTTGGTGTTTTCATATGCCGAATTTATTCAATTATAGCTATCCTATTCCTTTATTTTTTTGGTTTCCAATAGCCTTACACATTTGGATGTCCCTACACATGTTAAAACAGACCTTGATGGGAAAACAAATTGACTGTGCCGATAAACAAGCTTGAAAATCTTTGCTGTTACTTCATGGACGTTTTCTAGGAGTTTATGTTTTTCAAAATACAAGGTCTTTAACAAAAAATAACGTATACTTATTGTCGTCGGATTAACACCAAATTTTCACAGCTTTAAGGTGACAGTGAGAGGAACTTGAATGTGTCCAGACAAACTATTTCATCGATTATTTACCAACGAGTTGTGGTTTGAGCTGGGGGCAATGCGACTAAAACAGTAATTGAAATTCAGCACACTATTTTTTAAAACGCATTGCTTGAATAAAACTGACCAGACACATTCACATTACCTGACTATTGAACAGCTAGTAAAAGTGAAACAAATACTTCTTATCGCCAGCATAAATGCGTAATTATTTACAGAAAAAGTAATTTTTCACCTTTGATTGAGTAACGCGTCGTTGAATGCAGATACGGGCATGCAAAATACACTTGTGAAAAGCTTGAAGTCTGGCGATTCTAAAAATATATATTTTCCTGGGTCTATTTGTAGTCATTTAGTCACAACTGGAAGATGAAAACAAGTATGCAAATAATAGTCTCGCTACCTTAACGTAATAAGTTATCACAACACAACTTGATGTATTGTACTCCCTTTTCTCTGTCTAATTGATATTCATAGATCCTTATCCACCTGAGTTGTCCTGTCCACCCAGTATATTTGAAACTGTTACTGGGAGTGACCGAAAGATTGTAACATGGCATCCTGCTACAGCTACAGACAATGTTGGAATTTCAAATTCAATTCAATACTCCAGACAGGGTGGTGAATTTATAGTGGGTGCTCACACAATTGATGTCAGAGCTACTGACACAGCTGGGAATGTTGCTACGTGTTCATTTCATGTTACCATTGAACTTATTCAAGGTATATACTTCATTTCACATATTTTGTATCGTATAGTTTGCTATAGAGAAACCAAGAGCGTCATTCTGAGTTTCAAAATGAAATTGTGGTGGCAGAGAGAGTATTAAACTGAAAAAGCAGTGGTCATGATGGCGTGTGTGGTAAATGTGGATTCATTATTTTAACATGCAAGTCTTGTGTGTTGTTTAATTAATATGCAAATTGAATGTATTTGGGTACGTGGGGCCGTAATGACCATCATACACAGGTATAAATAATTTACAGTACAAGAATATACTTCTAAGGTTTCTGTTTCTTTGATCATGTTTATAGTACTAAAATTGCTGTTAGGAGGCATTATGCAGAAGCTTATGACATTAAACCTGCACAATTTCTTTCGTAGACTTGCATGCATTCAATTTCACATGTGAAGCCATCATCTTTAGTTTGTGTAAATGAATATACTATTATTATAAACACTTTGTCAAATTTGCACACATTTCTTCAATTTTGCAGCTGATTGTGGAGATCTGAATGCTATCAATGGTGCACTATCATGCGATATTGCTGTCTCAAGTCAGTGCATTTTACATTGTTATGATGGCTATGCATCATCCACGGAAACATATAATTGTGTCAACCGACAGTGGAAACCAACCGACCAAGCACGATGTTCAAGTAAGTGTTTAATAATAGTACCTCGACCCCCTGCAGTAACCTTGCAGTAAATTTATTTATAATAATTGAACTAAAAATGTATATATTTCTATTTATCTGTCCTACTTCTGTAAATGATTTTTTTCTAATGTGTATGACGCCGTTAGTATTGTAGGCAGTGTTTTCATTGATCTTCTACTTTCATTTTAATATACTGACGGGGTACGTGGGTTACGGGTGCCAGTGTGACTGAGGCTGTTTTTTGGACTTCCACAACCCTATCAGAAAACTCTGATGAAGTGACCCTGAAATAACGTTCTGTAATAAAATTAAGTTATCCCCCGACTTGTAAAGTAAGGTTTGTAGTGTAGATATATAATGTAATGTTTTTTGGTAACTTGACTTTTAATTCAAATTATGATGGGTAGTACATGTATTCAGGTTTTTATGGATGGATCTGTAATTTAAACATGTGCTGTTAGGCAGAGATGGCAGCTTCACCAATAATTCTGTCGCATAATCTACAAAGTTTAAGTACGTCATGGATGCGCATTGGCATAATTATTACCATAATCTTTTCAATATAAATTTTGTTTAATCCCACTATATGATTAATTGCTTTTCTGGTACAAAGTTACTATAATACTGTGATGACAAATGTGTGCTGACAAGATTATATATCTACAATCTGCATACAGATTATTGTAGCGCACTAAATTGTGATTATGATATGCACCAGCAGTAATCATTACTGTATATCTGCGACTCTGGCCTATCTGGGTGTGAATGTGAACCGACATGCTCTATATGTAGTGAGTATTGTTTTTTTTCCTCTAGGAATACGTGGACAAAACGGGCAAACAACTCTAACATTTAGTATTTTGACCACTTGTCAGAATATAGAAACCTTGTGGGACGATGTTTTGAAAGTGTTGGCAAGTAACTTAGATAAACACAACCTATGTCACATACAAGGGAAAAGGGTATGTAGTAAAAACAACATTACGTTTCGCTGTGGCAATAATAACAAAAACAAACGTGACACGGACAATGTCGTAACTGTTGAAATGGTTATCGAAATTACGTCAGAAGAATACATACTTGATGATGAGGAACGTGAGGTTCAACAGCAACAGATGGAGAATGAACTTAATGCAGCTGCCAATAGGATTGAAGAATTTATCAACAATGGGAGCCTAGTAATTGAGGTTGATGGGCAGACATTCCCAGCAGAGCCCGAGTCTTTCTCAGTAACTGAAGTAGAATGGTATTGCATGGATGGATATATTCAAAGTTCATCACAATGCAGTAAGTGAGCACTAACTATTCTGCATGTTTGTTCTTCTTTGAATAATTCGCAAAAGAAAGAAAGAAATGTTTATACTTTTGTTATTGGTGTTTCCATTTGACAGACCAATTTGAAGTTGTTATTATTGAACTATATAGGAACGTATTGATCACTATGCAATTGTTCATCGGACCAGTATCAGTATTGCATAAATAAGACAAGATGTGGCGTGCATGTGAAATGTCTTCAAGCAGTTGTTTATACACAACTATTAAACAAACTTTGGTGCACTGATTGTAGTAGGTATTGTTTTAGTAGGCATATACGAATAGTATTATGTATATGCAATGATCAAAACAAGATTTCATTATTTAAAAAATATTGAGATACAATTTGTATTATTTAATCACACATACTCACGTCAAACAAGTATGTATATATTAAATTGTTACCTTATTTTTTCAGATAAGTTCGCCAGTCCGATGTGTCACACTAGTGGTAGTGTTTTTATTGTGGTTGTTGTCTTGGTCTGATTTTGGTCAAAGTTTGTCTTCGGTGGGACAAATCAAAAGATCTTTGATAAAAAATATATATTTTACGACATTCACAATTTGTTTAAAACCAGAATAAACCAAACCACACTAATTGTTTTAGTAAAATTATCGTAGTCTCTCCTGCAAGTGTATGAATATTTTGTGTTTAACCCATTACATCTTTTTATTAAAACACATTTACTTTCATTGATTTATAGCTATTTAACTTCCGGCAAGGTTATATTGCTAAATTATGTTTCGTTTTTTTTTTCAGATGCATGTCCATCAGGTGCAATGTACAACCCAGATACCAATACTTGTATCGACTGTCCATTTGATACATATCAGAGTAAAGAAGCACAATTAGAATGCATTCCATGTGAAGACAACACACATACTGTACATGAAGGAAGCTTCAAACAATCACAATGTAAATACTGGTGGTAGTGGTTTTGGTGACGGGTGTATATATGTTTTACTCGATGAGGGTACACTTTCCGATGATCAGAGGTGATCAGAGGATGTGTTGGTGTGAATATAGACTCTCCTAAAATGCTTTGTGTGACGTAGTTTAATTACTGCTCTATGACAGGGAGAAATTAATTAATTGCTTATGCTCATTATCATCTGGATGAGATGTCACCAAGGAACAGTTCTCGACTTCTGCCTAGAAATTGTTGCAAAAAAGACTTCAATATTTATTGTTTTACGTCCATATTTGCCATCTCAAATTATCTGATATGTGTTGTCTATTGTCTATTTAATATTTATTTCAGTTATTTCTTCCTCTCAGAATAAATGTGACAACATGCATGTCTAATGTTATTATTGTCTCATTCAGGTGTCGCCGCTTCATCTGAAGAAGACAGTCAAACTCCCATTATAATTGGTGCTGTTGTTGGCATTGTCTTACTTATAGTTGTAGTGGTAGTGACAGTACTTGTGTGTCGCCGTAGAAAATCAAGCCAAGAACCAATACCAGGTACCAGCCATGCAAGCAATATCTATGAAGATGATGATTTTGAATTGAAGCTTAACTTGAAAAGAACAAACACTGCGAAGCTACACAAGGCGATGTTTGAACATGAGGACACTGATTACTCTGCCATACCTGAAAAGGACTCGAACTATATGGAGCTCAACAAGAAGGATATACAGACAAGTGAATATGAGGCATTACATACACAATCCCAGCTTGAGCTTGAAAAAGACGATGAACAAAATCTTAAGACATTCAATTTGCCGAGAGAGACGACAGAAGAACATGCAGTTGAGATAGAGTAAAATAACTGTGCATTCTAAAAAATATACATTTTGTTCTCTAATATTACTTTATTCATCTCAAATGTATTATTTAGAAACTGGTGTAGGTATTGTATTATGTTGCTTTTTAGTAGAATATAATATATTACTTTCGAATAGATAATATTTTGGTTTGGGTAACCTGTTGGAAATATTATAGTCTTATATTTACATTTAAATTACGTATAAAATATATGCATGATTGTATGTAGTATATTTCTAAACATATCAACACATGGACAACTGCAAAGGTTATGAGCTTATAGATTTGGAATCAAATTTGTCATGCAACTTTGGCGTTTGTATTTGTGAATTAACGAATGCAACCCTGTAATGTGAAAATAACGCATTAAACCATAGATATTTAAACTTCATATATAACTTAAAAAAAAATTAATTTCCATAATCCAATTAGGCAAACATTTGATATAAAGATATTGTAAGTTACCTTTCACAAATACTATTTCGGTAATTTGAAGTGTAACAGCTTTCCCCTCATATGGAAGCATTCATTCACTGATAGTTGTTTTCTTATGGCTCCGTGTCTTACTATTGTTTATAATCGTAAATATCATATACAATATGTAGCAAACACAGTCTGTACAAATGAATATATTGCTTTTTAACTTTATTTATCCATTTCACATATTTATACTATTGTACTGTATATAATTGGAATTATTTGTAAATTAACTAATGTAAGTTTAAATTTATCTAATTTCAAGACCAATCTAACTTGTCAACTGTCTGTAACCTACGTTACAGAATAATATTTTACGACGGAAACTTGAGTAGATCTCTGTTATAAAGATAGGCGTGAACGGAAAGTGCTCATTTATGTTTTAATTAATGATTATCAAAGTTAATTAACTGAAAAAATCCCATAATTTCTATTTTTTTCAATTTCAATTCCATGAATATTATATTTAATGATTATCAAAGTTAATTAACTGAAAAAATCCCATAATTTCTATTTTTTTTCAATTTAAATTCCATGAATATTATATTTTTGTTATTTTTATTTTACTAATTGCGCTGTAATTTGGTCTGTACTATTCAAAGTAATGCACGTGATGACTAGAAACAAATATTCAACTGTTTGCTCGATACAATGGAATACAGAAACATGTTAAACTATACATAGAATATCCTGAAGATGGTTAACGTTAAATAATATTCTAGCTGAAAATACGTGTGTAATTCGGTAATTAAAATGTGCAGATTATTCTCAGTTTCAGTCAATGTTATGATTCAAATAATAAACAAGCTGAAAACAATTCATTTCAACTTCAGAGTAACTATAAGGATGTAACCAGAAATGTTATGTGTGTATATACTTGCATCAATGTTTAATTTCCAGTGTACCTTACTTTGTTTTAAGATGAATACAACACACAAATAGGTAAGTGGTATAAACTATAATAATGTAGTAAGTAATGCAATATTATGATAGATATAATGAAATGATACAGTGCATGGAGGATTACTGTATTTAGGCTTGTTACAAAGTAAGTTTATTATTCCTTTCCTTTCCATTACAATTGAATTAGCAAATTTTCTTTATGACGGTGTCGATTGAAACAATTGTAATATATTCAATATATGGGCATTACAATTGCAAATTTATTACATATCTTTGAAAATCCTGTTCAGTCTCTAGTTAGGCTTGTTGCAAAGTAAGTTTATTAATCTTTCAAATTACACATTAATTAGCTCATTTTCATAATGCCGATTTTACTTGCTATATGCGTATAATGCTCATAATGTGTCAGTATTTAATATTACTTTCACCCACGTGTTTGACATGTGCATCTTTTCTATTCTATTGGACATGTATCCGTTTCCATGTGGAAACGTAACTGGGTAGGTCGTTCTGGTCATGATATGGCCCTATATGTATGCAGACTATATTCTGCAAGTTGCATTGTGGGATTTTAACTGCGCATGTCCATCTAGTTACTACGAGTGCGCATTCACTATACGTTATTTCAAGACGACAGTGCACTGTAGCGTAGCGGGGAGCGTATCTGCTTAAAGTGACGATTTTTGTGTGGGGCGTTCGAACCTTGCTTTTTGTGTGTTCGTGATATGCTAGTACATGTTATTACTATTGCAATAATCTTTATGTTAGATGAGCTCACATCGGACTGTTCTGCTTTCCACATTAAGCCACATGTTGGCCTAATTAGTATGCCTAGCTTCCTATGAAAATTATTATTTTTTAATTGACTGTTTTTCGGCTTGATCATATCTGTCTTTGCATTGAAAAAGAGAATGACTTTATACGTCTTACTTTTTTGACATACGACCTCGAAACGCTGATTTGGAAAAAAGTGACGCTTTTAATTAATTGTGTTGAAGCATATGTGAATGGGATGTCAAGTTCATTATCTACTCAAATAAGGTTAGACAAAATACGATTGAAAATATTATATATTCACAGAATTCCAACATCCAACAGCTGAATTAATCTTTTGTATTCTGTTATTTTTAGATTGATTCTCGGATTTACTATAAATACGATTTATCCTACATTTGTGTTCCGTAAAACATTTATTGTACTCCGTTATTATGCAGTGACTGTAACCATCAGGTAAATATGTTTCCATCAATGTGATATGTCTATGCAAAAATGCATATATATCATAGCCATTTGAAAGATTAGGAAAGATTAACTTATGGAGATACTTGAATAGAAAAACCGTTTAGCATGTTGATAAATTTTGTTCTCATATTTTTATTTTGTCTGTTTTCATCGATACATATACGCATATGTAAGGACAAATATACCTGTGCGAATGCTGCTTATTCTCATATTGACATTTATTTTTGTAGTAAAATATCAAGATCACAGTCACACATTACGCTTTAGATACAGAATCAGTATTAGGCTTACTGAAAGTGCATGAGCTTTCTGTCCAGCTTATTGTCTCTGTTCTGATTATTGTTCTTACAGTGAGTGGTGTTTTTCCAGCCAGCCTATTGTTTTTGTTTCGATTTTTCAGGATGGCTTCAGAAAGCATAGACCGATTGTTTTTGTTTTTGAAGATTTTCTCCGTTTATCGTTCCAGCTGTGAGATAAAATGTGGATAACATACCTACCCTCTATTTTGTATAGTGGTGTATATCAATGAGAAATTTAACATATCCCAATAACAATTAGTTTTTACGTGGAATTTTGTACATTGTCGATTCAGTGAAGGTTATTAGTTATTTTAGAGTACACTGTATTGTACATCTGTCACCGTAACACCATAAGTTACAGCGTGCCATAATTTTGCGGTATTTTACGGGGTATTTTCATTCTACCATATAAAGAAATGGAATGATTACGCGTAAGCGGCTTCTAATAATAAAAACAAACATGGCTGCCATCGGTGTTTGACCGGACTCTACACAAAGCAGTTCGCTGATTCTGTTCTAAACTTTTTTGGATTTCGGCATTTCCATGATGTATCCTTGGAATGAAAAGATGTATAATAATAAGGTTATTACGAGGATACCTCAAAGTATGCACTCGGACAGTTCACGCGTCGGTCGATACTCCAGCTGTACTGTCTTCGTTATTATGTAAAACTTATTTAAATGACCGATATTTTGGGATTGTTCTAATGTTCTAAAATCTGTGGGAATTATACACTACTAAATTCTACATGGATGTACAGGTTTAGATAAGGTATTAGCTATTTATTATGTATATATTTAATTGCCATCTCGATATTTACAACTAACTGGATATTTTTAAATCGATAATGATAAACTTTCATGTGACTTCAGTAATTATGTTCCTATCTAATTCCAAGTGATGGAATACGTGTACACTGATCGCTAGATACTACATATAAATGTATTTAAACATAGAAAAGCTGGCCACATGTTTCGAGAGCCTAATCTGACAGACAACGTAATGCCTAATGTCATGAGCTAGTAATATCCATAAACCATAAAGAAGGTAATTGGACGATACAGCCCATGATGTTACGAGTAATAACCAGATTGATTTTGTTGAAATCCTGATTCAAAAATGAAATCTTGAGTCAGCTGCTGTGGAGTTCGGTTTTCAAACTATTGTATATAAATATTGTGATAAAATAAGTGTCTTGAAGCACAAACAAAAATGTCGACAGTCATCGATTAGTTGTACTGTCTGTTTTACAGGAAGACGAACAAGTACGAGGACAAACTAAACGCGACATTAGTATAAGTACAGAATTGTGGTGAAATATGACTGAAAACGTCGCAGACCAACGGAATGCGGGGAAACCACTCAGCAATGAAGAACACAAGAGTGTTAAGACGACTGTGGACAACTTCATGGCAACTACATCTGCCCATGGTCTACCAAGAATCTTCGACCGAAGAGGACTTGTGATCACTATTTTTTGGACTTTGATATTTGCAACAGCTTTGACAGTTTCCGCATGGCAAATACAAAACCTCATAAGGCAGTTTGTAGACAGAGATATCAACGTCAGGGTAAGCATGCACATATCAGTTATGTGGGCGGAGTGATACAAACTTTCACATGAATGCCTTATTACATACATATACATGTATCAGTGGTCTGTTCTATAGATGGGATTACTTGAATCCAATATGACACTGCAGGGGATTGACAATTAAAACTCTGTGGGATTGAGATGACACTTTTGAACAAAATAGCTAAACAGAAAAAAAAAATTGAACAATGCAGAAAAATAACTACATTAATAGAGCACTAATTTTCAAAGATTTGCATTCAATGATTGCTACCGTTTTCACTTCCCAGAAATTCTGGAAGAGTTAAATCAAACAAATATCATGTCACGACTATTTATTATATAAGACCCAACGAGATGATACTGTTCGATAATCCTCTGCCATGTTGTCAATCTCATACAAAACAGGACAGTTACGTGTGGCAGCAATGTCATTACTTTCATTTAAGTTGGCCTTATAGTAAATGTTTGAAAATCCGTGTTCGCATTATCATAATTGTCATGCTTTTCATGGTAGTATTCAAGTTTGAATGTAAAATTACATTTTAGGTTGAAATAGTGACAGCTCCAGGACTAACGTTTCCGAGTGTTTCAGTCTGCAATACAAATAAATTACGAAAATCTGCCATCGCCGATTCTCCACATAAAGAAATGTTAGCAGTTGACACGGCCATAGTTCGGCCGTATTATGGTATGTATGTAGTTGAATCAAATCATATCTATGGTAATCGCGTGATTTAGAATTTCCTAATGCATTTTAACCACGATGACGACAAATTTCATAATAATAGCATAGCATGATACTACTATTTGATCAATCACAAGATATGTGCAAGACGTGATCCTAGTTCTTGCCCACACGACATCGCATGATGTAACTGCAACTTTGACTAGCGATTTTCTTTTGTAACATTGTAATGAATGTGTTTGTTTGGAGCTGTAGAAAACTAGATCAATCATAGTTGCCAGCGAAATCCACACCCAACACACTCACTACATTGATTATGAAGATACACTACTTGACATTTTATATGCAGGTCAATCCATTTCAGTGTTTAAAAATTAAATAGTACCATACTGAATAGACATTATTTGACATGCCTCAGAAAATAAGCCTGAATAAATTAACCATGTGTACTGAATTCTTCTTTTATCTTCAAAGCTACTAGATGTTTTAAACGAGATTTTCGATGTTTAAACACTGGCTGTATAAAACCGTACCTCGTATGCGATGGATACGATAATTGTCGAGATAGAAGTGATGAGAAAAACTGCAATTATGGTAAGTACAACGATTATACATTGAGAAAAAACTACTTTTTTGCAAAACGAAAAATACACTTTTGTTTATTTTACTTACCGTTAGGCAGCTGTGGAAGCGACAGCTTTAAGTGCACGACTGGAAGTGACTTGGGGGTGTGCATTGACAGCAATTATAAGTGTGACGGTGAAGAACAATGTTATGGTGGCGAGGATGAACTGAATTGTGGTAGGCCAATAATGTATATATTGCTAAATGCTATATCGTGATACAGTATTAATACAACACAATTTTCATCTTACACAATTGCGATTCTTGTCATGATAATATATAATATATCTAATATGTGAATCTTTAGTCAGACACATGATGCGACCAGAAAAATAATGTACCTATTTTCGTTCTTTTCACTTACCGCTAAATGTATGCATCTTTATTTTCTGCAACGTGAGACTTCATAAACTCAACACAGAATTTTAGAATCAATTTACCTCGTAGTTTGATTTATATTACACAGGTCCCGCTCGAATGAACGGAACATATCGACAAGGTATATATAACGATGAATGTATGACATGCAAACAGACAGACAGACAGAGAAATTAAAGTTAAAAATTGAAGAATAAGAAATGACGTAATAATTATTACCTTATATAATGTAACTAGTTACCTAAGTTATATTATTTCGTTGGTCCTTCGGCCCTCGCCATTCTAGTCTGTGAACGTTAACTAGATTTTGCGTAAGGTTAGTGGATGACTGCGACGTTGATTGGTTGATAAATACAGTATGATGCTAATCTGATTATGTTAATGTCCCGAAGAATGGATTTGAAGTGTGTATCTTCTCTGCACAGTGTGTCAAGTAATAATGGTAACAAAGACGAAAGAGTGACTGTCCCGTTATTCGTGACGTTGGAATAAATTTATATGGTTAATGTGCAAAATCGACTGTTATAGTGAGGGACCCGCGAAATAATAGAAAGGTGAAGCTATCCTATGACTGATGTTTTTGAAGTGTTTAAAGGTGTAATATAAGACCTGTATGGTATTTCACACCGCCAAGACTTGCGTGAGCTGTTATTGTCAACAAAGTAAAATGTTTGTTTACAATTTGATAGCGACATGATTTGAATTGTATTACTAGTAGGTTATTCAAAGCTGATGAATGCACTTCACCAGATTAACAAAATAAAATAAAAGAATATTAATTTAAATTAAATACAAATTGTTTTAGGTGTTTCATTTGAATTATGTCATTTTCACACATGTGTTGTGTTTTTTAGGAGGACGATGTGTTTTTTATTGTGACGATGGTGAGTGTATTCCCCAGGCATATGTTTGTGATGGCCATGATGATTGCTCAGAAGGTGAAGACGAGGCTGATTGTGAATGTGAGTAGATGATGAATAGTGAATTACAGATTTTATTTATAGTATTTGTGCTATCGATATAATGAATGGTTTATAACATGAATTTAGGGGCGATTGTACATAATATATAACATAACAATCTGCAACTCATGTGGAACAAACGAACTTTCATGGCTAACAACAATTACAGATCTTTGTGCATCTTAATTTGTGTACTGTATGGCTATGTAAACACGGATAATCTGTATGTTGTACAGAATGTATTCTACACAGGTGAAGAAGCCAAATTTACTTTCATTCCTAATAATTAAAATAATCAAATAATTAACTAAATGAAATTAATGTCAAGAAGTATTGTCTCTAAGAAATACGATTTTTATTATATGCAGCTGTCGTAACCACCACTGAAGAACCAGAACATGTACCAGGTAAGACAGAATAACATTTTCAAAAAGAGTTGCTACGTCGTACAATTTGGGTTCAAGTAACATATCTATGTATACACACGTGTGTACGAAATGAAGAAGATACAAGAATATGTTTCAATCGTTCAGTATTTCATTTTTTTCTAATAAAATACTTGTTTCTAGTGGTGTTTAATTATTCTACAAAGTTAAGTTCGTTTGAAAAATCTGCAAGGAATTTCGTTATATTAGAACGCTTCTACGATTGTAAAAGTAAAGTTAAATAAAGTACCTATGTCATGTAATGTGTTTATTTTACTTCGTGTAAGTACCCATATATCACTAAATATATTTTATTTCAATGTATGTTGTTATTGACATTGTAGGGTTTATTTGTGTAACATCTGGAGAAGAAATATTGTCCAGATTTGTTTGTAACAATGTTGTTGATTGCGAGGATGCCAGCGATGAAATCGGCTGTCCTCAAGGTAACAAGTGACGTCATAGATAATATGCATTTTCCATCGAGTATGTGGAATGTAGAAGGAATATTTAACAGACATAATAATTTTACAATATTTCAATATTTATACTGATATGACTATTTTCTGTTCATTTAGTTCTTTTCAGCACTTTGCCACTACTTTTCAGTACTTTGCCACTACTTTTCAGCACTTTGCCACTACTTTTCAGTAATTTGCCACTAATTTTCAGTACTTTGCCACTACTTTTCAGCACTTTGCCACACTTTTCAGCACTTTGCCACTACTTTTCAGTACTTTACCATTACTTTTCAGTACTTTGCCACACTTCAGCACTTTGCCACTACTTTTCAGTAATTTGCCACTACTTTTCAGCACTTTGTCACACTTTTCAGCACTTTGCCACTACTTTTCAGTACTTTGCCACTACTTTTCAGTACTTTGCCACACTTCAGCACTTTGCCACTACTTTTCAGTAATTTGCCACTACTTTTCAGCACTTTGTCACACTTTTCAGCACTTTGCCACTACTTTTCAGTACTTTGTCACTACTTTCAGCACTTTGCCACAACTTTTCAGTACTTTGCCACACTTTTCAGTACTTTGCCACTACTTTTCAGCACTTTGTCACACTTTTCAGCACTTTGCCACTACTTTTCAGTACTTTGCCACTACTTTTCAGTACTTTGCCACTAATTTTCAGCACTTTGCCACTACTTTTCAGTAATTTGCCACTCCTTTTCAGTACTTTGCCACTACTTTTCAGCACTTTGCCACACTTTTCAGCACTTTGCCACTACTTTTCAGTACTTTGCCACTACTTTGCCATTACTTTTCAGTACTTTGCCACACTTCAGCACTTTGCCACTACTTTTCAGTAATTTGCCACTACTTTTCAGCACTTTGTCACACTTTTCAGCACTTTGCCACTACTTTTCAGTACTTTGCCACTACTTTTCAGTACTTTGCCACACTTCAGCACTTTGCCACTACTTTTCAGTAATTTGCCACTACTTTTCAGCACTTTGTCACACTTTTCAGCACTTTGCCACTACTTTTCAGTACTTTGTCACTACTTTCAGCACTTTGCCACAACTTTTCAGTACTTTGCCACACTTTTCAGTACTTTGCCACTACTTTTCAGTACTTTGTCACACTTTTCAGCACTTTGCCACTGCTTTTCAGTACTTTGCCACTACTTTTTAGCACTTGGCACAACTTTTCAGTACTTTGCCACTAGTTTTCAGTACTTTGCCACTACTTTTCAGTACTTTGCCACTACTTTTCAGTACTTTGCCACTACTTTTCAGTACTTTGCCACTACTTTTCAGCACTTTGCCACAACTTTTCAGTACTTTGCCACTCTTTTCAGTACTTTGCCACTACTTTTCAGCACTTTGCCACTCTTTTCAGCACTTTAACACTACTTTTCAGTACTTTGCACTACTTTTCAGCACTTTCCCACAACTTTTCAGTACTTTGCCACACTTTTCAGTACTTTGCCACTACTTTGCCACTAATTTTCAGCACTTTGCCACACTTTTCATCACTCTGCCACTACTTTTCAGCACTTTGCCACAACTTTTTAGTACTTTGCCACACTTTTCAGTACTTTTCCAATACTTTTCCACTACTTTTCAGCATTTTGCCACACTTTTCAGCACTTTGCCATTACTTTTCAGTACTTTGCCACTACTTTTCAGCACTTTGCCACACTTTTCAGCACTTTACCACTGCTTTTCAGTACTTTGCCACTACTTTTTAGCACTTTGCCACTACTTTTCAGTAATTTGCCACTACTTTTCAGTACTTTGCCACTACTTTTCAGCACTTTGCCACACTTTTCAGCACTTTGCCACTACTTTTCACTACTTTGCCACTACTTTGCCATTACTTTTCAGCACTTTGCCACTACTTTTCACTACTTTGCCACTACTTTGCCATTACTTTTCAGTACTTTGCCACACTTCAGCACTTTGCCACTACTTTTCAGTAATTTGCCACTACTTTTCAGCACTTTGTCACACTTTTCAGTACTTTGCCACTACTTTTCAGTAATTTGCCACACTTCAGCACTTTGCCACTACTTTTCAGTAATTTGCCACTACTTTTCAGCACTTTGTCACACTTTTCAGTACTTTGCCACTACTTTTCAGTAATTTGCCACACTTCAGCACTTTGCCACTACTTTTCAGTAATTTGCCACTACTTTTCTGCACTTTGTCACACTTTTCAGCATTTTGCCACTACTTTTCAGTACTTTGTCACTACTTTCAGCACTTTGCCACAACTTTTCAGTACTTTGCCACACTTTTCAGTACTTTGCCACTACTTTTCAGTACTTTGTCACACTTTTCAGCACTTTGCCACTGCTTTTCAGTACTTTGCCACTACTTTTCAGCACTTTGCCACACTTTTCAGCACTTTGCCACACTTTTCAGCACTTTAACACTACTTTTCAGTACTTTGCACTACTTTTCAGCACTTTCCCACAACTTTTCAGTACTTTGCCACACTTTTCAGTACTTTGCCACACTTCAGCACTTTGCCACTACTTTTCAGTAATTTGCCACTACTTTTCAGCACTTTGTCA
This sequence comes from Saccoglossus kowalevskii, assembly GCF_978046115.1. Taxonomy (NCBI): domain Eukaryota; kingdom Metazoa; phylum Hemichordata; class Enteropneusta; family Harrimaniidae; genus Saccoglossus; species Saccoglossus kowalevskii. The sequence goes on along the minus strand of NC_140646.1, from coordinate 23,047,928 downwards.
CACTTTTCAGTACTTTGCCACTACTTTTCAGTAATTTGCCACACTTCAGCACTTTGCCACTACTTTTCAGTAATTTGCCACTACTTTTCAGCACTTTGTCACACTGTTCAGTACTTTGCCACTACTTTTCAGTAATTTGCCACACTTCAGCACTTTGCCACTACTTTTCAGTAATTTGCCACTACTTTTCAGCACTTTGTCACACTTTTCAGCACTTTGCCACTACTTTTCAGTACTTTGTCACTACTTTCAGCACTTTGCCACAACTTTTCAGTACTTTGCCACACTTTTCAGTACTTTGCCACTACTTTTCAGTACTTTGTCACACTTTTCAGCACTTTGCCACTGCTTTTCAGTACTTTGCCACTACTTTTCAGCACTTTGCCACACTTTTCAGCACTTTGCCACAACTTTTCAGTACTTTGCCACTCTTTTCAGTACTTTGCCACTACTTTTCAGCACTTTGCCACACTTTTCAGCACTTTAACACTACTTTTCAGTACTTTGCACTACTTTTCAGCACTTTCCCACAACTTTTCAGTACTTTGCCACACTTTTCAGTACTTTGCCACTACTTTGCCACTAATTTTCAGCACTTTGCCACACTTTTCATCTCTCTGCCACTACTTTTCAGCACTTTGCCACAACTTTTCAGTACTTTGCCACACTTTTCAGTACTTTTCCAATACTTTGCCACTACTTTTCAGCATTTTGCCACACTTTTCAGCACTTTGCCATTAATTTTCAGTACTTTGCCACTACTTTTCAGCACTTTGCCACACTTTTCAGCACTTTACCACTGCTTTTCAGTACTTTGCCACTACTTTTTTAGCACTTTGCCACAACTTTTCAGTACTTTGCCACACTTTTCAGCACTTTGCCACAACTTTTCAGTACTTTGCCACTACTTTGCCACTAATTTTCAGCACTTTGCCACACTTTTCATCACTCTGCCACTACTTTTCAGCACTTTGCCACAACTTTTCAGTACTTTGCCACACTTTTCAGTACTTTGCCACTACTTTTCAGCACTTTGTCACACTGTTCAGTACTTTGCCACTACTTTTCAGTAATTTGCCACACTTCAGCACTTTGCCACTACTTTTCAGTAATTTGCCACTACTTTTCAGCACTTTGTCACACTTTTCAGCACTTTGCCACTACTTTTCAGTACTTTGTCACTACTTTCAGCACTTTGCCACAACTTTTCAGTACTTTGCCACACTTTTCAGTACTTTGCCACTACTTTTCAGTACTTTGTCACACTTTTCAGCACTTTGCCACTGCTTTTCAGTACTTTGCCACTACTTTTCAGCACTTTGCCACACTTTTCAGCACTTTGCCACAACTTTTCAGTACTTTGCCACTCTTTTCAGTACTTTGCCACTACTTTTCAGCACTTTGCCACACTTTTCAGCACTTTAACACTACTTTTCAGTACTTTGCACTACTTTTCAGCACTTTCCCACAACTTTTCAGTACTTTGCCACACTTTTCAGTACTTTGCCACTACTTTGCCACTAATTTTCAGCACTTTGCCACACTTTTCATCTCTCTGCCACTACTTTTCAGCACTTTGCCACAACTTTTCAGTACTTTGCCACACTTTTCAGTACTTTTCCAATACTTTGCCACTACTTTTCAGCATTTTGCCACACTTTTCAGCACTTTGCCATTACTTTTCAGTACTTTGCCACTACTTTTCAGCACTTTGCCACACTTTTCAGCACTTTACCACTGCTTTTCAGTACTTTGCCACTACTTTTTTAGCACTTTGCCACAACTTTTCAGTACTTTGCCACACTTTTCAGCACTTTGCCACAACTTTTCAGTACTTTGCCACTACTTTGCCACTAATTTTCAGCACTTTGCCACACTTTTCATCACTCTGCCACTACTTTTCAGCACTTTGCCACAACTTTTCAGTACTTTGCCACACTTTTCAGTACTTTGCCACTACTTTTCAGCATTTTGCCACACTTTTCAGCACATTGCCACTACTTTTCAGTAATTTGCCACTACTTTTCAGCACTTTGCCACACTTTTCAGCACTTTGCCACTACTTTTCAGTACTTTGCCACTTCTTTTCAGCACTTTGCCACTACTTTTCAGTACTTTGTCACACTTTTCAGCACTTTGCTACTACTTTTCAGTATTTTGCCACTATTTTTCAGTACTTTGCCACTACTTTTCAGTACTTTGCCACAACTTTTCAATACTTTTCCACACTTTTCAGTACTTTACCACTTCTTTTCAGCACTTTGCCACAACTTTTCAGTACTTTCCCACACTTTTCAGTACTTTCCCACAACTTTGCCACTACTTTTCAGCACTTTGCCACAACTTTTCAGTAATTTGCCACACTTCAGCACTTTGCCACTACTTTTCAGTAATTTGCCACTACTTTTCAGCACTTTGTCACACTTTTCAGTACTTTGCCACTACTTTACTGTACTTTGCTACACTTTTCAGTACTTTGCCACTACTTTTCAGTACTTTGCCACTACTTTTCAGCACTTTGCCACAAGCCACACATAAGTGTACCATTGCACAGCTTTATAAATTGAACATATCTCCGCTCAAGTATTGTGAATATACTAATTACGTCATACGTCATACTATGTGTGTGTTGAATTGAAATAGATCTAAGACCTGTATACAAGCCCACTGTGGAGTATCTTTCAGGAGAATATTCAGACATCAGCAACGATGTATCCATCTACACAGATTTCATCAACAGTTATTACCATGATCATTTGCTGGGACGAGTAGTAAGCGAGGATCCACCAGACTGGTTTGGATTCATCAGTCACAGCACCACACCTGACTACAGTGATTTGGAGAGTGTTTTAAAACTAACCGCAAGTGAGGTTACCGAATATGGACATCAACTGAAAGATTTTATATTGCAGTGTTCGTTCGATTCACAGGAATGTAATATGACCAGGTACATGTACATAAACAGAATGCAAGATACCGAATATTAAACTACATTTGCACGCAGAAAAAGTTGACTTTTCTTTGACTAACATACCTAACTACTCTAGACAGTTAATCAATGTACTATACTTATTCCATTACAGAGATTTTCGACATTTTGTTGATGACAAATATGGTAACTGTTATCAGTTCAATCCAATGGACCCGAACCGAGAAATCTTTTATGCCACTAAAACAGGTGCCAGATATGGTCAGTATACGTACTTAACGTATGTGTGAAGTCACAGAACGACTGGAGGAAACATATTTGATAAAATAAAATATTGTTTCAGTTCTCGAGATATATCTAGTTTGTAGAGCATTCATGTCCCGAGATCACCACATGTAAATACTAGTAACACTTCTACAGCTACTAATTAACACTTCTACAACTACTAATTATCTTAACGTTATTATTTTCCGACTATTAGGATTGAAGATGACGCTATTCACCGAGCAGAAGGAATACATCAGTGTGTACGGACGTGATTCCGGAGCACGAGTGGTAATTCATCCACCACATACACCGCCAATACCGTGGTCAGAAGGTATCACGATCACGCCGGGAAAAGTCACATCCTTAGGGATAAAAGAGGTACAGTCAAATTACACAGTCGCTAGAAACGTCCTCATATGTATATCACAGATTACACCACGATGTCTCACAAACGCTGCAGTCACTTATTTCTATAAACGAAATATAGTATGCCCTCGCTCGCAAGAAACCAACCTAGCGAACTAGCCTACAAATAACTGACGCTATCAGAGAGACGATCACGCACAGCAAAAAACCGCAAATGGTACATTAGCCAGAATGAAATGGTGTATTGTAATTGAACATAGTTAAAATTTGTAGAAAAAAATGAGATATTTTTGTTAGCACAACACTTGGGTGCCATACTAGTTTTAACTCATCCGCGTGGTGCGTATGATGTATGTAACAATACGCACGCACATGGTTTGAAAATGCCGAGAAATATAAATGTAAATACTGATTATCATTATTATAACGCATATGAATGTTGTTACAGGTTCGGATAGCAAGAGAGCCAGAACCATATGGTAACTGTACAAGGGAATATGAATATAACTCGATCTACGGTGATTATTATGATAAAAAGGTTGGTTAATAGTCTTATTCTTAATTTTCATTATTTAAAACGTTAAATGTTCTTGAGTTGAGAGGTGTTTCACTAAGAATGATGGGGTGTATGTTTTCTTCTTTTATTACGAGTGTTTTAGGCATGTGAGGAAACATGCATTCAAGACACTATGATGAAGCATTGTGGATGCGTTGATACAATGCTGAGAAACAAGTTTCCAAGATGCAAGCTTCTCGATAGGACACAGGGTATGTAGTTGATAGGTTCAGATCAATTAAATGAGGTTTACTCATTTTCAAATTGTTATAAACAATATATTGTTTGAAGCATTATTTCCATAACCGTTTTATAACAACACTCATATGCACCCGTTTCAGATATATGTAAGCAGATGATTTACTATTTCGCTTTGAAGCAAGCGTTGAACTGTGAATGCAAGCAACCATGCAAGTGCGTAAATCAATCTAAATTTATATTTAGCCGTAAAGTCGTATGTATTTTAAGCCATGCCAATACTGTTCTGTCGACAAATCTTCATTATACAACAAAACATAATATCAAGGGAATGTTGCAGAATTTAAAAATGTTTGAGCATATCATGATTTGATTAATGTTTACGGGTTGAATACAATACTAATTAATTTCAGCGAAAGTTGGTATGAATTCAGCGCGTCACATTCGCTTTGGCCATCTGATATATACCTGGTAAGCAAATGTGTACACAGTAATCTGACCTGACACAAACTTATTACCATATTAAATTAAATTATATTTAATTATATTACAGTTTTATTTTTAACAATAATACTTTAATTATTTTATATAAACGTTATATTATAATCGTATTATTTGTGTCGATTTGCATGCTTTATTCTCGTGACTAAATGTTAATCGGTTAACAAAAAAAAAAGTCTTAATAATCAATAAGTATGATTATTCTAAAAATATATGTATATTATGATCTATGTATATACTGTACACGTAATAAACCCGCAGGAAATTTGCAGCTTAGAGCTTCCTATGAGAATATCTATATACTGAAATACAATATGTAAACAATATTTTACTCATATGTTTGTGCTACAGAAACATCTACTGACGCAAATACATTATGATAATCCCAAGACAAAAGACATTCAAGATTTCGAAACTGCCAGGTAACCAATTCACTTGATAATCCATTCTCAATCTCTATTTGTATTTACCTCCCGAAGTGATTTCTCCTAATCGGGGCGATAACAATGATATTATATAAAAATTGAGTGTCATAGTAATTTTTTTATCATCTATTGGCTATTGACAAAACTTCAAATCATCAAATCACAATATACTATGATAGTGTTCAATATCTTATAGACGGAACATGTGTAATTTAGTATTAATTTCTACGAGTTCGATCAGATGAGATTAGATTACAATAAAAATTGTCGTACTTGACTTTAATTCGTGTTCACAATGTCGGGCATTGTACAAATCAAAATTACCAACACTTCCATAGTGAGCTCATCATCTGTTTGTAATCGATGATATAATACATTCAAGTATTATCCAAATGTTTATATTTCAGTAAAAATCTCGTTCGGTTAGATGTTTATTTTGAAGCACTGAATTATGAAAGTATTACAGAGAGGCCTGCAATAACGGTAAATTGAGATACATAATTATGAGTTACCGCATCAATAATACTATCAATCAATTCATTTCACGTAATGATGATCTCTAAATATAGGTGCGTTTTCACTAATATGTGTTCAGTGTACATGTTCATGGGGTCTACTTCCACAGGAACAAAACTTACTCAGTGACATTGGTGGAACGCTTGGTCTGTATTGTGGATTTTCATTTATCACCATAGTAGAATTCATACAACTAGCAGTTGACCTAACACGTGCAGGGATTCGCCGCTGATATATAATCGTCGGTCATAATTGGTATTGCATGTATAACTATGGACATGAGTTTGGGTGGTTATGGGTATCGTATAATATTGTACATTTATATAACGCGTGTTTTTCATCGTGTCTTGTAAATTACTTTTAATTATCAACTTACTGCAGCTGTATCACCGATAAATAAAAGTGATCTCAAGATGTGCCCTGAATGAATAAAAATTAAAGGTAGCATACTTACTGAGAGCGGAAAGTGGAATCCAATAATGACTTCAAAACCAAACAGCTCACTCAATGACAAATGAGAAGCTATAAAACACTCTAATTAGATGGGGGAAATGAATAATATTTCAATCATGCCACATTCGACGTCGAGAAATTGATCAATTGGTCGTGTGTCTATTTCACACGAGGTAAAAGGAAACCCACTGGCTAACACCAACCATAGGTTTTGATACAAACCCTAATAGGATAATTGGTGGCACGTGACCTGCATATCACGTGTTAATCTTGTAACTATTGAAATTAGAATAACATCAACAAGTTTCAAAAAATAAACGTATAACCAGAACAATAGACTACAGCATACGTACCAACATTTGTATGAATATTTAGTGTTTGTCACTTATTTGTCAATGATAACGGGTTGACCCAAAATCATGACACACGGACTATGAGACAAACTCTGCTGAGGTTAATTACATATTTAGACTAAGCTTAAGAGTATGAAATGTGAATTAAAGATGTAGTTGAAGTTTTCAGGAAGTTAAATGCACATTAATTATTTTCATAGAACAATTTCAAACTATATATCCTATGAAAACACATAATTCACACTAATCAAAACTCAATGTTACGTTAGTTTCAAGTGATTACTGTGGAGAAATTAAATTGGATATCCTATTTTTTTCGGGAAAATGTGGAAAAACACACGCGAAAACATAACAGCCACACCGATTTTGTTTAACATATTTTACATGTTTATTTTTGTGTTTTCACTAAAATATGCTGATCATTTTATGTTCAGGTAGCCAAATCATTAGAATGTTTAGGTTTAACAAAAATCGACGTGACTGTAATGCTATATATGTAGATTCACTGACAAGACAAAAAAAATATGTGCTTACTTGGTACTACTCAGTATTTTATTATACTTAATTATTTTAATGTCAGAATTAGGACAATGTATTGTAACTAATTTGCATATTGATAGATGAAAAGTAGAATTGCTGCATTGATTATTTAAATGGCCATGACGTCATAGCTGACCTATGTTTTAATATCCGGTAAAATGTAGATGGTAAGGAGATATTAGATTTTAAAAAACGTTTGAGATTTGGTAGCAAAAGAACAAACCAACAAAGAGTACGAGTGTATCCACGTGATACACTAAACGCGATTATACGATAAATGACAATGAAAAAGAGCGTCATTCTGTAAACATTCAAAGAGAGAAAAATCGGCTTATTGGACCAGTACTAGCCCATATAACTCGGCAAAATGTGGGTAAAAATAATTGTATCCACTCTCATAGAAACATAGAATACTTTTACATACATTTGTGATTATGTAGTATATATGTATATATTGATAAACAGGTATTGTTTTCTTTCATGAATATATCACGAGTCAATTACTGGCCTGAGACGTGTAGTGTTGACAATGCTATATATTGCACGGTTTATGTATCAAAAACGAAGGAGTTTTGTAGAATACTGGCAACGTAATGTTGACTGGCCGTGTACTGGACGAAGTCATCTGCATGACAGCCCACAATCACAAGTAATTGCCTGCTTTAACGCAGAAGTTAATCGACTTGCTTACATTGGAATTGGAATGCTTAAGAAAATATGTACAAAACACTCAAATTATATATTTTTTAAATCAATGACTGCAATAATGATATTTTCAAATCAGAAACCTTCTTGATAGGGCAATCGAGCGCAAATTGCATACCTTTTGCCCTGTGGAAGACCTTGCATCTCGATTGCCTATCCCATAGTAAAGTATCAGAACAGCCATCTGCAATTTGTAATGCCGGAAATACAGATAAATATTTGAAGATTATCTATATGAATGATCTTACAATTAAACAAGGTAATTTGTTAATTTGTGGCGTGTTAAATAAAGCTAATAGTGTGATGTCACGAATTTGATCACATAGTTTAGCATTGAAGCTTTCAAACACAAAGTAAAGACTTCGTTTGTCTCATGGCCGTTCCATCAGTCAACAATTATGTTTTGAGAATTCATTATATTTACGAGTTCAGGAATGCATTGGTGACATCAGCTACTTAAATTTGACCCGTGAGTTTTACACATCCTGTTGGGAATGACAGCTGGCCACTAGTGAAACAAACTTGCGCGTGCGCGGAGAATAGTGTGAAACCAACATATTGAGATATTGGTGTATTATGTCGTTCATGATATAAACAGGTTTACTATAGAATAGTTTATTTTAGCTGGAATAAATTTTCGCTGGAAAGAGTTTTTGGATGTTTTGTATAGAATTTATTTTCACTGATTTTTGACAAGAAAAAGGGGTGTTCCAAGCGAAAATGAAGTATTTTACAGTAATCGGCTTGCATTGACCAATCAGATAATAAGGTTTATATCACACAGTGTGTAGATATTTAATAATATTTAGTAGTATTATCACTTCCTCATTACAGGAAACTGTCATGACGGTATGAGATATAAATACATGTATTTAATAGGTTTATATGACCTTGTATACTCTCAGTAATGGCTCATTCACGCACTCACGTCTTATAATATATATAGTCGAAACTACTTCTATTGGTAAATCTACATTCTTCAACACATTTAGGAACGAGATTTACGTATTTCAAATAGTCATACAATCAGTCAATTATAGATTCACGAACAGCAGCAAATGTCAACACGTACATCGTCCATGCAGTTGAAATTGAGCTAAATTATCTCATTTTTCAGTTATATCTTCAACACATTAACTTATTTATCATTCTGCCATCATTGTCATCATTGAAGCAAATCATATGACAGCAAAATAACAATTACTTCAATTTTAAACTGCCAGCGAACTGTGTAATTGCGGTTCTCTCCGTACAACAATTCATATGTCGTAGAAGCGGAAGTAATTACTAATTATTTATTCAAAACCAAGAGCACGACACATTTCGAACAAGAAACACTTACTTCCAATAGAGGGTGAAATTTACCTGCTAATAATATTTGTTCAACGGGCAGCCGGTGTTATAGTTTTCTTATATTCAGGACCGCTGATGTATAAACTCTGAATTCATGCTAAATGTTTAACAAAATTGTCACTGTTTTATCAGGTAACTTCAAGATCAGTTGACAGACAGACAGACAGACAGACACATGATATATCATAAAATATATAAAGAAATATTGTAAAACTATATAACGTTCACTGGGCATGTTTGCGTGCCTCTTTATGGCATTAGGTTAGAGACATTTTTTGTGTGTTAACAGTGTGTTACTTAAATGCCGTATGTGCTTAACACATTCTCTTGCCTTGGTCGTAAACATATCTCGCTATCAAATGGCCCTTATTCATCGTTAAAAAATGCGCATTTGTATTGTGAAACCTGAAATAAATTTATGGCATTTCAATCATTACGGATTAATTAACATTCAACATAACATATATGCACGTTAAAACCGTTTCCCGTGGAAAATACATGGTACTAAAATAAGAATTGTTATTATTATTATTATTATATATTATTGTCACCGTAACGCAATAAGTTACAGCGTGCCGTAATTTCTTCGCATTTATTTGCATTACTCATTATTTCAGCACTGTTGCATGATGATGTACGATGGACAGCAAATTAATTATTGATACTTTTGAACAACTCAAAGTTAAATTAATCACATCACCATGGCAATCGCCAACAACATAAAATGCTCTTTAAAACACGTTACTTGGGCATTTACAGACGACTTTAGACGCACTCTGTGCATCTCGCCAGACGTCTAGTATTCAGAGTATATTTCCTGACCGAAGGTTAGTTGAAGGTATAAATATATGTATACCGAATGTAGTAGTGTACAGCGAATACTGTATAGTGTGTTTGCCGCTATTGAGCGTAACTTTTACCACGACGCCAATTGTCGCATTGAAATATGCCCGACATTATTGTAGCGCACAGTACTTTGTGGTAGAATGTTCAGACGGGATATACGGTACACGGGGTACATTGCGTAAACATACACTCTCGTTATTTGAATATAAAATGTTACAATTGTGTCGTTTCTTGTTATCAGTCTTGCTACCCGAATTATGAACATTCCAAATAAAATATCTTACTCTATCCTATCATCGTAATTATCTAATTCACTATAGATGTTTGCGAGAGGCGATAACCGTGAGCACCCGACCAATTGCTGGGCAACGTCCGGAATTGAGATGCGGAATTCCCAAATCGCTGACAAAGATGACATAAAATTGAAAGAACATGAGAAGGAATCCTACAAGGACTCTGTCCACCAATTTATGTCTGTAACAACGGCACACGGACTGCCGAAGGCGTTTGAAGGCCGTGGTATCTGCGTGAGTTTGTTTTGGGCTATCGTCTTCTTGGCCGCTCTTACGGGTGCAGTGATCCAGATATCCATGCTCATGGTTCAATACTTGGAATGGGATGTCAAGATCAAAGTAAGTCACACTTATATTTTATTTGTGCCAAGAAACGTGTTCTGTCACGTTGTTCAGTTTATGTTATTTGATATCAGTATTTTAGTCTAGATTTTATACAGGTAACCATAGCCATTTCATGTTAGCATTTTTTATCTTCAGCTTGGAACTTAATGGCAAAATAGGTACCTTTGTCGTGTATGGCAGTCCGTCGTCATCACGGCACTAAACTAATTGGTAAAACTATCTACTTCAGTGTTTGGTGCTCGTCTATATAGCGCAACTGAAATCTTCTTCTATGTCTTTAATTCTATGTCATTCGGAATGGTTTCTTCAATAAATTCCTCGTTTACTATAAGTGTTCTGTAGCAATCATGAACATCTCGATCTGTAAAATTGATTCTTAGGATATTGTACGTTATAGGCTTGCCTGATTTGGTTTTGTAGGCGGTAATTTTATACTTTGTTTGGTTCTATTCTGTCTGTGACACCAATAATCCTGGCCTCAAAATCAAAATACAGTAGCGATATTGCAAATGAGGTTTTAACTCCATCAAATAGACACGAACTTGTATTGATAGTAGTATTATAGCAGAATAATCAAAGAAGACATCATCGTATTACTCATAGTTTAGAATCCAGCACATGTTCCACTCTATGTCAAGATTATTGCCCGAATTAGAGATGATGTAATTGTCGTCAGGCACTCCTCGTCTTTCGCTGGTTCTTTCTTTCTCGGAATTATGGGAAATTTGGTTTACGCGCTTCCCCGTCAGCAAATGCACACTTTTTTTTTTCTTTCTATTATTTTATCGAAGAATTCTTTGCTCGAAAATGTATACAGCGATATATTGAGCGATAAATATAAACTCTTAGCATGTTTTCAACGACAATATTAGAATCTTTTGTGTATTTCCATATATACACTATGCGTGCATATATCCCGTGGTATCGATGGCTTCGGGGACTGGTAATGCATATGTCATTTGAATGATTAAAGGGTGGTGTTCGTCGCGTTGCGCATGTGCGACATTTGTTTTGTTTCCCCACAATCCAATGCGCCATTTTAATGGTACATGTCTATCATTAAATGGTCAATTATATATATTATTCTCTTACTGATTTGATTATATAGTAGGGAATACTATACTTTTTTGTCAGTAGTTTGATTGCGCTGTAATTTGTCTGTTGTTTGTAAGTTATTTGAATGAGTGTGATATCAAACTGTTAAACGTATTGTAAGGTGTATAACTGAATTATGACCTGAAATAGAACGATTATTGTAAAAAAAAAAACTAGCAACTAAAAATGTAACACATTACTTGGTTATATACGGAAACATTCCGAGTTAGATGCTATCATGAAAGTGTGTAACAGTGTAATTATTTCAAAACTAGACTTTGCCAATACAGTTTGAGACATCTATAGATTAGAAGAATTACAGTTCATGTGTTATAAAAATAGTTCACAGAAATGTAATCATCCCGCGTGAATGGTTTTGGTCCTGAAATGTATACTATAAATTTAAATCAACTCAAATTGAACCTGTTACCTTGTAGAACACAGGTATAGTAATTTGTTTTTGCAAATAGAACGGTACAAGAGTGGAATAACCTTTCAGTTTCGCTTGTGACTGCTTCTAGTGTACATTCATTTACAAGAGATATCGGCCGACATAATTCTAATAGGTGCGTAATATAGAAATTCACAAGTCGAAACACGGACTTAGTGTGTTATCCTATCACGGCAACACACAGTAGACTAGTGATACACGTATGAGGCTTGCAGTACGATGAATCATGTATAAACACAGACTGCAACTCGTCTAATAATATTACTATTAATATGTGTAACCAGAAAAAGTGTTGCCTAAAATCCGGCCTGGGAACGTTCATATAAATAATTAAACGTTTTGTGTGAAATAAATGAATAGGACAATTTTGTTTAGATGCACCCACCGGTGTATGATTTCCGGTAAATGACCACTACTCGGTTTTTTAATTAATAAATTTATTTTTTTAACAGATCAAAGTAGTTTCTGCGTCACATTTGCAATTCCCAGGTATCAGTATATGCAATACAAATAAACTAAGAAAATCTGCCATCGAGAAATCCGAGCATAAGGACCTCAACAAAGTGGACGACGACATAGTGTTACCATACTATGGTAAGTAAATAAATGGAATAAAATGAATAAATTAGGTCTATTCAATTGGATTAGGGGGTTATAAACGAGCAGTGGTATTCGTTAGTGGAAGAGCCTTCTGGTAAAATTTACATATTTAGTGGGTGATAATCACCTAGCAAAGCGACGAACTAATATTCGCGTATATTCTTCGCACTGACCAGGTTACGTATAAGACAATTAAAAGTGTGTATTGAGCAGAGTGTCACAAGATAATAAAACGTCCAAAGTTACATTCTTGTAAAACTAATATTAAAAACTATGTGAACGTCGAGGTGTCGTTTCTGTGTAGGATCAACACGTAGGAAAAACAAACCGTGTAGATTTGAGAAGCTTCGAAAACCCAGATCAAAAACGAAAGAAAATGTTGCTGCGGAAATGACATTCTTTGGATGCCGAGACCCCGTCATTTAGTCTGTGTAATGAAAAAAAGATGCATTTATTCCGCCAGTTCATTGAAGTATACTAAAATGCATCTGTCCATCTATGCCATGGTCTATGGAGTAAGTTTTAGCACTGCAATTTTAAATACAAAATCTTGAACGCGCAATGCGTGGCGGGCTTATACTGACCATTGAAAATGTCATATCAAAATGTCAGTTTGTAGAAATAAAACCCAAACTCTGCGAGGGAATCATTATATAACTAATTCTTGCGAAAATGGGTGCATAACATTTTTCATAATATAAAAGAGAACATGAATTCTTATCAAGATAACAGTTTCATCAAAGACAACAATTGGAAATTTACAAATAACAACAGGATATAAAACATCTCGTACGCTTGGTTATTATCTTCCACCGAATATGCTAATTTTCCCCGGGGACTTCTTATATACGCTACTAAAAACCCTTGCTTAGTTCAGATAAGAAATCAACAGCCATAAAAGGAAACGTTTTTTTTTACACGGTGCACTCATTTACCTGTACTTGTCTAATAAGTGCAACGTAAAGTAGAGACCAATGGCTATTATTTCATAAATATATTCACTTTTATGGTTATGGAAATTGACATAATAGTTATTACACAATGAATTGCTACCGTTATATTAATTGCTATATGTAGCTCACATGATTACCTTAAGCCAAGCATAAGCGAAGGATACGATTAAAATTAATTTATGATTAGATTATGCACCAATGCGAATAGTTGGGCGTGTATTTAGTGTACATTATAGGTGAGAATACAATATGACTTGAATATATTAGACGATGAACAAATATACAAGACATAACAGAAATACCTGGCAGAGAAAAAGTTTGTGAAAACAGACGCAAACACATCTATGTAACTTGCAGTGCATCCTACCTGAATTGATAATGTTGTTTTTAAAGTGCCTGTGAAATGGCTGCTATTTTCACGCCTAAAATTATCCATTGTTACATAAATATTAATAATTTTTATGTTTCTAAGCAAGAATTATTTTTTTAGGTGAAAAACTCAATCTACGGTAACTTTATTTTTGCATATTTTAAAACGAGGCTCCTCATTAGCTTCTTATTTGCATACTGAAATTCCCCTTGTGACGTCAGAAGGGGAAGTCGCATGTCAGCTTGCATTGCCGATACGTGTAAATACGGCAAATTTCTTGTGCAGTTTTCTCGTCTTTGACTAAATTTTCATTTATGTACTTGTTCGTCGAGGAGAAATGGACCATAATGAACACATAGTATCAATTTTTGTTGCATGGGGTTGAGGTAGATGCGAAATATGTCCGTTCTGGTGTAGCTGGTCAGCTATAGAAAGCTATAGCCAGATACAAATCGAAGAAAGTATGGAAAGAACTCTCCTAGGGTGGTTCCAAGTATAGTTTAACAATTATAAATATTTCATGGAATAATGACCATTTATGATGATTTAATATTTTAGTCATATATCTTGTCAGACAACGAAACTAAAGCACTAGTTGCATGACCGTATCTGCAACAGTATCCAGTACATTAAAGTTAGGTATAGTAATATAGTTCAATTAATTAATCATAACTGTGGATTATCTAAAAGCCTAATGTCATTAAGATTTTTGATTAGTAGTACTCAAGATATTTATGGAGCACCTAAAAATTGGTTGATTTATGCAAATGAGGTCATTAGTAAACACAAAATTTAACCTTAAACTGAACATGTCATTGAGTTATGGCTTATCTATAAGCATCTACATGTGTATGCACCAAGTTTTATTGAATCTGATGCGTGGTTGTGATATTGTTAGCAAAGTTGAATATTGGCTAATTTATATGCAAATTAGGTAATTAATATACACAGATATTAAACAAAAACTAATTAAGTTTATGCATTATTATTCAAAAGCAACTACGTACCATGCTTCATTCAAATCAGTTGAAAGGTACTTGAAAACAAATGAAAACGCTTAAAATTGGCTAATTATTATTCAAATTTGGTCATTGATATGCATGCACTTAGGTCTGAGAATTATCCTAGAGTATGTACCAAGTTTCATTGAAATCTGTTTAATAGTACATGAGAAACAAATGAAAAAGTTTAAATCAGTTAATTAATATGCAAATTAAGCAACTAATATACATGGAATTTTAACCAAAGAATAATCAGGTCTGAGCATTATGCTAGAGTATGTACAAGGTTTATTGAAATATGTTTAATATTAAAATAGAAACAAGTGTAAATGCTTAATTTTGGTTAATTAATATTGCTAATTAGGTAATTAATATGCACGTAATTTCAGCCAAAAACTAACCAGGTCTTAGCATTATCCTAGAGTATGTACCAAGTTTCATTAATCTGATAATTGGTTCCCGAGATATCAGTGGAACATACACACATGCACTAACTCCAAAGACTCCGACTGTGACCATGCAATACACATAAACAGAGGAAATTTTATCTATTTGAGGATTCAAATAGTGATAAACAGTTTTCCTGCGTGTTGCGTGAAATCGAACGTTCAAACAGGATAAACAAAACTTATAGCGTCTTGGCTTCAAAACATTGCGTTGGATTCAACAATGTTAGGGTTTATTTCCACAGTTAATGATGTGATATGTAATTGATGATGGCCAATTATAAGGATAACTCAACGCCATATTCCCCTCTGTAAAATAGGCATTTCGGCATTGAACTATATAAAATAGCGAAATCCAAATTCAAAAACAAATCATTCATTTTTTTGCGAGATTGTTTTCGGGCATTCTGCGAGATGTCACAGTGAACAATGAAAATAGCATATGGTAGTACTGGCTAAGGGAGAATGAAAACTGTCATTCCCAGTTTCCTGTCATGACATGTCGTGTCAACGTCAACTCATTCAAGAATGCGGTTCAACTGTTAACCTGTTCGTTACCGTGGATGTATTGAGATGTGGTGAGTTTTGACATGTGTTAAAATATGCGACTGCATCCAATTGGACAGACGAATCTTCAGGCGCGTTATTCCTTAATCAATAAGGCAGAAGTCTGAATGATTGGGAAATACTACATAGCAGTACATTACCATCTGTGGAATGGTGTTCACCATAAGTCATTTCGAACGGCGTCTTTTGGTGCAGTGAGTGTGGCGTGGAAGGTAGCGTGTATGCCTGCCTTAGCGAGCGATTGTCGTAATAACGAACTCAAAACCTGCGTTTTATGTTGTGATAATGTTCTGTCTGTTTGCGTGTACAATTAATTTACCATTTTTCAGTTGCTCCAGTATTCATGGGTTCGCTTGGACATCAACATTATGACCTTTAAACATAAGGCGTGGAAAATAAAGCCATTGAACAAAGGGGATGACCTAATTGAGGGCAAGCAATTTAATACAAATTAGATGAGTTGTGTTCAATCAGGAAAATTTCCGATTCTTACTTTGCACACAGTGTAGTATACCTTCAGTCACGCAAAACCATTTCGATTACCGATTGTGTGACGCTCACAGTCGCAGTCATGTACTTTGTAAGTTTAATTTTTTCAATACATTCATAGATGACAGAGGATGTATGCCCAATGACTTCGCATGTAACAACACAGGATGCATTAAGAGCTACCTTCAGTGTGATGGATATGATAACTGTCGGGACAGAAGCGACGAGATCGGATGTAGATATGGTGAGTATGACGCAATGGTACATCGATTCGTTACTGACATTACGAAAGAACTGGGTGACACATATGAAGGAAATAATTCTATATTTACAGGTAGATGTGGCAGTGCACAATTTAGGTGTTCTTCTGGCAGTAATATGGGAGTTTGCATCAAGCTTAAGTTTCAGTGTGATCGGAATTTGGATTGCTATGATGGTGAAGATGAAAACGATTGTGGTAGGAAAAGTAACATTATATACTTGCTTCTGATGATTTAGATTGTCAAAAAACACGGGGTCACATGCACTGTACACATTTTTGTGGTAAATTGTGTCGAGTGACAAAATGGTATAACATTGTAACACCATTTTATATGTCAATTCTGGACTACTGTTTGACAGTTTGTCTCAAATTCAAAGTCATACAATCATACGACCATACAAAAATATGCAAATATTCTAAAAAACCAAGTAGAGATGGATGTCAAAATGATTATGTAGGTTTGTGTGAGGTATCTTTACTAAGTTTATCAAGTAATCGTGTATATATAATTTCGTTTACAGTAGTTTGAACATGTCAGAGATATGGATCCAGAAGATGATGCTTGATTATTAAGATTTTTTAACATTCAGTCATCTTGTATCTGCTCGTCAAACGAGTACTTAGTCATATTGAAAGATATGGCACTACAACTGCATTCATTAAAACAAAATGGCCACCAGTTGGCCGTTTTGAATCCGTTCTGAAAAACAGAATGAGTGCATCAAAGTCCAATAATGTCCAATTGTATGTACCAAGTTTGAACAAAATCCATCTGTAAACAGCCGAGAAAATGTTTATTTCGATGGTTTTTCAGCACCAAAACGGTCGCCATTCGGCCATTGAATCAGATCGTGAAACAAATTGATGTGCAATATGTATAATGCTATGTAGGATGTATGTGTGAAGTGTGAATCGGTTCAAGCATGAGGACAATTCATAAGTCCAAGTTTTCGGATGGCGATCGAATGGGGAATAATTGAAAGCACAGATAAATTTATCGATGAGCCGGGATGTGAATATATTAACACAAGGCACTATATACGAATTTGTAGTAAATTTAAATGCATGGCCGGATGCGTATTAGGATAATGTAGCAGGCACTTTGTCACAGAACGCTGGATACATGGTAGCATAGTCTACTATCAGTGGCGGATCTCGGGGGAGGGGGTTCTTGGGGTCCGGACCCTCCGTTTTTTTATAACTTAGTCTGGCGATTTTAAAGTTTAATCCCCCAAATAAAAGTGTCAAAATAAATCTATGACCTTTCTCACTAGGGGGATAAATAGGACAAACTAAATCAACAGCAACCCTTTTGAATGGTACATCTATCAGTAGAATCTTCTGAAGGGGGAACTTCATATGTCACAGAACGCTATAAGCGATCAGTATGACACAATGCAAAATACACGCCCAACAATAATTGCGCGAACAGCTCTGTCCCGTTTGCCTTTAAACAGGCTATCCCTAATGACATGGGCCACGCCCAAAAATTCACTAAAGTCTACCTTAACTAATCAGTAGTTCCGGTAACTCGCCTCAATACCATTCGCTGAAGACTCCGACTTTACCCACTACCACTCGCTACCTACTCCGCCATCTTAGCCCCACCTGTCTGTATTCATTCTGCCACAGAGGGCGCACGTCACAAAATCACTTATGCAAATGAAAATAAAGATACATAATAAAAATTCATGACACACTACTCAGAAAGTTTAAATCCATACAAATATGACAATCCGACCAATCACCTAATTGCCTATGCAAGACAATATATTACAACGTGGTCAGAGAGACATTGCTCAAAATGTATGTTTGTTTTGTTTTATTTTCAGGTATTTTATCTTTGTGCTATTTAAGTGTGTTGAAATGTTGTTTTCTTTTCAATCTGTGTCCCTGTCATTGGGTGCACACACATTGACGAGTTGCAACATAACAATGTCTTTGTTACTGTATGTATTTCTTGCAATTGGTCCTACCAGCACTTCGAATGACAATGCTACCAATTATGACATTCTAGTTTATATCGCGTTGATAACAGTGATATATTAATTCAGAATATCATTACCTATTTGCCATGAATCCTACCAGCCTAGGCAATATACCATACCACTCACATGTAACACACGACACAATAAAAGTATGCATTGTTCGCAAAGCAACGTGAACGTAAAACTAATGTTGGGTGTATATTTTATTTGTAGTATGCAAGGAGAAAAAGGAGTTCAGCTGTCTTGATAATGGGCGCTGTATACCCGTTAATTATCTCTGTGATGGCGACAATGATTGTAACGATGGCAGTGATGAAAAAGAATGTGAGTGTGTAATAATATCACAGTAATACTACATATGGGATGCATAATGTTCATGCGCTACCTTGAAATATTAACATATCATTTCAATACATAGTAATAATGCATGTTATGTTTAGTCCACTGAGTACTTGCACTCACATCGGTAAAATGCATAGGCAATCCAAACCAATGGTGTAAGGCATGTGACGCCTAAATTGCGCTGTGAACTCAAATAGCGGTATGTTGCATATGATACAGGAACAGTGTTGTGCTTGTGTCACATCTGAGTCGCGTTGTGTTTGTCTAATCTGTAGTGGGCATGACGCCTTCAAAAGTAATTTTACCTTTTTGTTGGAAGTATTTTTTTCTTTTTTTTAAATGGGTTACATGCTGCTTCTGATGACCAAAGTTTTAATAGAATGGCCAGAAGTACCTATCAAAATTATGTAATATATAAGCGGTAACTACCACATCGTCAATATAACAAAATAATGTGATATTGCTGTCCAACTGGTTTTATCCCTTCATTTATTTTGAATAGAAGTGAGTAGATTAGAAACAAAGAAATTGAGCCTTGGATATGTTGCATAAATTAACACTATACAATGCGAGAAGGATATGATGTATTGAGAGGTTTATTTTTCCTATATTTCGACCCTATTGTTTTTGTTAAGTGCTGATATAACAACTCGTCTAGCACTCCTTTCCTAGATATATTCGTTCGCTGCATCAAAGTTATACATACAACATAGCTAGAATCCTTTAGCCCCTTTCGCAATTAGTGCCAAACAGACTACAACGGCTTGCGACTTGAAATTGTTTCCGTTGTACGACTCGTTGTAGCCGTTGTACCACTTATTGTACGACCCAGATGCGACAAAATGGTCGCATCTCGGTCGGGAAAAAAAAACGTGCTGCTCCGATATTTTGAGCGACTGACGCGATGAAAAATAATTGCACGACAGGCAGTACGAGTGTTGTGCGACTTTGCACGCACTCATAAGACCCCGAACGAGTGTTGCACGAGTATTTTCATGTCGTACGATGATGCGTTCTGTCGTACGAGTCCGTTGTACCACCCTAAGACTATTGGAAGACCTGTCTTCCCCCTTCGCAACGTTGTACGATTTTTTTCACCCTCAATATAAGCTCGAGAACTCCTGAGCTTTCATCCCAAATACGTACGATTTTATATATTGCTTGCGACTCAAAGACACCACTTCTACAACAGGACGGAAAAAATATTTTCGAAAAAAAAAATTATCGCACGAGTGAGGCGCCAATTGTGAAAGGGGCTTTACATACAGAGAGCCCAAAAAACAAAAACAAATCAAAACTAGCTCCCGGCCATTATTGTCAACTGCCTCGTTTTCAGAACAGGTATACAACCTCGTTCGCACCTCATAATTTAGCGACACATAAGTATTGAAGTAGTCAGTCAAATGGAATAACAAGTTTACTGGATTACTGCTAATGTTAGAAATGTACACGAGTCATTGTTAAACCAATAGATGAAAGAATTAGTTAAACAATGAGCATGTGTTATTTTACCATAGGCTCTAACGACGGGACTTATTGCGCATCGGACTATTTTAAATGCGATAACGATAGGACTTGTATACCACCGAGCTGGAAGTGTGACGGAGGTGCGGACTGTGAAGACGAGGCAGATGAAAGCTCATGTCCCACCCAAAACCCAGGTAATTGAATATACATAATATATACTGCACTGTCAAATATGTGATTAAATAGCATGGAGGCGTGTTTGTTATGAGTTAAACTGTGACAAAATTATAAACAAATGCGATAATGTGACACCTTTATCTACTTACATTTATTCTTTATTGTTTGATTTTTGCCTGTAAGTGGCAGTGAATTTAATTTTTGGTGTGAATTAAATATGTGGACTTGTGTAAAGTGTTTTGGTGTTGACATCGATCAATAGTGTGAGACCATTATCTCATCGCTTAATTAAAGAAAACCAAAATCCCAGCGGTTGATTAGCTGGTACATTAAATTGGTGGATTTAATTGTCACCAATGTTTTTTAACATTTTGTTTGGACTATAGCATAACATAGTTTCGTATGTTCATTCCTAAATTGCCAACATGTATTTCTTTTGTTTTTGTTTCACAAGGCACTATTCAACAGTGTTCAAACTCTGAATATCAGTGTGAACCTGGGCATTGTATTCCAATGAGTTATCTGTGTGATCAGTACGCTGACTGTGCTAGCGAATCAGATGAAGAGGATTGTGGTGGTAATTTTAAAAATATTTGATTTTCATGAAGAGTGCAACGTCGTACCAAATTATATTTTTTATTTGCGTGTTTAGTTTCACTGAATTGAATATCTGAATTATAGTAATCAGAGTTCCAATGAGTTATGTGTGTGATCACTACGCTGACTGTGCTTCAGGATCAGATGAAGAGGATTGTGGTGGTAATCGTATTCTAAAAATATTTGATTTTCCTAAAGAGTGCAACGTCTTACCAAATTATATTTTTTAATTATTTCTTTGTGTGGTATGCTTTGTTGCGTGTTTAGTTTCACTGGATTGAATACCTGAATTATAGTAATCAGAGATGATGCTCTATTTGCAGGATGTGCTGATGACCAGTTCTTATGTGATGAAGCCTACTGCATTTACAAAGGATGGTTGTGTGATGGAGAACATGACTGTATGGATGGAACAGATGAGCTTGAGATAAACTGTATTACGAGTTCTGGGACTGAGGCAACCATAACAAGTATGCAGTGCTAATATAATATGATTTAATGTTTTGTTGATTTGATTCATTGTACACGTGTATATCATACACATGAGTGATCATACTCTTGTTTACTCAGACCCTTGCGCGGATGGGGAGTTTCACTGCGGTGATGAAGAATGCATCTATGCTGGATGGGAGTGTGACAGTGAACCGGATTGTTCTGGGGGTCAAGATGAGATCGATTGCCGTATGTATATATTTATGTACACTGCGTACTAATTCTATTTGTACTTCGTGATACAAATCATATTGTGGTTTTATGCAAAATTAGTCAACGTATGTATACATTTAGGCATTAAATTCTACTTATGATGAAACCGTAAATCCCGTACAGTTTGGTCAGTTTTAATTACGTTGTACCTCTATATTTTCAAAACGAGCTTTGAAAAATAAAAACAAACACCATCTGATATCTGGGACAAACGTATTAATAAGCAATCATTATCGATTAAATCAATAGTGCTACCAACGAAAAACGTACATGTAGATTGGAACGTTGATTTTTGCAGTTGTAAAAACATGCTAGCCTTTCGACAAATTTCAGTGACATCAAATTTCATAAATGTATTCTTATAGTGAATTATAATTGAAGAGATTCACACGTAAATTACGTAATACATGGCCAACATTTTGACGTCATGAACATTTTGACCCTGTGCGACTGAAAAAGTTCATAATTTTATGAACGTTACTTGGTTCAATGAAAACTACAAGAAATATTCCAATAATTTATTACATGATAATTTACATCTTCATATATTTAAAGGTTGTTTTATATTGTCTGCTAAATGGTATTTTCTGTCTTGCATACCAACTTTCAACAATACGGCAACCCTGCCACTAAAATACGCGAGATATAACAAAACATGCTACATTTGCTTATTCTCCTCAATCATATAACCATTAAATTGCAAAAAATGAATGACATTCTGAAGATTTGTTATCAATCAAATAGATTTTGCTCCATAATAATAGCCTAATTAATTAATAATTAATATTTAATCCATCTAATCATGTGAGTAGCATTGGCTGGTAAATTAGTGTATAGCCTAGGGGGCAAGCTGCATAGAGGCATATTGGCTCGAAACTTATATAATCATTAATACAAAAAGAAAAAAATAAATTCATATGATTGATTGATTGATTCATTTTTTTTTAAATTTATTGACATGTTGTATATGTAGTAGTTAAAAAACTTAAAACCTAACTAGTTTTGTTGTTCTCTGACTGTAGCGACATGTGACGATAGTGGAGAGATTATACCAAGGACTTATGTCTGTGATGGCGATGCAGATTGTACCGATGAATCAGATGAAGTCAATTGCACTGGTAATGTATACCAATCCGTGCCTTGATTACACTGTGATCTGTTGATTTTTTTATTAACAAAGGATCACTGAAATCTTGTTTAAAGCACGAAAGCCAACGAGAATTGTTTTTTTGAGTTTAAAATCGCATTCCATTCTCTCACGTCTCACTGATATTTGATAAGTTGAATGTTCTGTCGATTACAGCATGTTAACTAATCATTTTTTTTATTTAAGTCACTACACAAGACCCAACTAGCACAGAAGGTAAGTTATGTTTTTTACACGTGATATCCAATGATTTTAAATAACACCAATAATAAATATGAGGTAACATAAGGTAATGTACACGTAAGTAGCTCTATATATACCTGGAACACTTCGAACGTTATCTTTGTACTTTTTTGATGATCTGTGTTTTTTATTTATAGTCGGTCCATTTGTATGTCAATCATCTGGAATGACCGTTGAACGTGAGTATGTGTGTAATAACGTGGTTGACTGTGAAGATGCCAGTGATGAGTACGACTGCTTTCAAGGTAAGCACATCCCAATCCATAATTCATTTGTTTACTAATAAAAACATTCTCTTCTGTATTTTAACATGGGTATAAATAAGTAAATATAGTAAAGGCACTATACTAAGGATGAAATATTCAAAAAAATAATATGATTGTGGTTTAACTCTAACGACATCCCATGACCTTAGCATTGGGACTAATAGACATGTTTGCTAGTTAGTTCTGTTTTGTAAACAACATATAATGGACATGCAACCGATAAAGTATAAGGCTAACTCCAACAACCTATCTTATATTTTATTTAATCAGACGCAAGTGCGACGTATGTCCCGGATGTGGGAGAACTTTTGCGGAATTACTCGGCGCTCTCAACGGACACCAACCTGTACGAAGACTTTGTTACGCGTTACTACACAGACCATATGTTTGGTCGAGTTGTACGCGAGAATCCACCAGACTGGCCTGGGTTTATCGCGTACAGTTCTTCTCCAGACTATAGCGATCTGGAAGCTGTACTGAAACTCCAGATCGACGAGATGAATACACTCGGGCACCAATTAAATGATTTTGTCTTAGACTGTACATTTGATGATGTAGAGTGTGACATGGAAAAGTAAGTTTATTTTAAACATTTGACAGGTTATGTTATGGTGATACGCATGCGCAGATTAGTGTATACGACTGGCAGAATAAGTAAAAAAGTGTTTGATGTCACGTTGTTTCTCGTCCTCTCATCACAGTCGTGATTTTTTCGATTCCTTATTTGCAATACATTAATAATTATTTACTTTCATTTTGCAGAGACTTCCGTACTTTTTACGACGACCGTTATGGAAATTGTTACCAGTATAATTATAAAGAACCCGACGATCCGGATCAACTCTTATCTACCAAAACTGGAGTCAAATACGGTATTTTTGATCTACGTACATATGCAACGATATATGTATATCGTAATTAGCTATTCCATTGAAATGAACACATTGCTTCCAGGAGACACATCCTTAATCACATGAGATTTGATTAAACATGACACGTGGTAATGTTATGTTTAAAAACGCTGTCCGAGGCCACATCTCTGACATACTGGGACCAATATATAACCAATGATTTCGTATACGTGAATAGCAATGGTTCCCAGAGTTAGTACAGCAGTTCTATATCATGACATGGTTATATATCTTGCTAACTTGCGCATTTTATTTCATTGTTGTTCTATTTATGCATGGACTGTGCCAAGAAAGCGTTGTACGCGTCTGATATGTTTTACTTCCCGAAACACAAACTCATAGGATACATCAATGTTGTGCCGTGTTAATTTCAGTTCTTCAAGGCAAAATAAAAGATATGTTGTGAGAAATTAAATTCATGTTTCGAGAAAATTTATTTTGTTGCTGAGAAGTAACACTTGGCGAATAACATATGTGCCATCTCAGACTTCCAAAACTGTTATGTTATGTCATGCTAATTTGCATATTTAATTTACAGGGTTGAAGTTGACATTGTTTACCGAGCAAGATGAATACATCAGTGTGTATGGTCGTGATTCTGGTGCCAGAGTGGTGATTCATCCGCCATATATGACAGCCCTGCCATGGTCCGAGGGAATTACCATTGCTCCCGGAAAAATCGTGTCGATTGGAATAAAAGAGGTAGAAATACTCGTCGATTACGGGGTTCAATTTTTACTGTAGAATGAAATGAACCAAATATTTAGTACACATGTTAAGCATGAATGTATTTAGTTAGGTTAGGTTGATTTTGTTAGGTTAGTTTTGGTTTGGCAAGGTAATGATAGATTGGTTGGTTGGTGAATAAACTATTCTTAAAAAATGTGATCAACTAATTCCCAGCTAAATAATTTGCACACACTCTCCGGACAAAGTTGATGAAGGCGTCATGTTAATTGTTTGTCCAAAAGTTCAGTTAGGTACATCTCGCCCCTAAAAAAATATTTGAAATAATAAATGTTTGTGTTCTATGTTTGATTGTACCCGTCTCTAATATGCTGCTTAGCCAAACAAGTGTGTAAATCGTCCAATTATTTAACCAGACAATGATCCGAATCCATTGAAATAAAATTTAATTGACCAGACGACCCAAACAATTCCGATTGTTTCCTACTAGATCATTGTTGAAATCTAACTAAAATATTAAAATCATTCGTAGCTAAATTACACTCGTATTGGTTGTATTGTGAAACATAAATATTTATGACTGTTTAGTATCCCATCACATGTAGATTTAACAATGGTTTATGATAAATAATTTTAAACTCAAAACTACAATTTTTGAAAAGCGATTTATTCAACTACATAAATACTCACAATCTTCAAATTGCCGGTACGTAGCACTAAGTTCATGATGCGCTGTACAGTACCCTCCCAAGAAATATATTGCCAGGTATATTCCTAAAATCCAGATTTCAGAATACAAACTATCTGAACGTAACATTATTAGTCCCCGTTCGGACGCAGTCCGAAAACGGGGACTTATGTTTTGCCCTGTGTGCGTCCGTGCGTCCTTGCGTCCGTGCGTCCGTGCGTCCGTGATCACCTGTATCTCGAACATGCATGGACCGATTAAGTTCAAACTTCACTCATACATCACACATTATATGGGACATATGCACATGCATTTTTTTCATGATCCGATTAACGATAGCCGAATAGCGGCCACTTTAAGGCCGAAAATGCATCAAAATCGCACATTTTCACCATTCCGGACCCGGATCTCAGTTATGCATGGACGGATTTTGTTCAAATTTGGTACATACATTAAACATAATAGGACCTTGATGCACGTCATTTTTTTGGATCGGGTTCGAAATGGCCGACTGGCGGCCATTTTGTTTTAAAGAATTCAGTTCTGGATCCGTATCTGAGACATGCTTGGATTGATCGAGTTCAAACTTCACACACACAAGGTACATCATGTCACAAATATGTATGTGCATTTGTTTCATGATCTCATTAACGATAGCCAAATGGCGGCCACTTTAAGGCCGAAAATGCATTGAAATCGCACATTTGCACCATTCCGGACCCGGATCTCTGTTATGCATGGACGGATTTCATTCAAATTTGGTACATACATTAAACATAATAGGACCTTGATGCACGTCATTTTTTTTTCGGATCAAGTTCGAAATAGCCGACTGGCGGCCATTTTGTTTTAAAGAATTCAGTTCTGGATCCGTATCTGAGACATGTCTGGATTGATCAAGTTCAAACTTCACACACACAAGGTACATCATGTCACAAATATGTATGTGCATTTGTTTCATGATCTCATTAACGATAGCCAAATGGGGGCCGCTTTAAGGCCAAAAATGCATTGAAATCGCACATTTTCACCATTCCGGACCCAGATCTCAGTTATGCATGGACGGATTTCATTCAAATTTGGTACATACATTAAACATAATAGGACCTTGATGCACGTCATTTTTTTTTTTGGATCAAGTTCGAAATAGCCGACTGGCGGCCATTTTGTTTTAAAGAATTCAGTTCTGGATCCGTATCCGAGACATGTCTGGATTGAACAAGTTCAAACTTCACACACACAAGGTACATCATGTCACAAATATGTATGTGCATTTGTTTCATGATCTCATTAACGATAGCCAAATGGGGCCGCTTTAAGGCCGAAAATGCATTGAAATCGCACATTTTCACCATTCCGGACCCGTATCTCAGTTATGCATGGATGGATTTTGTTCAAATTTGGTACATACATTAAACATAATAGGACCTTGATGCACGTCTTTTTTTTCGGATCAAGTTCGAAATGGCCGACTGGCGGCCATTTTGTTAAAGAATTCAGTTCTGGATCCGTATCCAAGACATGTCTGGATTGATCAAGTTCAAACTTCACACACACATGGTACATCATGTCACAAATAGATATGTGCATTTGTTTCATGATCTGCTTAACAATAGCGGAATGATGGCCATTTTAAGGCCGAAAATGCATCAAAATCACGTATTTTCACAATTCCAGAACCGGATCTCAGTCATGCATGGATGGATTTTGTTCAGATTTAGCACAATGTGTTGTACATATGCATTTCGGTCATGATCTGCTTTGAATGTATATGTCACTCAAATATGAACGGAACGGGGACGTGTCATTGACAATGACTTGTTTCTTACAGACACGTGTTGATCGTCAACCAGCGCCTTACGGCACATGTGTCACTACCACTCATTACGAAACTGACTACGGCAAGTACTACAAGGCATCGGTAATTTCAAGTCTTAATTTCAAATCAGTCTTAATGTTAATAATTTGGTGATCAGTATTTGAAAACAAAGGTCTTGCATAGTGACGAGAAGCTTCGCGAATTCGAACAACGAACAACATTGAAGCCAACTATTTGCAGAATGTGTAAAATAATATTAAACTAAAATATTGCTTGATTTTAATTGCTATACTCCATTCCTTATTCTAAAGTTATGTGCTCAAAATGTCCTGCCGTTCAAAAAAAAAAAAAAAAAAAAAAAAAACACCGTTCAAAAAAAAAAACACCGGCGATTTTCGAATTTTAATCACATAGGCATGCGAAGAATCGTGCATACAGGATAGAATTATGGAATACTGTGGGTGTGTAGATACTATGTTAAGGAATGCTACTCGATGTATGCTATTGAATCGCACTCAGGGTAAGTTGTAGCTACGTAACTTAGTGTTGACCTAAACTTCACAGCCATTTTCGATAGATTGTTCTAAATAGTTACCAATGCGTGTTCTTTAAAATTATTTCCTTAGATTTGTTTTACACATATGACGTAATTGTCATTGCACTTCTGATGTCATACATTGGGTATATTTAACAGATACGTGCAGGCAATTGATGTACTTCGGTGTTCAGCATAAAATATTGGGATGTGAATGTCCAGAAGCGTGCAGGTAAGTGAAATAATGTTATGGTGACTTGTATAATTAAAGATATAGTACAAATTCGTTTCATTTCATAGAACTAACAGCATTGCAATTGCTGAGCTTGTGATTCTGATAAAACTTATTGCGCGGCCAATCAATCGACGATAGAACAACGTTTTGGTACACCTGTTTCTTTTAAACACTTAAGAGAACGGTTTTACCATACTCATCGACAACGTCAGTTGGTTGTGTTCGCTACAACTCATTAGTTTATTAGTTTACAATGCTGCCTATCTACTTAGTGATTTGTTAGTCTATGGTTGCGTTCTGTATCGTTGTGCATAACTTTCATAGACAGGATTTTAGCAGGCTACCAATAAATAACATGATGCTGTCCCGGGAACTTACTGTCCCACATCGCCTTGAAAAATGTTTATAAACAGCGTGACATTCTAAACGGTACACCGAATTGTGACATCGTTGTTACATATAATTCGTATCGAATTAGTGTGATTTTTTTGCCTCTCACCAGCCATTTTGAGTACACTCGGATCAAAGGCTATGTCAGGCGGGAAACATTGAATGTTATAGGAAAATGTCACGTTTTTTTCCGACCTGTGTGTTGTATAGAAGTTATATCATTTCTTTGTGTGATAATATCTTCTATATGCTAGAATCGTCAATACGAACCAATGTCCTTCTAATATGTTGCCAGTGTTAGTGACTTGAATGCATGTCTTAACATTTCGTGCTATGATTTTCAGAGAACGTTACTATGAAACATCTATATCACAATCTCTTTGGCCATCAAATACCTACTTGGTAAGTAACCCAGGGTAACTGCGTGAAATAATTCAATATATATATGATATAATGCTTGTGCCTGTCAACAAATCCTGTTCCATAACTAATTCTTAGAACTCTTAAAATGTATGTAGAGTTAATATTTTGTTAGGATTCCTGTTACATATAATAAAAGTTGTTCTTGATTTGTGTATTATGGCTGTAAAAAATGAATGTGTATAACTAAACGTCCGCCCTCAAATGGCACTTGTACTATCAAAAATAAATATAATACGTTGTTTTCCTTCTGTCAGAAACACTTACTGAAACATATACATGCAGAGAACCCGAAAACGCTGAATATTAATGATCTAGAAACCGTAAGGTGAGAATGTTAGGTTTTATATAAATCCTAAGTATATATATGGTTTTCTAATTACTTGAGTGATTGTGTCTGCCTTAGCGAATGAGGTTGGTAAGAGAAAGTACCAAGTATTAAACTGTCCCGAAAAACGTGTGGAATGTACGAAGAGCCGCATCAATAATATATTTTGTGTAATTTGTAGGCAAAATATCATTCGTCTTGAGCTCTACTTTGACGAGTTGAATTTTGAATTAATTACCGAGAAGCCAGAGGTTTCGGTAAGTATATTAGTATAATAATGATTGTATTATTCCACGTCCGACAATCGAAATTGTTTGTCCCTAAAAGATCATAAATTCTACAGCTCATCAAAGATGTGCATCTGGTGAGCCTTACAGTGTGTTGTATACCAGAGCTTGCGCTATCAGCCAAACCCATTCTGCATTAAATCAAGTTTCAACTCTGAAAATGGTGGCAGTTTTAGGAGTTTGCTCAAATATCTGCCATATTATTTAGTGAAATGGTTAATCAATGAAAATATTCGCTTTGTGGTAACGTTTTGGAGCTGTGGCACAATGCCAATCTTGCCATGTTGATATTAATCAATAACGCACACAGCGAGTGATACCTTGTGTATAGCCCAAACAGTATATTAAAACAATTTGTAAAATAAAAACATAATTTCTATTAGCATCCCTTAATTTTAGAACGGTCATTAGCAACCAACGCGGCCTTTGCAACCCGCACATTTGAGAACGGTATATTGTCCATCCACGCTCTGTGTACACTGAATAGCATTTCTTGGAATTTTCAATTTATCATTTTCAGGAAGAGACGTTATTGAGCAGCATTGGTGGTAGTCTTGGACTTTACTGTGGATTTTCGTTCTTAACTATCGTTGAGTTTATTCAGTTTGCCTTTGATCTAGTCAAGCTGACCTACATTCGTCATATTTCCAGAAGAATAAAGCCTGTAGCGTTGACAACTTAAGAAGTCCGAGAAGCCTGGTAAACCTTAACCCTACCCTGCAACCTGAGAAGTAGTGTCGATTACTCCCATCTCTCAACAAACTGTCCGGGACTTGACAATGACATAAATCGTTTTGTAAAACATTTTCTATTCGTCATTAATGCACAATTAGTAAAAAAAAATCCTGATGCATTATGAAAAGTATTTTTTTTAAACAATTTAAAGTGTATGTTTTGTTGTATGCACATGCTTATAAATGGCGGCCAGTTTAGTACTGGAAATTCTTCACAAAGTCAATCATCTTATAAATTTCGTGCATGGATGGATTTCATTCAACCTTGGTTTATATCTTGAACATCATAAAACCGTAGTTCATAACATTTTGTT
Source organism: Saccoglossus kowalevskii (assembly GCF_978046115.1). Taxonomy (NCBI): domain Eukaryota; kingdom Metazoa; phylum Hemichordata; class Enteropneusta; family Harrimaniidae; genus Saccoglossus; species Saccoglossus kowalevskii. The sequence goes on along the minus strand of NC_140646.1, from coordinate 23,016,768 downwards.
GCACACATCAGTTCATTATTTTACTTTTAACGGCCCTATTCCTGCGCCATATTTGACATGTTCACACTAATTCAAACATTACACCTACGTCGTACAGAATATGTCGGGCATTTTATACATTCTTAGTATTTTGCGAAGATGTATTCTAAGAAATAATTTCACATACCCTATACGATATTATAATAATATTTGCGGGAACGCAGTAATATTTCATATTCACGTTAATGTAGTAATTTATAATAAGCCACTAATTTATTTATGGAATGTAGTATTTTGAGATTCAAAATATGAAGTCATTTAAATATTCTCTGGTTTCCTTTTTATAAATAATTCAATGTTTTATAAAATATAAACATTACCACAGAATAGTTTAGATGATATAATACAACTTATACACAATATGTCATTGTTTCCGCACTTATCGTCATCGCGTTGCCCAATTATTGTAGTTGCACGCTGCATTTATCGTCATCATGTTGCCCACTTATCGCATTGGGTTCGCACATTTAAGATATAGCGTTGCCTATTTATACTATGCGGGGGCATTTATCAGGTGCAGCCAACGAGCAATAAATTGAAATACTAGTAGTCAATTCTCTGGGACAAAATTTATGTTATGGGCTGTTTGAAGTATGCTAATTTAATATAATATAAAGGAAAGGGGAGAAATTAAAAACTGTTCATAAGCTACCCTCCACCTGAAAAAATTTCCTTCCCTCCTGCTGACCAAATTCATCTTTCCCCTGCCCTCATTAAAAAAACACTTGTTTGCCTACTCCCCTACCGCCAACTTGCCTTTCTTGCCCTCCTGCTGACCAAATTCATCTTTCCATCCCCCTCATCAAAAAGCGCTTTTCCCCTACTCTTCTCTCGTTATGTGACCTCTTTACAAGGTCAGACAGCCGCTGCCGAGGTGTAACATCAACTTCGTACATTCATAGTGATGACAACTGTTCTGAACTCGCTTACACTTACACTGTTGCAGTACAATTTTAGTGAATATTCACAGTGACAGAACATTGCATTGCTATGCCGATTGGTGGCGTAATTCATCGATTCATTGGCTTCTGTGGGCTTCTTGAATACATTAACCACTCAGCAGATCAGTGGATGAATCGCATTTTCAGTTATTGATAGCACAAGGCTGCCTACATTTAGCAGATGTTATTTCCCCCAATGCGTTTTTTATTATACCCTTCCCTAACCGCCGTTTTGCCCATCCCTGCGATATTTGTTTACGTAAGTACCCTACCCACTAAAAAAAGTTTCCCTGTCCTTTTAGAAATCTGCCCTGCCCACTGGGGGTACTGATATTTCCCGCCACCTACAAAAAATAAAAAAAAATCCCCTGCCCTCATTAAAAATCACTTGGAACAGCTTTTCAGATGAACAGCTCCACTGGCTGCACCTGATTTACCGCAATCGTGTTAAGTATCGTAATCGGGTCGCGCATTTATATCTCTCTAGTTTCCAATTAATATGAGGTTATTACTTGGATACCTCTGTCAGCATCCTTTAAACTATAATTTTGTCATATTACCTCAAACCCTGCAAATAGAAGTTTTCATGGAATCATGGGACGAAACGGTGTGCATTACCGTTTGTCATAAAGGTGATTGACAGGTCATACTTGTTTATAACTCTGGAAGGACAGTTGGAATCTACCAGAAGTGCTGTTGATTTACATAACAAAGGGTGTTTACAACTTTGGAAGGACAATTAAAATCTACCAGGTGTGCTGTTATTTGAATAAAAAAAGATGTTTATGAAACACTGAGTTGCCTATGTGACAAAGCTGCTAGCAAGATCACATTCTGATTGGCTCATGTGGAAACCCAGGTGGTGTCCCTGAATCTGGGCCATTCATGCCTATAAATTGGACAGACTGAGGACTGTTGGGGTACATCATTTCTACTGTGTACCCTGTGTGCAGTTACTGAGATATTGTGAGACAAGAGATACAGGCTTCAATTATCATTCTGTGAGACTTGTATGAACTGCTCTGCGATCTCCTACTTTCAGCAGTGCCCTCCAGAATACCAGTGTTCCTCAGCAAGCAATACTCCTGTATTTCTTCGTTGTGGTGTTGAAGAAGCCATTGACTGTCGTCCATTATTACATCCTGGAACTGTGAGTTATCACCAATGCACACTTTCCTCGGCAATCCCCTATTTTAGTGACTTTATTTATTGTATTTTCTGTGATTTATTTCTTGTAATTATTTTGGGAGGTATTAAAGCCAGTAGCTTTAACTCGATGTTTTGGTGTAGGTGTATTTCATTTCCGGTACTATTGTCTTGTTTACCCGTACTAGCAGTGAAAGAATCTCCAGCCCAATGTGAGTTCTGTGGGTGCCCTCTCATTATCAATAAGCAGGCCTTACACTGCGACAACCTCAAAGTATGCACGAAGACAGCGCAGCTGGAGTATGGACCAACGCACAGCATACTTTGAGATATCCTCGTAATAACCTTATTATTATACATCTTTTCCCTCCAAGGATATACCATTTGGAATACCGAAATCCAAAATGTTTAGAACAGAATCAGCGAACTTCTTTGTGTGAAGTTCGGTCAAACTCTGGTGGCAGCCATGTTTGTTTTTATTATTAGAGGACACTTACGTGCGTAATCATTCTATATTTGGAATTCGCATTTCCTAATATGGTAGGATGACGGCACGCTGTAACTTATGGCGTTACGGTGACAGATGTATAATACATCCCATATTTATCGTCATCGCATTGTCTATTTAGGGTATCCGCACGCTGCATTTATCCCCATGTTCATTTATCGTAATCGGGTGACTCTTATATCAATCGCATTGTCCGTTTTTGACTCCCATGTGCGAAGCACAAAATGGGAGTCTTTGCAGTTAGTGTGTCTGTATGTGTGTATGTGTGTATGTGTGTGTGTATGTGTGTCCGACTGTTCCACTGCTATCTCAAGAACCATACATCGGTTTTTGATGAAACTTGGTGCATAGATGCTCTGGGCCAATGCGCAGATTTGATTAGGTTTTGGTAAAAATCCATGCTCGTTAATTACCTAATTTGCATGATAATTAGCTAATTTTTAGCTGTTCTATGACTGTTCCACTGATATCTAAAGAACCACTCATTGGATTTTGATGAAACTTGGTACATAGATGCTCTGAACATATGCGCAGATTTGATTAATTTTTGGTAAAAATCCGTGCATATTAATTACCTAATTTACATGATAATTAGCTATTTTTTAGTGGTTCCATGACTGTTCCACTGATATCTAAACAACCACTCATTGGATTTTGATGAAACTTGGTACATAGATGCTCTGAACTAATGCTAGGTTTTGATTAGTTTTTGGTAATAATCCGTGGATACTAATTACCTAATTTGCATAATGATTAGTCAATTTTCGGTTTTTCCACTGATATCTCAAGTACTAATCATCACATTTCAAATGAAACTTGGTACATAGATGTCATACGACACTGCACAGACCTGATAGTTTTTATGGTAATATCAGTACATATTAATTACCTAATTTGCATAATTAATTAATTTTCAGCATTTGATATAAGTAGTTAGCATTACATTTCAATGAAACTTGGTACTTACATACTCAAGGACTATGCAGAGATTGATTGTTTTCGATAAATATTTGTGCATATTAATCACCTAATTTGCATAATTAGTTAATTTTCAGCTTTTCCATGGGTATCTCAAGTACTAATCATCGCATTTCAATGAAACTTGGTACATAGATCCTTTAGGACTATGCAGAGACCTGATTAGTTTTAGGGTAAATAATTGTGCATATTAATTACCTAATTTGCATAATTAATTTTCAGCTTTTCTACTGATATCTAAAGTACTAATCATTTACATTTCAATGAATCTAGAATTATGCAGACCCAATTAGTTTCCGGTAAATATTTGTGCATATTAATCACCTAATTTGCATAATTAACCAACTTTCACACTGATATCTCAGGTACTATACATCACATATCAATGAATGTACATGGATGCTGTAGGACAATAGACAGACCTGAATAATTGTGGGTTACAATCTGTACATATTAATTACCTAATTTGCATAATTAACCAATTTTAAGCTTTCACACTGATATCTAAAGTACCGTAAAAACTCCAAAATTTCGACCGGTTTTAAATAATTGGCGTTAGAAATGTGACATGTTTTTAGAGTCGTGGCCGACTTGTAACTCAAAATCTAAACAAAGTCATCAATCAGTGAGTATTATGACAAGCAAAACAAAACATCAAGACGCGCAGAAGAGGTCAGCACAAAACTAATAGGTCAAAAGACAAAGCTGTCTCGCACTACCTAGGAAAACTTGCGAATGTTCGAAGTACAGGTACCCATTGGACAAAAGATACATGGAAGTTTAGCAAACTATCTCCCCGACCCAGTGCAATGTATCCGGTTAGAATCAAAGCTCACGTGTCCCTTATTTGAGGGACCAAATTCTGCCGTAAATTCGCCCTTGGATTAAAAAATAAAATGGGATTTAAGAAAATAAAATGGGACTTTTAAGGTGTATTTTGGCGTCATTTTTCGGACATTTCAATCAATCCTGCCGGCTAAAATAGAGTCTAAGTTTTACCGTAGTCATTGACGTCTGTCTATTCAAGAGTACACGTGTATGATTTTTATCGTGACTAGCGTGAGCGGGTAAGCTTCCTTTCGAGAATGAGCTGTTATCACTGTGAACAATGTTAAATTATTCTTCAGATGACCAGTTTGTTTTTTAAAAACAACTAATTTTTTTATTTAAAAAAAAATCATGCCGTTTTCGCATCAAAATCCAAGCCAAAATATCGTACTACAACATCAATCTCTTCGCATTGCGTTCAATAACATTAACATATTTAAATAAGCTATGGTAATTTGAACACGTTGGCATCATCCAGCTTTTGATTGGTTAATTAGCGATTTGACCTATTTGACCTAAGAGAACATGGCGGATATCCTACAGCATCAAACGTTTATACGAGACCGGAATCATTCGCTTACGATGAAACTTAGTTGACTTTTATTTGTATTTCATAACCATTCAACAAATTTATTTTGTGTACATTATTATAATCACTACTGAGTACAGTAATAATCAACAATTCAGAAACGCAGCATGCCGAGATTTTTGTGTTCGTTTTTATTTGAAACTTCGTTTATTTAGAATATATTTTCGTTACCAATAAAATAAAAATCTCTCAGTCAATCAGAAACCCGGATTCATGCCTTCGAGGAAGGTCCCGTTTGAACGCTCACATCGTTTTTTTTTTTCGTTTGGGGGAAAACTAAAACTGGTCGCAATTTTCGAATAAGAATGAGTCGGCAATTTTTAGTGGAGTCGAAAATTTGGAGGTAAATAAAACACCGAAATCCGGCAAATAAATAGCCAATCGAATTTTTAGAGGGGTCGAAATTTTGGAATTTTCACGGTACTAATTATTCCATTTCAATGAAACTTAGTACAAAGATGCTCTAGGACAATGTACAAACCTAATTAGTTTGGGGTAAAAATCTGTTCATATTAATTCCCTAATAAGCATAATAATTCATAATTTTTTGGTTCTAATCACATTTCAATTAAACTTGGAGACATAGATTTTCTGTTACATTGCGCAGACCTCATTAGTTTTACACTCAAATCTGGTCATATTAATGTTCTGATTTGCATAATTAGTTTTCAGCTAAGTAATTTCGAATTATATTTAATGTGTCTCCAATACTCTCGGCACATGGGAGTTCTTTCTAAGCTTTCTTTGATTCGCATTTGGATCGCAGATTGTTCGGTATCACTTTGCCCATTTTTGGAATTATTATATGTTGCAATATGCAAATTGATACATGTAGACTGATGATTTATTTATTATTGTACAAATAGCTTCAATCTAAGACAGGCAATATAGTTTATTTGGATCACATTAATAACATTACATTTCACAAGTGTTGTGATTGTAAATTTATGCTATTCCTCTTCCTATCGGTATCCGAGTTTCTCACTGCATATTTGTAAAATTATGGTCAGAGCTCTGGCCGATTCTTGATTTGGACTGGAAAAAAGAAGATGTCCACGATATTATGAGTTCTGTTCTGTTCGAGCTTCACAGATTACCCAACAAACAAATTTACGAGCTTGACACATTTATAGAAATAAGACACAAAGCTGTTATTCATGATTCTGAAATACATTACGATGAATGAAAATAGTGCAAGTGAATTGTCAAAATGAAGAACTCTGGAAATTAGCGAAGCCGACTTCCCAACACCAAGCAAGAGATTTGTCAAAATAAACTCAGTTCACACTTGTAAAACTGGTGTTCCTAGTCACTGCCTGGTTTTGATTCCTCGTACCGTTTGCCGTCAACTGAGAAACGGGTGAAATCTGGATAGCAGATAATGTGATGATCTGTAAAAACATGCGGTCCCAGAAGTGTCGGGCATGGACACACATTTTGTAAAGTGTTTCCACCAGGATCATGTATAAAAAGTGTTAAATATCACAACTCTTTGAAAAGTGATTTCACTAGACACACATTTTGGAAAAAGTTTCCACCAGAAATATGTATTAAAAAAGTGCTTATCATCGCAACCATTTGAAAAGTAAAACACAAACTGAGTATTGACAAGTGCTCGTAACAGGGACACATTTTAAAATGTATTTATTGTGCAGCTGAATAAGCGTGTTTATGAAATTCAAACCTTTCGTGAATATGTAGATACGATACCCAATATTAGTGAAAATTAAAACTTCAAAACAGATGAGTAATGAACTGAAACGAACAATAACATCTTTGCAGCCATTCCTCACTGAAATTGCCGAATGTAGTCTCTCCGGGCACATTAAATTCATGGGGAATAAAATAGTGGGACAAAACAAATTAAAATTATTTAAAACTATTACCTATTAAACCAGAGTTCCTCTATAGGACGAGGGAACTGAACCAACAATAACCCATATTAACAGGACAACATTAATTCCAAATATTACCAGTGTCATCTTGTACCCTCCGATCGTTTCTCTTAAAATCGGAAAACTAAAATATTATCAAATTCCAGTGAGTAATATTTAGTTATTTGCGATTATTGTTTCAAACAATGCGATATTTGATTCAGAAATATGCGATGTGAATTGTTATTGTTATAAAATAACGCGCATGTAATGTGAAAACTAAAATATGACCATGCACCATTAACACGAATTGAACTGCATTTTCCTGTCAAATTCTGCAACATTTCTATGATTTTATTTGGTAACTTTGATCTTGTCTCTGGGAATGTTATGGCATGGACGTTATGTAGTACGGAATTCTCTGATCCTGTAAATGCATGAACTTGAGTTTAATCAATTATCCCGCTCATAAAGGAACAACGGAAGGCCGCAGCAAATATCAATGTATTACACAACTTCCGACGCTGGTTCTATCAATTACACGTTCCACACGCTTCGTAACGGAGTTACACTATCATCATACCTTCAAGTTTGTTTAGGATAACTTCCGGCCCCTATCATCTCAGAAAATCAAAACACGAATATGCCACACTCCCGATAGTATAATTCCATTAGGGACAACATCAAAAGTTCAATGTAGGATAAAAACCTTAATTACTTTAGTTTTTTCTCAAAACACCCCCCCCCCCCCCACTGAAACTTAATTGATAAATATTGATCATGGCATCAGACTACATTCACCATTAAATACAAATTGATAATCGGACAGTAGTATGGCATAGCAGTTGGTTCTAGGTCCATGCCCTGAAATTGACCTCATTTGACGTACATATTTACACTGGGACCAAACTATTTTCTTGTCTTGGATGTGTTTTTTTCATTTTCTGTCAGTTTTGTCCATGATTGCGTAGAAAAATACAAATACTCCAAGATTTTCTTTGACTTTTTTATAGGATGGAAAGTTTTTGAGGTCACCCCCAGCCATAAACTAAAGCAAATGAGATTTTTATCCGACATCGATCTTTCGATGCCGTCCCTCATGAATGAGCGTGCGCACGACACAAGTTACCAGTTACTTAAACACGCAACATTCATTATTGTTCGTCGTGAACACCGTCGTTGATGAAAGTTATCTGAAAATGAAGAAGTAGCAAACTAATTGATTGTTCAATAATTGTTTTCATATCGTATTCAATGTATTTATTACATTTTTAAATATCAATTAAATGGTTAAGTATTATTAGAGACTTAGAGGAGCTCGTTTAAATTGGACGCAAATTTGCACAGGTGTGTGGTAATCACCATATTGGGATTCAACACCGAGGCTCCGCCAATAGAATAAGAGCTGTACAGAAAATGAATGTGATGATTAGATCACAGGGAATTAACGCCTGTTTAGCGCTGAGTCATCTAGCTTACTAACTCGAGCATTGATTGCAACACCTTGCATTTTTAATTTCATCGGTTATTCAACGTGTGACAGGTACATGGTATGCACACTCACAAAATACTAAAATTGGTAAATTTATCGATACATGCACAGTATGACTTGCTGACAAATGTGACGTGTGTGAGCATTTGTTTCCAATAAATACAGTCGATAATAAGTACTGTGTACATTATAGATGCATACCGTAGACGGCATACAAAAGTGTCCTGTATATGAACACTTATCTAATCGGGTGTTTAGATTGAAACATTGCATGCGTGTTTGTTTTTTGAAGTGCCTCAAAATAAAACAGTTAAAAAGAAGTGTTTTAGTTACTCAAATGAAATTGTGTACATGCCATATACATAAACACTTATAAAACATGCATTGTCGAGTGTTTTACCTTGAAACATTACATGTGTGTTTGTTTTAGGAAGTGCTTCATGATAAACCAATTTGGAAGAAAAGTGTTTTAGTTACTCGTATGAACTAACACGTGTATCAAAATGTATCGAATTGAAAACACGACACAATGTATTGTACAATGAATAATTGATTATGGAACTAAATTGAACATCATTCCCATGAGTCATTTCAATTTGCTCACCTAGCATACTTCATATGTATGCTTCAACAATTTACATGGTAATGTTATTAACTATTATTAATTCATTTTATTAACAAACGCTTCAGCGTGGTATTAAGAGTTTGTTTTCAGGAGTGGGTGATACCAAGGTGGAAAATGGTTGTACATATGGGGGTAATTTCTGGAATTACAATAGAGAGGGTTCAGTCTGAATTACATTTTGTAGTGTTTTCATGTTTCGTCTGATATTTCTGTGGTATTCTGCTGCTGTAACTAATGCAAGATTTGTTCTGAAATTCAGCGTATTGTGTGCACTCACGGGTTATTCGTTTTTTGCTGAAAACACCCCTATTTTTCAATGGTAGAGTTGAACCAGTTTCACTCCCACTGGGAAATCTGCATTGTTGCTTGAATGAGAGCTAATTAAACACATTTTCCGGACCGGCGGAAGAGTATGTAACAGCCAATTTTAACAGCCTGTCACGTGATTTTACTAAGAATGTTTACATGGAAAGAGGCTATTCCATTTTACGCAGGAATAATTGGGAGTAGAATATGTGAGGGATTGTATCAACAGAGATATGTAAACTAAAAAATAATATCTAACCTTTTTTGCATCGCTTAGCATTTCTGTTTTAGTATACTGGTTTGAAAATGTTGAATTGGCATGCTTTGCGATGTGTTTTTACTGAAACGCCCCTAATGGTTGAATCCCGGGTTTGAACAGCGCACCACGTGATTGTTTTGAAAACAATGGATTGAAGGATTGGCACGATAGGGCGCCGTCCGATCTCGGTGGAACCCCCGGATGGAATCTCAGACTAGTCTGAGGTGGGACGTTTCGAAGTCACTCGTCCGACTCCGTATGTCATCGTCTAGGCAATAACGTTCCTTTTACAATGAGATAAAAATAATTTCAGCGACACAACTTAGAAACATCACATAGTAACAGGCTCTAAAATTATATCTATTATAAAACAAATCAACCGACAACCAATTTGAGTTCTACGCGTGATTTTAATGCGTTCAAAAATTTTCCATTTCAAACTGTGCATATACAAAGCGGTTTATCGAAATGTATACTAATTAGGTAACTTGTCACTGATAAAAGTTACTGAAAACATTTTGAGCAATAGTACTAGAGTGAAATGTATACGTTCCTCTGCAATCTCCATACATTTCGTAACTTGCTACGATCACGGTAAAGAATAAAATATATGGCTACTTTCAACAGTTTGTATCAAAACCGTGTCTCAAAAACACTTTTATATCAGTTTTCCGTTTATTTTTTTTCATCTCGTAGCGATAGAATCAGTCAATTTAAAACTATTATGCGTGCTCTCAAAAAGCATTTTGGTACAATTTTACTGAAAAGACGAGTTTTCATTGCACATGAATATTAATTTATTTATTTCAACCAATCGTGTCATGTAACCCCCCTGGTGAAAGAAGTGATTATTTTCTTTAAAAATGATTAATGTAATCACCGATTTCATTTTTTGCGAGGCGGTGAACTATGTCATAGAGAGGGTTTGTACTGAATATGCAATATGTAGCGTTCTTCTGCAGTATTATACTGTTAGGTGAATTAATAATGAAATGCTCTCCATTTTAATAAACTGGATTCTGTCCACAGATTTATTGAAATTTTCTATTATGTTATGTACTATCTAAATATTCTATTTTCACTATACAATTACTTTTGTCAAATTACGTAAACACATGCGCTGCTAATAGAGGACACACGGTATCAAAATATTATCATTTCTTTTACATTACTATATATGACAATAATTTTTTTTTACGATTTATTTTTCACTGGGGATTAGTATTAAATATCCTCTCTGGCCTTATCTAATGAGTTCTTATCACTCGATCATTACATCAGTACATTGTGCTGCAATACCTTGAAAAGTTTAACCTCAAAGACATGTTAAACCTTTTAAGTGGTATTGTCTTCCAATTTTCATAAAAAAAATTATCATTTCCTCTTTCAAAAAATATATTGTATATTATATTATACCAGTATATTGATGGTGTTAATCCATTGATTTGATTGGTCCAAACACAAAATTTGCATATGCAATCCATGGTATATTGGCTGATAATGCACGGCTAAACTTAGTGGCCCTGGAACATGAATTGACTACAGGTTTAATACGGAAATACATAAAACCGGTATTTTTTTATTTTTAGGGAAATATAGTGGTTGAATTTTAGAAGAATATTGAAAAAAATACTGAATTAAAAACATCTGAAAAGTTATATAACTATAATATTGCTTTTTGTTAATGGTGGGATCCAAGTTGTGAGCGTCGGTCGTTGGGTGATTGTCGTTCGCCACACAAACCTAAACCACCGTCCCTTAACATCGTGAGGTGCCTACACGAACGCCAGGACGCTATGTTCTCAGGGTTGTTACTTTGAGATGGATTGCGAACTTCCAACAAAGAAAACATGATCTTTAAGTACAAGATATAATTGAGGGATTTAATGACATAAAAATGCAAAAAACTATGAGTCACAGGCAAAAATGTATGCCACCAATAACAACCGGTGTCCGGTAGCGGCAGCTGACAAAATTGCAGTGCACCCGGGTAATTGCCATCTGTTTCAAAAAACACGGGACAACGCAGGATTCGACGACGATATATGGTATTGTAATTCTTCACTATGGGTAAATAAATTACAGGAGATGATGAAGGTAATTTCGAAAGCTACAGATTTGTGCCGAGTGTACACCAACCACTGTATTAGAGCGACGGCGTGCAAAGTCTTTCGGCCGGAGTTGAGACAAGGCATATCATGTACGTGTCACAAAAACGATGCGAAAATCCGATCTTACACCATCAAACTTACCCCAGAACAACGACCTAACTTGTCAGTCATACTGTCACAAAACTTTGGTTATACCAAAGGTATCCAGGTCAGATGTTGGAACCGAGGTCGCTGTGCCGGTCGCCGTACGTGATACACCGCGTCCCGCCGCGTACCGCTGAACGTCAAATATCCACAGTTACAAGTAGTATGATGAGTCACAAAACCGGTTTATTTCACAACTGTACTTTCAATGGGCAAATTACAGTCCAAATTGTACAACAACCGGAATGAAAACGTGGAAAATCCGTTGTTTAAATGATCCAAACTGTACACGACCCTGTATTTCAAATCGCGTTGTGCGTCAGTAAAAGGTCAGAAAGGTCATCCTTTGTTATGCTAATATGTGTGTTTACGCTGCTCTAGTATTCAACGTGGATATGTTTTTTTTCATGTGGAATAAAAATTAGTTTGTATTCAATTTGAACTGTGTTGCGCATGTAATTTTTGTATGCATTCAGCGTACAACTACATACTATTCTTATAAATATCCATGTTCAAGGGCCACCATAATCATGATCTTTTAGTAGATGAAAGTAAACTCTTTTTTTACAAGTTTTATCGAATTGTCAATATACTGGTATAATATAATAGCAATAACCCCCGCGGAAGTTGGGTATACCACTTGATATTGCACAATTCACTCCATATATGCACTCGCCTGCGGCTCGTGCATATATGTCGTGAATTGTGCAATATCTCGTGGTATACACGCCTTCGGCGGGGGTTATTGCTTAACTATACTGTGTGCAGTATCCCACTTGAATTTACATAAAAAGATTCAGTCAATCTTACTTTCAGTTGGAAGTCATATTTTTTATTCAATATTTTGTCAGTTGCGAACACTTTGCACACTTCGGTGTTAATCAATACTTATAAAAGATTTTTATTTTTCCACTCACAAATAAAATATAAAAACTCTTAGTTTCTTTCTTATTTGTGACTACTAATGTAAACTAACCATTGTCATTTTGATACACAAATATACCTTTTGACCCTGAAACGCCCCCTACGTAGTACTGTGGAATACTTCATTTTCACTGAAAACATTTTTCCGCTAAAATAAATTCCAGTGAAAATGCCATTTCCCCTATACTCTTTTGAGACTTGACACAGCACAGTGAAAATTAGATCCACACGTAATGACTGAACACTTTTCAGCGAAAATAAATTCTAAGTGAAATTCTATGTGACTTCATGAGAGTTGGAAATGAACAAATTATATGACACCCTCCCTACCCCTCCATATACACTACATCCCCAAAACATCTTTTTACTAGTATATTCTATGTGACTTCATGAGAAATTGAAATAAACAAATTATATGACAACGAACGTAATTATAATTCCAGCCTCTAGTTCAGCACTGGTTAAATAAACTAGCTCGTCTTCATGCCAAGTTATTCATTGCCTGCATCAGTTACTTCAAATTCTATGTTTCAATCCCAGGAATTTCACTTGCTATTAATTGCATGGGAGTGCCAGTCTTTTATTTTCTATTGTAATGTCAATTTCTTGCGATTACTCGGAACATGGTGCTGTAACCACAGACCGTCTAGGTGCTGTAACTATCCTGGTATAAGCACCGGTTAGGCAGGCTTGAACTATGCATGTGAAACCAGCTGAGAGGTATATCCGACCCTATAGATTTCTCATTGTATGGTAATTATTTGCTGCAAATGCAACAAAAATCAAAAAAAAAAATATTACCCACACAGCATTCTACAGGTTACTTGTTCTATAGAAAATGTATACACTGACAATGAAAGGCGTACATAATTGCAACGAAACTGAAAAACGCGTTTCTCTAATCGTCTCTTTATTTAGTTTTGTGCCGTATTCAAGACAGCTGCCCCCAATATAGTAAATATCGATATATTAACAGCTTTTATTTTATTATCACACGTACGCCAGCTGACTGATCTGCCATCTAAGATTCACTCGTTTTGAGTTAGATGTAAAACTGTGCGATGAATCGACAACGTGCAATGTCATGGAACTCCCAGTTACACAAGTTTTAACTGGGATAAATAAGATGGAACAAAACTTGCTCATGGTGTTGCAAAAATGTCTTCCATTTCTGTGTTACCTTGCATTTGTCTGACGACTGGATCATGGCTTCAAAGGTTTTAGAATCTCATCAAATTTGGATCGCTTAGAAATCCATCTGATTTTTACGATGTACTTTCCCTATTGGAGGTAATGGGAGATATTTGAAAACACCAGGGATAGCAGAATTTTGAAATCACAACTCGACACACGGAAATTTAAAGACTCGTAAATCTTTTTTCCCCGAAAATTTGTAAAAAAAAATATCCACCAATTGTTTTTTTCTTTTGAAAAAGTATTTTGATATATAATAGTCCAATTTATACGTCATGAAATCAAAAATACATCATTGAAAAATAGAACAGGAAAATAACCATAAAAATATAAATTACTGTAGAATAATAATAATAATAATAATAATATCTTATCGTATTCAACTGTCGGCTAGATATCAAACGATCGGTGATTCAGTAAAACTAGACATACCAGAAAAGACCGTAGTGTTTTCAGAATAGGGTGTATTGATATAACAGTATTTAAACACAGTACATTCAGTAGTTCCAGTACAGTACGGTTTTCGCACATTTCGGCAATTTGTCGCACATTTACCTATTAAATTCTGTTTCGCCTTGTAGCCAATTTACATTCCTTCCTTTGCTTTCGAATCGCATAGTATCATCGCGCACACACGTACTTTTCCAGCGTAAGTAAATATGCGACAATAAATGCGCGATAAATGGACAATGCGATGGAAATAAATGCAACTTGAAATACCATGAATGGACAAAGCGACGTTGAAAACTGTGCGACCCAATGGGCGATGGGAAGCACGTTGACAATAAATGAGCGACCCGATTGCAATAAATGTACAATGCGGTGGAGATAAGTGCAGCGTTCGAATGCCCTGACATGAGCAACGCGATGGTGATAAATGCAATGTGTGAATACCGTAAATGGGCGATGACGATAACTACGGAACCAATGACAGATTGCGTACAAACTGTACTATACCATAGAGACTATTCTGTGATAATATTTTATCTAAGACTGCAGTAATTATAAATAATACTTTGTGACAGTTACCTCGAGAACAAAGAATACTTATTGATTATCTCAAAATATTGCATTTCATTTGTATCCATTAGTGTTGTATCATATATGACTGTATCATCAAAGTAAATATAATGAATAATAAAGAATAAAACAAAGTCCCCACACCTTTTCATTGTGATATTATAATAGTATGTGGTACATATATCTTACAATACGTCTTTGCAAAAGGTATATATGGAAATCTTCAAGACATATTTTAATAATATATCTTCGAATTTGATATAAAAAATAAAAATCATTCAAATCTAGTTGCAATATGGCGAGCATGCTCTGTTATAATACACGTGCATGTCCAAAAGTGTACATTTTGAACTTGAGGAAGCATATCAAATTCGGCCACCTTTTGTTGAATCGCAAAAGTAGTACAATAGGAAATGATCGGTCTGAGATATAGGTATACTGTACATGAAAAAATAAACACACAAGCGCACACTATAAAAAAATGTTGAGAGATGGAAGTCTATCGACGTGACTTCTCAGGTTGCCAGACTCATCAGTTTGCCAGTCCTCTAGGTTTGTCAGGCTCCTCAGGTTGTCACGCCAACAGGCCGCAGTCTTCTGAAGATATGACGAATGTAAGTCAGCTTGACCAGATCAAAGGCGAACTGAATGAACTCAACGATGGTCAAGAACGAAAATCCACAGAATAACCCGAGACTACCACCAATACTGCTCAATAACACCTCCTCCTGAGTGGGAGTGATATATTCAAAATGATTAGTGGTTCACATCTCCCGGAATAGCGATTTACACAAGTACACCTGGAGCGTTGATTAACTATGGATTGAGTGACTAAGGTGATAAAATAGTTGGTAAAGGTATAGCTAGTACAATAGCCAGGTTATTGAAGCGTTAGTCTAGTTAGTATGGCGTGTGTGTTGGCTGCTAAAGCCCGTTCCCTATGGTGTTTAAAATTAAGGGTTGCAAATAGCAATTACGACCGTCAAGACGTAGACAACAGCTCTATGAAGTTGTGAAAATTTCGATTGACAGACGTGAAATACTTGTTATTATTATACTTACCGAAATCTCTGGCTTCTCGGTAATTGCTTCAAAATTCAACTCATCAAAGTAGAGCTCAATACGAATAAGATTTTGCCTACAAATTACACAAAACATATTATTGATAACGCCCCTAATGCTCTGTATTGGGAATACAATAATGCTTAATTGTGACTGTAAATGCACCCCTTTTGCTGAGGTGAACGCAGGCAATTTAATATTTAGAATAACATATACATACGAATGCATGGTTCGTAACTATGGGTTCTCACCTAACACTTTCTAGATCATTAATATTCAACGTTTTCGGGTTTTCGGCATGTATCTGTTTCAGTAAGTGTTTCTGAGAGAAAATACAAGTAAATTATATTATGAAATGTTACAAAAAGTTGAATTATACACATTCATTGCACGAAACAACTATGTGTTTTATTTTAAGCGACTAGCGGCGAGATTTCCAGTATGTCGAATACAACCATGGTACGAGGATTAATGAGTGAAGTGCACAGGAAATAAGTTAAATAAAATCCCTATTACTAGTATATTAAAGTTATTCCCGGGGAGTTACCCCGGGGTTACTTACCAAATACGTATTTGAAGGCCACAGAGACTGTGATATAGATGTTTCATAGTAAAGTTCCCTGAAAATCGTTTTATCATTAGTTAGTTAAACACATGAGCTTATTGATTAATAAAATCATTATACATCGATTATTGTTTCATTGTCTGTGTGTCGATCACGTTGATTGGATGTTTTCAAATCATTTTGTTTCTTGGCAGGTAACCGAATAGCCTTGGTTCATTACATATAAAATACTGTAAGAGCTTATTCTGTCGTTCTTCATGGAATAATAATGATCAATTACAAATATTCACAATACAAAAATGTTTCTAAAATTGGCCTTTGTTGCATAACGTAAATTAGTAGTACATTCATTCTCTGATTATATTAGTGAATACTGTAGTTGAGCTTATATTTGAATAATACGGCGCAAAATATCATGAAATAATTATGCGAATTATTCACTTTTATATTTTTCCGCTCTTTATGCAAACTAGTTTCTTTCAAAACCTTGAACCGTAGAGCACATATGACTGGTGTCTTTGTGCGTCTTCTGAACTTAATATTCATTCGTTTCATTGATTGAGCAAGAAAATCAGTTTCTTTCCTATATCTAAGATCAGCAAATTAAAAAGAATTGAATTATGTAGCTCTAAAAAGCACCACAAACCAGGAACGCAAGCGAATGAGAGAGTTTGGAACCCCGCATGCTGAGTCTTGGCGTCATTAAGTGTCTCATCAATTCATCGAAACCGATGTTAGAATACGTCTAAAGTAGCCCTATTACAAGAAATGCCCATGAAATTAATTATAATGTTTTGCGAAATGCTTAACTGCTGTTGCCATTTTTCATTTCATTCAAGTTTTTGGGTCATGGAAGCTATTTTCACCCTTGATGTGTTATTTACATGACGTATTTTCAAAAGCGCTGACAATGAATTTCGCTAACTGCTTCGTTTTTGTTCAAGGTGATGTGGGACAGTGAGTTGCCGGGACATCATCTTAATATAAAGTCTATGTTAATCAAAGCTTAGCACAGTGAGACACTGCATAACGAAGCGTAATAAATAACATGTTAGAAAATCAACATATCATATGGGACACAATGAAAGCTAATCCACCCCTTGATATGCATATATGTATATCACATTAGTTTACTTACTTGCAGGCTTCTTGACATTCACATCCCAATATGTTCTGCTGAAGAGCGTAGTACATCAGCTGCCTGCACGTATCTGGTAAGTATATCCAAAGTATGATTAATTACATTGCATGGGTCCGCGTATTGCACAACAAAACAGCCAGTGAAACGAATCACACATTATTAACTACTTAGAATCATCTATCAAGAAATGGTAATCTAGGTGAATATAGAATGTCACGTGGGAAGTGTAACAATTTGAAGTACAACTTACCCTGAGTGCGATTCAATAGCATACATCGAGAAGCATTCCTTAGCATAGTATCGACACATCTACAGTATTCCATCATTCTGTCCTGGATACAGGATTCTTCGCATGCCTGTATGGTTAGAATTAGAAATGAACAGGCCATGAAATCGCCGGTGTTTTGTTTTTTCGAACAGGTGGTCATTTTGATTACCTAACTTGAGAATGAAGAATAGAGTATAGAAATTAAACTCAAGCATTATTTTGGTTTAACAGCATTTTACCAAATTCGCGCCACGACGTACAAGATTATTGGACATGCAAAAAGAAACGCTGTTTGATAAATGTTAGTAGTTTAAATTCTTTCTTTGCATATTATTGTATGGTGAAAATAAATTCAGATGAATACACTAGTTTGTGGCAATGTATAACGATAAATGTGCAAATAATTTTCCTAATTAATAAATATTCCTGCTTTCGAATTTGCGAAGCTTGCCGTGGCTACCGAAAACAGAATACTTAGTAATTAAGCTTTATATGGAATGGTTGGAATTACCGATGCCTTGTAGTACTTGCCGTAGTCAGTTTCGTAATGAGTGGTAGTGACACATGTGCCGTAAGGCGCTGGTTGACGATAAACACGTGTCTGTAAGAAACAATGTTACGTTTAGTTTACTGTAACCTTAAATCGTGATTGAATGAATACCAACAATATGAGTATGAAATTAACATGAGATTGTGTAATACATTAGTAATATCAAAACTAAATTATGCGCGCGAAACATAAAATGTGAAATATCCAATCCAATAGGCAGACGCAGACAATATCAGAATCAACAAGCAAATTTACAATGCCGGAAAAAACAAAAGAGACAAGCACAACACAGTCAATTCAGGAAAAAACATACATCTCCTGAAAACCAACAAAGAGGTTAGGTATTTCGAAACGAGTGAGAACGCCCCGTCTCGTTGCAGCACCTGTCACACACCTCAAAGGAATAAGCCCGATGAAAAGTTATTTAGAAAACATTTCTCCAACCAACAAACTTACCCGGCTCTAACCTAACTTCAATAAGTAAGGAAAGCAGCCCATTGAAACTACCACTACAACAAACAGTAGTTCCAAATTCGGTTTTCCAAAATCGTCACTAAAATAAATTACTAAATATCTTAAAGTAGCGAGACTATTATTTGTGTTGAAAATTACGATTTCCACATTTATTTATTAATTGATGAAATGCACTATAATCTTTCATCTGACAAAGTCAACTTAACCTAGAATGCCATGTAAGTTGGTTAAAATGTAGATTTTCTGAAGGGAAGCAAGGTAGCTTCAGTAGTGTTTTCTAAAATCAACAACACAGGTTTAATTTGTGTGCCTATATGTTTCAAAGATTAACTCAAGACAAAGCAATGTTAGGATGTGTTATTAGTAGCTATCTGACACACAATGAGTGTTTCCAAACATTTGAGTGGTTTGTCTCCGCCCCTGTCTATTTCACAGATTAGTCATTTGCATATGAATGTGTCAGACACAAGGTCACACAGCCACTGAAAAAATCATTGATTTTAGTGTTTTCATTTGCCGATTTTATCGAACTATAGCTATCTCATTCCTTTATTGTTTTGGTTTCCAATAGCCTTACACATTTGAATGCCTCTACACATGTTAAAACAGACCTTGATCGGAAAACAAATCGCTTGTGCAGATAAACAAGCTTGAAAATCTTTGCTGTGACTTCATCGACGTTTTCTAGGAATTTATGCTTTTCAAAATACAAGGTCTTTAACAAAAAATAACGTATATTTATTGTCGTCGGATTAACACCAAATTTTCACAGCTTTAAGGTAACAATGAGAGGAACTTGAATGTGTCCAGACAAACTATTTCATGGATTATTTACCAATGTGTTGTGGTTTGAGTTGGGGTCAATGCGACTAAAACAGAAATTAAAATTCAGGACACTACTTTTCAAAACGCATTGCTTGAATAAAACTGCCCAGACACATTCAATTTACCAGACTATTGAACAACTAGGAAAAGTGAAAACAAAACTTCTTATCACCAGCATAAATGCGTAATTATTTTTTTTACAAAAAAAGTAATTTTTCACTTTTCATTAAGTAACGCACAGTAGAATGCAGATACGGGCATGGCAAACACACCTTTGAAAAGCTTGAAGTCTGGCGATTTCAAAAATATATACTTCCGTCTATATACGACGTCTATTTGTAGTCGTTTGGTCCCAATTAGAAGATGAAAACAAGTATGCAAATAATAGTCCCGCTACCTTAAATAGTTCTAATCAACAACATTTCATTTCTATTTCACATGTGTGCGTATGCGATATAACAGTTAGATGTCAACTATGAAGTGCTTTGGTTAATGGTGTGCATGCATCTTCGTCCTTCCTCTTGTGCCTTCAGTTGATGCATCTTGTTCCAAAGGAACTCCAAAATCTACTTCGAAACCATCTACATTTTCCCACTTCGTATACAGAAACTACTCTTGACAAAGTGGTTATTGCCTGTGTTTATATGACGCAATATAACAAGTATTGTCGTGCAATAACTTTAGCAATGGCTATGCTTCTAAATTTATTCACACAAAACAGAAAACGCTATATGGGTAGGTCAAAGTCGTGCCAATACGTGTGTTTATACCTCTTTTATTCCAATTGACGTAATTTTACCGGGCTCGATGGTAATTCCCTCGGACCATGGCATGGCTGTCATATATGGCGGATGAATCACCACTCTGGCACCAGAATCACGACCATACACACTGATGTATTCCTCTTGCTCGGTGAACAGTGTCAACTTTAACCCTGTGAATTGAATATGCAAGTGTAGCATGTACTGCGATGGAAAACAGATGTCTCATTCATATCAGAAGCTGTGAATGTCAGGGGCAAAAATACAACGGAATGCCATTGATGTATCTAATAAGTTTGTGTTTTGGGAAGTAAAATATGACGGACGACCTGCGGCCAATCATAGTGATCAATATTCTTCGTACAACTCTTCCATTAAACATTCCATGTCGTAAGCAACCATGAAATAAAATGTGCAAGAAGTAACATATAAAATCCTGTGTGAAATGTGTTTATTGCATTAACTATAAGAGTTGCCACTGACCTATATCGAACACCGAGAAAATACTGATCGGTCATGCCCGGACAGCGTTTTTGAAAACAAAATGTCCACATGTCCGCCATTTTGAATTAAAATGATGTATAGCAATGTAGAAAAATATGTTGATGTAATTTAAGCACAAAAATGGTTGTTAGTTGGCCTTGCATAATGTATTTGTAAAGTTGAAACGAGATCGGTTCAGGCCTGTGAGGTAATCGAACGCACAGATAAATCATTAAATGCGATTTTGTTTGAATGGGAACTAAACACATCCAGCTTTTATGCAAATCAGTTCATACGTACAGACAATCCCAACCACGTACGCTAATCAGTGTTGCATTTTCACATACATCAACGAGAATAACAAATTACCGTATTTGACTCCAGTTTTGGTAGATAAGAGTTGATCTGGGTCGTCGGGTTCTTTATAATTGTACTGGTAACAATTTCCATAACGATCGTCATAAAAAGTACGGAAGTCTCTGCATAAAGGGAGGTTAAAAAATCTTACAAAATATGAATCTGCTGTACATAGAGGATGATAAATAACGTGATATCAAAAACGCATGCAAAAGATCAGTATTAGTTTTAATTGACTGCTAACACTGTTTAATTATACAGCTTGTTATAGATCCGCCCATACATATCATCATTGCCCAATCCCGTTAATTTTTTAAAAAATAAACTTACTTTTCCATGTCACACTCTACATCATCAAATGTACAGTCTAAGACAAAATCATTTAGTTGGTGCCCGAGTGTATTCATCTCACCAGTCTGGAGTTTTAGTACAGCTTCCAGATCACTATAATCTGGAGAAGAACTGTATGCGATAAACCCATGCCAGTCTGGTGGATTCTCGCGTACAACTCGACCAAACATATTGTCAGCGTAGTGATGCGTAACAAAGTTTTCGTATAGGTTGCTGTCCGTTGAGAGCGCTGAGTAATTCCGCAAAAGTTCTCCCACATCCGGGACATACGTTGCACTTGCATCTGATTAAATATAGAGATATGTGTTAGCTTGATACTTGATACATTTGCATGTTATGTTGTTTGCAAATACGCAAGACAGGACTGACTGACTAATACGTATTTTATTACCAATGCTAATAAGGGCATGGGACATGGTTACGGTTGAAACAACAATTCTCTTAGCAATGAGTTACACCGCCTTACCACATGAACTGTTATCATTATTAATTGACTATCAGTTTAGTAAAACTGGCATCAATTTATTTACATCGTCCATGTTTGAGTACAGGAGACAATATGATATATATGTGAAAATATGAATTATGGATTGGGGTGTGCTTACCTTGAAAGCAGTCGTACTCATCACTGGCATCTTCACAATCAACCACGTTATTACACACATACTCACGTTCAACGGTCATTCCAGACGATTGACATACAAATGGACCGACTATAAATAAAACAAAAACACAGATCATCAAAGAAGTACAACGATAACGTTGGATTTGTTCCAGGCATAAAACCAATTTATGGTCACGTAATATTTATAAACGGTATTGTTAACGGGATATTTCAGAGAAAATAGCATAACTTGCCTTCTGTGCTAGCTGGATTTTGTGTAGTGACTGAAATAAACACAAACAGTTAACATACTGCAATCAACATAACACTAACACCAGACATTTCCATAAATCAGTTAACTTAATACAATCTACAGGACACCTCCACCAGGAATTTACCAGCCATTTTAATTCGGTGCGTTCTGCAGACACCAGTATGCGCTTGCATGGCTTGGATTGCATAAAGGTTCCTATTACAGAAAGTTTAAGGAGGCATCTCGCCCAGTACTGTTATATATATACCCTCAGACGTGTCCATCGAATCTAGCATGTCGTGCACTGTTTCACACGCCATTATCAGTAGAATTGTGGGCAAGATAACGGGAGTGGAACACAATGTGAAAGACAAAGACAAGTCCAGTTGGCTTGTTCGTTCTTAACGAGATGACGGTGGTCGTTTTGCATTAAGTCATATTCATATATGAAGAAACCTCGATGTGTTTTTGTTGTTGTGTATACATTACCAGTGCAATTGACTTCATCTGATTCATCGGTACAATCTGCATCGCCATCACAGACATAACTCCTTGGTATAATCTCTCCACTATCGTCACATGTCGCTACAGTCAGAGAACAACACAACTGGTTAGGTTTTAAGTTTTTTAACTACTACATATACAACATGTCGATAAATTTAAATAAATGAATGAATGAATGAATCCATCAATCATATGAATTTAAATTCTTCTTTTTGTATATAATACAGGTTGCCATATTGTTAATAATTGGTATACTAGACAATGAATGACATTTAGTGGACAATTTAGACAATATCGTTATTTTTGTTAAGCAAAAGCTTAGCAAGTAAATTCAACAATCTAAAATATTAAAATAACAAACAGCAACAGATAAACATTACATGTGTTCGTGCCACTGCAAAGTCAATGCCACATGGTTGATCTGCATTATTAACCATGCATATGGGCAATGTATCATGGCAGCGTCAGTGATAACTTGTATTATACCAAACCTTTCACATGTGTACACAGTAAACCAATTAGCCCAGTAGTTTCCATGATACAATTCACATCTTGGCTTGCAACACTTAGTTAAATATGTATTGCAATTCAAATGACTAAGACAAGTGTAACACTCATGATAGCTGTATTTTGTGGCAGCTACCCCCTCCCCAAGTTTGATAAATAGAGCATTGCCCAGTATTCTTCAATCTAACATTGTTGTTAAACCACGCGACCAATCACCACCAAATGTCAAATTGAAATAATCTCTTTATATACACGCTACATGTCAGATTACAGACTAATAGGTTTAAAGGTACTTTAAGCCGAAGATTTAAAAGCATGTAATGCAATATTTGGGAATGAAATGAATTATATTGCGAAAATTCACATTGCGTGCTATAGTTGTGTTTACTATATCACCTACCAGAAAACCCGTGGACATAATAAATTTCATTTATTACTCGTTAGACTTAATTACAGATTACAGCCCCGATGGAAACTATTAGAGAATATACCCGGGTCTAAAATGAACACCCTAAGGTAACAATTCTCTAAGAAAAAAGCCCCGACTAAGGGATCACCCCCCCCCCAGGATGATCTTGCTGTCGAGGCCACTTCCGTCTCAATTCTCCTATGTTTCCGGCACAGTCACAGGGACATATTTCACTGCTTGTTTGCATAACAAAAGGGGCAGATTACAGTGTATCTGAGATTCCTAGAAATCTAGTTTCTATGGTTAGGGCTTTCCATTATAAGGGTCCCAAATCTTGCCTGCTTTTGTTGAACCATCAGCTCAGTTTGAGTTCGCCTCGATTCTCGTTTTGGCGGGGTGAATAATCTCGTTTTTCACGAATTCATTTGTTGTTATTTCTTAGATTGCATCAAGCCTAAGTCATTAAAAAAGACTAAAAACGTGCCGACTATCCCTACGGCACATAAGATATGTTTATCTTGCCACTTGGAGATGGCAGTTTGGGACACACACATGTGTTGCACTCATGCTATGGTTGTAAACGGGACTCGGGATTCTCATTCATTGTCGCTCTAAGTCCCCAGCTGCAGCTAGCGATGTGTCTGATTCAATGAGTTGAAAATCTCCCCCTCCCCTTTGACTGAGGGGAACCCAGAGTAGCCACGGTCCGACTCCCTGCTCAATGTGGTGGGGTCAACGACTGAGGTAAGACCTTCTCAGCCGTCCATTCTGAGGTGGCGGAGGTGTCACTCGCTGTCTCCGAGGCGCTGATGGCGGGATTTTCTCCCGTCACGGAGTTAGTTACCCTGTGTGATAGTACCAAGGTGGGCATGCCCTGTTGCTGGGGGAACGAAACTGTCAACCACAGCTGGTACCAACACCAGGATATAGCGTGTTCCTGCTGGGGCGTTGATATTTATGATGAGTACCGAGGTGGGATCTCTACAGCTCTCAGGGCTGAGCTGGTCCAATCCACCAAAACTTCATCGGTGCTTACGCAACCCAGGTTGGTTGTGCAAGTACAGGAACAGACCTTCTTGTCTCTCCCTACCGATGTTAGCCAGGGTGAAAAAGGCTCCTCCCATGGTGACGAGTCGGCTTGGAAGGCTTTGCTGGTTGGCTGGGCTGCCAAAGTGGACTCCCTCCTCTAGTACGGGGTACAACGCAGGAGGACCAGGGGATGATAGTCAGTGGGGGATGGGCCGTGTTGCCCCTCTGTCAGGCATTGGGCCCGATGTGTCTCATCCTTTCTTTGTTCTTTCCTTAAGAGGATAAGAGGAGACAACTCACATTAGTGGGACAGGGGGCGTCAAGTTTTCCACACCTCCCTCAGGCAGGGTGTGAGCAGGTCTCATTGCCTCTGCTTCACCAAGCCACGCAGAGTGCCCCTATTTTTTCTTCTGTGAGGAGAGGGGTCCAGTGTTGGTACCCCTGTGCAGGGTGGTACACAGTGCCCCTGGCGGGCGCAGCTACGACACCCTCAGCAAGGCGGGAGTGTTTTGTTGTCTTTCACACCTTCATTGTTGGGACAAGCACAGGCTACCCAGCCAACCAGAGCCCAGCTGCCTCTTAACAATATGCAGTTAAGGACGCAGCTTATGAACCAGGCAGTGCTTGGCACAAGACTTTTGTTTTGTTTTTGTGGTGATCCCACCTCCCCTGATTTAAATCTCTTTTCATCAGCGCTCTCTACTTCCACTGCTGGCATGGAGACTACGCCTTCTGGCCAACTCCCCTGGGCACTTTATGTGACCCAGGCAGTGGAGGGGCTCAGGTGGCAATGGAGGGTGGTTATTGGTACCCTTCGAGAGACAAGGACAAGTAGGCTGACCCTTGTTTTGTATCTGTTCTGTCCCATGCCTTCCATTGGGAGAGCCAATACCCCATTGGGGCTATGCAAACCGTCAATAGGATTACACGATCAGTGCCACAGCCTCCTCCACAGGTTCCCCATCCGATCCTGAAAGCCCCATTGCATGGTCATTTGACTGGCACCAGAGCCTGCAAGTGCAACTGGGCGCTGAGGGCAGAACTTAGGCCCATCAACTTCATAGAATGGGTTTCCTTGGCTTTGGAGCATTAGCTCGCCATTTTAAGTTTAAGTTCTGGATAAACTCGCACAAGCACAAGGCTTTTCTGCAGAGTTTAAGTTCTTCACTTCGGCATAGTCAGGCGGCACCAGACGTTTGTATGAGTACAGATGGAGACTCCATATTGATTGGTGTAATGAAAGAGAGATTGGTCATCTCATGTTCTCTATTAGCGAGGTAGCCAATTTTTCTTGTATTTATTTGATCAGGGAAAATCTATATCAACGATTCTTGGATATCAGTCTTTTTCAGTTTTTTTTCCCAGTCTTATCAGAATCTGCTGGACTGAAAGTCTTTTCGCTCGAAGAGGCCGCACGCCAAAGGGCTAACAAGTCCTCCAGACTGGGACTTGCCAGCGCTACAACACCCCCTTGAGCCTATGAGAGAGGCAGACATGAAATATGTCACTATGAAAACCGTTGTTCTCTTGGCTCTGGTGTCAGGTAGGCGGCACTCAGAGATCGGAGCACTGTCCTTCGTGGACGAATGTGCCTCCTTTATGAACTCACAAGTTGTTTTGAAGATTCGAATGGACTTTTTTGCCAAAAATCTGATCTCAGGGCGTGATCCTGAACCAATCGTCATCCCACGCTTACTGAGCCCGGAAGACCGCCGTTTTTTTGTCCTGTCCAAGCTCTGAGTTGGTACTTCGATCACACCACAACGTGTCTTGGGGCAGCGAGAAGCACATGTTTGTTTGTTAATTATGGGTCGGGCAAGCAAAACCACTCTGCCTCGAATATCACCATTTCACAGTGGATTGTCAATACGGTTGTTGAAGCGTACACTTTAGGTGAGGGCACAGAAAGTGCGCGGGTTAGCCAGCTCTTTGGCCTTGGTGTCTGGTGCTTCCCCCAAACAGGTGATTCGGGATGGGTTCTGGAGAACGCCTGAATGTCTTCATTAACTACTAAATTTGCATTTCAGCCGTCGGAGCTTCCCAACCTCCGGTGAGCGTGCCACGGAGTAATAAATAAAATTTATTATTTCCACGGAGTTTCTGGTATGATTATGTAAAGAAACGGGTTTGTACAACCCTTCTAGTTTTTGATAGAATTTATATAAATGCTGCTATATAAAAACAACATCACATCACTGAGACCCCCCAGAAGTATGAAACATGGCGCACTACCGGTTTTTCTTAAATACCAGCATGGTTGTCAAAACAATTACAAACTTTAATGTACTCTGTATAAAATTGATGTGTAAACAAGTATCAGAGCAATGTGTTTGACGGTTCTTAAGAAGAAATATAATTTTAAATCACTAATTAAAGCGTGAAAAGTCACGTGACGAGATTATTCATTAGTAAAATAGAGTATAAATCATGCACATAACGCTACAATAACAAAATCATCGTTGAGACCCCTGAAAGTAAGATGAATTAAACACTTCTGGTTTTGCTATAAACCAATATGGCCACCGAATCACGAGACCAATTACAATTTCGAAACTAAGAACGATAAGAATAAGGACCCAAACTTTTATGACCAAATAGTTCTACAGTCTCATGAGTATAGCTGATGGTCTATTTATTAATTATTGAAGAAGAATTAACAATTAGACAATTTTTTTCCACCTATAACAAATTAGAACACAAATGCTTATTCAAATTTAATGCACGAGTTAATACACATGTTGATTCATTTTGCAGAAAACTACAATATTATTTGGATCGCGAAGTACACATAGAATTTATACACAATGTACATACGGCAATTGATCTCATCTTGGCCCCCAGAACAATCCGATTCACTATCACACTCCCAACCAGCATAGATGCATTCTTCGTCACCGCAGTGAAACTCCCAATCTGTACAAGGGTCTGAGTAAACAAGAACATGTACATATTAACAAGCATGTATATGATATACACGTGAGCGATGAATTGTATTTATTATACTCATAATATAAGCTATGCTCAAAAGAGAATCTACAAAACTTTAAAGTGTATTAACACTGCATACTTGTTGTGGTTGCCTCGGTCCCAGAACTCGTAATACAGTTTATCTCAAGCTCATCTGTTCCATCCATACAGTCCTGTTCTCCATCACACAACCATCCTTTGTAAATGCAGTAGGCTTCATCACATAAGAACTGGTCATCAGCACATCCTGCAAATAGAGCATCATCTCTGATTACTATAATTCAGGTATTCAATCCAGTGAAACTAAACACGCAACAAAGCATACCACACAAAGAAATAATTAAAAAATATAATTTGGTAAGACGTTGCACTCTTTAGGAAAATCAAATATTTTTAGAATACGATTACCACCACAATCCTCTTCATCTGATCCTGAAGCACAGTCAGCGTAGTGATCACACACATAACTCATTGGAACACAATGTCCAGGTTCACATTGATATTCAGAGTTTGAACACTGTTGAATAGTGCCTTGTGAAACAAAAAGAGAAATACCAGAAAGTATACATGTTAGCGCTTTAGAGGTGTAGAGATAACAACTATATTACACTGTAGAACATTGATGAGAATTAAACATATCAATTTAAATTCTAAGTTCAGCCAATAAACAGATTCTCCCCAAAGAAGTGGTGCGAACATGGACTTTAACTTTGGTCAATGGAAATATCTAATCAATCAAGTTCAAATTTTGATTCACACAACGAAGGAATTCACCTCCACTTAAAGGCAAGAGTCTAACAATTTCAGTGAGAATTAATGTAAATTGGTAAATATGTCACATTATCATTTTGAGCAATAGTTTACCCAATGACAAATATTTCCGTCTATGATCATCAACGACACACACTCCTGCAACCTTGCAGTATTCATTATGAATACTCAAATTACCTGGATTTTGGGTCGGGCATGAGCTTTCATCCGTCTCATCACTACAGTCCGCACCTCCGTCACACTTCCAGCTCGGTGGTATACAAGTCCTATCGTTATCGCATTTAAAATAGTCTGATGCGCAATAAGTCCCGTCGTTGGAGCCTATAGTAACAAAACACATTGCCCAGTAACAATAACTCTTTCTTATTCCTGACATTAACAGTAAACTAACAGATTACAAAAATACATTTATTTTGAAAATGTGCTTTGTTTCTTATTCATAACATCGAATATTGTATTTATTTCTTCAATATGATTATTATTTCAAAAGATATGCAAATTTTATATCACAGATTATAACGTTGTTTACGTTAAAAAAACTAACGTAGGCTATAAAGCATTTTCTACATTAAACTTTGTAATTCGTATGCAATTTTCAATTTTGATTCTTAAACACAAATTATCAAATATATTATAAAAATGTAATTAGGAATTTGCTTTATTGGTAAAGTGTAAAAACTATTTTTTACTGTAATTGGAACTTTCATTTTATTTCCTGTAAACTGTACCAGCTACACAACTTGTCTCTTATTTAGTTTTATGCCTCATTCAAGATGGCGGCCCCCATATAGTAAATATCGTATTTATTTTATTATCACGTGTGCGCCAGCTGACTGTGGTCGTCACCTGCGCCCAAGCGATGATAACAACACACGCTAAGAACGCAAAGGCTCATGGGCAGACGCTTGTTTGTAAACAATGACACGCTATGACCACCTGACGCATGCGTAGGTGACGACTCCCCCGCTTGAACAATTGCTAATTTTAATATTCGGAAGTGTGAGAGAGGAAATTTTGCTTTCAATTATCATTTTAATTTTCTGTTTCACTTGATTTAGATTTCATTTCCTATTTTTCAATACATGTGTATGACAATATTTTTCATTCTGTTTTATATGATATACATATATTTTTTTCAATTTTCCTTGCATGTGTAACATTGCAAAATTTAATGATGGAATAACTTTGTCCACCTCAAAGCCGTAGATTTGTTTTCGAAAATTCAAATAATTTAATTCAGTAGGCAAAAATAGGTAACATTCTGAAGAAATATTGTTGTTGAAACTGTGAGTCCTAACATAATTTCCAATAGAGTGTACAATTCACAAATATTTCCTCCTTTGCCTGGCAAAAAAGTACAAAGTTTATTGCTTATTCTAGGGAGATTCATGCGGTGCTCATTAACTTTGCATAAATTGTACTGTGCAACAATTTCATAACGCCATTATAAACAAAATCCCTCAAATTTCCACAAGAGTGTTTCCTTAAAATACTACAAACTACATAAAAGCTTTTGCAAAAATAAAATTGAGAAATACTGATTTAAAGTTCCATTTAACCTGTGAATATTAAATATTCCCTCGTTCCCACATTAAATCATTAAAAAACAATGGTTTTAGTTGGATGGTTCCATCTTTCATGCCAAATTCCTTCATTCTTAATCAAAAGCAATATCAAATTCATTTGGGAAAGAAGAAGAAAAAACACGTCCACTAAAAGGGCAAGAAAAAAAATCAGGTTAGTGAAATATGTTTACTTTGAGTACCCGCTGAATATTGTGCTTGTTGTCGTCCTCGACGTACGACCCTGTTTGGTGGAATTATATCCTCACTTATCAAATAGGAAAGTACGTATTCCAACATTCATACAAGTTAATATGAACTCCAGTCACTTGTTGAGGTTGAAACGGCATATTACTGATTTAGTAGCACAGCACAAATCATGTATTGCATGCACTAGGCAGTTAGGAGATTGCATATTCAGAACAAAATTTAGGAAATACGTGATTTACATGATTATTTTGTGTATGCATTATTATCCTGTGTTAATATTTCAAGGTAGTACATATAAATTATGCATCACATATGTAGTATTACTGTGATATTATTACACACTCACATTCGTTTTCATCACTGCCATCGTTACAATCATTGTCGCCATCACAGAGATGATTAACGGGTATACAGCGCCCATTATCAAAACAGCTGAACTCCTTTTTCTCCTTGCATGCTGTAAATAAACATCAAACATTAGTGTTACGTTCACGTTGCCTTGTGGACAATCCAAGCTTTGTTGTTCCATGTGCAATGTTTGAGTGATATGGTACATTCCCGTAGGCACCATGGGAAACAAAGAATGACAATTTGTATATAGTCACTTGTTACATACATAATATATTAACATCTCGGCTTATGTGCATCGATAATGTTGTCTGTGTCTCCAATTATTCTCATAGTTGTATGTACATATAAGTATATATAGATCACACAGACCTACATATTTATATTGTTATACATTCCGCGCGCATGCAGTCCATGCGTGTTTGGCGTAAGTGCATATTTTTGTCACTTGACACAATTTGTCACACAAATGTATACAGTGACCCCATGTTTTTTTGAAAATCTAAATCATCAGAAGCAAGTATATAATGTCACTTATCCTACCACAATCGTTTTCATCTTCACCATCGTAGCAATCCAAATTCCGATCACACTGAAATGTAAGCTCAATACAAACTCCCATATTACTGCCAGAGGAACATCTAAATTGTGCACTGCCACAACTACCTGTAAATATAAAATTATTACTTTTAAAAGTGTCACCCTATTGTCTCATTTCGTATCACGTCAGTAACAAATCAATGTACCATTGCATCATACTAACCATATCTACATCCGATCTCGTCGCTTCTGTCCCGACAATTATCATATCCATCACACTGAAGATAGCTCTTAATGCATCCTGTGTTGTTACATGCGAAGTCATTGGGCATACAGCCTCTGTCATCTGTATGCATGGTGAGAGTATGAAAGTAAGAACCTACATTATAACCTCGCCAAACACTGCCAGAGTTGCACCATGGCTTTACATGTGACCACGTTGCTACACCTTGCCCAAATGAATTATCTTGGTATCATATATGGCAAACAGAGGTGGTCACATTGGACCATGTGGGAAGCTTTGAATATTGAA
This sequence comes from Saccoglossus kowalevskii, assembly GCF_978046115.1. Classification (NCBI taxonomy): domain Eukaryota; kingdom Metazoa; phylum Hemichordata; class Enteropneusta; family Harrimaniidae; genus Saccoglossus; species Saccoglossus kowalevskii. The sequence goes on along the minus strand of NC_140646.1, from coordinate 22,984,717 downwards.
TCGATTGAGACAAGGTTGTTGCAAGTTGTTACAAGAGTGCCTATGTGAACTTAGTTTTGGCTATTCACTACAGTTGAATAATCAAAGACATCAAAATTTCTCATTTATTCAGACTTCTGTCATATTGATTAATACAAACATTAGTACTTAGATACCAGTGTCACGATCAATTAGATGCAGTCGAAGATTCTAACGCACATCAAAACTCGTCACATTTCATTATATCTACAACTGAACGAGTTGAGATTTGACGGGTCGTACACACTCAGCAAGTGTTTTACCGCTAATTTGAATAAGCTAATAATGAGATGTCATGTAATGTCAGACAACTGAAAAACTCAATTGATTATTCCAACGCCCGAGATATTTCAGTAATCATCCTCTCTTTGTCAGAAATACTATATGCTATTTTTAAAGGGGTGAATTCATTTGTTCAGTGTCATGTTAAATCTTATGTTAAGTTAACTGTTTGAAGACATTCCCTAAATAGGGGATGATTAAAGGCGATTGAGTAGCAAATAACGTTAATAATTGTGAATGTGAATGACATGAACGACCACATAAACTTTTAACCATATACTAATGGTTATTAAATGTCACAACGTGTATCCCTAAAAACATGGCAGCTATTCAGGTTTACAATACAAATGAATGAATGCATATAAGAAATAGAGGTATTCTAGAAAAGCACTTTTGTAGAAAAAGGCGAAAGCCTAACAAACAAACCCAAGTCACTTACATAAGAAAACCGCTAACCTTATTTATATGACTTTAAATGGTAAATGATACATGTTACATATGTGGGTATGGTAGACAGCGTGTTCGAGGTAAAACACTCTCAGTTGCGGACAATAGTAACTGTAGGCCATATAGTATTTAGTTTAGTTAATCGCACGAGTTGGAGTGCGTTTATAACTATAAAGGCCAAAGTTTTTGTAAGCATCTTGTAAATGCACGACGCCGAAGGCGAGTTGCGATTAACGGCTTATACCACGCATCTCCATGCATAAAACGATTAAATTGCAAGAGATTTTTAGTGACTGTTTCGGTTGTGCGTGAGATTGTGCCACTTCAAATTTGCATGAGAATGCTCTTTGAGATTCAAATTAGTAAAGCTCATCTTCGTTCATCGAAAACGATTGGATGTTAAGTGATATGACCAATAAGCCTTATTTGCTGAATGGTCTTTTCAAATAAACTTCACGTGTCAAAGCATGGTCTTGTCATTTCGAATGCAGGCAGCGCTCAGTGATGGTCGAATACAGTGACATCTCCGATGCGGAGTACAACGATGACATTGAGAAATTTTGCTCTCAATACGATGAAAAAGAAGATTTTAAGTTAACAAAACAACAAGAACGTCAACGTTTCGGTTTACCTGTAGACAATGAATAGATAGCTGCCATTCAGAATTCGCGAGTGCCAAAAAACACACGTAGATGTAATAACTGGGGAGTGTCTGTGTGGGATGAATGGGGCCGAGCTAGAAATGAACGAGTCGAGAAGCAAGGGGTAAGCAGCAGTGACGTGTTCACATTTGTTCCCAGATTATGCAGCGAACTTGGTGTACGTGAACTTTCATTTTGTTTGTGTCGTTTTGTTGTCGAGGCTCGTCGACAAGACGGAACAGGATATCCATCTAATAGCATGCGTGTACTTTGTAGCGCAATTCAGAGATATTTACGTGACAAATGCAAAAGAGTTGACTTGTGCTTTATGGATACACATGCTCGGAAATTTATGGAATTCCATCACACCCTGGACGGTGTAATGAAGAGTATAGACAGACGGGGAATAGGTGTTAGTACACGTCAAGCTGACCCATACACAGATGATGATGAAAACAAATTGTGGGATTAGGTTATTTCCATTGAGTCTGCTACAAATTTGAGTTATGTGGTCTACTTTTATGTGTGTAAAGTATTCGCTCTCCGAGCAGTCGACGAACATAGTAACCTTACAGCCGAACAGTTCGTACAAGGATCAGACAATCAAGCTGACTATATTGAATTTAATGGTAGACCGTGTAAAAATAATCAAGGAGGACTGTACGGAAAATCCCGTATAAAAATGTGCGCCAATACGGCGATTGTGTTGTTCAGTTATTGAAACGTTATTTGCAATGTATTTCACCAAAAGGTCCCTTCTACCGACGTCCACTGACGTCCAGCGGAGGGCTCAAATTTTCTAAACAGAAGATTGGAGTAAATACTTTACGACAATATCCAAAAAGAATGTGTGATCTGGCTGGAAATATTGTACATTGTGAAAACGTATTTCAAACTCGATGCAAATAAATGTCGGTATATTTACTTCTCAAATCATTCTTTTCATACTTTTAGGTTACTGCGACGACTTCGTTGACATATGAAAAAGGCTTTGATGAGCAACTAATCAAAGAACGCACTGGTCACAGATCGAATGATGGTTGAGAATTTATAAACGAACAAGTAACTCACTTCAGAAAATCGTATCTGATGCTCTCTAACCTCCACTACCGAGAGCAAGTACTTCAGCTATCGTAATTGACGATTTCGATTCCGTACCCAAGCCTAAGGTTGAAAGATATGAACAGCCACCGCCTGAACCAGTGACTGCAACATCACATGCAGAATTCAGAGAAATATGTTGTTCAAATGATTGTTAGTCTAAACAAATTAAAATTAAGATCCAGGACGGAAACAAATGTGTCAATATTGAATTGTAGTTTTGTAGTACTTTTTTTCCATAGAAAGTATAATTAAATTAGTGCGATTTGCACCCTCCTCGTGATTTGTGTGATTAAATGCATATACTTTGTTTAATTTGTAATGCAAATTGTAAACGGTTACACTTCTATTGATATGTTAATTTTAAACGCTACACTTTTGACACAAAGTGTAGCATTTACACTTTGCATATGAATAAAAGTGTGACCGTTTACACTTTGCATATTTGCGAATGCGTTGCTTTTTACAATTTGCATATAAATTCACCCTGTTTGCAAGAATAAATCGTTGGCGAGAACAATGATGCACGTGACCAAAAGTGGTATAAATGTTCTAATCCATATAAACTTATTTTTACGTAGATGATAAAGTGGTGTGTGTGGCTGCCGTTGCCCGAGCAACTGAAACTTTGCTGCGTTCCCGCGCTTTGTTTAGCCTCGTTCATTTATCGGCGTGCTATGTACACGTGAAAGACGTCTTCTTCCGAATTTTACTACAGGTCATACTAATAGGTACTGTAGTTTTGTTGTTTAGACTTGTTCCTGATTCTTTTAGTGCTTCCACTCGTTTATTTATCTCACAGCAGTTTTTGGTGTTGTGCGCGCTCTGTACGAGGATTGGGGCAGTCGCCATTTTTCGCTTTCACTGGAAGTGAAACGCTCGTTTCACTGCATCTAGTTTTCGTCTTTTTCGCTGCCCAAGTATCGTTTGTGCTGCCAACGAGTTTTGACGGTGTTACAATCTTCTCAATATTGTTCGTCATAAAATAAAGTGAAGGTTACATCAGTATTTTGCGTTGGTTACTGGGGCAGCTACAGTCAAAACTCGACAGTCAACAATTTCTGGTCGAAACTATAGTCATTGCTGTGAGGTCAAAGAAAGGAATTGCCTACACTATCCACTGCATCGTATCGTATACTAAGCTGAACGTCCAGATGTCACTCGGATAGACTTCGCTACTATCAAGACAATCAGTGGACACTCGTAAGCACTGTATGCAGCAGATGTAGGATACAGCTATTCTACAGAGTACTGTTGACAACAGAAGACTGTTACTTATAGACGCAAGATTGCAAGGTCCAGTACATTTGAACATTGTATGAAACATACATGTCGTATATAACATTTGACATTTGTGTACACAAGCTGACAGTGAATGTCATTGATTTAATTATCGAACTTGAACTGTGTTAAACTGTGTTAGACATTGAGTTACTTGCTTAAATTCAGTATAGCTGTCAGGTGTCGCCGCCAATGAGAATTGTGATATAGAATAAGACTCAATCTGCATACTGAGGATACTCTGCATTTATAATTCAAATATTTGTTGAACTTGGTGTAATTTTAGTGTCGTATTTAGGATCTGTGCTATTAGCAAGCTCGACATCTGTACTTGGCTTGCTCTTGCGCTCTGTGCTTTCCCGCTGTAGTCGCGATTGTTTGTTTACCGCACTCCCAGCCAAATAGTGAGCATATCTGCCTTTTGAAATCGATTGTGAATTAGTGTTTAGTCAATTTTGATTCAATTTAACCATATAGTTTAATAGTCTCTTTTCAGATATGGCTGATGAGGCCATCACACCAACAGACATTAGTCCACATGACAATGAAGTGCCACCAGAGGCACAGATGGGATTGAGTGGAATTCCCGTTGAAAGGCAAACTGAGGAAGAAACAAGTCAACTACGGAGGTCAGAAAGAACACGGAAACTTACAGAAAAAGCAATACAGTATAGAAGTGAAGTACTAACAGGTAAATTCTGGGAAAATCATTTTGATCTAATAACCATTATAGATAATACACAGAAACTTATAACTGAGCCAACTATAGGCGAAGAGAAATTGACAGCAGTCAAATTGGATATTGAAAACTGCTTAAAAGTATTGCAGGATGTGGTTGAATTGCTAGCATCTTTGTGTCCTGCCCGGCGAAGAGAGTACAGTGTTGGGAAAAGCTCTCGACAAGATTTCTGAAAGCTCCAGACAGGCCATCAATCAACTTGATAAAGCTCAAATAGTATTTAACAACAACAAAGACCTCATGTCAAGGTTGCATATCAAGCATGAGAGATCAAAAGCATCTTCAGTCTCCAGATATTCCAAAGCTTCAAGCAGTTCGTACCGACGTCGAGAAGCCACAGCAGAGGCAGCTGCCTTGAAAACTAAGTTGGAAGCCCAAATATTCCTTAACAAAAAACAAGAAATGATAGAACAAATTGAGTTTGAAGAAAACCAAAGAAGTTTGGAAGAAAAACGAAAGAGTTTACAAACTGAAAGGAAAATGTCTAATTTGAGACAGGAATTAGAAGAACAGAAACTAGCTGCCGAGTTGAAGGCAGAAGAAGCAAGACTGAAAGTGTATAGCGATGAAGAAGATGACTCTGATTCGATTCGTAGCACATCTCAACTGTCGAAAAAAGTGCCTGATCTTGAGCACTTGTTCACAAGTCCAACTGTAAAGAAGGAAAACGTACCTCCTGAGAAATGTGCTCCTCCAACGCCATACACCAAGAACATGAACACAGACAATCGAGCTTACCTGCCATCTTCAGAGTTGACAGCAGAAATGTTTTCCCGGACAATTGCTATGAGCCGTCTACCTACTCCTGAACCACAAGTCTTTACTGGAGACCCACTTCAATACCCAGATTGGATATCGTCATTTACCACCTTAATTGGAAGTAGAGGCATTCCACAGGGTGAAAAAATTCATTACTTGAAACGTTATTTAGGAGGCAAGGGAAGCAGTGAGTGGATTCTTTCTTCTACGGAGCCAAAATGCCTTTGAGAAAGCAAAATGTGTTCTTGAAAAGAGATTTGGCAATCCCTTCGTCATTGCGAAAGCCTTCAGATCAAAACTTGATTCAAACCAGGGACAACACAGGTTTACGAAGATATGCAGACTTTCTACAACAGTGTGTTGTGGCTGCTACTGAAATCCGAGAACTCCATATACTTGATGACATGAGAGAGAACAGGAGATTAGTACCAGAATGGTTAGGTCATAGGTGGAATCGTCTTGATGCTAGAAACAAAAGAGAGCGTGGATGTTACCCGATGTTTCGAGACTTCGCTACCTTTGTTATGGAGGAGTCAGAAATATTAAATGATCCTGTCGTAGTTTTTGAACCAAAGCAATTTAATGCAATGGAACCAGATGGTAATCATACTTACAGGAATTCAAATAATTACTCTCGTTCGCAACCCTCAAAAGGGTCGTTAGCAACTAGGGTTCAGACGGTTGATAAATCAAATGAATGCATATTCTGTGATAAGGGAAATCACTGTTCAAGATTGTCGAAACTTTTCCCAGAGAACCATGGACGAAAGAAGTGACTTTATAATGAAGAAAGGCCTCTGTTTTGGATGTTTTGGAGAAGGCCACATGTCGAGACAGTGCACCAAAAGGTGTGAGTGCAAGGTTTGCCATAAGAAACACCCTACTAGTTTGCATGACAGAGACAAATACTCAAAATCAGGTAACAAGACATCTGAAACCCATGAGATTGAACAAAGGGAAACTACCTGTCACAAAGTGTTAAGCGGTAACAAAGAATCAGTTTCCTCCATGGTAGTGCCAGTATGGGTATTGTGCAAGGAAAACCCAGGCAGTGAGATGCTGGTCTATGCTCTGCTCGACACTATGTCAGATGTCACATTTATATTGGACCAGATCGGGGAGGATCTACAAGGACACTCTAGCCCAGCAAAGCTACGTTTGTCAACGATGACTTCAAAGGGAGACCTTGTAGAAAGTCATAAATATGAAAATCTTGTGGTGAGAGGATTTAACTCTACGTCAAGGATTCCTCTCCCAACAACATATTCCAGAGATCAAATCCCACTGGACAGGTCCCACACTGCTACACCTGAAACTGCTCGTGAATGGTCTCACCTACGTAGGATTGCAGATCTGTTGACTCCTAAGCAAGACTGCCCAGTTGGTTTGTTAATTGAATACAACTGCCCAAGCGCTTTAGCACCTCAGAATTGCGTCTTAGGTAGTGGCAAACAACCATATGGTGTAGAAACTAAACTCGGTTTGAGCATTGTTGGTGGATCTCAACTTTCAGAGGAATTCGATGCATTTGGTCACACCCACACGGTTGTTAGCAGAACCATACATGCCCCCATTAAACCTGACGAGCAATCAAACGTGATGTATGTATATAAGACTCCAATCAAAGAAGTCACCATTGCTGACTTGCTGAGTATCGTGGAAAGAGACTTCAGAGATGAAGATTATAAGATTATGTCTCAAGAAGACATGAAGTTTATAGAAATCGTATCAAATGGTATTCGGCAGAGAGAAGATGGGTATTATTAGATGCCGCTACCATTTAGGAATGTAAAACCTCCACAGTTACCAAACAATCGTCAAGCAGCCATGCATCGTGCCATAGGCTTGTTGAAACAATTCCAGAGAAAACCAGAATATCAAAATCATTACACCACTTTCATGAGAGAGATACTAAAGAAAGGTGATGCAGTAATTGTCCCACATGATGAGCCACTGACATCAACACCATGGTATATACCTCATCATGGAGTATACCATCCCAGAAAACCGAATAAAGTAAGAGTTGTCTTTGATTGTAGCGCTCGTTACCAGGGTTCAAGCTTGAATGACCACCTTTTGTCAGGTCCAGACTTGATCAACCCCTTAATTGGAGTACTCTGCAGATTCCGTGAACACCCAATTGCCTTGACGTGTGATGTCGAGAAAATGTTCCATCAGTTTCGTGTGAAGCCCGAACACCAAGACTTTCTCAGGTTTTTGTGGTGGTGAAGACGAAGTCTTCACACAACCCCCAGTTGATTTTAGAATGAAAGTCCATTTGTTTGGAGCTGTTTCATCGCCAGCATGTGCGAACTTCGGCTTATAACAACTTGCCAAGGACTACAAGCACCTTGGAGAGAATGCTTCAGAATTCTTGAAAAACAACTTCTATGTTCATGATGGGTTGAAGTCGCAACAAAGTGTAGAAGCTATGAAGGATCTCATTCACAATTCTGTTGAGATCTGTGAAAAGGGTAACTTGCGGCTACACAAAATAAGTTGTAATAATTCTGAGGTAATGTTAAGTCTTCCAGAGTCCGAAAGAGCGACTATAACACAGACTGACCTTGAACCTAGTCAGAAGAGTTTTTCGCCAGAGAAGATTTTAGGTATACAGTGGTGCATCGAATCAGATACCTTTTGTTTTAGGTTGACATTAAAGGATCACCCCTTGACTCGTCGTGGGATTCTAGCAACAGTTGCCTCAATTTACGACCCCTTAGGTCTTATTTCGCCCTTAGTTTTAGTTGGGAAGATGATACTCCAAAGAATGTGCCAGGACAGATCAGATTGGGATGACCCATTACCAGATGATCTTCGTCCAGATTGGGAATGCTGGAATGCTGAGCTGTTGAAACTGAGTGAGATCAAAATTCTGCGATGTTTCATTCCAGATGGTTTGGGTCAAGCAGTCTCAGTACAACTTCACCACTTTTCTGACGCGTCACTTTCTGGTTATGGACAATGTTCATATGTGCGTCTGAAGACCACAGATGAAAGGGTACACTGTGCCTTATTCATGGCGAAGGCCAGAGTTGCCCCATTGAAGCCTGTAACTATACCTAGACTGGAATTACAAGCTGCAACAATTTCAGAAAAGGTTTCTAAGGTTCTCGAGACTGAAATGGGCTATAAAGACATGTCACATCATTTTTGGATGGATTCCAAGGTAGTCTTGGGATATATAAAAAATGATACCAAGAGACTTAAGATTTTCGTTGCGAACAGGGTTCAACGAATTAGAGAAGTTTCCCAGCCGACACAGTGGAAATATGTTCCAACCACTGATAACCCTGCAGATTATGCCACACGTGGTCTAACAGCTGATGAAATCGCCAAATCCAACTGGCTTACAGGCCCTAAGTTTTTGTGGGAAACAGAGGCTTCACCTCAGACTGCAGACATTGACTTGGAAATCCCACCAGATGATGTAGAGGTTAAACCGACAGTTGTACATATTGTACAGCAAATGAAGTTCACTAGCTTCACAGAGAGGATGAGCAGATTTTCTAGCTATTCAAAGGCAGTGACAGCAGTGGCAGTCATTGTTGAATGTTCACTTAAGAAACGGGAAAAGCTATTCTCCAAAATACAGGTTAGAAACTTAGCAGAGACAAACCTTATCAGAGTTATACAGCAAGAAACATTCGAAGACAGTATACAGAATCTCCAGAAGAGATACACTTCTAGTCATAGAGACGATCCTCTAAAGAACCTGGACCCCTTTCTCGATGAGAATGGTTTGCTACGGGTGGGAGGCAGATTGAAAAGGTCAGCCTTCTTATATGGAGTGAAGCATCCAATTTTGTTGCCAAAGAGAAACCATTTCTCAACGTTGGTTGAAAGTCATTATCATGGCCGCATAGGTCATCAAGGTCGAAGCATGACTATCAACGAGATTCGCAATCATGGATACTGGATTGTTGGGTGTCGTTTGACAGTGCCGTCCCTGACCCAAAACTGCGTTACGTGCAAAAAACTGAGAGGAAGAAGAGTGTCACAAAAAATGGCAAACCTCCCAGAAGACAGGACAGAACCCTCTCCACCATTTACCCACTGTGGACTGGACTGTTTTGGGCTGTTTATGATCAAAGAAGGACGAAAGGAGCTGAAGAGGTATGGGTTAATCTTGCGTGCCTCGCATCAAGAGCTGTTCATATTGATGTCTTAGATGATATGTCTACGGATTTGTTCATCAATGCATTGAGATGCCTTATTGCCATTCGAGCTTTGCGTACATTCCTGTACGAGACAATGGCCATAATCAACAGCAGACCACTGACTGTGGATGATTTGGAAGACCCTAACGTGCCCCTTCCTCTATCGCCAAACAATATCTTCACAATGAAATCTGGAATTGTCACCCCTCCACCTCCTGGAGATTTTGTGAGGGAAGATATATATGCGAGAAAGAGGTGGCACAGAGTCCAATATCTGGCCAATCTGTTCTGGACAAGGTGGGAAAAAGAATATTTGTACAATCTTCAGTCAAGGAAAACCTGGCAAGGTACCAAAGAAAATACCAGAGTTGGTGATATAGTTATGCTAAAGGACGAGAACATCTTTCGCTCAGATTGGAGATTGGCTAAAGTGGTAGAGACCTATCCTTCTAGTGATGGTCTTGTGAGAAAGGTAAAGCTACTAATGGCCACTCCAGACTTGGATAAAACAGGTAAGCCAATTTACAATAGAACTTTTTTAGACCGTCCAATTCATAAGCTGATTCTTCTCATTTCCTGTCATGAAGGATTGAAATGATGTTACTTCTTCTACTGAGTAGACGCAGTAGTTGACCTTGATCGTTCACATGTTTTACATTGATAAGGCGATATTTGTTTATTCCGAATACCTCCTCTTTTTAGAAATCATCTTGGATGATTTGGGTGGGAGTGCGGCTGCCGTTGCCCGAGCAACTGAAACTTTGCTGCGTTCCCGCGCTTTGTTTAGCCTCGTTCATTTGTCGGCGTGCTATGTATACGTGAAAGACGTCTTCTTCCGAATTTTACTACAGGTCATACTAATAGGTACTGTAGTTTTGTTGTTTAGACTTGTTCCTGATTCTTTTAGTGCTTCCACTCGTTTGTTTATCTCACGGCAGTTTTTGGTGTTGTGCGCGCTCTGTACGAGGATTGGAGCAGTCGCCATTTTTCGCTTTCACTGGAAGTGAAACGCTCGTTTCACTGCATCTGGTTTTCGTCTTTTTCGCTGCCCAAGTATCGTTTGTGCTGCCAACGAGTTTTGACGGTGTTACAATCTTCTCAATATTGTTCGTCATAAAATAAAGTGAAGGTTACATCAGTATTTTGCATTGGTTACTGGAGCAGCTACAGTGTGTGCATCTGCTTTGTGTTTGGTGATTGAGAGGTCGTTTTTGAATACGGAGCTTTTTTAATGGTATATGTTTTAGTTGATGTGCTGTGAAATTAACTATCATCAGCAGCTAATTCGGATATATTACATTCTCTATTCGAATGCATTTGAAAGAACAAGAGTATGTGGTTGTAGTTCCGTGCAACTTAAAATATCACAGACTACTACTAAATCGATAATCTATGATGGGACTGGAGGAAAGAGCTTCCCTGCACCTAGTAAATTTGAGCAGAATAGATTAATGCTAATCTTAATAATTATAATTTAATAATTAACAATTATAGTTTTACAATAATCTCGTTTTCCCAATAAAAATAGAGTAGACATTTTTACAGCATGATATTATTAATGTGCACTTTTTATGTGTATTACACTGGTGATTGAGTAAAATATAATTCATACAGTGTAGATAATTATGGTATAGTTCGATCTTATAAGTACTATAACATGGGGGGTGCAATGTTAAGCAATACTGGCAGGGTGCACTGAGAGTTACGTAGATGTGTTTGCGTCTGTTTTCTTGAACTTCTTCTCTGACAAGTATTTGTGTTATGCCTTGCATGACTGTCATATATTCATGCTATATATTCTCTCCTAATGTGCACTAAATACACGCCCCAATTATTCTCAATGGTGCGTTACCTAATTATGAATTAATTTGAATTCTGTGCTCGCGCATGACTTAGTGCAATCAACAAGGATACATATAGATATGAACATTCAACAATTTAATTTCCTTAATAGCTATAAATTATTCAGGTTTTCATGGTTGGTTTGTAAAATGAAGTCGTATATCTAGTGTGTGAAGGTGCTATTTATTAAATTATTATAAATATGGTCACACAAGAAATAAACTACAAAGTATTTGTTTGTATCACGTTGCTATTTGTCAATTACCAATTCTTCACACATTTTAAGACCTTGCTTTAGTCAACCAAATAACTACATTCAGAATGTCCGTTATATGGTGGTGAAATGAAATGAAATTAATTGACGTTCTTATACACAACCTGATCAATATGAAAGTATACGTTGATAGTACTTTTAACAGATATAAGACTGCATTCGGGCATATTATCTCTCTCTTAGTAATTATATCCCACCACGTATTGCCACCCCTAGAGATCTCTCCACTAACCAATACAACCATCCGTTTATATCCTATAAATATATTGAATAAGACCTCTTTTATTTAGTGTATGTATTTACTCACCATAGTATGGGAACCCTATCTCGTCGTCAACGCTGTTCAGGTCCTTATGCTCGGATTTCTCGATGGCAGATTTTTTTAGTTTATTTGTATTACATATACTGATACCCGGAAATTGCAAATATTGAGCAGAAACTACCTTCATCTGTTAAAATAAATGATTTCATAAGTTGGGAAATCAAGCAGTGGTCATTTATCGGAAATCATGCTATTATAATATATGAGTGATAAACTCGTGGTTGGATCTCAATAAAATTGCCCTATTCATTTATTCCAGATGAAATATGGAAAGTAATACAGTATTTCAGGCTACACGAGTAGAATCATTAGATAGAAAGCATATTTATTACAATCTAATTAATTGGGACTGTGGCGTGGTGGGATGCGCCTCTGCCTGCCCTGATAAGTATTGTAATCTATGTATATTTCTTTCCCAATACCGAGCAATGCATAATAAAGACGACTTACACAGTACACGTTGTCAATGACAACACATGGACGAGAAAAAGGAATGTTATGCCCCAGAATATAATTGAAGTAAAACTAGATAAAAACGATTATCCTGGAATTGACTGATTCTAATCGTATGGTTGCTATAAAGAAACATTGACTTCCAGGGATGTTGTTTAAAGCATTTTATGTAGTTAATGTGGGAAAGCCTACATTGGTTCAACAGTACGCTCACTAGATTATCGTTTTGCTAATACAAACTTGATTAGGGAACAACTATTGCCAAAAATCGATTACCGTGTATACTTGTTACTATGTTTATCTACTCATTGCGTAACAGAACAAGTTACTTGGCACAGAATATATATATAAGTGTCCGGGTTACTTACTTTGATCTTTACATCCCATTCAAAATATTGAACCATGAGCATGGATATCTGAACCACTGCACCCGTGAGAGCGGCCAAGAAGACGATAGCCCAAAACAAACTAACATAGGTGCCACGGCCATCAAACGCTTTCGGTAGCCCGTGTGCATTCGTCGCAGACATAAATTGATGTACCAAAGTTTTGTAAGACTCGTTCTCGTCTTCTTTTGGTTGAGTTTCAACTTTTTCAGCAATTTGGGAATTGTGTACCACTGTTCGAGGCGTTGCCCAAAAAATGGACTCGCGCTCACGGGTATAACTTCTTGGCAACATCTGTATGAATGGAATGAGACAATTGCGATGATAATATAGAATTGGCAATGTAGGTATGTGTAAGCGTGCATAACATTTGCAACATGCTGTAAGACTAAATGTACGCTACACACATTTTAGGCGTACTTCAGTATGACTGTTAACAACAAAGTTACGCTCAATTGTGAAAAACACGCTTTACACTAAAAAAAAACAAAAACATAATTCAACTATTTCTTCAACTAACCTTCGACCAGGCAATATATTCCGTAACAATTTGTGTCAAATATATACCATGAATACTGGACGTCTGACGAGATACTCAGAATGCGTAAGTTATATGCAAATTTGCAAATGCCTGATTAACATATATATATATAGCGACGATAACAACACACGCTAAAAACGCAAATGCTCATGGGTAGTCGCTTGTTTGTAAACAATTACACGCTATGGCCATCTGATGCATGCACAGATGACGACTCCCCCGCTTTAATTATTTTCTGGGTTTTATTCTCGCTTATTTCACTAATGGCTAAATGCGTTTAATTAAAAACCGGTTAATACACAACATTACCAATAGAATATATATATTTTCCTTCACAAACCAGTGAATGTATATTTCATTGTGGATTTCCAATTGGCGAACGGACTTGTTGATGTTCATTTCTTTCACCTAATCCCTTCAATGTATTATTTATAAGAGAACATCCATGAGTGGGTACCATGGCGACTGCGGTATTGTTCAATATGTCATCGTCATCGTCTGGAATACTGTTCAACCATTTGCGTACGTCTGTCCGACCGTCCGCTCGTCCGACGATTAGGTTTCTTGTTCGTTTACCTCTTGTGTATCTTAAAGTGTTTACATTTGTGAATAATCAAATCTATGTCAATTAATATAATATTGAGTGTCAATACCATTGCAATTAACTGTTTATTCTGAAACAGTTACACAAATGGCTTTGTGGGGATTTATTGAACATGGAGTATAAAATTTCTCTTCATTGATTGAAACGTTGATTTCTGTTGTTCGAACAGGTGTTCTATAATGGTTTCATTTCAAAAACTGTAGCTGTACGGAAGAATTATATAGTAACTTCCAATTTCATAAATGTTGAGTTTACTACATGTTGTTAAACAAAAATATTAAACAAACATATTAAGATTATGATATTTTTCTCATGGTGGCGCCTCTTCAAACAATAGCAAAAAGTAAAAAGTCCAATAGCTGGGCTTTACAAAAATGTTGTATATGACAGCAAAACGTGTAGTAACGTGAAGTATATGAACTTTCACCAATGACGAAAAGGAATGTATTTAGTCTGATTATTGAGATAAACAAATCACTTGGGGCACTAAACATGCTGGGTGATTTATGTAATTGACGGAGAATAGAATACCATTTTAGTTGGACTTTAGTTGATACAATGTAAGAATGGTTTGGACTAGAACTTAAGTGTTGGATTGGTGCCTGAATATAGCTTCTCTCAGACTAGGTGTTGTTGTATTGTATAACTGAAATCAGTGTTCTATTCCATGAAATATTCAGGTCTCATGTTAAATGGTTATTTTGTATGTCGGTAATTGCACCTTCTGACTTGGAACTGGACATGATATAATGGACAGCACAAACAGTGTCTTGATGAAAAGATGTTAAAATACTATTATTACTTATGGTTTGTATCACAATTAGTATTGCAACTTCGCTTAATAGTTCAAGCCACAAATTGAGTGTGAAGTTTTAATAAAGACATATTGTGGGTTATTTTGTTAAGCTGGTTGATGAATAGAGCATTTTAATGTTTGTTCTGCAGCAACAACACTGCTCTGGAAACACAACAACGCTCATTTACACTTAGTTTCTATTGAATTCTGATTATATATGTAATTAGTAATAGAAAATAGTTTGAATGTAACGTGACGTAACATGACGTCGGGGATTCGAATTACGCATGTCCATCTAGTAATATGAAGTTATTACGAAGATACCTTAAAATATGCTGGAAGACAGTACAGCGGGGGTATAGACCGCCGCGCAGGATACATCATGGGAATGCCCAACTCCAAAATGTTTAGAACAAAATCAGCGAACTACTTTGTGTGGAGTTCGGTCAAAGCCTGGTGGCAGCCATGTTTGTTTCCATTATTAGAAGACGCCTACGTGCGTAATCATTCCATATTTGGAATTCGCATTTCCTAATATGGTAGAATGAAAATACCCCGTAAAATACCACAAAATTACGACACGCTGTAACTTATGGCGTTACGGTGCCAGATGTATAATTATGTATGTTAGGGTCACATGAACACGGAAATATGCAACTATTGTGCATATTTTGTTGTAATGTTGTCAGACGTTGTATTGATCCGAATTGTAATTTCCCGGGGTTCACCTCCATAAATGGGAACCATTTGATAGTTAATAATATTATACTTTACCTACCAGGGTATGAGAAATATTACTTTCAACAGTATATTCTGGAAAAATGAGAATAATATGTCCACGAATAATTCATTTCACATGACAGAACGTGCTCAATTAATTAAAACAGTTGACTTTTATCGCAAAATAATAAAACAATAAAATGACTACATAACTACAGAATTGTATATTTGATTCATTCAAGGATAATACAAAAACCGCAGATGTCCGTTGATGTCAATAGTAAGTACGCATCGATAGTATCTTGTGGTTTAACGGGGAGTACGCCGCTTACGTGGCGCATTTGTTGAGTTGTCGGTTCGAATCTTGGGTTTCATTCATGTGTTTGTCACTGCTGGTGGGCAGTATTGTTTCCCAGGGCGATCGTAGTCGAGTAGGTAGTTCTTACCATAATTATGCTAGGCTTCATTTGCATGTGTGTGAATACGGAGATTGTATCACTATTGATATTTCGTGCATATGTTTTCAGGTATATGGCATCTGCATATGCCTCACACCGCCTCTACTCCAGTTTCTAATAATTGATGATTCACAAGTCTTAAAAAAGTGTAACAATGTCGGCGCCGGTGGTCTCTCGTCGATGCGCAACTTGGCCAAAATAAAAATTATTTGAGCACTGCTATTACAAGACTGGTAGATTTGTCGAAGTTATTCAAAAATCAGTTTTTGGTTGTTGTCACGGAAACGGTTACCAAGGATTTTACCACCCAACTAGAGTGAAGGTGTGACATGCCTGCCAAGTATGAACAAAATCGGCCCAGCCAAGAAAGGCAAGGAAGAGTTAGAAGCCGTTTACTAAAAAAAAAATAGACAAAAAGAAAGGAAAGTGTATATCGTTTAAAAGTATGTTGAATGACGCAGTGTTATAAAAGTAGGGCTCAGGGGTATGGCTTCCTCTCATATTTTGGCATTTGGTGGCGCACTTTCGGCGAGAGTCGGAAATCCGGAAACAAGAGACCGTTTCAGGATAGGTGGGCATGGCTACAGCGCGAGAAATATCTTGGATACGAGTAATCATTTTCAGCAAAAAAATAAATAACTGCCCATTTCAGTGGGACACAGATCTTAAATGGGAAACGTGTGGGTGGGCATGGCAGCATATATGAATGTGTGTGTCATTTCGTTTGGTTGATTTATTTTATTATGTAGCTCACTAAGCCATGCATATTATTAAGTTTTTGACTGATTAGGAGACCGGGAAGGAAATAAAGGAAGGAATACATTCACGCACGATTGAGAATAGTCTAGTCGGAGCGTGTACGGTGTATCCCAGAAGAGTGTTACCTGCTGCATGGAACAGTTGGTGAAAGACGAGCACACAAGACATGCCGAGAAATCAATGTTAGAGAAGCCGTTCTACTAAACACACACGAGAGACCCCCTATAGCTTACAGTGCGCTAATATCAACCTCCCAAACCGAATTGTTTTCATGCACAAGGCATGCGCAGTCGGCAATTTCCCACAATGCATAGTGTGTTTAGCTCAAAACTCTTATACTATCGATAGTAAAACATACTCGTTATATACATATTGTAGTTTTATATATTTATTTTGTTGTTGTGCCTATTAGCAATGGTTTGTATGTTGTATTTCACAGTTGTAGGGACGTGATAATTGTGAATTAACGAGAATTGTTATATAATTATACAACCTCAAATATAATAGTTGTTATATCATACAACAAGGTGTCACGATATTTACAAATGTTGCGCTGTTTTAAAACAAAGGAACATTTTAATTATTGTCCGAATAATTAAATAACCGGGCATTGCCCTTAATGGGAAAAGGTATTTCCCAACCCGACCGCTAGATGGCGTTCGGGTGTCTTCAATAATTCACTTCGTTTGCCGTGCATTATACAGTGGATCGAAAAGGGTGTTTGATAGGTGAAGTTCTTGTAAGGATAATCCCCAAACTTTAGGTTTTAAGAAAAATAAAAACAATTATAAAACAAACTAAATTATTATTATATCACAGATGCGCCATCTGTGGAATACTACTGTACTGTAGAATATTTTCGCTATTTTCACTGAAGTAATGCTTCAGTGAAAATAAAATCCAGTGAAATATCCTTTTTTCTTTGTATTTCATATTCAACTCATCAAAAATCAGTGAAAATAAATTCCATAGAAAACACCCAAAAGCCCTTCAGCGAAAATTAAGTATTCTACAGTATGCCTAATGAGGGCAGCTCATTAAAACCAAACTAATCAACAGCCAATCAGAGAAAAAAAATCGCGATATCGAAGAAAAAAAAAATGAAACACGACGTCAAAACCATGTATCAGCACTTGGAAAATTGAACCAGCTATAAAACAAACTAAATCATAATTATGTCACAGATGCGTCATCTGCCGGTCCAGATAAATATCAAGGATTATGTCTAAAGAGGGCAGCTCAGTATAACAACAACAAAAACAGCCAATCAAAAGCCGCAAAATCAGAGAACGAAAATTTAAACACGACGATTGGGGTCAGAACTATCAGCACGTGGAATATTCCTTATTCGTAGAATCTATTTCGCCCTCAGCGGTGCAGCCAAGGAACTTTTTGACGGGTAAACAAGTTAATGAGATTCGTGACTGGCTTGATAGCTAATCTTGACAGCCAATCACGGAGCACGTGATATCAAATTTATATAAAATATACCTATATGTGTATTAATCTGTATATTAATATATGTATCTGACTGAAATATAAAGTAAACAACTCTTTTGGGTGGTAATTTTCTTAGTTTATACATGTGATATATTTCGTGAATTGCGAATTTCGAATGAATAAAGCGGGTTCAGCTGAACCAGTAATGTCAAGAGACAGTCGCTTTTCTATAATTTTATTTTCGTTCCTCGGCTAATTTTTAATTAGTTTGGTGATCGGTTAGTGTTTTCGCCTGCAATGTCCATTCCGTGTGTTGTGTGATGCATGTTGCTATGGGAATGTTCCGTTGTTTGCCTACGATTATTTATCCACGCCAACTTGAAAATACGAAAATGTTAGTGTTATCACGTGTTGAAAAATATAAAGATATCCACGCAAGAAATCAACTGGTACCTAGTAAAATAAATTATTTATTCATATCCCAAATGCATACAAATAATATCTCATATTATTTGCCAATCATATGATTGTGTTGATATCAAGTAGATCGTATAAAAACGCACCGCTTCGATAACACAAATGGCAATTGTTCAATATGTATTGTATCCTCGGGGGCGGACATCCGGGCATTTTCACCGCCTGGCAACCCGCGGCGGTGAAAACAAAGGCCCAATACTCGCAGAAAACGGTACTTTGGGATGATTGTTGAGACTCCTCTGACCAGTGCAACAAGATTAGCCCTACGTGTGTAACATATATAAATTTGGTTGTTCGGGATTACTTCAAAGTTGAGTTTGTGTTGTTTTCTCGAATTTTCACCGGCTCGACCGGCGTTCCACAGCAGCGCGCACAAAGTCCATAGAAATACATGGTACAGCGGTGCGCGTCTTAGCAACGTGGAACGTCTGTGACGTAGCTCCGCCCCCGAGGATAAGTTTGCTATATCCTCGGGGGCGGACATCCGGGCATTTTCTACCGCCTGGCGGTGAAAACAAAGACTAAAAAGTCGCAGAAAACGGTACTTTGCGATAGTTGATGAGAGTCCCCTGAACAGTGTAACAAGATTAGCCCTACGTGTGTAACATATATGAATTTGGTTGTTCAGGATTACTTCAAAATTGAGTTTGTGTTGTTTTCTCGAGTTTTCACAGTGGTGCGCGTCTTAGCATAAAACATCTACATCGTGTATATGATATTATATATAGTGGGCGCCCTCTGTGGCAGCCATGTCACAAGTTTGAATGTTCAACAATTGTGTTGAACAAAACTGTATTTCCCTAAGTTAGTATTTTGTCGCCGCCTAGCGTAGCGATAGGGAGAGCTTTCAACTATTACATTGCGGTCATCACCCGTGTTTAAATTCATTTTTGTGCGTATACTAGTAGTTAATCTTTGATATAGATTGTGTCATGGATGAAGAAGCGGAGTATTGATGAAATACTGCAGCTAATGCAGTTCTTTTTGAATACTGTAAACTACTTTATTTTTGCTTGGAATTAATTTTCGCTATTTTCGCTGAGGAAAAATTTCAGTTAAAATAAAATCAAGAGAATATACCTTGTTTCCTATATTTTTTTCATTCAACTCGTCAACAATCAGTGAAAATAAATATATACAAAACACCCAAAAAGTCGTTTTATTGAAAATTGATTCCAGCTAAAATAAAGTAGTTTACAGTATACTAGTATTACGTGCTCGGGGTTAGTAGAAAACTGTGAAACGCGTAATGACGATGTATATCGTTGGTGGCGCACGTCACATCTGGCGAGGCCGAGAACAGGCCTCGGAACGGTGTATGCGAAGATTACCGCTATCACAGTCCTTCTGTTACAATACCACCGCGCTTTAAAATTTTCACCTTATTTGGTTTGAATACGAAACTTCGGCATTCACTTTCCAAATTTGCCCTTGTGCTTTAACTAATACTTTCTCATATATTTTATGACTTAGAAGTATGGGACAACAGTTATAATTCCTCTCTTAATCCTATATATATCCTCCAAAAGAAAATTGTTCGCCTCATCTCATTCAAAGATAAATTCACTCACAGTCATCCTCTTTTTCATTCTCATGGTATTTTAGATTTTACACTCGATTTAAATATCAAATCTGTACTTTTATTCACGATCTTTATTATCACAGATAATTATTTTACTTCTTATGAACGTTTATATTTCACCAGGTCAACAACAAATTCACATTTTTCTATCCCAAAGAAAAGAACATCACTTGGACAATTTTCATTTAGTAGATTACCAGGGAACTAAGTAGTGGAATAACTTACCCCATACTTTGAAATATGTAACAAATAATGCAAAGTTCAGGATAGAATTAAAAATGTATTTGTCACAGTTGTCCCCCAAGAGCGATTGACTGATTGGTGGTTTGACTGGTTAATTGACTGGTTAAAGGGGAACCGCTCAATCCCATGGATTGCACCAAAGAATCATGGGACACTATTGTTTATGTTGTTTACAATGTTAATCTATCTTTTGTTATCCATTGTTATTTTAATCTAGAAAGTAAATTTGTTGTGAAATTAATCTTAACTGGAAGGTGCCCCTTTAATTGATTAGTTAATTTGATTGGTTTATTGATTGGTTTTATTTATTTATTGATTGGTTTATTTATTTATTTATTTATTTATTTATTTATTTATTTATTTATTTATTTATTTATTTATTTATTTATTTATTTATTTATTTATTTATTTATTTATTCATTCATTCATTCATTCATTCATTCATTCATTCATTCATTCATTCATTCATTCATTCATTTATTTATTTATTTATTTATTTATTTATTTATTTATTTATTTATTTATGTATTTATTTATTTATTTATTTATTTATTTATTTATTTATTTATCTGTTACTGCATATATATGTCTATACATTATTAATATTTATTTGTAAAAACAATTTGCTACATAACACCATTGGTGAAATCCGACAACGACATGGTATCTGTGGAAATGTATGATTCACATTTCATATATAACAATATGGCTAAAAATAAAGATGCCAGAACATGCGCGCCGGGTATACGTAGTGGCTAGTCGGGATGATCAAAACTACATTTCATGAACGATCATGCACGGCAATCACGAATACTTAAAACTAAAATTATTTGTGGGATTTATTGTTTCTGTCTAAAAACCTACAGTTGCATTAGCTGTGCATGAACGCCTAAAAACGGCGCGTCATGTTGTGTGGAGGCTCACACGTCACCGGATTAAGACAGGATGTTACCCTGCCACGGAATGATCTGATATATACCCAACATCCATCAGTCGCAATCGCAAAGTTCGGAGTTACGCACTGAGAAACCCTCTCTCTGGCATAAAACAACATTTGCTATAGGTGTTCGATATTTGATTCTATACTATGATGGCAGGTATACAGTCAGCACTGAAGACGAAGGTTGAAGTAAGTGTTTAATACATTTCTTTATCGTGTCTGTTTCTCTAAAATTGTAATTTGCATTGCATAATTGAAATCGACATTGATTTGTTTTAGCGCTTTTGTGAGTAATTCTAACCACCGTCTGCTACCAGTAAAATTATAACTCGAAATATAGTTAGAATATTTCAACAGTTATATATAGCTAGATCGCTCTAAAATTATATCTATATACGTTTGTATCAACAATTTATCGTGAAATAGTATTTACTGCTGAGAAATGGCGAATAATGAGTTCTTAAATTATAATTTAAAAAAAAACACGATTCACTGTACAATTATTTTATTCTACCATCATGTGCGTTTTCGCCGTCAAAATTATTCAGTGAGATTCTTAAATACGCTGATTATTACCGAGTATTGTGGGTATGAGAGGTATCACTGTTAAACCCCTAGACGTGGCGGTGTTATAAGTGCTTTGATACTCGGCGTACTCCGTGTCGGGCCATGCAGCTGTGCGCGGAAAGATCATCGTCACGCGAAACACTCCAACCGCCAACACTCTAACATGATTCACATTTAATACAGGAATATAACGGGCCACCGTGTATACATTTTTGTTGCAAATCCGTATGGTGGAGCTGTGAGTGTGTTTACTGTGCGCGTTGATGAATCAAGTTCATTCATCGGTTTAAATGTGATTGACTAATCCCTATTGTCCTGACGAGCAATTGTTTTCAGACAAAACACGTGATGCATTGATTGCAACCCGGTAATCATGTAGTTGACTATATTCGAAATCATATAGTTAATATTCAAGTAATAAATTAAAATCAAGTTCAAATTGATAGTATAAAAACATATAAATCAACAACTACCGGTACATTCAAACCAACGTAACATAAACAGTTATCATTTCCAAGTGTATTAATAAGGGGTCATACATACAATGGTAATGAACCATAGAAAGCAAATACACCGGGAAAAAACGAGGTAATTCGGAAATTCGTTCTCTCGGACTGTGGCCACGTTGCGATGGGTATGAGCGCCCTCTGTCGAAAATCAGGGTAACGGTGAACAATTTTGCCCTTTTTGTATAGTGAACACGGGGTACAAGCACTTGAATTAAAATATCAACAAGCACCGTGGTAGAATAAACACCAGCACCAGTCCAGGTTACCGATTGTGAGCTAATGTCGCCAACATAGAAAAACAGCACAGCCGCGAAATGCTGACAACATATAAAAATAACAGTAGCAGTCGCCTACATCGAACATGTAATACTAGTATTATAAAAAGTATCAATCATTCATTCATTCATAGGCTTTTGTTTTCTGAGGACATTATCATCACGTGACAATATTATTATTTTTAGTGAAAATGCCCAACGCGCTTTGGGATACTAGTATAAGTAAACTGTGTCGACATTGCATTTAGCTTTTTACAAATTATTTTTCGTGAAAATAATGATGACAATTGGAAATGATTCATAAAAAAACTGCCTATACATACATATAATATCCCAAAAGGTTATATAAACAGCCAGCTGCATGATCGATGCACGCAGCCTTGTACACCGTAACATATTTTCACTATTTGACATTGGTCAAATACGTGTGTAGTGAAGCAATATGGGAAACAGCTGTCCGTGACCTGATTGACTTAAAAGTGACACGTGGGATGTTTCAGATGGTGTTTTTTTTTCGTTAAAATACATAGTTAATTGACGTTCGAATAATTACACGCCAATTGTTACAGATTAGCGTGTCATGTGATCTTTACCTATAAAATAACGGTGCTCTTTTTCGGCGCGAGGGTGTATACTATAATATAGTACGTGGCCGTATATGTTATATAAAAAGGTACCGAAGGTATCTCCGTTAGCAGTAAAACAAAATGTTGAAATGGCGACTTTCAGTAAGTACTATTACTTTTTGTATTACGAATACATGCTCGTCTGGTAGCCACGACCACTATATGTAATCGTCACGTGACACCACGTGACACATTACGTACTACAGCCCATGTTCGCAATATTGGTGTCCATGTGTGCATGGAAGGTACCTTCCATGATGTGTGTATGTATACAGGGTAACTATGCGCATATTAAGTATGTTAATCTACAATTTCGGTTTGCAACGTTGTCGATTTCCATCGTCTATTGGATAAGACTGGTGTGATGCGTAGCAGATCGTCATCACATGTGCATTAGACTGCCAAATTCTCAGGTTTGGTCGGTTAATACAGTTTCTATTTTATAAACGCAAATTCTCAGGTTTGGTTGATTAATACAGTTTCTATTTTATAAACGCAAATTCTCAGGTTTGGTCGATTAATACAGTTTCTATTTTATAAACGCAACGATTTTTTTTCACCGGACACATTTCACAACATGAATCAGTCGAGTGATTCCATGCATATTTGAAGAACATTCGTAGTTGGACTTTCCAGGAAGTATATCGATGTATGTGCTGATATCGTATAGAAGGATACACATACATGGTTTACTGCGAAAGTAAATATTGGACGAGTTTTGATCACGTTCCATAGTGTATGTATATTAGTTCGCATTAACAACGGGATTTATTTTTAAAAAAATTGCAGTTCGTAGTTCAACTAACTCTTCTGTATATGTAAGCTTAAAATATGGCAAAAGCTGTGAAAAAGTGTCGGGCTGGACGGACGTGAAAGAAATAAAGTAAAAAACGAAATGCATTACTGTAACCGGCTCTGAATACAAAATGGATACCATCCCGTGCCTGGTAGCCTAGCAACTATATGAAAGCTGTTCCAGCATGTAGAAAAATAATAATGGCATGTTCATTTTTAACAATTAGTCTATATAATGTCTAATGCTTCACTGATACCACATAATAAGAATAGTTCACAAACTCGAAATGTTTCACTGTGGAATTCAGTCCCAACTACTGCTTTTATTTTATTCCAACGTTGGTCTCTATAGCAACCGTCAAACTAGATATATCTATACGCCACAGTATGGAAGAAGTATGGCGGTAACTGGTGTTTTTTAGCCTAATAGGAGTCTGAATTGTTCAGTCTTCACGGAAGTGTATTCAACACCTGTAACTCAAAATAAACCTTGAAAGTCAACAAAATGCGTTTTGATCTGTGAGAGGAATCAAACAAATCTAAATATATTAAAATTGTATAACAAATTCACATCCGTTATATGCAAATGTTTTCGTGAAAAAAATACGTTACGCAGTAAATATTAAGTACTAGATTTATTAGTATGGAGACCTATTTGTTTTATCTTTTACTTTTAAGGGTCAATATTTTGTATGATATCAAATTATATACGTTGTGTTGGTGGTAATATTTCGACTTTGATTTAAATTAAATTAATAAATGTAAATTAACATTTGATTTTCGAATTATTGTGTCAAAAACTTTTTATTTATTTGGAACACAAACAAAAGCAGGTTATTTTTACATGAGTCATTGACGAAGATTTGCGGTCACAATATCCTGAGTTTTGTAAAACATTGACACATAATTCAATTAAATCGCCACATTCGACGCATCGTGTCTTGTTCCATGCGATGTTTACAACGGGTGTAAAATAAATTGTTTAAATAAAATTCGACTGAACTATATCACTGGGCGATTTCATTTATTCACAATAATTGGATGACGGCCTTTTACCTCCATTATTGAAAGTAGAAGTGTTCAACCGGTTAGGGCACAGCTGTCGGCGTTAATGATGACAAGCTCAGTCGTCCGTAACTCCAAAATTTACTAGTTTGGTGACATCATACTATTATTACGTGGTCTGCCCTGGTTGCCCCAATCTCTCACTCACTCTCTCTGTCTCTCATATACCACTGACATTTTTCGGTAGAGTGAACTGAACCTAAAAATCGAAATGAATCTGAATCAGATGCATCTTAAATACATTAAGTAGTCAAATTACCAGGATCGTTGCGCCGGCGAAGATTTGGCGTAGCTTCGTAAAGTTTATACAATTAAACCGCGTGGGAGGAGGCATGCGTGCATAGTAAATAACAACGGTCCAAGCACTGAACCTCGATGGCCACAACATAGGTGAATAAATATTCGTTTATAAAATCATAACCAAGCCTAAATTGTTCCTTTATGTATCAACACACATTCCGATGCGAATATTAATAGTTATACAGTATTTATTATCTAAAAACTAGAAAATAGTGTCACTGTTAAAAATATATTTACAATAAAATCTATTTACAAAACATATAAATATATTTAAGTTATAATTTGATTA
Source organism: Saccoglossus kowalevskii (assembly GCF_978046115.1). Taxonomy (NCBI): domain Eukaryota; kingdom Metazoa; phylum Hemichordata; class Enteropneusta; family Harrimaniidae; genus Saccoglossus; species Saccoglossus kowalevskii. The sequence continues at coordinate 22,959,026 of NC_140646.1, read as the reverse complement.
TATCCATCGTCAAAATTCGTGCTCAGTTTTTTTGTTGGCTTTGTTTGTGTTCTTTCGTACTCTCGCTAGCTAGTGTGGTCGACATCGTCGATTCTTCCCGGCTAAGTGGCGGTATGAGTTCTTCTGACATCTCCTTGGCAGAAGTTGACGGCCCAGCGCTCCGGGAGCTCGAAAGAGAAGCGCCGATAGGGAAAGGTGATGATGTATCCAGTTTGTCACCCTTCAGCCAGATGTGCCGCTTCGAGTCGATGAAATGGCGGAAGTGTCTCAGTACCCTGTTTCCAATTGAATCGTATGACTGTGCCATAACCTGTGCAAATACAAATTATATTAATATTACTGTTTTAAAAACGGAACATCTTGAATATTAGGGATGTTCCATTATTTCTAATGGTTATATGTATACACATCGACCTACGTCACCTATAGTGTAGCCTCAACTGCATCCTGCGTCCTCCCAATAATGGTCAACTTAATTTTGTAGATACATAGAATATCACGAATCGTCGATCTTCATGAATATTTTATTCCTATTTTCCGAAATTCTTTCAAATCACGACGACGTCGTCGTTGTTGATACCATCCCCCAACGCAGTTTTCTAATTGGGAGAGCGAGAGGTGAAGTCATATTTTCATGTTATATTGAAATTCAATATTGCTATTTGTACAGTTATTGCGGTACGCTCATTCCATGATAGTGACATTGGTGCCATACCGGTAATTTTTGTAATACTACACATAGCTCATTCCACGCATAAATCAGTGTTATTCAGCTTCAGAGTTGTACCTACCTCAATCGAGATATCGATTTGACCAATCCCCAACACTGCTTTGTAAAGCTGTTTTTCCACCGTGGCGTGCACACCTTTACTTTCGATGGAACCGATTAGTTCCAAGTCTAATTGGTCCAGCACCTCCTGGCGGGCCGTCACCACATCACTTCCCGAGTCAACCATAAACTCTGGGACGAGAAAAAACACACCGGATCATTCAATTACTGTTTACTAACGACACATTTATATATTTACAGAAAATGTATTGATTTTTACTAACAAAACAGAGTCAGGCGCATCATCTAAATTAGTCATCATCGGCAGTGGTCAAGGTTTTCTCACTGAATGACATTGTTTTGAACACACACACACACACACACACACACACACACACACACACACACACACACACACACACACACACACACACACACACACACACACACACACACACATCTTTTCACTGTGATAATGGCCTTACCGAGTCCAATGGACGGCATGATAGATCTAGTTGATTTGATAGTGGCAAATACACAAAGAAAGTCAAAGTTAGCTCCTTCCAGGGTTTGAGGTCGACCCCAATAACCGATGGCAACGGGGGTTTCCGCTTCCTCTTGATTTCGCTTTTTTCGTTTCCTGAGGCTTGTTACTGAAAAAAAGACATTGTTTAATATTTACTGTGTGCCTGATTTCGGAGCTATAAATTTCGTTTACAAATATTGTTTTTTTTTTTTCTCAATAAGTTTGCATATAACGGATGTAAATTGGTGATACATGTAAAGACAAGTCAAAACCGAGATTCGCGTATATGGCGTATGAATAAAAACAATTTTAAAAACAATAAATATAAAACCTACTGGCATTTTCCAAACGCCTTTTGTGACCAGGTAAAGTGATTTCTAAGTCGTCCAACGTTTCTCTGTTGACATCAATCCTGGATAAGCTTTCAATTGTCGTGTACTCACTGCTAATAAAATGTTTGTAATAATACTCCAAGTCGTTGTCTTTTAAAAATTGGTAAACTTTGTACTGGTCTGACTGCACATACTGCTCGGCTGAAACCCCAAAAAATAGTGTTAAAATGATTTCAGGGAAGACCCGATGTTACACCATCGGGGTAATTGTTAGACCAGCATCGCCTGCTACCTCCAGCTTCGTCTTGGTTGAACAAATATGTTGTTTTTGTTTTAAAATAGATTAACATGTTTGTCAATAGATTTTGTCAGCTTTATTTATAGCGTCCGACGGAATTCCCAAAAGAATTCGCACAAGATTGTATAGGGGGAAAGTGCTCTATGGCATTGATCTTGGGGTCACAGTACTCGCGATGTGCGATAGATATGAAACAAGTTAACCGCCCAGGGCAGACACCAATTTTAGATTTTATAGAAAACTTTTCATTTGATTACGCGACCTGAGAGTGCATCTGAGTGTGTTGAATCACAGTCCCCGATAGAGGGTCTGTGATTCAGCCCCTACTGAAAACACATAAATGATCGGGGTATGTCCCGTTAGTCATCGACGTAGGTATAGGTCACTCAAAAGCACCGAACCAAAATAGACTGGAACTGCCCAAGTTTCGTAACGTAAGTAGGGGATAAATCCGAACGGTCAGTGTGTGTGAAAAAAAAAGTACTTTGTTTTATGATAACAAATGTTGTTGTTGCTTATTTTATTTCGCCACCTTTCCTATTTAAACAAAATAAATTGACACTATTTGTGCACCACTGAATCACAACGTGGGTGTAAACACATACAAATAATAAAAACTAAACTCAGCCATCGAAAATGCAAGGAAATGAAGTAAAATCACATTAATTATCCACAGGGTGACTGGTTCAAATGGGCGTGGGTCATGGTGCGATACGTGGAGATAAGTTGACGTTGGCACATATCAACAATGCACGCCGCAATATGATTTTAACGATAACAAGGAAAAATCTAATGTTTATGAACACGGTTTTATGCGATTTAAAATTCCCGGGATTATTGAGATGTCCTGGTAGGTCATTGTCGCTGTTTTCAATAACAAGATGGAATTCAAGGACAGATGCATTGGGCACACTTTGTTTGTGTATCGGGGATTCCCCGGCTAGAGATGACTGAACGGTAATTTACGGTTTTCGCTATGAAACTACGGTAATACTCGTACTCGCGACAAAACAACTTTTCACCGACACATGCAAATATATTGTATATCTTCCAGCTAAATGTGTTACGTATGAAATCGTTTCTTACCTCCGTGTAGTAATGCATTTCGGTGGTCAATGTCCGTAATTTCCAAATCATCCAGGGACGTATCGGTCAAGCGACAGAAGTCCGATTCCCTGTCATAACCCTTGGTCTGGAAAGTCTCCAAATATTGCATTAAACCTATCGGCTCGAGAAAACTTACGATAGCACAATCGTCCATGTTCAAATAAATATGTTTCAGTGTCCCGGTGCCCGATAGTAAAAAACACCGGGACATATCCTCCGTTCATGTTTCTCTTAGCGGGACTATGAATGAACTTGTTTTGCTCATTATGCGGCTAGCCGATATGAGCCGGCAATGGGACGTTCTGATTGGTTACAGCTGTAATTTTCTCATTAAAATACAAAAGATTTCGTGACGTAGCTTCCAACCGTCTAAAAATAGCAGCATGTTCGTGCCTGCTCAGACATGTCAGAGGACAACCCACGCTACTGGTAATTATGTATGCAAAGTATATGCGGTTGCCATGCCCGAACGCGTTCGCGGGTTCATGAGAAAATATTGGTCTGATAGCTATAACATTTTACTTTTGTCTTATGATGACTTCAAAATATATTCAACAACCGTTTCAAAACATTAAAATTAACTCACAAAAATTCTACCGGATTTCTGCTCTGTGTAACCTTTCACCTTTGACTCAACCAATCAGACAGATCCATGTAAGATGGCTCTAAATATGATACCATGACATTATGGCTGCTTTTCAGGGAATTGCAGAAACGATAAAGTCGAATGGAGGCGACGATGCTTGGAGAGACAGAAAAGTGGCACTTATCACGGGTATTACAGGACAGGTAAGGCCTTTCAGATTATATTTTACAGGACGTAAGTAGAAAAGGGATTATTCACTTGTGTCGTTGGCTTCTGTATAGTACTTTACATCATGGATGTACTAGCAAGTAGACAAGCCTACGTCACAAACTGGTCAAAATCCCCCAAACATTGCCAGCAACCAATCACAGACTAGCTTAAACAATATCTTTCCCTGACGATAATACTTAGCAACGTTATTTCCCCCACGCTAACTTGAAAAATCTTTTGTTTTTGTATCGTTTCCGTTTCCGGTCTGTCTTAGAGATTACATAGGCTGCATGTCAAGAGTTAGTTTCATGCGGACAGGCGACCCCCCCCCCCCAACTATAAGGACATTGTTCATTAATAGTTATCACGACAAACACAGCGTTATACAGTTGTGTCGTACTTCGCTAGAATTAAAAAAAAAAATCCAAAATATCATCTGTTCAACCACAGCTTTCATATTAATTAAAAATGTACTTTACCCCCACTCAGAAAAAAATGTAATAATTAACTGATAGGTTCGTACCCAGTCTCGTGATTTATAGTGCGTGACCGATTATAAATAGGCCACTCCTCCAACCATGCAGGTAAATCCATACACACCACTCAGACTTCATAGTTTGTTTACATTTCAAGATTAATTCTACTGACATTGGTAAAGTAAAAGTGTTGGTGAAATTGTAAGAGCAACTAATATTCTCCAAGCTGTTATTTTTTTGTTTATAAATTTGACTTTCTTTTTGTCCGGAGCGTTCAATCCTTGTCTATTTTTACACACTAGATACCAGTTGATAACCCCTCCCCGCCCTGCATACCTTACATGTTGGGCGTACAATTGATTATAGCTTATCATTGTGCAACAGACCTAGACTTTCGGCTTCACCGAAACCATGTAAATTGGGCTATGTCACTGAGTTGTTTGACTAAATACACATGGACTCGTCACTCGCAGAATGGGGGCCCTGTGATTAATTCACTGATATTTACTATAAATGAGGGGGAGGGGGTCATCTTGAATCCGACCTGAATCTAAACAAATACACATATACTAGTAGATAGGCAATAGGATAATGGAAAGCTTCATGAATAGTTTCTTCTACTGTAAGCTTTCATGCAAATTTGTTTTTTAATGTTAAAAATTAAATATCCAGATTATATAATAATTGTTTATCTTTTCATTCCAGGATGGCTCATATCTTGCTGAATTCCTTATAGCAAAGGGTTACGAGGTAAAGTATATTCTAAATTATTCAGTGTATCATTATTCTACTCGTATCTCTTTCTGTACAACTGTCATAACCATGTACGATCATATGCAATCACATTCAGTCTGTGTTACACATGTGGGACATACATATATGTTTTGACCAATCACAGAACACCATGCATGTCAATAATGTACCCATCAATTGCAATCACACCTCCTCCTATGCCGGAAACTTGACTGTCTCTGTTGCAGGGATTAACTGCAACTAATATATAAAGATTTGTCTTCATGATGTGACAATTATTCACCAAGGTATAATGTCCTTGTCTCAGCGGCCTGGCATAATAGTCTCAAGACATCAGTACTGTACAAGGAGATATTCATCCTATTTGCAGCATGTTAATTGACAAGAATGTTTTGGATGTCATATCTTCATCAGCCGACCATGCTGATAACCTGGTTGCTTTAGTTTATGTATTGTTATGTTACAATCGATTGTTATGTTACAATCGATGAGCGCAGTAGCAATAACTCTTGGTACACTCAGCACAAATGAAACATTGTTGTGGTGTATATCAAATTTGCCGAACCGGTCCGTGGCTTGACATTTCAAAATATTGCATTTGATGTCTAAATTCGCTTTCCTAAACTCATCCGCCAACACTGTGTTTGTGCGGTCCGTCCAACATACAGACATCATAAGATTGGAATGCCTGTGTGATTTGCATAAACTTATTATGATTTATTAAATTTCAAATTTTAAATCAGCTTGACATACTAGAATATGAGAGATGACATTCGAAAAAGTTGCCCCGTATATTGAAGAAAATATCATTTCGTACTCTTCTGTTGCATACAGCATGAAGCAAGATCAGGACATTTGTTTGGTCAGGCCATGAGACCACTGTAGCATCTATGTACTTGTTTTTCAGTCCCAGTCGAGCTAAGATTGTATTGCATTTTTGTGTATTTGGGGAAGCCAAGGCTGCAAATGGCTGGTACATAATCAAGGCTTTTGTTAAGAGCCAGCCACTGACCATATGGCCAGTTACAAGCCCAAATTGGCCATCGACTTTCTGGTCTCCCATCTCCTGATCTACGCTGGCCTCGCTGCAGGCTTCGAACTAGCAAGAGCCTTTTTTATTTATTTTTGGCCTGTTGTTGCAGGATGATGGCCTGCTATTGAATGGATATGTAAAACCCCTGCATATAATCATGGGAAGGTTCAGTTGTAAGAATGGAAATGAGTGACATATTCTGAAACACACAAGAACAAAACAAACATATTTCTTTCATAGATTTGTTTGATTGCATTACTAGGTTTTTTGAGTATCATTGTCTTTCTGCACATTCATTTTTATTCAAATGGCTTTTCATAGGATATACTGGTACACCAGTTGCTTATCCCCATTAATAACCATGAACAACCATAACTGCAAATGCATGTTTATCGATGCACTTTGACATAATGCTGTATTTGCATAAATAAACATACGATTCATAAGCATAGATGCCTTTTTTTAATGCTCACAGTTGGTCATGTGATAATTATCCACTGATATTACTTATTCTTAAAGCTGGTAGATGCTTGTAGCAGTATGGGCTTTAATTTACGTGCACCCTATCATTTTATGGATAATTCTAGTAATGATGTCACTGGTATCAACCAGCTGCATAAACAAGTGATATCAGGTGATAACCTCATTTGGTTCAGGTTTATCTTAGTGATAGCAAAAATGTACATGTAATAAACTCATTTTATCTTCCACTCTTGAATCACTAATCAATTAGTCTCGCCATCATTTATTTATTCCTGATTCTTATTATCTGTCTATCAAGGTACATGGTATTATACGAAGATCTAGTTCCTTCAACACCGGGAGGATTGAGCATCTTTATGCAGATGTCAAAACACACGAACAAGGAGGTGAGACAGTTACTACATACACTTTGATAGTTTGTGATTCTTTGCAGTTTTTATGAATAGAAGAAGAGTGCTAGATTTCAGTGCAAACGGATAGGCTGTGTATCCGCGAAATGACAAGGAGTCACAGGACACTGCACTGGACTCATAAACAAGCAATGTGTTTTACATGCGCTGTAACCTTTGATACAGCGTGTCTGTGATGATTCAAAGTTCAGTTCTCAGTGATGACCGTTGAAATCCAAGAGACACACACTGTATTTGAACTCTTTTAAGATTTTATGAACACAAAAATTCACCCTGAATGTAAATACCAAGTTTTTTCTATTAGAAGTGCATTCCTTCAGGAAATTAAGGTAGCAGGAAGGGAAATTTTCACTTTTTTCTTGATTTTTCAAAAATTGATAAAACGGTTACTTTAGACCTTGATACATCATCCCAGGTTTACAAAAGATCAAAATCGCGAAATAACGTTGCTTAAATTAGTGTTTTGAAACGCTAGCAGAAAAGACTACAACTGCCGTTTCGTGGATATTTGCATAATGTTTATCTTTGGAAGGGTTTAAATGATAACATCTTATCTGTATACTCTGTTGTTGATGATTCTGATATAACGGGTGATAAGCTTCCCGTCGCAAACAAAGCGTGTTTATCTAATGTTTATTGTTAGCATTATTGTCAGTCGAGACTTCGTCTGAGAAATATGGTCATACAGTCCGGGCATACAGTACTCATTTCGCCCAACCTTCCGCTTTTACATCAACCGCTTATCGCTTAATTTCCGACCATGCGGTCTTGTCCTACCGGAAACCGTTTGCATTTTAATCGCGTTTTTTTTCACACGCTCGCTTTTGAAACACCGACCGCTAGCCCAAACACTGATCACTGGCACATGAGTGGTCGAAATGGTGGTTTTGATAGTAAAGTGTGAACATACAACTAGTATTAACTATTATTAAATTTTGAACATCACTTCAAATCTAATAGTTGTATGACACTTGTGTCATGAACGCAACTGAACTGGGACCTCTTGTTACGTGTTTTGGGTGCTTGTTCTAGATGTAATATTTTAATGAGACAGTTACGTGAAAAAAGCATAGGTAACTCATTTTGACAGATCAGAGAAACGAGGAAATGTTAATGATTAATTTCAAAAACAACGATACCACTGAATCCACGTCGGTCGGTCTGGTAAAATTTGACATTCAATTTTCAAAAATAAGTCACGATCATTGAATGAGTTCAGTCTATACCGTATACGTACCGTAAAAATATATTTTCGACTAAAAACGACCACATACCCTGAAAAAATCGAATAGAGCTTGACATGTATGAATAATGTATTGGGCTTAAAAAAATGTGTCAAATTTAGTTATAGTCATAAATATTTGGTGGCCAGTCGATGAAAAATTCGAAACTCAGGATTCACACGGAAGTCCTCCTAGGCTGAAAATCATCGACCCTTCTCTGGTTTACTTTATTTCCCAACTTGCAGAGAAAACTGACTCGCCGTAGCTCAGCCTATATTTTCTTTTTGAATTGAGGTCAAATTCCATCCGTTTGTCAAAATATACTGATGTTTTTCAGCTAATAATTTTGAAACCTGTCACAGCACAAACACATTATATGAATCGACGCCGGAAATTGGGTGGCACGACAACCCTTCACTTAGCGTCAAATATGCTTTGTTACAACATCATTGATTGGCTGAAAGTCACATGATCGAAGCACGACCTGGGTCACAGAACCATATTTGTCCGTATTAACAACAGGACCTCGCAAAAGAACCACACCCACATTTTCAATCTTTTTTAGAGCGGAAGTTGCCAACAAATGTCAAAAAACTCGTAAATTTCATGGATTCGAATAAAATAACGCAAGCGATTGACAAGAATGACTATTAATATTTTCCCTGATGCTCTTCGAATTTTTATTTTTTTTTATTTCAAGGTGAGAAATGGCTAGTTGAAGTTGCATCGTCTTCAATGCGGCTGTTTCACCGCGAGCAACTCCAGCTCTATTTTATTAGATCTCTAATCAGAGACACTTGAAGGATTAGCTTGTTTGTAAACTGTCAGCGTGTACAGTGAGACAGTAATGTTTGTCAGAGGATTATCCCTCATTGTTCGTTTACATAACAATGGAAACCCGAACGTTCCTGGAGTACGAACTCAAATGCCTGCAGTTTTCTTCATTTTTCACGCTCGAGCTTGAAATTATTCATTATCTGATACTCTTATGAGTTCTATGATATCAGTGGTTAATATGTTTGGCCATTTTTAGTGTATATTTATAATAATGCAGCAAATCTACAGTGTTTTATTAACCAAAATTGTTTTTCGCGTTTTTCTCGTGTTGAAGTTTTGATTGAGTACGACTCATTGGGACCGCCGCCAAATCAAGTTATCGTTCAATAGATAATGATGGTGCGAAATATGTCTGAAAATGCTTTGTCACAGAATAATAGTCTGTTGAAGGTGCCAAGTATGAAATAATTTGGGGACAAAAAAACAAACCTGCATAGAAATCGGAATAATAGGTCTTTTGATTATCGTGGACACATTTCAATGGACTTGATTACGGACAATGCATGACGTAAATTTTACCAGGAAATTCCGCAGTGTGCTCTCGCAATCGCGGACTTAGTCATTTTCACAAGGTTCGCCATTTTTGATATCACATGATAATTATGTAAACAATGACTGTCCAGTCTGTGTGAACTTGTACCTCTATACTTAGTCTTTTGAAATATATAAGCTAAATTACTGTTCTGAACGAGACAACAGACACAGAATGTTTTATTCGAAAACGTCACAAAACCCTTCTCGCTACCTTAACAGAGATAAGCCTCTAGCATACAATAAATTTTTGGTTTATATGTGCTGCTATTGGAGACTATAGAAATAGATTATGTACTTATCGATTTCTATCATTCCTTTCAGCTATGAAACTTCATTATGGTGATTTGACGGATAGTACTAATCTTGTGAAGATCATTAGTGATGTGGTTCCAACTGAAATTTACAACTTAGGTGCACAAAGTCACGTAAAGGTTGGTGTTAAATCTATTTCTCTAGTAATTGTATGTGTGTAGACAATGAACCAATGTGTTGAATTGGCTGCGGTTGTCTTCACTTCTGTCACAGTTCTTTCCGAGCCTTATTTTCTCACAACTAGGTTGCTCTGTGACTTCACCAAGTTGTCCAGTGACCTCCCCAAGTTACTCTGTGACCTCACTAAATTGCCCAGTAACCTCGCCAAGTTGCCCAGTGATCTCACCAAGTTGCCCAATGATCTCACCAAGTTGCCCAGTGACTTCACCAAGTTGTCCAGTGACCTGCCCAAGTTACTCTGTGACCTCACTAAATTGCCCAGTAACCTTGCCAAGTTGCCCAGTGATCTCACCAAGTTGCCCAATGATCTCACCAAGTTGCCCAGTGATCTCACCAAGTTGCCCAATGATCTCACCAAGTTGCCCAGTGACCTCACCAAGTTGCCCAGTAACCTCACTACTAAGTTGCCCAGTAACCTCACTAAGTTGCCCAGTAACCTCGCCAAGTTGCCCAGTGATCTCACCAAGTTGCCCAGTAATGTCACCAAGTTGCCCAGTGACCTCACCAAGTTGCCCAGTAACCTCACTAAGTTGCCCAGTAACCTCGCCAAGTTGCCCAGTGATCTCACCAAGTTGCCCAGTAATGTCACCAAGTTGCCCAGTGACCTCACCAAGTTGCCCAGTGACCTCACCAAGTTGCCCAGTGACCTCACTAAGTTGCCCATTAACCTCACTAAGTTGCCCATTAACCTCACAAAGTTGCTCTGTTAACTTCACCAAGTTGTCCAGCGACCACACCAAGTTGCCCAGTGACCTCACCAAGTTGCCCAGTGACCTCGCCAAGTTGCCTAGTGACCTCACCAAGTTGCCCAGTAACCTCACTAAGTTGCCAGTAACCTCACTAAGTTGCTCATTAACCTCACCAGGTTGCTCTGTTAACTTCACCAAGTTGTCCAGCGACCTCACCAAGTTGTCCAGCGACCTCACCAAGTTGCCTAGTGATCTCACCATGTTGCCTATTAACCTCACCAAGTTGTCCAGTGACCTCACCAAGTTGCTCTGTTAACTTCACCAAGTTGTCCAGTGACCTCACCAAGTTGCCCAGTGACCTCACCAAGTTGCCCAGTGACCTCACCAAGTTGCCCAGTAACCTCACTAAGTTGCTTAGTGACTACACCAAGTTGCCCAGTGACCTCACCAAGCTGCCCGGTGACCTCACCAAGTTGCTCAGTGACCACACCAACTTTCCCAGTGACCTCACCAAGTTGCCCAGCAACCTCACCAAGCTGCTCAGTGACCTTACAAAGTTGCCCAGTAACCTCACCAAGTTGCTCAGTGACCTCACTAAATTGCCAAGTGACCTTACAAAGTTGCCGAGTAACCTCACCAAGTTGTTCAGTCACCACACTAAGTTGCCAAGTGACCTTACAAAGTTGCCCAGTAACCTCACCAAGTTGCCCAGTAACCTCACAAAGTTGCCTAGTAACCTCACCAAGTTGTTCAGTGACCACACTAAATTGCCAAGTGACCTTACAAAGTTGCCTAGTAACCTCACCAAGTTGCTCAGTGACCTCACTAAATTGCCAAGTGACCTTACAAAGTTGCCTAGTAACCTCACCAAGTTGTTCAGTGACCACACTAAATTGCCAAGTGATCTTACAAAGTTGCCTAGTAACCTCACCAAGTTGCTCAGTGACCTCACTAAATTGTCAAGTGACCTTACAAAGTTGCCTAGTAACCTCACCAAGTTGTTCAGTGACCACACTAAATTGCCAAGTGACCTTACAAAGTTGCCTAGTAACCTCACCAAGTTGCTCAGTGACCTCACTAAATTGCCAAGTGACCTTACAAAGTTGCCTAGTAACCTCACCAAGTTGTTCAGTGACCACACTAAATTGCCAAGTGATCTTACAAAGTTGCCTAGTAACCTCACCAAGTTGCTCAGTGACCTCACTAAATTGTCAAGTGACCTTACAAAGTTGCCTAGTAACCTCACCAAGTTGTTCAGTGACCACACTAAATTGCCAAGTGACCTTACAAAGTTGCCTAGTAACCTCACCAAGTTGTTCAGTGACCTCACTAAATTGCCAAGTGACCTTACAAAGTTGCCTAGTAACCTCACCAAGTTGCTCAGTGACCTCACTAAATTGCCAAGTGACCTTACAAAGTTGCCTAGTAACCTCACCAAGTTGTTCAGTGATCTTACAAAGTTGCCCAGTAACCTCACCAAGTTGCTCAGTGACCACACTAAGTTGCCAAGTGACCTTACAAAGTTACCTAGTAACCTCACCAAGTTGTTCAGTGACCACACTAAGTTGCCAAGTGACCTTACAAAGTTGCCCAGTGACCACACCAAGTTGCCCAGTAACCTCACCAAGTTGCTCAGAGACCTCACCAAGTTGCTCAGTGACCTCACCAAGTTGCTCAGTGACCACACCAAGTTGCCCAGTAACCTCACCAAGTTGCCCAGTAACCTCACCAAGTTGCTCAGTGACCACACTAAGTTGCCCAGTAACCTCACTAAGTTGCCCAGTAACCTCACCAAGTTGTTCAGTCACCACACTGAGTTGTCCAGTGATGACACCAAGTTGCCTAGTAACCTCCCCAAGTTGCTAATAGACCTCAACAAGTTACTCAGTGACCACACCAAGTTGTTCAGTGACCACACCAAGTTGTTCAGTCACCACACTGAGTTGTCCAGTGATGACACCAAGTTGCCTAGTAACCTCCCCAAGTTGCCTAGTAACCTCCCCAAGTTGCCTAGTAACCTCCCCAAGTTGCTAATAGATCTCAACAAGTTACTCAGTGACCACACCAAGTTGTTCAGTGACCACACCAAGTTGTTCAGTCACCACACTGAGTTGTCCAGTGATGACACCAAGTTGCTTAGTAACCTCCCCAAGTTGCTAATAGACCTCAACAAGTTACTCAGTGACCACACCAAGTTGTTCAGTGACCTCACCAAGTTGTTCAGTCACCACACTGAGTTGTCCAGTGATGACACCAAGTTGCCTAGTAACCTCCCCAAGTTGCCTAGTAACCTCCCCAAGTTGCCTAGTAACCTCCCCAAGTTGCTAATAGACCTCAACAAGTTACTCAGTGACCACACCAAGTTGTTCAGTGACCACACCAAGTTGTTCAGTCACCACACTGAGTTGTCCAGTGATGACACCAAGTTGCCTAGTAACCTCCCCAAGTTGCTAATAGACCTCAACAAGTTACTCAGTGACCACACCAAGTTGTTCAGTGACCACACCAAGTTGTTCAGTCACCACACTGAGTTGTCCAGTGATGACACCAAGTTGCCTAGTAACCTCCCCAAGTTGCCTAGTAACCTCCCCAAGTTGCCTAGTAACCTCCCCAAGTTGCTAATAGACCTCAACAAGTTACTCAGTGACCACACCAAGTTGTTCAGTGACCACACCAAGTTGTTCAGTCACCACACTGAGTTGTCCAGTGATGACACCAAGTTGCCTAGTAACCTCCCCAAGTTGCTAATAGACCTCAACAAGTTACTCAGTGACCACACCAAGTTGTTCAGTGACCTCACCAAGTTGTTCAGTCACCACACTGAGTTGTCCAGTGATGACACCAAGTTGCCTAGTAACCTCCCCAAGTTGCCTAGTAACCTCCCCAAGTTGCTTAGTAACCTCCCCAAGTTGCCTAGTAACCTCCCCAAGTTGCTAATAGACCTCAACAAGTTACTCAGTGACCACACCAAGTTGTTCAGTGACCACACCAAGTTGTTCAGTCACCACACTGAGTTGTCCAGTGATGACACCAAGTTGCCTAGTAACCTCCCCAAGTTGCTAATAGACCTCAACAAGTTACTCAGTGACCACACCAAGTTGTTCAGTGACCACACCAAGTTGTTCAGTCACCACACTGAGTTGTCCAGTGATGACACCAAGTTGCCTAGTAACCTCCCCAAGTTGCTAATAGACCTCAACAAGTTACTCAGTGACCACACTGAGTTGTTCAGTGACCACACCAAGTTGTTCAGTCACCACACTGAGTTGTTCAGTCACCACACTGAGTTGTCCAGTGATGACACCAAGTTGCCTAGTAACCTCCCCAAGTTGCTAATAGACCTCAACAAGTTACTCAGTGACCACACTGAGTTCTTCAGTGACCACACCAAGTTGTTCAGTCACCACTCTGAGTTGTTCAGTCACCACACTGAGTTGTTCAGTCACCACACTGAGTTGTTCAGTCACCACACTGAGTTGTTCAGTCACCACACTGAGTTGTTCAGTCACCACACTGAGTTGTTCAGTCACCACACTGAGTTGTTCAGTGACCTCACCAAGTTGCGCTGTGACCTCACCAAGTTGCGCTGTGACTTCACCAAGTTGCGCTGTGACCTCACCAAGTTGCGCTGTGACCTCACCAAGTTGCGCTGTGACCTCACCAAGTTGCTCTGTGATATTAGACTATTTGATTTTTTCAAAGAAAATATTTTTTCAGTGTCAAATGTGCTCAGAATGGGCACTGACACTGGTTTATGTACTTTAAATACAATTTCTTGCTTTTTGATTTCAGTGATTTCAGTGTCTAGACATTCATCAAATCATCAATTTTTATATTTCCATTTTTTTTCAACTCAACTATATGATATATTGCTTTTGCTTTGGCCTGGGGTAAAAAATTTCCTGGATTTGTTTTTTTCATAATAATATCATTGACTTTTTCCTTATTTTAGTGATAAACTCACTAAATATGTTGGGGTTAAAATTGATATTTTTATCATTAGCTTCCAAAATTATCGCTCATAATTTAGTTTCAATGGCATTGATGATATTAAAACTTGTATGTCCATTTTGATGAATATTTTGTTTGCCCTATTTGCAAATTACCTGTGAATTGCTCAGAACACAACAGTTTGTTTTCTAGCCTGACGAGGTCCCGTGAGTTGCGCCCTCTGCGGTGCTCCAAACCCGTCACACGCCTGACAGAATAGTGTAGTTTTTCACTTCCCCCGACGATTTTTTGTTGGTACCAATCAAATTGCAGGAACGTCAGATAGTGACAGCCGTCAAAGAGTAACCATTCACGGCAGAGTTTATTTGTTGACATAATTTGCGATAAGGTGCCGGCAAATTTCCGCCCAATGTTACCACGGTATTACAATGACCACCGAAATGAATATTCTCTGAACTCATTGTAAGAAGGCGTGAATTATGCAAATTTGCAGTATTGTCGACGAGACATACACTATTATGTCAGGCGTTAGTGAGGTCTAATGCTGTTCAGTCGGCGAGGGCCTACTCACGTATACATGTCAGGCTAATCGTTTTCTAGCTACGGCTAAACTAAACTACAGACGTGTCACTTATAATCAGTTATAAGTAGTATGTCAGTATTCATCTAGTCATGGATAAAAAATAGGCAGATAAAAAAAAACCGAAACACAAATGCCCAGCCAACAGTGTTATGAACATTCTGTGCATTTCACTTGACCGAAATTGTTGATCGTGGATGTTTACAATAGTTGGTATAGTTTTAAAAACAAAAAAAATCAAAATTAGTCACCGGGCAATGCTTTCGACAAGAATTGGTATGGCATGTGTACTACTGTGTACTCCTGTATCTAAACGTTTGTCTTTCTGTTTTTCAGTTTGGAGATTTTCAGTCTGATGTAGTTACATATATGATAAAACAGTTATTTATTATCTTGTTTCACACTATATATCAATACTGCTTCCCATAATACCACAAGTTGTTTCTGATAGACGAACAAAATCTGACAATATTGTACTTATTAAAAATACTATATGCATTGCCAAAAAGAATATATAAAATCCTTACAAAGTTTTATAAAATGTTACCATGCACCTATCTGATGATAGATTCCCAAAGGTTATCTCCTTGTTCAACAAATATTACGTCAATGAATTTGCTTTCTCTCTCCTCAAATGTTAGAAATGACCTTTGACACATTGTATGCTAATTTGCATACATGTATATGTTTCATAAAGCTAATTGAACCTCCGACAAATAACTGATATTACGGTCTATATATTTCTTGACTCTAAATTTACGAAATTTTTTTTTGTTTACCGCACACATCTGCTGATTTCTCTTGATGAATTCTGAATTGTATAGACTGCATTACTCCCATTTGTAATATTTTATTGTAGGTATAATGCTGACATTTTGCTTATAAGAGCAATCTGTGGCACTGGGATTAAAAAAAAAACTGATATTGTATTTATTGCGATTAACATATTGTGTGTTGTCGATCTGTAACAGCTTGGTTTTAGACTTTGATTGATTCAAACAATTTGATTTTCCGTTGAGTATTGCAAGGTTTTCAGCACCAAGGTTTATCTTAAAAACAAGTCGAAAGGGAATTAAATTAAATAATGGGATATTACTTTTACTTGTGTAAAGACACATGTAATTATAAGGGGTCAGTTTAAAAATTTGTGATATAAATCCAACAAGCTGGCCTGTGGCATTTAATACGTGTCCTACATTACAAATCACCACTAATTTTTCATCACCAGAGGGATTCGCATCTTGAAGTTTTGTTCTCCAAGCATATCTGATAAATAACTGCTGACTGAATTATTGTTATCTAAACTTCATAATTTGGGAGAAATCATACAATTTAAATTTTGTTATTTTTTCATCACGCAAAATAAACATTGAGTCACTTTGAGACCAATTGTTTTTTTTTCCAAGGTGTCATTTGAAATGGGGGAGTATACTGCTGATGTTGATGGGGTTGGTACTCTCAGGTTACTCGACGCTATTAGAACGTGCGGTCTAGAGAAGAAGGCAAGATTTTACCAAGCGTCAAGCAGTGAAATGTTTGGCAAAGTTCAGGAAATCCCACAAAAAGAAACAACTCCATTCTACCCCAGATCACCCTATGGTAAGTAATTACCCCCGGTACCGTAAAAGCTTACTCTTAATTTTTGAATATTTTTAGATAATAGTATAAATTTGAAATTACTTCTATCTTTAAGGTAGAATTTATGATTTTAGGTGTATCTTTTAACTATTAAGGAATACAATGTGGCTTGTGTGAATGGTAGCTGTTGTCGTTGTGAAAGGTGTACTAGTATTTGTTGCCTAAAATTGTGGTTATACAGTGAAAGTTATTGCAGTGCCCGTGCCCCCTACAGGTTACAATAATTGTGGTTATCCAGTCAGTTAACATACCACACTGTAACAAAAAACAATACCACAGCATAGTTTGTTTAACGTTTGTTTAATTACTGTACCATATCAGCTAGTGATATTTCACACTAATAAATTCAAGTATGAGTGATATTTTATTTGGATACAGCCCTGGTTTTTTTTTCACATTTATTCATAGAGCCCCCTCTATGGCAGCTCTTGAAAGTATAACATTTGTTTCGTGCATCAATATTGTTCGTCTTATTAGGACTATTTCTTATGAATTGTAAATTGTTGTTGAAATTTATTTATGTTTGATTGTATGAGTGCTTGACTGATCACTTACTTATTGTGTACATCGCTTCTTGTCCTGTATAACACATCTAACATTGTTTTATTGATGAAATATTTGGCCATTCATTATAAGTTTGAGAATTAGTGCTGTAATAACAATTATGTGTAACAATTCTAATGTAGAACCTGTACGGATTGAGAATCCTTAAATGTGTATCTCTTTGAATACTGCCCTCTTACTGTCATATTAGAAATTACTTTGTTTCTTTTAAAAAATTACTTTAGTAATAGCGCCCTCTATATTTCTGATAAAACCCAGGCAGTTCTTGATAGCCCCCTCTATCTTAATTTGTAAAACTTTTTTTCAGCTTAGCACTTCCGTCAAGAAGATAGGAGGGGGGGGGGGGGGAGTTCTTGCATTGCAGGAATATCCTTCAAAAGTATAAAACAGGAAACAAAATACTATTTTAAACTTGTATTTGATTATAAAGATTAGGATTTAAAATAAAATATTATTATTAGAAATGTTTGATTTTCAGTGATTTAAGGAAGTTGGTTAACCATTACCTTCTTGTCAAAGTTCTTTCCTTAAAATCTAGATAAAATAGTATGGTTTCTAAACTACTTTTCGAACAAAAAATTTGGCAAACACCCATGAAAATGTTTGAACTATTTAGCATTGATTTCTTTTGTAAAATTGTTTTTTTTGTTATTTTTTATTTGTGTACAAATAATGTTAAGATCATATGTAAAATGTGTACCGATGGTTGTGTGAAATTATGTAGAATACTATTTATTTTTCTCAATATAATGCTTAGATATGAATTCCAGTGGAAATTGTTTCAAAAAGATCCTTTTTTGAACGTTGAATACAAAAAAAGACCCTGAATTCAATAACTAAATCAACAGCTATGTAACACCTTTGAAACAAAACAAACAAATTCATGTTCACTTCTTATTTAAAAGTTTAGATGCTTAGAATTTCCAAGATTAATGTAGTTTATTCACCAAATGTAAAAAAAAAATGTATTAATGAGGGAAATTGTTATGAATAGTATTTACTTTCTATAAAATAATTCTTATGAATAGTTCAAAAATTTTAGAAAGTCTTTCTGTGAAAAATATTTTCTACAATTTTAAGCCAATAATGTGAGTAATTCAGCTGTCTGATGAGTTTACTCTCAGTTAGGCAAGGAGTTTATATCTCTGTTTGGTGATATTCTGTTTGCCTAACTGTGCTACTTTGAAAGTTAGGCAACTGTGGAAATCGCCCTGCAACAGTAGGTGGCTTTCCTCCCTGAATTACACTGTGCAGAAATGAGTGCATTTGTTTGAAGAACTTAATTTCTCAAAATTGTTGTCATCTGTTATGTGAACTTTTTTTTTTTTTATTTACTGTTTTTTTTTTTTATTGCTATCAAACTTTGTTACAGCACTTGGTTACTTTTATGTAAGCTTTTATACTTTTGTCACAAATTTTATTTGATTTGATGGTTAACTTGAATGAAAATAAAAAATAGTAAGAAAAAAATGTTTCCTCCATGCTCATTTAACCCTTACAGAACCTTTTTTTTGTTACCGACTGCAAAACTTCATATCTTACATTGTCATTTCCTGCAGGTTGTGCGAAAGTATACGCATATTGGATCACTGTCAATTTCCGAGAGGCTTATGATATGTATGCATGTAATGGTATACTATTTAACCATGAGAGTCCCAGAAGAGGTAAGTACAAACGCTTTTCCAGTAAAAATTTTATTTTTCTTGCAGTGCTTACCCTTGCAGTCCACACAGAGTTTAATCTGCTCATTAGTATTGCCAGTATCAGCAAGCAGTTTTTTTAAACTATTAAGGTAGAAGCCTACTCTAAACCCAGAATTTATTCATTTTGCAATAAATTGTACTCCAAGGCAATATAAGGATATTGACCGAAAAAAAGTTGGGTGTCACCTGCCTTTTTTTTGAGAAATTTATGGTTTTATTTTAGTGGAAAATCGCCATTTTGACACTATTATAACGCCTTTACCACAGGTTTCTATGGCAGAGATATTATGCAATATCTCAAAATCTAACCTGGTGACATAGGCTGAAAAAAACATATATTGTTAATGATGGAGTACTTTTTGTTGTTCTGAATTATTTAAAAAATCTGGGTTTTAAAAAGTGTCAAAAAATGCAGTTTTTCTTTAACATTATATTCTATGGAAATGTTCTAAAAATAGCAATTTTCAAGAAATATTAGGACGCATTTCTCGAAAAGCTTAACTGTAACACACAAAATAATGCTATTTCATTGTACCATGAGACATTAGCTTCATGATTGTACATAATAAACTAATGAACATTGTCATGCGATTTCTGAACAATTTTGTCAAAAATTATGACTAGGCTTCTACCTTAATACCAAACTTTTGTTGCCCTTCAAAATAAAAAGCTATGTGAATTTTTTCATATATTTTTATCAAGATGGGCGTTGGTTTTATTTTGTCCAAATTAACGAAGACATTTTTACATAGAAATATTTTAGAGGGAAAAATAATGATGAATAGTAGATAGAATTTATTGTTGCATGGAAAAGGTCGTGTCAGTTTAGTTTATTTTCTTGTTGCTAAGAAATTATGTTGAATTATTTTTGACCTCGCAAAAAATCTTTTTTTTATGTCAAACATTTGCCAAACAATTATTTTAAGTTTTGAGCAACAGGCCTTAAATAAACCCTTTAATAATGCCAAATTGGTTTTTTAAGACTTTGTTCTAGCAGTATGCATATTTTATGGATTTTTCTTTAATTTCTTTTCTCAATTTTGAACCAAATACTTATTTTTCTATAACCTACATATCCTGATCAAAATGTTAAAAAACATTTTAAAAAAAATTTACTTTTGTTGCTTGGAGGGTTGAATAGAACCAGTTGACAAGATATAATAATATGGACATTTTATCCCTTCAGGTGAAACATTTGTTACAAGGAAAGTCACCAGAGCGGTTGCTAAGATACATCTAGGACAACAAGAGGACCTAGTTTTAGGAAATCTGGATTCAAAGAGAGATTGGGGACATGCAAGAGATTATATACAGGTAAAGCTCATGAAAACATATCAGATGATGACAGAAATACCGGTCATTGCAGATTGGCTTCTGTCTGTGTAGGTGTCCGTCTGTGTTGATGGTTATTTTGTGTTGTTCTCTGATTCAATCTGTCATGGATAAGCTACAAGTGAAGTAAATGCATTTGTCGAATATTATTACATTCGGTTCTGATTGTTTGGCGGGTCAGTGCATGCTGCATCTTAATTTAAAATGACTCCACGTCCCTGACTGTTAACTTTTTAGTGTTATTATATTATGCCTATTTTTTTTTTCAAATTATTTAGTTTCTGGTAAGAACATGTGACAATTGAAAAAGAGTCACTCACAAACATCTCAAAACCAGAAATTTTATTTTTTTGTATTATGGCTGAAAGATTACCTTTTTAGTTACTATACCCATTCAGAAGTAGGCAGGGACTTTGAAATTCATCTCTGTTTGTCCGTCTATGTATACTTAAATGTATCTCAGACATGCCTAGACCAATCACATTCAAATATCACAATTATACAACTACATTTGTTTCACAATCCAATTCAAGCTGGCCAGATGGTGGCCATTTTAGTGTTAAAATTGAATCACAGTCAGGCATTTTTGCCATTACGCAGCTGACTCTTGGCCATTTCTTGACAAATTTCAAATATTCATACAACCTCTTAACTGAGGTACTATTCCTACCTTTTGAACATCATAGTTTTCCCAGTTTTTTGTTACAATATTTTGCATAATCTTCAATAATTGATACGTTTAATTTGAATCAAATGAATATTGATTGGCTGAATCGTCTACAAAATTGATTGCGAAATCAGCGAACATTTTTCTTCTGAAATTAAAGCAGTTTACAGTAGAAGACAATTTTTTGATGATAGATAAGATTAATACTATTACTTTGAGTCCAGGTGATACAGGTCAAAATAGAATGGCACATTACGCAATCCTTTCAAGGAACAATAAATTATTTAGACAGGGAAAATCTCAGCTGCTGAGAATGTGTGATGTAAGATGTTGATGTCTTGTTGATTCAGGCCATGTGGTTAATGTTACAACAAGAGCAGGCTGAGGATTTCATCATTTCAACTGGGGAGGTCCACAGTGTACGAGAGTTTGTCGAAGAATCATTCAAACTGGTCAATAAAGAAATAGAGTAAGTAATTTTTTTACTGTTGATGTAATTTTTACAACACTGTTTTTCATTGGGGTACAAACCCTCTATAGCTACTCAATTACCAATCAGAAAGGCCGATTCATATGTTGTAGGCTAGGTCTAGAAAAAAAGTAGGAGTTTTTCAAAATCAATGCATGCAGGGTTTTGTTTTTTTATTATTTATAAAAAACTAAATTTTTAGGTCTTGTCTGTACACTAAATATGTGTGACTTTATGAATGTATTTTATTTCTTAACAATGCTCGCATTTGCTTATCTCAGATGGGAAGGTGAAGGATTGAATGAGGTGGGTAAAGAGAAAGCAACTGGGAAAGTACGAGTGAAGATTGATGCTAGATTTTACAGACCAACAGAAGTCGTGAGTAAATTTTAATTTATTCATGAGTTCCTTTTATACATAAAATCATAAATACTGTAGAATACTTTATTTTAGCTGGAATTAATTTTCACTGAAAAAGACATTTTGGGTGTTTTTTGTATGGAATTTATTTTCACTGATTTTTGACAAATTGAATGTAAAATATAGGAAAAAAGGTATATTCGTAGGATTTATTTTCACTGAATCATTCCTTCAGCGAAAATAAAGTATTTTACAGTAAACGAAGTAACAATGGAGTACTCTAGTCAGATAAATATTATATAAAAATGTTAAATAAAAATGATGCTTTGGCAACAAACATACGAGTAGCATTGTGTGTTGGTAAAATAATGTGTATGTGTGTGCTTCAGTTACTTGTGCATGTGGGTAAATTTGGGATGCCAGCTTTTTATTATTTCTAATCAATACTGTTGTATGTTTGTCAACAAAACAACACTTTTATTTATAATATTATTAAAACATGCTCAAAATTACTCAAAAGTTAATCATTTGACGCTTTAAAAAATAAACATCATCTATGTGAGCACAGTGTCATACAACATAATTAAATTGGTAGATTAGAAATTTTTGTTAATTTTTACTGTTTTTTTCCACAAATTTGATATTTCCTAAAAAATGCTAGTCCAGCATTGATTTATTTCAATAGAGAACATGATATTTTATGCCGATAACTTGTAAGATTGTATTTATTTGGCTGTCCTACATAACTACATGTCTTTGTTCAGTCAGCCTGGCTTAGTTTACTGGATGTATTACTATTTTGTCAAGTGAAAAAATAAGAACGAAGCAGGGTGAGTGCCCTGATGACTCGGTAAAGCAATGAATAAGCAATTAACAATTTTTGCATCAATTCCATGCCATTGAGCAAGAGAACAAAGACTGACTTAATTAACAAAATGAGATGCCTGGAAATTTGAAACGAGGGAGTCACGTGATACCTTGCGCGCTTTTTGGGAAATGAACACTATTGTATTGTTACCAACTATGACAGCTGGTGCCGAACTTGTCCTGCGTATTTAGTTTACCTATTTGACGCTCGGAATGGCAGCCACTTAGACGTTAATTTTCATGTTGTAATAGAGGAGCATATGCCTGATATTGAGTTACAAGAGTCTGGACAATTGTAGAGAAATTGCGTTTGAAACTGTGTGTCAATTATGACGTGGCCAGCCTCTAAGTTGATTGGAGTCCTCCTGTGAGTGCCCTGTGAAAAGGCCGAGTTGAGTTCATAGACTTAATTCCCTTAAAGTACAGCTGTAATACATAGCTGGAATTTCTAACGCTGGCGAGAACATTGCGAATCACTCTTAAGAAAACAAATGTGTGTTTTTATTAATGTATACATGATAGGGGTTGTTGCTCAGTGACAACACACGGCCAGGTGTGCCCCTGATCATTGTCCCCCTCCCCCCTCTTTCTGTGATGCCCGTTGACACTGCAGTGACCTCTGACATCCAGAGAGATACATGTACGATTTATGAACTAATCTCTTGATTACATCAGTGAATGTTATTTGAAAATTGAAAAGAAATGTAATCAGCTTTGCTGTTTAACTTCTGTATCATTGTACAAGTATAGCAGTTGTATTCAAGTGTTCTTTCCACAGCTCTGACCACATAATCACCTGCCGTAGTCGGTAGACGCCCCCTGGCCACAAGGTTATCTCTTGATCTCCAGAGACTCATCACAATGGAGCGTCTTCATTATCCCACTTATCTTGATAGGGAGAATTTATTGTTTTCTTTACATAGGATGAGTTGTTATTTTATCATTTCCGATTACGATATGTCCGATATGTCCGACAGTTGGCGATCCAGATGGCCTATTTTATGAAAGTCTCATCACTCACTTAAACAACCTTTCAAATGTATCATTCCAATACTCTTGTTCACACTTTGATTTCTAAAATGGAGCTGTGTTTTTCAATTTCTAGCATGCATGATCTATCTAGGTTCTGTTTGTGTTTGCTTAGCACGGACATCGTAATATTTTATCTACTCTGTTTTATCTTAAGGTATCACAAATACAATGTACCACGATACCTCAGTATTAGATGGATTAATAAGCATACAATCATTTACTAAAAATACAGCTTATGACCCTTTAATCAAATTAATAAAAAAAATTGGTCGTTGTCAGTAGTACATGTCTGCATATGTAACCGAAAAGATACATGCTGTCGATTTCAATTCACGTTGTCTTCCTTTTCACAGGACAATACATAATAGGGAACTGATTGAATTTCATTTCTATTTTGTTTATCTTGTAAACCTTGGGGCTCACCTGTGTCAGTTTTGGTAACAAGGAACAAGAATACTTATTTGTTTTATTGTCAAACATTCTCAAAGTAACTCTGATGTTTATTTTGGAAAGTTGGAAAGTTTGCTGGTAACAGGCCACTAAGAAAACAGTAATAGTACAAATACAAATGTCTGTGATGAGTTGTGTTATTGCACACTGACCTCAAAAGGACATTTGTTTTTTTGTTCATGATTTTCTTTGTGTCGATTTCTTTGTCTGGAAAGAATAAAAAACAAACAGGACATTACATGGAGTTTGTTTTATTGTCTATTGTTCAATGTAATTGTTAATAAGACATTACTTAAAGTTTGTTTTATTGTGTAGTGTTTAATTCAATTGTCAACAGAGTGTTATTTAGTGTTTATTGTCTTTCAATTTAATTGAGAATGTTACATAGTATTTACATTGTTTTAATTGTCGTTTCAATTTAATTGTTCTACCTGTCCATTGTGATA
This sequence comes from Saccoglossus kowalevskii, assembly GCF_978046115.1. Classification (NCBI taxonomy): domain Eukaryota; kingdom Metazoa; phylum Hemichordata; class Enteropneusta; family Harrimaniidae; genus Saccoglossus; species Saccoglossus kowalevskii. The sequence goes on along the minus strand of NC_140646.1, from coordinate 22,934,209 downwards.
TATTACAAAGCATAATAGTGTATAAATTATGTCCCCACCCCCACCCCCAAAGTTTTACCTCAATCTACGTAATCACAGTCAAGTTTGAAGTCTGGTACATTTTTTAAACCACGCTTAGTTTCATCCTTTGATCAACAAAATTTAACTTCATGTCCATGCAATCCAATCCACATTTCTTCCTATTCTATATATTACAAAGAACATTGTTTGACTTGTTCCAATTTGGCCCTGTAAACATTGCTTGTTTAATAACACGTCCCTTGGTAGTCCTGCACTTACTTCTATTAAGCCAACAACATCCCAAACTAATTTTCACCATGCATTTTTTTTTCTTTCTTCTTGTCTAAGTCTTTGTTCCGATTTACAGATTCCATTTATTTTGCCTTGCAGCATTAAATTCTGTTCTGTTATTCAGCTTTATACGCCTCTAGTCACTTGCAGTGTAGGAGTAATCAGATTTGGACTGCAAGGCCAGCAAACTGGAAAACAATCAAACAATTGGTATAATTGATACCACCTTTATTACAATTCCCTTTCATCTAGAAAAAAAAAAAAACTTTTAAAAAGATGACTTTGAATTCTTTTATCTTCTTAATTTGAAAGAGCTATTAGTGCTTCCAGATATGTGAATGCCCTATTTTTTAATTTACTATCACTCTTGTTTCATCCCCTCAAGTTTTGTCCCCTTAAGGCCTGCATGTTTTTTTTCACATTTCACATTTTTAGCATTTTAGTGTTATTGTTGGTGAAGCACATGGGTTGTCTCGTGTCAGATTAAACTATTCTCTGTTGATCTATTTTTCGGGACACCTGCTTCTTCGCAACAATGGGTTCACCATTCCAAGTAGGTTTTTAATAAATAACCAATTTTTCCCTCCATTTGAGTGTGATGGCTGTTGTTCATTCAGACCTGACCACTCAACTTTGCTGTGTTGAAGCTGCATACCTTATTGGGTTTCCAAGCTATGGTAAGAAAAGTGCTGAAGACAGTTGAAACAAGGAAAGATAAAATGAACAATGATCCCTGGTTGTCAACTTTGACCTCCGATTGATGCTAATTGGGAATGAATTTCAGGCTGTGGCTGCCAATTAAAGTTCCAACCATAGCCTTGGGAGCAGGGAGGCTCAGTGTGTGTTCTCATTGTTTTCAGTGAAACTGAGATAACACATATCTACCAACTTCTCAGTACTTCACTACAATCATGTTTGTTGTTAGACAGCGTCCTGATCTGTTTTGACAGTTTGCAGCTCAAGATTGAATGGGCTGCGGCTGCCGTATTTGTTGCTTAATTCAGCTCCCAGCATTCACTACTATGTTCTAGCAAGTTTTGTTGCGTTAACACGATGTTAATTTTATACTCTTAGCGATTTAATCCTAGACCCCAACTAACCAGTATTCTCTGTCTAATTGCATACCAAGAATACAGTACACTATTATCTGCTGTGTAGACATAGACAAAACATCTTCTATGCCAAGTTCAAAAACATAGTTTTAAATCTGTAATACTGTTTAGCTTTTAATCTACAATTATGCAAATTTTGTCTTACTTCTCCCTCACAGCTAGATCATTTTGACAGCTCTAAATTGCTTTTTGAGCTTTCACTTTTCTGTAGAATACTGTTTTCAATTTTTCGTAATCCTTTCAGTTCTCTTAAATTCGACTCGTTCGGTAGTTTCGCATTTCTTGATTCCAACTCCCGATTATTCTATAATTTCATGTTTGATGTGAACGTAACCCTGTGATGATTGTCTCGTTATTAGATGGACGAATATTAATTCTTTGCCCGGGCTTGAGTTTTAGTTCCCTCTGTGTTGTCGGTGTGCTAGCATATCTGATGGTAGCCTACAGGGAAGGTCTCTGAACTTTATTAACGTAGGTCATGCGTTGTTACTATCAGCTGCCAATCATAACATGTGCAATCTGTTTAGATCAAGTGAGGGTATGTTTGAAAGCAGCTGTGTTGCCATATGCTGTACATAGAGGGCGCTGTCATGGGGGTACCATAAATATTGAATGTGCGACCAGGACTTTTTGGTTGAACTTGACTAAGAGTAACTTGTATCTGTGAGTGAGATTTACCAATATTGCTGTGTCCTACATGCAGCAAACACTTGAGAATTGCCATCACTTTGATTTGTGGAAAGGATGGTCTAAGTCTATTTCTCAGCAGGACATATGCGTAGCATATGTGTGTTGGTTTCATAGATAAATCTGCTGTGTTACTCAGTTTATTTGTTTGCTTGTTTTTGTTGTTACAATTAAGCGTAGATATATCTGGGCTAATGTAGATAGCTACTGGACATATGAAGTTCATCTCACTATCTCTTTTTTTAAATTCACGGATGGTACACCCTGATAGGATGTTTGTCAGTTTGGCGTGTAATTGCTTATCTCACAAAATATGTATTGGTTAAAACCAAAGTGCACACAAATCAGATGACATAACACAATTTAGATGACATCGCACACAAATCAGGTGACATCGCACACAAATCAGGTGACATCGCACACAATTTAGATGACATCACACACAATTTAGATGACATCACACACAAATCAGGTGACATCACACAATTTAGATGACATCACACACAACTAAGATGACATCACACACAATTTAGATGACATCACACACAATTTAGATGACATCACACACAAATCAAGTGACATCACATGCAATTTAGATTACATCACACACAAATCAGGTGACATCACACACAATTTAAATGACATCGCACACAAATCAGGTGTCATCACACACAATTTAGATGACATCACACACAAATCAGGTGACATCACACACAATCTAGATGACATCACACACAAATAAGGTGACATCACACACAAATCAGGTGACATCACACACAATTTAGGTGACATCACACACAATTTAAATGACATCACATACAAATCAGGCGACATCACACACAATTTACATGACATCACACATAAATCAGGTGACATCACACGCAATTTAGATGACATCACACACAAATCAGGTGACATCACACAATTTAAATGACATCACAGACAAATCAGGTGAACGCTTGATTGTATTTCAATACAATAATCTACTCTGAGTTAATCTGTGTTCTCTTCAGTGTCACTCAGAATCACACTCCAATTCTAAAGTCATCAACATTTCTTGAAATCCACGTCCATAATCAAATCAGGCCACATTGCTTAGCTTCTTAGTTTAGCACCCTTTGTTTCTCATTAAACTTTTCACATGAACCTGACAGCAATCAATGTTAGAAAATTGAACCCAGCTACCGTCATTTCATGAGAGGGTGGTTCTAATTTACGTACAAGAGAAGATCTGGTGCATCACAAATGGTCATAGTTTGTTAATGCTTATGTTTGACTCCTACCTGATGGTTATTGGTTCCCTTACATACAATGTATTGGTGATGATTAATTATGCATAATACTATGTAAATGACCTCATTAAATTTACACTTTTCATACTCACATATCTTTATTTGGGTCTATATTGAAAAATATTGACTGGTGCGATTTTGCACAGATTGCAAAAAAATACGTTCAATTTCAATGATGTTGGGGATTACTATGACTTCACATTTGATTGGATGTTTGAATTTCTTTTTCTACCACCTTTGAATTGAGTTCTAACGTAAATTCACAAAGAATCACCTCCACCATCTGCGGTGCACAATAGTTCAGAGCAGGAAAGAATCTGGACAATTCTTGGATTTTTGGTCAATTTGATATCCAAATTCACTACATGCTCATGTCATTTTAAGTGTCCTATTGATTGAGTCACCAATAGAATTGTTACCGGAGTAAAGTACAAATGTTAACATATCGGTATATTAACATATTGACACTCGCATATTGCAGTCTTATATACACTGACACCATGCAGTCTATTTTCACTGATGTATACACTGATAGTTTGTGGCATTGTAGTGATTACTACCGACATTAGCTCTGGCTGATAAAGTCATTGGACAGGTTGCATGTGCAGAGTCTGGACTCACTTCTAGCGATGTCTGTATCTTCTTTAATCCTGATTTCGTTTCAGTGTATAAACACTGTACTTTGAGTGGTTATATTTTATACACATTTTTTTTCTTTGTAACACCACCCAATTTAGTGAGTGAGTGTGCCACTGATTGTTTTGTAACCGTCTTAAATATTGTGTACTGTTAAGTGAATAAAGTGGTGATCCACAAACAGGTGTATCTGGAAATTGGCACATAACACTAATACTTTTGTAGAATGAGGTGCATCGGTGCTAAAAGTGATTCATTCTTAAATGACATTAATTGGATCTTTGTAATTACTTAGGGTTTAACAAAGAATAACAACAATGGCCAATTTGTCTGCTCATTGCTTAGATCACAGCGCTTTCTCAAAATGTGTTAATTCAGTCTCCTTGAGCCTTTAAAGCAGCTTACTGACTAATCCTGCAAATGCAAATTAATTTAATTAGCGTTCTTTGTTCTTGAACAATGGTTGAAATTTTCCAACTGACTAATGAAACATCATTGTGCATTGTAGAGCAATTAGCATCTAAACAAACACAGGTAGTCATCTTCTGTGTTACATGATTTAATTTCACTCGTACTTTGCTATTTACCAAAACTGCACATAGAAAAAAAGCACATAATGTACTTAACTGCTGGATTTGAGTTGTAATTGGAAAGTGTGCAGAAACGTTGTTCTCTGATTCCCACAAAATTGATTTTTTTTTCCATATTGATCAAGACCCATATGGGGGGATTACTGTAAAAGTATTAATTATTCACAGGTTTTTAATTTTGCTATTTTCACTAGTAAGTTTAATTCGCATGAATCTGTTAAATAACAATCAAACTCAATATTTCTCTTACAAATTTGTGAACATGAAACCCAGTGAAAAGACTCAAACATCACAATATATTGTAATAACCGGTGAATGCCAGTGAAAATAAATGATTTTACAGTATGCTGATTTGCTTCAAATGGACAAGGCTATTATTGAAAAATAATGGTTTGCAGAGAGCACATTTTTTTTGTTTTTGAAAAATGATGGAATTCAAAAGTTAAACATCAATATTGACTGTTGTCACAGTGTGTATGCATTTTAGGGGAGAGTAAAATGCCATGCACTTATGTAACTCACAGAGATTCGTCTATGATCCATATGAGTTATTATTGTAATAATTCAATGTACAGCCAATGTATTGCTTGATTTATATGCACTTCTGATGAGCTGTTCTTTTAATAGAGCAAATACGGTAACAGCTGGTAGGAATTCAAAATCTGCATTAAAGTTTGTTACCACTTTGTAGCCGTAGCTCGTAAGTCAATACTTTGTGGTGTAGTATGATCAGAAAATGTTTTGCGCTTGATTTGCGCTTATTTATTTCTTTATCTTTTCAGGACTTTTTGCTAGGTGACTGCACTAAGGCAAAGACCAAACTCAAATGGGAATTAAAAACTGATTTTAAGGTTCGTATATTTTGTGATTTTATGTATTTTCAGAATTTTATGATTTATTCTGTAATAATTTTATTAAAATATCGAGTCATGACATGGTTGTTCACACAAAATACACGAATTCTTTTTGTGGCCCTTTTTAATGAATAATGTTTTTCCTGTCTACTTTGTTTCAGGGACTAGTGAAAGAAATGGTGGAAGCTGACATCGAGCTGATGAAATCCAATCCAAAAGCATAGAAAAATATATTACTTATTCTGTTGTTTCATTTATTTTGGCTTATTTTACCCTCTTTTAATATCTGCTCCATCCACTATCAGTACAGACAGTATTTGCATATGAGGTCAGCATATTAAGAACAGATTTATTTTTCTCTTTTGTAACATTCATTTGTTGAGGTGATGGGAGGAACTAGACTGGTTATTGTCTTCATCTCAGAACTGTAAAAATGAAATCCATTCAGAATAATTATCTACTTATCAATAATTTCCAATATTCGTTTTTTAAGTTAACAATAGAAATTTTATTTTACATTTTATTGGGAAACATTTTTTTGGGAGTAGATATTTGTTGTATTTATTTATTTAGCCTTCCTTTCATTGAATTACATTCCATGTGTGCTCATTGAGTCCATGTAATTGGTGAAATTTTGTTTGTTTGTTATTTGTTTGATTTTTTAGTGTGATTATTTAAATCATGCTAATTTAGGTTTTGTGATGTTTATTAGAAGTAAATATCACTGTATAGTGATACTCAGATCACCATGGCGACAATATCAACATATGGTTAAAAATGGTCATGTCTTTTTCTCGGTGTAATCATGACTACGATCAAAGTGATCTCGAAATCACTATCGACTTGAATCTAGATTGGATACAGGCATGAGACGAAAACCGATTTAACACTTTGATGCAAAATGGAAGTGGACAATACTCGGTGAATTATTTTGTTCAAGTGACAGCACTGCTTATAATCGGTGTGTATGAACACAGGAATCTGCCTGTTTTGTATTGATATCACGTAAAATCTAAATACAACATTTGACCATTTAAAATGCACCAAAATACAATGACAAATTTCTGTCTGTAAATCACCAAATTTGAGAACAAATACACCCCGTGTAAAACCAATCTAACTATGAGCCGGTCTTCACCATAGAACCGGTATCTTCTAAAACTTTTTATTTGACTGATGAATTGTTTAAAATACACTTTTATTTCCGTTAAAGTACACACCATCTTATATATATTCTGAAAGCCTAAATATTTAGTACTGTAAAAAGGTTAATTATTCACTGGGTTTTAATTTTGCTTATTTCGCTGGCTGGAAAATGCACTAAATTATAATAACCCACTGAATATGTCAAATTTAGCATAGAACACATTACCTAAATGATAAAATCGTGAATTTAAAACCCACTGATTATGCCTGAAATGGTAAATCAGCAAAATTAAACCCAGGGAAAATTAGTCATTTTACAGTAACTTCTTTTCTTTGATAGTGAAAAAAAATGTAAAAAATTTTATGTAAACAGGTGAGAGGTTGTGAGACAGTGGGTACTGGTAAGAGTGATGTGTAAAATTAGAAGGGTCAGAAAAGTGGGGGGGTGTTGAGGGTGAATTTCTTGATTTCTTGTGTATGTCACTGTAAAATGTACAAGCGTATTTCGCACAATCTATGGATCTATCTATGTTTGCCCATGCCAATGAGTGCCATGGTTACCTGTATTTATTTTTTACTTATTTCAGAATAGGTGCTCAAAACAATGGTTTGAATACGCAGGTATTTTAGACAGGTATTTGTTGATATGGTCTTTGGTTCAAACACATATGACATTTAACATGGCAAAAACTAAATTGCATCAAAATAAATGAAAGTTATTAAATAAACTGTTACCTGAGATTGCACCATTATGTTGCTTTCAAACTGCCAAAATGAATAATGGGATATTACTAGCAGCATAGCTAGGCAATTAATGCAATGATGGGAGTCATCTCTTATTTATCAAATGTCTGCATATTTAATTTGTTATTTATTTGTTAATTATGAAATTGTAATTTTCAGTGACAATTTGAATTTTTTGTAAACTCAGGAAATCAGAGATATAGCTTACAATTACAAAGTTATAAATACAGCAAGATGTATAATTCACATTTTTTGGGGGGAAATGCCGTAATTGCACATTTATTTGTTAGTAATAGTTGTGGGTAATCACAGTATCTGTGCCTTGTAGGGTCTATGGTTTCCGTGGTCACTATTTGATGTTTATTTGATGGCATTAGCTGAAAAAAGTTCATACTTGACATTTATTGAGAGATTGTACATTTCCCACAGCGTCTGTTTTCATCCTACTGCCATGTTCCTTGCTGGATTCAAGATAAATCTCAGGAAAACATAATATTGGAAAGTAACATACATGTGTTTATGATGATAATATCAAAATTGATGGTGCTCTACAATTTATGATGGTTAATCTTACATTATGCAAAATATTTGTGACTTAAATGTTTGAATGTTTGTTGTGGTATCATTGCTTGTTCGATTGTACTTTGTGTGCAAATCAGAAATGTCTGATTTTGTTGGTAGTTTGTGTTTACAGACGCTGCAGTACGTTGTTCTGATTTGATAAGATCTGATTTACTGCCATTTCTGTCTCCAAAATGCAGATTTGCAGCCATTTTTTTTTTATGCGTGTGCCTATTTTTCAGATTTATAGTTACCAAGGTGTTATAGTTTACGTATGTACTTACATTTTTGGTGTGATAAAAGTTTAAAGAGTATATGTCTGATGCATATGTGCCTTGGTTAAACTCATTTACTTGTATTTCAAATCATGTCTGAGTCAAAAATTTTCTATTTTTGTTGATTTTCATTTTCAAATTACTGAATAACTCCAACCAAGCCCGATCTGTAGTGATTAGTTTTTGGTGATTGTTTTAGTCACAAATGAGTTTTTTTTTTTAACTTGAAATATTTGTTTTCCTTGAACCTGGTGGGTTAATAAAGTCAGTGTATTTTAATTTATTAATAGAATTAAAGTGATTGAGAATTTAAGGGGTTAATAAGGTTTGTTTGTTTCTGCAATAGTGTTAGTTCATGTTTGTTGGTAACCATAGCAACCTGAAAATAGAAGGCAGGATTATACATGTATATGAAGACAATGATGCTTCAAAAAAAAAATATTACAAAGTTTTGGATGTCATGTAATGTTTGGTTGTTGAGTATAGTGAAATGCATCATGGGATTGAATTCTGTTTTAGATTTACTTGATGCGTTTTTTGTCATAACTGTTTTATTTGGGAAGGTAATGTTGTCCCAATGTCTGCTGTCCATCTGTCTTTCTGCTTGTGTTTTATTTTTTTGTTCCACTGATATTCCAAGAGGCTGGATTAGAATGGATCAATACCTGATATTTGTTTCTAATTCATCTGTGCATATTAATTAGCTAATTTGCATGCTATTTAAATGCTTTCAGCTTCTCTATCATAAATGGTCCCTCAAATGCATTGAAACTTGGTACATGCATACCACTTGTACAGTTGATTGTCTCTAATTAATCTGTGCATTTAAATTTGCTAATTTACACATTAATTAAGTGTTTTTGTCATATTTTTTTATTTTCTAACAATTTGTACAAATGGATTAATTAAAACTTGATATCTGCATGTGTGTTTAGTTGAATGTATAACCTTAAAATGGATTTAATTTGGGCATTTTAATTAGCTAACATACTATCTAATTACTTGCAGCATGTTTTGCATGTTTGAAACTTGGGGAGCATGTATACTGCTAGTGTAGTTTCAATACTTATAATTGTTAGGAATCCATCTGTGCATTTGAATTAACTAATTTGCATAATTGATTTTAGCATGTTCTCTACAATTTCTTGACATTTATTTTCCATGCTTTAGTTTTCTAATTACAACCGTCTGAATCATGTCTGTAGTAATTTGGTTGTGAAAATAATGATGGTAAACCAAATGAGCGATCGTCTGGCCTACAGAGTTATGAACGTCCCGTGTGCAATTCACAGGTCATTCGCGTGACTGAAAGTGTTTGATATTCAAAAACGTCAATAGCGAAATTGGCCGCCAGGTAACCCCTTAGACAAAGATTGGTAAAGCATATGCATTACCTTTATTCACTTTAGTATATCTAAGTTTTCAGATGATGTGTAAGTTGCTATAGTAACATGCTTAATGATATTTGGAAAAAGTCTCAATTACACTCATTTTTCTCCTGTTGTTACCATAACAACCATATCAATAAACATCCCTTGACCAGAATAAATCTTTTGTTGGCAGGATCTTTATAATAATTTTGAATTTATCATCAATTTGCATTAACATCTATGTGTACTTTCATCAGTTGAATCTGGTTTTTCCTTGTGGTTATATTATCAGTAAGAACGATTAAGTAGTATCAGTAACTACTTTGTTCAGAAACACCAAGGTTTACGAATGTAATTAATCCCTTCTGTTTTTGAAATAACAATTGCAAGGGATGGTATACTTGTATTTTCAAACTTTACCGAATCAGCGTATTAGAAATGGTTTAGAAAGTGTACTCGACTGGATCAACGTTTTCTATATTGTCACTGTGCTCAGGTCGGCTTTATATTTGGGACTTTCATATTTGTGATGATGCTGTATAGTACTAGTACATGTATTCAACTTCAGAAACTAGACAACCCACTACGCGTGCGTCAGGTGTGTCATTGTTTACAAACAAGCGTCTACCCATGAGCCTTCGCGTTCTTAGCGTGTGTTATCGCTTGGAACTCGATCCTCGCGCGTGCGCAGGTGACGACCCTCCCGCTTTAAGTCAATTAATCGTAGTATGAATCGCGATGAATATGAAAACCTGAATTGGCGTGACACTGTTTAAAGCCATGAGATAATTTTAGGCAATCTTCACTTTCCTTTTTGTTCGATTTGCATGATTAATTCCGTTCCACTACGATATATTATGATGCAAAATTTACAAATATTGTAATATTGTGCGGTGATTCTGCACTGGTTGGTAGAATTTAATTTCAATTAAAATAGTTTGGATACCGACTAAATGTAATAACAAACGCTGTATCAGTTGACAAAATATGGATAACTGAATATTTTTGAGCGTGTTTATAAATGTTTTTGCTTGAAATGTACAATGATTAAAATAATGTGGTGTGGTTTGTTGTAAACTGAAAGTGTTGCTTGGCTGTATATATTCGGAGCAATAATGAATTATGCAGGTGTTAGTGCGCACGCGCATGCGCATCGAATTATTGTACGTACATGTATATATAATATCAACCATGATAAAAATACAGAACGTTATCTATACTATCGCTTTAATCGTTTTTGCACGTATACATCATTATTTTTATACGAAAATAGCGCCCTCTTGCCCAATTCAATCGGGATTTCTATTACGTCTGCCTTTTCACAAACGTTTAAACAGCTTCTTCCATTTAGGAAATGTGATATAATATGTATTGCCTTTATTAATAGACACACTAATAATAGACTATGGATGCTCTTAAGTTACGCCCTCTAGGTATAGACTGCACTAGCACGAACGTAATACATACGCTTACTTAACCTACTAGGTATAGGTAGTGATTCGCCTATGGGCTCATCCGCCCATCTGGTTCTACCAATACATACTTAAACGCGGTGTTATGCTCTAAAACGTACAGCTTTTATTTAAACAAAAAACAGAAACACGGAGAAGTGGGTACGTCGCGTGGCGGGACAATATAATGTAATATATACATATATACATCAATATGAGTATATATGTCCAAATCGAGTACTTTTCACCCCTTCTTTTCAATCTGAGACTGAGAGGATGTTATTTTATGCCAATAGATACACGCAATGCCGCATCAGTGAGTCGATTAACCGGTATATGTAGTGCCGCGGGCAGTGTCAGACTTAGATGCAATCTGAAATGTAGGCAATTAATAAACTGAGTACATATTTGAACATTTTAAAGACACACACACTCACACACAAAACATTCAATATTGTATTTCTTTTTCCTTGAAGATAAAAATACAAATGAGAACATATCATTTTCTAATGCTGCTGTTTGATGGTGCATGTTGTTGAATACGTGTATGTAATAGGATTATGACTAAAAATGGTGTTCGTGCATGATGTAAGTATTCGTTCCATAAAACAACGGATATGCTTGTTGTGTCGATTGTTGAACAGTCACTCCAAATGTGTATTATAATTGTTCATAGAACAATTGCTTCAAAAGTGACAATTGTTTGCGATAAATCATAACTCTACAGCCCTCAAACGCGGTATCAGCAAAATTAAAAAGTGTACAAAATACATATACATCCCATCCTCAAATAAGCCATCACCACGCCCCATCCATTAATTTGACAGATTATTGATTTTTATGATTTCGGGAAAATATACATGAGGTTAGAGACAGATGCGGGTAGGAAAATAATCCATTCCTGAAAAAGTAAAAAAAGAAGACGAGGGGTTGTGTATGGTATATAAATGCGATCGATGCAAAAATAACATTTGGATGTGGGATTATTTTCTTCTTCCGTTTTTTCAGTCACGTGTCATGTTTTGTTTGTTTATTAAACCCGTGTTGCACCGTTTTTTCGGTCACGTTTCATGTTTTGTTTGTTTGTTGTTCTCATTAAATGTTACAGGGATATACGTATACATTGAATTGGGTGCATTTGAATGAGAGAATAAGGACTGCCATTTTTAAAACGCATAATGTTTTTGATGTGTATCGTGTCGATTTCTATTCATGTAGATTTCAATATTATTGACTAGAATGCACTCCGCTCGCAGTGTACTGCATTGTTTTCTAAACACGTATATAGAAACCACGCCTTTTTTTCTTAGTTTTAGACACACATTATTTGAAACCTCTGAGTTACTTGAGCCACGTTCGTACTTTTTGTTTATTAAATCCCAACTCTGTTTTCAAAAATGCTATAAATGGCCTAGTTTTAAAATTCTGGAAAGAGGTCGAAGGTCGTCCAAGTTGTGGCTGCATCTACTTTGAGACGATACCTCGAAATTCATACTTTTATCGAATGAGCTGAAGAGACTAACCACCACATATCATATTTTTGTTGTTGTTGCTACAACGCAGTTTAAAGCTTATGCTATCCGTTAACACTCTGTGCGTTGTTTATGATGGAGGTGACATCCACGCAGAAAGTTTGCATTCAGCAATTTGTCAGCTGTCCAGCTGAGAAGCAATATCTTTACTCAAGGGTCATTGCAATCGTGACCTCGCCCAGTGGAGTAGATGGTGCTTCCATAACGCGAAACTAACTTCAAATACTAGCATAGGCTGATATCTGGTTTACCCCTTGTTTGTTTGTTTGTTTGTTGTTGTAAACGTATAAGCATTAGCGTTTCGCACGTTTGCGATTATATGAGAACGTTCACTCGTGATCTGTTTATAAAACACTCCTCCCCCACTTCCACATCCTCTAATGCAATATGGCTTGTTTTTCTTCTCTCTGTCTCAAAAACGCTGAACTGTATAGTGCTTTGGGCGATGTCGAGAGACAACGGGGTCTGTCCGCTATTTAGTTGTACTAATGCTCTAAAGTTTTCCGGCAACCGATCTGCCTGGAGACGGTACACTTTCTGGGTGGCCAGCATTGTTGATGTGTCACTTATACTGCGTTTAATGGGAAATGCGGACCTGTATAGTCAAAGTTCGGGGCAAGAGTTCACCGTAACGCGGTTCGATATAATCTACTGTCGTGATATTACATTGCGGGAATGGCTGTAGATTATTTTTTACCACGCCGGCAAATTAAACCAATAACACTTTTTTTATTGCCGCATTCTCGGCGCTATTGAAACTATACTCAATCTCTTCTTCCGATTTTGATGTTACAGAGTTGTTTTATTTGTCCCTATAAACTGATAAATGGTATTCGTTTATTCATCAATCGGTTGTGAAACTATAAAATATGCTGTGCTGCAGTCTGGGCAAAATTTGCATTAATTAGAATGAATAGTGTAGTAGATAGACCATGTTTGAATATTACACCGGGTATTATTTGATCTACTTTTAATTATATCCCACCAATCTTACATTGATAATAATCACGTCACAATATATATCTTCCATGTTTGCGTATTTTTTACCATATTAGAAAGCTGTCAAATAAAAGGCGCGATGTAGTTTAAAGGGAGTCGGACGTATATTGATTTTACAACTTGCGAAATTAATTGTGAATACTGTATTACCGTTTTTTATCGCGTTCATCACGTGATTGCCCACGTCATGTATCGTTCATAGATTCCCGTTGACAAATGGTTCGTATCATTTCACGTAATAACAAACATTGGTAATGATTACTGCGTTCCTCGCAGTCAGTGACAGTCATTGATTGGTCTTTGAAAAGTTCACGGTATTCGCTTTACTTAGAACGGGAGTAAACGCCGGGGGGACTGGATGGTTTATAAACTTCCGAAATCTAATAAATTGTTTATGAAATAAATCAAGTCAAATGATATAAATACTTCCCGTGGTAATACATTACGTGTCAATGTCAGGTTCAATGTCGTCCCGATGATGACGGCCTTCCATGGTTGCAAGACTGTCGTGAACAGAATAAATATTGATCAACCCCAGTTGTCAGTCTGTTGTCCGACAATTTCCAATCCAAAATGGCCGCCAAATTAGAGTTTATTGATATAGAGAAATTGCATTGTTTCCATGGAAACGAGTTTGGAAGTTCACTCTTTTTATTTGCTTTTTGTCATATATTTGAAGGATTATTTCGCTCGGAAAAATTATTAGATTTTATAGTGTTTTGTAGTGTCACAAAAGTGGTGAAATTGTTTATTATGCAACACGAGTGACGTTCAGCTTCGTAAAATGGTCCGGGATTCAAATCTGTCAGTGTCAGTATGGACCATGGAAAAACCCCAAAATAAATTCGGCAAAATGAAAGAATTACACACTGTGCCTGATTCTGATCTCGGGAACAGTTCCAAAGATGGTTAGCAATATCGATATTCTTTATTTCGACGTTGGTGCCGCGAACGAACGCTATGTTAAGGTAGTTGGTTACCATCAAAACATGTTGCCACGTTTCCTTTATCATAGCAGACTTTATTTTATGTTTTTGCCCACAAAATCCAACATGGGTCAGTTTTCTATTAAATTGTAATTTTATTTAGCAAGTTACCGTTAGTAAAAGGATCTTATCATTTTTGTTTGGTTACGGTACAATAATTATAGTTATGAAGAAGTACTTCTGTGTGTCACGAATTATTAGGAAATCATTTGACGAATCATATATTTGTTGTAAAAAGTTCCCTTCAAGTTGAAAATACTTCCAAAAATGTCTATTTTTACTTTTTTCTTACACGAATTATGCAACATTTTCGAAACAAATTGTTTTAAATGTCCTCGTTGAATAGATCGAATCATAGACGCTAAAAATGTCGGTCGTTCGAATGTATGTGTGCGTTACTAGTGTGTACAGCGGTAGCAATGAGCGTGAGGAAATCTTCATAACGCACGCGTGGTTGATCGACACAGCGTGCCACACCCACTCCACAATCCATAACACACACATTAACAAACAAATCAACAAAGCAAACATGATTGTGTTTTCATTTGTACGTACTTCATCAACGTTAGCCTCGAATACATTTGTATTTTAATTGGCTAAAATAAAACTTAATAGTCACTTGAAAACTTTCGAGATAGAAAACATAAACAAAGATATAGACGAGATCCGAAGAGCGCGGAGATGGAAGCGAGTACTCAGCCACCATGCACGGAGCACTTTACTAGACCTTCGATCATACCCCGGGGCTGCAATAACGCGTTACATGTGAGAATTCAGCTCGCTTGCATCGTTTGATAGTAAAAGTAATGTAAGACGCTCGATGGCTGTTGTCATAGCAATACCGGTGGTTGGTCGTCATTTAGCCTATCTGACCACACTTCTGTTGAGCATGCCGTTCATCTCGATCCCATTCTGCAATGAATACTACAAACAAATCCTAGCATTCCTCCTTAATGGCAGATCATGTTGCCCCCAGCGTGATCGAACAGTTGGAAGTCCTATCCGCTGACGAGTAAACTTGAATTTGACCCCCTAGTCTGACTCAAATTCACATCCAAGTGATTGACACTTCATTCGGTTGTCAGTTTTTTTTTTTTTTTTGTTTTTTTGTTTTGTTTTAGGTTGCTGAGCACGTGATTTTAATTGAGATGACATCGGTCCTCGTATGTAAACGAGGTGAATTTCTCGATTCCTATGACACGTAGTAACACACCGCGTTTTACGTTATTATTTTTATGTTAGTGTTGATATCTAAAATATGAACTATATCTCTCAATAAAAGGCATACGAACAATCTAAATATGTCAAATATAATTTTACTTGTAACAGTTTGTGTAGCGTTTTATTTCACGTTAAGAAACGATTGGTACCCGAAGTAATGGTTCATGAAGAAAGGAGACAGATTATTTCGAATTTACAGACGCGCACCCCCCTGCAAAGGAATACAGGATACGACGAAGTTTTTGCGTCACGTGGCACAAGTTACCATGGCTACGTAAAATTGGAAGCACTGAGCACATGCTAACTTAGTAAGTGACACGAGGTTAAAGTAATCGCAAAATTTCGCGACAATCGTCGCCGATTGGTGGCGTGTGTAAGTAACACCAGTTGTAACACCCGTCACCGGGACTGCTGTGCATGTTTTGAGACCGGATGCCCGGATTTAGAATAATTAGCTGTCGCACCCCGCTCGCCTAGTACAACGTCTTATCTCTGTTCATCATCTGCTTATTGTCCCAATGTGCGATATTATTGCGAAGACAACCCTAGAAAAAATATAAACGATGTTCGCTATCGTGTAACTTGGAAACTCTGTAAACATACTAGCGTTGATTTTGTAATGAAACCTACAAATAAATTAGCAAGGCGGCAATTGTACGTTTCACATGTGCCTACACTGTGTCGCTTTCAATTTGCGATGACACGTTTTCACCACCTCGCGTTGTACTAGTTTACTGCTACAGTTTCAAGTTATATGCGTGTGCAACCAGTGACTGGGACATGTACTATCATGGTGGTAAAGTGTAATACAAATTATTGGCTTAAATTTATTACTTAACGATAAGTTACGTATCGGGCAATGACCCTACAGTTAATTTAAACTACCATGGTTACGTTTACGATCACCATGCGTAGAGGTATATATACCAGTACATTCTTACTGTCTACCTTCTTTTTAACAAATGTTGGGCAATTGTATTTGGAACTACTTTATCCTGGTTATTATTTATTATTTCGTCGGCCCTTCGTGCCTCTATGAATAGCTAGACTAGAACGACTTGTAAAATACGAAATTCTAACCACATATATTTAACTCAGTTTGTCGGATACGCGTCTCGGATATGTATCTTTGTGTATATTCGACCATGGAGGTAAAAAATGTTCTTACCTCTATGGTTCGACTGAAAATGGTCAATGGAAGACTCTACACTGTGACAGCTGTCAATTAGGCCAGACTCGCTTTTTAGTGTTTATTTATCCCATACTCCCGACCTAAGGAGTCCCTTTCATCCCCCTGATCTATCCAACTCCGTAGAAAATCAAGCAGTTTAGCGGAGCAGTAAGGCTGTGACCCATAACCCTCCGAGTAGTTGCGGGGCAGGTTTTACCACAGCGTTGTGGTGCGTTCAATGACATTAAAAGTTATTATCACTTGATATCGGCAACACAAGTGTTTTTACAACAATAACTACGGGCTAGCCAAACTTGTGGCCTGGATCAAATTATTGTTGAAAAAAAAGAGAAGAAAATGGGAAGTGGCTGGTCATATGTTGCCTGGGGGTACTATTATACTCATACAATACTGATTTATCAACGGATTATTGGGGCGAGTTGATTGCCGATAACAGTGACAAACGAGCATACAACGGACTCCCGTGTTTGGTTCCTATATTCCAAGTGAATCAAAACATCCCTTCAAAAGCAGGAATTCACTCCTTTGTTTGTGTGGTTTAACTTGCATTTCAGTTTGTTTCAACGTCTCCCTCCCCTTATATCAGTTCATCATTATTGGTTCCTTTAGGGTAGACCAACTTTCCAATTAATCGCATTCTTCGGGGGTAATAGTCTTACGGGCTCATTTCTTTATGTTGTTTTCCCATTGAGCTCTTTTTTTTTTAATAAAGTGTAAAACCATTGAAGTGAATAAGAGTAAAACACGATAGCTTTCACGCAAGGTGATCTTTGAAAGTTTATACTGTCTAACAGACGTCAGCTTCCGCATTTATTCCACTGATTTGTTGAATTAAAACACTCGTATATGATGCTGGACTGGGCATGTAAGCCGTGACCGGAATGGCAGTGACACTGAACTGCGAATATTTCACTCTCAATGCTAGCATTATAAACTGATAATGATGATGATGATGATGATGATGATGATGATGATGATGATGATGATGATGATAAACATTACATCATGACTTTCTTTTTTTTAATTTCAAGTACCGACTACCATCTGACATATGGACCGCACACGGTGATATTCATCTTCATAACGAAACTGTCACTTTTAATGGGGGTATCTTCCATTACCCACAGCGTGGCATATACACTATGTAAAGGATTCCCAGTTTCAGTGACGTCGATGGCTGACTACAAAGCCATTAAATTGCTCAACACTATTTACGAAAGCAGCGGAACCTAATAACATTATACCGGCAAAGACAAATAAATATCTCTAAATGTTTCTAAGCAGACTCGTTGAGGTGAAAGCTTGAGTGAGTCCCAGTTCTTTTTTTTCTTTATGAAGACGATGGGTCTTTCCGGTTGGCTGGTGTACGCCGATTCTGAAGCGTCATGGTGAAATGCGTGTTGTTGTTTTTTCGTTTAGCTCTTCGAGTATGCGGAAACTGTATAAGGCAATATTTGGAAATGGACAAGAATTGAGCGTGCCATTCACTGAGTGTGGTCACTTCAAGCCCGCGTAATATTCGTGAGAATGGCGTATAAGTGCTCCGTGGCTAAGAGCTCGTTTTCCCCTGTGCCCTTTCAACTAAATGTAAACACTCGAGAGGAATTGTGTACCAAACTTTCCTTCTCTGTTTATTTGGCTTTCGCAACAAATTTGGATGTTACTACAAACGTTTCTAATCAGATTAAAATCAGCTACAAAGAACGGTTAACTCCGTAAACTCCGGGAGAAACACGGTGGGTAAGCCTGATTGGCACCAACGCAACGCTAGCCGTAAATAACATCGCCAGACATCGTCACGTGATACCTACGGGCAGCTTAATTGCGAATCATAATTTTACATTCTTCCATGTACACGTAACTTAGGAGAGAGTCTTCCGAAGTGTAGGAGGGCCCAATTATGATCTCTACATCCAACCTTTTCGGGGGGCTCGCATTGAAGTCTCACTACTGATGACACACGTGGCGCAGGCGCGAATACATTGATATATACTTATTGCAAGAAGGTACCATTATATCCAATCACATTTTTCAGTGACGTACATTAAATAATAAACCGTGTCTTATCCGGTCCATTCTCCAATTTTTCACACCTGTACTGTCCCACCCTAGTTAAAGAAAAGACACAAATAGTATCACTATAAAGCATTAAAATATTGATTAATAGTATTTAAACATAGTTGATTTCATAATGCTACACGTCGGCATGACCAGCGTACAGTGCAGACGTTCTTTTGTTTCACCCGTGCTGCCATGGCAAATATAAAGGCCTGCTCTTGAAATGTAATCCAATCGGCGTTGAAAGCAATTATTGGTTTGCCAGGACAAACACCTACGCGAAAATCGCAGTAAAACAAACAGACCTTCGTCATCATGGATAACCGCGAACCTCACTAACCGTGTGAAAACATGTTTTCCAGTCTCCGTTGTGTTTAGCATAATTCGCAACTGAGTCGACCTTTCACTGATATTGATCCGCATAGGTTTAATACAATGATCGTCGACAATTAGCCTCCATGAAAACCGAGTAGTATGGAACTCAAAAGCTTTTAGGGGAAAAGAAAACCTCTCTGAAGATAACGCAAACCACCTTCACAAATACATGAATTTTACCACAGTCCCTCTATAGATTGAGGGACTGTGATTTTACTTTCTGTGATAAGACAAAATAGAAATAGGGGGGGTGGCGTTTATTTGGCCTGCGTGACCTGTAAAGTTGGTAAATAGAAGAGAAACGAGAAAAGTATTAGTTGTTCTCATTGAAAAGTTTGCTTGAGATTAAACATGGCGGACAATAGGAGACGTGGTGTAGAACAGTACAGAAAAGTATAAACTGTAATGCAAGGAGTATGCTTCTAGAAACAACTCCTGAAATGGTTCTCGTCTTACAGTCAAATCTATCAACCACGGCCGCGGTTTAAGAACCGTTTCCTGCCGTCGCTGTTTACATCTTAGATCGGGGTTACTTGAGTTACAGTCGCCGAAAAATAGCCTCTTCTTTTCTGCAATCCAACCATGGGAGAGTCTTATAATAAGCGGGCACGTCAAGCGCATTAGGTTTTAGTTGCGAAGCATAGCGGAAAGGGCCATTCCTCGCTTGGTCGCAGAACAACACTGGGAATTATATTTTCGCATCGTTGTAGTGTTTGCAAAATGCTACTGTAAAGCCCGAATATTCAATTGGCGAGCAATTGCGTGTGAATGGGATACAAACTCGGGTCAATAAAATGTACAGGAGGAAATACAACAAACCGGTTGGTCTCAACTGTTTTTTTCCAAACACTCCCATTGGATTTGTACGCACAGACTGTGTAAACTGGACGGGGAAAGAACTAACGTTTGCAAAATAAACCTTGTTTCTTTGTACCGTCAAAAAAGCAAACGGTCACCCCTTTTCCAAACAAGCTGTGATGAATTCGTTTGTTCTCCGTACTTCAAATGTATTTGACTGACAGTCTGCCACAATACGCAATTAAGAAAAATACTGTGGGCGGAAATATTGACTACAATTAATAACACAGTTGTCATATCAACTTGAATTTAAATTATTTCAACGTGTATATTTCATTACGTTATATTGGTGTCTATTTTAAACTTCAGTAGAATATATTCGTCAAACAAGATCGACAGTTTTTCTGGCTATTGAGGCAATGTAAATTGGCAGATTCCGATGTTAAATAACTCTCCATTTTTGGGGTCGATTACATAATTTCACGATGATAGTGGTGGAACACTCATATACTAGTAGTTAAGGCAACACAAGTATGACGTCACATTTCGGTAATACTGTCCGCAGATGGGTCTGAAAATGAAATCAATCATATGCGAAGCATAAAAATATATATTTCAATTTCTAGTTAATATCGTTAGTCATTCACCTGGAATTAACCGGGTGGAATTGCATACCGGCACAGATGGATCCGGTATGCTGTTTCACTTTGATCATAGCCAGAAATGTGCTCGTGGCTCATTTTCAAAGCATACGATGTATTTTAACTGTTGCGTGAGATGCACTGTTGACTTTACGTACCGGTCGACTATTGGCGGCCAGCGTAGCCTATTAGTACTAGTACACGCTCAATTGTTTGCAATGGACAACTCGCGTTTGTTTTAATCGGAAAAACGCCTCTATAGGTACACCATAGCTTGTTATTTTCAACAAAAGTTAATTTATCGTCATATGCAATCACTTCATCACGTGATATATACGAGTTTACCTCATTTTCTAGTTTAGATTTTTACTAAAACCAAATATACTTATTTTTAATCTACTACAAAATACAACAATCACCGGTTTTATATTATTTATTTGTATACATACGCCACATATATCGCGCATGCGCAATAACATCTATATTGAACTACTGGAGCACCCCATCATCTGTTTTAGACTTGCATACAGTCTTCTGTTTATTTTTTGTGTTACTTTTTATAATATGAAATATGGGGGTATGGGAGTCTATAAATGGCGAAACAAACAAGAAAACCTTGTAACTCGGTTTTCGCCATTTACACACTCCCTTGATATTTTATTTTATTGAAAAAAAACACAGACTTTGTGCAAATCTACATCCGTTCATATTACAGACTAAACATTGCTTACCGAAAGCCAAACTTTCAACTATCCCATAATTTCACATTTTAAGGATCGCCAATACTAGTAGTTAAACTCTGCGTTTTACAAAGTGTGGTAACCACTTGGGTATTGGTGAACTTGAATGGTGAAGTAGTTCAATGTTTGTTCGTCCATTTATCTTCTCTACCCGAAGTTGTTCGTCTTTTCTGTTCTATATCAACACTTGCAATTCCCATACACACAGAAATCAGATTATCCAATATTGCAAGAATAAATGAATAAAATGCACCCCATGTTCAAAACTTGGTGAAGATCGGCAAGTTTTCTGAGAGATACTTCGAAATTCTCATTTTACAAATTAAGCTTTTTTAGCCTTCACCTATGAATGATTTCCCAGGTGTACGATATCCTGACTTAATTGACAGGCGTCGAAAAACTAGTACACATTGTTCGCGAAAGATGTCTCCAAACTTTAGTGTTTATACTGCCGCTTTTAATTACATTTGTTTGTACTTGCAGCTTTGCTGTTGACAAATCGATTAGTTTCATTTGTCACGTGATTTCTTTAAAAAAATAGGGTTGCTGCGAAATACAGTGGCAGAAGCTGTACGGGGAAACTGCTGAAGAAAGTTACACTACATATTTTCATAATTCTACCACGTGACTTTACGTCATATTTGGTGATGGTGTTGATACAAATATTGTGTGACTGTCAGTTGTAAAATGTATCTGTCCTGCTTTCTCAAACTATGGCACTGAGTAGAAATGTTCCCGTCTCCCACATTCGTCTTCTTTTCGATTGTAAAACATACGAGTTTATGTTTCCATTTATGTCAACTATGACCATTGCTCAAACAAACTCCAAGTTGTGTACATTCGGCTTGCCTACTTATAACGTGAACACGCACTGTTGTTTGTGGGCATTCTTCCCCGTGATTTCCCCTTAAGCATAATGCCCAAACATCAAAAAAGGAATTCAAGAGAACAAAGGCGAATGCTTAATAATGTTTTCCCTAACGCCCGTCAACTGCATCCACCTTTTCATAACCCCACCTTGTTGTTTAACTAGCCCATCCATTCAACGACTCCACCGGACAAAGCGTCTAACAAAGGGAGGCTACCCCGATGAAGGGACTAATAAACACCGATGAAATCAACATACTGGGCATATTATTTATTGTTGATGATGTTTGTTTTTTTATAAACGCTGGTCACAGAAACAATATTATTGACTCCAGGGTTCGGTTAAATCGGTATTTACACGAAAGGTAGAACTTCATATCGGTTTTGTTGCGATCGTCCGGGATCACTTCTACCTGTGTATGCCTAACAATGATGGCTGAGTCTTCCCACCCTCCCTGTCTACTCCTTCGAATTGAAGTCAAATAAACGGGTGTTGTTGTTCACGGGAAAATTAAACATTGTCTTGGAAGACTGCTAACAACACTTCGTATTCTCGGCTCAGTAACAGACAAATTACTTTTAATTTGATAAATGAAATATATTAAGCTTACGTCCATGCAGATAAGTTTCCACTGGGAACTGCTTTTGATAAATATAACCTAGTCACGGTGGCTGGCAATTACTATTGAATTAATTGGACAAATCATAAAAAGAAATGTCGAAATCAGTGAATTATTTTTGTTATTCATGGAAATAAGGATATAGTCGAAAATTGGGTGACTATTCTCCTGGATTCGACGAAAGTTTGGGCTTAGATACTTTCTTGCGACTCCCTTTTTTCCCAGGTTTGGTGATAAATCGATGTAACATCGAAATACATTTTCAGGTATGACTTTTATGACCTCTAAAGGTAACACATCCTGGTACTTTCGTTGGTATAAAACACGAGTTTATTTTATTGGTATTTCGGCACAAGTTCCGAGTCTCTTGTCTGTTTCAGCTGCTTTGGTAAAATGTTTCTCATTCGAAACAAAATGCACGTTAAAATACCCCCAATTACGTATGCTTGTGATGCTGTCATACCAACAAAATTACCAGGATGTGTTATCTTTAATGGTCATGAAAGTAGCGCCCAATGATGTACTGATTGTCATATAGTTCGATTTTACTCAGTACCAAAGAAAAGTCAACCGAAACGATATTCGAAATGTTGACAGGTTCCCATATTCTCTAGCTTAATAATGACATATCGTTTGGAAGATTCAAAGTTGGCTTCCAGCAGTACTATTGTCGCATGCGGAAAACATTTCTGTCACATTTTTTTCAAGATGGAATATAAATAATCAACCTTGACATTGTGTCAAATCGACGCCACTCAACAATCATGTACCAGTTGTAGGGCAGTCCGACTAATAACACCATCCGCCCATAACGAGGCTCAGGCTGATCATCCTTGACAAGAAGCGTAAATTAATAAACACTCAAGACAAATTACTTTAACAAAAACTTTGCAAATTATTTATTTTGTTCAAGTCCAACTTTGACAATGATATATTTCTCTTGTTTCACTTAAAAGTACAGACCTCACTGAAGAGAAAAACAAATTCGGTGACAATGTCTTACAGAAAGTTTCACTTGTATCACGTGACCGAGTTCCTGTAACATAATCAGAATTATAACAATATTTCCAATTCCGTGCCTGACATGACGTCAACTTAAATATTATAAAAGCATGTTCTGAAAAAGGTAGATATCGCAATGATAATACTATTCATAACATAATTTTCACATCCAAGGTACAGTATTCACCATTTTGATAATAAAAACTAAGTACATGTTAGCTTCATATGTGTACAGTTGTGAAATAGTTCAGCCTAAAATTATATTCCAAATTCAAAAAGGCAATCAAAAGTGATTATTTTGGTTAGTTAACGCAAGTTAAACCCATTCATCAAGTTCATTCGATGGTTCGTTCGTTCGTTTGTTCACTCATCCATTTCTTCTTCAAGTTCCCTACTTCCTACCCCCCCCCCACCCATTCATTCAGAACAGCAATTACCGCCAAGAAAACCCAGTAATATTGAATATCTAAAACTAAAAAAAATGTGTATACACGTAGTCTACAAGTATACACAGACACTTTCCACCCGTGGTGGTATTTTACAATAAATCTTGAAATAACAGAAATTGACATTATTTAGAAATATATTACAAACACAGTGTTTGTCCTCACAGTTCCGTCATAAACACCGTTAAGTTTTACTAGAGGACTATAATAAACAAGGCAATCGTCCTTCATTGGCCGACCTTTCGTTCAGTGCCCAGGGCTTAACCCCGTAAGGGAGGGAAACCATGTGTGCCGTAGGACTCGGATGAGGCAATGACGCTACATCTAATGGCGTTGGATATTGGGTGAAGTAGTATGGTAGGGAGTACGGCGAATACCTAATTGGGATCAGATGTTGGTACGCTGTGCTCGTCATCAAATTCGAATACGCCGTATGCGACATTGGAGCGGGTAGGGCGGACGATGAGGGGTGTGAATGCGGCCTCGATGAGATTGGGTACGAACATTCTCGGCGTGAAACGTTCGACACGTCAAATCTAGGGTACACTCTACCAATGTCCAAGTTATCAGGTGCGTTAATTCTATCGGCTATGCTGGCTAATTTTATCAGTTTTTCGCAGTTGCTGGTTTGTCCGTTGATAATCCCCTGCCTGCTGGTAAACATCGTACCGGCTTCATCAACTGGCTCAACTTTGATTGTCCGGTTGAGTAAGTGAGGGTTATTGTCCGAAATAAAATTTCCCCTCTCAGATTCCTTCGTATCGTAGTCATTGTAACCCCTTCTTTCCGGTTTCATGATATTTTCAATAGTGAAGGAAATACTACTACTCTGGCATACATGTTGGTTGCGGGTCGATGATAACGAATGTCCGTGTCCTGTTACGTACTGCCCGTGTTTGGCTTCCCCAGTCTTGTTGCGATATCCGTCCTTGTGGCTCTCAGTGTCGGATACATCCTCGGAATCAGAAGACGAACCATCTCCACTGCAATCGTTTAACTCCGTATCGGTAATCACTCGATCACCGTCAAGAATATCGTGCTCAATTTCGGAAGACTTCTTGTCAGTGTTACCGGTAATCGTACCAGGTGTTAAAAAGCTCATGTTCTCCTCACCTGGCATGGTTGTTGGGGATTCTGCATCTTCTTTCACGGAGCTAGCTTCGCAACTTGCGATGCGTTCAGCCCGCTGATCTACGCATTTCGTGCTTTTCTCAGTCCCCCGTTCAACACTTTTCAGAAAAGATTTTGGTCGCCGCTTACGACGACGAAAGTTCCCGTTTTCGAACATCTCTTCACAGTCGGGCGCCAGTGACCAGTAATTTCCTTTTCCCGGCTTCCCTTTCTCTCTGGGAACCTTGACGAAACAGTCATTGAGGCTGAGGTTGTGACGTATCGAGTTCTGCCACCCTTGCTTATTATCATGGTAGTACGGGAAACGTTCCATAATAAACTGATATATTCCGTTCAAAGTTGTCTTCTGATCCGGAGCGCTGCGAATAGCCATGGCGATCAGCGCGATGTAAGAGTACGGTGGTTTCTGTGGCTGCTCTCGGCGCTCCAGGACATTTAGCGCAAGAGGACTGTACGTGCTGTCTCTATGCGTGAAATAGCAACCGGTGTGGTGATGGGTGAGGTAGCTCAAATGTCCCTGAGAGTGTGGGGCGAAGCGTCCCGGGTACAGACCGCCCATGGATGCCATGGCATTAACAGTAATGTTCCTTTTTGAGCAATCACCTTGACAGCAGGTGTATCGTAGCAGGAAGGCACCGTTACGTTTTCGCACCTGCTAAAACCGATCTGTTCCTCTCCTCCGGTAATGGTGACCGACAGAGCAGCAACGGATACTTGACTCACAGCTGTCGACTCGAACTGGCTCTTGGGGGACTGTCCGATAGTCGGTGTTGTTCGTGCGTCTTGTATGCCACTTTGTTTTAAAGTTGTTGAATGTTGTTGTATTTAGGGTTAGGTGAGCCATCACACAAGTGTATATCTGCAACATTGGGTAAACAGTGATTTGTGCTAGTGCCCACCCACACGTCTTGACAATGGCACATTACGACATATTAACACGTGTCGAACGAGTTTCCACCAATCGCTATCCGCCATCGGGGAAAAGTTTGTTTATAAAATCCAAACACCAATTAAAGCGGCCCACCCAAGCCGCTTTCACTACTGTTTATTTTGAATTTTTCTGAAGAGAAACTGACCACCCATTTTGGTAAACACTCGTATTGTGTGAAAAATGGCACAGGATCGTGTGTCGGTGGCTGCCATTGGACGACTTCGCCATTTCGACAAAACTTCCAACGTGTTAGTGGAAGATTGACGCAAACGTATACAATCGTTACAGAGGCTTTTAAAACATCACATCGAGAGCGAGGCCAAGGTACACATTGCAATGTACACATGTCAGACAGAGCTTCGACTAACCAAACTGGTGGCGCTGAATGTCCTGAAGACGCGTGATCACCGATCCCCATCACCGAGGCGAAATTCCGTGTTCGTCTTTATTCGTCGCAGTCGCCTGCTCAACATACGACAAAGAATCGTTACAATCCTCCTCGACGTCCGTATGGAACCCAGTTTACCCCGCACAAAATCCCCGCACAAGCTATCATCAGTCGCACCAGTGACCATGAATAGACCGCTAAAATTATATTTACCTTACCGCTGTGAACTAGAGTATCATTTGTAGGTTTTTCAAGTCGACCAGAACCGATTGTTTTCCATGAGATTGCTCCCTTACTAACAGTACACATCACGGTAATTTTCCAATTTTCCATTTATCCCTTCATCCGGCGCTTTAATTGGATTTAGGTCTGTCAGCTCTTGCCAATTTCAACGATCCCATGTAATCACCAATTCCTGGATATGTCCTCCAAATTATTGACAGCATGTAATACCAGATCGAGGCCGTCAAAATCGCATGCCCCTTGTCCCCCTCTATAGACAACGAAATCGCATTGTTATTTTTTGTTGTTCGGTCGTTTTTTGCATGGGCCTGCTTACCTATCGCCAAGATCACGGAACGAAACGAACACGTTTGCTTTTCGGCCAAATCCACGGAACGTATAAAATATGTTTACAGCATGATAATATATGAACGTTGCAGACAACGCAAGTAGAATATTAATCAACCAAATTTCCATTTTGAAATTCTTCTTTGTCATAAAACTTTTCACGGGAATACAAGCGTGGGGTCCAGAATTAAATATTTATCACGATTATATTGTATCAGCTCCTACAATTTAGTCTTAAAAAATCTATTTAATTATTCATGGCACGAGTCGGACTTATTCAATGTTCAAACTTTGTCAAAATTTCAATGTTGCCTGTGAGTTGACAGGAGGAAACACTATTACCAACTGCCGTAAACAGTTCACATTTATACGACAATGTCATCTCAAATCGGGTCATCCGATAGAAATACTATTTTATCTAAATGCAGGTTTTGTTGTTCCAAGTCCATTGACTCTTGACCTTTCTCTAATGTGTCTTCAACTTCAGCGCCAATTTAAGGGTACACGAGTTGCAGACTAGGCCTCGCTTGGAAGATGAAATTTGCCGTCAATCGTGTCTGCCATCTATCCTGGCGAGCAGCTGATACGCAACCCCCGTTAAAACTTTTTTTTTCGTACTGTTTTTTTTTCTTTTCAAATGCTCCCCTCAGCACTTCATTTTTTAAAGGCAATACATGTAATTGACTTTTGCTTGACTCCTCTCCATTCTTATGTTTTGCTAAACGATATAAGCCTATAACGGCTCCCAGAGTATTGTTAACCGATCTCTTTGTCTGAACTCGTCACGGATATACTAAAAGTGGATTTTATTTTTTCCAACTCGATACGCTGTGTTTACGGGTTACAAGTTTTTTTTTAAACACACCGTTGTAGTATGCCCTTCAAGTTCAGCTCGGTGACAATACTTGGCATAACTTCAACAGCCCTGCTTGTCGAGGTATTCCCACAATCTCGCTCCACGTGTTTGATGGGGGATATTCCGAATACCTGCCGGTACTTGATGTCTTGCAATTTTATTATTGTACGTGGTAAAGGTCCGACTCAGTATTAAGACATGTGTATGGAATGGCTGCATTGAATTACGCTCTATTTAAAGTGATTATGCCACCCGCTTGATATATGGCATCGTAAAAAAAATCAACACCACGTTACACCAATGTCTTTCCGTAACTTTATTATTCAGTAAAAAAATCAACACCACGTTACCCCAAAGTCTTCCCGTAACTTTATTACTAGTATTTAGTAAAAACATCAACAGCACGTTACCCCAAAGTCTTTCCGTAACTTTATTATTCCGTAAAAAAATCAACACATCTTTACCCCAAAGTCTTTCCGTAATTTTGTTACTAGTATTTAGTAAAAAAAAAATCAATACCACGTTAACCAAAGTGTTTCCGTAACTTTATTATTCAGTAAAATAATCAACACCACGTTACCCCAAAGTCTTTCCGTAACATTACTACCTAGTTTCCTTTTTGTGTGAAATTGTGTTTAGAATTGTACGATCACCCTATTTTAATTAATCGTCTACCGCGATCCATAACATCACTTCCACCTCAGACCCAACATAGTATTTAGGGTCAAAAGTGTTACGAATACTAGTGACCCCTAGAAATTGTCATTTGGTGATTATGTATCGATAAGTACATTTATTTATTTATTTATTTATTTATTTATTTATTTATTTATTTATTTATTTATTTATTTATTTATTTATTTATTTATTTATTTATTTATTTATTTATTTATTTATTTATTTATTTATTTATTTATTTATTTATTTATTTATTTATTTATTTATTTACCTACCGTCCAGCTACTCGTACCCTGCCTACGTGGTTCCACACTATACATGCTTGGTTGTGTTACTCTTTGATTTTACGACCATATTAATATCACTAAATGTGTTGAAATTAAGGGAGGGAGTCAGATCTGGTGCATGTTTTCATGTTTCATCATGAACAGATTGGAAAACGTCGCCAAGTCGAGTGTGGGACAGGGACAAGTTGCTGCGAGATCCTACATGAACATCATTCAACTATATATTGTAATACAGTGTCTGGTAATATGAGCAGTTCTCAAATATTTTAATAGTCTTTATGACAGCCGATCACCCTTCACAATTGTAATTCTACGCGCGACACAGAAAGTGAGTGTGTGGGTGTGAATCTCAGACGGTAGGTTTGGCACTTTTTTTTTACAATTACGTATTTGGTAACCATTGAACGTCTATTTACAGTCATTAATTAAAGCAATCGCCAAAAATGCCGACCCATACGTGTGTGGTCTCTGCAAGAAAAAAAAGAAAAGAAAAAAAAATCGATAAAATACATCAAAACAGGCGATATGGCGATTCACTATAACGATTCGGGCGATAAAGCAACAGTACAGATTATCTGTAATAAAGAAACCTTTCATGCTTTGTCTCCACTGTACATAAATATGTTTATGTTGAACGGGTCAATTACATAAAAAATAAGACGAAAAGCAACAAGAAAAACAGGAAATGTTTATAGAACAATTCAAAACCAAATCTCGTATGTAGCGGGCGCTTTCGACTAACGCTGTCTGTCTTGCGTCGCTGCAGTCGAACACGTGCTCTCCTGATTGTCTGACGATGAAAGGCTGTCGTACTGATTATATGTATTTACATGGAAGTAACAGCTCTGGTTTCTTATACACTAGAAAAATCAACTTGATGATATTACAAAAAAATAAATGGAATCATCCGAAAGAAGCAACTTGAATATTCAAGGTCTACAGTAAATTAGTGAATTAACATTTTTCCTAAAGATACACATATTTGTTCTTTCTGTGCATTCCTTGCTGATGCAGCAGATTCAACGTATGGCAAGAATGTAGAAAATTCAGTCGTGCTCCGAAGCCAATCTGTCCACAGAGATTTCAGCTTGTTTCGAGAGATGTCTTTGCCACGTACCACCGTAAAGTGAGCCATCCAGTCCATACCTGCATGCCACCGTTGTCAGTATCGCTTCATCTGTTCTTGTTTTTCTTGCGAATTCATCTCGCGTCGTTACAGAATAGGGTAGACTTTTCCGTAGCGATGAACGCATCCTGTCAAGCACAGGTCTCTCGCCAGGGACCATTAAACCACTTTAATCAGGGCAATTTAATCATTCATAAACCAGTCAGGTACTAATTTTTAATTTATAACCCGTTTTATGTACATGTATTAACAATACAACAATTCATCTTTGACTTCGGACTTTCCGCATAATATTATACTTGTATTTAAGTTTTTGCTTCCACGACCAGAACTTCAACACTGTGCATATATAGATGACGGCACACTACGGGATGTCGTGTGAATCTAAGCGATGAGATGCTACGACCGTCGGCGTAATCGCTTATATTTTACACAACACCACAAACCCCAAATTATAATTGTATTTTATCTTAATAATCGCAAATCCCCGGAGTCATTAATCATCGCCACGGCGATTCACCTTGCGGTGGGCTCGTATTCATTCGCCTTTCCCCCAACGACTCGTACACGCAGGTGGTTTACCACTCATAACTCTTTTTAAAGGAATTCATCGCGTCTGAAAACGATCGGCTCGTGTATAATTGACAAAACGCTAAATATTCAATTAAAAGATCTTCTGACAAAGTACAGCCGTCGCTGTGGGACCTTAGTAAATTGGTGCGAGTAGTAGACAAATTACAACAAGCTATCACATGTCGGCAGCTCAGTGACAGGCATTATTACGACCAGCACTTTATATATATATATTATATATATATATCCTCTCACAGATTAAACGTATATCTATTATTAAAAGACAGATTTCCAAAGCTTCATTAAAAGTAAATTAAATACACCACCGTGTTATACTACCGTGTAAATGGTAGGAAACTTCAACGGTCAGTCTACACTGTATAAAAGGATTACGGTAACCACGATTATTCTCTTCAGTCGAGTATGTCGAGATTCAGGAGCATAAAGAACGTCTAAATATTATTGGGACAAGAATATTTCAGACAGATGTAATTTAATTGTTCTCATTCCGTTATGTAGTTTTAAATTAAATTAAATTAAATTTAAAAGTATATTATTGTTATTAAATTAACGGATGGGATATATGCAGCATGTTTTAGCTTGGTTCAAATAATTCGACTAGCTTAATATAACGTCGTATGTTAGTTAACTTGTACCGCGGTTCCACCGTACATATTGTGTAAAACTTGTAACCCCAAGTAGGCTACGTAACATAACTGAATGCACGGTTTTTCCACAATGTTCACAGCTCTGGGGGAAAATGGATACACGGTGTTCTTTGCATTTATTTTTTGTCACTTAAATAACATTTGCATGCACACAAACACCGGGTTGATTTGAATATTATTATGGCATCACATTACATTGAACTCCGACATATGTGATTTTGAAGTACATGAACAACTCATTTATACTACAAAGGAGAGAGTGTGTTGTATGTAATGTGAATATGTACATTTGGAAATTCAGCCGAGAGTGTCTAGCTCACCTTATAGTGTATTGCGTAACGGTAATGTTCTAGATTTTAAAGTGTGGATGTTCGCGGTCATTTCCTGTGATTGCATTTCTGAATCTTCGCGTACCCAAACTTAGTTTTTCAATTGTGAACCTAAGTTGTATGTGTGTTTTTTTTTAACCAATTTTCATTCATTGTTTCCATAGTTTTTTTTCTTCATATTTGTGATGGAACTTTTCGCTCGGCAGAATTTCAAGAATACGTAATGTGAGTTTGCCAGTTAGCCGCGGGTTGGTTATTTTTGACGTATAGGATCAACATACGAGCAAACAACGAAATACGTCACGGTTTCGGCGAATGTTTGTCATGACACATTAGAAACTATAAAGGCGAAGAAGACCGTCGTGACCGTGGCGAAGACAACATACTGTTCCGTGCTGGCCCAACCACATAACCCTGTTGAAAAAATTATAAGTCATGTCAATTTCATTGTCCGATTTTACTACATATTTAGAAAGCTTTCACTGAAAAAGACTTTGTTTATATTGAATGTATTTTTAAATACTGTAATATTAGTATTCCTTTATTGCTTGATGTTTAGTCAATAAATCACATTATTCGTATTAACAGTAAAATAATACTCGATTCGAGTGTTCCAATTTATTTAAAATAATTTATTTATTTGCCATGTTTTTACAAGATCAAACAATACGTATCGTACGTGGGGCTCCCGATGGGCCGTGTCCGACACAATGCACAACCGATTACAATAATATCTAGTACTAATATATGTATACTATATTATAATAAAAAAAGTATGTTCATAAATAAATAAATACAGGAAGTTAATTATCAAAATAGAAAAAAAAACAAGGAATAAATCGCAAGGCGAGTTTTTATGGCCTTCAAGTTTGTATGTTTCGCCGGGAATGATACAGTCTGATTGATCTGTACCGCCATGTTTACGACTCGGTCATTTTTTTTAAGTGTGTATGCGAAATATCAAATCTAAAACTCAGAAAGTTGGGAAATAAAAGTGGACGAAATACTGAGTTTGAGAAGATGCGCCGCGCGCGATGTGGTATGTTCGCAAACAATCAATGTGTAGAGCTAGTATAATACAGAGAAAAATATGAGTCAGAAAACAGTATATTTAGACGGTTTCAAAAAAATATATTTACGAAACGTCTAAATTTGCCGATATGAGCATTTTATTTGACCTGCGTTTTTTTTGTGTGTAATGGCTACCCCACGGAAATATGATACATCCCTATGAAAGCCCCGATTGTGATACGGTAGAGAGCGTACGGGATACAAACGTGCCTTTCACTATCAAGCCCGATTGTATTTTCCCAAGTGAACGGCACTACGATACGCTTCGCTTCTGAGCAAGGTTATTAGTAACGGCGATGTCAAGCACCCGACTAGAAGTTGGAAACCAGAGCAATGTGCAATCGTCTTTTACAACTCAATAGCCAGTCGGATCCCCCACCCGGGTTTCGCGGTTCGAGATTCCATTGCGGTGCGATTCTGGTAGGATTGGTGATGGTATTAAGAAGTTTGTGTACGTGTAACCATCGAATTTAGTCTCAGACCTCGATACTTAATATACACTATTAAATATGAATTTCAAGTTCAAGGCTTAGAGGTCGATTCTCGTGACCCTAAAAGGTCAAACATCCTGGTAGTACATTTCCGGGATACAAATTCCATTAAAGCTACAGACCAGATTTGTCGGATCCATGTTTAAAGGCTGAATATGCCATGTTTAAAGGCTGAATATGCCATGTTTAAAGGCTGAATATGCCTCAATGAGTACTGACTGATATAAATGTGATTTTTCGCAGAATAAACTTTGGTTGCACATGCAAAATAGCAAGTTGATCAGTCAGAGAGCGGTAGTCGTCGTGCCACGCATGCGCGAGATATATATAGGTCTCATATAAACAAAGATGGTGACTTTGGCTGTTGTGCAGATCAAAAGAGTACACACTGGGACGTTACCAAGCTTTAATTAGGTATTTTCATGTGATTGGAAGGTATCGAAGGAGTCACCGGTGGTAATTAGTGCAAGTCGCGCCAAGGTCGAACCTCATACTTGTGATTTTCATTAGAAGAGCGCATTGGATTATTGGAAAATCAATGTTTATCAACACAAATGTCGCACATGCGCAGCGCGACGACTACCGCCCTTTAAAGCATTCATGAGGCACAAATGCTCCCAAATTGTGACTGTTTTGGCGAAAATCTAAGATGGCGCCCAAACCATATGAATAATCGCAAACTTTGAAGAGCATAAATGCTAAAAACAAATTTCAAATCATTGTGTTCAGTGGTTCTGAAGAAGACGATTTTCAAATAGTTTTTGCCATTTGTCGGGAAAAATGCAGTGTGACGTCACGTAGTAAACAGTAACAGTCATTCAACGTTCGGTATTAACTGAATACGGTAAAGAGCCAATTTTGTTTTGTGAGTTTCAAGTAAGCAGGGAGTTGGTCGAATATACGTAACTCGGTTTGTACCGCTGTTTAACAATGAAAAAATATTAATTATGCAAAATGCCCATTATCCATGACTAAGGATTGAATGAATGAATGGTGAATCCTGAATATGTATGTTTATTACAAAGAAAAGCAAAAAAAAATAAATAAATAAACAAAACAAGCATCGGTTGATGACAAATACTACTGTTAAAAACGCATTGGTGCCTAATCAATTACATAAAGAAGAGAAACAAAAATATGTTCCCGTACATCTCACATACAATTCGAATTACAAAATACAAATTTTAAAACAATTAACAGCAATTCTCGTAAAAAAGGTGTTCTTTGAGGGTAAGTCTCATTTTCTATTCAGTTTTTTTTTTCTGTTCGTTATCTGTCTCCGAACAAACGTATATAATTTATTACCTTTTTTGCCGTCGATCTAAAGATCATACACAATTTATAAAGATTCGATGTTCCATTGTTCCAAAGTTTGAGATGTGTAGTGTATTGCACAGAACGGTGTGGTACTTTGCACAGAAAAGGTTCAAATCAAATTGTTATTAAGACATCAAGTTTTAATTTTATAATTTATATAAAAGCATATTTTTTTTTTCAATGCAGAGGATAAAAAAGTGCGTAATGAATTTCAGTTTTTGTCTTTTGTAAGAGTGTTCCCACAGTTCCGAAAAAAAAATCAATATGACCGCCGTGATCTTTATACTAATACTATTTTAAATTTTCAAAAAGACATTTTGAAACGATAGTCTAATCAATACTTTTGACACCTCAGGTCGATGTGAGGCATCAATACGCTTGGTGAGCAATATAGACTGTTGCAGTGTCAAGTCACGATATGTGTCAGAATGCGACTTTAAAATTTCATTGAGACTATTTATAAAGCCACAGTCCCTCTATAGAGGGACTGTGATAAAGCCATTAGGGGTTATAATAAGAAACATTCGGTGGTCTGATATTTTGTGCATATTGCGGGGAATGTATGCTGAATTAAATTATGTCCCACAATTTGTGCATATTTCTATCATCAAATATGTCACAATAGTCTCCGGACCTCAAAAAAAAAAGATATTAAATGATCACGGAGTGCCGCAACTTTATTAGGCACAATGTACTACATAAATATATTAATAATTTACAGAAGGCAAGATCAATAGTTACTAGTCTGATTAAATATTCCCCACGTTATTAAAAAAATCACCTTTTACATAACACACTATGAAGAATCCCAATTATGAAAAACTGATAGTCTTAATTAGACCACAACAATCTCGAGGATGATGTTCAATCAGAATCGAGTTTCTGTCAAGAGCGGACGATTCTCACAACGATGGTCAATTGAAGCCCGATGAGATAGAGGACGAACATCATCTTTGAGTTCAGGTTGAGAGATAACGATTGATCACAGCCCCTCGCGCCGAATCATTCTTGCTGGGCGCCTCGGGTCTTATATCGAATTAGTATACACACATAAAGGTATAATTATTAAAAAAAAGACTGCACAAAAATAGTCGAGTATAATACGAACCGGACACACAATGAGATATCAATATATTTTAATAAATTCACACTGGCGTCAAGTCAATTGTATTCATTGACCGCCGTTAGGCGCAATGAAAGGTCGCTAAGCCGCGGGGCGTTTGCCAAGTGTTAACGTGATTATTGGCCGAATGCTGCCACAAAGATAACATTATTGCTGTAATTACACACAGTATTTCCATAATGAACGTGGAAATGACAGTCAATATGAATCGGAAAAAGTCTAATATCTATTTGGATATTGGTTACCAATACTTTCACACGGCTACTGTGCTGCCATGGCTACCGCATCGACTCCATGATTCCGACAGACATAATATTCGTGAATATTTAATTTTGTTGAGTTGATATGTCATACAGGAAAAAATAATTAATTAATTAATTAATTAATTAATTAATTAATTAATTAATTAATTAATTAATTAATTAATTAATTAATTTATTTATTTATTTATTTATTTATTTATTTATTTATTTATTTATTTATTTATTTATTTATTTATTTATTTATTTATTTATTTATTTATTTTAATTTGTTACCTTGATATCTAGCTGTAGATTAATTAAGGTTCTTCGTGTTCCGTGGAAAGATGTTCAACTTTAATATTCAAATGTACTTCAATCAGATTTGGCAGCCGATGAAAGATCGCCTGTCACAAATGGATTAACTCGTTTCTCGGATCATAAATTGAATAATCTCTTTTTTTTAAATAGGCCATCTTATATAAGTTTATTTATATCGGCAAATTTTCATCGACGCGCGAAATTGACAAAGTTTTCACAAATTGAGTGTTGTATTGTTTGAATCAATCCAATTATTGGATATCGCCAGACGTGTGGATGAATGTGAAGATTGTTAGTATATGTACATGGAGGGCGCACCACCAAACTGCTACCAAGGGATTCACTATTGTATCGTGGGCTGCCATGCTTTGTACGTGCATGTCCCTGTCGCCATGCCGTATAAATATAGACTTACAATACGCGTTGTGTTTTTTGCAAAGCCATCCAGTGAATTCATCTATCTTTAAGAACATTCATATATTTATTCATTCATTCATTCGTTCCTTCCTTCATTCGTTCGTCTATTCATTTTTCCATTCATTACGTGCTTATTTATTTTGACACGGCGATGTTCCGTATATCGCCACTGACAGCGACAGTGATCGGCTCAGCCGTATCAATTCTCAAACATCAGTCCCGATTACACACACACTATGCGCAGAGCTGCTTTCAACTCGCCGACGGATAGCAGCGCGTCTCGCGGCTACGCAAGCACGCGGAAACACCACTGTTTCTGTGTATATTAAAATACGTTTGGAATTCAAGAAGTAGAAAAAAACACATCATAAAAAAGTTTCCTAAAAAGGTTATTTTTAGTGATATCAATTTATTAGCATTATGCTGGGTCGGGTTAGATTGTGTTTTGGATTATAGTGTTCATCAGTGCTGTTCGTACTATCTTACGGTGTCTGATACAGAGAGTGAAATGTGTACCAATAGTCCCAAGTACAACGAACATACAGGCGGCGCAGCGCTCGGCACCTGCTGACACCACAGTGATAAGCATACGCATAATACTGACAGGCAACCACTTATACACCGCACACGTTTCTATCTCTATTTTTTGTTATCTTTCCATATTTGCACTTCCACTTTCCAGTAAAATATATTTTGAAAACGGCTATTACAGCGATAAAGGAGATAAAGGGACCCGGCGTTGTGTGAACATAATAATAATATTGAGATAACATCGTCTAACAAGGGATGCGTCAACTATCACTAACACTGAAGAAATATCCACTATTTTTATGACAAATATTACTGCAATCCAATATTCACACACACACACACACACAGACTAGACTCGATAAATAAATAAATAAATATTCACACTTTGTTGTTGTTGCAAACTAAATATGAAAACAGTATTGGAATTTATTTAACGATACTTAACCGCTGGAGCTGTGTTACACAAGCTCAGTAAAGCAGCGAGCGCGCTCGATGGTGCTGCGGAGGAAAACACGTCATTCGTGATTCGGTATGATTCGCGGAGATCCCGGGATTGGTAGGAGATTTTTTGCGTTACATAGATCTACTCAGCCTCGTTTGCAGCCCATTATTACTTTTTTTTCTGCGGTTCAGACATTGAATCTCAACATTTTCCACAGTGCTGAGTGCGTCTGAATTAGACTGGATATTGAACCCTGGTTGTGTTTACAAGTTTGGGGTGGAAATACTACTTGCGATATTAGTTACACACAATATGTAAACCACTTTTTCCTCTACAAATGATACGGCCATTTACATGTTGGCAACGTTTACTTATGAACCAGGCATACAAGGCTCTGCTATCGATATGTGATTGACAACACCATACTCTGCCCTACTGGCCTGGTCTTAAGTTCCATCACTGTTTGTGCTCCGCGTTAACACAATTCGAATTGACGCGTTGGTGTCCATGATGTATGTGATCTTTAATTCGGAACGACAACTCGTTGAATGGAGTAGGTTATATACGAGAGTAGTATCCGGAGAGAGAAAGAGTTATTTATGGACTAAATGCAGTCTCGGGCTAGTTTTAATAGTCTCCATCTTTGAAACGTTAGTGTGCGTAATTTTCCACCCCAGCAGTCATTTGATTTAATGAGGTAAACGCAATAAACGTTACAACAGGAAAACAAAACTTACAAGCAATGAAAACCGTAAACAGGCCCGGGAGTTGTAGGTAGACGCACTCATTTCGTAAATGTGTTACGGTATTGTAATTTCCTCCGTTCAACGGTCTGGTGGTATAAAACTATTGAGGGAGGGTCTGAACGTTGCTGATACTAATGAAAGGAAATTCGCTGCGCAAGGATGTCAGAGGATAATATTCATGGGGGGGGGGGGGGGTAAGACAGCCTTGCGACAGAAGCTGGCGAATATAGACAATTTACAATATGCTGCAACCGGTAAACCCACACAGTGTGAATAATACGTATTTTGTGTTCGTAGCTTAGTGATTTTAACAGTTTTAAAATACTTGGTAGATCGGCCTACTTACCTTGGTATTGACAATACCTCAACTTAACGTGGATTGTTCACATCACACTCAAATTGAGAATCTCATAAATGTAATCGTTTATTCGCAAAGCGTGACTACCTTCAGTTTCCGCAAAAGCGTTGATCGAGCACACTTCCTTTTTTCTTAAGAATTGTTTTTTGTCGGTATATTACTTTAGAAATATTGTTATGTGTGCTACGTTATGGCAATTGAATACGATTACATCGTTTACCTTGCTAGAGGCCCAGTCATCCTTACCGACCAGAACCGGAAGTGTCGGAACATTACAGTAGACTCAACTGTCACTATTTCAAGGGAAATGATATTGCAAATGTATGCGATGACAGACTTTCAGCACTTTTCCCATGGTCTGCCCCCGCGGTTTGATTTTCGGACCCTCTGATATATCGATACTCAATCGGCCACTACGCAAACAAGGTGCGTTGTATATGTACACACAAAATTGCAATTCTCCTTTCTTCAAGTTGAGTGGCCAGTTGCGCCGATCTGTTTGTTCATTTCTTTCACCCATGACCTGCAGAGAATTGATAGAAATTGAAGGGAATTTTGGCCATGTTTGGTCAGTGTCGTGTAACCGAAACTTTTCTGATCCGCCAAAAGAGATTGATATTCGGGACCCTGGGAACCACTGGGATACGCAATGAATTACTCCCGTCAAAATTTAAAAAAAATGACGAAACAATCAATTGGTATACAAGTATTTCTCATTTTAAAATATATATATATTGTCCCTGTTGTATCGGTTAGATGGTTCAGCTGTGGCGATAGGAAGGCTTGGGAATTGTTTACTTTCAGCGACAGGTTGGGACGGGATCGCATGCACCGCGATACGGGCTGTGTTAAAATGAAACCGTGCGAACAAAATCACCAGCAATAACAAAAAAGGTATATCGATTGCACAGTGTGTGTCAGGCAAAAATAATAAACTATAAAACATCCTATACGCGTAAAAATGAGTGTCCTTGTAGCGTGTATTTTGGTTAATATGGAAGAAATCAGTTTTTTTAATGTTTTTTGAATATATAAACAAATATCCGTCAGCTTCTATTCAGATACTTAAATCCCATTTCTCTGAAATGTGAGTGAACCGTTCGCGCGACGTTATATTTTTCACCAGGGTATCAAAGCAAACTCTTTTTGATATGAAGCTCGGGGAACGCGGTGTACCCCTCGGCATGGAAGAACTCCAGACTGCGACCACATATCACGTTCTTGTTAAATATTCAAAATTCAATTGATTTCTTAACCCATGATGATAAATAGTACGGCAGACGTACTGAATATTTTATTTTATTTATGCACAGTAGCCCCGCCGTTATGTATAATTCATGTACTGTAAAACTATTTAATTTCGTTATTTTAAAGTTTTCAGCACATTCGCTTTGTTTTAATTTCACGAATATGTCAAGGAAACTGTGAGTTTTATTGTTATTTTACATGACTTTGTTCACGTAGATTTAATTTAGCGGATTTTACTTATCGGTGAAAATAGGGAAATTAAAACTCAATGAATAATTAATGCATTTACAGTATTGTGGCAGTCGACACTAAAGTGAAAACCTTGTTGATCATCGCCATGGAGGGAATTTTTGTCTCGTCAAAAATGTAAATAATTTTAATTCTAAAAGGATAGTCTAAGTTCAACAGCCCGCACTAGCGTGTGTGTATGACAAGTATACCATTCACATGCAATTAGCATAAACACAGACATTGAATTTGCGACTCTTTTTGCAAAGTGGAGCCGAAAGATACAAATTTAATTGTTTAATTTTTTCAATACAGTGTTAGTGATGTGAATTGATGAAAGAGGAGGGGGGATTTCGGGGGTAGAGATGAGCCGGAAAGTCGAGAAGAGGGGAGAAGATTCAAAAAAGTAATGATGGTTCTTATCATTCTACTTCTGCCCGACCTCCTACTATCACGAATAACGATAGCGAGCATGAAAGGCGGAAGCCTACCAGCCAGTCACCGAGAAACCATTTCCGTAAAGGACACCATGTAGTGACTTAGTACAGTGATGATACTTATCAAGATGGTTATCGCCGGTATCGAGTTGCGATGATGTGTTCGACAAAATAAGCTCGTTTATGAGATTCCAAAACCACAGACAGCAGAAATCAATGACAATTGCCAGTAATGGGGATATCAAACAGCGGAAGCAATGAACTGTTGGGTGTCCCATTGGCTTGTCTGTTACGCGTTGACGTTTGATATCGGGCCAATTAAGGGTATCGCGACGCCGTTTGCGACCGTATATCATGTACGCACAGCTTCGATGGCTTGCAACAAAGATATTTCTACCAATGTTGTCTAATGTTGTCTAATGCAAACTAATTAAGAATTAGAAATTGACTCGTTGCTTGATTTAAAATTGTCCGAACTTTAGCGTAGTCGAGTATTATCGCACTACTGACCATAATTATATAGGTAGCCATGGCAACTATTTATCTGTAAAATTGTTGATGTGTTTTTAAATTGATTTGTGTTATTGGTATGTTTTTATTTTGCGGCAAACAAACAATATTTAAATTTATGAATGAAATATGATTAACAATTCATTCTTTGGAATTAAAAATAAAATAGTCCGTTATGCCAGACACCAGGGGGTACCTCGCGAGTGACGTGTTCCTGGCTTGACACGTGGAGCTACTATAGAGACGACTGATTGAAATCGTTTTTAATAATTCTCCAAAGTAAAAAAGTATTAACTTATGATTATAAATATCTCTGATGTCAGAGAAACTAGAAACTACCGGCATTAAGTGACCCACAATGCAATCGAAATGCATTTAAGTGCATCTTGTATCCCGCAAACTTCACTGCGAGAAAGAAAACGGTCATCTGTCAAAAACTGCCAATCATTTGACGTTTTGAAAAGGCATTCCTCCAGCCTTCTGTTGAGTAGCGGGGACAGGTGGCTGAATTAGCTTCGCTGTTCCTTGTCCGAAATGAAAACACCTTAATTAGCTGGCAAATCTTAAGAAGTAGGAATGGCCGAGTTTATTAAGTTATTTATTCCTGATCCATTTTTTTTGTTTGAGTGCAGTAACAGGAAATTATTACTGCGACAATGGCACGCCTATGTATTGTTCACATTTTTTTTTAAAGAACCAAGCATCGAACAGAAGACTCCTAGTGTTGGTTTTGAGGATTTACAGTTTGATAGTGTGTTGTTGTGGCAAATTGCTTTCTTTTACTGCGAGCTCTTGACATGAAAAACGATTTGTTTAGATTTAGCGGACAGGATCGAGAAATAAATGAGTCTACATTCTTGGATGAAAAGTTCATGTGTGGTCTAGGGGAAAATAAAGACGACCTATATGCTCGTTTTCTCGTATACACGCAAAAACATGAGAAGACACCGTAATGTGGTTTACGGTGACATGGGTCTACCTTTCTTTAAAACGTGCTGGGATACACCTTGGATTTATTTAACCGCGTTATCATTAACGCGAAATTCGCACAAAACATTCCAAACTGATGCGAATGCGTTCAACCGAGGATCCGAATCGAAGCTGCTAAAAGAACACGATTTCGACACATTTCAATTCCTGTCACGTGATTTTGAAAATACATCTCCCTAACTTCTAATTAATTTAATCTTTTTTTCTCTCTCTCTACTATAATTCCCAAATTCGATCGGTTGCATCCGGGTTCTAACTACACACCTTTCCTGTATCATTTTATCCCACGTCTTTTTTTTTACCGTCCAATTAAAAAAGATAATAGAACCCTATAGGGCTAACAACAATAAAATAATAATATACCATGTAGACAAACATATTGCTACAAGAAAGCTCCATTTCACATTTTATATAAATAACACTACAGACACGTTTTCCAGCTGATACGCTGTTATGACTAAAAACTCTAATTTAAAAAAAAATTAAACGAGAGCCCCCCCCCCCTTATCGTGCGTCAAAGCACATAGGCATGCATTCAATTTCGGTATAGTACAAAACGTGTCGATTGAAAATCAAGCGGAGAAAACCTATTTCTAAACAAGGGTGGGAAAATATCACGTGAGACATTTCTCAACAACGTAAACAAGATTGACTGCATCAATGACGAAACACGTGAGACCGGAAGAGAACACGGGAACCTGCGCGACGCCACGATATTCATACTATAATCGTTCATTCACGCGGTAGAAGAAAAAAAAAAGTGAAGCTGGCATCCATGTGTATACTCTTTTCCCATGAAGAGGTTAAAGGTCAGACAAAATTGTAAACTTCGGGGAAGTTTTTGGTTCCTCATCAGCGGCGACGAGATTTGTTCAGTGCAGTATATGTAGCGTGACGACTACGTCATACTATTATATCCCCATTAATACAGCGTTCTCAATGGAGATACTTCCGTCGTTATTGACATCGTTGATTGACACGTGACAGAAAGCCCTCTTTCTCAGTTTATCTTCCATAGCGCAATATGGAAACACTATTTTTTTCTTTCCATGTGATCCCATTAGCGTTGGCGACACCATCGCATCGTTGTTGCCTGTGCTTACTTCATGCTTGCTGGTGCGTCGCTCTGGGCCATCCATCGTACGTATACATCAAGTATACAGCAATATACAAGTATTACTGAGAGACAGGATATACTGAGAACCCACAACATTATATACTCTTTCATCGACATTAATAATAAAGCGTAGATTGAGAGGGGCGTAAAAGCTAAAAACATATTTTTTTTTTACAAGTACCCCACAGTGTATATCATCGTACCGCGTCTGGATGAACAATACTTTCGAAGAGGAATTAATAATTCCAAAAGAAAAATATAAAATGTTGTTCACAAACGCACTTCATCTTTTTATTTTATTTTATATAGTATTCGATAATGTTTAGATTTGTTTATTTCATTTATCAAGTCTCAACCAGAATTTTGCCCTTCACGATTATTACTCAAAACGTAATGGACATTTAAAAAAAATAACTTGGTCAATTAAAAATGAAAATATCGATCGTAGGATTTTACGTATACTCCAACCGTGTCTACGAGATTGTGTTCGTAAATCCCGCCAACGCTTGTTTGCAAGACAAAATACGTCGCAATCAAACTAGAAAGTTAATCTTAGATTGCATATGTGATTGCAAGTTTTAATGCCGTTTGTGGACAGGACTCGGCAACATTATGCATGTATTCATGGCATATTTGTTTATTTATTTACATTTTAACTTATTTAATAATGCCGTATTTCTGTTTCATCCAATTTGGAGTATGGAATCGGTGGATCGGCAGCAATTTGCATGCAACGTCATGTAAGACGTGTTTTGGTTTACGCAAATTTCCATTCATATTCACAGAAATGTTGCAACGACGGATTGTATTTGTTGTTCAGTTTCTTCTTT
This sequence comes from Saccoglossus kowalevskii, assembly GCF_978046115.1. Lineage (NCBI taxonomy): Eukaryota > Metazoa > Hemichordata > Enteropneusta > Harrimaniidae > Saccoglossus > Saccoglossus kowalevskii. The sequence continues at coordinate 22,889,770 of NC_140646.1, read as the reverse complement.
GAATCAGCTAAACGCAGCACGGAAACGAAACTACTACAGGCGATGGGACCAATTCTACGATCAGTAAAGGCATTAATTTAACATATAAAACACAAAAGCAATTTGATCACAATAGAATTTAATCGATCTAATTATTATTTAATTGCCCGCACGCTTAATAATTATAATCTCCTAGATATTAAATCGTCTGTGGATATGAACATGCACAAACTCACGATGCTTACTGGGAGCGGAAAAAAGTGTGGATTTCGTGTCGTATCATCAACTGATACCACTTGACGTGCCCGGGGCAAAATGAACATAACTAAAATATTGCAGACGGAAATGAAATGGACAATGCAAACAATTTAACACTTTCTGTGTGTTAAAATTAAACATAGCAAGGCAAAACAGCCGGTCATGTCAAAAATGATTAAATAGCAATATAGGAAAACGACTTTTAACATGTTGATGATCCTGCATGAGTGCAAATAAAGTCATTGAGGACACACGTGGAGCTCCGTCTGAAAACCAAGTTGTGTATTGTATCGCGACTTGTTTATCGGTACGAATAGAGATCAGAGACACGTCAAATAATTGTATTCGTGGTCGACTGAAATTGGTAATGTTTAAGGAAAAAACAAGCAGCCTGTCGGCTGACACTGATCCTTGGTCAGAAAGACTTACGACCCATAAAATGGTAAACTTTGGGAGAAGTCTACCTAGGCTACATATGGAATATTCAAATTCACGAAAATACAAGTTATTGTCACAAAGTCAACAACTTTAAAATGTGAGAGCGATTCAAATATCAATGCAATTCTGCTAGTCGTTTTTAAGAAATATTCGGAAATAGCATATATTTTTTTTTTAACAAAAATGAAACAAATTTCCATTAAAATCAGAGAATTAAAGTTATTGTCATAAAATGATGCCCACCCAATACCACTGCATATAATGTATTGTCCTAACAGTTTAAAAAAAAAAATCGAAGTAGCATTTTTTACCAAAAATTATATTCTGAATCTGAGGGAAAAACACCCAAGGTGTTTCTTCTTCCCGGAAAGTCATATGGTTAATGGCATTTACAAGAAGTCGAGAATGTAAACTTCAACAGTGGAGCTAAAATATGCGGTTTGGTAGATCTTTATAATGCTCGCGTTCTTAGCTTACTTGAATTGAATGCTATATACTCAATAAAATACACTTCTTTGTAAATTAGAAATTAAGGTTTGTGAGAAAAAAAAATCGTCGAAAAATAACATGATGTTACTCTAAATATTTTTTTTTTATATTCGCACAAACTATGAGAAAGAGCGTTTTGCCGTCATACGTTTAAGAAATATGAGCACGTCTAATACCGGCCGGCGAGATATGTGGTTCTTTAAATACAATACGTCAAACTAACACCATATTGAATGAATGATCGACGTTTGTAAACCCTCAAGACGGGCCAACGCGCTGCGAACAATGGTTTCTAGTTTTAAATGGATGTGACTCAGGAGAAGATCTGTGGTTTCCGATGAAGATTTATCGAAGTTCTTGTGGTAAATATTTATACGAAGAACGTCATACGAGACCGACGATGAGTCTGGCTGCAGAGTTCGTGGATGTATTTAAAAATAATGGCGCTTTAATAGAACTTAAACGGCCTATATGATATTAAACTTTTATCGTATTATACGTGAGTATGGGGAATTGAGAGAGAACATCGAATTCCAGACACCATAACAGCATATTTGGGAAGGGGTGATGTCGATTGATTGCTCGATTATTTAATTAATAATTAGTAGTAGTGGTACGCTGCATAATTCAGGTATCTGTAAATACGGTAGTTCGTCAAAATTGATAATTATAGAACATACTAGTACATTAAAAAAAATACTTCGATCGGTACAAATTCGAGAATGTTTCATGCGAATAAAAACAAATCAAGTTGACCGTCAAATAAATATTAGCAATTCGAGGTGCATGCGGCTAACTCAAGTGTAGTTTGACGAGTTCTCAGTTTCGCCGCAGCATTTTTAATCAAACAAAAATATTTCACGATTAAAGCAAATAAAAAAAAATCCAATTAATCGAATTCGCTCAGTGACACAGTGCTATTGTGTTGACATTGTACGGGGGTACGATAATAATACTACTACTTCCACAATGTATATCCATACCCTATTTGGTATAATGAGGTTGGCAGACGACCCAATGCATATACGTTGTTCGCAACGTAGGTTTGGGGATACGGTCCCCAGGCGTCAGGTATCTCCTAATGGCATTAGGTTCAAACGTTCACCTGTGCACCGTGCCATGGTAAATACACCATGGGGATCATTATTCCCCAACCAGCATTCTGACGACCCCAGAATTTCTTTCACTCTTCGTGGTATTATTTCAATCTTTGTGTATTTTTATTGGTCTATATCTACTGCGCGAATGCCCCCCTTCTTGCTTACATACACACGTGTAATATGCTTGTTTATTAAAATGCGCACGAACCCAGACTTCTGAGAAACGGGCACGGTGTTACGCGTTACGTAGACAAACTATCCCCAGGTGAGGTTCCGTTATAAATTCACTTGTTATAACCGACTGGAAATATTCTGCGGCGAAACCAAACAAATCGAGACATACACAGTTGTTGTAATGGAAGGCGCCTAGGGCAAGCGAGCATTGTCGGAAGTTGTTTCATCGTGATGAAATGAACTTGGGACGCTCTAAAGTGGTTGTTTTTAGCAAAGGCGTTTCAGAGTAGACCCACAAGGAGGAAAGAGCAACCGGCCGATGTGCGTGTATGATAAGGCCACTGAGAATTCAATGATCTGTCATCGCCATGAAGTGAGCACTAAAGCTCCTATAAGGACGACAGTGATTCAAAGTGTTTGAAGGAAATGTATCCGATCTTCGCGAGCTAATCTTCTTACCGGGCGAAAGTGTCTAAACATCGCTTGGCAAAGTTCAGAGCTGTAAGCTATATTAAGGCGGCCTCTGACACCGCATTACGTAAACATGTAAGCATGTATGATACCGGTTTCAATTTTCATCCTCGAGTTAAAAACGTTTTCGATGGTGGTCCACGTTTCCGTACAAAATAAAGAGGCTGTTCGTCTGATTCAACCTGGCAATCAAATGTGTCATTTTGTTGCCAGTTTGGAAGATGGCAAGGCGAGGAACCAGTTCGTTTCTCACACCATATGTTGCCAGGTTACCTTTCCTGTTTCCATGGCTACAGTTATCTTCACTCCCATGGGCCCGTGAAGCATGGAGAGTTTGGTGGACGTTTGGCTCGTCGACATCTGTCTGGAAAATTGAACGAAAAACATTCCAAACTCTTTTTTTTCTTCTTCTTCTGTCTTCGCTGCCAGGGGTACAACTAGCATAGAATCTATTGTAGAGTTGCCTTTCTGTTATATAAATGAAATGTTTCTAGCTCTTTCACCACTCTGAGACTGGCAGTGAACCGAAGCAGAATGATTTTCCCTTCCAGCACTTTTTCTTTTCACACATTGTTCTAGCCGATAATGCCTGCGTGTGTAGATTTTTTTGGAAGGTTTTATCATCGGTCCACAATATGACCACCCCAGTTTTAACTTCCCACTCGATAACGCATGAATACTCGCTAGTGAGGTTACTTCTCAATCTATCCCTTGCAGCGATCGTTGCCGCATGCTTGCTGCCAGCCAGCCAGCACCTCGCCAGTTCGCTCCATTGACACTTGAAATCAGTGGGCGAAACGTATATGTAACCCGTAATATGTTGCAGATTGTGTTGGTACTAGTTATATGTTTGTGTCCACTGCTTGCTAAAACAACTTTGAACACATAGGCCGTATCGACTCAGCTTGCCGTGTATCGGTGTACAGTTCCACCCATATCAGAAAGGTGACACGTGTTTCTCTATGTATCCATTTTAATACCATTTCTAAATATTCATTTGTAAAAAAAAAAAAAAAAAAAAAAAAAAAAGGAATAACACCGCACCGCGTTTGTATATGCACAGTGGTGAGACATGCCTAGTCTCTATTTTAACTTCATATTGCAATCTCGTAAAAATCGAGAATAACACCATGTGACGTTTTTTTCCAAGTCCCTGACACTCTTATTATCTCGACCACCTAAACATTTTGTCTTTACACATGGTACCACTCCCAGACTACATAGACGTCAAAAGCTGTGATATGAAGACGGGCTGGTGTCATTTTTCCCCCTTTCGCTAAGCAATGGTTTAATTCAAACCCGTAAGTTTGATCGGCTTTCAACACTCTTGCTAATGTGGTCTTAAGAGAAACGTTGGCAAATGTTCGAACTGTTTTCCACCTATGTTTATTATTCTTTTGTGCCAATTTACTCTACTGGAATCGTCCATCTTCTGTGGCCGAGTCAAACTATTGCCATGAAATGAATTAACTTCACAACTTGCCACGCACTCACTAACTATGAGAGCACCTTAAAAAATATTCGTGATGTTTTTTGGCGCGCAACTTGCTTGATCGGCCGATAACATGCTTTTATGCATGTTTGGCAAGCATTGGAGCCAACCCTTTTCTTGTTGTACCACTGTGTTGCAATTAGTTTTAACAAACTTTACTTACAAATACGTACAGAATTGGAACAAACAAAAACGTCCGGAGGATTCATGCGATGGTGAAAGGGTTTGTGTATTTGTATACAAATGCATTTATTTCATTAAGCATGGTTCACTTGTGTCTCTTATTCACCCAATTAAAACGGGAAGGCGGGCTTCTCTATTGAAGGTACCAGCCATCGCTATAGAGCTATTGAGCTACATACACGCCCGTCCATAGCTTCTTTGTCATTTCACGGTATTTCCAAAGCGATTGTTCAGAGTTTTTTTTTTCCACTTCTGAATAATACATCGTATTCAACTCGATAACTTCGCCTTATTTGTTGCTGAAATCATTGAAACAACTGAGTGAATACTCGGCGCAAACGTCCCAAGCCTTCGAGTGACCAAGAGGGTAGTGTCCGCCGACAGACGACAATCTCGGTAATGGTTTTGTGTTCGCTGTCATGTAATGGACTTCACCTCGCTAGTAGTTGCAATGAAATTTTTTCTCGTTAACCGTCCCCCCTGTTCGGATTGGTTTTTGTATAGTATATCAAACGGAGTCCTGTGGGCCAGTGACAGAACAATACACGGTATTGAATTGGGGAAAGAATTGAACTGGCTCATTTTAATTGCATCACTGTGGAACTGCCACTTAAAAATGTGCACCAATTTACATTTATATGTCCCTCGTTAAGCCTGTATAGAAAGCCACAAAGGTGCACACACATCCAAAGTAAATGGACTTTTATACTGTTCTATTCTGTTGTATGTCGGAGGGGTGGGGCTGCCTGACCAACGAGGGAATAGTAAATTACTGGGGAGGTGTCACGGCTGTTTTGCCACTCATTAATGATATTATGCACCCATTTAACCACACTGCAGAAATAACTGTTTAAAGCGAAACAAAACCAAATAAGAGAAAAAATACACACACTCCAAAGAACCACTAACAGAAAAAAAAGAGTTTGCCAAGTTCAGGAATTCCATTCTGTGTTCTAATTAGCAGGTTATGTGGGATGTATGCGTGGCGTGGGGGCAGAGGGGATAGTTTTTAATGAGAAGACTAATAGAAGCGAAGGTCTACAGTGTGATGGGAGGCCCATACCTCAAATACCCAATGTGTTATTATATCTGACAGGCGCCACAGTAAGGCTTATGTACACCGGTATATAATATACCTTAGAGTGAGGCGATCGCATTCCGAGGCGGTGCATATCGTACACAATCCACATGTTTATGAATGAGAGACGACTGCTTGAATTACAGATTAACCGGCAAATCCTATGTGGACGTGCTTTATAATCGAACTTACTTGGATTTAGGTCGGATTTGCTTCCGTTCCGTATTAGGCAACTGGTCCCACAGTACATGGCTTTCGTGTTCCATCACAACGCCAGCCATTTGACAAACATGTTAGTTGCCTCAGTCGGTGGTAGTAATCGCGAGCTATAGGCAGGGCGTCGGAGTCGCTGCTCGTCTGTTTATTTGTGTGTTTGTTATTTTAGTTGTTATATTGGTGTGGATACCTCACGAGAAACGTGTAGCGGTCTTCTTCGTAAAGGACGTCCCTCTCGAACGCAATACATTGCATTTATTTTTTGTAAAAATATCTAACAACCATCGCTTTGCGTTAACGCTACAACAAAAGTAACTGCCCGGTGATGTTGTTTGTGTGAATGTGTGTTTAGGCAATTATGTGTGATGTTTTGGAAGGCTGGCCCACCAATTAGATAGCGTGTATATAAATCAAGTCGTGTTAACAAGTGCTTAGATAGGATACACCCGTAAACGTTCCCGGTAGTGGTAATATTATAGCACGAACAAGTTGAATTGAGATATAGCTTAACACACACACAAAAATAATGTTAAAACCAGTTTAAATGAACGCCGAACCGGTATTCTAAGGGTTTAAACCTTAGCTTGCTCGAGGGAGATTTAAGAAGAGATTATCGCACGGATATCGTAAAAGCATGATACATAACACCCATCGGCGCAACTCTGGATAATTTGCAGCATGCGTAAAGTCGATAAACGTCCACGGGCGGAGTCATAGACGGCAGAAGTCGAAATTAGGCAGCTGCGGTGGGGGGAGGGGTTGCTAAGTATATATTGTATACAGGGGGAAATTAGTAGCTTGAATGAAAAGGGGAACATGCTGTTGAAATGGACAGACAGCTTAGAAGCTCGTGTAATCAGTTTGCTTTTTTTCTTGGGGACATTTGATAAATTTCGCCTCCGGAGTACAGCACGTTTCTTTATCGCAATCAAAGTTTTTTTTTTAATCTCCCCAGCAAACTCGAAAAAAAAAACTACGGTGCCTATAATATTCTGAATTTAAAACAATTTTAGCGGTATTCGAGGGTGTTTGGGCTCTTAGGCGAACCTCTTAAAAAGAGTGGGTTGTGCGATGCAGCTAATTCCAAAATGTGCTCTCAGAAAATGTCCTGAGCTGCTTTATTAAATGCACACGTATACGGACTTACTGAGATATATTTCAGTGTCGCCAATCCCGAAAGCTGGCACCCTCTCTCCAATATCCACTTTCGCGTCGTCTTAATTCGCCCATTACAATTCACGCTTGGGAGGAGTGTGAAAACATTAACCATTCAAAACTATAGAAAATATCAGTGAAAAAAGAGAGAATCAGTCTCTTTCATCACGGTAGCATTTTTACATGAATCGAATGCAAATGCCGAGACCACAAAAGGCGTTATTTTTTAAAAATCATAGGAATCAGTATATGATTTTTTTTTTCAATATGGCCGCTCGCTTCACAATGACACTGGAAATATGAATGAGCATTGCGGGCCCACGTTAACAATAGGAACACAGCCCATCGCATCGAAGTCCTATGAATTAATTTTCTCAAAATCCGACTGCGAATTTTCTTCTAGTATTGGTCTCAGAAAGTCATTTTAATTTTGTTTTTCATCGTTATAATTTGATAGACTTTGCTGATCAATTGTTTCATTCCTGAACGCATCCGACATACATATTGCAAAGCCCGGAAAACATGTTGTTTTTCTATTATTATTATATAATATTACGGTTCCTAACTTGTGTTTAGTGTATGTGCGTGGTTTCGCTGTATTTTTTGCATATTCTCTATTAATCGGGTAATTTGTGAGGTAAAATGATCCACAGACAGCAGAAAGGCAAAACAATGACGAAAGTGGGTAAAATCAATGACGGCAATTAGTGTTTTTTTTTTTCCAAAACGAGTGCCATCAAACGTTCTTACCCCGGCGGCTATTGTCAACATATATAACCATTTGGGTTTTAAAATTTAGTCAGTAAATTTAGGAAAAGTTCGTTTATTATAATCTGCAATTTTACGTAATTTGTCGGTCTGAACGACAAACAAGTCTTAGCGGTAGAAAAAAATACACAAAGTAGTTATTCAGAAGGACGAAATACTCACACACGAGGTTTTGAATACTACACTTGCACCCAATTAATATTGTCATATGTCAGGAACGGTTATACCAGGTTTTTAACACCATTAAGTCAGAGTTTGTGGTCAATCACATGTTTTTAACATGATCATCGACTCCAGTTTTATGATGGGATCATTGAACGGGTAACAATTTGTATGGCGGTATACGGCATTTTTATTGGTGCACTGTGGCCCTAGAGGAATCAATGTAAACATGTTTAAAATGAAATGACATATTCCGCGAACAATTTACGTGATCATATTATATTTGTTATTTTCTGAGAGGGAAAATTGAGTGTTAACTACTGGAAATTTGACCATGATCTCCTAAAATATATATCTCAAACAACGCCCAAAATCATAATTATGAATTTGCAGAAATAAAGTTGCTCGACTCGGAGTTCAATTGTTCATTTTATCCATACTGGATATGGTATGGACATTTCAAACGCTGATTCAGAATCATGTATGACGGGTGAGACTCATGTTGCTTCGAGGATTGGAGTTGAAAAACACGACAAATACGAACGTGAAAATACGTACAATTTTACTGCTTCTTCCGAACTCCAAATATTGGATTTACTTGTCTGAAATATTGTTGTATAAGGTGCGGATCAAATTGAAATTTTGAAGTTGAAGATTGTGTAATCCAATAATATAATCTCATACTGGAGCGGAGGTGCTAATTTTGTTTCCCATTTCCTACCTGAAAATTGAAGTGTTTTCCGACGTACGAGTTAGAAACAATCGAAAACAGGTGCGTTCAGTGGTAGTTTTGGTTGTGTCTAAATTCAAGGTGGAATGTAAAATGTAATAACACGCGTAATTTCCACACAACATTAACGCGCGGATTTGTACATTTCCTTTCAATGCATTTCTTTAATTGAAATCTCCCTGTAATTTTACAACGATTTAACTTCGTTGCCGACACTAACTCAAGTAGATTTCATGGGATATCGTTAGTGACGACCCGGATATAGTCACCGTTCTAATTTTACATGGATCTGTATCATTTTGAGGTAACTTTCAAAAAAAGGAAACTGGTCATGTGTTGATGATGAAATTCACACACACACACATATACACACACACACACAAACGCACAGCACTGCGTTTTAAAAACCGGCAAAACTACACAAGATTCACTGACCAATTGGTGGATTAATATTGAAGAGTTGGACCCTGGCTATGAGCAAAAGAGAATGAGTACCTACAATATCTATGTTATTTTTGTTTAATTAGAATTCAGTGATGAATATATATTCTTATAGTTGTGTCAAAATTTCACTGCTTCAGCGATACTTGATTAAAGGGTGGGAGAAATGGGTGCTGTAACATAACTTTGCAGGAAAATGTATTTAACTTTTTATTGCTTTAAACTAAATATATCGAGTAGCCGAGCTGCACATGCAAATATAACATGACTGCATATATGATGATTTGTCACGTGCCCCACGCATGATTGGCGTTTGCGTCAGCGAAAATTGCGTATTAAAATGCTTTAATGTATATGACAATGATTATCATATTAACAAGATCAATAAAACTTCACGAATTTGTGGCAGTTTGCTATTTTTTAAAGTGTAGTGTAAAATTTCATCGGACGGGAAATCTACATTTGTAACCAAAAGAAAGAAACATATTAGCCGACTGGGCCAGAAGTGTAAATACTATGTTGACTTTGCAGATGTTTGGTCAATTTGACAAAGAATGACGTTCAGCAGATGGTTTTTAACTTTGTGTGTACATCCCTCTTCACTATCTCGACGACTATGTTAGTAACAGCTTTGAGTATTGCTTAACAACCAACAAGGAAGTCACTGGGGCCATTAAATCGCATACAGTTTGCATGTGTGGCAAATCTGCCGATGTCGGAGCACGAAATTCACGTACTTTGCCCATCAGTTTTATGACAGTCGGGAATTTTCAACACCGGGTATAGATTGTCGTATGTGCGGTGTAATTTTCCTGAGTGAAAACTCCCTTAGGCGAAGTCGATCTTTTCATCAATTAATCAACATGGAGTGTATTTAATTTGTTGGCTGGCTGGTATCCACAGACGGACGACTAGTTACCAACTGAATAGGAGGTGTTTTAAGGGGTTGATGATAGAGAAATACATTCTGGCCACTTGGGTAGACGTTACACATGTATGTTTTTAACTGCGTATGGTATACCGTCCCGCCCTGCAAATTTTGTGAAATAAATGTATGGCAAATATCGGTCAAATTAAGCCATCAATGCTCCGCCAAAGCACGCTCCAATCTACCTAATTAATACATCAAATTTCGTTACCACATTATTCATTTATCCGATTTGTTAATAAGCTCTTGCAACTCGGAGTCGACGCACCAGCCCACTGGGTAATGTGTCTCGTACCGCCGCGTTCTAAGGTGATCCATGGCGAGGCAAAACAGTGGCTGCATTGTAATACACGACTCCAATGAGAATATTGAGTTTTACCGACTCTAGCGGTGTTTATGAATAGGTATTCCGTCATGTAAATGAACGAAAACCCAGACTGACTGAGTCAGTATTGCGAATATAAAAGCAGACCAAACCGTTTAGGCTCGAATGTTTGTCAATTACTTTCAGTGTGTACTCAAACATCGCCACTGTTTACGCCATGCATGGATGTGGGCCGTGAGATTGCAAGAAAACCCATTCATTGAACCTTGCGATAGCAAAAGGGCTGGGGTAAAATAAAAGACGTCGGGGTGAAAAATCAAGCAGTGACTCAAGTTTCAATCGAAACAAAGAAAATGATGATTTATTTTGTCGACGAACACGAAAATTGCTGTGGGAACCATAAATTACAGAAACAAAATAACATAAAACCTGGCGAGATCGCCAACGAGAGCCCTCTTGCAATGGTTCAACGCTTACTGTTGATTTTGCAACGACGAGATAATGAGTCTGAAAGGCCATACTGTGTATTTTCTTAAAGCCAATATAGATAGATTCCTATAAACCAGTCCAACGTTATATGTTTGTACTGGACTAGAACGGTACCTAATAAATTAAAGCCTCTTTCTTGAGGCTGGAAAATACTGTTTTTGATCACTCCGGGCTATTTTAACAAACCAATAAAAAAAATTTCCTTTCGTATTTTTGTCAATAAATTATACCCTGATTTGATTTTTACCTGCGCTATAAAAATACTAAAACAACTATTAATTCACACAACACGTATAAACGTGGCTATTAGACTAAATGCCCCAATCTTCGCGGAATGAAAAAAAAAATGCCACTTTTATACAAGAAATTGGCTTCATTGACACGAGTTTGGGTTGCATTTAAACAACATGGAGGGACTGGCGACTGTTTATAACTAGTCTCCTTGAAGTCCTTCAAATTTGAAGTAAGTAACACCACTGTATCTTTCACTTTTAAACTCAAAAGAAGTGGAACCCCATATAAATTGGAAATCTATATAAAAAATGGGATAAGAGAAAGATGAAGCACGGAAACCCATATTTATACGTTTGATCGCCCCACTTTAAAAACCTGAGAAATTATTTTTCCATACTAAAATAGGAAATATTACGTAAAATATTAAAAATTCACCTGGCTTCTCTAGTCGTTTTATTTTTTTGTGCATGTTTTTTTAACATGTCCAAAATAAACCAATATGGAAATAACAGTTTTTTTCATCCATAAAAAAAGACCATGCACCTGATTTCAATTATCAGTATGTAAGAGTCTTACCCCATACCTCTGCTAAGAGACAAGCTAGTCTTGGGCAAGAACACCTTGGAAGTTACAAGCTGTGTCTATTTGTCCAAGCAATGTCATCAACTGGATTGCCCAAGAAAAACACATGGAACAAAAAAGGCAAACATATATAGTCACCAGAAATTGATACATAGTCTGTAAGTTTAAAAACATGGGTACGTGTGTGCCTAGCAATATCTATCGGAACGAAATTAATGAGAAAAATTAGGTTTAACAAATTGTCTTTAAGCAAATAACAGGCTTAAACTGTTCAAGTGTATATGTTTCTTTATGCGCGGACAGGTAAGATAAATAGACGTTACCGTTTACAACTTGGGAGCTGTGGACGACGATTAACAGAAGTTCTTTTTTTTTACCCTCTCAAGCAATGTTTTTGTTCGGTGATAGCCGCGAGATGTTAGAACTTGTTGCAGTCCGTATACGCCGCAGCATACGATGTCACCGGGTACGGAATAGACGGACTTCCGTAACCCATGCACGAGGGATTCGTCGGCGACTGTGCAATGGTCGCGTTTGACGTGGCGAGTCTTTGTGATTCGAACATTTCTCTGACAGTCGGGAAGTTGCCGCCTGCTTGAGTGGTGTGAATGGGCGTTGAGCCTAGGTCTGTTTGGTGATACCACGCATTTGCTCGATGCAGTATGCTCTGCTGGTGACTTCTGTGGGTTGCATGTGAGCCTATGTTGTGGGCGTGTGGCGGACTGTGCCGCTGGATGACGTGCTCGGCGTGCAGTTCGTCGGGTGTTGGTGCTATGCTCATGTGCTTACCGGTCGTGTCTTCGTACATGGCATTATGTGCGCTACAGTGATAATTGAGTGCCGCGACGGAAGCGTTAATGCTGTTAGATTGCGTACATATCGTTGACGAATTAGAACGATAGCTCTGGGGTTGCGGAGAAATCAATTGAGTTGGTCTAGACGAGATTGCAGATGTACCAGAGTTAATGTTCATTTCCGTATTGCTATAACTAGGTGAGTCACGAAGAGGAGTCATGATATTTTCCACGCTAAAGTTGGCGGAAGATTGCGTTGAGTCCAGTGTGTCATCTACTGTCAACTGTCGATTATTTGTTGCCGATGTCTCGCTTAAAATATTGCCATTTCTTTCACAAGGCTCTATTTTTGGAGTTATAAGAGTTATTGTGGTATCTGTCGAAGCTATTGAGGAAGGTGGCGACGCCGCAGCAGAGGAGACAGGCGTGGAACTGTTGTTGGTTCTTTGCTCACTGGCCGATACGCCATCTTGTTGTTGGCCGTTCTGTTGTTGTTGCTGATCTAATGAAACTCGTCGTGATATTCCATCCTTTTCTTTCGATCCGTCAACTTTCTTGAATCTTTTACGACGTCGCAGGTAACTCCCGTTATCGAACATATTATAGCTTTCGGGGTCCAGCGACCAGTAGCTACCTTTACCGGGCTTTTTATCATCCCGGGGAACTTTTATAAAACAGTCATTTAATGAAAGGTTGTGGCGAATAGAGTTTTGCCAGCCTTGTTTATTCTCGCGATAGAACGGGAAACGATCCATAATAAACTGATAAATACCGTTTAAAGTGACCTTCTTCTCTGGTGCATTTTGTATAGCCATGGCGATCAGGGCGATGTACGAATACGGCGGTTTGACCATGTCCTTCGGTGTATGATGAGGCGCCGAATAAGCAGCATACGGCCTGCCCATAGAAGTAGCATACTGGTCGTGTCCGTACATAGACATCGGCATGCTGGAGTATCCGGCGTGTCTATAGTAGTTCTGGTCGGTGAACATAGGGTGCATAACTCCTAAACCGCCGGGACTGGTACCGTGTGTTGGAGGGTATCGTGGCTGCATGGTTTACACAGCGAAATAAGCTATCGACTACGATCTTATTGATGCCACCAATGTGTAACCGAAAGAGATATGCGCAGAGAGTTCCTGACGTTGTTTCTGATCATGACAAATCATCAACATAAACTATCCCGATTGTTGTTACGAGGCCTCGCCTTATACGGCGCCCTGACTCCGCCCAGTGACAGGCGCAGCCAATCACCGCTGGTGTCAGCTGACCACCCATACTGGAGTGCCACACACCGAGTTCGCCAGTAATAAAGACGTGCATGTCATGAGCGCCTTGACGAGCAAATAAATTAATTGGTGATTTCGTTCATTTCAACACCGGCAGTTAACAATATATAATTGAGAGAGAAAACTTTCTTGCTATTGCAGACAACTTTCCGCTTTATTCCCCCCTCTACGATCAGCAGCGTGGACACTCGACTGTTCGATTGTTGTTGTACATAAATGAATGGAGTGTATTTCTATAAGAGACTTTTGTGTAATCGTCCACTTCACATACCCAGAATAAACATACGGCGTTTGAATATCCACTCGTACATAAAGTACAAACACTGTTTTCATCGGATGGCTTTTAATTCTCTCACTGAATACTATCGCTTTAATTGGCTATTGCCCATTTCGCAACATGTAGTGCGGAGTATCGCGTCAATGCTTTACTTCAATGTCGTACGTAAACGAGCAAATGTGAAAAGTGAAACCATTAAAGCGTGATTTTTTTTGAGGAGGGGGGGGGGAACAAAAAACTTGAGCAGCTAGCGTGTTGTTTGGTATACGGCAACCAGCTGGTTCGCATTAAATATCAATGATAAACACTACACAGATTCATCACCGAGCTGATCTCAACACGTTAGCGTAGCCGCCCCCTAACATAGAAAAGGAAATAGAATTAAACGTGAATCGATTTAAAATTTATTCCGAGTTGTGCGAATAATACTTTGGATGACCGGAGGTTTGTTCGGCTTAACAAACACGCGACCCCTCTTGGCAGCCATAGTGTACATGCATACATATAGCTATTGAGATCTTTTCATTGTAACACACTGGCAACCGTAGCTTATTCCGTCTAAGCCGGTGTTGAATCAACAGACAAACAAGTCGCGTACCCCGCTTCAAATGTTATAAACTTCGAAAGAAACGTGCCACTCCGTTACCCAAAGGTGTACCAGTCGTTAAATCTAAGAGCGGTTTAAAACAAGACATGTGTAACGGCCATCTCTGATTTTTCAGCGTGGTCTTGTTTTAACCTGCGAGAAATCAGGGAATCAGAGGCCTACTAATAATGCATGTTTGTTTGTGCGCGACTGGTCGTGTTAGGATGCTAAATGTGATAGGCCCAGCATCAGTGGGAGTGAGTGACGTACCGGCCCCAACTACTGTGACTTGCCTGGTGTTGGATTTCCTGCACCTGCACCCAAGCGAATAAAGACGAGCGCTCCAGTTTCACACGTCTATTTCGAGTTACAGATGTATGTATATGTACACAACTTTCTACTACATATATCACAGTTCGGAAAATGAAGCAAGAGAAAGAATCAAAAAAAAAAAAAATCACGAAAGCAAGGAAATTATTCGCATCGCGACATAGCCCGCCCGGGGCGCGTTTTAGTTTTAAGCATAACGCATAGACGATTTATTCGATCTCTGTGTGTTGCTTTAGTACGCCTTTTGATGTACGCTTTTGTGTTAATTAACTTCTGTCAGTCCCCGGCGATCGAACAACACAAGAATGTAAGTATGTATGGAGACCCTTTTCTTTACATCAATAATCCCTTGGGAGCGTGATCTACAGGTAGAAACAGTTATGCGCACACCACGAAATGAAACCCACTCCCTAATGCATCGATACATCAATTGCAACCCGTAATCCCTATAATTTTGGCAGATCATTCGTCCTCTTCCTCCCACATATAGCTGCCCTTTTTTTATAATGAGCAACAGAAGCTGTGTCTAATATTACCGAATGTCCAACATCCCCACTAGTTTCGGCTATGATGTAGCCCCAGGTGACTCCGTTCTGACCCAAGCTCTCATTTCACTAAACGCGGCATGAAACAATACTTACAAAGACTCAGAAATCCATCAGGCCGAATAGCGCTCGAAAAGTTGTTGTAATTTCAGCCTCGTAACCAATTAAAGCTTTCCTTGAAAGAAAGCGACAACAGGGCCAGTTTACGCCATCAAAGAAGATTTCGGGTTAATTGTTTTTGTTTAGTCATTTTACTACACTTCGATTGGAACATTATTTACCGGGCCAGGCCTTATTTTGTCCATTTCTTTGAAGTTCAACGTCAACGACATATGCATGACGAATAATTTAGCATAAAAGTATTACAGAAAGTCAAACCACGCGTATGTTTAGGTGTCGTAACACTATTAGATATACCATTATTTCGGGGACTTCGTGTCAGGTGTTGTTGTGTATATCACAATAATTTAACTGGTGAGGCTGTGTGTAAAGGCTTGTATTGCCGAGTATAAGGCCTGTATTGAAAAACGGTTGTGGCAACGTCCTCTGACCATTCATCCGTCAATGAAACATAGTACTTGTTATTACAGACCCAGTGTAGTTTGTAAAACGAGCTCATATGACTACAACGTGAACGCTGGTAGTGTATTTCTTCATAAAACATCTTAATAACGGGACATATTTATTTATGTATCCTATATCATTATTTAGTGTGATGAGTCCAGCCGCGCGCCGGGAAACGGCTTTGTGCAATAAGGAGCAAGCTCCCGGTAAAGACCCATGCCTGTGCGTTATGTTTTGATATGGGGAATACCACGCGGCTTTACTCTAGGGGTCGCATAAGAAAGGGAAATGCACGAAATATGCGAAGACCAGCTGGTACCGACTGAAAACTCTTTATTTTACATGACATTTTACATTGCTGGGTTATAGAGCGATTATAAAAACGCGTCAAGGCGCCCAATTTGTGGAAACTAATATTTGTATTATTTATTAGTTATAATATTATTAATATACGACATCGGGGTCAGGACACCGTGAAATACTGTGAAAATGTTGTCAAAAATTCAAGACACGTGCGGAGGGGAATCAATTGTATTTACTTTCATAATACGTAGCACGCAGTCTTGTCCGACGCTAGTAATTGGGCAAGTAAAACCTGTGATCCAAAAAACGGTCATTCTTTACCAGTAAAGTTTATTAAAACACGTAAAATTCCTCGGAAGGAATTAAATTGGTTATATAGTACATGACAAGGAAAATGTAAATCCAGGACAAGAAAACTAATACAAAACAATCTACTATACATACAACAGATCCTGGCCAATCAAAGGTGACTAACTTAACCTATATGTTACGTAAAAGGAATATGTCATATGCCACCCTTATTTGAAAGAATTGAATTTGGTGTGATTGTTTCAAACAAATAATGTTTCAAAAGATTTCAGAAAGCGTACGCAATTATGAACATGACATGCACAGATTGGCAGAGAATGGAACTATTTTGCACAACTTCAATTCTTATAAAATGATTTTTCTGAGAGCTGTATTTCCTAACAATAGCAGGTATTATCTTCTATGGTTGAATCACACATTGGGTAGGATGTGTGACTTTCAACTTTGAACTCGCCCCACAAGTTGCCCGGGGGAGTGGCAGGCAAATAGAAAGGAGAACAATTAAGTCATCTCCTAGGTAACGGGAACTAGACTTTCTGCTCGTCCATAATTATATTACAAACTTCTGAAAAAAGTGTATGAACGTATTTGGTTCAGAGGTAAATTGGATTCCGATAGCCAGTAGAGTGGTGGTAGGAACACACATAGTTGCCCGCGGAAGTGTCCTCTTGACACCTTTGTAAGCAGACGGGAGTTTATTCATACACTGGCGAACCACCGATAACGAGGTGCGAGACAAACAGAATCAGAAGTTTACAGACACACAAGCTAATTATCGTGCAATTAGCAAACACTCGTAAAAAACATCTGTGATTTACGACGCAATAAATACACGCCCCTTTATTTTTTTGTACATGACTTTCCACTAACAGCGCATACCGGATATCCAAATCCATCGCTTGGCAGCCAGCATTAGCTGAAAGGACATAAAACACAACGGATTAACAAGTCCATTATAAGGTGTGTACGAAACGATTGGGACATCCTGCTGAAATCGGGATTATGATAGATTGAGCTCGATAAACACATACACTCCCCGATCTCTACTGCACACATCTTATCGCCATATGGTCGTCGTGTCTATTTTGCCTATTAATCCCTAAACATACAAGTATCCCCCGAAACGAATATTCACTATAAAATATATAAAGGCGCGAAAAGAGATGTTTAGTTTTGACCTCGGGGTCAACCACGTTTCCTTCCAACATGTACATTTCTCTACTAATTAAATCGTGATCGAGGCTTACGCGTGTATGCATTGGTATGCATTTACTGTTATTATTATTGGTCGCGACGACTTCGTTTACTTGTAGTTGCGAGAATAATCTTGTCAGAACAGTGAGCTGCCAAGTGATAACACAACAAACAAACAAATATTGAAACAGAAATAGTCCAATAATACACAGTCCCTCTATCCCTGTGAATAATAATAATAATAATTACTATGTGAATGGTGAGCTATAACCAAACGTCATTTATTTCACTAAAACAACGCGGGCATTACAGTTCCATGCATGATAATATTCAGATACGACCGGGCCCAGCTTACGCTCGCATGAAGAATTTCAAAAGCCGCCTTATTCAATGTCAAGTTTCTGTACTCAAGGCAACACAGCTTGGCTGCCTCGGCATACTGCTGTGTTTTAGTTGGATCAATGGCACAGAGGGGATGCTTTCGCAATGCCCTGATTAACCTTCCCCGTTGACTGCAATCCCACGTCGATAAAATTAACAGATAAAACTTATCACCGACTTAAAAGCTGTGAATGGCACCGTACTACTGATGCCATAAGTACGGATCCCAGCCTTTTGATTGATAGTGACGAAGACTGGATCGGGTTACCAAGTCGTCATAACTCCCATTTTTTTTCTCACTGAGACGGGAGGTGATGAGTGATGCGCAAGCCTGTCTGGACAGTGCAAAATAAATACCGCGTGCGTGGGCGATTTGTTGTGAAATTCTACACGGAAATAAATCATCGTCATAAGTAACTGTTCAGATATTCCATTTTACAACAACAACAACAACATTGAAGAGCAATATAAGTATGTACTCAATCGAACTGGCTCAAATATCCGATTAAAGAGGAGTAATTAATGCCATCTACAATTATTGAAGTATTAAGGAAAACCGGTTTTCATTGGATCTTGGAACTAAAAAAACTTGTTCGTGATTGGATATAGTACTATGGTCACATGATATATTAGTCGTATTTCAAATTCAAAGACGGCCAGTGTCACGGTATCACAAGTTATAAACGCGAACTTTGACCCAACTAGAGGGATTCGAATTGAGTCTCTCATGCTCGCCAACACCTACAAAAAGTCTTTTCCACAGTCTTGGTTCGGGGCAATTTCAATATATTGACAGCGAGTAAAGGCCGGGGAGTTGTTGCCTGTGGCAACGAAGACGCTGTGATGGTATCTTTGCCGGAGAACACATTGTTGCACAGTGGGACAGAGTCCACTGACACAGAGCGAGTTTTTGTGTAGATTACATGCTATGAGAGTGAGAACCCCTTGTGTGAGATGTGTTGTTTGTAGATCATGAGACCAAATTCCAGCTCTGAGCTATAAGGCTTCAAATTCGGAATCGATGGATTCGCTGGTGCAAAAAACAACAAGATACGCCAACAGTGGAACAAGAAACAAGATCACTACTAGTAGTAGAATGATCAACGATTTCCACCAATAACAGACTCGTATCACATTTGATATGTATATTTCATAGCATTATATTTTGTGAGGATCAAAACAACAAATTAGTGTCCACTCAAGCAGAACTAAACATATTATTAAATTCAAATTGGTCAACATTTTGGGCTTCATTATGGAGATAATTTAAAAAAACTTTCGAAACTGCATATCTCGTATAATAAATAATTAAAAAAGTTACATAAGTCAGCATTTCCTATATACATGTGTACAAATTTTGACGAAATATTGTTTTTGGTTTTGTTTGAATGCATTCACTAAATTTAGCGTTGCGTCAAATATTGCATTTCACTGCGAAACAATTCACCTCGGTAAATTATTTACAACATATGTATTATTTTTACTACTAAAGACGCATAGGTGTTAAGTTGTAGAAATAAATGCGAGAATGGGAGAAGCCACCCCTCGTCATTAATGAACACGTCAAGTTACACGGAATTATATATTTGGTATCTTCATTGACATGTTGAGGTTACTCCACCAAATCACACACACACTGTTTCCCCACTCATAGTCAAGGTAAATATTAATATTATTATTAACAATATTCAAGTTATTTTTTGTAAACTCCAATTTGATCGAATCAATATTTTTCAACAATATTACAGCGGAGAGTAAGCAGGCAAGCAAGGGTAATCGCGGTAATACGTGCACACGCGAACACGCGACTCTTCGTGGTGGCTTACATTATCATGCTATGTTTTCAGAAGTAAAAATGAATCTTCCGTTTAAAAATGGCCCCTCTATTGTGTTTGAGTCTAACCCATAGCTAAGCAAAGCACAGCGTTCATCCCAAACTGACACACACTCCCGGCACTGACAGGTCTATAATATTTTCATAAAGGATTTTCGAAACATGTCGCAGTGAGGGCGAGATTTTCGGGCATCCGTCGTGTTTGTTTAGTTCTAAAATAAACTCTGTGTTTTCGAACAGTCTGTGACAAAATAAACATATTCAATAGTTGAGGCTTACCGAAACCCAAAGTACCATTGTATGTGTGTTGTTTTAAATATCATACGGATGTACTATCTCCATCTCATTCTGTTTTATATGGAATATTATAGATCCGTCGCTATTGTGTACCCGGTACAGATTGCACAAAATCTTCTACTCTTAGCCGAATCATCAATTTTTAATTCCAAGCAGTTGCCATATATCACAGCACAGACTGAAATGTCTGTACGTCTCAAACACAACAAATAGACACATTTACGTACAGTAATAAACGTATAAGAGCAACATATAGTTATTTATATATTCGGTTATATGTATTTTATGTGGTATTTTTTTTTATATTTCGATCGTATAATCTATTGATTAACCGAACTACTAGTAATAGCAAGGCTCAAATACGTGACATAGATGAAAAAAACAAATACTGAGATGATAAGATATACATGCGTGAAATCGCATTAAATAAATAAATAAATAAATAAATAAATAAATAAACAAACAAACAAATAATTAAATAAACAAACAAACAAACAAACAAATAAATAAATAAATAAATAAATAAATAAATAATAAATAAATAAATAAACAAACAAACAAACAAACAAACAAACAAACAAACAAACAAACAAACAAACAAACAAACAAACAAACAAACAAACAAATAAATAAATAAATAAATAAATAAATAAATAAATAAATAAATAAATAAATAAATAAATAAATAAATAAATAAATAAATAAATATATTACGTTTTTACTCTGTTCCTTTATGTTCGATTGATTGATTAGGCTGTTCTGCTTGTTACATAACGTATATCGTAAACGCGATGTTAGCGTAGGACCATATCTCGCACGATGCGTAATGCAATCGATGATATTGCAATGTCGTGAAAACAAACATACTTTACTCATTCGCCCGAGAGAGCTGATTCCATTAGATGTAATTGACCGCTTCTGCCCAGCAATGGAATAAAAATGTGATCAGATCCGTAAAGTTTCATAATTACATTTTCGGTTCACCATATACAGATTAATAAGATCACTGTTGCAACGCCTTGAAATAAACTCTAAAAACACTATGCGATGAAGATTTGGAAAGATGTATTTTATGATTATCATATGCCCCTCGTTATTATAGTTAGCTACGAGCTACGAGGAGTTTATAGGACAGCTGGCCTTGGCAAATCATAATATACTGTAAAATGACTAATTTTCACTGGGTTTAAATTTCACTGATTTACCATTTCAGGCATATTCAGTGGGTTTTAAATTCACGGTTTCGTCATTTAGATAATGTGTTCTATGCTAAATTTTACATATTCACTGTGTTTTAATTTAGCGCATTTTTCCAGTCAGCGAAATAAGCTAAATTAAAACCCAGTGAATAATTACCCCCTTTACAGTAGCTGACGATAACGATAGCTGCGTAATCCCGATGTTATTTCAGAAAAATTCACACTCGGTGGGTTATAACCAATAGTTAGATACGAATCTAGTGATATTGGATTAATATTACAGAAAATTATGACAGATTACGGTAATAATAGTACTGAGACTATTTCTTCAACTGATCTATGTTGTTATCTTTCAGGTATGACATCAAACGGTCGATTTGCTTATTAGATCTATGGAGGTATACCTCCATATTAGATCTATTGTTTGTTTCAGTTACCCACGCTCAAATATATTGGGTGATTAATACATATTGAAATTGTCAATATCGGAGATCTAGAAGTGTAAACGAGTAAACACGAATTCAATGGCAACCATTGGGATGATACCCAAGTTTAAGCGTGTTGACATTGCGGGCGAGCATAATTTTTTACTATTTTGTTGTAATTTTCAATCTATGTTTGTTTACGTAAGCCATAAAGCGCCACCCCTAAATATAACCTGCTACGCTTTGCGTCTCACGGAATGCTCGATACGTACGATTCGATTACGCAAAAAACGCGCATACATCATCAACTGTTTTCTATACCGGTCTAAAGCCTCCGAGTGCATTCAGTGGTCATCCAATTGTGTTGGTAAACATCGTCGTGAAGTGTCACTGGGTGTTCGTCGGGCGGCATTTATTATGTTTCGTACCCAGGAGGCTAACCTAACGGGAATTTTTAAACGCCCACAAAAAAAAAAAGCCAGAGCGTTAACCTTTAAAATGCGAATAACAATAGAAACGAATTAGTAACACAGAGAGGAAAGATACTACAGTTACGGCGAAACAGTAAAATAACATGTCAAGGCGGCGAATTTATCGGCCTACAAAGGTATACCTTAAACATACTGTAAGCACCTTCGCGGTGTTTGGATATCGGTAACAGGGCCCAATGCCAGTTCTTTCAGTGACCGCGTCTACCCTGTACATAACAGGCTGTACACAGTTACGGATCACGCAGCGGAGAGTTCTTTTTTTTCTTTGTGTGTGCATGTAAGCAAAGAATATCACTTGCGATTTTGAGAGATGAAAAGTTTGGCAAGCTGATATGCAGTTTCAGTTTCCAGAAGGAGTGCCACTTTTTTATGTCGGTGAAGGAAACGTCCGGAAGTTATGTTTTTTTTTTTTAATTAGGGTAGAATTCGGCCGTCGCAAGAGCTATTATAAAAAAATTAAAAACAAAAGCTTTTCATTGTATCTACCGTGACACTATGTTAGATAAGGAGCGGATAAAACACATGTTTACCAGCGCTTTTAGTTTGATTGGTGGAGAAGGTCAAAGTCACGTTTCACAATAGCACACAAATACTGCTATAAATATAAAATTAGTATTATCCCACGTCGTAATCCCCCGCCATTACAAATGAAAGTTCTGGCGGCGAGTAACATAGTATTTCTTGAGAATAGTACTATGAACGCTAATGTCAAATTGGGCATTTGGTTTATCTCGTCTTCTAGTACTCTTTCTTCAAATTTGATGGTTTGGGACATTGAAATTGTAGTATATTCATGACAAGTTTGTGGATGGGCTTACTGAGTCTGAGTGATTCGTGACTCGGGTTGTTAACGGATAATATACATTTAGCTGCAGAGCAAATATAATTTTAATTATCGTTTTAATTTATGAAGAACAAGTAGAGTGCACTCGGTATTTCCGGTTTCGAGCTGTTTACGGAAGTGCCCACGGTTTCCATACCGGAACTGAATGCAAACCCGCGGTGGGAGAGAATTCGAACACACTAGATTGCTATAAATATTATTTTATTAACACTTGTAAACAGCGGTTGATTCTAAAATCCACAGGTTACGACGATTCTGGTGAAACTTTATTCACTGTATGTTTTACCCCAAATGCCTGTGAGACATGCAAAACTCACGTCTTGTACTATGTCGGGTTCAGACTTTAACAGACTTTGTCACGATCGGACTAAGACCCAATTCATCCAATTATATAACACCTGTTACCTACCACCGTCAAGTTATTGCAATATCTAATATGCCAGTTTACGTATTTCGACCGGTGACGGGTGGTATTGTCCGGTCCGGTCTCAGGAGATGGTGGCGGTATGCGTGCAGTGTATGCCTCGCGCAGTGTGACAGGTGTCAACGAAACAATGGCCGCTTTTTGTGCAATCACTCTATGCAGTTATAGAAACTGTAGAAAGGGGAGAAATTACAACTTACCGATGGACAATAATAGAAACACATCAATAAAACAAACTGGTAGTCATTGCCTGCTGTTAGACACACACACACACATATATATATAAATATGAGTGGTATGCGTCGGCATATTCGTCGGACAAACTATCGTCACTCGGCCTAATCGTCCAATAGTCTGGCAACGCAGATCGGTGGATGAACGTTTTGAGAGTACATTGTACTTTTTAGAAAGGGTGAACCACGGATCGTCCCATGTGTTAATATCATAATCCGAATAAGACACGTGCAATATAACGTAAAAGGTTAAGAAGGGGTGAGAAGGTTTATTTAGAACACTGGGAGTACCCAACAATGCGACTGGTAACAGCGATAGTTGGCAATGTCCCCTGGGTGACGGTAGCGTTTCGCCGCAACTAAAAGTGTGTTTTTTTCTTTTTCACAGTTGACGCCACTGTTTGAATGTTTAGCACAGTAACTCCGAATATTTCATCTAGTGGGAGTCGATTTACCGTATTATGCAGGCACGGCTCATATACAAAATGAAAAGACGTGTGTGGATTTATAGGAATAACCGTGCGACAAAAACAATGGATCACATGAAGAAAGTGGTATAAACTACTCGTAATTTAGTATTTCCATGGAATCCATGAAAATAAATGAAATAAACATGGACAAAATAATTCAACTATGTGAGTACGTCCATGGTATTTCAAAGCTGTGGAGATAGCATCTGATTGTATACAAAATATTCAAATTATTGTGTAATCAAGTTCGGGGATTCATATTGACAGCATTTCATGATGATGTATATATGTGTTGGTGTACAGAGTTGCTTGTCACATGTTGCCACCTCTAATCATTAAAAGAAACAATTTCTCCTGACAGTGTTTTGGCTGATTTTTTGTTTTTTGTTCCGACAGTTTATATTACTTCAATGGATCCAATAAAACTCCTTTCTCATATTCAACAACTTTGTTTGCAAGAGAATTGTAAATGATTCAAGTTACTGCGCTGGCCTCTTTCTTTTTCGAAGCCCTACACATAGCGATTATCCCATGATGCACCCTGTTTCCCGTTCTGTACCACTTCCTGCTGTGAAAGACAATGGACAAATGACATCATTGCAAAAGAATAGTGCCAGCCACCATCCATCTATCCCCGGTCTGGAAACGGCTAGCGTTATTTTGACTCGAACCGTGTTGCGGGTAAACAAATCGTTCACACCCGGGCCGAGGGAGTCAGGAAGTCAGACAGATTACGATACCGTCAGAATATTCATTAAAATTGGCAAATTTACCGTCATGCAAAGCGATACCTCGTTGTATGACTTCACTTTGACCTCAAATTACAGGCAAATACAACGTAAACAAAATTAGATCTATGAAATTTTGCGTTTGTGAACCCTGATACATATCAAAACCAGCCTACCGACTGATAAACACCCAGTTCCATGTAAAGATTAATATCGGGGATTATGTTCATCTTCTAGTTTTTATAGGGGAAAAAAACGGCGCGTACCAACATGCTGGCATCGCTAAACAAATCGTGTCAAAATGGCGTCGTTAATGTTAACGTGGTCGACCGAACAACCTGTGATTCTTCGAGGTTCATAACAATTCAAGTCAACCATTCAACAACTAATGACTTTACTCGATACACCAATATAAAACAATGCTTAATTTTTTGTATATAAATAGATTTTTAGCACTGAATAGCGTACATTGTCATTTCAAAACACCGCCATTTGCATGTACGAACGAAAAGAGCATTACAAAAAATCGCCCAATTTAACATTAATAAAATGCGGTATAACAAATAACAAATCAGCCAGCAAATTTTTAATTATGTGTATCGATCATAAAATGACAAATATTGGTTTCGCATCGAGAAAAAGGGTAAATAAAATTCAATCATTTTAATCACCCCAAAAGTCAAACACGACAAATTTCTGGGTAAAGGTATGAAAATTTGTTGCGAAAATGTGTCGCTGCTGGTAAAAAAGTTATATTAAAGAACCACTCGCCAGCTAAAATATGACCTTATACATTTATCCTAATTAAAAAATTATGTGAGAAAGCTCGAATTCTCCAATAAACAACTAAGTTGTGAAAAAACACTCAACACTGACGTTGTCAAAAATAGTGACCGACAGTGTACTGATCACGTGACAAAGCTTTGAGCATACCCGCAACGCGACTTTGCCAGGAAGGACGCAAATTCACACCTAATATAATGACCGTTTCCAGACCGGGGATAGAGGGACTGTGTGCCAACAAACGGTTTTTGCTTTACACAGCCATGGTGGGAGAGGGTCCTTTAATGTCACGTGAGTGAAATTTCTCGTAGGTCTAAAAAATAAAACGAATCTTAGACTAGTAAATAAATATATTCAGTGTTTGTGTTGTACTAAACTTCCGCCTTTGAGAAAAAACGGGCCGAAATGCCTGCCTTGGAAAAAGCCGGGACAGAAACGCCAGGGCCGAAACGTTCTACATTCAGAAATCATGGGCCATATAGAAGATGGTATTAGTGGTCTAGAGTAGAAGCCTAAAAAGTGTTTTCTTTACACAAATGAAATGAGAAATTCAAGAATGGCGCAATTATTATTTGTGGATACGTCACTGTCACTGAATCACGCTGTGGAACAGACAGTCCGAACACCACCCCCCTAAATCGGAAGAATAAACATACCCTCCTGGACACCCCTGTTATGGTGATTCTGTCTGAATAAATATTGGGGATCAGACCGTGCATGCATGTAGCGGAGAGTCTGGTCCGTCGACGTTCGTCGTTTGTTTCGACGCATACGGTATATTCGTTATATTTTGAAGTTCACGGTTGAGAACTCGCATAGAAGCAATGCGTGACACACTCCTTTATCGGAAGGTGTGAGCAACTGGTTAGAAACTAATAAATCCAATACGCTCAAGCCTACTGACCCCTGTAATTAAGGGAAAGTATGTATGGTTGAAGCATGATGTCGCAAAATCGGTATTTGTTTTTTTCCACGAGCAGCTATATGTTTATTTGATTCTAGTTTATGCCAGGAACAACGCATTCGTATGCGATAGTGCTAACAACAGACGCAGAAATGAATGCAAACAGGCGACCGTACTCAAATAGTGGAGATGTCTTTTCACAATCAATGTAAACCGAATCATTTCAACGATTGAATAAAATTATGTCCGATTAATACTAAGAACACATAATCGTATAAATTTAAACATTCTTGGACTATGCAGACTGTCTTACGATGTAATGTGCAAATAAGTATTACAAAATTGGCAGATTTTTTGTTTTCGTTGTGGTTGATAATGAGTGATTTACAGTGAACCGACAGAAAGCTTATATTTTGCGGTGAGTTCTCTATCTTTACTTTAAACATAATAACCGTAAAAACACTTTTAACTAGAAACTAATAAAAAATCAACCCTATCGAGTTCTCATTGATGTAAAAATGTTATCAATTTCAATTTCATAGCATATATTTATTTTCATATTATTATTATTACGCCATACGTACTAGACTTGTTTTTTGTTTTTTACATTTTTTACAATAAAATAAAATAAAATATAAGCCGGATTTGATGTTCCGCGGCATACCCGACTTTCGCAATTTATAGACGCACATAATATTTAACCGGAGAATGGATGCAAGTCTTGCAACGTACGAGTTATATCTAAATATATATAAATACGCCATACTTGCAATGTACGTTTTAAAAGTAAATTAATATAATTAAGCCGTAATTGCAAATCTAGAATTCAACGTCATAGCGCTGTACATATAAGAATGTGTAAACCACGGTTACTAGTAACTGTGTGTAAACGGAGTGTTTTGTCCGGGGAATGTTCATCCGGGTGTGTTTGTCCGGAGGGTGTTTTGTTCGAGGGTATTTTTCCGGGTGTGTTTCGCCCGGAGGTTTTTTTGTCCAGGGGTGTTTTGTTACAGCGTGTTTCCAAGTTGTCCGGAGGGTGTTTTGTCTGGGTGTGTTTTTCTCGAGTATGTTTTGTCCGGAGAGTGTTTTTTTCCGGCGTGTGTGTGTGCTTTCCAAAATTGTGTTTTGTTCGGGGATGTTTTGCACTACAATAAGGACTGTTCGTTTTCGACCTTGTAAAATTCTTTCGTTTTTATGTATGAAATTACAGTATTTTTACCGAGTAAAATCATATTTATTAAAGTTATTGTTAATACATGAGTTGTGAACACACTACATGGTTTGTAATGTCATTCAGCTGTTCAGTCATAATTCAAGACGAATGGAATGCGAGAATATCAGTCTATAATATTATATTTCCTTGTGAAATATTTATAATATATTTCTGAATTCACTTGCCAAAATCAGTTGTTTTCATTTTGTTTGTTTCAAAAAAAACGAAAAAAATTCACAACGTCGAAAACGGAAAGTCATTTATTATTGTATACACATGAAGCTAGTGATAGAGCTCCATGTTTACAAAACAAACAACTTGATGAAATTCACCAAGACTATTAACTTTCACAAAACCTTGGTAACCGAGTTTCTTTTGAAACATAGAGGTATTTTTTTTACATCTCCATGTTAGAAATAATTGCACGAAACACGTCTTTAATGTATGAAAAAGGAATGTAGGAATTCTCAGCAACGGAAGTTTCGGCCACTATTTACAGCGCTTTGGGCGAATGATAATCATAAAATACATCTTTCCAAATCTTCATCGCATAGTGTTTTTAGAGTTTATTTCAAGGTGTTGCAACAGTGACCATATTAATCTATATATGGTGAACCAAAAATGTAATTAATGAAACTTGACGGATCTAGTAACATTTTTATTCCATTGCTGGGCAGAAGCGGTCAATTACATCTAATGGGATCAACTATTTCCGAGTAAAATTTGCTCTCTCGGGCCGAATGAGTAAAGTATGTTTGTTTTCACGACATTGCAATATCATCGATTGCAATACGCATCATGCGAGATATGTTCCAACGCTAACATCGCGTTTGCGATATCCGTTACGTAACAAAAAGTCCAGCCTAATCAATCAATCGATCATAAAAGAACAGAGTAAAAACGTAATGTAATTAAAATGTTTATTTATTTATTTATTTATTTATTTATTTATTTATTTATTTATTTATTTATTTATTTATTTATTTATTTATTTATTTATTTATTTATTTATTTATTTATTTATTTATTTATTTATTTATTTATTTATTTATTTATTTATTTATTTATTTATTTATTTATTTATTTATAACTTTGTCGTGGCACGGTATATACTTGCGTAATTCACGAATAACTCGGTAATAAATAAAGAATGTATACATATATTTAACGGCAAGTTATATGTACAAGGACGAAATAGATATCTGAATACTGAACACTGTATCATGGTTATCCGAGTTCTCGCTAGAAGGATAAACCAATTTCTGATTGTTAGTATAAACAACACATTGAAATAAATAAATACCGTGACCTTATTTTCGCTCAGAATTAATTTTCGCTATTTTCGCTGAAATAATGATTCAGTGAAAATAAATTCCAGCGAATATACCATTTTTCCTATATTTTACATTCAACTCGCCAAAAATCAGTGAAAATATATTCCACAGAAAACATCTAAAAAGTCTTTCCAGCTAAAATAAAGAATTTCTCAGTACACAAAGTACCGTCGAATTCGTATTCAGGCGAGTATATACTTTTTATTCACCAAAACCATCAAACACATTATTCTTTAATTTTCAGCTGGCACATGGGCAGGTCTGTTCGTCAATGAGTAAGTGTACCTGAATCGAAGGTCGCATCATGACTTCCAACGCGGTATTTAGCGAGTTATACCACCCCCGAGACCACAATTAAAAGTGCCGCTGACTCTGATTTAGCTGAATAACGCTTTGTAATTGTTTGTCGGAAATTGTCCAGCTTACTGGAGATAAACTTTCCGTTACAAGGCCAACGATCGTGTGGCTAAAACCATCGTACGATTTCGTGGTCGTGTACCTCGCCAGGCAATACGATTCACCCAGAATGAATTTTCAGGTTCCGAGGATCTACCCTTTTTCAAGTTTATTTGCGCGGATTTTGTTTCTATTTAGGGCAAGGTCGCAGGTTCGAGAGTTGCCATCAGTGGATTGGTACCGACACATTGAGTATGTACTTTTTTATCTGTAGGACTTTGGCTTCAATCTTGCACGTGGTTCTATTATTACAGTGTCACCCCACGGAGCAAAGCTGTTGCCACTCCTTCAGTTAGTTCAGTAAGGCAATAGAAGGATCATTGATACAGGCTCATCAGTAATCCCCCGGGGACCGTGCGTCCGCTGGTTGCGATAATTCCCTAATGGTCCGCCGACGTTCGTCGTTTGTTTCGACGCATACGCGGATTCGGTATATTTTGAAGTTCACGGTTGAGAACTCGCGTAGAAGCAATGCGTGACACACTCCTTTATCAGAAGGTGTGAGCAACTGGTTAGAAACTAATAAATCCAATACGCTCAAGCCTACTGACCCCTGTAATTAAGGGAAAGTATGTATGGTTGAAGCATGATGTCTCAAAATCGGTATTTGTTTTTTCCACGAGCAGCTATATGTTTATTTGATTCTAGTTTATGCTAGAAACAACGCATTCGTATGCGATAGTGCTAACAACAGACGCAGAAATAAATGCAAACAGGCGACCATACTCAAATAGCGGAGATGTCTTTCCCTATTCAACGTAAACCCAGTCACTCCAAAGATTGAATAAAATTATACTCTATATCGTACAAATTTAGACATTCTAGGACTATGCAGACTGTCTTACGATGTAATATGCAAATAAGTATTACAAAATTGGCAGAATATTTGTTTTCGTTGTGGTTGATAATGAGTGAATTACAGTGAACCGACAGAAAGCTTACATTTTGAGGTGAACCATATGGAAAATTAATAACTGAAACAACTGTTGTAACAGCCCTCTAGTGCTATCGGTCTTATAGATGATTCTCTGTCGTCACATTTCGTCCTTCGTCACGGTCCGTCAACAATTTACGACTTCTTCTTGAAAACTACCAGCCCAACTCCTTTGTTTTTTTTATATGTATCTTGGGTGAAGTTCTTTCGGATTTGTTGATTTGGTGACATCTTTAATTTTCTATTTTTAGCGAATATCTCTTTCATTTTTGCTACAAAAATGTTATTTTTAACTTCTTGTTGAAAACTACCAGCTCAATTGCGTTGATATGTAAAAAATTACCATGGGTATATCTCCGTTCATTTCGTGATGTTCTCTATTTTTAGCCAATATATTTGTCATTTTTTCGGGAACAGAATGAAGCTACTGTCTTCTTTAAAACTGCCAGCTTGGTTGCTTTGCTACTTAGTATCAGGAATGTTTATGAAAAACGATTTGTATCTGATTGCAAATGCCATGTGAACAACTATATAGACTACGTCGTTCGTTCGACGGCAAAACCATCGTGATAACAATACTTATGACAAGTTGCTAATAGTTTTATCTTGATAATGACAATCCAAAAAGACAACGGAACTATTACGACCGTGAATTCGCTTCTTTAAATTGTAAGATATTAGTCACAAACTGTATGCTGTAGTTTTATCTGCAACGACTTCCCCCGGCATCAGGTTCCTTTTGGCGGCACCACTGTCGCGGTTGCCCGGCGGTATTTGGTGCTGGGGGTGGTTGACCACAAACGTGAGAGATGTTCCCCCCCTTTATACATTATAATTTACTTCCAGTTTATACTAGACTAGCAGTAAGCTATTTTCTTATTTCCTTTTTTACCCAATATATTTTTTTTGCTTACCATTTGTGTAGCTTACTTTTTTTTTTAATTATTTTTCTGTGTTTTTTATTGTTATTATTATTGGATAAATAAATATTAATTATTAAAAAATAGTAATTACATGTATAAGGTTAACGGATACGATACATCATGCCTTCAGAACACGTCAAACGGAAGAAGACTTTTTTCCCCAAGAAGGAGCCTTTAAAACTTTAAGTGGAAAACAATACTATACCACTAAATATAATATTAACATAACGTTATTCCAAACTACACACATTTCAACTTAAATTGAATCTAAACATTTATTCGAACGTGACCAATACTATTGATTGCGTCATTGTGTTTGTGTACCTCAAATGACACCGGCCCCACCGGAGGGGGATCGGCGAATACAAGTTGGGATTGACAACATACCACATTGAGAGATGACGTCACGTCTCGTTTCAATAAAACGCCACACGTCAACTAATTAAACGATAAAACAAAACGTGTGCCCTTTCCAGTGATGGCGTGTCATCTGGCCGGATTTCAATCATCTTCACCTATTAGCTAGTTATTACAACGAATACGGGCTTATTAAGGTACTAAGCCCCAACCATGGCGGCAACAGACAGAAAGAGTTACAACTGATTATATTCCCTTTGTTTCTAGTCGCGTTAACCCTCTTATCTTGTCTGTTTAAACGTCCTTTGATATCCGTGATCATTTCCGACGCTAGCGTCCACGTCCTCCTAACCATGGTGGAGCACAGTCCCTATATACCCCAATGACTTAACCAAGAGCGGGTCTTTTTTTCTCGGCTGCTTTACGATTATAAGAGTAATTTTACTTGCGCGATGCGTCTAGAAAGAATGTCATTGTTATGACAAGTTTATTCATGTTTGAATTTTTAAAATCGGCCGATCTATCGTTTTTTTTTTTCGTGGAATATCTATAGGTTATTTCAACTGCTGTTTTCGCAGTGTTGCGCCAAATTGGCCCACTTATGTGTTAGTTTAAATTGAAGTATATTTCACGATCTTTGCAGTGGTGTTAAAACTATGTCCCTCCAGAGTACTCATCGCATGCAGTAGACGACGGAAACTGTATTCGTGTTTTTTTGTTTTTTGTTTTTTTGTCGTTAACGGCATTGCATGACTTCCGGGTACATCTTTCGCTATTATCCAGGCGTCGCGATTTTGAGACAAAATATATATCCTCTTCAATCACGACTTCTTCAATTTCATTTAGTTCCGCTGAATTGAAACAATCATCGACTTCGTCTTCACGAACGCGTACACAACTTTCTATCGACGCCATTTTAAACCATGACATTTGGCCCGACCGTTTTCGAATATTCCCGAGGACTCTCGAAGTACGTCCGTAATATGTTAATTCGCCTTATCTGTAGATAATTTGCTGTTTGCTGCTAGGTTAACAAGCAAATATTATAATAACTGAGTAAACGGCGGAAATGATCATGGAACCTCTGATCGTAAACCAGTTGTAACTCCTACAAACACGGGAATTAAAGGCCATTCCAATCTACAGGTATATGCAATTAGGCGGAACATCTGAAAGTCAGTTTCAAGTTCATTTGTACGTCCAAAGTGCTACCGTATTTTTGGGCTTCATCACCATACAAAAACAAAAAAAAATACGTGATCAATTGTCGCAGCGCGATGAATAATATCAACAACGCTCTAGCAATGAAGCGTACGTATAAGCCACGATTCGGGCTGACACACATTTAACATTTGCCGCACTCCTACTTTTGCTCTTGCGTTGATTATTGACACCTACTAAACTTTCAGTTTTTCAGTATAAAATAAGACGATTTTTGTGTACCATGGTTGCGCTAAACCCTGGTGGAATACACCCGTAACAAAATTTACGCCTCCGGAATCGAATACTGAGAATGATACTGAGAAATATTGCAGATTAATACCAACGTTTTTTGTTTTTTTTTCATGATTGCGGTTTTTACAACGATTGAAAATGAGAAATCTCATATTCATGCGTAAATTCGTAATCTATGCTGAAGGGCAGCAGTCGTCGTGCCGCGTCCTGTTCGATATGGGACTCATAGCGACGTATACAACGCGTGTAAAATACATTGTTTATTTACATGAAATTCGAACACGCGCTGCGCAACGACCACCGCGCTTTAAACTTGTTAGACAATATTTTAATTATTTTAATTAATTTTCAAAATAGTATTTGTGAACTATATCAAACGTGGCCACATGCAATTATGGATGAGTTACGGACACTGTCGTTTTATATCTAGAGATGTCCATCAATTAACCATCGGTGTTTTGCTAGATAACGGGTTCAGTCCACTCTACAGACAAATTTAAAACAATATTGGAAAGACAAAACTGCTTGATGCCAGTGAATTTTAGCACTAACATGATGACCGTCTGCCAGCCATTTTGAATTAGCGAAAAAAAGGCATGAGCATGATATGTACCCCAATCAGTTTTATGTCTGTGTAAAGTTTCAAACCGAGTCGGTGAAGATATGTCATAAATATAGCTCCAAAATTGAATTCTCCAAGGAAAATGGCTGCCAGTTGGCCATTTGAATTAGCTGGTTTGAGTAAAAGTATGAAGGTCCAAAGATATTCCATATAATAATATTTGTACCAAATACTTCATTTGTACTAACAAATCCCTAGAAAATTTACAGAAATGTTTGATTTCGGTGCGGTGATTTTGATGTTTCCTTGGCGCTAAAATGGCCACCACTCTTCTATCTTGGATCGGAGCGCTTCAGCAATGTGCGTGCATATCGTTATGGATGACCTGATACATTATGTATTGTGTGAAGTTGTCACGTGATTAGTTCGAGCACGTTCGAGATACAAGGATGGACGCGCGGACGGACGGACGGACATACGGATGTTAATCTAAAAGCGCGTCACTGAATATTCATAAAATAAACTTCTCTATCTACAATCAAAATGTGTTAGATTTACAGAATGTATAACTAGTGGGTGGTCTGAATGATCGGCCATATGGCATGGGGTGACTGGGAGTCCCATTACGTGAAACATATCTACATTAAATTTTCGATGGAATTGGGCATTTAGCCTTTCGAAAATATGTTCTAGTAGTTTCGGGATATTTTTGAGACGGAGGGTAGAAGTATCTGTTGCGACAATGGCGCCGACGCAGAGATTATACGAGATCACATGACAACCTGATCGAAACTGATCAATGACAGCAGAGCGGCCAGACCACATAAAAGAATATACATGTACGTAATTTGTTGCTAGCGGTTTTAATTTTTCTATTTGCAGCTTATGCCATAAAAAGGAAAAACATAGAAACCTTTGATTATTAAAATATGATGTTCTTCAGTTGTTGTGGGTTATTGAAGCCTAATTTGAATTATATCTTCTGCTGTATACGTGCTGGCATAATTAATTCAAATTTACTCGTGACACCACGTTTTCCAGATGATTTAGCGTCAGGCCATCGTTGGCTGCCTGACGGACATGGAAATCCAACACGTGTGCAATATTAAGAAGTTTTTTGTTCGATGTTATTAAATCTGGTAGACAATGCACAAATTGTTTAGGTTTTAATTATACTATACAAAATAAAATATGACGTCACCCGCCCAGTATATCACGTGACCTCGTGATAAGTAACATTTATCTGAATTTGATGGGGGATATATGATAACGTCGATTGTTTATGCAAATCGAATTCAGAAACGACGATTACGTGTGCACGTGTTACCAAAATATCAGTTCCTAATTGCTAATATACGAATAAACCCCGTAAAATAAGCCATAATATTGACAGGTTATACAATAAATCATGACTAGCCGATCGTATTACATATCCTTAGACCTCGCAAACTTCAGCTACGTTGCATTTTTTTGTTAGTGCAATGGAGAACTCTGATATAGACGTCGCGACGGAGACCACTATCCCCGTCTGAGTCTCATCGGCGTCTGGATTCAATGCAGAGCTGAGGAAATTCTCGCGCTCTGTGAAAGCTTTCATCGAAGGCCTCTCTGGAGATACAGTACGCCGAGTACCGGTTAAAGCAAATAAGCTGTTTAGACGAAAGTTCAAAATGTCAATGGATATTCTGTTTTGGAGTGGCAGATATGGTTAATGGTTTCTCATTATAGATGGGCAATATAGTTGAGAAAAATCATCTGGACGCGATTGCGGCCTGGGTTGTACCATTTAGTACTGGAGGGGGCACAACCCTACTTTTCAGAGGTCCAAGCTACTTTACATTTTGTACTTTCTCGAGTGTGTATTGAATTGATACCCATCAGAACACAAAGGTGCAGAGCCTAACTCCTCCAATACGACATCCCCGATATTTCACTTACATTTGGAGCACTAACATTTACTGTATATATACAAGAACAGAGTTCAGTTTGGATGACGGTGATGTTGTTATATTGGCCACAGGGTATAATTGACCTGATTTGTCTTTGAAATTTTTGTAATGAAGTTTTTTATTATGTCCATAACTTCACATGGCCCATTCAAAAGCGATGCCCCCAAGGAATGGATGCATCATAATGTCACGGAAAACCAACAACAATAGGTTTTCTATACCACAATCATGCCAACACATGTCAATCCTGCACTGTCCCGGTGGAGCCAATCTCAATTCAGCTACGCAACAAATGAGTACTTAAACCACCGGTGAAAGAACAAGTATCGCCCGGTATCGCCATTGACTTCAAACGTACGAGGCGTTCTCCCAGATGATTGGACAACCAACCAATCTCACAAGCTGTCGCAATCGTAGTCTTTCGGACGGCATGTCCCAGTCTCTCCAAAATCGATGTCTATAGTAGAAAATCATATAAAAGAAAAGAGCCCTTAACCTTAATAAAGAGCAAATCTTACGCCGATCACAGGGTGGCGGCTGTCATTAGCCAAAAAACAACAAGTGTCATTTCATACGAACGAGTGGTTGGACGGGTGATTAGTTTGATCAATTCAGCGATCGTTGAAGG
The DNA here is from genome assembly GCF_978046115.1 of Saccoglossus kowalevskii. Taxonomy (NCBI): domain Eukaryota; kingdom Metazoa; phylum Hemichordata; class Enteropneusta; family Harrimaniidae; genus Saccoglossus; species Saccoglossus kowalevskii. Next base: position 22,853,063 of record NC_140646.1, on the reverse strand, counting down.
GGATCATGGAACAGCTTATTCGAGTAGGACGCCGACTCATGTGTCATCGGCTACTTCGGTTATCGCACCCAGTGGATCACAGCCCTAAATAAAACACTGCATGATTTCCACAACTGTACTGCAAAGCCATGTCTGGATAGTGTTATACGCTGTTTTTTTTTTTTACAAAAGACAAGTTTACTCGTACATTGATTGTATTATTTTAGCGTATTAAAAAAAAAAAAAAAAAAAAAAACCTTGCTAATCGATTCGTCCTGAGTTCGACAATATGATGTGATACAATCACAGTACGGACCCACAGGTGATACACCACAGTCAAAGTATTATAGCTTCGCGCCGGCGTATGCCGTGATTTCTATGTCGTCCATGAAAGTCCGTTTTTTGACCCTGTATTTTCGCGAACTAGAAGGTGAAACTTCTCCATCAATTTCGCTTTTAGTGTGATCGACTTTGGGAGACATATATTTAACTGCGTGACATGCGCGGTTTGCGCACCATTGCAGATAAAGCAATACATCACGCAATATCAATATTTCCTCGGAAATAACTAGTTTACTCCGAGTTAAAATAATGACACTGACGTAAATACATTTCTTTCCAGAAACAATTAAAATTAAGTGAGCTAGGGTGAAAACATATATATAATATTATACATAGTTATGTCATGAACTATTTCTTCAAAACATGTGTTTTAGACAAATTTTGATTGTAAGGAAATAATTATTTACCATTTTATCCTGTAAACAAATCTATGAATATAGCATTTATTAAATAATATTTTGTTCTTACTCAAATGAGCTGTTGTAATGTACATCCGTTTTCCCGTGTATATTACGAATCACGGCAAGATGCTTGCCCGGGAACCGATCGGTATCGAGGTGTGCGATCAGGCAGTAATTTAGTTGTAAGTCGGTCACTCAACTGGTTATCACATTTAAGCCATAAATCAAGTTCAAACGCTTCGGCGCAGTCAGCTTGCCTTTCACATCAAATGGTCCGTATCTGAATAAACCCTACGCAGTCCATTACACCGTGGTACGACGGAGCGTCGCCGGTCGCTGTACAGTAACAGAAACGTTTCAGATAACACCAGGCCAGATTAAATAAATTTACTTGAAGAAACATATATGAGTTAGGCGTAATATTTCAGCCTCTTGGCATGATCCGACGATCTGTGACACGCGGCGTTGTAATAAGCGCTGATTAGCTCCGGTTAGAAGAGCCGATTAAAACTCACCCATTCCAACCCGAACAATCCTCAGCGCAAAGGAATTGATTTTCAATAAAACAGCGTCCCCGGGCGGTGAAAAGTGTAAACCTCATACGCATCGTACTGTACAAAGTCGTTTTGTCTAGAAGGAGACGTCGAACATCTTCAAATATAAATATACATTTGAATTAAAGTAAACAAAAACAGTTATGAGTGACTATGAGTACTTCGTGTATTTGGCAACTAAATAATAATTGCCACATATGTGGGGAGTTAAAACCGGCACTGAAGTGTTCCTTGGTGTGTTTGAGCATGTTTCCGTTTTTCTTAAAAACAAGGATTTCACCGTCTGAATAAATTATGGTATCGTGTTTGTCTTGTTCAGTACAGAATTTACGATAAGACATTTACAGAAGCATAGTTTGAAAAAAGATATGCGCCACCAACCGGTCTAATTTTGATTCACAATTCATAATTATGACATTATCTGACTTTGATGGCGTGCTTTTTACCAATTTTTTCGACCATTGTTTGCGTTTCACCATAACCCATGTCAGCGAAAAATTAAAATCAACAACGAAAGTGTTTTTTCCGTGTAAAAAAATTCCAATTAACAATATAACCTTACTTTATCTCCAAGTACATTTCAGACTTAGTTTCTCCAAACATTGTGATGATAACCTAGTGATCGACGACGCACTAAAATAAATTGAGAATTGATTTCAGATGCTTTGCCAGCTGTCATATCCGACCATTCATGCTTTGGGTTTGCACATTCCCGTCCATTGGGGTCGCCCTACCAACGCACTCTCATACATGGGACATTTTGTATCGTCGTCGCTTGGTGGCGGTATTACACAATATGTTCCTATACAAAAACTTTGCCATCAAAGCTGGACAGCAACGTTAGATATTTCTACATTTTCCTAATTACTGGAACGCATTTTTATATAATACCCATACGAGGTATAGATTTGGTGTGAGAGTTTTTGTTAACTGGTTCGAAATACTATATAATAATATACATTATCAACTAGGTGACGTCCACTGTCACTATGTGAATGTACATATCATGGAAGTAAACACAATAGTTATCAATGTACATAACATGGAAGTAAACACAATAGTTATCAATGTACATAATATGAAAGTAAACAAAATAGTTATCAATGTACATATCATGGAAGTAAACACAATAGTTGTCAATGTACATAACATGGAAGTAAACAAAATAGTTATCAATGTAAATAACATGGAAGTAAACAAAATAGTTATCAATTTACATAACATGGAAGTAAACAAAATAGTTATCAATTTACATAACATGGAAGTAAACACAATAGTTGTCAATGTACATTGCATGAAAGTAAACACAATAGTTATTAATGTACATAATATGGAAGTAAACACAATAGTTATCAATGTACATAACATGGAAGTAAACGCAAAAGTTATCAATGTACATTACATGAAAGTAAACACAATAGTTATCAATGTACATAATATGGAAGTAAACACAATAGTTATCAATGTACATAATATGGAAGTAAACACAATAGTTATCAATGTACATAATATGGAAGTAAACACAATAGTTATCAATGTAAATAACATGGAAGTAAACAAAATAGTTATCAATGTACATATCATGGAAGTAAAAACAATAGTTATCAATGTACATAACATGGAAGTAAACAAAATAGTTATCAATGTAAATAACATGGAAGTAAACAAAATAGTTATCAATGTACATAATATGGAAGTAAACAAAATAGTTATCAATGTACATAACATGGAAGTAAACACAATAGTTATCAATGTAAATAACATGGAAGTAAACAAAATAGTTATCAATGTAAATAACATGGAAGTAAACAAAATAGTTGTCAATGTACATAACATGGAAGTAAACACAATAGTTATCAGTGTTCATAATATGGAAATAAACACAATAGATATCAATGTACATAACATGGAAGTAAACACAATAGTTATCAATGTACATAACATGGAAGTAAACACAATAGTTATCAATGTACATATCATGGAAGTAAACACAATAGTTATCAATGTACATAACATGTAAGTAAACACAATAGTTATCAATGTACATAACATGAAAGTAAACACAATAGTTATCAATGTACATAACATGGAAGTAAACACAATAGTTATCAATGTACATAATATGGAAGTAAACAAAATAGTTATCAATGTACATAACATGGAAGTAAACACAATAGTTATCAATGTAAATAACATGGAAGTAAACAACATAGTTTTCAATGTAAATAACATGGAAGTAAACAAAATAGTTATCAATGTACATGATATGGAAGTAAACAAAATAGTTATCAATGTACATGATATGGAAGTAAACAAAATAGTTATCAATGTACATTGCATGAAAGTAAACACTCTAGTTATTAATGTACATAATATGGAAGTAAACACAATAGTTATCAATGTAAATAACATGGAAGTAAACAAAATAGTTGTCAATGTACATAACATGGAAGTAAACAAAATAGTTATCAGTGTTCATAATATGGAAATAAACACAATAAATATCAATGTACATAACATGGAAGTAAACACAATAGTTATCAATGTACATAATATGGAAGTAAACACAATAGTTATCAATGTACATAACATGGAAGTAAACACAATAGATATCAATGTACATAACATGGAAGTAAACACAATAGTTATCAATGTACATAACATGGAAGTAAACACAATAGTTATCAATGTACATAATATGGAAGTAAACACAATATTTATCAATGTACATATCATGGTGGTAAACACAATAGTTATCAATGTACATATCATGGTGGTAAACACAATAGTTATCAATGTACATAATATGGAAGTAAACACAATAGTTATCAACGTCGATAACATGAAAGTAAACACAGTAGTTATCAATGTACATAACATGAAAGTAAACACAGTAGTTATCAATGTACATAATATGGAAGTAAACAAAATATTTATCAATGTACATAATATGGAAGTAAACAAAATAGTTATCAATGTAAATAACATGGAAGTAAACACAATAGTTATCAATGTAAATAACATGGAAGTAAACACATTAGATATCAATTTACATAATATGGAAGTAAACACAATAGTTATCAATGTAAATAACATGGAAGTAAACAAAATAGTTATCAATGTACATAACATGGAAGTAAAATAATATTTATCAATGTACATAACATGGAAGTAAACACAATAGTTATCAATGTATATATCATGGAAGTAAACACAATAGTTATCAATGTACATAATATGGAAGTAAACACAATAGTTATCAATGTACATAATATGGAAGTAAACACAATAGTTATCAATGTAAATAACATGGAAGTAAACAAAATAGTTATCAATGTACATAATATGGAAGTAAACACAATAGTTATCAATGTAAATAACATGGAAGTAAACAAAATAGTTATCAATGTACATAATATGGAAGTAAACGCAATAGATATCAATGTACATAACATGGAAGTAAACACAATAGTTATCAGTGTAAATAACATGGCAGTAAACAAAATAGTTATTAATGTATATAACATGGAAGTAAACAAAATAGTTATTAATGTACATAACATGGAAGTAAACAAAATAGTTATCAATGTAAATAACATGGAAGTAAACAAAATAGTTATCAATGTAAATAACATGGAAGTAAAAAAATAGTTATCAATGTACATAACATGAAAGTAAACACAATAGTTATCAATGTACATAACATGGAAGCAAACGCAATAGTTATTAATGTACATAATATGAAAGTAAACACAATAGTTATCAATGTACATAATATGAAAGTAAACCCAATAGTTATTAATGTACATAATATGGAAGTAAACACAATAGTTATCAATGTAAATAACATGGAAGTAAACAAAATGGTTATCAATGTAAATAACATGGAAGTAAACAAAATAGTTATCAATGTACATAACATGGAAGTAAACGCAATAGATATCAATGTACATTACATGAAAGTAAACACAATAGTTATCAATGTACATAACATGGAAGTAAACACAATACTAGTAGTTATCAATGTACATAACATGAAAGTAAACACAATAGTTATCAATGTACATAACATGAAAGTAAACACAATAGTTATCAATGTACATAACATGGAAGTAAACACAATAGTTATCAATGTACATAACATGGAAGTAAACAAAATAGTTATTAATGTACATATCATGGAAGTAAACACAGTAGTTATCAATGTAAATAACATGGAAGTAAACAAAATAGTTATCAATGTAAAAAGCATGGAAGTAAACAATATAGTTATCAATGTAAATAACATGGAAGTAAACAAAATAGTTATCAATGTACATAACATGGAAGTAAACACAATAGTTATCAATGTACCTAACATGAAAGTAAACACAATAGTTATCAATGTACATAACATGGAAGTAAACACAATATTTATTAATGTACATAATATGAAAGTAAACACAATAGTTATTAATGTACATAATATGGAAGTAAACACAATAGTTATCAATGTACCTAACATGAAAGTAAACAAAATAGTTATTAATGTACATAACATAGAAGTAAACAAAATAGTTATCAATGTAAATAACATGGAAGTAAACAAAATAGTTATCAATGTAAATAACATGGAAGTAAACAAAATAGTTATTAATGTAAATAACATGGAAGTAAACACAATAGTTATCAATGTACATAATATGGAAGTAAACACAATAATTATCAATGTACATAACATGGAAGCAAACGCAATAGTTATTAATGTAAATAACATGGAAGTAAACACAGTAGTTATTAATGTAAATAACATGGAAGTAAACACAGTAGTTATTAATGTAAATAACATGGAAGTAAACACAGTAGTTATTAATGTACATAACATAGAAGTAAACACAATAGTTATCAATGTACATAACATGGAAGCAAACGCAATAGTTATCAATGTAAATAACATGGAAGTAAACACAGTAGTTATTAATGTAAATAACATGGAAGTAAACACAGTAGTTATTAATGTAATAACATGGAAGTAAACACAGTAGTTATTAATGTACATAACATGGAAGTAAACAAAATAGTTATTAATGTAAATAACATGGAAGTAAACACAATAGTTATCAATGTACATAACATGGAAGTAAACAAAATAGTTATCAATGTAAATAACATGGAAGTAAACACAATAGTTATTAATGTAAATAACATGGAAGTAAACACAATAGTTATCAATGTAAATAACATGGGTGTAAACACAATACTTGTCAATGTAAATAACATGGAAGTAAACACAATAGTTATCAATGTAAATAACATGGAAGTAAATACAATAGTTATCAATGTAAATAACATGGGAGTAAATACAATAGTTATCAATTTACATTATATGGAAGTAAACAAAATAGTTATCAATGTAAATAACATGGAAGTAAACACAATAGTTATCAATGTAAATAACATGGAAGTAAACAAAATAATTATCAATGTACATAATATGGAAGTAAACACAATAGTTATCAATGTACATAATATGGAAGTAAACACAATAGTTATCAATGTACATAACATGGAAGTAAACACAATAGTTATCAATGTACATAATATGGAAGTAAACACAATAGTTATCAATGTACATAACATGGAAGTAAACAAAATAGTTATTAATGTATATAACATGGAAGTAAACAAAATAGTTATTAATGTACATAACATGGAAGTAAACAAAATAGTTATCAATGTAAATAACATGGAAGTAAACAAAATAGTTATCAATGTAAATAACATGGAAGTAAAAAAATAGTTATCAATGTACATAACATGAAAGTAAACACAATAGTTATCAATGTACATAACATGGAAGCAAACGCAATAGTTATTAATGTACATAATATGAAAGTAAACACAATAGTTATTAATGTACATAATATGGAAGTAAACACAATAGTTATCAATGTAAATAACATGGAAGTAAACAAAATAGTTATCAATGTAAATAACATGGAAGTAAACAAAATAGTTATCAATGTACATAACATGGAAGTAAACGCAATAGATATCAATGTACATTACATGAAAGTAAACACAATAGTTATCAATGTACATAACATGGAAGTAAACACAATAGTTATCAATGTACATAACATGAAAGTAAACACAATAGTTATCAATGTACATAACATGAAAGTAAACACAATAGTTATCAATGTACATAACATGGAAGTAAACACAATAGTTATCAATGCACATAACATGGAAGTAAACAAAATAGTTATTAATGTACATATCATGGAAGTAAACACAGTAGTTATCAATGTAAATAACATGGAAGTAAACAAAATAGTTATCAATGTAAAAAGCATGGAAGTAAACAAAATAGTTATCAATGTAAATAACATGGAAGTAAACAAAATAGTTATCAATGTACATAACATGGAAGTAAACACAATAGTTATCAATGTACCTAACATGAAAGTAAACACAATAGTTATCAATGTACATAACATGGAAGTAAACACAATAGTTATTAATGTACATAATATGAAAGTAAACACAATAGTTATTAATGTACATAATATGGAAGTAAACACAATAGTTATCAATGTACCTAACATGAAAGTAAACAAAATAGTTATTAATGTACATAACATAGAAGTAAACAAAATAGTTATCAATGTAAATAACATGGAAGTAAACAAAATAGTTATCAATGTAAATAACATGGAAGTAAACAAAATAGTTATTAATGTAAATAACATGGAAGTAAACACAATAGTTATCAATGTACATAATATGGAAGTAAACACAATAATTATCAATGTACATAACATGGAAGCAAACGCAATAGTTATTAATGTAAATAACATGGAAGTAAACACAGTAGTTATTAATGTAAATAACATGGAAGTAAACACAGTAGTTATTAATGTAAATAACATGGAAGTAAACACAGTAGTTATTAATGTACATAACATAGAAGTAAACACAATAGTTATCAATGTACATAACATGGAAGCAAACGCAATAGTTATCAATGTAAATAACATGGAAGTAAACACAGTAGTTATTAATGTAAATAACATGGAAGTAAACACAGTAGTTATTAATGTAATAACATGGAAGTAAACACAGTAGTTATTAATGTACATAACATGGAAGTAAACAAAATAGTTATTAATGTAAATAACATGGAAGTAAACACAATAGTTATCAATGTACATAACATGGAAGTAAACAAAATAGTTATCAATGTAAATAACATGGAAGTAAACACAATAGTTATTAATGTAAATAACATGGAAGTAAACACAATAGTTATCAATGTAAATAACATGGGTGTAAACACAATACTTGTCAATGTAAATAACATGGAAGTAAACACAATAGTTATCAATGTAAATAACATGGAAGTAAATACAATAGTTATCAATGTAAATAACATGGGTGTAAACACAATACTTGTCAATGTAAATAACATGGAAGTAAACAAAATAATTATCAATGTACATAATATGGAAGTAAACACAATAGTTATCAATGTACATAATATGGAAGTAAACACAATAGTTATCAATGTACATAACATGGAAGTAAACACAATAGTTATCAATGTACATAATATGGAAGTAAACACAATAGTTATCAATGTACATAACATGGAAGTAAACACAATAGTTATCAATGTACATAATATGGAAGTAAACACAATAGTTATCAATGTACATAATATGGAAGTAAACAAAATAGTTATCAATGTACATAATATGGAAGTAAACAAATTAGTTATCAATGTAAATAATATGGAAGTAAACACAATAGTTATCAATGTACATAACATGGAAGTAAACACAGTAGTTATCAATGTACATAATATGGAAGTAAACACAATAGATATCAATGTACATAATATGGAACTAAACACAATAGTTATCAATGTACATAACATGAAAGTAAACACAGTAGTTATCAATGTACATAATATGGAAGTAAACACAATAGTTATCAATGTACATAACATGGAAGTAAACACAATAGTTATCAATGTAAATAACATGGAAGTAAACAAAATAGTTAGCAATGTACATAATATGGAAGTAAACACAATAGTTATCAATGTAAATACCATGGAAGTAAACAAAATAGTTATCAATGTACATAATATGGAAGTAAACACAATAGTTATCAATGTACATAACATGGAAGTAAACACAGTACTTATCAATGTACATAATATGGAAATAAACACAATAGTTATCAATGTAAATATCATGGAAGTAAACAGAATAGTTATCAATGTACATAATATGGAAGTAAACACAATAGTTATCAATGTACATAACATGGAAGTAAACACAATAGTTATCAATGTAAATAACATGGAAGTAAACAAAATAGTTATCAATGTACATAATATGGAAGTAAACACAATAGTTATCAATGTAAATAACATGGAAGTAAACAAAATAGTTATCAATGTACATAATATGGAAGTAAACACAATAGTTATCAATGTACATAATATGGAAGTAAACACAATAGTTATCAATGTACATAATATGGAAGTAAACACAATAGGTATCAATGTACATAATATGGAAGCAAACGCAATAGTTATCAATGTACATAATATAAAAGTAAACACAATAGTTATCAATGTACATAATATGGAAGTAAACACAATAGTTATCAATGTACATAACATGGAAGTGAACACAATAGTTATCAATGTACATAATATGGAAGTAAACACAATAGTTATCAATGTACATAACATGGAAGTAAACACAGTAGTTATCAATGTACATAATATGGAAATAAACACAATAGTTATCAATGTACATAATATGGAACTAAACACAATAATTATCAATGTACATAACATGAAAGTAAACACAATAGTTATCAATGTACATAACATGGAAGTAAACACAATAGTTATCAATGTAAATAACATGGAAGTAAACAAAATAGTTATCAATGTACATAATATGGAAGTAAACACAATAGTTATCAATGTAAATAACATGGAAGTAAACAAAATAGTTATCAATGTACATAATATGGAAGTAAACACAATAGTTATCAATGTACATAATATGGAAGTAAACACAATAGTTATCAATGTACATAATATGGAAGTAAACACAATAGGTATCAATGTACATAATATGGAAGCAAACGCAATAGTTATCAATGTACATAATATAAAAGTAAACACAATAGTTATCAATGTACATAATATGGAAGTAAACACAATAGTTATCAATGTACATAACATGGAAGTGAACACAATAGTTATCAATGCACATAATATGGAAGTAAACACAATAGTTATCAATGTACATAACATGGAAGTAAACACAGTAGTTATCAATGTACATAATATGGAAATAAACACAATAGTTATCAATGTACATAATATGGAACTAAACAGAATAATTATCAATGTACATAACATGAAAGTAAACACAGTAGTTATCAATGTACATAATATGGAAGTAAACACAATAGTTATCAATGTACATAACATGGAAGTAAACACAATAGTTATCAATGTAAATAACATGGAAGTAAACAAAATAGTTATCAATGTACATAATATGGAAGTAAACACAATAGATATCAATGTAAATAACATGGAAGTAAACAAAATAGTTATCAATGTACATAATATGGAAGTAAACACAATAGTTATCAATGTACATAACATGGAAGTAAACACAGTAGTTATCAATGTACATAATATGGAAATAAACACAATAGTTATCAATATAAATATCATGGAAGTAAACAAAATAGTTATCAATGTACATAATATGGAAGTAAACAAAATATTTATCAATGTAAATAACATGTAAGTAAACACAATAGTTATCAATGTACATAACATGGAAGTAAACCCAATAGTTATCAATGTACATAATATGGAAGTAAACACAGTAGTTATCAATGTACATAATATGGAAATAAACACAATAGTTATCAATGTACATAATATGGAACTAAACACAATAGTTATCAATGTACATAACATGAAAGTAAACACAGTAGTTATCAATGTACATAATATGGAAGTAAACACAATAGTTATCAATGTACATAACATGGAAGTAAACTCAATAGTTATCAATGTACATAACATGGAAGTAAACACAATAGTTATGAATGTACATAACATGGAAATAAACACAATAGTTATCACTGTACATAACATGGAAGTAAACTCAATAGTTATCAATGTACATAACATGGAAGTAAACACAGTAGTTATCAATGTACATAATATGGAAGTAAACACAATAGTTATCAATGTACATAACATGGAAGTAAACAAAATAGTTATCAATGTAAATAACATGGAAGTAAACACAATAGTTATTAATGTAAATAACATGGAAGTAAACACAATAGTTATCAATGTAAATAACATGGGTGTAAACACAATACTTGTCAATGTAAATAACATGGAAGTAAACACAATAGTTATCAATGTAAATAACATGGAAGTAAATACAATAGTTATCAATGTAAATAACATGGGTGTAAACACAATACTTGTCAATGTAAATAACATGGAAGTAAACAAAATAATTATCAATGTACATAATATGGAAGTAAACACAATAGTTATCAATGTACATAATATGGAAGTAAACACAATAGTTATCAATGTACATAACATGGAAGTAAACACAATAGTTATCAATGTACATAATATGGAAGTAAACACAATAGTTATCAATGTACATAACATGGAAGTAAACACAATAGTTATCAATGTACATAATATGGAAGTAAACACAATAGTTATCAATGTACATAATATGGAAGTAAACAAAATAGTTATCAATGTACATAATATGGAAGTAAACAAATTAGTTATCAATGTAAATAATATGGAAGTAAACACAATAGTTATCAATGTACATAACATGGAAGTAAACACAGTAGTTATCAATGTACATAATATGGAAATAAACACAATAGATATCAATGTACATAATATGGAACTAAACACAATAGTTATCAATGTACATAACATGAAAGTAAACACAGTAGTTATCAATGTACATAATATGGAAGTAAACACAATAGTTATCAATGTACATAACATGGAAGTAAACACAATAGTTATCAATGTAAATAACATGGAAGTAAACAAAATAGTTAGCAATGTACATAATATGGAAGTAAACACAATAGTTATCAATGTAAATACCATGGAAGTAAACAAAATAGTTATCAATGTACATAATATGGAAGTAAACACAATAGTTATCAATGTACATAACATGGAAGTAAACACAGTACTTATCAATGTACATAATATGGAAATAAACACAATAGTTATCAATGTAAATATCATGGAAGTAAACAGAATAGTTATCAATGTACATAATATGGAAGTAAACACAATAGTTATCAATGTACATAATATGGAAGTAAACACAATAGTTATCAATGTAAATAACATGGAAGTAAACAAAATAGTTATCAATGTACATAATATGGAAGTAAACACAATAGTTATCAATGTACATAATATGGAAGTAAACACAATAGTTATCAATGTACATAATATGGAAGTAAACACAATAGGTATCAATGTACATAATATGGAAGCAAACGCAATAGTTATCAATGTACATAATATAAAAGTAAACACAATAGTTATCAATGTACATAATATGGAAGTAAACACAATAGTTATCAATGTACATAACATGGAAGTGAACACAATAGTTATCAATGTACATAATATGGAAGTAAACACAATAGTTATCAATGTACATAACATGGAAGTAAACACAGTAGTTATCAATGTACATAATATGGAAATAAACACAATAGTTATCAATGTACATAATTTGGAACTAAACACAATAATTATCAATGTACATAACATGAAAGTAAACACAGTAGTTATCAATGTACATAATATGGAAGTAAACACAATAGTTATCAATGTACATAACATGGAAGTAAACACAATAGTTATCAATGTAAATAACATGGAAGTAAACAAAATAGTTATCAATGTACATAATATGGAAGTAAACACAATAGTTATCAATGTAAATAACATGGAAGTAAACAAAATAGTTATCAATGTACATAATATGGAAGTAAACACAATAGTTATCAATGTACATAATATGGAAGTAAACACAATAGTTATCAATGTACATAATATGGAAGTAAACACAATAGGTATCAATGTACATAATATGGAAGCAAACGCAATAGTTATCAATGTACATAATATAAAAGTAAACACAATAGTTATCAATGTACTTAATATGGAAGTAAACACAATAGTTATCAATGTACATAACATGGAAGTGAACACAATAGTTATCAATGCACATAATATGGAAGTAAACACAATAGTTATCAATGTACATAACAAGGAAGTAAACACAGTAGTTATCAATGTACATAATATGGAAATAAACACAATAGTTATCAATGTACATAATATGGAACTAAACACAATAATTATCAATGTACATAACATGAAAGTAAACACAGTAGTTATCAATGTACATAATATGGAAGTAAACACAATAGTTATCAATGTACATAACATGGAAGTAAACACAATAGTTATCAATGTAAATAACATGGAAGTAAACAAAATAGTTATCAATGTACATAATATGGAAGTAAACACAATAGATATCAATGTAAATAACATGGAAGTAAACAAAATAGTTATCAATGTACATAATATGGAAGTAAACACAATAGTTATCAATGTACATAACATGGAAGTAAACACAGTAGTTATCAATGTACATAATATGGAAATAAACACAATAGTTATCAATATAAATATCATGGAAGTAAACAAAATAGTTATCAATGTACATAATATGGAAGTAAACAAAATATTTATCAATGTAAATAACATGTAAGTAAACACAATAGTTATCAATGTACATAACATGGAAGTAAACTCAATAGTTATCAATGTACATAATATGGAAGTAAACACAGTAGTTATCAATGTACATAATATGGAAATAAACACAATAGTTATCAATGTACATAATATGGAACTAAACACAATAGTTATCAATGTACATAACATGAAAGTAAACACAGTAGTTATCAATGTACATAATATGGAAGTAAACACAATAGTTATCAATGTACATAACATGGAAGTAAACTCAATAGTTATCAATGTACATAACATGGAAGTAAACACAATAGTTATGAATGTACATAACATGGAAATAAACACAATAGTTATCACTGTACATAACATGGAAGTAAACTCAATAGTTATCAATGTACATAACATGGAAGTAAACACAGTAGTTATCAATGTACATAATATGGAAGTAAACACAATAGTTATCAATGTACATAATATGGAAGTAAACACAATAGTTATCAATGTACATAACATGGAAGTAAACTCAATAGTTATCAATGTACATAACATGGATGTAAACACAGTAGTTATCAATGTACATAATATGGAAATAAACACAATAGTTATCAATGTACATAATATGGAACTAAACACAATAGTTATCAATGTACATAACATGAAAGTAAACACAGTAGTTATCAATGTACATAATATGGAAGTAAACACAATAGTTATCAATGTACATAACATGGAAGTAAACACAATAGTTATCAATGTAAATAACATGGAAGTAAACAAAATAGTTATCAATGTACATAATATGGAAGTAAACACAATAGTTATCAATGTAAATAACATGGAAGTAAACAAAATAGTTATCAATGTACATAATATGGAAGTAAACACAATAGTTATCAATGTACATAACATGGAAGTAAACACAATAGTTATCAATGTAAATAACATGGAAGTAAACAAAATAGTTATCAATGTACATAATATGGAAGTAAACACAATAGTTATCAATGTAAATACCATGGAAGTAAACAAAATAGTTATCAATGTACATAATATGGAAGTAAACACAATAGTTATCAATGTACATAACATGGAAGTAAACACAGTACTTATCAATGTACATAATATGGAAATAAACACAATAGTTATCAATGTAAATATCATGGAAGCAAACAAAATAGTTATCAATGTACATAATATGGAAGTAAACACAATAGTTATCAATGTACATAACATGGAAGTAAACACAATAGTTATCAATGTAAATAACATGGAAGTAAACAAAATAGTTATCAATGTACATAATATGGAAGTAAACACAATAGTTATCAATGTAAATAACATGGAAGTAAACAAAATAGTTATCAATGTACATAATATGGAAGTAAACACAATAGTTATCAATGTACATAATATGGAAGTAAACACAATAGTTATCAATGTACATAATATGGAAGTAAACACAATAGGTATCAATGTACATAATATGGAAGCAAACGCAATAGTTATCAATGTACATAATATAAAAGTAAACACAATAGTTATCAATGTACATAATATGGAAGTAAACACAATAGTTATCAATGTACATAACATGGAAGTGAACACAATAGTTATCAATGTACATAATATGGAAGTAAACACAATAGTTATCAATGTACATAACATGGAAGTAAACACAGTAGTTATCAATGTACATAATATGGAAATAAACACAATAGTTATCAGTGTACATAATATGGAACTAAACACAATAATTATCAATGTACATAACATGAAAGTAAACACAGTAGTTATCAATGTACATAATATGGAAGTAAACACAATAGTTATCCATGTACATAACATGGAAGTAAACACAATAGTTATCAATGTAAATAACATGGAAGTAAACAAAATAGTTATCAATGTACATAATATGGAAGTAAACACAATAGTTATCAAAGTAAATAACATGGAAGTAAACAAAATAGTTATCAATGTACATAATATGGAAGTAAACACAATAGTTATCAATGTACATAACATGGAAGTAAACACAGTAGTTATCAATGTACATAATATGGAAATAAACACAATAGTTATCAATATAAATATCATGGAAGTAAACAAAATAGTTATCAATGTACATAATATGGAAGTAAACAAAATAGTTATCAATGTAAATAACATGTAAGTAAACACAATAGTTATCAATGTACATAACATGGAAGTAAACTCAATAGTTATCAATGTACATAATATGGAAGTAAACACAGTAGTTATCAATGTACATAATATGGAAATAAACACAATAGTTATCAATGTACATAATATGGAACTAAACACAATAGTTATCAATGTACATAACATGAAAGTAAACACAGTAGTTATCAATGTACATAATATGGAAGTAAACACAATAGTTATCAATGTACATAACATGGAAGTAAACTCAATAGTTATCAATGTACATAACATGGAAGTAAACACAATAGTTATCAATGTACATAACATGGAAATAAACACAATAGTTATCACTGTACATAACATGGAAGTAAACTCAATAGTTATCAATGTACATAATATGGAAGTAAACACAATAGTTATCAATGTACATAATATGGAAGTAAACACAATAGTTATCAATGTACATAACATGGAAGTAAACTCAATAGTTATCAATGTACATAACATGGAAGTAAACACAGTAGTTATCAATGTACATAATATGGAAGTAAACACAATAGTTATCAATGTACATAATATGGAAGTAAACACAATAGTTATCAATGTACATAACATGGAAGTAAACTCAATAGTTATCAATGTACATAACATGGATGTAAACACAGTAGTTATCAATGTACATAATATGGAAATAAACACAATAGTTATCAATGTACATAATATGGAACTAAACACAATAGTTATCAATGTACATAACATGAAAGTAAACACAGTAGTTATCAATGTACATAATATGGAAGTAAACACAATAGTTATCAATGTACATAACATGGAAGTAAACACAATAGTTATCAATGTAAATAACATGGAAGTAAACAAAATAGTTATCAATGTACATAATATGGAAGTAAACACAATAGTTATCAATGTAAATAACATGGAAGTAAACAAAATAGTTATCAATGTACATAATATGGAAGTAAACACAATAGTTATCAATGTACATAACATGGAAGTAAACACAGTACTTATCAATGTACATAATATGGAAATAAACACAATAGTTATCAATGTAAATATCATGGAAGTAAACAAAATAGTTATCAATGTACATAATATGGAAGTAAACACAATAGTTATCAATGTACATAACATGGAAGTAAACACAATAGTTATCAATGTAAATAACATGGAAGTAAACAAAATAGTTATCAATGTACATAATATGGAAGTAAACACAATAGTTATCAATGTAAATAACATGGAAGTAAACAAAATAGTTATCAATGTACATAATATGGAAGTAAACACAATAGTTATCAATGTACATAATATGGAAGTAAACACAATAGTTATCAATGTACATAATATGGAAGTAAACACAATAGGTATCAATGTACATAATATGGAAGCAAACGCAATAGTTATCAATGTACATAATATAAAAGTAAACACAATAGTTATCAATGTACATAATATGGAAGTAAACACAATAGTTATCAATGTACATAACATGGAAGTGAACACAATAGTTATCAATGTACATAATATGGAAGTAAACACAATAGTTATCAATGTACATAACATGGAAGTAAACACAGTAGTTATCAATGTACATAATATGGAAATAAACACAATAGTTATCAGTGTACATAATATGGAACTAAACACAATAATTATCAATGTACATAACATGAAAGTAAACACAGTAGTTATCAATGTACATAATATGGAAGTAAACACAATAGTTATCCATGTACATAACATGGAAGTAAACACAATAGTTATCAATGTAAATAACATGGAAGTAAACAAAATAGTTATCAATGTACATAATATGGAAGTAAACACAATAGTTATCAAAGTAAATAACATGGAAGTAAACAAAATAGTTATCAATGTACATAATATGGAAGTAAACACAATAGTTATCAATGTACATAACATGGAAGTAAACACAGTAGTTATCAATGTACATAATATGGAAGTAAACAAAATAGTTATCAATGTAAATAACATGTAAGTAAACACAATAGTTATCAATGTACATAACATGGAAGTAAACTCAATAGTTATCAATGTACATAATATGGAAGTAAACACAGTAGTTATCAATGTACATAATATGGAAATAAACACAATAGTTATCAATGTACATAATATGGAACTAAACACAATAGTTATCAATGTACATAACATGAAAGTAAACACAGTAGTTATCAATGTACATAATATGGAAGTAAACACAATAGTTATCAATGTACATAACATGGAAGTAAACTCAATAGTTATCAATGTACATAACATGGAAGTAAACACAATAGTTATCAATGTACATAACATGGAAATAAACACAATAGTTATCACTGTACATAACATGGAAGTAAACTCAATAGTTATCAATGTACATAATATGGAAGTAAACACAATAGTTATCAATGTACATAATATGGAAGTAAACACAATAGTTATCAATGTACATAACATGGAAGTAAACTCAATAGTTATCAATGTACATAACATGGAAGTAAACACAGTAGTTATCAATGTACATAATATGGAAGTAAACACAATAGTTATCAATGTACATAATATGGAAGTAAACACAATAGTTATCAATGTACATAACATGGAAGTAAACTCAATAGTTATCAATGTACATAACATGGATGTAAACACAGTAGTTATCAATGTACATAATATGGAAATAAACACAATAGTTATCAATGTACATAATATGGAACTAAACACAATAGTTATCAATGTACATAACATGAAAGTAAACACAGTAGTTATCAATGTACATAATATGGAAGTAAACACAATAGTTATCAATGTACATAACATGGAAGTAAACACAATAGTTATCAATGTAAATAACATGGAAGTAAACAAAATAGTTATCAATGTACATAATATGGAAGTAAACACAATAGTTATCAATGTAAATAACATGGAAGTAAACAAAATAGTTATCAATGTACATAATATGGAAGTAAACACAATAGTTATCAATGTACATAACATGGAAGTAAACACAGTACTTATCAATGTACATAATATGGAAATAAACACAATAGTTATCAATGTAAATATCATGGAAGTAAACAAAATAGTTATCAATGTACATAATATGGAAGTAAACACAATAGTTATCAATGTACATAACATGGAAGTAAACACAATAGTTATCAATGTAAATAACATGGAAGTAAACAAAATAGTTATCAATGTACATAATATGGAAGTAAACACAATAGTTATCAATGTAAATAACATGGAAGTAAACAAAATAGTTATCAATGTACATAATATGGAAGTAAACACAATAGTTATCAATGTACATAATATGGAAGTAAACACAATAGTTATCAATGTACATAATATGGAAGTAAACACAATAGGTATCAATGTACATAATATGGAAGCAAACGCAATAGTTATCAATGTACATAATATAAAAGTAAACACAATAGTTATCAATGTACATAATATGGAAGTAAACACAATAGTTATCAATGTACATAACATGGAAGTGAACACAATAGTTATCAATGTACATAATATGGAAGTAAACACAATTGTTATCAATGTACATAACATGGAAGTAAACACAGTAGTTATCAATGTACATAATATGGAAATAAACACAATAGTTATCAATGTACATAATATTGAACTAAACACAATAGTTATCAATGTACATAACATGAAAGTAAACACAGTAGTTATCAATGTACATAATATGGAAGTAAACACAATAGTTATTAATGTACATAACATGGAAGTAAACACAATAGTTATCAATGTAAATAACATGGAAGTAAACACAGTAGTTATCAATGTACATAATATGGAAGTAAACACAATAGTTATCAATGTAAATAACATGGAAGTAAACAAAATAGTTATCAATGTACATAATATGGAAGTAAACACAATAGTTATCAATGTACATAACATGGAAGTAAACACAGTAGTTATCATTGTACATAATATGGAAATAAACTCAATAGTTATCAATATAAATATCATGGAAGTAAACAAAATAGTTATCAATGTACATAATATGGAAGTAAACACTATAGTTATCAACGTACATAACATGGAAGTAAACACAATAGTTATCAATGTACCTAACATGAAAGTAAACAAAATAGTTATTAATGTACATAACATAGAAGTAAACAAAATAGTTATTAATGTAAATAACATGGAAGTAAACACAATAGTTATCAATGTACATAATATGGAAGTAAACACAATAATTATCAATGTACATAACATGGAAGCAAACGCAATAGTTATTAATGTAAATAACATGGAAGTAAACACAGTAGTTATTAATGTAAATAACATGGAAGTAAACACAATAGTTATTAATGTAAATAACATGGAAGTAAACACAGTAGTTATTAATGTACATAACATGGAAGTAAACAAAATAGTTATTAATGTAAATAACATGGAAGTAAACACAATAGTTATCAATGTACATAACATGGAAGTAAACAAAATAGTTATCAATGTAAATAACATGGAAGTAAACACAATAGTTATTAATGTAAATAACATGGAAGTAAACACAATAGTTATCAATGTAAATAACATGGTAGTAAACACAATGCTTGTCAATGTAAATAACATGGAAGTAAACACAATAGTTAACAATGTAAATAACATGGAAGTAAATACAATAGTTATCAATGTAAATAACATGGGATTAAACACAATAGTTATCAATGTACATAATATGGAAGTAAACAAAATAGTTATCAATGTAAATAACATGGAAGTAAACACAATAGTTATCAATGTAAATAACATGGAAGTAAACAATATAATTATCAATGTACATAATATGGAAGTAAACACAATAGTTATCAATGTACATAATATGGAAGTAAACACAATAGTTATCAATGTACATAACATGGAAGTAAACACAATAGTTATCAATGTACATAATATGGAAGTAAACACAATAGTTATCAATGTACATAACATGGAAGTAAACACAATAGTTATCAATGTACATAATATGGAAGTAAACACAATAGTTATCAATGTACATAATATGGAAGTAAACAAAATAGTTATCAATGTACATAATATGGAAGTAAACAAAATAGTTATCAATGAAAATAACATGTAAGTAAACACAATAGTTATCAATGTACATAACATGGAAGTTAACTCAATAGTTATCAATGTACATAATATGGAAGTAAACACAGTAGTTATCAATGTACATAATATGGAAGTAAACACAATAGTTATCAATGTACATAACATGGAAGTAAACTCAATAGTTATCAATGTACATAACATGGAAGTAAACACAGTAGTTATCAATGTACATAATATGGAAATAAACACAATAGTTATCAATGTACATAATATGGAAGTAAACACAATAGTTATCAATGTACATAACATGGAAGTAAACACAATAGTTATCAATGTAAATAACATGGAAGTAAACAAAATAGTTATCAATGTACATAATATGGAAGTAAACACAATAGTTATCAATGTAAATAACATGGAAGTAAACAAAATAGTTATCAATGTACATAATATGGAAGTAAACACAGTAGTTATCAATGTACATAATATGGAAATAAACACAATAGTTATCAATGTAAATATCATGGAAGTAAACAAAATAGTTATCAATGTACATAATATGGAAGTAAACACAATAGTTATCAATGTACATAACATGGAAGTAAACACAATAGTTATCAATGTAAATAACATGGAAGTAAACAAAATAGTTATCAATGTACATAATATGGAATTAAACACAATAGTTATCAATGTAAATAACATGGAAGTAAACAAAATACTTATCAATGTACATAATATGGAAGTAAACACAATAGTTATCAATGTACATAATATGGAAGTAAACACAATAGTTATCAATGTACATAATATGGAAGTAAACACAATAGGTATCAATGTACATAATATGGAAGCAAACGCAATAGTTATCAATGTACATAATATAGAAGTAAACACAATAGTTATCAATGTACATAATATGGAAGTAAACACAATAGTTATCAATGTACATAACATGGAAGTGAACACAATAGTTATCAATGTACATAATATGGAAGTAAACACAATAGTTATCAATGTACATAACATGGAAGTAAACACAGTAGTTATCAATGTACATAATATGGAAATAAACACAATAGTTATCAATGTACATAATATGGAACTAAACACAATAGTTATCAATGTACATAACATGAAAGTAAACACAATAGTTATCAATGTACATAACATGGTAGTAAACACAATAGTTATCAATGTAAATAACATGGAAGTAAACAAAATAGTTATCAATGTACATAATATGGAAGTAAACACAATAGGTATCAATGTAAATAACATGGAAGTAAACAAAATAGTTATCAATGTACATAATATGGAAGTGAACTCAATAGTTATCAATGTACATAATATGGAAGTAAGCACAATAGTTATCAATGTACATAACATGGAAGTAAACACAATAGTTATCAATGTAAATAACATGGATGTAAACAAAATAGTTATCAATGTACATAATATGGAAGTAAACACCATAGTTATCAATGTACATAACATGGAAGTGAACACAATAGTTATCAATGTACATAATATGAAAGTAAACACAATAGTTATCAATGTACATAACATGGAAGTAGACACAATAGTTATCAATGTACATAACATGGAAGTAAACACAATAGTTATCAATGTAAATAACATGGAAGTAAACACAATAGTTATCAATGTAAATAACATGGGAGTAAACACAATAGTTATCAATGTACATAATATGGAAGTAAACAAAATAGTTATCAATGTACATAATATGGAAGTAAACACAATAGTTATCAATGTACATAACATGGAAGTAAACACAGTAGTTATCAATGTACATAATATGGAAATAAACACAATAGTTATAAATGTACATAATATGGAACTAAACACAATAGTTATCAATGTACATAACATGAAAGTAAACACAATAGTTATCAATGTACATAACATGGAAGTAAACACAATAGTTATCAATGTAAATAACATGGAAGTAAACAAAATAGTTATCAATGTACATAATATGGAAGTAAACACAATAGTTATCAATGTAAATAACATGGAAGTAAACAAAATAGTTATCAATGTACATAATATGGAAGTGAACACAATAGTTATCAATGTACATAATATGGAAGTAAACACAATAGTTATCAATGTACATAATATGGAAGTAAACACATTAGGTATCAATGTACATAATATGGAAGCAAACGCAATAGTTATCAATGTACATAATATAGAAGTAAACACAATAGTTATCAATGTACATAATATGGAAGTAAACACAATAGTTATCAATGTAAATAACATGGAAGTAAACACAATAGTTATCAATGTAAATAACATGGGAGTAAACACAATAGTTATCAATGTACATAATATGGAAGTAAGCACAATAGTTATCAATGTACATAACATGGAAGTAAACACAATAGTTATCAATGTAAATAACATGGATGTAAACAAAATAGTTATCAATGTACATAATATGGAAGTAAACACAATAGTTATCAATGTACATAACATGGAAGTGAACACAATAGTTATCAATGTACATAATATGGAAGTAAACACAATAGTTATCAATGTACATAACATGGAAGTAGACACAATAGTTATCAATGTACATAACATGGAAGTAAACACAATAGTTATCAATGTAAATAACATGGAAGTAAACACAATAGTTATCAATGTAAATAACATGGGAGTAAACACAATAGTTATCAATGTACATAATATGGAAGTAAACAAAATAGTTATGAATGTAAATAACATGGAACTAAACACAATAGTTATCAATGTAAATAACATGGAAGTAAACAAAATAGTTATCAATGTACATAATATGGAAGTAAACACAATAGTTATCAATGTACATAATATGGAAGTAAACACAATAGTTATCAATGTACATAATATGGAAGTAAACACAATATTTATCAATGTACATAATATGGAAGCAAACGCAATAGTTATCAATGTACATGATATAGAAGTAAACACAATAGTTATCAATGTACATAATATGGAAGTAAACACAATAGTTATCAATGTAAATAACATGGAAGTAAACAAAATAGTATCAATGTACATAATATGGAAGTAAACACAATAGTTATCAATGTGAATAACATGGAAGTAAACACAATAGTTATCAATGTAAATAACATGGGAGTAAACACAATAGTTATCAATGTAAATAACATGGAAGTAAACAAAATAGTTATCAATGTACATAATATGGAAGTAAACACAATAGTTATCAATGTACATAATATGGAAGTAAACACAATAGTTATCAATGTACATAATATGGAAGTAAACACAATAGGTATCAATGTACATAATATGGAAGCAAACGCAATAGTTATCAATGTACATAATATAGAAGTAAACGCAATAGTTATCAATGTACATAATATGGAAGTAAACACAATAGTTATCAATGTACATAACATGAAAGTAGACGCAGTAGTTATCAATGTACATAATATGGAATTAAACACAATAGTTATCAATGTACATAACATGGAAGTAAACACAATAGTTATCAATGTAAATAACATAGAAGTAAACAAAATAGTTATCAATGTACATAATATGGAAGTAAACACAATAGTTATCAATGTAAATAACATGGAAGTAAACAAAATAGTTATCAATGTACATAATATGGAAGTAAACACAATAGTTATCAATGTACATAACATGGAAGTAAACACAGTAGTTATCAATGTACATAATATGGAAATAAACACAATAGTTATCAATGTAAATATCATGGAAGTAAACAAAATAGTTATCAATGTACATAATATGGAAGTAAACACAATAGTTATCAATGTACATAACATGGAAGTAAACACAATAGTTATCAATGTAAATAACATGGAAGTAAACAAAATAGTTATCAATGTACATAATATGGAAGTAAACACAATAGTTATCAATGTACATAATATGGAAGTAAACACAATAGTTATAAATGTACATAATATGGAAGTAAACACATTAGGTATCAATGTACATAATATGGAAGCAAACGCAATAGTTATCAATGTACATAATATAGAAGTAAACACAATAGTTATCAATGTACATAATATGGAAGTAAACACAATAGTTATCAATGTAAATAACATGGAAGTAAACACAATAGTTATCAATGTAAATAACATGGGAGTAAACACAATAGTTATCAATGTACATAATATGGAAGTAAACACAATAGTTATCAAAGTAAATAACATGGAAGTAAACAAAATAGTTATCAATGTACATAATATGGAAGTAAACACAATAGTTATCAATGTACATAACATGGAAGTAAACACAGTAGTTATCAATGTACATAATATGGAAATAAACACAATAGTTATCAATATAAATATCATGGAAGTAAACAAAATAGTTATCAATGTACATAATATGGAAGTAAACAAAATAGTTATCAATGTAAATAACATGTAAGTAAACACAATAGTTATCAATGTACATAACATGGAAGTAAACTCAATAGTTATCAATGTACATAATATGGAAGTAAACACAGTAGTTATCAATGTACATAATATGGAAATAAACACAATAGTTATCAATGTACATAATATGGAACTAAACACAATAGTTATCAATGTACATAACATGAAAGTAAACACAGTAGTTATCAATGTACATAATATGGAAGTAAACACAATAGTTATCAATGTACATAACATGGAAGTAAACTCAATAGTTATCAATGTACATAACATGGAAGTAAACACAATAGTTATCAATGTACATAACATGGAAATAAACACAATAGTTATCACTGTACATAACATGGAAGTAAACTCAATAGTTATCAATGTACATAATATGGAAGTAAACACAATAGTTATCAATGTACATAATATGGAAGTAAACACAATAGTTATCAATGTACATAACATGGAAGTAAACTCAATAGTTATCAATGTACATAACATGGAAGTAAACACAGTAGTTATCAATGTACATAATATGGAAGTAAACACAATAGTTATCAATGTACATAATATGGAAGTAAACACAATAGTTATCAATGTACATAACATGGAAGTAAACTCAATAGTTATCAATGTACATAACATGGATGTAAACACAGTAGTTATCAATGTACATAATATGGAAATAAACACAATAGTTATCAATGTACATAATATGGAACTAAACACAATAGTTATCAATGTACATAACATGAAAGTAAACACAGTAGTTATCAATGTACATAATATGGAAGTAAACACAATAGTTATCAATGTACATAACATGGAAGTAAACACAATAGTTATCAATGTAAATAACATGGAAGTAAACAAAATAGTTATCAATGTACATAATATGGAAGTAAACACAATAGTTATCAATGTAAATAACATGGAAGTAAACAAAATAGTTATCAATGTACATAATATGGAAGTAAACACAATAGTTATCAATGTACATAACATGGAAGTAAACACAGTACTTATCAATGTACATAATATGGAAATAAACACAATAGTTATCAATGTAAATATCATGGAAGTAAACAAAATAGTTATCAATGTACATAATATGGAAGTAAACACAATAGTTATCAATGTACATAACATGGAAGTAAACACAATAGTTATCAATGTAAATAACATGGAAGTAAACAAAATAGTTATCAATGTACATAATATGGAAGTAAACACAATAGTTATCAATGTAAATAACATGGAAGTAAACAAAATAGTTATCAATGTACATAATATGGAAGTAAACACAATAGTTATCAATGTACATAATATGGAAGTAAACACAATAGTTATCAATGTACATAATATGGAAGTAAACACAATAGGTATCAATGTACATAATATGGAAGCAAACGCAATAGTTATCAATGTACATAATATAAAAGTAAACACAATAGTTATCAATGTACATAATATGGAAGTAAACACAATAGTTATCAATGTACATAACATGGAAGTGAACACAATAGTTATCAATGTACATAATATGGAAGTAAACACAATTGTTATCAATGTACATAACATGGAAGTAAACACAGTAGTTATCAATGTACATAATATGGAAATAAACACAATAGTTATCAATGTACATAATATTGAACTAAACACAATAGTTATCAATGTACATAACATGAAAGTAAACACAGTAGTTATCAATGTACATAATATGGAAGTAAACACAATAGTTATCAATGTACATAACATGGAAGTAAACACAA
Organism: Saccoglossus kowalevskii; assembly: GCF_978046115.1. NCBI lineage: Eukaryota > Metazoa > Hemichordata > Enteropneusta > Harrimaniidae > Saccoglossus > Saccoglossus kowalevskii. The sequence continues at coordinate 22,825,385 of NC_140646.1, read as the reverse complement.
TAGTTATCAATGTAAATAACATGGAAGTAAACACAGTAGTTATCAATGTACATAATATGGAAGTAAACACAATAGTTATCAATGTAAATAACATGGAAGTAAACAAAATAGTTATCAATGTACATAATATGGAAGTAAACACAATAGTTATCAATGTACATAACATGGAAGTAAACACAGTAGTTATCATTGTACATAATATGGAAATAAACTCAATAGTTATCAATATAAATATCATGGAAGTAAACAAAATAGTTATCAATGTACATAATATGGAAGTAAACACTATAGTTATCAACGTACATAACATGGAAGTAAACACAATAGTTATCAATGTACCTAACATGAAAGTAAACAAAATAGTTATTAATGTACATAACATAGAAGTAAACAAAATAGTTATCAATGTAAATAACATGGAAGTAAACAAAATAGTTATTAATGTAAATAACATGGAAGTAAACACAATAGTTATCAATGTACATAATATGGAAGTAAACACAATAATTATCAATGTACATAACATGGAAGCAAACGCAATAGTTATTAATGTAAATAACATGGAAGTAAACACAGTAGTTATTAATGTAAATAACATGGAAGTAAACACAATAGTTATTAATGTAAATAACATGGAAGTAAACACAGTAGTTATTAATGTACATAACATGGAAGTAAACAAAATAGTTATTAATGTAAATAACATGGAAGTAAACACAATAGTTATCAATGTACATAACATGGAAGTAAACAAAATAGTTATCAATGTAAATAACATGGAAGTAAACACAATAGTTATTAATGTAAATAACATGGAAGTAAACACAATAGTTATCAATGTAAATAACATGGTAGTAAACACAATACTTGTCAATGTAAATAACATGGAAGTAAACACAATAGTTAACAATGTAAATAACATGGAAGTAAATACAATAGTTATCAATGTAAATAACATGGGATTAAACACAATAGTTATCAATGTACATAATATGGAAGTAAACAAAATAGTTATCAATGTAAATAACATGGAAGTAAACACAATAGTTATCAATGTAAATAACATGGAAGTAAACAATATAATTATCAATGTACATAATATGGAAGTAAACACAATAGTTATCAATGTACATAATATGGAAGTAAACACAATAGTTATCAATGTACATAACATGGAAGTAAACACAATAGTTATCAATGTACATAATATGGAAGTAAACACAATAGTTATCAATGTACATAACATGGAAGTAAACACAATAGTTATCAATGTACATAATATGGAAGTAAACACAATAGTTATCAATGTACATAATATGGAAGTAAACAAAATAGTTATCAATGTACATAATATGGAAGTAAACAAAATAGTTATCAATGAAAATAACATGTAAGTAAACACAATAGTTATCAATGTACATAACATGGAAGTTAACTCAATAGTTATCAATGTACATAATATGGAAGTAAACACAGTAGTTATCAATGTACATAATATGGAAGTAAACACAATAGTTATCAATGTACATAACATGGAAGTAAACTCAATAGTTATCAATGTACATAACATGGAAGTAAACACAGTAGTTATCAATGTACATAATATGGAAATAAACACAATAGTTATCAATGTACATAATATGGAACTAAACACAATAGTTATCAATGTACATAACATAAAAGTAAACACAGTAGTTATCAATGTACATAATATGGAAGTAAACACAATAGTTATCAATGTAAATAACATGGAAGTAAACAAAATAGTTATCAATGTACATAATATGGAAGTAAACACAATAGTTATCAATGTAAATAACATGGAAGTAAACAAAATAGTTATCAATGTACATAATATGGAAGTAAACACAGTAGTTATCAATGTACATAATATGGAAATAAACACAATAGTTATCAATGTAAATATCATGGAAGTAAACAAAATAGTTATCAATGTACATAATATGGAAGTAAACACAATAGTTATCAATGTACATAACATGGAAGTAAACACAATAGTTATCAATGTAAATAACATGGAAGTAAACAAAATAGTTATCAATGTACATAATATGGAATTAAACACAATAGTTATCAATGTAAATAACATGGAAGTAAACAAAATACTTATCAATGTACATAATATGGAAGTAAACACAATAGTTATCAATGTACATAATATGGAAGTAAACACAATAGTTATCAATGTACATAATATGGAAGTAAACACAATAGGTATCAATGTACATAATATGGAAGCAAACGCAATAGTTATCAATGTACATAATATAGAAGTAAACACAATAGTTATCAATGTACATAATATGGAAGTAAACACAATAGTTATCAATGTACATAACATGGAAGTGAACACAATAGTTATCAATGTACATAATATGGAAGTAAACACAATAGTTATCAATGTACATAACATGGAAGTAAACACAGTAGTTATCAATGTACATAATATGGAAATAAACACAATAGTTATCAATGTACATAATATGGAACTAAACACAATAGTTATCAATGTACATAACATGAAAGTAAACACAATAGTTATCAATGTACATAACATGGTAGTAAACACAATAGTTATCAATGTAAATAACATGGAAGTAAACAAAATAGTTATCAATGTACATAATATGGAAGTAAACACAATAGGTATCAATGTAAATAACATGGAAGTAAACAAAATAGTTATCAATGTACATAATATGGAAGTGAACTCAATAGTTATCAATGTACATAATATGGAAGTAAACACAATAGTTATCAATGTACATAATATGGAAGTAAACACATTAGGTATCAATGTACATAATATGGAAGCAAACGCAATAGTTATCAATGTACATAATATAGAAGTAAACACAATAGTTATCAATGTACATAATATGGAAGTAAACACAATAGTTATCAATGTAAATAACATGGAAGTAAACACAATAGTTATCAATGTAAATAACATGGGAGTAAACACAATAGTTATCAATGTACATAATATGGAAGTAAGCACAATAGTTATCAATGTACATAACATGGAAGTAAACACAATAGTTATCAATGTAAATAACATGGATGTAAACAAAATAGTTATCAATGTACATAATATGGAAGTAAACACCATAGTTATCAATGTACATAACATGGAAGTGAACACAATAGTTATCAATGTACATAATATGAAAGTAAACACAATAGTTATCAATGTACATAACATGGAAGTAGACACAATAGTTATCAATGTACATAACATGGAAGTAAACACAATAGTTATCAATGTAAATAACATGGAAGTAAACACAATAGTTATCAATGTAAATAACATGGGAGTAAACACAATAGTTATCAATGTACATAATATGGAAGTAAACAAAATAGTTATCAATGTACATAATATGGAAGTAAACACAATAGTTATCAATGTACATAACATGGAAGTAAACACAGTAGTTATCAATGTACATAATATGGAAATAAACACAATAGTTATAAATGTACATAATATGGAACTAAACACAATAGTTATCAATGTACATAACATGAAAGTAAACACAATAGTTATCAATGTACATAACATGGAAGTAAACACAATAGTTATCAATGTAAATAACATGGAAGTAAACAAAATAGTTATCAATGTACATAATATGGAAGTAAACAAAATAGTTATCAATGTACATAATATGGAAGTGAACACAATAGTTATCAATGTACATAATATGGAAGTAAACACAATAGTTATCAATGTACATAATATGGAAGTAAACACATTAGGTATCAATGTACATAATATGGAAGCAAACGCAATAGTTATCAATGTACATAATATAGAAGTAAACACAATAGTTATCAATGTACATAATATGGAAGTAAACACAATAGTTATCAATGTAAATAACATGGAAGTAAACACAATAGTTATCAATGTAAATAACATGGGAGTAAACACAATAGTTATCAATGTACATAATATGGAAGTAAGCACAATAGTTATCAATGTACATAACATGGAAGTAAACACAATAGTTATCAATGTAAATAACATGGATGTAAACAAAATAGTTATCAATGTACATAATATGGAAGTAAACACAATAGTTATCAATGTACATAACATGGAAGTGAACACAATAGTTATCAATGTACATAATATGGAAGTAAACACAATAGTTATCAATGTACATAACATGGAAGTAGACACAATAGTTATCAATGTACATAACATGGAAGTAAACACAATAGTTATCAATGTAAATAACATGGAAGTAAACACAATAGTTATCAATGTAAATAACATGGGAGTAAACACAATAGTTATCAATGTACATAATATGGAACTAAACACAATAGTTATCAATGTACATAACATGAAAGTAAACACAATAGTTATCAATGTACATAACATGGTAGTAAACACAATAGTTATCAATGTAAATAACATGGAAGTAAACAAAATAGTTATCAATGTACATAATATGGAAGTAAACACAATAGGTATCAATGTAAATAACATGGAAGTAAACAAAATAGTTATCAATGTACATAATATGGAAGTGAACTCAATAGTTATCAATGTACATAATATGGAAGTAAACACAATAGTTATCAATGTACATAATATGGAAGTAAACACATTAGGTATCAATGTACATAATATGGAAGCAAACGCAATAGTTATCAATGTACATAATATAGAAGTAAACACAATAGTTATCAATGTACATAATATGGAAGTAAACACAATAGTTATCAATGTAAATAACATGGAAGTAAACACAATAGTTATCAATGTAAATAACATGGGAGTAAACACAATAGTTATCAATGTACATAATATGGAAGTAAGCACAATAGTTATCAATGTACATAACATGGAAGTAAACACAATAGTTATCAATGTAAATAACATGGATGTAAACAAAATAGTTATCAATGTACATAATATGGAAGTAAACACCATAGTTATCAATGTACATAACATGGAAGTGAACACAATAGTTATCAATGTACATAATATGAAAGTAAACACAATAGTTATCAATGTACATAACATGGAAGTAGACACAATAGTTATCAATGTACATAACATGGAAGTAAACACAATAGTTATCAATGTAAATAACATGGAAGTAAACACAATAGTTATCAATGTAAATAACATGGGAGTAAACACAATAGTTATCAATGTACATAATATGGAAGTAAACAAAATAGTTATCAATGTACATAATATGGAAGTAAACACAATAGTTATCAATGTACATAACATGGAAGTAAACACAGTAGTTATCAATGTACATAATATGGAAATAAACACAATAGTTATAAATGTACATAATATGGAACTAAACACAATAGTTATCAATGTACATAACATGAAAGTAAACACAATAGTTATCAATGTACATAACATGGAAGTAAACACAATAGTTATCAATGTAAATAACATGGAAGTAAACACAATAGTTATCAATGTACATAATATGGAAGTGAACACAATAGTTATCAATGTACATAATATGGAAGTAAACACAATAGTTATCAATGTACATAATATGGAAGTAAACACATTAGGTATCAATGTACATAATATGGAAGCAAACGCAATAGTTATCAATGTACATAATATAGAAGTAAACACAATAGTTATCAATGTACATAATATGGAAGTAAACACAATAGTTATCAATGTAAATAACATGGAAGTAAACACAATAGTTATCAATGTAAATAACATGGGAGTAAACACAATAGTTATCAATGTACATAATATGGAAGTAAGCACAATAGTTATCAATGTACATAACATGGAAGTAAACACAATAGTTATCAATGTAAATAACATGGATGTAAACAAAATAGTTATCAATGTACATAATATGGAAGTAAACACAATAGTTATCAATGTACATAACATGGAAGTGAACACAATAGTTATCAATGTACATAATATGGAAGTAAACACAATAGTTATCAATGTACATAACATGGAAGTAGACACAATAGTTATCAATGTACATAACATGGAAGTAAACACAATAGTTATCAATGTAAATAACATGGAAGTAAACACAATAGTTATCAATGTAAATAACATGGGAGTAAACACAATAGTTATCAATGTACATAATATGGAAGTAAACAAAATAGTTATGAATGTAAATAACATGGAACTAAACACAATAGTTATCAATGTAAATAACATGGAAGTAAACAAAATAGTTATCAATGTACATAATATGGAAGTAAACACAATAGTTATCAATGTACATAATATGGAAGTAAACACAATAGTTATCAATGTACATAATATGGAAGTAAACACAATATTTATCAATGTACATAATATGGAAGCAAACGCAATAGTTATCAATGTACATGATATAGAAGTAAACACAATAGTTATCAATGTACATAATATGGAAGTAAACACAATAGTTATCAATGTAAATAACATGGAAGTAAACAAAATAGTATCAATGTACATAATATGGAAGTAAACACAATAGTTATCAATGTGAATAACATGGAAGTAAACACAATAGTTATCAATGTAAATAACATGGGAGTAAACACAATAGTTATCAATGTAAATAACATGGAAGTAAACAAAATAGTTATCAATGTACATAATATGGAAGTAAACACAATAGTTATCAATGTACATAATATGGAAGTAAACACAATAGTTATCAATGTACATAATATGGAAGTAAACACAATAGGTATCAATGTACATAATATGGAAGCAAACGCAATAGTTATCAATGTACATAATATAGAAGTAAACGCAATAGTTATCAATGTACATAATATGGAAGTAAACACAATAGTTATCAATGTACATAACATGAAAGTAGACGCAGTAGTTATCAATGTACATAATATGGAATTAAACACAATAGTTATCAATGTACATAACATGGAAGTAAACACAATAGTTATCAATGTAAATAACATAGAAGTAAACAAAATAGTTATCAATGTACATAATATGGAAGTAAACACAATAGTTATCAATGTAAATAACATGGAAGTAAACAAAATAGTTATCAATGTACATAATATGGAAGTAAACACAATAGTTATCAATGTACATAACATGGAAGTAAACACAGTAGTTATCAATGTACATAATATGGAAATAAACACAATAGTTATCAATGTAAATATCATGGAAGTAAACAAAATAGTTATCAATGTACATAATATGGAAGTAAACACAATAGTTATCAATGTACATAACATGGAAGTAAACACAATAGTTATCAATGTAAATAACATGGAAGTAAACAAAATAGTTATCAATGTACATAATATGGAAGTAAACACAATAGTTATCAATGTACATAATATGGAAGTAAACACAATAGTTATAAATGTACATAATATGGAAGTAAACACATTAGGTATCAATGTACATAATATGGAAGCAAACGCAATAGTTATCAATGTACATAATATAGAAGTAAACACAATAGTTATCAATGTACATAATATGGAAGTAAACACAATAGTTATCAATGTAAATAACATGGAAGTAAACACAATAGTTATCAATGTAAATAACATGGGAGTAAACACAATAGTTATCAATGTACATAATATGGAAGTAAGCACAATAGTTATCAATGTACATAACATGGAAGTAAACACAATAGTTATCAATGTAAATAACATGGAAGTAAACAAAATAGTTATCAATGTACATAATATGGAAGTAAACACAATAGTTATCAATGTACATAACATGGAAGTGAACACAATAGTTATCAATGTACATAATATGGAAGTAAACACAATAGTTATCAATGTACATAACATGGAAGTAGACACAATAGTTATCAATGTACATAACATGGAAGTAAACAAAATAGTTATCAATGTAAATAACATGGAAGTAAACACAATAGTTATCAATGTAAATAACATGGGGGTAAACACAATAGTTATCAATGTACATAATATGGAAGTAAACAAAATAGTTATGAATGTAAATAACATGGAAGTAAACACAATAGTTATCAATGTAAATAACATGGAAGTAAACAAAATAGTTATGAATGTACATAATATGGAAGTAAACACAATAGTTATCAATGTACATAATATGGAAGTAAACACAATAGTTATCAATGTACATAATATGGAAGTAAACACAATAGGTATCAATGTACATAATATGGAAGCAAACGCAATAGTTATCAATGTACATAATATAGAAGTAAACACAATAGTTATCAATGTACATAATATGGAAGTAAACACAATAGTTATCAATGTAAATAACATGGAAGTAAACACAATAGTTATCAATGTAAATAACATGGGAGTAAGCACAATAGTTATCAATGTACATAATATGGAAGTAAACACAATAGTTATCAATGTACATAATATGGAAGTAAACACAATAGTTATCAATGTACATAATATGGAAGCAAACGCAATAGTTATCAGTGTAAATAACATGGGAGTAAACACAATAGTTATCAATGTACATAATATGGAAGCAAACGCAATAGTTATCAGTGTAAATAACATGGGAGTAAACACAATAGTTATCAATGTAAATAACATGGAAGTAAACACAATAGTTATCAATGTACATAATATGGAAGTAAACACAATAGTTATCAATGTACATAATATGGAAGCAAACGCAATAGTTATCAGTGTAAATAACATGGGAGTAAACACAATAGTTATCAATGTACATAATATGGAAGTAAACAAAATAGTTATCAATGTAAATAATATGGAAGTAAACACAATAGTTATCAATGTAAATAACATGGAAGTAAACACATTAGATATCAATGTACATAACATGGAAGTAAACACAATAGTTATCAATGTAAATAACATGGAAGTAAACAAAATAGTTATCAATGTACATAATATGGAAGTAAACACAATAGTTATCAATGTACATAATATGGAAGTAAACACAATAGTTATCAATGTACATAATATGGAAGTAAACACATTAGGTATCAATGTACATAATATGGAAGCAAACGCAATAGTTATCAATGTACATAATATGGAAGTAAACACAATAGTTATCAATGTAAATAACATGGAAGTAAACACAATAGTTATCAATGTAAATAACATGGGAGTAAACACAATAGTTATCAATGTACATAATATGGAAGTAAGCACAATAGTTATCAATGTACATAACATGGAAGTAAACACAATAGTTATCAATGTAAATAACATGGAAGTAAACAAAATAGTTATCAATGTACATAATATGGAAGTAAACACAATAGTTATCAATGTACATAACATGGAAGTGAACACAATAGTTATCAATGTACATAATATGGAAGTAAACACAATAGTTATTAATGTACATAACATGGAAGTAGACACAATAGTTATCAATGTACATAACATGGAAGTAAACAAAATAGTTATCAATGTAAATAACATGGAAGTAAACACAATAGTTATCAATGTAAATAACATGGGAGTAAACACAATAGTTATCAATGTACATAATATGGAAGTAAACAAAATAGTTATGAATGTAAATAACATGGAAGTAAACACAATAGTTATCAATGTAAATAACATGGAAGTAAACAAAATAGTTATGAATGTACATAATATGGAAGTAAACACAATAGTTATCAATGTACATAATATGGAAGTAAACACAATAGTTATCAATGTACATAATATGGAAGTAAACACAATAGGTATCAATGTACATAATATGGAAGCAAACGCAATAGTTATCAATGTACATAATATAGAAGTAAACACAATAGTTATCAATGTAAATAACATGGAAGTAAACACAATAGTTATCAATTTAAATAACATGGGAGTAAGCACAATAGTTATCAATGTACATAATATGGAAGTAAGCACAATAGTTATCAATGTACATAATATGGAAGTAAACACAATAGTCATCAATGTACATAATATGGAAGTAAACACAATAGTTATCAATGTACATAATATGGAAGCAAACGCAATAGTTATCAGTGTAAATAACATGGGAGTAAACACAATAGTTATCAATGTACATAATATGGAAGTAAACAAAATAGTTATCAATGTAAATAACATGGAAGTAAACACAATAGTTATCAATGTAAATAACATGGAAGTAAACACATTAGATATCAATGTACATAACATGGAAGTAAACACAATAGTTATCAATGTAAATAACATGGAAGTAAACAAAATAGTTAGCAATGTACATAATATGGAAGTAAACACAATAGTTATCAATGTACATAATATGGAAGTAAACACAATAGTTATCAATGTACATAATATGGAAGTAAACACATTAGGTATCAATGTACATAATATGGAAGCAAACGCAATAGTTATCAATGTACATAATATAGAAGTAAACACAATAGTTATCAATGTACATAATATGGAAGTAAACACAATAGTTATCAATGTAAATAACATGGAAGTAAACACAATAGTTATCAATGTAAATAACATGGGAGTAAACACAATAGTTATCAATGTACATAATATGGAAGTAAGCACAATAGTTATCAATGTACATAACATGGAAGTAAACACAATAGTTATCAATGTAAATAACATGGAAGTAAACAAAATAGTTATCAATGTACATAATATGGAAGTAAACACAATAGTTATCAATGTACATAACATGGAAGTGAACACAATAGTTATCAATGTACATAATATGGAAGTAAACACAATAGTTATCAATGTACATAACATGGAAGTAGACACAATAGTTATCAATGTACATAACATGGAAGTAAACAAAATAGTTATCAATGTAAATAACATGGAAGTAAACACAATAGTTATCAATGTAAATAACATGGGAGTAAACACAATAGTTATCAATGTACATAATATGGAAGTAAACAAAATAGTTATGAATGTAAATAACATGGAAGTAAACACAATAGTTATCAATGTAAATAACATGGAAGTAAACAAAATAGTTATGAATGTACATAATATGGAAGTAAACACAATAGTTATCAATGTACATAATATGGAAGTAAACACAATAGTTATCAATGTACATAATATGGAAGTAATCACAATAGGTATCAATGTACATAATATGGAAGCAAACGCAATAGTTATCAATGTACATAATATAGAAGTAAACACAATAGTTATCAATGTACATAATATGGAAGTAAACACAATAGTTATCAATGTAAATAACATGGAAGTAAACACAATAGTTATCAATGTAAATAACATGGGAGTAAGCACAATAGTTATCAATGTACATAATATGGAAGTAAGCACAATAGTTATCAATGTACATAATATGGAAGTAAACACAATAGTTATCAATGTACATAATATGGAAGTAAACACAATAGTTATCAATGTACATAATATGGAAGCAAACGCAATAGTTATCAGTGTAAATAACATGGGAGTAAACACAATAGTTATCAATGTACATAATATGGAAGCAAACGCAATAGTTATCAGTGTAAATAACATGGGAGTAAACACAATAGTTATCAATGTAAATAACATGGAAGTAAACACAATAGTTATCAATGTACATAATATGGAAGTAAACACAATAGTTATCAATGTACATAATATGGACGCAAACGCAATAGTTATCAGTGTAAATAACATAGGAGTAAACACAATAGTTATCAATGTACATAATATGGAAGTAAACAAAATAGTTATCAATGTAAATAACATGGAAGTAAACACAATAGTTATCAATGTAAATAACATGGAAGTAAACACAATAGATATCAATGTACATAACATGGAAGTAAACACAATAGTTATCAATGTACATAACATGGAAATAAACACAATAGTTATGAATGTACATAACATGGAAGTAAACACAATAGTTATCAATGTACATAATATGGAAGTAAACACAATATTTATCAATGTACATATCATGGTGGTAAACACAATAGTTATCAATGTACATATCATGGAAGTAAACACAATAGTTATCAATGTACATAATATGGAAGTAAGCACAATAGTTATCAATGTACATAATATGGAAGTAAGCACAATAGTTATCAATGTACATAATATGGAAGTAAACACAATAGTTATCAATGTACATAATATGGAAGTAAACACAATAGTTATCAATGTACATAATATGGAAGCAAACGCAATAGTTATCAGTGTAAATAACATGGGAGTAAACACAATAGTTATCAATGTACATAATATGGAAGCAAACGCAATAGTTATCAGTGTAAATAACATGGGAGTAAACACAATAGTTATCAATGTAAATAACATGGAAGTAAACACAATAGTTATCAATGTACATAATATGGAAGTAAACACAATAGTTATCAATGTACATAATATGGACGCAAACGCAATAGTTATCAGTGTAAATAACATAGGAGTAAACACAATAGTTATCAATGTACATAATATGGAAGTAAACAAAATAGTTATCAATGTAAATAACATGGAAGTAAACACAATAGTTATCAATGTAAATAACATGGAAGTAAACACAATAGATATCAATGTACATAACATGGAAGTAAACACAATAGTTATCAATGTACATAACATGGAAATAAACACAATAGTTATGAATGTACATAACATGGAAGTAAACACAATAGTTATCAATGTACATAATATGGAAGTAAACACAATATTTATCAATGTACATATCATGGTGGTAAACACAATAGTTATCAATGTACATATCATGGAAGTAAACACAATAGTTATCAATGTACATAATATGGAAGTAAACACAATAGTTATCAATGTACATAATATGGAAGTAAACGCAATTAGTATTATATATATTGAAAACTATCTTGAAATGTTGAAAAGTATTTCATGTAAAAGCGTACAATGTTTTTTTTTATTTTGAGTGAAACGAGAAGTACGCCCTCCCTAGCGCAGAAATTCAGAAATTGCAATATCATAGTATTCATTCACAATACTCACCCTCTAGTGACAGAGCGCTTCTGTCAAACTGACGTAAATCGTTGAAGAACGCAACGTCTTCAAATCGACCACTTTATTTGGTTGTTTAGTCCGAGATAAGTATATAGTAACATTTATCAAAACCATAATTGTCATTGATGGATAACTACAGATCAATGCGATATCTTGTCATTTTCTAATGTCACAGATTAAAGCGCGGTGGTCGTCGCGCAGCGCGTGTTCGAATTTCATGTAAACAAACATTGTATATTACACGCGTTGTATACGTCGCTATGAGTCCCATATCAAACAGGACGCGGCACGACGACTGCCGCCCTTTAATATTAAGACAAACATTATTTATTCATTATGCAGGATAATAATATATGACACTGAGGGCGCCCTTCCATAAGCACTCCGGTGACATGAAGTGCAGTCTTGACAATTTAGTGGTCGGCTCGGCTGGGTCGGCTTAGCGGTGTTATCACATTAATTTTGGAGATAAATCACAACTGGTATTAGATACTTAGACTCTTCAATAATGACAATAATCTCATAGAGTGTAGACATTTAAGGCCAAGTTTATTAATGATTAATAATTTGGGGAACCAAACACATTCAAACTCTACTATGCGAAGGCATTCCTCAGATACAAGGTCAATGTTGATAGACACACTTTTTAAACAGGCAGGGTGGATATTTCATCGAAGAAATACCGCTATGTTTGCAGCTAAAATGTTTTATCCAACGTGGTTGAAGACTTTTATTGAATAGATCGCAGCGAGACAACAGTTTTTATATATGATATATAGTTGATAATATTTGGTAATCCTTGTCCTAAGTAACTATTCAAAATAACAAGTTCTTTTGGTTGACGAGGTTCTGAGGTTAGATGGTCCGTGACGCTCGTGTTGTCGGGATTTTACGGGGTTCTAATAGGGGTGTATAGCTTGTCGTAGGAGACACTTTCCGGGGTATGAGTACAGACGACTATAGCGTGAGTAAATCACGTAATTCAAATGTATGGATTTTACAAATTTTAAGTATAACTTCTTTTAAGTATACCTTCTATAATAATAAACTTCTTTATTGTTGAACGTACCCTCAGACTCAGTGCGGCATGCACATTTTTATAGGTCCAAGACGCAACCCCGAAATGACGCCATCTACGTCAAAGAATGAAATATTTTCCGTGTGTCATATATTCAAAATGTTCAAAGAAATTATGTCGTGGTTCGTTGTATTAATTAAATGAAAAACATCTAATCGCTGCAGTCGAAGATGAAAAATCCAATTTCATTATACTGGTTGGTCATTGATGTAATTCCATTCACAAATCAGTCATTTGGTTTTCATCATAAAACAGTTTGAAATACGAGGAAGCTATTTAGAGAGAATTTTCTTGCGGCGAGAACGTTGAGGGCAGCATACGAGAACATTACTAACAAGAACTACGAACATATATGGACTGAAAATAGTACCATAGATTCAGTAAATATAATGGTAATTTGATATAATTGATACGAGTGGGGTGAAACGGGGACAATAAACGAATTTACCTATAAACGCTCTCCGACAATTACATTTGTGAGTAATTGTTCTCTACGCTCCTAAATTGCCAAAATGTACATTTGTTTCAAATTTGGTTTTAAGTTGTAGAAATACCTAGTGTGTAGAGTGATTTTCTGTTCATATGTTATGTATAATACACTAGTTAGTGCGTGCGTTTTCTAGACATTCCCTAGTCGATGAATAATGGTGGACCAACCAACAAACGATGTAGCCACTAATGCCCTCTCGCTTTGAATGATTGATTGATTGATTGATTGATTGATTGGTTGATATAGAGTGGGATCAATGCCAAAAGAAATATATATTTTAATTAATATGTTCAAATTCTGTTTATTGTTTCATTATTTCATCATTATATTGTATATGATATTGTATCAAGTTTTTACATTATTTTTGTAATTTTTCTTTTATTTTCTTTCTATTTTTTTTATTATACTTTATTTATCATCATGTTCATATTTTATATGTACATAAATGTACCCACGAAAACCACGCCAATTATGACAATATTAAGAAAATAACCTAATCTAATACTGGACAAAAACTGCCATTACTGGTGTCATATGTAATGACAAACCATACAAGCATATATACATTGTAACAGAAACGTACACGTACGGCGTCCATCTATATTTCCTATATTTCTATAATTTTATAGTGATGTTATAGTCTTTTATTTATGATTAAAATATAAAAACCACTATTTTCAATTTTTATGAATGTTACGGGATTCATTGGTTAAGTGTTTAAACTACATCGTCCAAATGCCTGCGAGACATTTTCATATAGTAGAATTATTAACATAGTTTATTGTCAGACCAAGATAATAAATACAACGTTCAAATTTACCTCCTGAGAAATTTTCCAGTTTATAACAATGATATTATCACGCTGATCCTATTTTGAAGTTGTATTTGTTCTGTTGTTGTTGCTTTCAAATTCATTATTCATTATTAAATTTACATATTCTCGTCTATATTGCATCTTTAAAACAATGACGATTTTATGGGGAACAAAGTTGTTGAGATGATTTCCGTGATGTATGACTGTAAAATTGTTTTTCATTAAAGGGGAACCAGTCTACAGCGTACCATGTAAGTACAGAACATATTTCGAAATATTTAACGTTTCTGACTGCGCCGGGAATTACCTCCGGAACAATGGACCCATGAGTAAGTTTACATTATCTTGGTTGATTAAATGTTACTGGCACGGTATAATGTTTAATGCTGGGCTTTCAATTTAATATTTTGGGTTTGGAGGAACGACCTCAATGAGAGAGGCCGGACATACATTTCCTGGCTTTTTGTAGTGTTGTATTACATGACATTTGTGTTTTACTAGCCCTATTCAGTACGTTTTCTAATGTTTAGTATTGAGTGAAGATTGGTTCGTATATGTAACGCTGAGGCTATACCGCCCTCAATCGGCAAGACAAGGAATGCAACGAGAAAAATGTAGGCAGTACCAGCACAGTACACTGCCAATTATTGAAACGTTTTCCAGTGAAACGATACATCAAATAACGGACAACATACGCATGGAAAGTGGTAACCTAGCTTTTTTTTCCATGAAAACGTGAATTTTGTGATTTCCAATTAAATTTGCGCTATGCTATGGGAAACATTGAAACACGGGAATTTTTGAAATGTCTGTGTCAAGAGTGTTTAAAAGGTGCGTTGTTACTTGACGGTTAAAGTTAACTTGAAGATACAAGAAATCAAACTTTGTATTTACTTGATTTTTGAGGTAAAGTAGTATAAAGTTGAAATTGATTATTACATCGTGTTCTTTTCGATCTTACACCGTGATACGAGTTGCATTTGTCACGATCAACTGAAAGAAGAAACACGACAAATTAGTGATTTGATCGAAAGTTTAACACCCTGTATCATCCAACGAAAAAAAAAATACTAAGGGGAAGAGATATTTAGTGGGTTTAATCTCAGTAGTAGTATTACTAGTCTGATGTTTAATTTGATATTCAATAGGTTTTTAATTCAAAGAATTGTAAAGTAAACATACAAATTGTATTGTTAAATTCTAGCGCACCCAGCTGACCGTGAATTATCCGAAAATGGATCTAGTGGATGACAGCCGTGTTGCAGTGTGACATCATATCGCATTCGGGAATATTCGCAGGTTAACCACAATGCTTTGCGAAACTTCGATAACGAATGCACGGGGAATTAGGAAATAAAGAGAGAAATCGTACTTTATTATCCGTTATTTCATAATTTTTAAAACGCGGACGAATGCGAATAATGATAAATGTCAGGGTGTCTAAAAGTTTCACGTTACAGCAAGGTGAGTTAGGAAGTCTTGTCTACGAATTAAACTGAGCCACGTTTGTGGAATCGTGGTATTATAACAGAATGTCACATCTACAAAGAGTTCATCCACCCTCGCATTCCGTGAAAATTCCGTGACACTTTTGTCAGTCCCGGGGTTGACACTCATCTTTCCTACTTGTCATATAAATTGTACAGTTGGTTTATTTTGTTTGCCTGTTATCGCCGTGCACCAGAGAAAAGACAACACGCCAATCGAGTCGAAACGAGAAGTACGGACATAAATCTTTCCATGATCCTTGACCAGTAATTAATTAAAGGAAATTCCCCCTCGATGGCCCGTAAAGTGGTCAAGAGAAGCTTGCACATCACAAATTAAGACGAGAGTCAAGATGCCTTGAGAGCCGGACTGGACACCCACTTAGAAAAATCGTGACGTCAGCGATGATGTCATCTTGTGTTCCATGTGTCTCGGCTCTCCGTAAGTTTAAGTGAATAATACCGAAAGTCGAGAGAAAGGCCATTGAGTACACGTTTTCGATGTCTTGCAGTGAATTTGAAACCTAATAAAAAAGTCGTCTCACAACATGTTTAATCACAGGAGCGTGCATCCATTTCAGATCCCGACACCTTTGACATTTCCTGGCTTCCTTTGACGCTCGGTGGTAACTGGAAAAAAGGTTTCACGCGTTTCCTACAGGAAACAGTTGTCAATGAAGATGACAACCACTTTCAGAGAGGATATTGGAGATCATTTGAGGTCAGTGGATTATGCGGTGAGACAAAATCCATAGGCTGTCCTCCATCGGCATCTCTATCCAACGGTGCTTTTATGAGTTGCACGGATAGATTAGAACAGTCTTAATATGTGATTGTTTTAAGTGTCACCATGTGAATGTTTTGGGCCAACATAAAAAGAGTTCGGCATTTACTTGGAATTCATATAAAGCTACGATATAAAAGGGGAGGATTGTGCGTCGAAGCCATTAGTAGAGACAATGGCTAATTTGGATAATCATACACTCAGAAGAGAAAGAAATTTACTTGTGCTTTAATTAAAATGGCTGATACAGTCCCAACTTTCAACCAATTATCGTTCTGTAAAAAGTTATATTTAGTATATAATGTGAAGATCACTCTTATTTTACCAAATTTCTATTTTATCTATGTACAACATTATAAATCTTGCTAAGACATTCCAATAAAAGATTTTTTGCGTCAGTTTTCTATATATATATATATATATATATATATATGTTCCGCTTTACCCAGAGCTCCGACATTTTAACAGTCTATAATCAAAATTGTCTGAGTAAGAAAAGGCAAAACAAATCCAAGTGCCTGCATGAACCTGCATCTATGCCTTAACACAAGTAGTTACTAGATTAATTTTGTTTTTCGGGCTGCATAGAACGCATCATACTGGTGGCTATATTGACCAACCAATAAATAATCACATTTGATTTGAAATTATGACCAAAGTTATACTAATAGTGGATCGAACGTATATTTTCATATTTTTAAATAATTTATCACATGGCTGAGAGTATTTTGAGAGTTGGCGTTATCATACTGACACATACTGAAAACAAATCGTCGTTATAATTTTTATAAATATTTCACATAAAGATCATTTAATAGATACATAAACACTATGCCATATACGACTTTCCGTAAACTGCTCATGTTATACAATAGGGACAATATCGAGTACGTTGGAATTGTACATTTTACATCCATGTCAGATAAGTGCAATATGTATCGCCAGTTCAATATATATAAGCAGAAAGCGAAAGTACGGAGAAGAAGTTCCATGGTCGGTGGTTCTACCGAACTTGTAACTCCGGTATATACCAGTGTTGCTGTAGTTCCTTCTCCTACGTTAACGGGGTCTGTACACATTGTGCGTTTCTGACAATAAGTTACATAATTATGGTAATCAGACACATTTTTTTAATAACACTCGCGATCTTTCGGTTCGAATACAATGTTGCGTTTTTATACAGGGCATATAGGCTATATCGGACGCACCATTGCTTAGCATCAACAATAATTGAAACAGACAACTATAAGTATACTGGCACTGAAACCTGACATGATGAAATGAAACACGTTCGGCCGCACAACTTATTCACTCTTCGTCAAGTTCGTTGCCATTGAACACTCTTTGTTTCCTGTGTCAAAAAAATATACAAATAAGGTCATGTCTTGGCCTCGTCAATAGAACAGTGTTTTTCATGTCAAGTTCTGGGTCACGATTAAGTTATTTCGTGTAGGCATTGCTACGCCTGTGCATTCAAATGTGTGGGCGACATTGACCTATAGACTTCATGTTTAATATTTGTTTGCGAGAAAGCGCTTCACGGACCTGACACTACGCCATACCGTTATATGTAATATTCGTTCTTAGCTGCGAAGAAAAACAAAATGAAACTCATTTCGGTCAACCACAAAAATAGGCGAAAAATTTTGTTAGTGCGTTTAAATCGTCCCTGGGACCGCCATTAACAGAAAACGGACAAAAACAGCCTGGACAGTGAGGAAAGCCCCGTTTCATACGCACGTAACGTAATTATAGATTGTTTTGATAACATGCTATTTCTAAAACACTTCATATCTGTTCTTCTATTTCTTATATTTTACCTGATATGTGTTTACAATTTGGACGGCCTGCACTTAAGAAAGCCCGGGAGTCAGGCAAAACCATTAATATTTTTTAAGCAACGCTGCCAAATACGGACCACATACCTCGGTACATAGAACAATTACCACTCACGCTCCCCCAAGACATAACGTCAGACACGATAAAACCTTTCTCTTAATGAAAGAAAAATATTTTATTTACTCCAATGTCCCGCGGCATCAACATATTTCGATCTCGGGTCGAGCCCAGCCCAGTGTTATTACTAGTGATAAAATTTGACCTTGTACGTTTTTCAGAGTTGTCTTTACGAAATAGTTCGGAGTAGTGATATTGTTGCCTGTTGTAATGACACATTGCAACATATCGTGGGAGAGTTTCCTGATTTCAAATTGGAAAGTTATACAAATTTGATGAGTTTATAGAGCAAACTGCACGTATTAGGACTAAATACGTCGATTTGGAACTGTATTTGCGTACATTTTATTTTAATTTGTAAAACTTGTAAATAAAAATGATTTTTTTTGTGTGCTAAAAAGTCGAATACTCCGTCTGCGATGGTGGACTGGATACAAGTTTCGAAAACGGTTTTCATTACCCGTATTTATTATTTTACAATATACCTAAACGACTCCCCACTTTCTTCAAATTAGCTTCCAGATCGTATACCAGTTTCAAATTATGCGAAAGTCAGTGTTCACCACCGGAAACGCCCGCACTTTCTACAACCGGTTTGAGTTGCTGCCATCATCTGTTTAATTCATCACTGAATCATAGAACGTGAAAATAAGTGGCAATACACACACGAATTCTCGTATACTGTTTAAAATGAATATTCCAAAATGTTTGCTCTATTTGAAATAGGTAGGCACAGATTGTAACGGAGAGAAACTTCGTCGATTCCCCACAAATACAATAACGGTCAGTTTGTATGTGCCTGGATGTCAAATAATGATATATTTTACTATAGATTTGTGGCTCTTTGTAATATCAACCAATCTTAGTATATATATTGATGAACATCAAATACATCTTTCACAACCAGCGGCAATTATATCAGATCTTATGTTGTTACATCACAAACAAACACGTAGTGTAATCGACCGATTGGTTTCACTGCTTCGGTGGTACTATTATAAGGAAATAAACACTCCTTAGAAGAAAATGACAAAACTATAACGTAATCACTTTTTAGAATAACTTAATCGGTGTACCTTGTTATGAGGTCACCTGGGGGACTGACAGCGTTCCTCGAATTTGTCATCATTTCTGTTTTTATTATTATATCTAAATTTTAAATGGAAACAAGGGACAGTGATTTGCAGATTTAGGTTGTCAGGGTGACTTCATTTTATTTAGGACCAAGTCGTGCAGCGGTTTTCTACGCTATGGTACAACATTGAATGTAATTGAATGTTCTCAAGATTTCAAAAGCATTACAAATTCCAACAGGGTCACAGTGAGCACACTGTAATATCCATCGAGTTGTGACACCAAGACCAAGGGAGATCGAGGGGAGAATTTTATATCTAATTGTATGTTTTCTTGCATTATTCTCAAATATAAATATCGCCGATATCACGAGCTATTTGTGAATATATTTAATTGATTGAAGCACCCGACGAAATGTATATGTATTCGCCAATTTCATACAAAAACAATAACTGTTGCTCCAATTATTATCCAACAGTTACATACAGCACATCTTCGTTTGGAAAACTTTGCCGAGTGCGTTTGATTAACAACCGCGCACGCTTCGTTGAGTATCTATTCTCGGATACGCAAAAATAAATGGTATTATTTAAAAAAAAATGATAGGTGAAAATCATGTGTGGCCACATTACCTCTATAGTGGACATGTACTAGTATTTCACAAAATGTTGCTAATAATCGGATATCTGCTCTTCGTATATGACAAGTTCAGTTAAACTTACGAAGAAGATGTCAACATATGCATCTATATGCTTAAATAGCTACAGAATATGCCCACTCGTCACTATGTACATGGGTAATGCGATGTTTGAACTAGGGGCAGAACACGACGTCGAGCAATGACTCCAGGTATCAGTGTATAAATGTGTTTGACTGTGATCCGCATCAAGACAACAAACATTAAGGTTGCAGAGTGCATTGACTATGATTATTTATACTTCTCGTTACATAATTTATTTAACTGTAGCGACTTGGGTATCAAAAGAATTGGGGAAAAAGTGCATCTTCTTTAAGTTGTATATTTTATTTGTCAAATCAAATACACTGAGTGCTTAAAGTAAGCGATGGGCGGAGTGGTTACAGGGATTGATGCACCATTGTCGATATTATAAACTATTCAATCGCACAAAAAGTGTTTCCAGGGCGATGAGAGATACGCGTAGCGGTAAATGGCAGTTGTGCTGTTCTGCTCGCCACGGCCCAATATTGAACCCGACGGTGTAGCCTGTTACGTACCCCTCCCCCAAAAGACCAGCTGACAGATGTACGTATCAATTGCGTTAAAATGTCGAGAATTCAGTGTTTTGCTAAAACAGTCGGGAAACTGGAAACCCGGGAGGTCGAGCGAGCTTGTTACAAGAGATCAACCTGTCGGCCAATCAGCTCCACGAACTATGATGGGATCATTCCCATGGGGCCTTGCGCAATGCTGTTCATCTCCCGTGGTAGCTGGGTCCGATTTCTCAGGCGTGGTAGGGGCAAACCTTTAATAGGTATCTCACTGTGATACGTGACAGGCCTGACAGTGAATCCATTCAAGTTGACAAAACACGCATGTCAGCATATTACATACCATAGAGGCATTCTTTTACACCATTCTAGCCCACACTCGTTGCACGGCTTGGGACTCAAGCCGTTAAGCAGGGTCTTAGAATGGAATACACTCTGTTGTTTGTCCATATCGCCACAACCACCCGGTGCGCTGTTTGTAACAGTTTCGGGCAACGTAGGAAGGAAGGTCCAAACCACACAATCCACGGGTACTGGAAGTTTTTCGACTACAGTGGCAATAATTGTCAACGAATCGCATGAGAAATCTATACTCTTTCACCTCAAAATAGCGGCATCCATCGTTCCGTAAAACGAACATAACCACGAACAGAATGTAGCTAAAGCATGTAGATTTATGGCACAGTGTAGCCACATTAAAATTAAAGTGCAACTTGGTGGTTGGCGTTTGTTTATTTGTAAACCTCATGACAAAGAGCATTTACTTGTCTAGTTAACAGGCGTGTTTTTTTTTTTTCTAATGACCCTCAGTGGCTTTGTCCAGGTTGATCTACAGCGTTATTTGTGCTATGACCTCCTTAAAAATGGAGCAGCACCTACATTTTATTTCACGAAAATGAAAGACAAAAATGATGCTGATTTATACATATTGAAATAAAATTAAGTTGAAAATTCGTATCTGACTCACGTTTCTTGATTCCCTTTTTTCCATACACAATTTCACACAATTAACATCTCGATTTTCGCGTTTAATAGTTTGATTTGATTTGATCAGGGGTTATATGAGTTACATCTCACTGTTGCATTGATGACAATTGAGTTATTTTTTTTATTTTTTTTAGATTATATAACTTTGCAGATGCATTGTGGGTATATTGGGTTAGACGGAACTGAAAATAATTTGTATGCAAATGCGGTCCTTTGGTGTGAGATGTGAAGCGAGATATGAATACTAATTGTAAGTGGTGTATCAAACGTCTCCAAATAAAGAATCTACGAAACCTCACATTGCATTACAAATCCCATGTATATATTACACAGTTAATGCAATCCGTGATATTTCAAAAGTTAAGCGATCACATAACGAATAAATTATTCATTTGTATCGTATTTTAACAATTTTTCAGCAACAAGCTAAAGACACATTTTTTTTTCTTTATTCTACTTTGATGAAACGTAACGTACTCGCACCATTCACAATTCTAATCGCTATTCGAATGTAGTACATTTATTTCCTGGTAATTTGCTAAATTTTTTTTTTTTCAGAAAGCCAATCTTTGTTTTAGTTACAATATTGATTAAACAAGACTAGGTAACTCTTGTTGGAAACAACCAACGGGCGATACAATAATGTCGTCGCAATCGGCAGGTTAAAAAGTACGAAGGCCATGGTATGACGATGCTTACCACCTTTTTCTAATATTAGTAAAATAGAGGATACGCATAAGTCGAGCAGTGATGCCCATGTTAAAAAACATAAACGCAGAGATACGTTTCGATCAATTAAAACTCACAGTTTTAATGGCTCGTTGCCGAATCTCTCGTCATATAACCAACCATCAAATGACCAGCAGTACCGTTCTATCCTGACAAGCGAAGTACAAAACCGGCGCGACAAAAAACAGAACAGTCGACCATAAACATCAATGTCCTGTTAGTGCTTGTTTATAATTTAATATATTACCCTGTCAACGCAAGACCCACTGCCATTGACCGACTTCGTATCTATGTCCTACTTGTAGGTTTTATCAAACAATTTGGTAAAATCGTTTTCTCTATCACGATCACTTATTTATTACGTTTAGTTTTTTTAATTGAATAGGTGTTTGTTTATTTCATTAGTTTCGAGTGGTCGTACAAGGGTACTTCAATGTTTCAGTTATTCGAGGTGAATTCTTTTTCGTTTAATATCTCACTCAATTCATCATATTTAATAGCATCTGAAATGGTACATCATTTTTTTCGTTGAATTCCAGACGAAGCATGCAATGCGACTAATTGCTGTTTCGATCATTTTCTATTGTCTTTCTTTAAATTTATTCCTCTCTACGTTTCCTTGAAAATAGCACTAACTAACTTTTATCATTCTTGCTCGATCTCAAATTCAAGAATCACAAATTGATGACGGGTTTTAGCATTTATGAGTAAACAGTGTTGCAAATTATGTATACATTCTCGAATGAGTCGCTTTTTTTCAGACTCGCCATAATGCGGCGTCACCGGGCCACGCTATAGGAATCATCTTTCAGTGAACAGCACAGTGTGGAGATGACGTACACTGGCTGGGGATGATGACAATGATCAGAGAAATGACAGCACAATGATCGCCCAGGGTTCACGAAACACATGTTCAGGCAGCGTTATCAAGGCTATTAAAACGCGGTGTTAAATATGCCAGATCGTAAATAAAGACACCGTTGCCGCGAAATCGAAAACCAACTGCATCGGTCTAAAAACGACAAGGCCAGACCTAACACGCAGCCTGTGTGATCTTCTCCGTAAATCAATGCGGACAAATGGTCTTTTCTGTAAACACTGTTAACTCCAGTGCAGCACGAATGTCAGAACATGGAATTTTGTCATGTATGAAAGACAAGTTCAATAAAGATTTAATGTTTATATTAGTGTATGGTTATTCATTGCAAACCATAGTCAACAATGAACAAAGCTATTATAATATAAATTGCAAAAAAAAACACAAAAAAAACAATGAGAACAGTTTCCACAGTAACAAGCATCATCGCATTCGGAACCTTAATTTAAACAAGCAGCCTATCGGCTGAGATAGCTCCGCTGTTAGCAATGCACATTTCAATTAAAGAACAGAAGACATCATTAGAAAATGAACAATATGAATAGTATCAAAGCAATCGGACTTACAGTTTTTAACAAGAAGTCGAAAATATCACTTTTTACCAAAAATTACAAAAATATTCACCAAAATAAATTAATTAGAGAATTGAAGATATCATCACAAAATGAACAAATCTGAGAGAGGTCCACATGTAGTACCTATATATGTAATATCAAAGTAATCGGACTTGCGGTTTTTAACAAGAAGTCAAAAATATCACTTTTTACCAAAAATGACAAAAATATTCACCAAAATTAGAGAATTAAAGATATCATTATGAAATGAACAAATCTGAGAGAGGTCCACATGTAGTACCTATATATGTAATATCTAAGCAATCGGACTTGCGGTTTTTAACAAGAAGTCAAAAATATCACTTTTTACCAAAAATGACAAAAATATTCACCAAAATTAGAGAATTGAAGATATCATCACAAAATGAACAAATCTGAGAGAGGTCCACATGTAGTACCTATATATGTAATATCAAAGCAATCGGACTTGCGGTTTTTAACAAGAAGTCAAAAATATCACTTTTCACCAAAAAATGACAAAAATATTCACCAAAATTAGAGAATTAAAGATATCATTACAAAATGAACAAATCTGAGAGAGGTCCACATGTAGTACCTATATATGTAATATCAAAGCAATTGCACTTGCGGTTTTTAACAAGAAGTCGAAAATATCAGTTTTTACCAAAAATGACAAAAATATTCACCAAAATTAGAGAATTAAAGATATCATTACAAAATGAACAAATCTGAGAGAGGTCCACACGTAGTACCTATATATGTAATATCAAAGCAATTGCACTTGCGGTTTTTAACAAGAAGTCGAAAATATCAGTTTTTACCAAAAATGACAAAAATATTCACCAAAATTAGAAAATTAAAGATATCATTACAAAATGAACAAATCTGAGAGAGGTCCACATGTAGTACCTATATATGTAATATCAAAGCAATTGCACTTGCGGTTTTTAACAAGAAGTCGAAAATATCAGTTTTTACCAAAAATGACAAAAATATTCACCAAAATTAGAGAATTGAAGATATCATCACGAAATGAACAAATCTGAGAGAGGTCCACATGTAGTACCTATATATGTAGTATCAAAGCAATTGGACTTGCGGTTTTTAACAAGAAGTCGAAAATATCAGTTTTTACCAAAAATGACAAAAATATTCACCAAAATTAAAGAATTAAAGATATCATTACAAAATTAACAAATCTGAGAGAGGTCCACATGTAGTACCTATAGATGTAATATCAAAGCAATTGCCCTTGCGGTTTTTAACAAGAAGTCGAAAATATCAGTTTTTACCAAAAATGACAAAAATATTCACCAAAATTAGAGAATTAAAGATATCAACATGAAATGAACAAACCTAAGAGAGGTCTACCCAAGGTACATATACACCAAGTATCAAAGCATTTAGGCTTGTAGTTTTCAAGAAGAAGTCGAAAAAGTAAAACATTGACACGGACGACGGACGACGACGGACGACGACGACGGACGACGACGACGGACGACGACGGACAATCACTCATATGATAAAAAAAAAAGGAAAAAAAAAGATTTATATAAATTGTTCATCCTATGCCACGACGCAAACATATGAAATCTGAGAAGATGCGAACTAACTGTAGCAAACTCACTGGCCACCAATTACTGTATTTATATAACCATCGTTTTCTTTGAAAAACGCCAGCAGTGGGTCTACATACGGGGGTGTAAAATGAAATATGTTTTCTTCGATGATTACTAGCTTTGTTCAAGTATTTTTGCTCAGTTTTAATAAACATTAAATAAACTTTAAAATAGTCATTTATCTAACTTCTGAAAAAAATGCATCCATTAGCACTTAAATGTTTCTTAATCAAACACACTGGTAATGACACCATCATATGCACAAAAACGTGCTCTAAATAAGGTGAACCAACCATTCTGTATTGGCAACGTCAGGTTAGCCATTGTTGTCGGCAACGTCGGGATGGCAATGGTTGGCCCGAAGGCGTACCATCTCGATAAGTCGTGAAGGGTGTGTTGTGTGCCAACTATTTATTATAATTTGGCCCCAAAAGCATGTGAATATATCAATATACATCGATGCTTTGAAAACATTTATAGTGATTTATATCAACTACAAAAAAAACACGGTAAATTTATGTATGAATTGGACAAATGATATAATACTCCTCCTGCACATCGAGCTCGTCTTACATATCTGACATGTTCGCAATTGTCAAGTATATGTCACCTTCATAAGCTGTGCAGTCGCCAGGATATACACATACACCATGTTTGATCCGTTTTGAAACATTAGTCCGTGTGGAAACTATTTAACACCGGAATAATGGATAATACTATTTTAGCCTACATGTGCGGTGGAAACTATTTTATTGTCATGGTAACTGGTTTAAAACAATTAAGATTTGGACGCTGATCGTAGTTGCCGTAATATAAATAAAATAGTTCAAGCTTAATATCACGTCCGTGTTGATCAAGAATATGTGATCAAAATGGCGTCCAATCGGACAAATGTTTCAAATAGTTACATAATTAATAATACCAATTGAAATATTTATTATTTTTGTGTTGACAGATCTCATAGTTTTTTGAAAAAAAAACAATGCGCTGCATATGTGTTAATATTTCGTGACGTATACGATTTTGCAACTTTTCCTGACGTATCTGTCAAAATTTATATACTTGTCAAGATTTCGTGACGTATTTCGTAAGATTTCATGGCGTACACCGCTATTTCCATTTGATTTGAATTACCCAGTAATATTATTATTTCACATTGATGTGCGGGAATGAATAAAGCTCAGCGGTCACGAAATGCAAATTCCGTACATCATACATTGCGGCCAAGCAGAACGCTCCGTATTTATTTTACAATTCAATACCGGTATTCCATTCCATTAATCTGTTATTCGTCGTTACTACATGGGGAGAACAGACTAGTCATTAGCGCCAGTCAATACAGTTGGCACGTCTTCGTAAATACATGCTCCCCTTGCCGAGGAACACCGTGCCAGAGTTGACATTCGCTGCAGTTCGCACGTCTATCACGCAGTTTGAACTTGAACTGCCCATCTGGTTGCAGTACAACGATCGCGGGGGTGAGCGCGGAAGATTCCAAACTGGGAAATGCCGCGCCTCCATAGCTAGCTAGCCAACCCACCCACCGCCCTCTCCACTGAAATCGCGGCGATGGTTTGCATAAGCCTATAGAGTGTTGGACTGATTCGCTTTAGACACGACTAATTAACATCACCAAAGCGTTAATGAGTTCCCTGTGTACAGTAGACTCATCGCCGACCACATGAAGACCTTACTTCCCAGCTATCGGAATCACGTCATGCACAACAAACATTTCCTCGAATCGACACAGCGATTACAAAAAATAACATTCCCAAGCTTGTGCCTTGTATATGCAAACATTAATTCTTTATTTTATTAAATCCTCTTTTATAATATAATTTTCCGTCTTTGGTCCAAGATACCTTCCTTGGACGCAGAAGAATTGTTCTGGATAAATACAGAAAACGAACAAAACAGAATGAATATATAACAAGTTTTGCCGATTAAAACACTAGAAAAATGTGTGTTTTTTCGGATTATAAAAGGTCTGTCCAGCAGTGAAATTCTAGCCACACGTTAAATACGATATCACAAATCTCAAAACGCTATATACTCAAAATGGTTTCATACTACAAATGATCGATCTAAGAAAACGACTACGTGGATATGTGTATTTAATATTTCATAGGCGAAACATGCAAAGTAAAACAACAAACATATATATATATATATCAAAATAAAATCTAAATCAGATGTTATTATACTACTTGTATCTACCATACTCATAAATATATTATTTTGATTATTATACCACCTTTCCAAGAACCGAAAACGTGAAGTCAAAATGGCGCTTTTTCGAACACTTGAACAAAACTTGAAACAAAAATATAATTGTGCGATTCATGTATAGAAAATACTAGTATTTCTGTGTGAACCAACCCATCCAATATCATGCTACACACATTAACACAACACGAGTACAATAAAAGTCAATCGCCATCGTCCAGAGATAAGAAACAGAAGATATCTTTCTCACGCACGATGTTGTTCGCTCATTATTGATGTAGAGGCGGCAAAGATAAATACGGAGGGACTTGCGTTTACAACAGAACGGCAACAAGCGCGAGCAGACTTCGATGCATGACTTCCTGGCTATTTTGTACAAAGTTACAGCAGCACATTTGTTGTCGATTAAAGTGGAGAGTAACTACTGCGAGGCAGTCAGATGAGACCTTGTTCTGGTTCCTGCTAAACTATCTAACTATTCTGTGGCCACACATATCGCAGTCTTCACGACGTTCGTAGTCATCTAATGTACATTTATAGTGTAGGATTTCAGCTTATCCGATTTTTGTTAATTCCTGCTAAATTCCCCCCGACTCTTACCCATAAAGCTTATCACTATATTCGCATTATAAGTTCTACGTCCCAAAATTAAAAAAAAAATATATATAATACCCAAATTGTCCAACATACCAAAGTATATTCGGTTTTGCGATAAAAAAAATTAAAATAATGATGTCTGTTGGCGGTGTCTATGCAGCGCAGAGTCATGCCGCATGGCACGATGTAGCCACTTAATCGCACAGTACATTTGGAAGTGCCTTATCGGTTCTTGAGTGGATTCTGGCTCCAGAATAAATTGAATTATCTTTTATCCGTGGGTGCAAATGCTCTAGCACTGTTATTGTTTGTGTCTCATTTCCAGCCCACGTTCGACTCGCTCTTTACATCGAGCATTTCACATCGTAGTAATTCGCTTGTGTGACGGTTACAGAACCGTTCGGTTGTCCGGCGTGGTTAGTCAGCATGTATTTCCGTTCGCAGATGCCGTGTGGATCGTTCATTGTCTGTGGCGACTGCATATTCCTCATTCCTAAAATAAAAAAATAGGGGGAAAAAAAGAATCGGAATTAAAGACTTATGTGATCGGAATCAGGAAAAGATACAAGTAAAAACTATGGCAGGCGGAAACTGCGTGTCAGAAGATAAAAAACAAAACAAGAATAAGTGAAGTCAAAAGTCATAGTGAAACGTGATTTTACTGGTGACAAGTTGAACTTCCACACTTCCACAGCAATTGCAGGCATTTAGCGCGAATACTTTTGCACTACACTAGCTCCTTGTAACGCAAATTAAATAATAGTTCATTAATAACACCTGGGCCTGTAACTTCGTGAAGCCACTCTACTGTAATTACAGTTGCTCTACAGATACAAAACAACATGAGCGTTCATTTTGGTGTCAATGCGATGGGAATTGGGTGCAGTTACTTCGGGGAATAGCCCAGGGTAATACATCTATGTATATGAAGATATGTTTACTACGATTGTAAATAATAGGAATATTGACGGTTATAGCATTGACAATCAAGAGATAGCCAGGAGAAACAACTGATGATAACGGGCATACACGATGACACGTTTATGACAACCTTGATAAAGAACGCTTCATGGATGTGGTCAAAAACTAAGGAAACTGGTATCGCTGTTTAAAAGTGTCTCCGTCGCTGTTACGACTCGGCCGCCTAGCTACCGTTTAACACAGCAAAGCCGGCTTTACAACAAATAGCTCTCTTTTCTCAGCGTAACATCGATTGGATTTCATTGTGTAATCACAATCAGTGACTTTAACTGAGAGAGCC
Source organism: Saccoglossus kowalevskii (assembly GCF_978046115.1). Taxonomy (NCBI): domain Eukaryota; kingdom Metazoa; phylum Hemichordata; class Enteropneusta; family Harrimaniidae; genus Saccoglossus; species Saccoglossus kowalevskii. Next base: position 22,794,614 of record NC_140646.1, on the reverse strand, counting down.
CCTAAAACAACACATGCTAACACCATCCCTATTGAAAAGGCCATGTCAGGCCACGCACGCACTACGGTAATCTTCACAATTTTTAAATATATACAAAACTGTTCCGAACAACTTTAAACAAATACCGTGATTAGTCCTGTGGTTCATGAACCCAACACGCTTTGGTTATATAACTATTTCAATATATATATATAATTTTAATGTTATGAATTCCAAGTTACAATTAATATTCCTGAAATATTTCTCGCATTTCTCTGGTATTTATCGTACGTCAATTAAAATACGTGACAGTGACTTGTGACAGTGACTATGCCGACCATCACCGTTGCTCTCTATCTGTAATCAAGGACACTATTCATAATTTCCACCGTTTTGTTTAACAATTTCCTGTCCCTAGAGGTTGGGTCAACGGGGGGTACATACTTAATATACTTTGCTCATGAACCTGATATCACGATCTGTGAGAGGAAATTGTATACATGTATAGATTATTTTTTTTTAGAAATTATTATTATCCATTTATTATTATTATTTAATCGCAGCTAATCCACATACACGATATATTTATTCATAGTTTAGGGTCACTTCTGAATAATATTTGTGCGGTGGAATTTTTGAAACATGGTCGAGCTGCAGTGACTTTTCTCGTATTTGAATATATAACTTATCGTATCTTAAATTGTACTGAATCGCATTGGTTAGACTTCTCACAGGGTGTACGTGTCCCCGTGCATCGAAATGGTAGCACATAGCGATGATTCAATGCCTTTTTTTTACTATAGTGGTACTAACAATTGCAATCCGGCTATGATAGGCTAATTCTAGCAAAATGTTCGCAATGTGTTGGTTATCCTTTCAAAACAATATGCACTATTTTATTTATTTTTTTGCGCTCTAGTTCTGGAATTCGAAGTTTTCTCGTAAAACCATCATTTAGGTCATTAATAAGGCAGAAGAACCCGTGTAGATTTTGATTGAGAACATTGCCCGCGGTCAAAGTAGTGAACATGTTTAGTTAGGGATGACTTTATCTAGGGGCGTGATAGAGACAGTTCTTATTCTCCACGATTGCATCCATGGCACCAGCCTGACGACTTGACAGTCGTTTCCAACATGTGTAGCTTGACATAAAAATCACGTCAAGTGGCAATTCTAGGTGAATTGGTGAAATTAATGGCTTACAAAGGAAAACACTACGTGACTTTCGGTCGAAATACTTTTAATTGCTGGAATTGGTCGTTTTGTTAGCGCGGGTTCCTGACTAGACATAGGTATCATCATGCGGCTTATATAGTCGCCACGGCGATTTCGGTATCTTCCCGAGCAATGCCAATGAAAGCATTGTCTTTTTTTGGCGGATGCTTGTATTTGATGCTGTTATCGTTACATTGGCTGGTCATTCGATTTGAATGGAAGCAGTTCATTATCGTATAACGTTTGTTTCAAGAGTCTACCAATATGAGCAATCAGTAATGCCGGTGTTTTTCACGAACAGAGAACCGTATATGATCTATATATAAAAACCGTCCAGAGAAACGCGACTTTGTTTAAACGTTTTATTTTCGACCTGATGCCAAACGTCAAGAAGAAGCGAAATTTTGACAGTTCCGTCAGAATGTGAGAGAAAGCACTCCAGACGCATTGCCATTAAGCTGGGAGACTCGATACACGTTAAAACTGTCATTCTTGTCGAATTAGTTTACAGATACCTTCTGATTAATCTATTTTCCTTGTGCCCTTTGTCATGATTCCATCCATCCCCTTAAAACGCACCCGACTATTGAGATGATGTTCGGGTGTTCACGCACTGATATTGACGCTCGGATTCCTCGTTTAAGAGACTGGTACACTGATATTTGTTTTCACATTTATTCTGAATATCCCCAGCCACTGGTGTGATAGACAATGCGTAGCTAAACATCCAGTTAATATAACTATGATTGTATACATCAGCTCATTACAATACATGTTATACTACTAGAGTATAACAATTTCGACACGCGTATTAAATATATAAACAGAGATTTCTTTTATATCTGAAAAAATAGTTTATATATGCATATATATACATTTGTATTTAAGACACAATGACTTGTTAATCAGATTTTCAACTTTATCCGACTTGCTGAATAGTCTTCGTGCATTAATAAAATTGAGGTGAACGATATTACATAGCCCGTAGTTTGATTCTCAGGCAAGTCCAAATTTACATAGTATAGTTGTTAATTAACAGAGTTTTCCAGGCCCCAGAAAATTACTCATGAAAAAGCGAGCGTCAGGGTCCATTTTTCATTTGCTGTGATTGGCATCAAAATAAACAGATGATTTAGCTGCCCACACACGCCCCCCCCCCTCCTCTAGCCCACAGCTGGTATTTTCGGCGACGGTGAGTAACAATGATTTGACACATCGGCAAAACGCTGAATCATGTTCGTTTCAATTTCAACAACTTGTGGGGGTACGCACCAAAACATGATGTTTTACATGATGAGGGGAAATCGGTTACCTACATGTTAACTAGCGCCGGTTAATCATTAAACCATATTTTTTGCCAACATCATAATTTATAATATAGTCGTTACACAATCGTCGCATTAATACAGGCCAGGGTATAACGAATTCCGTATCGTATTCCCTCCGTAAAATGGAACCCGTTTCGAAAAAAATCACAGCCGCCGGGGAACTACTGCAGAAACCCAACACTGCTTTCAATTACATTTGCGGTTTAACTGTATGCTGGGCGTGTTTCGGCGGGGAAATATTTCGACAGACACGGAACGGTGGAATGATTGTAGCCGTTTTATATTGAGTTAGGCAACCCCTGCCATGTACTAATAACTCCGAATATTAGCCATGCTGACATTCTCGTGTATTTTATTTCTGTGTCGATTTAAGCCAGTTGTTATCTTAACCTCCCAATCTGAAGCAGGGAAACCTATCGCTACCTACTTTTTTTCAAACTCACTAAACCTTTAACACCACATGCACTTGTCCAAAATAATAATTTTACGCAACTCTCTGTTTAATTTTTAATTCGCCAAGCAATCGCCTCGCCGTTATACGGAAAGAAATCGTAAAAAAACAACATAGTATACCAGGACAATTGCAATTGGGTTTTTCTTATTATTAGACAAATAGTATGAAATTCGAAAAGTATCTTTTATCGCAGATAATACGATTTGTTGCCGTTTAATCGAGACTGATACATTTTAATTTACGCGACAGTGATCACTTAACTCAGTTTAACAGAACATACTGAACCGAACACCGTGCCTAGCAGTCAGTGGGCCGGCATCTCAGTGGCTGTTATTTCTGCATAATTGGCCGTAATTTGTCCAAACAAAAACAGACTTATGGAAGAAAGAAATGCATAAAATATAGTGAAACTCAATTGAATCAATGTCGGAGACGGTCATAAAAAAGTGGTAGGTATCACTGTCTGTCAATCTTCCAGTGTTTAGTCCGTTTCTTTTTACGAAGTAAATAAAACGTTGGCAGGAATTTATTCAAACTGGCAAAAAATTTGAAAACATGACCTGTGTATATAAATATACACGGCACTATGCCGAATAAATTACACTGTTGAAGTCTAGAAGAGGAAATTTTATAAACTTTGCTAGCGTCTTGATTGACTTGGGAGTGTGTTAGTTTAGTTTATTGAATGTTCAACGAGTATTTATTTGTCAAATTACTCTGGGTAGACTTCAGAAGACAAGAGTGTCTTCGAGTCGTGCAGTCGCGCTATAGACGTTGGTGGACGACGGCAAAACACAGGGGCTACTCGTAACCGCATCACTCGTGTGAGTATATTACGTAACCGTATTTTAAGCTTTTGAGTATATCAGTGATTACGAACACATACACGCACAAAACAGCTGTTTTCATATAGCAAACAGCTTGCAAGTTATATGTGTACTTTACCTTGGTGCTTTTTATGAGTTATGTTTTTAAACACGTTAGTTCGAAAATAACGACAATTTTTAACAGAATTTTACAATTAATTATTAATTAATTCGAATGATGTTTTACATGGATAGGGTACAATGGTAAGTGCTTACCTGTAATATGGTCGCTCGTGTCGGGATTACTTTGGTGCATATATTGCGCTTGTTCTGTTGCGGCGGCCATCAATTGGATAGGGGTAGGTGAGTTCGTTGGACTGCAGTCCATCTGTTGCTTGATGTAGCGTGGCGTGTGAGACCAAGCAGAATGCATGCCGTGATTTTCCATGTTGTTATGCGTGTATACCGTCGGTATAGTCGGCGATGTGTTGTTTGGAATCGCACCGTAGTCTCCGATGTCTCTATTCGCCAAAGAGCAGCTCGCCATATAGTTGACTCCGCCGCCGGACGTGTGATGTGTAGGTGTGGTGATATTGCCGCTGACGATCGGCGATGTAGCCATCATCCCCATTGCATCGGCCATTCCCTGAGAGCCGTTAATATTGTTCATTGTGCAACTCATGCCGGGAAACGTTGGCGAGGTTGCCGCGTTCTGGGGCCCAAGCATATCGAATGTTGCGCCGGGATACATTTGTGGATGACCGCCCATGTTGTTCAGCATACCGTACGGTTTTAAGGCCTGACACTTTCGCCGGAAACCTCTCGGCCTACGCCTGAAGGATCCTTCCTCGAACATGAACTCACTTGCTGGATCGATTGTCCAGTAGTGTCCCTTTCCAGGTCTGCCTAGTCCTTTGGGTAGCTTGATGAAGCACTCGTTTAGGGAAAGGTTGTGACGAACCGAATTCTTCCATCCTTGATAAGGTCCTCTGAAGAACGGAAATCGGTTCATGAGAAATTGATAAATTTCGCTTAAGGTCAGTCTCTTGGTGGGTGAGCTCTGGATCGCCATTACTATAAGGGCAATATACGAATAAGGCGGTTTCTCGTGGCGGCGGACTCCAGCGCTGCCTTTCTTTGGCGGAGTGGCTTTATCTGGATTCGCAGAAGGTGTTTCGGGTGTCTCTTGGCCGGTTTGTTGCTGTAATTGTTGGACATCTTGCCTCTGCTGGGTCTGCTGTGTCGGTGGTTGCGGCTGTATGAGTTGATGAACTTGGGTCTGCTGTGTTGCTGGCTGGTGGAGAAGCGGTGGCTTCACGTCAACATCGGTCCCGTTATTAGACATGACACCTTGCAAGATAGTCATGGGAACTACTCGAACACGCCAAACAGTTTTCTAACAACGATCAGAAAATAAAAGTAATGAACATATAGTTAGCCCAAATATACGTACGTACTGTACGTGGACGATGAACTTCAGTGTTGAGTATATGAATCGGACGGTCGAACTTCCTGGTGTTGACGGTTGACGTAAATATTTGACAGCGCAACTTCCTTCACTATATAACTGCGCGTCAGTTGAAACAAAACAACAAAATATCTCTATACATAAGACAGGACCAACAAGACTTGGACGAAACAGGCTGAACGAGGAGACAGGAGCACATATGACGATGTTGACAGTATGGAAACTGAAACAGTACTGTAATAGTAGGGGTTGCCTGGGTGTAAATTGGTCACTCAATCTGAGAATGAGAACGAGTCTGTTGCGAGGTAGTGCTAAGCAACTGTCTGTTATCTCGACTAGCTTTGGACGGCGTGAACAAGTAGTGACCACCCCCTGTGCTCGAAGAGTCTGGCATTTTATTTCGAGGGGTGGGAGGGACGATTCGTGAAAGACAGTAATCTGTATTACGGTCCCCCGGATTAACATCATTATATAGTTCACTCGCTGCGTGTCCTTATTAGGGTCGCTTGAATCGATAAATATATAATGTTCACTCATTTCCTTTCATATCTTTTTTAATTCGTATGGGTTATTTTTTTTTGCCCGTTTCACTTTCTCCACCGGACGTTGAGCGACATCAAAAATCGTGAAAACTGAACACCCCTGTGTCTAGTAATGGAATCTCCCATTCATGTAACTTTTTTACCAGGCCGTAATTCGTCGGCAGGTGGATAGTGATAACAAAAACAATATTTTGAACTTTATTAAAATTACTGCCATGGTGCATATGACTTAGACTAATAGAATCATTTCCAGTCTAGTGACCAACTTTATCCAAGTGTTTATAATTATCGACTTTGGTGATATTGCCCTCACAGTTTAGTACAAGTACGGTATCCCACGTGAGAAGTGCGAACAAATTGTGTCATAATATGAAAACGGTTCTTATCTGAGGCAGATTTATCTTCCATCATTTTTTTTTCGCGCTACTCTTCTTTTTATCAAATCGCTATGCCCTCATCACTGAGAGGCCATTAAACGATGGAGTGGACCACCAACTCTGCAGTCGCTGTTTCAATCACGGAGCTCATTGACATGTTTTATGGGATGTAGCATGCTCGGTTAGAAAATGCTTCATGTGTGACGTCACGATCCTCAGTGTCCCTGATGTCGATACTATAGCGTGATAGGTCTGGACGTGTCACGTGATAAAAATGGCGAAAGTGAGAATGTTACCCAACAGAATCGCGCAAAATGAACGTCATATTTCTATTTTTTTATTTCCCCGTGCACGTTGAAGAGAATGATTTACGTGTATTGAGCGAGTGTTGCTTCACGCATACCACCGACTTATTCAGTCATTTTGATTTGTTTTAATGTGAATTAACATTGCACGCTTGAGATAAATAAATGATCGGGACGTAGTAGTGCCTTGAACCACATGAGAGAAAATGTTCCCTTTAAAATTTGAAACTTGAAGTTTGAAATTCTTTTCCAATGTGCAATGCTGCCTCGAGCCAATTATTCTTAAAACTCCTTTTACAGAAATCGCTATATATTTAATGACAACCTGATTCGAATGTTATGAATAACATGTGACTTCGTTAGTTTGCACCACACTGATACAAGCTAATCAGCGGCGGTGTCAGTCTTATTCAACACATTTACAACTTTTTAAACGGTAGTTGGAGACGCGTCACGCACGCATGTGTGGTGTACGTCCACGAGTAAACACAGCACTAGCGACGAGTTCTGTATCGAATGATGAAAACGTGTGATGCTGCCAACTGAATGCAATCTCAGAAGATGTGGAAGATGCGTGATAGCATATACACATCAATTAAAATATGTGAAGGGACAAGCGGGTTAAAGGTTATCGGCCGTGACTCAACAGTCATTGGTGTTCGTATTGTTCTGTGTAATTAGAGTTGGCGTTAATGTAGCCAGGCGGGGCACGTCAGAGAGAATTTCTACCACACACAGTCAAGGCTCGGTTTACGCTTCTAACGGTCTCCATTGGCTCGTATACGTATAGTTAAATTTTGTATATTTTTCTGAACCTATAAGTCAAAACGATATCAGCTCTCATTTACACACTGTGTACAGGGAGCCATCGGTCGGTGTTTCTATAGCGACGGCTTCTACTATCATACCCATCTTGTGGAACTTTAGTCGCGACGAATCTCGGACATTTCGCGCAAAAAATATACCAATTTTTGAAATTTCTGAAAGCGACAACAAGCCAAGCGTTCATAAAACGTCATAATTGGCGATAATCAGTAAATGTACACATCTGCTTGAGCTGCCAGAAACAAAGCCGCCAGCTCCATCTCTTATTTACCACGCAAAGAAAACAAGGAGGGTTCTTTGTGCGCCACCAGAGCGTGAAATTGGAAGCAGAAAACTTGACAGTTTCATATGCTGCTTTTTATTCTCTCTGTATTTGATTCACTATGATCGCGTACCTTCTAAAAAATGACGATGTTGGTGTTTGTGTGTTTTTTCAAATTAACTTACATAATACGATGCAGCATTAACCAACAAAGTCGATAAATTCCAGCTTGGTATTCCCTCCTGATATGGTGAACAATCTTCGAATCGAGCTCTCTCCTCCAATACCCCTGATTCTGTTTTTTTTCCGTACTGTACACGATGTAGATTCGACAATGAATTTAAATGCCACCACACAGCCAGTGACTGCATTCTCAAATAATGTACGAGATATTTCAACTGTCCTCGTATCATGTTGAAGTAAAGACGGTCGAATCGATTCACCAAATATTCCTACATCCGGGTATAAGTTTGTCGTCAGATTCAACCCAGTAAGATGAAATTAAATGCGTATCCAAAAATATCCCGATTACTGAAAATGGCTATTTTTATTTGATCTAATATAATTAAAATACTAGATTACCATTGTTCTTACTTAAAACTACTAGTATTTCACAGTTTGTCATTTTGCGGTGTCATCAAAGTGGAAGGGACGGTGGAACCCATACAACCGCGAGGCCTATGCCGGCAAGTTCCAAGAATTGTGTACGTTTTCCCCCATCATTTGCAACAGTTTACGTATATCATTAAACGAACTACCATTTCCTTTAACCAAATAAATTGTACAAAACGCAAGAAAACGTCCATGCAAAAAAATGTCAACGACGGCCTATGCGTTGAGCGTATATCACTAATTATGCAAAACAAAACTGTTTTTATTATTATTTTTAACAGTTTTTTGACAGCAATATCATCGATAATCGGTTAAAATATATACAATATGTCGTGGAATTTTTAAAAAAAAATATACACCCTAATGATTTGTTTATGTTCAATTTTTAGACTTCAACATTTTAATGGTTTATTCGTGAATAGTTCACCAATTTATTCGTCTGGACACTCACTGTGTTGAGTAAGCTTTCCGATAATTTGTTTCGGGTAATCTATTAAATACACAACCTTGTTTATTTTAGTGTCCTAATAGTTTACCTCCGTGGTGTTTTAGTGTCCCTCACCATGCTGGCTGCTGTCCGTATGGATTCCCCAGCTGACGGGTCGATACATATGGTCGTTGTGTAAACGTTTCTCAACAGCTTGAAGAGATTGCGACACCCCAAGTTCGTTATCTTATCAATATTCGGCTGCTTTGTTTCAATATCTTAATGGGTCACACGTTTGACTTTAACGTTCTGATCTAGCGTCAACTGCGAGACAGCCGGTGGTCGTCAGGGTCAGGTTACGTAACATCACGCCGCAACATGATTCCATCAAATGTAAAACGGTCCCTTGATCTAGTCTAGTATAGTTTCTGAGCTAGTTTTGAAATGACATTGACGTTGGAATTTCCGTCGAAATTTGTTATTTTAAATAGTATCAAACATTTGCAAAAACTGTTACAATGGAAAGTAAATTCCGTATAGTTCCCTAGCAACTTGAAGCTAGGAACATATACGTTATTTAAGCATGAGTTTAATGCTTGAAGTTTCCTTTCAGATATTACAAATGTTCAGCTACGAATGAATTTAACTAGGCTCAGTCCTAGATGCCATTGTCCTAAATGGACACCGGTAGTCTTAAACAACTTGTAGAACTTATTAAGATGTCGACGATAAAACACATTTTATTATGAACTGTCAAGCTTGACAAGACTGTATGCAATTAACAAAGCAGGGAAAATGTTACACATTTTAGAATCAGTAATAATAATAATAATAATAATAATAATAATAATAATAATAATAATAATAATAATAATAATAATAATAATAATAATAATTATAATGGTTTTATTAATGTGGATTTCTGCTTTATTATATGTGGGCAGAGTGTCCCATGTAAACTGGGCAAAGTGTATTTCATCTTTATGTTTTGTTTTTTATGTAAATTTATTGCATATTTTAGAATTGACTGCTATACGGCAACCGAGGTGGCTCACAACATGGCATTTTATAAAACCATTTTTACTATTCATTTTAATTTTTTAATTCCTTTTTAAACACCATTTTTGGTTCTGAAATCGATTTTTAAAACCCACTTTCGTTTCTGATATCTGTTTTCATTTTAAAAAACAATTGTTTAAATCCATTTTCATTTTCAAAATCCATTTTTAATTTCAAAATCCATTTTCGTTTTTTAAATCCATTTTCATTTTCAAAATCCATTTTCATTTTTAAAATCTGTTTTCATTTTCAAAATCCATTTTCATTTTTAAAATCCATTTTCTTTTTTTAAATCCATTTTCATTTTTAAAATCTGTTTTTGTTTTTACCTGACTAATCCGTTTTTATTTGAAAAATCCATTTTCACTCTTTTGTTGACATTTGAAGTATAGGTATATACGTATTTTTTCACGTTGAGGCAAATTTTCCACCAGAATTTACATAAAAATCGCTGTTGTTTCCCGCCTATCGCCTATTATTTTTTCACTAAGATTCTCACGTGTTTTGTATATCATTTCAACTTGACCTCTTATAGTGTGTTTTTTATTTCCACCAGTGATGTTTCCTTGGTAAGGCTTCTTTACGTAAGTTATTCTTCAGGCTATAACTTTATCCGTGGTTCCGCGGCGATTTTGGTCCATAAAGTGTTCTTGGCTTCATCGGTCGGCTTACACTTTGGCGTTGAATGCATTTGTGGTCAGGCTTGTCCACCGACGACGCTGTCTTGTTTACCGACAATACCCTACCCGGTACCAAAACGCAGCAAAACCACAGCTATAACTTATTCTAATCAACCTTGGAGCTCTCATTTTATCAGCTGTAACGTTGATACTCAGATTAGAAGAAGTTATAGCTGTGGGTCTGCTGTGTTATCGTACCGGATAAGGTACTGTCAGTATACAAGGCAGCGTCATCTGTGTATGTACAGGCATTCCACGCCACAGCGTAAGCCGACAGATGAAGCTAAGAACCCTCTATGGATCCAAAAACGCCGTGGAACCACGGCCAAATAGGTTATAGTCAATATCATGGAAACGCCACTGGTGTAAATAACAAAAATGCCAGAATCCGAGTTATAATTCCTAGTCACGCAGTATGAGGTCAGAGGGCGAGATCACAGGTCAAAGTGGAAATGAAAATGGATTTTGAAAACGAAAATGGATTTTAAAAATGAAAATGGAATTTGAAAATGAAAATGGATTTTAAAAATGAAAACGGATTCCAAAAATGAAAATGGATTTAAACAATTGGTTTTGAAAATAAAAACAGAAACCAGAAACGAAAGTGGGTTTTAAAAATCGATTCCATAACCGAAAATGGTGTTTAAAAAAGGATTATAATAAAATAAAAATGAGTTTTCAAAATGTAAATGAATTGTAAAAATGGTTTTATAAAATGCCACGTTGTGAGCCACCTCGGTTGCCGTACACAGCCCTTACCCCACTTATTCAATTAAGTACAGCTACATCAACTTACTACTAGTACAGGATTCCATTTTATATTTTATTTATTTTTAGTTGTTTTTTAATGATGGGGCTCGCCATTTGAATAAATAAATAGGAGCTGCATACATTACAAATCAAACTGAATGCGGCATTGTTATGTTGTTGTTTTTTTTCTACATTTATTCTGTTTTGTGTGACCATTTTTATCTTCTCGGAAGATTAATTGTTGATAAATATTATTATTATTATTTGTTTCTGTGAAACAATTAATTAGAAATTGAAATTAATAAATTAACTTTTAAGATTTCAACATGATTCCGAGAGTGGAAACAACTAGTTTGTAATGTTAATCCACTATTACTACTTCTCGTGATAGTTCTGTCAAACTAGTGGAGTGGAATCCCGTTCTACCACAGGCCACTACACTTGTACCTGGTAGCGCAACGTTGTTGTACCGTGTCATTCTACTGTGGTGGTTGACCCCCCCCCCCCCTCTCTCTCTCTCTCAGGCATCGAGTGCTTGGACAGAAATCATTCATGTCGTAACAAGTTCTGAGCAAATATTTGTAATTATCGCTCAACTTTGTACTGGTCATGAAATGACCTATAGAATATCAAACAAATGATAATCCAATCTCAGTGACTTGAAATAGCATTGTTTGTTATGCAATGTACTTGTGATCTATTCAAAAACCGATGAGGTTCATGCATGTTTCGAGCTGGGTATACTCTAGTAGTCCATACTTCAACCTATGTCGGTCGAAGAAAATGATATGGATACGACAACCATGGGGCTTTTACTTAGATGTCCTACACCTGGTTGGCATGTTTCAAGGTCACATTAATTAAAAACCCACCAGACGAGTGTACACGGAAAGTCGTTGCTATGGAAGCTGATAATCATGCTCCAATTTTGTTGTTTTACCGCAATGGAGATCTGGTCATAATGGATATGATTTGTTTTCGCCGCAATCAATTGATTGCCTTGACATTTCCGACAAGTTCCAACAAAGTTACCTTTTATGTTGAATCCTCGAATACCAGAGAATTATTCTGATTTATCTTGATGTGTTATTTTCAATAATGATACATGGAAATTCAGAATTATATCATTTTTTGATTGACCGTAACTGAGGCAGCCGTGTATACAGCAAAGTGCGTAATTATTTCATATCGAAAGTATTGTACATTTTATAGCGTGCATATATACATCGTTTTGTTATTTCTGTTGTCGTTGTTTCATCCTCACTAGAAATAAATACATGGTTATACTTATTTTTCGTGATAGATTGGATAACAGAAACTATCAATGTTTCCATCTACCCCGTCCGCGATAACCGTGTTCTCCAAATTGTGACGACAAAGTGTTATCGAAAGCTGGAAAGATACATTCATGATTTATTGTCCCAAAAGGTCGTGACTGTTTCTCCAACTAGGAATTAAGCTGACCACTGTTTATGACCACCGCACTGCAATTGAATGCCATTTCCCTTCGACCAATTTAGATTTCATTGCCCATAGAGAGTAATAGAGATTCAACTGTGTCTGATTTGACATGTGTAAATTTTATTGTATTAGAGGGATTTGTTTTCGAAATAACTTAAATTCAAGTTTAAGAAAACACAGATTTAATATAATCCACAGAACAACCCACATTATCATAACATTGAAATGCCCCGAATAACACTTATGTCGAACAAATTGAAACCGAAGTTTCTTTTTTTTTTTACTATTTCTCAACAATATGACCTTGTGGTCAACAGTCTATGATTCTACAACAAGCCTGCGTCCGATTTTGTTTTATTTATTGTTATTGCTGTCATTCTGTTGTCCATACATCATATTATTATAATTGCATATATCCGTGACGTCATCACAGATTCTCGCTTTGTTGATTGTGCTGTACATTCAAGAACCCGGTAATGTCGCTGCGTTCATTGAGCATTGAATTCATAACAAAACTGAAAACACACTTTCTTCCAACAATGAACATTATTTCATCATTATTGTGTATGAAATCAAAACACGTGGGGTTTTATGAATGTTTCTTGTACTCTCTAAAAGAATCATCTTTATTTTTCGCATATAATAAGTAAGAAATACACTGTATGGTTCCAGCTAGCATTGTCTCAGCGGCGTGGCGAGGCGACGATATTTATTTCTTATCAGACATTGAACAGCCTCGCTCAATATTGTAATGTGAAATATAACGAATTGACAGAAACATACAAGTGTTGTTGTTTTTTTCTTGAATCGAATAACTTTGTGTTCATCAGTATCGCACAACGCACTATGATCGGGACATCTGGGTTGGAATAATCATATTTAATCACGAGCTAAACAAAACGATGTTATCATGTTCGTACTAACATAAATGAAACTTTTTTTCTGGGACGACTCGCTGAAAAATAAGTTAATTTAACCGACGCACACAGACCATTGAGTTAGTGAAACTCAAGTAATTCATACACAACTCGAATTAATCGAGACAAGACATGACCCGATTCCTTTTTGGGCAGTCACACGAAAAGAAAAATAACCACGTCACAGATTTGATTTCTATTTTTCTTTTATTTTCCTTTCCGGCCGTATTCAGGGCAATTTCTGTGTTCTGTTGCTGGGTTAGTAACTCGTATAGCTTTCCCACCATCTCCAACCAAGCAACCAAAAAACCGCCGCCTTGTCTTCGTGCACTGACACGGAAAAAGTTGCCCACGATTCCAAAATCAGCCAAGTGAAAGAAAAATGCCCCCGAAAAAAAGTCGAGTATAGGGTTAAGATATTCAATTAATTCGGTTACTTAATTCAAGACGTATTCCCTCCGGGCAATGGTGATGGTGGTGGGGCGCGACCGATAAGACTGATCCCCGAATTAAGTGAATCAAGGACGCTCGATTTTGGACAGTCTCCCTGATTCGCTAAATTAGTAAAATTTTCTTTCGCCCTCAAATGAACGTACTCGACTTTCAGGCCTTGCACTCTTATCCGAAGGTATCCGAAGCTAGAAAAATTACGTGATAGGACATTTTCGAATGAATATGGTAATCCCAGATAAAATTTTTGATACTCAAAAATCACACCTAATTTCTGACGTTTCGTATCACCGGCTAACACGACCCGATTACAGTGTGAACCGGGAACGATATGAACTGGACGGTTGTGTACGGTACACCGTTTGTTTCCGTTTGGTAAACTCTCATCCGATGACAGATTCGCGGGAATACGTGCAACTAACCCTCATTGGCTTCAGTGACTTGTTGACTGTATCCCGAAGTGCTTTTTAGTTGCTGCATAACCCAAGGATTGGAACACGTGCACACACCCAATCTCCAGCATTCTCTGTATTGATTCTTGTGATGAAACGGGTCTCGACGCTCGCAATATTTGCAGTGGCTAATTTTACATAATACTGATCCCGGGGCTGTTTTCTTAATTCTTATCAATAAACAATAAATAAATAAATATATAAATAAATATCTGTATATATATAAAGTTCAATTTAATTGTTACATCAATCAGTCCGGAGGATGTGGTGACAGTTTTGACAAACAGTAAATCTACAATATCCTCTACACGCGTACTAAAGAGGAAAATGGATCTTTGTTGGTCAGAAATACAATTTATTCATCGCCCACGTCTCTCCTCGACAGTCTCGATGTCGCCGATACCAGAGTAGCAACGCTCCCCAAATATCTTAGAACGTAAAGGGATAATCAATTACCACATAAATTGGATTGATGTAGGGGAGTAAAGTTCAGGACCAACCTCGCTGTTTCCTCACAAAAATAAACACTCTGTGGAAAAGCGTGTTACAGTACGAATATCGGCCGTCGAAAACGAACCATCAGAACACATATCAAATGTTCACTATCTTCTAGCCCAAACGCGAACGCCATTGCAGATGTGTTCCCCGTTTTGCCAGTTTTTGTTCTTGAATTGGTGATATATGAAGACAATGTGGATGTGGAAATTACACACAAACTGTTTAATTTAAAATAATCAATTATCGAACAGTATTTACGCTTCAGTTATTTTTATAGATCACACCAAGTTACGCGGTATTTTTTTTAACTTTTTATAATTGCAACTGGAATACGTAATGGACTGCTAAGATTGTATGAAGAACCCAAAATACACTAACGACGTAGCCATTGGCGATGGGGTGTAGTACTGAAAGAGGGGTGTATTTGCGAATGACGGGGTGTAGTACGGCGAGATGATGTAGTCAGAAATTAGAAGATGTAGTCTGGGTATAATTCTGCAGGAAGGGTACATCCGGGTTGCGGGAATGCAGTCTATTGGTTAGATGAGAATGTGTTCACATACGCTGGAATGAAGGGATGTAATTCGACGATGTAATCCAGATTGAGGGGAATGTAGTCGAAAATGAGAGAATGTAGTTGGGGGAGGGGTGTCGTCTGGGTGAGGTTATGTGGTGCGGAATCTGGCAATGGTGTCTGAGATGAGGGGAATGTAGTCCAGAATGAGAGGATGTAGTCGGGAATGTCGTCCAGGACAACAGTCTTGGACAAGAGGATGAGGTCAGTGATGAGGGGTATGTAGTACAGAATGAAAGAATGTGCATGTAGTCCGGAAGAAGGTGTGTAGTTGTTTGGATGAAAAGGTACAATCTGGAGTGAGGGGTGAGCTCCAGAAAAAAACGATGTAGTCGCGGATGATGGTATGTCGTCATGGAATAGGGAAAATAGTTCGGGACAAAGGGTGTATAGTATGATGGGATGAGGTCCAGAATGATGGTATGTAGTAGTGAAACTGGGGTGTAGTTGTTCGGATGAGAGGGTATAGTCTGGGACGAAGAGAGGTACAGGAAAACATTAGGCTGATGTAATCTAATACGAGGGGGTGTTGTCCGAAATGAGGAGGTGTAGTCAGGAATTGGCAGTGAAGTTCGGTACTAGGGGATGTAGTCTTACATGAAGGGATGTAGCCCGTGACATGGGGAAGTGGATGGATACAAACATCGTATGGGAAGTTTTTGATAATATTGAGTTGAATGTCTATATAGGGAATTGTACTTGTATAGTTATGAACCTACATTTTATATTGTAATTGGCGATACCTTGAAACGTCACGGTTATTAGGGTCTGCAGTGAAACAAATTAATATTATTTTTTTGAATTATGCTGAGTCTAAGTGGTGAATTTTAATTATAAAACATGCAATAATTATATAGAAACAAATTAACAGGAGATTTCGTTCGCTATTAATTGTATTTTATCTTGTACTTTGTTGTTTTGCGCGTGGTTCGTTTCCATGGAAACATGTCTGTCCTATATGACATCGAATGTTACATGTTTTGTGATTTATCTTATTGTTTGTTGTTATTGTGATAAAAAACAATGTAATACAAAAAAAATCAAGTATGTCGGGCAACAAAAGTGTAATGTTGAACAGTTCCGATAAACGATTCACTAAAATCGAGGGGTCAACAACCGCGCGCGATGATCACGAGATGCATATCCTCAGGCTGTGTGTGCCACAATACATAAGGATGAAAACAACGTCTAATTTATTGAGAATTGTGACACATGAACAGGTGGCGGTCTACAAATTAGTAGTTTTACGACTAACTGCGACATCTGTAGCATGGAGGAATCATCAATGGTAAATAAATAAAAACTAATAAAATGGTGTTTTGAGTACTAATCCCGGGCCGGCAAATCCAAAATGTGGACAGTGGTTGTTGTAATGATATGGTCGGAAGTGTTAAAAAAAGGAGAATCTATTAAACTTTCAAAATGAGGTTGTTAAAAGTTCTCCAATCGCATAGCAAAACGTTCACTCAACCAACACGTGTGCTGTGCATTTCTTCTAATGTGCCGTTGCCTGGCAACCAACATCCGCACGCGAACCAAGTCTCTTGAGGATGGTCGTAGTTTATTAATTCACACATGAAATCAGTGAGACAAAAAAAAGAAGAGCATTGAATGCGCCCGAGCTGTTCACGGCCTTTCCCCGGTTGGAAGACTGGAGACACAGGAATCATGTCTGACTCCATCCCTATACTGATTTATGATTTCGAACACCAGGATAGCGATAAATTTCTACACATCGTGACCTCAGTGTGGTATGTTTCTTTTGGCATCGTGTGCGATGTAATCAGTCTTCGCCAACTCTACGGTTGACCAAATCAGAAACTGACTATATTCTCCCTGAGTATGTTTCAGTATATTAGTCGAACGAAGAACAGAGCTCCCAATAGTCGGAATTCAGTGTCTGGCGATTATTTTCCGCAATTTCTTTTTTTCAACCTAATATCAATCAACAATTTAAGATAACAAATAATATGTTATTTAAATAACGAACGTGTGCTTCTGCCAGGGCGCTGCTACCACAACACAACGACTCCACGGCGCAGCCACCTTAACGCACCTCCAATTAACAGCATACAGAAAGCTTCAAGAAAGAGAGGATATGTTCAAGTTGATATTTTTTTTATTTGAATAAATTACTCTCTGAATAGACCTCATTACTATTTTCCAATCCTGTATGTTGCTAACATCTAGCCTCCAAATGTATTTTGCAAATCTGACCCAACTGTTTAAATAATCATATTCACAATGGCAATATGGGAGTCAATATTGTCATCCATCACGTATTTGTGTTACAAGGTGTTGACGGAACAATGAATTCGTATAATGTAGTTAGTATGTGTAGTCTACATGTCCTTTCACCACAAGTTGCTAGCAATGTAAGATAAATTTGTATGTTTTCGTAGCGTAATGATTAAAAGAAACTAAAATAAATCTTTATAAACTTATTATCAACAAAATACTTGCAAAAATGACCGCCAATAATCGATGCACTTGTATGTGCGTATTTTCAGAATTGTTTAAATTGTTGACCGAAAAAGCTGTTTCACCAGTAATGGTGGGATTGCTCTCTGAGATTCGTATGGCCCGTTAAAACGTTGTTCCACCCCACCCCCTAAATATAATCCGCAACGTATATGTCGGCAACCCTAATACAATCGTAGGTCACAACGCAACTTTATCTAATAATTACTTTACAACAAACATTTCGACCGACACAATGAGGCGGATTTCTAGCCATTCCAAACCAACCATGACCTTTTTAACTCACAGTTGTGTCAAGTCTGCGATGGATTGGAAAAAGTTGTTATAATCTTACAACTTGAATGGAAAGGCGTTGGTGCTTGAACGAACCCTTGTTAACTCCGGTGAGAAAACAGGAAAAGAGAGAAAACTAATACGTCCGTGGCTTTTCAGTTTGAGCCCTGGAGGGTAGTCAAGCGCGAGGGGTTCCCGTGTATAGTTGCTCGTTCTTTGTATCGCTTCTCTCACTCTTTAGTCTGCGGTTGTTACGCATAATAGTCTCCGAGTACCAAATTAATTGTTTTCGTCCTCGGATGACGAAAACGAGATCAATTGTCCGCTGAGAAATACTTTGACGAATGGCAATAACTGTCACTGCTTGAATGCTACGTTGCGAATCCGAAATCATCGTACATCCACCAGTTGTAGCCCTGTAGTGGGGGGGGGGGGGAATTGAAATTATACTCCATCACAGCGGTCTAAAAGACATCACGTGTTTATGTTGGTTGGCCAACACTCCAAACGCTTGCGGACCCTTTTTAGGCTGCCTTTTGAAGTTGGAGAGTTGAGTAGTGTCGGTTAGTTTGTTGTATGTTCAGAGAGAATACACGATAACTGTTTATGGAAAATAACTCATTAAATAACATAAATAAATTAAATTTCTAGTCAGTGCAATTTTAGGGGGAGACTAATCAGTTTGTCAAAAAGTGCAGCCTACAATTCTAATAGATGAACTTTTCCGATGTTGCCAGTTGATGTAGATTCATTTTAGAGGCATTTGGAGTCTTAGTAGTGATTTTGGTTGAATTCTACAAATATTGGATCTGTATGATGACCCTGTGTGTGAGAAGTGTCCCTGTGTTTCAAGTTTCACATCGTTAGTCGTATGTGGAGAGACAACTTGCAGGGTGAGACGCGTTCGTTGGTTTTGACAGTTTTGGGACGCCGTATAAATTATTTCTCAAAATGTGTAACAACATTCATTGTGATTTTGGTTACTAGGATACCCAGTTTATTGCACGAAATTAACGTGTTAGTGGTGTTCACATTATATATTGCAATGATCCCATACTAAGACTACGACAATGTCAAAGTTTAAGGTATAATGTACATACACGAACGTTCTAAATGTTATTAAAACTACGTTCACTCTATTTTTGAGTTTCAGTGTTGCGTGTCTGAGTACGTAATCACGTCAGCCACGTCAGAGGTGTCATAATAACTATAATAATCCCTGAAATATAAAGTATAAGGACAGTTCTTGTCAGCTAAATGTTTGATTAGACCAAGGTTATGACAGTATGAAACAGAATACTACGTGCACCGCAAGACCAGAAACGAGTTGAGAAATAGTGTTCAACTGCCGACGTACACCATACGTGTTTATAGCTTTAGATATTTAACATAACTCTTGAAGGGTGGTGGTAGTTGATTTCATTGTCAATGTCACATTTCAATATGTGTATGTCTGAATCTTGTTCGTTGGATACTATGTGTAAAACATACAAACGCGTCGATGCGCATGCGCTAGGAATTAATGGTACGTACATACCCAAGCTTCGCGTTCTGCACGGCAGCTTTGCCTCTATGATTAAGACGTTATTTCGAAATAATTCTCGGAAATACATTTACATTTACATGTATATATATAATAATAATAATGCATTCTCAAAGTGAGACCTGTTGTATTGTCGCATAATAATAATACAACACCCAACCATTCATGTGACGTCGTTTAACCCGATCTGTCGGTTTATATCACATAAACATCATTCAGAAAAAGTTAGATATAGAATGTGTGTGTCAACCAACCAATCAGAAAAAAAGGTTGTGTAAACAGTGTGCACTCTATGAACTTTGGAACGGTACAATATTTTGTACAATAGAAACACGCCACCGACTTTCCGAACAGTTTGGCATGTCATTGACTTTAACACATTTTGAACAAATCAAAATGATTTCAATCCACACACTTATTGTCTGGGAAACACACGTTAATCAACCGCATGAATAAACATAGGCACAACATCGCCTTAGCCTGAACATCCTCGTATACAACAGTTACATATAGGCCAGTCAGCACTCCAGTTTGCTCTGCCATGAAAACCCACGCTGTTTAACGACAGGAAACTTCACGACATCCCCCCCCCCAAGTTTATGGCATTATCTGACATTCCATATTGTTTTACGACAATATTTCTTAAATATGGCGATGGTGAGTGTCCCATTCGTTATCGCGTTTACTGTACAGTGACACTCGAATATACACTGGTGAGTGGGTAGTGTGTAGTGTCCACGCGTTCTGGAATCCGATCAAACTGACTTCAACCCTGTTTTGTTTGTCAACAGATATTCCAATCTGGTTTATTTCTACTATTGAATATTATTTACTTTGATGTCATATGACATGACACTAGCAGATGTCAAATATTAATCTGATTGAAATATATCAGATCCAATAATTATGTTTTCAAAATAACAGGCGTCTCAGAGACTGTTACTTTAACAACCCTGCTAAATTGTACTTAAAACCCATGACATATACCTGTAATAATTTCCCGCTGAGTACTCCGACCCTTTCGAAGGATCGAAAACTTTCGTTTAAGGATTTCCTATGTTTTTCCAGGATGGTGAACAAATGTAGAAGTGTTCTCAGCAAATCATAATTGGAGTGATTTCTGTCTTGAGTAAAGTTACTAACCTTCACTAGTGGAACCATGCGTGTGACGTGATGTCAAATGTGTTATTGGAAGACAAGTGTTTTGAAAATTGCCAATATTCTATTCTATTTCCGTGTCATTCTCTTGAGATATAACCAAGTGATTCCACAACGTATGACGTCGATGTCGCCCAAATTGGGGTCCGCGTCATTAAATTTGAGTCCATTGCGGTCACATTGAATGAAACTTCTATATTTCAAAAAAATTAGGCACATTTCTTCCATCATAATGGACCCAACGAAATGGGGATTGGGGAATTGATGATGCGATATTCCTGTTTAGTATTTAATCGTACTGAATAGTAAACGTTATTCAGGTGGTTTATGTGTTTTTTTACTAATTATGAAGTAGGTTGCCCTCACAAATAAATATTTAATCTTTTTGTGTAAATATTATTCCAGATATAGTACATTATGGTCACGTGACACGATGGGAAACTACTAGTAACATTTTATAAATGATAGGCGATGTGAAAGGGTGAGTAATTCAGCACGTGTTAGTTTTCAGTTAATCAAATAATTAGAGACCTTTTTTAATCTTACAATTCACATTTCCTTTGGATTCAATATTTCGAATAATCTTGATTTTTTTTTCTTTTTGAAGATTTATGTATAAATATTGCATATACGAAACCCAATAAAGAGTAACATATTATTTCTTAAGTAGTTATGAATTATAGTTTGTAGAGTTGTACTAATAAAGAATTACGGCTAAACGTTTGAATAAAAGATATTTGCATACACCAAATGAACCACCGTTACCCAAATTGATGGATGTATGTAGCGAGTGACATAAAGATATATTTGAAGGTCCATTTTAGTCATTATTGCTAGTAGATGAAGCAGGGGGGAACAAATTGGTGAATATGACGACGTAGTCTGATACTAAAAACACCGCAAATGGTTAATTATGTATCACTATTATTTGAATTTATGTATGTCTTCAGACCCAACATTGACTAATCTAGTAATGCTGGAATATTTTCCTTCAAAATGGAATCTCTCGATAACTAATGGAGACGATGATTCGATAGAATTTGGCCGACGAACTCCGCGTGAAATTCCAGTGTCTTATTGGGAGTCTAGTTTCAGTTTGAAAATAAACAATCTTCCCAGGATCGTTTTATTTTTCATCGTCGCCATGACGACGCATCAAGACAGTGGATGTGGGAGAAAATGGATCACATCTCAGAACACATTGGACGATTGCACGTGTCCAATATGAACGGTATGAGTTGATGAGGTTTTCAAGGGAAGGAAATTTCAACACATTTTGTTTGGTATTTTCGCAGCATCAGATGATATATATAATTATTATTTAATAAACTATTCGTTAAGATATGTCAAACTATCCAGCTATTTAACGCCTCTTGTCTAATATATAATAAACACACTTTCATTTGTACTGCTGTATAAATATATTTGCTGCTTGCCTGGTGCGTTATACAGTCAGATGTAATACTGCATTATCAAGTGGAAGACAAAATACCACGATACGCGAATAACGATCCAAATGTGTTGGAGAACGTGTCTATCAGAAATAAAGAGGAAAACTAACACAGTAATTGATTATTATCTGATGTTTCATTTCAACACGCATATTATTATGATATTTATTGCGATATATTGCTCTAGTTGTGTGCGCTCTCTCCCGTTTATGTTTAAATCCCAGCTAAACAATTCAATGTAAACGCCCATGTATAGGTATACATATATACATGGGCTTACACTCTAGTGTGTACTCATTTGTTATGTCAGGTTGGCTTTTTTATAATTCGAGCGTTCGTTGTAGTTGTATAAATTTCATTTGGCTTATAGGAGTTATTATTTTCCTTAGGTTCTGCTAAGAGTATAACATACTAAACCACCATGGAGTTTGAATAAAACCCCCAGATATTTAATCGACAGAACAGCGCAGAATCGTCACTCAGTGGTGGATACCACACACTGAATTCCGAGGATCTGGGGACCCGCTAAAATGTACAACGTTACTCGTATACGTCGATGAAAGGGGTAAAGAGGCCTCGATGAATCACAGGTTATGTCGATAATGTATACAATATCCCAAATCAACTGTTCCAATTCCCCTGCATTTCGTATGCTGTCAAACATGCATTCCCTCCCCTCCCCCTCTCAGTATTCTTCGTCATTAATGCAAATAATAAATGTACAATAATAATAATAATTATTAAAAATACCCCAAAACATTCACTTCAAGGTGGTCGACAAATAAAACGCATGCATGTGTATTCCATCCCATCAAACCATGAACCCTAGTATTTAAAAAAAACTGCAAAATCCGAAACGCTTTACATGGAATAAAAATATATTTTAACAATTTCACTCAAAGTTCATTTTAAATGACTAATGTTAATGATATCGGCAGAAATGTTGCCTCACGCCCCTTATTTGGCATTCATTTATGCAAATCACACATACCAAAAAGAGTTTTTTTTTTTGTCTGCTAATTACCCAGCGCAGCCATCAGTGTTAAAAGCTATACAAGCACTGTGCAACCACCGCACACGTCGTTCTCTGTGTTTCAGTCGTCCGTCTCACGCAAAATCTCCTGTCACGAAAGGTAACTGACAAGTCAAACCAAACTGCCCTGCAGTGATCGGTCTTGTTGTATGCGGGTGAGCGTCGCATGTATACAGAGAGCTTCAAGTTCAACCCGCAGGGCTAAACAATCTCCGGCATTTTAAAAATAATACGTCAATAAACGGTTAAAAGCAACTGAATGGAATTTAATCTTAATCCAAACACTCTTGGAATATCAAAATCGTCGATTGTAAATTTATAAAATAATGCCTTCAGTCATTTGAGTAACCATGCAACTAATTTCGTGTACCAACTTCAGGAAACTTCGCTTGTTGCTGATATTGGACGAATAAAACGATCCAGATTTAAGATCGTACCCTGGAAGCTGATGTTTATTGTTTTATTTTCGCTATATTAATTCATTCATGTCATTGCACAGTATGATTCATTAATGCGTACGATCCAGTTTCCAGTAATCGCTTAGATTGTGCCGTGTGTGGTGCACACGTGAATTTACGTGATAATTACGACGTGACGAAACCGACAAAACATTTCATCAAAGTTTTATCGCATAAAACAAATTATCGAAAGTAATATTAAACTCAAATTTAAATAACAATAATTATAATAAATTAACATGTAATTTTCTTATTTGTCTCTTTCGCTGATCGTGTCAACTTTAATTAAATTGTTCTATTTCGAAATTAAGTCACGCTTTAAGACTAATTGCTGTCCTTTCAACAAAGTGAATCAAAATCTCCAAACAGCCCCTGTTTGGTCTTTCATTGATATCAGAGAAATTTCTAGAAAAGCAGAAAAAGTACACAGGCATTTTGGATTTTTTTCAACAAAAGTGTGAAGTACTCTTCTATTTTCGCCCGTAAAGATGCTGTGTTAAAACTATCAATATTTCATGCATTCGATAAGTAGAAAACACGGATACCGAACTTGATGCAGTTCTTTTTGCTGAACACGCATTTGAATACCCGTATCACGTTGGCTGAGGATAATTGGTGTACAATGGAATAAACAATCATACGTAAATACTTGTTATTTAGATAATATATCGTGTTGAAAACTTTTATCTGTATTTATGGCGTAAAGATGAGGAATAGCCGCAACTAGAATTAAAATTGAAACTTGACGACTTGTATCGTGGCGTGGCGAGGGTGGTGTGCCCAATCCGTGGGTATACACTAAACAAATCACTGGCTATGAGCTGTCAGAATGTTAATGGCTAACGTATGTGTTACTTCATACGCATCATGCCCAGTCGCTAGCGCCGAGTTACACATACTAACGGTCTTGAGGTGAAAACACATTAAGCCGTTGCCGGCACTGTCCATGGACCACCTGCGTTGAGCGAACTCACAGTTTAAACTGCAAAGTACTTTCCATTTTTTTTTTTCAAGTAAACCCGTATTAGCGACCGAGTATTCGATTTCTGTATTCATCCCAAATTTCCTCCCGGTGCCTAAACTACTTGAGATAACTCCCTCCACGCTGTGCAATGTTTTCTCCAAATCTGCGAAAATGACAGTTTTCCGTATAAACATCTTGAATAGGACTCGACCCTCCCGTTCCCCATTCCTCCATGATGACAATGCTTCTTCTAAATCTAATTGTAGGTTGAAGAGGAATGAATAAAGTTTCACCATCTCACCGGGAAGTCCTAATGCCTACCAATGTCGGTAATGAAATAATAATATTTGGATACTGTGACACTGATTTGGTCACGTGAGCTTTGACTGATTCCCAATTCATTGAAAATGCGCTCATTGTTTTTGTAAGAGTATCAGTCGGCGATAAATATGAGAATGTCTCCTGCACGGCTGTATACCGGACTCTTCTCCCCGCAGTGTGAGATTAGCTGTATTTGTTGTTCAGTTTGTATTTAAATTCATAGTTACATCGGGCTTATCCGTTATAATTTCGTTCGTGTAAGAGTTAGCGTTGTTTGTTGAAAATACAAACTAAAGATTTAGAGATTTAGAGAGTTTCTTTAAGAGCAGTAAAGAAAAGTGAGTACTATTATATTAAGTTTGAAGAAATAGTTACTCGAATGGGTTAAGAGTATGGGTGTACCACTGCCAGTTAGAAATCCGTTGTTGTATTTTGAAATAAATCGACACAAACACATTTCTATAGAACCTAACAGCTCCTTCAATTCAACGAAACATATCTATTTTTCTAGATGGAATTTTCCGAATCTGAAATTTGTATTACTCGTATCGCAAGCTTACGTATGTGTATTTGTTACCATGGATCACACTCAATTTATAGCCTAACCATGAACAATGGTTACTGCCTATGGCAATGGTTTCGAGAGAGAGAGGAAGAAAGAAAAACATAGTATTCCTAGGTGTTAAGAATCTAATTTATTACAAATGATGATCTAAAAATCGTTCCCGGGGTGTTAAAACAAATAAGATACAAACAAACAAACAAACAAATCAAAGTTTAAAATCGCCTTATTTTGCTTTAAATATTCTATTCTATTCTATTCTATTCTATTCTATTCTATTCTATTCTATTCTATTCTATTCTATTCTATTCTATTCTATTCACAAACACACGACGAATTGAATCCCCGAGATGTTCTGAGATTTAGTATAAATCTCTAGAATACTGTGATTTATAGATACCTACCTAGTAAGAAATAATCTTAGTACACATACACACATAAAATGACCGAAAATACCATAAAAACTTATATTAGCATATCTGTTAATTTTTTTTTCTAAACGCAGTACTCCACATTTTACACATGCCAAGATAACTTAAATCGGCAGCGCTGTCTACACAATTTCCAAACCACTTCGTACTGCCACGGTAAAAATAATGAAAAAAAAGTACAGACAAATTATTGACTCCCACACAAACTGGTGAGCCGAACTAAATCATGTTGATGTTTTGGGTAAACGTGCTTAATCTGCATTTACCAAATGTCGAAAAAAAAACGTCTCTATACTGATTTTGTCACGGTGGTATCTTTAATTGTAACTGGCACCCTGTCACCCAATTTTCAGTGACCTGAACATGACCTTTAACTCAGTTAAAACTATGAAGACTATTTCGTGTTGTTATTACAGTACCACTTTCTCTGTCATTAAGCAGCCATTAGCTGGTTGCGGTCGGGACAAAAAACGTCATCACTGGTTTCGCTGAGGCTTCATTAGTTACCAAGTTCAAAACCCGATGATTGACACACGCCAAACACCGCGGACATTCTGCTAATTGGTTCAATTAAAAACAACAGCAATCGGGAGGTCCTGGACAGTCGTACCCTTATTCGAGACATATATTGTATTCGTATCGGGGGTTATGTTATCCTGGAATGGGCAAGAAGTGATGATAATGTGAAACTAGTCCACCTAACTGTCTAATGTTTACTTAATACGTTTTCAACTAGAGAGCGTTTTCATCCCCGCTGAAAATATCAAATTCTCATCGCAGGTCGCTGTTTTCCAACCCCGTCCACCTGCTTCGCGACTTTTAACCACGTTCCGAGCATAGAGCAAGTAGGTGGTCCTGTGCAGGGGTCCACGCTTGCCACGTGTACCGCCCGGCAACTGACTCCGCTATTATTGACAGTACGCTAGCCAGCTGTTGTGCTAAAAGGTGTTGATATGCTATCTCCATTCTGATTGCATCTAAGTAGTTTTCTTTCTTTCCACTTTTTGCAGGCCCAGTCCGGAGGGGAGTGAATCAATCCCGGGGATATCAGTCACATTTATATATCTACTATTGGAATACCCCGAAACTGGATATTATTATTATCTTAGAACCATGTATCATGCATAAATGCCTTTCGACATCCACATTATGTTCTGTGCCGCGAGAGTAAACATTGATCATGGGCGGGCTAACGAGTGGCGAATCATATGGGTAAAAATGAACAGCGCCGCCATTAAAAACAGAAGGGTTTAGTTTCTTTAGAAGAATGCAAAAGAGGGCGTTGTGTTGAGCCAGGCATCGTTCCTGTGAGAGTAACGATGTATTTGTAATTCAGTCCATCTTACGTACTTAGGTACTTAGCCAAATGATTCTCTGTGTATAGACCAAAGTGATTATGGTAGGTGTAATATATTCAGATGGTGATAATACAAGTCATGGCATCTAAATTTTAACATATAGAATATATAATAATAATTTTAATATAATATACATTTGTAAAAAAAAAAAACATAATTTTAATGGTAATGGTGTATATTGGTATAAATAAATAAATAAAATATATACTGGAATGTGTGGAGTGTATACTCGTAAGGTAAAGTGTTTACTGGTGTGGTATGATGTATACTAGTATGGTAGGGATGTATATTGGTATTCTATTTTATCACAGCTACCATATACATCATTCACACCACAAAATAACAACACTTATATTTGAAGCATGCAATATTTTATTTTATCTATTATAACAAGTTTCACCTTACTCAATAACATACATACATTGTTTGCTGAAAAAAATGTGAAATACACAGTAAATGTTATTTTCAGCCACCGATACTCTTTAGTAACCGTGTTTCTGCAGTGTGAACCACTCAATTTATCGAGACTAACATTTTTGAAATGAATTGAGAAATTCTCAAACGCAAGCTATTTGATCAATCTCAAGATAAAAATGCTAGAGTGCCGTGAAAGTGACTGACTTTACTTTCACACCAAAGTACACCTTCTATTCACAAGTCACACAGCTTTAGATCGTTTTTGGTGAGCATCGGCGTGGAACGCGCAGAAATGCTCACAGCGTAGAAAGCGCCGCAGCGACCCCGGCTGCGACGGCTTTGCCGTACATTTTTGCTTCATATAAAAATACCCTAAACATCAAAATAGAGTATATTACTTAATATCAATTCTGGCACGTTCGCTGTCTATTTCGTATTGATATAGTTCCTTCAAAACCTTGAAAGCAACCCCGAAAACTACAGTGGCCGGGGCAGCACCAGTGCAGCGAACGACAATTTGTTATGCGCAGTATCGTTGCGTAGTAGTTTCAGTGACGTAATCCATGTGATATACCCATGTAATATCCCATGTAATATCCATTTTGATTCAATGTCATGTGACTGAGTCTCAACCAATCACAGCATGCGTAACAGCAGTGAGATGAGATATTGATGTATACTTGAATGGTCTTAAATCGTCTTAATAGTATGATATTGGTGTTTCCTTGAAATTCATTTGTATCAAATTTCAAGTTAACATTGCAATTTATCATTAAATATTTGTTTACAAAATTGTCAGTCGGATTGTTTAAATATTTTAAATATAAACTTTTCTCATGCTTCTGATCAGTTTGTTAAAAGTGCATTACTGTGCAGTGTGGCATTTAATAGGTAGAATATTTGCGTATGTTTAACATTTGCTTCAATACACCAATGGATTGAAATATAGTTCACAAGTACGTGAATGGCGGAACTATTTCAACTTGTCGATTAATCAGATAAAATTCATATTGGTAGTGCGCCCTCTTTTGTTACAATCATAATTTTGTCTTTTTGCTAGCTTCCACTTTTCATAGCAATCATTTTGATTGTCCAAACTTTAGCCCGAATTACCGAATCATCTGCAAAATGTAGACAGTTTATGCGTATTTTGAAAATTAAATTTCCACTATCTAGATATATTCTCATTTAACAATGAATTGACTATTGTTGGTATATTGCATGATATTTCCTTGCAGAGATTTGAATGAATAGCTTTGTATACTGGTATGGCTAGGGTGTATACTGGTATGGCGTGGGTGTATACTGGTATGGCGTGGGTGTATACTGGTATGGCGTGGGTGTATACTAGTATGGCTAGGGTGTGTACTGGTATGGCTAGGGTGTATACTGGTATGGATAGGGTTTATACTGGTATGGCTAGGGTGTATACCGGTATGGCTAGGGTGTGTACTGGTATGGCTAGGGTGTATACTGGTATGGATAGGGTTTATACTGGTATGGCTAGGGTGTATACCGGTATGGCTAGGGTGTATACTGGTATGGCCAGGGTGTATACTGGTATGGTAAGGGTGTATACTGGTATGGTAAGGGTGTATACTGGTATGGTAAGGGTGTATACTGGTATGGTGTGGGTGTATACTGGTATGGTAGCAGTGTATACTGGTATGGTAAGGGTGTATACTGGTATGGTGTGGGTGTATACTGGTATGGTAAGGGTGTATACTGGTATGGTAATGGTGTATACTGGTATGGTAAGGGTGTATACTTGTATGGTAAGGGTGTATACTGGTACGGTCAGGGTGTATACTGGTATGGTAAGGGTGTATACTGGTATGGTAGGGGTGCATACTGGTATGGTAAGGGTGTATACCGGTATGGTAGGGGTGTACACTGGTATGGTAAGGGTGTATACTAGTATGGTAAGGGTGTATACTGGTATGGTAAGGGTGCATACTAGTATGGTAAGGGTGTATACTGGTATGGTAAGGGTGTATACTGGTATGGTGTGGGTGTATACTGGTATGGTAGCAGTGTATACTGGTATGGTAAGGGTGTATACTGGTATGGTGTGGGTGTATACTGGTATGGTAAGGGTGTATACTGGTATGGTAAGGGTGTATACTAGTATGGTAAGGGTGTATTCTGGTATGGCGTGGGTGTATACTGGTATGGCGTGGGTGTGTACTGGTATGGTAAGGGTGTATACTGGTATGGATAGGGTGTATACTGGTATGGCTAGGGTGTATACTGGTATGGCTAGGGTGTATACTGGTATGGTAATGGTGTATACTGGTATGGTAATGGTGTATACTGGTATGGTAAGGGTGTATACTTGTATGGTAAGGGTGTATACTGGTACGGTAAGGGTGTATACTGGTATGATAAGGGTGTATACTGGTATGGTAGGGGTGCATACTGGTATGGTAAGGGTGTATACCGGTATGGTAGGGGTGTACACTGGTATGGTAAGGGTGTATACTAGTATGGTAAGGGTGTATACTGGTATGGTAAGGGTGTATACTAGTACGGTAAGGGTGTATACCGGTATGGTAAGGGTGTATACCGGTATGGTAAGGGTGTATACTGGTATGATAAGGGTGTATACTGGTATGGTAAGGGTGTATACTGGTATGGTAATGGTGTATACTAGTATGGTAGGGGTGTATACCGGTATGGTAGGGGTGTACACTGGTATGGTAAGGGTGCATACTGGTATGGTAAGGATGTATACTGGTATGGTAAGGGTGTATACTGGTATGGTAAGGGTGTATACCGGTATGGTAGCAGTGTATACCGGTATGGCTAGGGTGTGTACTGGTATGGCTAGGGTGTATACTGGTATGGATAGGGTTTATACTGGTATGGCTAGGGTGTATACCGGTATGGCTAGGGTGTATACTGGTATGGCCAGGGTGTATACTGGTATGGTAAGGGTGTATACTGGTATGGTAAGGGTGTATACTGGTATGGTGTGGGTGTATACTGGTATGGTAGCAGTGTATACTGGTATGGTAAGGGTGTATACTGGTATGGTGTGGGTGTATACTGGTATGGTAAGGGTGTATACTGGTATGGTAATGGTGTATACTGGTATGGTAAGGGTGTATACTTGTATGGTAAGGGTGTATACTGGTACGGTCAGGGTGTATACTGGTATGGTAAGGGTGTATACTGGTATGGTAGGGGTGCATACTGGTATGGTAAGGGTGTATACCGGTATGGTAGGGGTGTACACTGGTATGGTAAGGGTGTATACTAGTATGGTAAGGGTGTATACTGGTATGGTAAGGGTGTATACTAGTATGGTAAGGGTGTATACTGGTATGGTAAGGGTGTATACTGGTATGGTGTGGGTGTATACTGGTATGGTAGCAGTGTATACTGGTATGGTAAGGGTGTATACTGGTATGGTGTGGGTGTATACTGGTATGATAAGGGTGTATACTGGTATGGTAAGGGTGTATACTAGTATGGTAAGGGTGTATTCTGGTATGGCGTGGGTGTATACTGGTATGGCGTGGGTGTGTACTGGTATGGTAAGGGTATATACTGGTATGGATAGGGTGTATACTGGTATGGCTAGGGTGTATACTGGTATGGCTAGGGTGTATACTGGTATGGTAAGGGTGTATACTGGTATGGTAATGGTGTATACTGGTATGGTAAGGGTGTATACTTGTATGGTAAGGGTGTATACTGGTACGGTAAGGGTGTATACTGGTATGGTAAGGGTGTATACTGGTATGGTAGGGTGCATACTGGTATGGTAAGGGTGTATACCGGTATGGTAGGGGTGTACACTGGTATGGTAAGGGTGTATACTAGTATGGTAAGGGTGTATACTGGTATGGTAAGGGTGTATACTAGTACGGTAAGGGTGTATACCGGTATGGTAAGGGTGTATACCGGTATGGTAAGGGTGTATACTGGTATGATAAGGGTGTATACTGGTATGGTAAGGGTGTATACTGGTATGGTAATGGTGTATACTAGTATGGTAGGGGTGTATACCGGTATGGTAGGGGTGTACACTGGTATGGTAAGGGTGCATACTGGTATGGTAAGGATGTATACTGGTATGGTAAGTGTGTATACTGGTATGGTAAGGGTGTATACCTGTATGGTAGCAGTGTATACTGGTATGGTAAAGGTGTATACTGGTATGGATAGGGTGTATACTGGTATGGCTAGGGTGTATACTGGTATGGCTAGGGTGTATACTGGTATGGTAAGGGTGTATACTGGTATGGTAATGGTGTATACTGGTATGGTAAGGGTGTATACTGGTACGGTAAGGGTGTATACTGGTATGGTAAGGGTGTATACTGGTATGGTAGGGGTGTATACTGGTATGGTAAGGGTGTATACCGGTATGGTAAGGGTGTATACTAGTACGATCAGGGAGTATACTGGTACGGTAAGGGTGTAAGGTCAATTGTGTGTAATGGAAACCTGTTGTACAAGTACAATTGTACAAATAAATTAAGCAGATTTATTTTAGTTATTGGCGAACATTTCAAAATCTGCTTGGGTTAGTAAATTGCGGGAATTTGTATTAATAATGGGGTTGAGGGCGGGGGTTGCAACAACTTGCGAGAGTGTCCAACAGAAAGAAGTTGGTGGCGCTGTTTCATTTTCTGTGAATATAGTTGACCATGTGGCATAATGGGCGGCACATAAAGAGATGGCAACATAAAAAATAATACATTTATGAAATTCGAATTATTATTATTATGTTTAAGCGTTATATCACAGCATGACTTTTATAATAACTGCTATGACGCTTTGCGGTCAGCTGACAATGTTTATGTTAAACTAAACCAACCACGTGATGATCTGCTCTAATTAACCTAGTGTGTCCCCGTGCAATTTGTGCAGGTATTCTAGCCGCACGTCACAAATAATAATTTATAGCTTTTCTGTAGGTATCCGCTTTCGGGTGAATGTTTACATAGTCTTGCGCTCAGGTACCAGCTGATTTTTTCCTCCGTTCTGTGCTTATTTTTAAACATTGTGCAAATACAGGGGAGGTGTATCTAATTAATTGTGTGTGTGACAAACTAGGCGGTATCTTTACACTCGGGCGTGGTTGATAACACACGACTGAAAAGAAAACTGTTGATTAGCTGTAGCCGCGCGTATGGCGACGATTATTGTAAAATGGCCAATCATAACATTACTAAATCAACGAACACATACGGTAGTAGTTGTTTATAGTTCCTACCTCAATGGCTTGGCATACGATTTATGCTGACGCTTTTTTTTTGTCATTTTCTTTATGTTGGACATGCATTAGACAAATGTTTTTTGTGACATTCACAGAAATACTGAATTAGTCCCGTCACCTTTGTTTGTGTAGTCAAAGATGACGGCAGCGAATAATCAGGCTGGATGTTATTCTCCATACTTTATAACTTTAGTGTAATGTGTTCAGCGGCGAATACGATGTGAGATCTACTGGTATTATTATTCCTAGTGTTGGTTTACCTAATATACACGCGTAAACACCACTTTGTGACAATGGAAGGGGCGATCCTTGCCCGTCTTAAAATATGGATAGGATATTCTGTCTACAATTTTTCGTTTAATACTGTAATGTAAATAAAATCTGTGTAAAGTAAAATAAATTTGGAGAGAAACTAAAAAACAGTAAAACAATTAAGTGATACGTGTGTTATTTCTCGGCGCACTCATTATCTGATGCACGATTTTAATCAGCCAATTAATCCCATGTTACAATTAAACGGGGAGCTATATGATTCAGTGGAATTGAAATGTATGTAGGTTAGTGGCCTTGATTGCAGGGTTCATAGAGCGTAATGGAAGCGGATGCTCATTTCGTGGCCGGATCCAGAACCTACTAGTACGTCTGTTAGTGAGTGCCATGTGCACGAGTGTAAACCGATTAGCCATCTTATGTTTATGGGCTGAATTTAATTTTATTACAATTTTAACTAATTGTTCAAATAACCGACTAAGTAGAGTAATAACACTAATGCACTTGATATCAGACTGGTATGACGATTTTTTTTGGCTAAAATTACTAGATCAAGTTTGCAAAAAAAAATTCCACGTATGTCCACCTAATATATAACACTATTCCATTATCATGGTATCGCCACTAATCGGGAAAGAAAATGCGACAATACCCAATGTTTATCATATATTGCAAAGCACAATAAATCATATGTTTGATCTTTTGTTTAAATACAGTTATTTGAATTTCGATTCTGTGCATTCGCGTTTGTGTCTAGTAGGATTGACCTTTTAATGCGGCTTCTGTTAGATCGTCCGTTCTGGCAAATTGTATAAAATCATAGCCAGGCCTATGATATATACTGTGTTCTCAATGATATTATTCAGAGGCACACAAACACAATTACAGTGAACAAAGTTTTAACGTGTATGTATATTATATACCCAGTGATTTGCAAATACATATCGCAACTGACCTGCCGTTGTTTGAAGGACATCATTGTCAGCTGGTATACAAGTAGAGATAATGTAAAGTAGCACAATCAATTTGTGTCAATCACTGAATAATCTGGCGAATTGTGACAAATATTAATAGCTAACACCGTGTTGTGCATTAGGGATACGTCGTCCCAATGTCCAATTGAAATTATAACATTCCGTTATTGTAAACTAAACTATATTTGGCAGACGCAGTTATAAAATAGAAATGCGTTAAAAGGAAGAATTAATAATGCTGGTCGTGAATTTGTAATTATAGAAGGAGGGAACAATATACTTGGAACAAACTAAGAGACTTAGACACTGGTGTAAAAACACGCTGTCCCCAACAACAATTGTACTGAGAGACCCGTTGATTTATATATGGCCTTTCAATACACGATCATATGTGTAATTTGTCATCGGCGCCGATTCACAAATCAAAGGCCCATACACGCACGCATACTTCATTTTCGAGTTTCAACAAACTTCTTGAAAAAAAGAAATTGTTTAAATACAAATTACGTGAACATTGCAAAGGTTTATACGTATTGGCAAAGCTGTGCGTTGTACTGTGTGTGACATCTGCGGCTAGTAGTACTCCATGGTTTTTATCGCGGACAATTAATTATTAAATATTAATTTTACAAAGCATCGGACAAGTGTGACTGTATGCAATTTGCAGATATAGCACAGTGCCCGCTGTTGCAGCTGGGACTAATTGGTTTTATAGGCGGATTTATATATTGTACTCAATTTATATTAGAGACAATATAAATAGCAGTAAACCGCCCTATCACCCTGCACAACCAGTGTCGACCCGCTAATTGAGAGCCGCAAAGCCTGCTAAAAATGAAGGGTAATAAAGTCCGATTTTGCATCGTATTTGACGCTTTTAACTTTATAAAAAATGATTAATGCGAAAACCCCAAATTTTACCATTTTTTTGCTAATGTTCATTATACATTATTATTGTTTTTTCATTATTAAGTCGCTCTTTGATCATATTTATACTTTTATTTCATAATTACGACATTATATTATCATTAATTATTTGTTAATTCATATACTCTTACATCATTGTTATTTTATTTGACCATGATGTTTACATTATTGTTTTATTATATGAACTTTATTGCAAGTGTGTCTAATCATCATTACACCATGTGTAAATTGCTTTATTCTAATTACTTCCTTATGCCATTTTTAATTTTCATTGTTTGAACGTTATTATCATCATCAGTCTTTTTTTTTTAGATTTTTTCAAAAATATTCTATCATTAATAGGTAATTGTTCTGCCAAGTTTACTTTATCGATTGTTACGTCATATGTGTCATTTTTATACTCATTCCTTATCAATTATTTGGGCACTATTTCATCATTTCGTTCTTATTCTGTCATTATTTAAAAAAATATTTATTCATCATTTGTAGATTATTTGCACATTATTACGTCATTATTTGACTATTTCATTTTGTTTCAATACGCCATCGTGTTATTATTAGACCACTTTTACTTCATTTTAACATTTTTATATTATATGTTGGTAATTTGTATAGTTTTCAAAATTATTTGATTTTCACTGTGTTATTATTATTCGGGCACGTTTACATTATTTACAGAATATAACGTATTTATTTGAACATTTCACCTTGTTTCAACATGTTACTCGTCATTATTTGATCATTTTACACCTTTTTTGCTTTGTAATGTTATTATTTGATAAAGCTTACGCAGTTATTAGACTATTATCTGAACATGTTTTCACTGTTTTGTCATTATTATGTTATTATTTAGTAAAGGTTGCAATATTTGTATTTCATTATTGCAACATTTCCCAATGACTCCCCAGCACAATGTGAATTATTACACGCCCGATTTCGAGAGATATTCTTTTATTTTGGATAGAGTAAACATATTTATAATTTGAAATTTAGCGTTATGATATGACCGTTAAAGTAGTGAAATCGAAAAAATGTATGAACACTGATCAATTGAGTTGAATTGACAAGTGTGTTTCCACGAAGGGGCAACACGACTATGTTAGGGGGTATTTTAGTCTGTTTGAAATCTTTTTAAAATGGCGGCAAGCGGTAATGAGATCAGGACCGGGACGGCTATATTGCGGAAGCGTTCCAGGCATTACGAAATGCAACGAATATTTTAGAAAGAGTCGTTGCCGCGGATGGATCGACTGTCGCAACAGTCTCGGGTCGATAAACGGTCGGATATTCCAAAAACTATCCGTGATGAAATGCGAGCGAACTTCGGTAGACGACGAGAGAGACCCAGTGGCGCCTGCAATCCAAGAGCTGGACGGCGTTGCAGATGCCCGATCTGAACACCAGCGATGTTACAAATAGTCCCACATCGCATACATCGCTGACCTTAGCGAATAGTGATGAAACTTGGTCTCCAAACGATGCTACCAGAATAATACTCACGAAGGCTGGTTTGAGAGAGAAAGCTCTATGTGCCAGTCGGTATTAACGAGGTGGTTATTTTCCTGACCGAGTGTTTAAAAGGGGGTAAAAATATTTTAACAATAAGCTTTTCCTGAATGCGCAAACACTTGGCATGGAACTTTCAGCTCCGCTGTCGACTTTGTCGAGCGGAGATTATAATATAAGTGATTGTCCGTCGTTTGTGTCAACTTTTCACTTTTTCTACTTCTTCTTGAAAACTACAAGTCTTATTGCTTTAATACTTGGTGTATATGTACCTTGAACAGAACTTTCTCAGATTTGTTCATTTTCAAATGACGTCTTCAGTTCTTTAATTGAAATATGCATTGCTAACAGCGGAGCTATCTCAGTCGAGAGGCTGCTTGTTCTTCTTGGTGCCTAGCTTGCATATATTTTCATCAAGTCTTCAAATTTAACAAGCTCGTACGAACAAGTCCAGAGGGCAACATCCTGGAAAGACAAAATCCCGAGGCATTATCATCAGCTTTATCTCCGTACTGAACTAAACAAATTTTCTTTTGTGTGATTATTAAATTGCAATCACTTGCGCCCAGCCTCTCGTGAACGGTGAAAGTCAGATTACAAAATACAGTGTTCTTTTATAGAGTAGCCATGACTTTGAATTTATGAATACAAGCTTCAGTGAGTAGGTCAGATAAATTAAAACATATCGTCTGGATTACCCGTTTAACTGTAGCGTGTCAAAATGGAAACAAAAATATGTTCTACACGAAAGATTCGAACTACATAGGCTGATGGATAAAATACAACCCCCTAAATTTCCATCCATAAAACCCCCTGATCCCCCGCTATGTTTCATTTTCGCTCCGATATTATACAAACCACGTCGATTAGGCGTATATTGGAAAAAATATAGTTCTACACACACAAAATATAGAATTGCGCGTACAGCACCCTTTGGACATATCTGCATCGATGTCACGTTTCGTGCGGGCATGTACTACTACCA
Organism: Saccoglossus kowalevskii; assembly: GCF_978046115.1. Lineage (NCBI taxonomy): Eukaryota > Metazoa > Hemichordata > Enteropneusta > Harrimaniidae > Saccoglossus > Saccoglossus kowalevskii. Next base: position 22,756,831 of record NC_140646.1, on the reverse strand, counting down.
CTGACTGGTATCCGACTGTTGTAGCAGTGGCAGCGACTGTACACCGTGTAGTGAGACGGCGCGTCCTGCAATGCAGCACCTTCTTATAAAATACTCCATCCTCGCTTTCTGTCATTTTCAAACAGACTAGAACATAGTTATGTTGAGCCTTCGTGAAAAAAGCACTTGCCGATCAGTGTTCAAATGTTTCAATTTTCGCTATAACAGTTAAACGCTAAACTTAAAATGCAATCAAAAGCAAATCATAAATAATGTAAAAAGGGATTAGATAATGCTCTAACTACGTAAGCTTTATCGAACAATTCATTATAAAAGTAAAACATAAAAACGTAAGTGTAAAAATGGTCAAATAATAACAGGTAGGATGTTGAAACGTAAAAGTAAAATGTTTGAATAAAAACATTATAATCTGTAAATAGTGTAAACATGGTCAACTAATAACACAGTAAAAATGAAATAATTGTAACCATGAATAAATTACTAACATATGATATAAAAATGTTAAAATGATGCAAAAGTGACCTAAGTGTGATAAAATGATGAAATTGTACTTGTTGAATCAAGGTGAAATCTCGCCCCATGAAATTTAAAGCGTTCGTTTGTTAACACACCGTTACTGAGTTCAATCGACACGGACATGTCGGTATTTACTGCGAGAGGGCGTTGTGCAACATGTGCAGTGGACAGCTACATCGACCATTCACTAGAAGGCGTGGTGTCGGTCTTCTGTACTATATCTAAATGAGGGGGAGGTAATGAACGGAACCATCTTCAAACGGAACGATCTTAATATACAACACAGTTATTTTTGTCATTAAGGCGGGCGTAGTTTCAAAATTAGTTAATATATATCGATGCCGCTAATTGTAGTCGATGCTACATATTCTTTCAACGCCGCTAGATTTATAATTGATACAACAACACTTCCAAACGATAGTCCACTCAAAGGCGTTAAAATCACATTTGATGTCGCTAAATATCTTGCATACAGTTAGGGGGTCTTCAATGTGTGACCCGGAAAAACTAATGACACGTGGTCAGAGTCGCGAACAGGCTTGCCTGACTAGATGCGGTGATACAGCACGAGGTCCGGGCACGAGGTCCACTCATCGGTCCAACAATCAATGATCTGACAACCACTGACTTTTCGGTTACGCGTTTTGCAGAAGGCAGATATATGATGCTCATGTTTTATAACATATCGATCGACCATGAAGGTTACCTCCACAGAACTTTATAACAAAGCATATGTATATCCTATGGTATATTTATTTTCGTTAATAATAACTTGTGCGTATGTCAAGCAAGGGCTATTCAGGATATTTATTCGATGGAATGCCAAAGAATCACATATTATCTATGCCGTAAATTATATCGTGTTCACGACAAAATATGACAACGTTCCTTTGTAGTACATTAGGTGTAACGAGTCTCTTAAACTGAAGAAATACATATACATGTACATATACCAAAATAAAAATTGTATTATACCAACTATGCCCAAATAAGACGTTCCGATTGGTCGAGGGCAAGTTTTTAGTTATGCAATCCGTGGTAACGTGGTAACCCCGTGGTAACCTCGCAACGCCAAAATACGGATGCGAATTTGTTTCATTTGTACATGTTTTTGATGCTTTAAAATCATTTCTATGTATGAGAATTACATTTTATAAAATATAGTTGGTATAATGGCAATAAACCACCGCCGAAGTCAAATCTACCACTTATACGTAATTCACTCACGCCCGTAGCTTCATTATGCCTGATATGTCGTGAACAGTGCAAAATCTCGTGGTATACCTGCCCTTTGGTGGTGGTTTATTGCTTCAACATGTATTTACCACGCGAACCAGTTATTAGTAGGTAAAATGAGATATAAAGACGTGAGTTCATTGCTCACCTGTACTCTAACTGGTCCTGATTTTGAAAAATCAATTGCTGTAATATTGAGCTAATGAGTACCAATTGCCATAAGAAACAACACTTAAAGAACGCAAAATCTGGACAAATCGGGCCCGCTTTCTGACTATTTTGACAACTACGCTCATAGTGTGTATGCATGGTAATGTGACAAGGTAAAAAAACGACTACTGACATCGAATTTCTCAGATCAAGAACACAATGCTGGCCTTAGAACTTAGAGTTTCCATTCGAACCCAAATAGGTCTTCCCGTCTAGTACCATAAGTTCAAGTTTTGAATTGGCTTTAAATATATGAAGGTCGCAAGTCAGTCACGGTCTCTAAAATTGACACGCGTGTTGACATTATATCTAGATGGCGGGCGAGCATTACGGTCTGGGGCAATCGGTCAGAGAATACTAGTACCCCGCGTGTACAAAGAGTTAGACACATACAGTGTTGTAATATCAGTCTCCTGCACAAGGGAGTCGAGTACTATTGTGTCGTAGATTGGGTCTCCCTAAACAGGCACATACTATTTTTTGTCAAAACATTGTTTTCTGGCAAATTTGTTTTCCAAAATCGACGCGACTGGCTTTCTGAAATTGTCATTGAATTAAAAATGCCATTTTCATAGCCAATCGGGGGACATTGGGGCATCATTCAAGACGTCATGAATCTAACAATTATACAATAAACTAAGCTCGACGTGATGGAGTTGATTTTGTTTTATTCACCAATTCAATGTGTAAATGAATATTTGAATTTACTGAAAATTTCTATCTGCGTAACTATTATATTGTTTCATAGTTTTTTTAATTTTGTTATCTGCGTAACTCTTAGTTTTTTTAAATTTTGTTGATATTATTCAGAAAAAAGGTGACGTGTTTCCGAACATAAATTATTACGTCCTGGGCATATCCTATGAACAAGGTCGATTTCTTGTCACTATAATTGCAGTGCATATAGTAAGCCTGGTTTTATTTTGATAGTCAGACCACTGAGCGGGCCCGTGCTGCAGACGTCTAGTCATGCAGTTCTGTACTCGATTCCGACCATGTGCCATTAGTTCTTCCGGGTCACATTTGAAACCCCCTAACTGCATGCATGAAGGTACTAACGGTACCTTCCATGCTGTATGCAAGACATTTAGTAGTAGCATTAAATGTTATTTTAACGCCTTCGAAAGCAATGTCGTTCAGTAGCATTGATTGAAAAGTTTTGTCGCATTGAGTATAAAATGTAGATGCATCAGCAGAATGTTTTGCGACATTGATCACGATTTCGCGGGATAGAAATAACGTTTTGCGGCATCAATTATCATTTAGCGGTATCGATGTATTTTAGCCAATTTTGAAACACTTGAACCATCATCATGGGTCGTGTAACCGAATGGCTCAATAATCATGATAACACTTCCAAACATAAAATACGGTCGAGCATCAAACACATTTTTGAAATGTACGGGATCCTAATAATTACGTTATTCTTTAGAATTCGGGTGTTTATCCTACCAGTGACCCCAAGGCAATGTATTATGGGTATGAACGCCCTACATTTTTTGTCTAAACTTTGCTGGGCGGATTTGACAGGACTATCGAAAGTATACGCAGCCAAAATGTAAACATTATTATCACAAACGCTCACGTGAACGCCTCTTGATAAAAAATATAGGTTGATCATCAAGATAAGAATGTGACGTAGAGTTGGCATTTCGCTTACTTAGTGACATTAGTGCCATCGTTATATTGGTTCCAAGGCCACATAAGTCTAACTTTCTGTTTCGTATAATATGTACACAACATTTCATAATCAACTGTTATACAACATTCGCACTTTTTTTTATGTAACACTCCCCAGATTTTACTACAGAGCACGACCAACAAGTGTTTACAAATTGGTACGCACCATGGTTGCAGTCGAAAAGGTTGTTGTGTCGAGACAACTGTTAAAAGCACCAAACGTCAATTTTACTGAAGGTGGCCAAAGTCCGCATTTTTAGTACTAGGTTATTTATAAACCAAATGTGTAAGTCGATTACTCTCTCCTTTAATGTCATTTAAAGAATTAATTTATGTGTCTTCAAGATAAAAAAAATACTCTGTCGTGTCACATATAAGAAGGGGCGGAACAACGCACAATTGTTTTCTCAAATTATTAAACAAGACGTCTGGTAATGCGTAGTATTTGTTCATATACTAGCGAGAGTAACGGCGGTGGTTATCCTACGCATCTTGTTACGAAGCTAAAAAAGGCGGCATGCTTACATGGGTTTTCAAACAGTATGCCTTGTAATAACGCGAGAGTTTGAATTTGAGTTGTTTAAGAAATGATTACAATAATTCTGATATTATATATAAATTTGTAGATCTATTCAAACTTGTATTTGAAAGTCGTAGTATTCACGACATTGCCACATACGCAAGATTCCACAGCCAAGTAGAAGCAACTGTAATCCCCTTGTAATATGGTGGTAGTCGACCCTAAAAACTCCCATAACAGTAGGCGGATGAGAAAGCAATGATAATCTGTAACCAACTGTTGCAACTTGTCATAACCTGTTATCGATCGGCGTGCTCGGCGAAAAATTAGGAGCTTCATGATTTTTTGTTTATTACACAGTCTTACGCCAAGCAACACACTCGAGGGCATGTTATATTCTTCACCCCCACCCTCGTCAAAATATTAGTAAAAACACTCATATTACATTGTCATACAGTTTACGCTTCGCTCATCGTGAAAACCTCGCACGTCCAATCATATTTACCCGTGCCCCGAAGGGTTAGACATCTTAGGAGCCAATTTAAACTAAACAAAATAAACTCTCGCCGTTGCCTAGGCAACGGTGATCCATCACCCAGCCTATCAAATAGTCGGGACGGAATTCGATAAAGCCGTGAAAGCGGAATTCTCTCAGTGACCACTTCATCTTGACAGTCGAGGATCCGACAAAGAGAACGAAATCCGAAATTGGGCAACACCATCCATTGTGACTCATGATACCGGGTACTTTACAGTTATTCTGTCTGATTTAGGTTGTATTTATAAATAAACGTTTAAGCATGACAGAGCGTGTAAACTTTGCTTGTTTTTTCTTCTCCATTCAACCTTTCATAAGGAAATTCCGACAGTCTAGCGAAGTTGCTGGGATTAGAGATAACTCGATCTCAGGTAGACACCACAGAAAGAATGTGACTTTGAAAACTGATACTATGTAAACCTGTTGGATGGAAAGTTATCTGTATTCACACCTGTGGCAGTTCTGCAGCTTAGGCGACTTTTTTGTCTGAGCTCCGATAAAGAAAGTTTGGTGATAAAAAAAACAGAACCATCCATCACTTGCATGTCACCTTGTTAATGCTTTAAATAAAAATACATGCCAGGTGAAACGTTTGCCGTACAAAGCATTGGAAGGTCTTTACGGCGCCGAGACTATGCACACATACGATGAGAGAGAAACAGTGTTCTGGGCATATTGCGTATTTAAGGTATATTAGATAGCACCGGGGTGCTATAATCGTAGGCAGTAAAGCCATGCTTATTGTTCTAATGTTAACCCCGAATTTAAGTTTTTCAACTCAGATTCTGTAGAAAGCCATCCATTCATACGCCCTCTGTCGCTGAGCAAGGGGGCGATTCGCGTAACACCGGTGGGTTAAAACTTCTCCGTATTTTTAGTTGTCAAAATGGTGCATGCATAGAAGTGGGGACTTGGTAACTTGAATTTTCTCACATTTGGGGGGAGGGGGATAGATACACAAATTACGAATATATAATATTTAGTGGAACGTACATAGAAATCGCGAGTTCTGCCGTTTAAGGACGTAATGATTTGCATAAGATGCCTTAAATGTCTTTTTGTAGTCATTGTTCAAAAATAATAATAATCCTTTTGTTGTCATATTCAGCATGCGTTTCTTCGATTGTCAAAAATCATTCATCTTTGAATTGTTGATGTGTGGCCATTTCTTAACGCTGTGTTGTGATGCCTGTAAATTATCTTACATGACAGTAAAGCCAGCTGGCAACCGATAATTAAATATTCAATTATTATAATTGCTCTTTGACACAAATCAAACCTGCTGAAAAAATATCACAGTTTTAAGAGTTTAAATACATGTACACAGAAATCTCAGACTAGTCTGAGACAGAAATATACTACATATCTATTCCAAATAAGTCAAGTATCGAACTATTTACTGATCAGTGTTTGCTATTGTGCCATTTATTTCGCTCTTAGACAGTCTTACATCACGCCAAACAAAAAAGCGTCGTTTAATTTTGAAATAAAATACAGACTAAATCGACGTCTAAATCGTACGTGTGGTTATTTTAAGATTTAATCATTTCGGAAAGTGTTCGAATTTCTTTCTTTGTGTTTGACATGCGTATTCTGAACATCAACCAATGGCGAGATGAGTGGTGATTCAACATTGATGTTTACTGTGCCATGCCATTTTCTGTCTCATAAATATTAATGCCATTTCATTATTACTGAACATCTCTGTTTTTTAGCATTGTTTAGATTGTTTGTATTTTCTAGATTGATCAACATTTTGTTCATCTCTAATGGCATGTTTCGTTACAATAAAATGGTTAAACAGTTTTTTCTTTGAGGTTTGTTAATAATTATTTTAGCCGAAATAAGTATGTGACTGACGTGTAATTTTCCACTTAATATTATCATGTCTATGTGATTATTATATCAACTTTCAACTTTTCAAATTACAATCTTCTAATCTGTTGTATTGCTCTCATGACCTCTAGATCTTTGCAACCACCAACATAACTTCCGCAAACAAGCTGCTACTTTTTGTGAAATTGCTGCATCACGCAACGGAAGCAATGATGTTCATATTAAAATCAAAATAAGAAACACATGTGACGAGTTCTAAAAATTAAATTGTATATGTAAATTATATGCCAGGGCATTATTATTCCAATCCGATTTTCAATATTTCTCCGGTCGGTCAAATAGTCACAGCTCACCCACAACGATCCGCAGCATCCACATGGTCAGCTGTGGAGACTACATAACTGGCATGGTTAAAGGTTCATTCCGTACCTACCATATGGTCAGTTGTGGAGACTACATAACTAGCATGGTTACACGTTCAGTCCGTACCTACCATATGGTCAGTTGTGGAGACTACATAACTAGCATGGTTACACGTTCAGTCCGTACCTACCATATGGTCAGCTGTGGAGACTACATAACTGACATGGTTATGGTCAGCTGTGGAGATTACATAACTGACATGCTTATGGTCGGCTGTGGGGACTACATAACTTGCATGGTTACACGTTCAGTCCATACCTATCATATGGTCAGTCGTGGAGACTACATAACTAGCATGGTTACACGTTCAGTCCGTACCTATCATATAGTCAGTTGTGGAGACTACATAACTAGCATGGTTACACGTTCAGTCCGTACCTACCATATGGTCAGCTGTGGAGACTACATAACTGACATGGTTATGGTCAGCTGTGGAGATTACATAACTGACATGGTTATGGTCATCTGTAGAGACTACATATCTGACATGGTTATGGTAATATGTAGAGACTACATAACTGACATGGTTATGGTCATCTGTTGGAACTACGTAACTGACATGGTTATGGTCATCTGTAGGGACTACATAACTGATATGGTGATGGCCATATGTAGGGACTACATAACTGACATGGTTATGGTCATCTGTAGAGACTACATAACTGACATGATTATGGTCATCTGTAGGGACTACATAGCTGGGATGGTAATAGTCATCTGTAGGGATTACATAACTGAGAGGGTTATGGTCAACTGTGGGGACAAAATACCTGACATGGTCATGGTCAGCTGTGGGGACTACATAACTGACATGATTATTTTCAACAGCGGGGACTACATAACTGACATGGGTATGGTCATCTGTGGGGTCTACATAACTGAAATGGTCATGGTCATCTGTGGGGACTACATAACTGACATGATTATTTTCAACAGCGGGGACTACATAACTGACATGGGTATGGTCATCTGTGGGGTCTACATAACTGAAATGGTCATGGTCATCTGTGGGGACTACATAACTGACATGGTTATGGTCATCTGTGGGGACTACGTAACTGACATGGTCATGGTCATCTGTGGGGACTACGTAACTGACATGGTTGTGGTCAACTGTAGGGATTATATAACTGACATGGTTATGGTCATTTGTAAGGACTACATAAAAGAGAGGGTAATGGTCAGCTTTGGGGACTACATAACTGACATGGTTATGGTCATCTGTAGGGACTACATAACTGACATGGTTATGGTCAACTGTTAGGACTACATAACTGATATGGTTATGGTCATCTGTAGGAACTACATAACTGACATGGTCATGGTCATCTGTAGGGATAGTTACAGGTTACAGTTTCATTCTGTACCTACCATAAGGTCAGCTGTGGAGATTATATAACTAGCATGGTTACAGGTTCATTCCGTACCTACCATATGGTCAGTTGTGGAGACTACATAACTAGCATGGTTATGGTCAGCTGTGGGGACTACAAAACTGACATGGTCATGGTGATCTGTAGGGACTATATAACTGATTTGTTTATGGCCAGCTTTAGGGACTACATAACTGACATGGTTATGGTTATCTGTAGGGACTACATAACTGACATGGTTATTGTCAGCTGTATGGACTACATAACTGATAGGGTAATGGTCAGCTGTGGGGACTACATAACTGACATGGTTATGGTCAACTGTGGGGACTACATAACTGACATGGTTATGGTCAGCTGTGGGGACTACATAACTGACATGGTTATGGTCAGTTGCGGAGAATACATAACTAGCATGGTTACACGTTCAGTCCGTACCTACCATATGGTCAGATGTGGGGACTACAAAACTGACATGGTCATGGTCATCTGTAGGGACTACATAACTGACATGGTTATGGTCAGCTGTTGGGACTATATAACTGACATGGTTATGGTCATCTATAGGGACAACATAACTGACATGGTTATGGTCATCTGTAGGGACTACATAACTGACATGGTTATGGTCATCTGTAGGGACTACATAACTGACATGGTTATGGTCATCTGTAGGGACTACATAACTGACATGGTCATGGTCATCTGTAGGGACTACATAACTGACATGGTTATGGTCATCTGTAGGGACTACATAACTGACATGGCTATGGTCATCTGTAGGGACTGCATAACTGATATGGTTATGGTCATCTGTAGGAACTTCATAACTGATATGGTTATGGTCATCTGTAGGAACTACATAACTGACATGGTCATGGTCATCTGTAGGGATGGTTACAGGTTACAGGTTCATTCCGTACCTACCATAGGGTCAGCTGTGGAGATTATATAACTAGTATGTGTATACGTTCAGTCCGTACCTACCATATGGTCAGTTGTGGAGACTACATAATTAGCATGGTTACACATTCAGTCCATAACTACCATATGGTCAGTTGTGGAGACAACATAACTAGCATAGTTATACGTTCAGTCCGTACCTACCATATGGTCAGTTGTGGAGACTACATAATCAGCATGGTTACATGTTCAGTCCGTAACTACGATATGGTCAGTTGTGGAGACTACATAATTAGCATGGTTAGACGTTCAGTCCGTAACTACCATATGGTCAGTTGTAGAGACTACATAACTCACATGGCTATGGTCAGGTGTGGGGACTACATAACTGACATGGTTATGGTCAGCTCTAAGGACTACATAACTGACATGGTTATGGTCACCTGTGGGGACTACATAACTGACATGGTCATGGTCAGCTGTGGGGACTAAATAACTGATATTGTTATGGTCATCTGTAGGGACTACATAACTGACATGGTTATGGTCAGTTGTAGGGACTACATAACTGACATGGTTATGGTCATCTGTAGGGACTGCATAACTGACATGGTCATGGTCATCTGTTGGGACTGCATAACTGACATGGTTATGGTCAGCTGTTGGGACTACATAACTGACATGGTTATGGTCATCTGTAGGGACTATATAACTGATATGGTTATGGTCAGCTACGGGGACTACATAACTGACATGGTTATAGTCATCTGTAGGTACTACATAACTGGCATGGTTGTGGTTATCTGTAGGGACTACAAAACTGATAGGGTAATGGTCAGTTGTGGGAACTACATGACCGACATGGTTATGGTCAGCTGTGGGGACTACATAACTGATAGGGCAATGGTCGACTGTGGGGACTACATAACTAACATGGTTGTGGTCATCTGTTGGGACTACATAACTGACATGGTTATAGCAATCTGTAGGGACTACATAACTGACATGGTTATGGTCATCGGTAGGGATTACATAACTGACATGGTTATGGTCAGCTGTTGGAACTACATAACTGATAGGGCAATGGTCGACTGTGGGGACTACATAACTAACATGGTTGTGGTCATCTGTTGGGACTACATAACTGACATGGTTATAGCAATCTGTAGGGACTACATAACTGACATGGTTATGGTCATCGGTAGGGATTACATAACTGACATGGTTATGGTCAACTGTAGGGACTACATAACTGATATGGTTATGGTCATCTGTAGGAACTACATAACTGACATTGTCATGGTCATCTGTAGGGATGGTTACAGGTTATACGTTCTGTCCGTACCTACCATTCGGTCAGTTGTGGGGACTACATAACTAGCATGGTTACACGTTCAGTCCGTACGTACCATATGGACAGCTGTGGAGACTACATAACTAGCATGGTTACACGTTCATAACTGACATGGTTATGGTCAGCTGTGGGGATTACATAGCTGACATGGTCATGGTCTGCTGTGGGGACTACAAAACTGACATGGTTATGGTCAGCTGTACGGACTATATAACTGACATGATTATAGTCACCTGTGGGGACTACATAACTGAGAGAGTATCTGTCAGTTGTAGGGACTACATAACTGATATGGTTATGGTCAGCTGTTGGGACTATATAACTGACATGGTTATAGTCATTTGTAGGGACTACAGCTGTTGGGACTACATAACTGATAGGGCAATGGTCGACTGTGGGGACTACATAACTAACATGGTTGTGGTCATCTGTTGGGACTACATAACTGACATGGTTATAGCAATCTGTAGGGACAACATAACTGACATGGTTATGGTCATCTGTATGGACTACATAACTGACATGGTTATGGTCAGCTGTGGAGACTACATAACTGACATGGTTATGGTCAGCTGTGGGGACTACATAACTGACATGGCCATGGTCATCTGTAGGGACTATATAACTGACATGATTATAGTCACCTGTGGGGACTACATAACTGACATGGTTATGGTCATCTGTATGGACTACATAACTGACATGGTTATGGTCAGCTGTGGAGACTACATAACTGACATGGTTATGGTCAGCTGTGGGGACTACATAACTGACATGGCCATGGTCATCTGTAGGGACTATATAACTGACATGATTATAGTCACCTGTGGGGACTACATAACTGAGAGAGTATCTGTCAGTTGGAGGGACTACATAACTGATATGGTTATGGTCAGCTGTTGGGACTACATAACTGACATTGTTATAGTCATCTGTAGGGACTACATAACTGACATAGTTATGGTCAGCTGTAGGGACTATATAACTGATTTGGTTATGGTCAGCTGTTGGGACTACATAGCTGACATGGTTATAGTCATCTGTAGGGACTACATAACTGACATGGTTATGGTCAGCTGTTGGGACTACATAACTGATATGGTTATGGTCAAGTGTAGGGACTACATAACTGACATGGTTATGGTCAGCTGTTGGGACTACATAACTGACATGGTTATGGTCATCTGTAGGGACTATATAACTGACATGGTTATGGTCAGCTGTTGGGACTACAAAACTGACATGGTTATAGTCATCTGTAGGGACTACATAACTGACATGGTTATGGTCAGCTGTTGGGACTACATAACTGACATGGTTATGGTCATCTGTGGGACTATATAACTGATTTGGTTATAGTCAGCTATGGGGACTACATAACTGACATGGTTATAGTCATCTGTAGGGACTACATAACTGACATGGTTATGGTCAGCTGTTGGGACTACATAACTGACATGGTTATGGTCATCTGTGGGACTATATAACTGATTTGGTTATAGTCAGCTATGGGGACTACATAACTGACATGGTTATGGCCAGCTGTAGGGACTACATAACTGACATGGTTATGGTCAGCTGTTGGGACTACATAACTGACATGGTTATAGTCATCTGTAGGGACTGAATAACTGACATGGTTATGGTCAGCTGTTGGGACTACATAACTGACATGGTTATGGTCATCTGTAGGGACTATATAACTGATATGGTTATGGTCAGCTATGGGGACTACATAACTGACATGGTTATAGTCATCTGTAGGGACTACATAACTGACATGGTTATGGCCAGCTGTAGGGACTACATAACTGACATGGTTATGGTTATCTGAATGGACTACATAACTGACATGGTTATTGTCAGCTGTATGGACTACATAACTGATAGGGTAATGGTCTGTTGTGGGAACTACATGACCGACATGGTCATGGTCAGATGTGGGGACTACATAACTGACATGGTTATGGTCAGCTGTGGGGACTACATAACTGACATGGTTATTGTCAGCTGTGGGGACTACATAACTGACATGGTTATTGTCAGCTGTGGGGACTACATAACTGACATGGTTATGGTCAGTTGTTGGGACTACATAACTGATAGGGCAATGGTCGACTGTGGGGACTACACAACTAACATGGTTGTGGTCATCTGTTGGGACTACATAACTGACATGGTTATAGCAATCTCTAGAGACTACATAACTGACATGGCTATGGTCATCTGTTGGAACTACGTAACTGACATGGCTATGGTCATCTGTAGGGACTACATAACTGATAAGGTGATGGTCATCTGTAGGGACTACATAACTGACATGGTTATGGTCAACTGTAGGGACTACATAACAGATATGGTTATGGTCATCTGTAGGACCTACATAACTGACATGGTCATGGTCATCTGTAGGGATGGTTACAGGTTGCACGTTCAGTCCGTACCTACCATATGCGCAGTTGTGGGGACTACATAACTAGCATTGTTACACGTTCAGTCCGTATGCACCATATGGTCAGCTGTGGAGACTACATAACTGATATGGTTATGGTCAGCTATGGGGACTACATAACTGACATGGTTATGATCAGCTGTTGGGACTACATAACTGACATGGTTATGGTCATCTGAAGGGACTACATAACTGACATGGTTATGGTCAGCTGTTGGGACTACATAACTGACATGGTTATGGTTATCTGTAGGGACTACATAACTGACATGGTTATTGTCAGCTGTATGGACTACATAACTGATAGGGTAATGGTCAGTTGTGGGAACTACATGACCGACATGGTCATGGTCAGATGTGGGGACTACATAACTGACATGGTTATAGTCATGCGTAGGGACTACATAACTGACATGGTTATGGTCAAGTGTAGGGACTACATAACTGACATGGTTATGGTCAGCTGTTGGGACTACATAACTGACATGGTTATGGTCATCTGAAGGGACTACATAACTGACATGGTTATGGTCAGCTGTTGGGACTACATAACTGACATGGTTATGGTCATCTGTGGGACTATATAACTGATTTGGTTATGGTCAGCTATGGGGACTACATAACTGACATGGTTATAGTCATCTGTAGGGACTACATAACTGACATGGTTATGGCCAGCTGTAGGGACTACATAACTGACATCGTTATGGTCATCTGTAGGGACTACATAACTGATATGGTTATGGTCAACTGTAGGGACTACATAACTGATATGGTTATGGTCATCTGTAGGAACTACATAACTGACATGGTCATGGTCATCTGTAGGGATGGTTACAGGTTACATGTTCAGTCCGTACCTACCATATGGTCAGTTGTGGGGACTACATAACTAGCATTGTTACACGTTCAGTCCGTACGCACCATATGGTCAGCTGTGGAGACTACATAACTAGCATGGTTACACGTTCATAACTGACATGGTAATGGTCAGCTGTGGGGACTACAAAACTGACATGGTGATGGTCTGCTGTGGGGACTACATAACTGACATGGTTATGGTCAGCTGTGGGGACTACAAAACTGACATGGTGATGGTCTGCTGTGGGGACTACAAAACTGACATGGTGATGGTCTGCTGTGGGGACTACATAACTGACATGGTGATGGTCTGCTGTGGGGACTACATAACTGACATGGCCATATAGTCATCTGTAGGGACTATATAACTGACATGATTATAGTCACTTGTGGGGACTACATAACTGAGAGAGTATCTGTCAGTTGGAGGGACTACATAACTGATATGGTTATGGTCAGCTGTTGGGACTACATAACTGACATGGTTATAGTCTTCTGTAGGGACTACATAACTGACATGGTTATGGTCAGCTGTTGGGACTACATAACTGATATGGTTATGTTCAAGTGTAGGGACTACATAACAGACATGGTTATGGTCAGCTGTTGGGACTACATAACTGACATGGTTATGGTCATCTGTGGGACTATATAACTGATTTGGTTATGGTCAGCTATGGGGACTACATAACTGACATGGTTATAGTCATCTGTAGGGACTACATAACTGACATGGTTATGGCCAGCTGAAGGGACTACATAACTGACATGGTTATGGTCATCTGTAGGGACTATATAACTGATATGGTTATGGTCAGCTATGGGGACTACATAACTGACATGGTTATAGTCATCTGTAGGGACTACATAACTGACATGGTTATGGCCAGCTGTAGGGACTACATAACTGACATGGTTATGGTTATCTGTAGGGACTACATAACTGACATGGTTATGGTCATCTGTAGAGTCTACATAACTGACATGGTTATTGTCAGCTGTATGGACTACATAACTGATAGGGTAATGGTCAGTTGTGGGAACTACATGACCGACATGGTCATGGTCAGATGTGGGGACTACATAACTGACATGGTTATAGTCATGCGTAGGGACTACATAACTGACATGGTTATAGTCATGCGTAGGGACTACATAACTGACATGGTTATGGTCAGCTGTGGGGACTACACAACTGACATGGTTATTGTCAGCTGTGGGGACTACATAACTGGCATGGTCATAATCATCTGTGGGGACAACATAACTGAGAGGGTTTTGTTCAGCTGTGGGGACTACACAACTGACATGGTTATTGTCAGCTGTGGGGACTACATAACTGACATGGTTTTTGGTTAGCTGTATGGACTAAATAACTGACATGGTTATGGTCAGCTGTGGGTACTACATAACTGACATGGTTATGGTCAGTTGTGTGGACTACATAACTGACATGGTTATTGTCAGCTGTGGGGACTACATAACTGACATGGTTTATGGTTAGCTGTGGGTACTACATAACTGACATGGTTTTTGGTTAGCTGTATGGACTAAATAACTGACATGGTTATGGTCAGCTGTGGGTACTACATAACTGACATGGTTATGGTCAGTTGTGTGGACTACATAACTGACATGGTTATGGTCAGCTGTGGGTACTACATAACTGACATGGTTATGGTCAGTTGTGTGGACTACATAACTGACATGGTTATTGTCAGCTGTGGGGACTACATAACTGACATGGTTATGGTCAGCTCTGGGGACTGCATAACTGACATGGTTATGGTCAGCTGTATGGACTAAATAACTGGCATGGTTATGGTCAGCTGTGGGGACTACATAACTGACATGGTTATTGTCAGCTGTGGGGACTACATAACTGGCATGGTCATGGTCATCTGTGGGGACAACATAACTGACATGGTATGGTCAACTGTGGGGACTACATTACTGACATTGTTATGGTCATACGAAGGGACTACATAACTTATAGGGTTATGGTCAGCTGTAAGGACTACATAACTGACATTGTTATGGTCATCTATAGGGACTACATACCTGACATGGTCATGGTCACCTGTGGGGTCAACATAAATGACATGGTTATGGCTAGCTATCGGGTCTACATAACTGACATGGTTATGGTCTCCTGTGGGGACTACATAACTGACAATGTTATAAACATCTGTGGGGCCTACATAACTGATAGGTTTATGGTCATCTGTGTGGTTTACATAACTGATATCGTTATGGTCATATGTAGGGACTACATAACTGACATGGTTATCGGCAGCTGTGGGTACTACATAACTGACTTGGTTATGGTCATCTGTAGGGACTACACAACTGACATGGTTACAGTCAGCTGTAGGACGACATAACTGATAGGGTAATGGTCAGCTGGAGGGACTACATAACTGACATTGTTATGGTCAGCTGTCGGGACTACATAACTGACATTATTATGGTCAGCTGTAAGGACTACATAACTGACATTGTTTATGGTCTGCTGTGGGGACGACATAACTGACATTGTTATGGTCATATGTAGGGACTACATAACTGACATAGTTATGGTCATCTGTAAGGACTACATATCTGCTATGATTATGGTCAGCTGTGAGGACTACATAACTGATATGGTTATGGTCATCTGTAGAGTCTACATAACGAACATGGTTATGGTCATCTGTAATGACTACATAACTGATATGGTTATGGTCATCTGTAGGGGCTACATAACTGACATGGTTATGGTCAGCTGTGGGGACTACATAACTGACATGGTTATGATCATCTGTAGAGACTACATAACTGATATGATTATGGTCATCTGTAGGGACTACATAACTGATAGGGTTGTGGTCAACTGTGGGGACTACATAACTGACATGGTTATGGTCATATGTAGGGACTACATAACTGACATGGTCATTGGCATCTGTGGGGACTACATAACTGAAATGGTTATGTTCAGCTGTACGGACTACATAACTGACATGGTTATGGTCATCTGTAAGGACTACATAACTGACATGGTTATGATCATCTGTATGGACTACATAACTGAGAGGGTATTGGTCTGCTGTGGGGACTACATAACTGAGAGGGTATTGGTCAGCTGTGGGGACTACATAACTGACATGGTTATGGTCAGTTGTGGGGACTACATAACTGACATGGTTATGGTAATCTGTATGGACTACATAACTGGCATGATTGTGGTCAGCTGTGGGGACTACATAACTGACATGGTTATGGTCATATGTAGAGACTACATAACTGATATGTTTATGGTCATCTGTAGAGGCTACATCACTGACATAGTTATGGTCAGCTGTGGGGACTTCATAACTGACATGATTATGGTAATCTGTATGGACTACATAACTGGCATGATTGTGGTCAGCTGTGGGGACTACATAACTGACATGGTTATGGTCATATGTAGAGACTACATAACTGATATGTTTATGGTCATCTGTAGAGGCTACATCACTGACATGGTTATGGTCAGCTGTGGGGACTACATAACTGACATGGTTATGGTAATCTGTATGGACTACATAACTGGCATGATTGTGGTCAGCTGTGGGGACTACATAACTGACATGGTTATGGTCATATGTAGAGACTACATAACTGATATGTTTATGGTCATCTGTAGAGGCTACATCACTGACATGGTTATGGTCAGTTGTGGGGACTACATAACTGACATGGTTATGGTAATCTGTATGGACTACATAACTGGCATGATTGTGGTCAGCTGTGGGGACTACAAAACTGACATGGTTATGGTCAGCTGTGGGGATTACATAAATGACATGTTTTTTTCAGCTGTCGGGACTACATAACTGACATGGTTATGGTCAGCTATGGGGATAACATAAATGACATGGTTATGGTCTGCTGTCGGGACTACATAAATGACATGGTTATGGTCTGCTGTCGGGACTACATAACTTACATGGTCATGGTCAGCTGTCGGGACTACATAATTGACATTGTTATGGTCATCTGTAGGGACTACATAACTGCTATGATTATGGTTAGCTGTGAGGACTACATAACTGACATGGTTATGGTCATATGTATGGTCTACATAACTGACATGGTTATGGTTAGCTGTGGGGAATACATAACTGACATGGTTATGGTCATCTGTAGGTACTACATCAGTGCTATGATTTTGGTCAGCTGTCAGGACTAAATAACTGACATGGTTATGGTCATCTGTATTGTCTACATAACGCACATGGTTATGGTCATCTGTAATGACTACATAACCGATATGGTTATGGTCAGCTGTGGGGACTACATAACTGATAGGGTTATGGTCAACTGTTTGGACTAAATAACTGGCATGGTTATGGTCAGCTGGGTGAATTACATAACTGACATGGTTATTGTCAGCTGTGGGGACTACATAACTGACATGGTTTTTTCAGCTGTGGGGACTACATAACTGACATGGTAATTGTCAGCTCTGGGGACTACATAACTGACATTGTTATGGTCATCTGTATGGACTACATAACTGACATGGTTATGGTTAGCTGTATGGACTAAATAACTGGCATGGTTATGGTCAGCTGTGGGAACAACATAACTGACATGGTTATTGTCAGCTGTGGGGACTACATAACTGACATGGTTATGGTAAGCTGTGAGGACTACATAACTGGCATGGTCATGATCATCTGTGGGGACAACATAACTAACATGGTTATGGTCAACTGTCGGAACTACATAACTGACATGGTTATTGTCAGCTGTGGGGACTACATAACTGGCATGGTCATGGTTATCTGTTGGGACAACATTACTGACATGGTTATGGCCAACTGTGGGGACTACATAACTGACATTGTTATGGTCATATGAAGGGACTATATAACTGATAGGGTTATGGTCAGCTGTAAGGACTACATAACTGACATTGTTATGGTCATCTATAGGGACAACATACCTGACATGGTCATGGTCAGCTGTGGGGACTACATAACTGACATGGTTATGGTCATATGTATGGACTACATAACTGGCATGGTTGTGGTCAGCTGTGGGGACTACATAACTGACATGGTTATGGTCATCTGTAGAGACTACATAACTGACATGGTTATGGTCAGCTGTTGGGTCTACATAACTGATATGGTTATGGTCAGCTGTAAGGACTACATAACTGACATGGTTATGGTCAGCTGTGGGGACTACATGACTGACATGGTTATGGTCAGCTATGGGGATTACATAACTGACATTGTTATGGTCATCTGTAAGGACTACATAACTGCTATGACTATGGTCAGCTGTGAGGACTACATAACTGATATGGCCATTGTCATCGGTGGGGAATACATAACTGATAGGGTATTGGTCAGCTGTAGGGACTACATAACTGATATGGTTATGGTCATATGTAGGGACAACATACCTGACATTGTCATGGTCACCTGTGGGGACAACATAACTGACATGGTTATAGTCAGCTGTCGGGTCTACATAACTGACATGGTTATGGTCAGCTGTAGTGACTACATAACTGATATGGTTATGGTCATATGTAAGGACTACATAACTGACATGGTTATTGTCAGCTGTGGGGACTACATAACTGACATTGTTATGGTCATATGTAGGGACTACACAACTGACATGGTTACAGTCAGCTGTAGGACGTCATAACTGATAGGGTAATGGTCAGCTGTAGGGACTACATAACTGACATTGTTATGGTCAGCTGTCGGGACTACATAACTGACATGATTATGGTCAGCTGTGGTGACTACATAACTGACATTGTTATTATGGTCATCTGTATGGACTACATAAATGCTATGATTATGGTCAGCTGTGAGGACTACATAACTGACATGGTTATGGTCATCTGTAGGGTCAACATAACGGACATGGTTATGGTCATCTGTAATAACTACATAACTGATATGGTTATGGTCATCTGTAGGGACTACATAAAGGACATTGTTATGGTCATCTGTAGGGACTACATAACTGACATGGTTATGGTCAGCTGTGAGGACTACATAACTGACATGGTCATGGTTAGCTGTGGGGACTACATAACTGACATGGTTATGGTCATCTGTAGGGACTACATAACTGACATGGTTATAGTCACCAGTGAGGACGACATAACTGACACGGTTATGGTCATCTGTAGGGACTACATAACTGACATGGTTATGTTCAGATGTCGGGACGACATAACTGACATTGTTATGGTCATCTATAGGGACTACATGACTGACATGTTTATGGTGAGCTGTGGGGACTACATAACTGACATAGTTATGGTCAGCTGTGGGGACTACATAACTGACATTGTTCTGGTCATCTGTCGGATCTACATAACTGACATGGTTATGGTCACCTGTAAGGACTACATAACTGACATGGTTATGGTCAGCTGTGGGGACTACATAACTGCTATGATTATGGTCAGCTGTCAGGACTACATTACTGACATGGTTATGGTCATCTGTAGGGACTACATAACTGACATGGTCATGGTGATCTGTAGGGACTACATAACATGACATGGTTATGGTCATCTGTAGGGACTACATAACTGACATGGTTATGGTCAGCTGTGGGGACTACATAACTGACATTGTTATTGTCATCTGTAGGCACTACATAACGGACATGGTTATGGTCATCTGCAATGACAACATAACTGATATGGTTATGGTCATCTGTAGGGACTACATAACTGACATGGTCATGGTTAGCTGTGGGGACGACATAACTGACATGGTTATGGTCAGCTGTACGGACTACATAACTGACATAGTTATGGTCATCTGTAGGGACTACATAACTGAGATGGTTATAGTCACCTGTGAGGACTACATAACTGCCATGATTATGGTCAGCTGTGAGGACTACATTATTGACATGGTTATGTCATTTGTAGGGTCAACATAACGGACATGGTTATGGTCATCTGCAATGACTACATAACTGATAAGATTATGGTCATCTGTAGCGATTACATAACTGACATGGTCATTGTTAGCTGTGGGCACTACACGGCAGACATGGTTATGGTCAGCTGTCGAGTCTACATAACTGACATGGTTATGGTCAGCTGTAAGGACTACATAACTGACATTGTTATGGTCAGCTGTGGGGATTACATAACTGACATGGTTATGGTCAGCTATGGGGACTACATAACTGACATTGTTATGGTCATCTATAGAGATTACATAACTGCTATGATTATGGTCAGCTGTGAGGACTACATAACTGACATGGTCATGGTCATCCGTATGGTCTACATGACGGACATGGTTATGGTCATCTGTAATAACTACATAACTGATATGGTTATGGTCATCTGTAGGGACTACATAACGGACATTGTTATGGTCATCTGTAATGAATACATAACTGACATGGTTATTGTCAGCTGTGGGGACTACATAACTGACATGGTCATGGTGATCTGTAGGGACTACATAATAAATGGTTATGGTTATCTGTAGGGACTACATAACTGACATGGTTATGGTCAAATGTGGGGACTACATAACTGACATGGTTATGGTCATCTGTAGGGACTACATAACCGAGTAGGTACTAGTCAGCTGTAGGGACTACATAACTGACGTGGTTATAGTCACCTGTGAGGACTACATAACTGACATGGTCATTGTCATCTGTGGGGAATACATAACTGATAGGGTAATGGTCAGCTGTAGGGACTACATAACTGACATGATTATGGTCATCTGTAGAGACTACATAAATGATATGGTTATGGTCATCTGTAGAGACTACATCACTGACATGGTTATGGTCAGCTGTGGTTACAACATAACTGACATGGTTATGGTCAGCTGTGGGGACAACGTAACTGTCATAGTTATGTTCAGCTGCAGGGACTACATAACTGACATTGGCTATGGTCATCTGTAGGGACTACATAACTGACATGGTTATGGTCACTTGTGGGGACTACATAACTGACATGATTATGGTCATCTGTAGAGACTACATAAATGATATGGTTATGGTCATCTGTAAGGACTACATAACGGACATTGTTATGGTCATCTGTAGTGACTACATAACAAATGGGGACTACATAACTGACATGGTTATGGTCATCTGTAGAGACTACATCACAGACATGGTTATGGTCAGCTGTGTTTTCAACATAACTGACATGGTTATGGTCAGCTGTGGGGACTACATAACTGACATGGTTATGGCCAACTGTGGGGACTAAATAACTGACATGGTTATGGTCATCTGTATGGACTACATAACTGACATGTTTATGGTCACTTGTGGGGACTACATAACTAACATGGTTATGGTCATCTGTTGAGACTACATAAATGATATGGTTATGGTCATCTGTAGAGACTACATCACTGACATCGTTATGGTCAGCTGTGGGGACTACATAACTGAAATGGTCATGCTCAGCTGTGGGGAGTACATAAATGACATGGCTGTTTTCAGCTGTGGGGACTACATAACTGACATGGTTATGGTCATCTGTATGGACTACATAACTGACATAGTTATGGTCATCTGTAGGGTCAACATAACGGACATGGTTATGGTCATCTGTAATAACTACATAACTGATATGGTTATGGTCATCTGTAGGGACTACATAACGGACATTGTTATGGTCATCTTTAGTGACTACATAACAAATGGGGACTACATAACTGACATGGTTATGTTCAGCTGTTGGGACTACATAACTGACATGGTTATGCTCATCTGTAGAGACTACATCACTGCCATGATTATGGTCAGCTGTGAGGACTACATTATTGACATGGTTATGTCATCTGTAGGGTCAACATAACGGACATGGTTATGGTCATCTGCAATGACTACATAACTGATAAGATTATGGTCATCTGTAGCGATTACATAACTGACATGGTCATTGTTAGCTGTGGGGACTACACGGCAGACATGGTTATGGTCAGCTGTCGAGTCTACATAACTGACATGGTTATGGTCAGCTGTAAGGACTACATAACTGACATTGTTATGGTCAGCTGTGGGGATTACATAACTGACATGGTTATGGTCAGCTATGGGGACTACATAACTGACATTGTTATGGTCATCTATAGAGATTACATAACTGCTATGATTATGGTCAGCTGTGAGGACTACATAACTGACATGGTCATGGTCATCCGTATGGTCTACATGACGGACATGGTTATTGTCATCTGTAATAACTACATAACTGATATGGTTATGGTCATCTGTAGGGACTACATAACGGACATTGTTATGGTCATCTGTAATGAATACATAACTGACATGGTTATTGTCAGCTGTGGGGACTACATAACTGACATGGTCATGGTGATCTCTAGGGACTACATAATAAATGGTTATGGTTATCTGTAGGGACTACATAACTGACATGGTTATGGTCAAATGTGGGGACTACATAACTGACATGGTTATGGTCATCTGTAGGGACTACATAACCGAGTAGGTACTAGTCAGCTGTAGGGACTACATAACTGACGTGGTTATAGTCACCTGTGAGGACTACATAACTGACATGGTCATTGTCATCTGTGGGTAATACATAACTGATAGGGTAATGGTCAGCTGTAGGGACTACATAACTGACATGATCATGGGCATCTGTGAGGACAACGTAACTGTCATAGTTATGTTCAGCTGCAGGGACTACATAACTGACATTGGCTATGGTCATCTGTAGGGACTACATAACTGACATGGTTATGGTCACTTGTGGGGACTACATAACTGACATGATTATGGTCATCTGTAGAGACTACATAAATGATATGGTTATGGTCATCTGTAGAGACTACATCACTGACATGGTTATGGTCAGCTGTGGTTACAACATAACTGACATGGTTATGGTCAGCTGTGGGGACTACATAACTGACATGGTTATGGCCAACTGTGGGGACTAAATAACTGACATGGTTATGGTCATCTGTACGGACTACATAACTGACATGTTTATGGTCACTTGTGGGGACTACATAACTGACATGATTATGGTCAGCTGTGGGGACTACATAACTGACATGGTCATGGTCATCTGTATGGACTACATAACTGACATAGTTATGGTCAGGTGTAGGGACTACATAACTGACATTGTTATGGTCAGCTGTAGGGACTACATATCCGACATGGTCATTGTCATGGTCATCTGTATGGACTACATAACTGACATGGTTATGGTCACTTGTGGGGACTACATAACTGACATAGTTATGGTCAGGTGTAGGGACTACATAACTGACATTGTTATGGTCAGCTGTAGGGACTACATATCCGACATGGTCATTGTCATGGTCATCTGTATGGACTACATAACTGACATGGTTATGGTCACTTGTGGGGACTACATAACTGACATGGTTATGGTCAGCTGTGGGGACTACATAACTGACATGGTCATGGTTAGCTGTGGGGACTACATAACTGATATGGTTATGGTCAGCTGTACGGACTACATAACTGACATGGTTATGGTCATCTGTAGGGACTACATAACTGACATGGTTATAGTTACCTGTGCGGACTACATAACTGACATAGTTATGGTCAGCTGTAGGAACAACATAACTGATTTGGTTATGGTCCTCTGTAGGGACTACTTCACGAACGTGGTTATGTTCATCTGTAGTGACTACATAACTGATATATTTATGGTCATCTGTAGGGACTACATAATTGACATTGTTATGCTCATCTGTAGGGACTAAATAACTGCCATGATTATGGTCAGCTGTGAGAACTACATAACTGACATGGTTATGGTCAGCTGTAGGGTCAACATAACGGACATGGTTATGGTCATCTGCAATGACTACATAACTGATATGGTTATGGTCATCTGTAGGGATTACATAACTGACATGGTCATTGTTAGTTGTGGGAACTACACAGCAGACATGGTTATGGTCAGCTGTCGAGTCTACATAACTGACATGGTTATGGTCAGCTGTAAGGACTACATAACTGACTTTGTTATGGTCAGCGGTGGGAATTACATAACTGACATGGTTATGGTCAGCTATGGGGACTACATAACTGACATTGTTATGGTCATCTGTAGAGATTACATGACTGCTATGATTATGGTCAGCTGTGAGGACTACATAACTGACGTGGTTATAGTCATCTGTATGGACTACATAACTGACGTGGTTATAGTCATCTGTATGGACTACATAACTGACATGGTTATGGTCATCTGTAGGGTCAACATAACGGACATGGTTATGGTCATCTGTAATAACTACATAACTGATATGGTTATGGTCATCTGTAAGGACTACATAACGGACATTGTTATGGTCATCTGTAGTGACTACATAACAAATGGGGACTACATAACTGACATGGTTATGGTCATCTGTAGAGACTTCATCACAGACATGGTTATGGTCAGCTGTGTTTACAACATAACTGACATGGTTATGGTCAGCTGTGGGGACTACATAACTGACATGGTTATGGCCAACTGTAGGGACTAAATAACTGACATGGTTATGGTCATCTGTATGGACTACATAACTGACATGTTTATGGTCACTTGTGGGGACTACATAACTAACATGGTTATGGTCATCTGTTGAGACTACATAAATGATATGGTTATGGTCATCTGTAGAGACTACATCACTGACATCGTTATGGTCAGCTGTGGGGACTACATAACTGAAATGGTCATGCTCAGCTGTGGGGAGTACATAAATGACATGGTTGTTTTCAGCTGTGGGGACTACATAACTGACATGGTTATGGTCATCTGTATGGACTACATAACTGACATAGTTATGGTCATCTGTAGGGTCAACATAACGGACATGGTTATGGTCATCTGTAATAACTACATAACTGATATGGTTATGGTCATCTGTAGGGACTACATAACGGACATTGTTATGGTCATCTTTAGTGACTACATAACAAATGGGGACTACATAACTGACATGGTTATGTTCAGCTGTTGGGACTACATAACTGACATGGTTATGCTCATCTGTAGAGACTACATCACTGACATGGTTATGGTCAGCTGTGGGGACAACATAACTGACATGGTTATTGTCAGCTGGGGGGACTACATAACTGACATGGTTATTGTCAGCTGTGGGGACTACACAACTGACATGGTTATGGTCATCTGTAGGGACTAAATAACCGACAGGGTAATGGTCAGCTGTAGGGACTACATAACTGACGTGGTTATAGTCATCTGTATGGACTACATAACTGACATGGTTATGGTCAGCTGTATGGACTACATAACTGACATGGTTATAGTCACCTGTGAGGACTACATAACTGACATGGTCATTGTCATCTGTGGGGAATACATAACTGATAGGATATTGGTCTGCTGTAGGGACTACATCACTGATATGGTTATGGTCATCTGTAGGGACTACGTAACTGACATTGTTACCGTCAATGTAGGGACTACATAACCGACAGGGTAATGGTCAGCTGTATGGACTACATAACTGACATGGTCATTGTCGTCTGTGGGGAATACATAACTGATAGGATATTGGTCAGCTGTAGGGACTACATCACTGATATGGTTATGGTCATCTGTAGGGACTACGTAACTGACATTGTTACAGTCAACGTAGGGACTACATAACCGACAGGGTAATGGTCAGCTGTATGGACTACATAACTGATATGGTTATGGTCATCTGTAGGGACTACGTAACTGACATTGTTACAGTCAGCATAGGACGACATAACTGATAGGGTAATGGTCAGCTGTAGGGACTACATAACTGACATGATCATGGGCATCTGTGGGGACAACGTAACTGTCATAGTTATGTTCAGCTGTAGGGACTACATAACTGAGAGGGTAATGGTCAACTGTGGGGACTACATAACTGACATGGTTATGGTCAGTCGTGGGGACTACATAACTGACATGGTTATGTTCAGCTGTTGGGAATACATAACTGACATGGTCATGGTGATCTGTAGGGACTATATAACAAATGGTTATGGTCATCTGTAGGGACTACATAACTGACATGGTTATGGTCAAATGTGGGGACTACATAACTGACATGGTTATGGTCATCTGTAGGGACTACATAACCGAGTAGGTACTAGTCAGCTGTAGGGACTACATAACTGACGTGGTTATAGTCACCTGTGAGGACTACATAACTGACATGGTCATTGTCATCTGTGGGGAATACATAACTGATAGGATATTGGTCACCTGTAGGGACTACATCACTGATATGGTTATGGTCATCTGTAGTGACTACGTAATTGACATTGTAACAGTCAGCTGTAGGACGACATAACTGATAGGGTAATGGTCAGCTGTAGGGATTACATAACTGACATGATCATGGGCATCTGTGGGGACAACGTAACTGTCATAGTTATGTTCAGCTGTAGGGACTACATAACTGACATTGGCTATGGTCATCTGTAGGGACTACATAACTGACATGGTTATGGTCACTTGTGGGGACTACATAACTGACATGATTATGGTCATCTGTAGGGACTACATAAATGATATGGTTATGGTCATCTGTAGAGACTACATCACTGACATGGTTATGGTCAGCTGTGGTTACAACATAACTGACATGGTTATGGTCAGCTGTGGGGACTACATAACTGACATGGTTATGGCCAACTGTGGGGACTAAATAACTGACATGGTTATGGTCATCTGTATGGACTACATAACTGACATGTTTATGGTCACTTGTTGGGACTACATAACTAACATGGTTATGGTCATCTGTAGAGACTACATCACTGACATCGTTATGGTCAGCTGTGGGGACTACATAACTGAAATGGTCATGCTCAGCTGTGGGGAGTAAATAAATGACATGGTTGTTTTCAGCTGTGGGGACTACATAACTGACATGGTTATGGTCATCTGTATGGACTACATAACTGACATAGTTATGGTCAGGTGTAGGGACTACATAACTGACATTGTTATGGTCAGCTGCAGGAACTACATATCCGACATGGTCATTGTCATGGTCATCTGTATGGACTACATAACTGACATGGTTATGGTCACTTGTGGGGACTACATAACTGACATGGTTATGGTCAGCTGTGGGGACGACATAACTGACATGGTCATGGTTAGCTGTGGGGACTACATAACTGACATGGTTATGGTCAGCTGTACGGACTACATAGCTGACATGGTTATGGTCATCTGTAGGGACTACATAACTGACATGGTTATAGTTACCTGTAACTGTCATAGTTATGTTCAGCTGTAGGGACTACATAACTGAGAGGGTAATGGTCAACTGTGGGGACTACATAACTGACATGGTTATGGTCAGTCGTGGGGACTACATAACTGACATGGTTATGTTCAGCTGTTGGGAATACATAACTGACATGGTCATGGTGATCTGTAGGGACTACATAACAAATGGTTATGGTCATCTGTAGGGACTACATAACTGACATGGTTATGGTCAAATTTGGGGACTACATAACTGACATGGTTATGGTCATCTGTAGGGACTACATAACCGAGTAGGTACTACTCAGCTGTAGGGACTACATAACTGACGTGGTTATAGTCACCTGTGAGGACTACATAACTGACATGGTCATTGTCATCTGTGGGGAATACATAACTGATAGGATATTGGTCACCTGTAGGGACTACATCACTGATATGGTTATGGTCATCTGTAGTGACTACGTAATTGATATTGTTACAGTCAGCTGTAGGACGACATAACTGATAGGGTAATGGTCAGCTGTAGGGATTACATAACTGACATGATCATGGGGACAACGTAACTGTCATAGTTATGTTCAGCTGTAGGGACTACATAACTGACATTGGCTATGGTCATCTGTAGGGACTACATAACTGAAATGGTTATGGTCACTTGTGGGGACTACATAACTGACATGATTATGGTCATCTGTAGAGACTACATAAATGATATGGTTATGGTCATCTGTAGAGACTACATCACTGACATGGTTATGGTCAGCTGTGGTTACAACATAACTGACATGTTTATGGTCAGCTGTGGGGACTACATAACTGACATGGTTATGGCCAACTGTGGGGACTAAATAACTGACATGGTTATGGTCATCTGTATGGACTACACAACTGACATGTTTATGGTCACTTGTGGGGACTACATAACTAACATGGTTATGGTCATCTGTTGAGACTACATAAATGATATGGTTATGGTCATCTGTAGAGACTACATCACTGACATCGTTATGGTCAGCTGTGGGGACTACATAACTGAAATGGTCATGCTCAGCTGTGGGGAGTACATAAATGACATGGTTGTTTTCAGCTGTGGGGACTACATAACTGACATGGTTATGGTCATCTGTATGGACTACATAACTGACATAGTTATGGTCAGGTGTAGGGACTACATAACTGACATTGTTACGGTCAGCTGTAGGAACTACATATCCGACATGGTCA
Organism: Saccoglossus kowalevskii; assembly: GCF_978046115.1. Taxonomy (NCBI): domain Eukaryota; kingdom Metazoa; phylum Hemichordata; class Enteropneusta; family Harrimaniidae; genus Saccoglossus; species Saccoglossus kowalevskii. The sequence continues at coordinate 22,727,406 of NC_140646.1, read as the reverse complement.
TTGTCATGGTCATCTGTATGGACTACATAACTGACATGGTTATGGTCACTTGTGGGGACTACATAACTGACATGGTTATGGTCAGCTATGGGGACGACATAACTGACATGGTCATGGTTAGCTGTGGGGACTACATAACTGACATGGTTATGGTCAGCTGTACGGACTACATAGCTGACATGGTTATAGTTACCTGTGAGGACTACATAACTGACATAGTTATGGTCAGCTGTAGGGACTACATAACTTATTTGGTTATGGTCCTCTGTAGGGACTGCATAACGAACATGGTTATGTTCATCTGTAGTGACTACATAACTGATATATTTATGGTCATCTGTAGGGACTACATAATTGACATTGTTATGGTCATCTGTAGGGACTAAATAACTGCCATGATTATGGTCAGCTGTGAGAACTACATAACTGACATGGTTATGGTCATCTGTAGGGTCAACATAACGGACATGGTTATGGTCATCTGCAATGACTACATAACTGATATGGTTATTGTCATCTGTAGGAATTACATAACAGACATGGTCATTGTTAGTTATGGGAACTACACAGCAGACATGGTTATGGTCAGCTGTCGAGTCTACATAACTGACATGGTTATGGTCAGCTGTAAGGACTACATAACTGACTTTGTTATGGTCAGCTGTGGGGATTACATAACTGACATTGTTATGGTCAGCTATGGGGACTACATAACTGACATTGTTATGGTCATCTGTAGAAATTACATAACTGCTATGATTATGGTCAGCTGTGAGGACTACATAACTGACATGGTTATGGTCATCTGTAGGGTCAACATAACGGACATGGTTATGGTCATCTGTAGGGACTACATAACGGACATTGTTATGGTCATCTGTAGTGACTACATAACTGACATGGTTATTGTCAGCTGTGGGGACTACATAACTGACATGGTTATGGTCATCTGTAGGGACTACATAACCGGCAGGGTAATGGTCAGCTGTAGGGACTACATAACTGACGTGGTTATAGTCATCTGTATGGACTACATAATTGACATGGTTATGGTCAGCTGTATGGACTACATAACTGACATGGTTATAGTCACCTGTGAAGACTACATAACTGACATGGTCATTGTCATCTGTGGGGAATACATAACTGATAGGATATTGGTCAGCTGTAGGGACTACATCACTGATATGGTTATGGTCATCTGTAGGGACTACGTAACTGACATTGTTACAGTCAGCGTAGGGACTACATAACCGACAGGGTAATGGTCAGCTGTATGGACTACATAACTGACATGGTCATTGTCGTCTGTGGGGAATACATAACTGATAGGATATTGGTCAGCTGTAGGGATTACATCACTGATATGGTTATGGTCATCTGTAGGGACTACGTAACTGACATTGTTACAGTCAGCGTAGGACGACATAACTGATAGGGTAATGGTCAGCTGTAGGGACTACATAACTGACATGATCATGGGCATCTGTGGGGACAACGTAACTGTCATAGTTATGTTCAGCTGTAGGGACTACATAACTGAGAGGGTAATGGTCAACTGTGGGGACTACATAACTGACATGGTTATGGTCAGTCGTGGGGACTACATAACTGACATGGTTATGTTCAGCTGTTGGGACTACATAACTGACATGGTTATGGTCATCTGTAGAGACTACATCACTGACATGGTTATGGTCAGCTGTGGTGACAACATAACTGATATGGTTATGGTCATCTGTATGGACTACATAACTGACATGGTTATGGACAGGTGTAGGGACTACATAACTGACATTGTTATGGTCAGCTGTAGGGACTACATATCTGACATGGTCATGGTCATGGTCATCTGTATGGACTACATAACTGACATGGTTATGGTCACTTGTGGGGACTACATAAGTGACATGGTTATGGTCATCTGTATGGACTACATAACTGACATAGTTATGGTCATCTGTAGGGTCAACATAACGGACATGGTTATGGTCATCTGTAATAACTACATAACTGATATGGTTATGGTCATCTGTAGGGACTACATAACGGACCTTGTTATGGTCATCTGTATTGACTACATAACAAATGGGGACTACATAACTGACATGGTTATGTTCAGCTGTAGGGACTACATAACTGACATGGTTATTGTCAGCTGTAGAGGCTACATAACTGACATGGTTATGGTCATCTGTAGGGACTACATAACTGACATGGTTATGCTCATCTGTAGAGACTACATCACTGACATGGTTATGGTCAGCTGTGGGGACAACATAACTGACATGGTTATGGTCAGCTGTGGGGACTACATAAATGACATGGTTATTGTCAGCTGGGGGGACTACATAACTGACATGGTTATTGTCAGCTGTGGGGACTACACAACTGACATGGTTATGGTCATCTGTAGGGACTACATAACCGACAGGGTAATGGTCAGCTGTAGGGACTGCATAACTGACGTGGATATAGTCATATGTATGGACTACATAACTGACATGGTTATGGTCAGCTGTATGGACTATATAACTGACATGGTTATAGTCACCTGTGAGGACTACATAACTGACATGGTCATTGTCATCTGTGGGGAATACATAACTGATAGGATATTGGTCAGCTGTAGGGACTACATCACTGATATGGTTATGGTCATCTGTAGGGACTACGTAACTGACATTGTTACAGTCAACGTAGGGACTACATAACCGACAGGGTAATGGTCAGCTGTATGGACTATATAACTGACATGGTTATAGTCACCTGTGAGGACTACATAACTGACATGGTCATTGTCATCTGTGGGGAATACATAACTGATAGGATATTGGTCAGCTGTAGGGACTACATCACTGATATGGTTATGGTCATCTGTAGGGACTACGTAACTGACATTGTTACAGTCAGCGTAGGACGACATAACTGATAGGGTAATGGTCAGCTGTAGGGACTACATAACTGACATGATCATGGGCATCTGTGGGGAATACATAACTGACATGGTCATGGTGATCTGTAGGGACTATATAACAAATGGTTATGGTCATCTGTAGGGACTACATAACTGACATGGTTATGGTCAAATGTGGGGACTACATAACTGACATGGTTATGGTCATCTGTAGGGACTACATAACCGAGTAGGTACTAGTCAGCTGTAGGGACTACATAACTGACATGGTCATTGTCATCTGTGGGGAATACATAACTGATAGGATATTGGTCACCTGTAGGGACTACATCACTGATATGGTTATGGTCATCTGTAGTGACTACGTAATTGACATTGTAACAGTCAGCTGTAGGACGACATAACTGATAGGGTAATGGTCAGCTGTAGGGATTACATAACTGACATGATCATGGGCATCTGTGGGGACAACGTAACTGTCATAGTTATGTTCAGCTGAAGGGACTACATAACTGACATTGGCTATGGTCATCTGTAGGGACTACATAACTGACATGGTTATGGTCACTTGTGGGGACTACATAACTGACATGATTATGGTCATCTGTAGAGACTACATAAATGATATGGTTATGGTCATCTGTAGAGACTACATCACTGACATGGTTATGGTCAGCTGTGGTTACAACATAACTGACATGGTTATGGTCAGCTGTGGGGACTACATAACTGACATGGTTATGGCCAACTGTGGGGACTAAATAACTGACATGGTTATGGTCATCTGTATGGACTACATAACTGACATGTTTATGGTCACTTGTGGGGACTACATAACTAACATGGTTATGGTCATCTGTTGAGACTACATAAATGATATGGTTATGGTCATCTGTAGAGACTACATCACTGACATCGTTATGGTCAGCTGTGGGGACTACATAACTGAAATGGTCATGCTCAGCTGTGGGGAGTACATAAATGACATGATTGTTTTCAGTTGTGGGGACTACATAACTGACATGGTTATGGTCATCTGTATGGACTACATAACTGACATAGTTATGGTCAGGTGTAGGGACTACATAACTGACATTGTTATGGTCAGCTGTAGGAACTACATATCCGACATGGTCATTGTCATGGTCATCTGTATGGACTACATAACTGACATGGTTATGGTCAGCTGTGGGGACGACATAACTGACATGGTCATTGTCGTCTGTGCGGAATACATAACTGATAGGATATTGGTCAGCTGTAGGGACTACATCACTGATATGGTTATGGTCATCTGTAGGGACTACGTAACTGACATTGTTACAGTCAGCGTAGGGACTACATAACCGACAGGGTAATGGTCAGCTGTATGGACTACATAACTGACATGGTCATTGTCGTCTGTGGGGAATACATAACTGATAGGATATTGGTCAGCTGTAGGGACTACATCACTGATATGGTTATGGTCATCTGTAGGGACTACGTAACTGACATTGTTACAGTCAGCGTAGGACGACATAACTGATAGGGTAATGGTCAGCTGTAGGGACTACATAACTGACATGATCATGGGCATCTGTGGGGACAACGTAACTGTCATAGTTATGTTCAGCTGTAGGGACTACATAACTGAGAGGGTAATGGTCAACTGTGGGGACTACATAACTGACATGGTTATGGTCAGTCGTGGGGACTACATAACTGACATGGTTATGTTCAGCTGTTGGGACTACATAACTGACATGGTTATGGTCATCTGTAGAGACTACATCACTGACATGGTTATGGTCAGCTGTGGTGACAACATAACTGATATGGTTATGGTCATCTGTATGGACTACATAACTGGCATGGTTATGGTCAGGTGTAGGGACTACATAACTGACATTGTTATGGTCAGCTGTAGGGACAACATATATGACATGGTCATGGTCATGGTCATCTGTATGGACTACATAACTGACATGGTTATGGTCACTTGTGGAGACTACATAACTGACATGGTTATGGTCAGCTGTGGGGACTACATAACTGACATGGTTATGGTTAGCTGTGGGGACTACATAACTGACATGGTTATGGTCAGCTGTACGGACTACATAACTGACATGGTTATGGTCATCTGTAGGGACTACATAACTGACATAGTTATGGTCAGCTGTAGGGACTACATAACTGATTTGGTTATGGTCATCTGTAGGGACTACATAACGAACATGGTTATGTTCATCTGTAATGACTACATAACTGATATATTTATGGTCATCTGTAGGCACTACATAACTGACATTGTTATGGTCATCTTTAGGGACTACATAACTGCCATGATTATGGTCAGCTGTGAGGAATACATATCTGACATGGCTATGGTCATCTGTAGGGTCAACATAACGGACATGGATATGGTCATCTGCAATGACTACATAACTGATATGGTTATGGTCATATGTTGGGATTACATAACTGACACGGTCATTGTTAGCTGTGGGGACTACGCAGCAGACATGGTTATGGTCAGCTGTCGAGTCTACATAACTGCTATGATTATGGTCAGCTGTGAGGATTACATAACTGACATGGTTATGGTAATCTGTAGGGTCTACATAACGGACATGGTTATGGTCATCTGTAATAACTACATAACTGATATGGTTATGGTCATCTGTAGGGACTACATAACGGACATTGTTATGGTCATCTGTAATGTCTACATAACTGACATGGTTATTGTCAGCTGTGGGGACTACATAACTGACATGGTCATGGTGATCTGTAGGGACTACATAACACATGGGGACTACATAACTGACATGGTTATGTTCAGCTGTTGGGACTACATAACTGACATGGTTATGGTCATCTGTAGGGACTACATAACTGACATGGTTATGGTCATCTGTAATGACTACATAACTGACATGGTTATTGTCAGCTGTGGGGACTACATAACTGACATGGTCATGGTGATCTGTAGGGACTACATAACAAATGAGGACTACATAACTGACATGGTTATGTTCAGCTGTTGGGACTACATAACTGACATGGTTATGGTCATCTGTAGGGACTACATAACTGACATGGTTCTGCTCAGCTGTGGGGACTACATAACTGACATGTTTATGGTCATCTGTAGGGACTACATAACTGACATGGTTATGTTCAGCTGTGGGGACTACATCACAGACATGGTTATGGTCAGCTGTGGGGACTACATAAATGACATGGTTATTGTCAGCTGGGGGACTACATAACTGACATGGTTATGGTCATCTGTATGGACTACATAACTGACATGGTTATGGTCAGCTGTATGGACTACATAACTGACATGGTTATGGTCACTTGTGGTGACTACATAACTGACATGGTTATGGTCATCTGTAGAGACTACATAACTGACATGGTCATGGTCATCTGTGGGGACTGCATAACTGACATGGTTATGGTCAGCTGTGGGGACTACATAAATGACATGGTTATTGTCAGCTGGGGGACTACATAACTGACATGGTTATGGTCATCTGTATGGACTACATAACTGACATGGATATGGTCAGCTGTATGGACTACATAACTGACATGGTTATGGTCACTTGTGGTGACTACATAACTGACATGGTTATGGTCATCTGTAGAGACTACATAAATGATATGGTTATGGTCATCTGTAGGGACTACATAACTGACATGGTTATGGTCATCTGTAGGGACTACATAACTGACATGGTTATGGTCAGCTGTAGGGACTACATAACTGACATAGTTATGTTCAGCTGTGGGAATTACAAAAATGACATGATCATGTTCATATGTAGGGAATACATAACTGGCATGGTCATGGTCACCTGTGGGGACAACATAACTGACATGGTTATTGTCAGCTTTCGGGTCTACATAACTGACATGGTTATGGTCAGCTGTGGGACTACATAACTGACATGGTTATGGTCAGCTGAGGGGACTACATAACTGACATTGTTATGGTCATCTGTAGGGACTACATAACTGCTATGATTATGGTCAGCTGTGAGGCTACATAACTGACATGATTATGGTCATCTGTAGCGTCTACATAATGGACAAGGTTATGGTCATCTGTAAACACTACATAACTGATATGATTATGGTCATCTGTAGGGACTACATAACTGACATGGTTATGGTCAGCTGTGGGTACTACATAACTGACATGGTCATGGTCATCTGTAGGGACTACATAACAGATAGGGTTATTGTCAACTGTGGGGACTACATAACTGACATGGTTATGGTCATCTGTAGGGACAACATAACCGAAAGGGTAGTAGTCCCCACAGTTGATCATAACCATGTCAGTTATGTAGTCCCCAGAGCTGACCATAAGCATGTCAGTAATGTATTCTTTGCTGTTGACCATAACCATGTCAGTTATGTAGTTTTTGCAGTTGACCATAACCTTGTCAGTTATGTAGTCTTTGCAGCTGACCATAACCATGTCAGTTATGTTGTCCCTACAGATGACCATAACCATGTCACTTATGTTGTCTCCACAGTTGACCATAACAATGTCAGTTATGTAGTCGTCACAGATGACCATAACCATGTCAGTTATGTAGTTCCCGCAGTTGACCATAACCGTGTCAGTTATGTAGTTCGCATAGATGACCATAACCATGTCAGTTACGTAGTCCCCACAGTTGACCATAACCATGTCAGTTATGTAGTCCCCACAGCTGACTATAACCATGTCAGGTATGCAGTCCCCATAGTTGACCATAACCATATCATTTACGTAGTCTTCGCAGTTGACCATAACCATGTCAGTTATGTAGTCTTCGCAGATGACCAAAAACAAAGTCAGTTAAGCAGTCTCCACATCTGACTATAACCATGTCAGGTATGTAGTCCCCACAGTTGACCATAACAATGTCATTTACGTAGTCTTCGCAGATGACCAAAACCAAGTCAGTTATGTTGTCCCCACAACTGACAATAACCATGTCAGTTATGTAGTCCCTACAGATGACCATAACCATGTCAGTTATTTAGTCCCTACAGATGACCATAACCATGTCAGTTATTTAGTCCATACAGTTTACCATAACCATGTCAGTTATGCAGTCCCCACAGTTTACCATAACCATGTCATTTATGTAGTCCCCACAGATGACCATAACCTTGTCAGTTATGTAGTCTCTACAGATGACCATAACCATGTCAGTTATGTAGTCCCCACAGATGACCATAACCTTGTCAGTTATGTAGTCCCTACAGATGACCATAACCATGTCAGTTATGTAGTCCCCACAGATGACCATAACCTTGTCAGTTATGTAGTCCCCACAGCTGACCATAACCATGTCAGTTATGTAGTCTCTACAGATGACCATAACCATGTCAGTTATGTAGTCCCTACAGATGACCATAACCATGTCAGTTATGTAGCCTCTACAGCTGACAATAACCATGTCAGTTATGTAGTCCACACAGTTTACCATAACCATGTCATTTATGTAGTCCCTACAGATGACCATAACCATGTCAGTTATGTAGTCCCCACAGATGACCATAACCTTGTCAGTTATGTATTCCCCACAGCTGACCATAACCATGTCAGTTATGTAGTCTCTACAGATGACCATAACCATGTCAGTTATGTAGTCCCCACAGCTGACCATAACCATGTCAGTTATGTTGTCCCTACAGATGACCATAACCATGTCAGTTATGTTGTCTCCACAGTTGAATATAACAATGTCAGTTATGTAGTCTCCACAGATGACCATAACCATGTCAGTTATGTAGTCCATACAGATGACCATAACCATGTCAGTTATGTAGTCTCCACAGTAGGCTATAACCATGTCAGTTATGTAGTCTTTGCTGTTGACCATAACCATGTCAGTTATGTAGTCTTTGCAGTTGACCATAACCATGTCAGCTATGTAGTCTTCGCAGTTAACCATCACCAGATCAGTTATGTAGTCCTCCTAGTTGACCATAACCATGTCAGTTGTGCAGTCTTCGCAGTTGGCAATAACCATGTTAGTTATGTAGTCCCTACAACTGACCTTAACCATATCAATTATGTAGTCCCCACAGCTGACCATAACCATGTCAGTTATGTAGTCCCTACAGCTGACCATAACCATGTCAGTTATGTAGTCCCCAGAGCTGACCGTAAGCATGTCAGTTATGTAGTCTTTGCTGTTGACCATAACCATGTCAGTTATGTAGTCCCCACAGCTGACCATAACCATGTCAGTTATGTAGTCCCCACAGTTGACCATAACCATGTCAGTAATGTAGTCCCCACCGCTGACCATGACCATGTCAGTTATGTAGTCTTATGTAGACATAGCTTTTGAAATCTGCGTGGACTACGTAACTGGCAAGTCTGTTTCGCCATATTTTACTTTGTAGACGGTCCTAGAAGATATTTTCCAGGCGCGAAGTATTCACGAAAAGCTACTTTTCCATCAAACGGAAGTAGCACTCACGGAAATGGCAAATGCGCGGTAACTCGAATTCATGGCGCAACAACGGACGAATATGCAAAGGCTGGCCGCTGTCTCAAAGCTAGTATTCATATTGAGATTATAAACGCCATACTAGTATTCATATTGAGATTATAAACGCCACACTAGTATTCATATTGAGATTATAAACGCTATACTTTTCATATTGAGATTATAAACACCACACTAGTATTCATATTGAGATTATAAACACCACACTAGTATTCATATTGAGATTATAAACGCCACACTAGTATTCATATTGAGATTATAAACGCCACACTAGTATTCATATTTAGATTATAAACGCCATACTAGCGTTCATATTGAAATTATAAACGCCAAACTAGTATTCATATTGAGATTATAAACGCCACACTAGTATTCATATTGAGACTATAAACGCCATACTAGTATTCATATTGAGATTATAAACACCACACTAGTATTCATATTGAGATTATAAACGCCACACTAGTATTTATATTGAGATTATAAACGCCACACTAGTATTCATATTGAGATTATAAACGCCATACTAGTGTTCATATTGAGATTATAAACGCCATACTAGTGTTCATATTGAGATTATATACGCCACGCTAGTACTCATATTGAGATTATAAACGCCACACTAGTATTCATATTGTCATTGTAAACGCTATACTTTTCACATTGAAATTTTAAACGTCAGACTTGTATTCATATTGAGATTATAAACGCCAGACTAGTATTCATATTGACATTATAAACGCCACACTAGTATTCATATTGAGATTATAATCGCCACACTAGTATTCATATTGAGATTATGAACGCCACACTAGTATTCATATTGAGATTATAAACGCCATACTAGTGTTCATTTTGAGATTATAAACGCCACACTAGTATTTATATTGAGATTATAAACGCCACACTAGTATTCATATTGAGATTATAAACGCCATACTAGTGTTCATATTGAGATTATATACGCCACGCTAGTACTCATATTGAGATTATAAACGCCACACTAGTATTCATATTGTCATTGTAATCGCTATACTTTTCATATTGAGATTATAAACGTCAGACTTGTATTCATATTGAGATTATAAACACCGCACTAATATTCATATTGAGATTATAAACGCCACACTAGTATTCATATTGAGATTATAAACAGCACACTAGTATTCATATTGAGATTATAAACGCCACACTAGTATTCATATTGAGATTATAAAAGCCACACTAGTATTCATATTGAGATTATAAACGCTACACTAGTATTCATATTGAGATTATAAACGCCACACTAGTATTCATATTGAGATTATAACACCACGCTAGTATTCATATTGAGATTATAAACGCCACACTAGTATTCATATTGAGATTATAAACGCCACACTAGTATTCATATTGAGATTATAAACGCCATACTAGTATTCATATTGAGATTATATACGCCACGCTAGTATTCATATTGAGATTATAAATGCCACACTAGTATTCATATTGAGATTATAAACGCCACACTAGTATTCATATTGAGATTATAAACGCCACACTAGTATTAATATTGAGATTATAAACGCCACACTAGTATTCATATTGAGATTATAAACGCCACGCTAATATTCATATTGAGATTATAAACGCCACACTAGTATTCATATTGTCATTGTAAACGCTATACTTTTCACATTGAAATTTTAAACGTCAGACTTGTATTCATATTGAGATTATAAACGCCAGACTAGTATTCATATTGACATTATAAACGCCACACTAGTATTCATATTAAGATTATAATCGCCACACTAGTATTCATATTGAGATTATGAACGCCACACTAGTATTCATATTGAGATTATAAACGCCATACTAGTGTTCATTTTGAGATTATAAACGCCACACTAGTATTCATATTGAAATTATAAACGCCACACTAGTATTCATATTTAGATTATAAACGCCACACTAGTATTCATATTGAGATTATAAACGCCACACTAGTATTCATATTGAGATTATAAACACCACACTAGTGTTCATATTGAGATTATAAACGCCACACTAGTATTCATATTGAGATTATAAACGCCACTCTAGTATTCATATTGAGATTATAAACGCCATACTAGTATTCATTTTGAGATTATATACGCCACGCTAGTATTCATATTGAGATTATAAATGCCACACTAGTCTTCATATTGTCATTGTAAACGCTATACTTTTCATATTGAGATTGTAATCGTCAGACTTGTATTCATATTGAGATTATAAACACCACACTACTATTCATATTGAGATTATAAACGCCACACTAGTATTCATATTGAGATTATAAACACCACACTAGTATTCATATTGAGATTATAAACGCCACACTAGTATTCATATTGAGATTAAAAAAGCCACACTAGTATTCATATTGAGATTTCAAACGCCACACTAGTATTCATATTGAGATTATAAACGCTACACTAGTATTCATATTGAGATTATAAACACCACACTAGTATTCATATTGAGATTATAAACGCCACACTAGTATTCATATTGAGATTATAAACGCCACAGTAGTATTCATATTGAGATTATAAACGCCACACTAGTATTCATATTGAGATTATAAACGCCACACTAGTATTCATATTGAGATTATAAACGCCATACTAGTGTTCATATTGAGATTATAAACGCCACACTAGTATTCATATTGAGATTATAAACGCACTCTAGTATTCATATTGAGATTATAAACGCCACACTAGTATTCATATTGACATTATAAACGCCTCACTAGTATTCATATTGAGATTATAAACGCTATACTAGTATTCATATTGAGATTATAAACGCCACACTAGTATTCATATTGAGATTATAGACACCACACTAGTATTCATATTGAGATTATAAACGCCACACTAGTATTCATATTTAGATTATAAACGCCATACTAGTGTTCATTTTGAGATTATAAACGCCATACTAGTGTTCATTTTGAAATTATAAACGCCACACTAGTATTCATATTGAGATTATAAACACCATACTAGTATTCATATTGAGATTATAAACGCCACACTAGTATTCATATTGAGATTATAAACGCCACACTAGTATTCATATTGAGATTATAAACGCCATACTAGTGTTCATTTTGAGATTATAAACGCCACACTAGTATTCATATTGAGATTATAAACGCCACACTAGTATTCATATTGAGATTATAAACGCCACACTAGTATTCATATTGAGATTATAAACGCCACACTAGTATTCATATTGAGATTATAAACGCCACACTAGTATTCATATTGAGATTATAAACACCACACTAGTATTCATATTGAGATTATAAACGCCACACTAGTATTCATATTTAGATTATAAACGCCATACTAGTGTTCATTTTGAAATTATAAACGCCACACTAGTATTCATATTGAGATTATAACACCACACTAGTATTCATATTGAGATTATAAACGCCACAGTAGTATTCATATTGAGATTATAAACGCCACGCTAGTATTCATATTGAGATTATGAATGCCACACTAGTATTCATATTGTTATTGTAAACGCTATACTTTTGATATTGAGATTATAAACGTCAGACTTGTATTCATATTGAGATTATAAACACCACACTAGTATTCATATTGAGATTATAAACGCCACACTTGTATTCATATTGTCATTGTAAACGCTATACTTTTCATATTGAGATTATAAACGTCAGACTTGTATTCATATTGAGATTATAAACACCACACTAGTATTCATATTGAGATTATAAACGCCACACTAGTATTCATATTGAGATTATAAACGCCACACTAGTATTCATATTGAGATTATAAACGCCACACTAGTATTCATATTGAGATTATAAACGCCACACTAGTATTCATATTGAGATTATAAACGCCACACTAGTATTCATATTGAGATTATAAACGCTATACTAGTATTCATATTTAGATTATAAACGCCATACTAGTGTTCATTTTGAGATTATAAACGCCATACTAGTGTTCATTTTGAAATTATAAACGCCGCACTAGTATTTATATTGAGATTATAAACACCATACTAGTATTCATATTGAGATTATAAACGCCACACTAGTATTCATATTGAGATTATAAACGCCACACTAGTATTCATATTGAGATTATAAACGCCATACTAGTGTTCATTTTGAGATTATAAACGCCACACTAGTATTCATATTGAGATTATAAACGCCACACTAGTATTCATATTGAGATTATAAACGCCACACTAGTATTCATATTGAGATTATAAACGCCACACTAGTATTCATATTGAGATTATAAACGCCACACTAATATTCATATTGAGATTATAAACGCCATACTAGTGTTCATTTTGAAATTATAAACGCCACACTAGTATTCATATTGAGATTATAAACACCACACTAGTATTCATATTGAGATTATAAACGCCATACTAGTGTTCATTTTGAAATTATAAACGCCACACTAGTATTCATATTGAGATTATAAACACAACACTAGTATTCATATTGAGATTATAAACGCCACGCTAGTATTCATATTGAGATTATAAACGCCACACTAGTATTCATATTGAGATTATAAACGCCACACTAGTATTCATATTGAGATTATAAACGCCACGCTAGTATTCATATTGAGATTATAAACACCACACTAGTATTCATATTGTCATTGTAAACGCTATACTTTTTATATTGAGATTATAAACGTCAGACTTGTATTCATATTGAGATTATAAACACCACACTAGTATTCATATTGAGATTATAAACGCCACACTTGCATGAATATTGTCATTGTAAACGCTATACTTTTCATATTGAGATTGTAAAATTGTCGGGCTTGCCCATAGTCGTCTATAATAAACTCTTTGCCATGTTTGTAAACACGCATACGTGTGCACATGTAGTAAAGTTCACAGGGACAAGAAAAGTGTATACACAACTTTATGAAAAACACCCAATCAAAATAAGCGATTATTCACAATTATAAGAGGTACAAATATATTTCGACGTTTTGGTCTGATATAACCCAGGAATTAACCCAGGATTGATGCTCTACGGCTCACTACAGTGGGGGTACGTTAACTTAGAAAGTTCATCGAACATATCATTAATCACAAAATTCGTCTGTCTGAGGGGATGAATCTGTCCGGCTAACAATTGAATGGGCACAATAATGTTTAATTTAGGCCGTTTTTTTTATTATTGGTGACATCGGCACTCCGCAAATATTCCGTGACCTTGATCGTATTCTACACTTATATTCTGTACCATTCGGCGCTGAGACCTCCCTCGTCCGACTCATGTTGGGTATTAAGCTGATTAATAGTGTCGTGCAGCCGTCGTTGCAGTCTGCATCAATGTACTAGTACTCAGCGGCACATGTGTATACATCGCCTTAAAGGCCCGACTTGCATTCGGCACTTTTTTCTTTTCACTTTGAGTAAACAATCGACGCACCAACAAACTTTTGTCCAACCTCCCCCACTCATGTATGCACAAGACTGACTCACTTTTTCTTTTATATCTTCTATCGTCACAGTATGCAACTCAAGCCGAGCCGTCATGCCCCGAGGAAAGTAAAACACCTTTGCACCATTTCCATGATCAGCATTCACCGTGGCGTCTGTATTTTTTATTCAAAGGGAGTGTGGCGTGCGCCCGTTGCCATACGCTACGGGAAACGTTCACACATCGCATGTTGTACAATTGGTGTGGATGCCTGTCCGGTAACAAATGTCTCTATTTTTTCTTACTTCCGATAGTATAGCAACACCACTGTTTATTTGTGTTTATCGGCGTTTTCATATATGTACCAATTCATGGTTTTCTTAGTTTTACAATCGGCATTAAAGACCAATGGCATGTATTCGACGTCGTGAGTTTTTTTTTCTGTTTGAGAAAACGTAAAGAACAAATTACACTATAACAAAAATTGAAAAAATAAATAAAAATCGAATATTACAGTTATAGTTTTGTTGGCGTAAATCAACATTTTAAGTAATATTCTTTTGAATAATTGGTACACAATGTGTGAACACTTAGTCTAAGGTGGTGCCGGGCAGTTCCGAGTCGACAATTATCATAATGCGTCACTGCCAAATTTAATTCCATAATTACATTAACAGATATTAATAATTAAAACTTTGAGTGTGTTGATACAGTTCAAATGTATTCTCGTTGAGAAAACTAGAATCCATGTTGTTGTTGTTGTTTTTGGACACAAGAAAAAATAGTCTTCCTTCCCAAACGTCATTTTAACTAATTTCAAAAAAATAATGTTAATTTATTATTCCGGTTGATACATGACCTTCATTAATAATAATATAATAAGTAATAGCTAAGCAATTGAATCGCTTCGTCGCTAATACGAGTGGAGTGCAAGCGCGATCAGCGCAACCCTTTGGGCTTAAAATATAAAAAAAAGCATCACCTGCATAAAATAATATCACTATGTAATAACTTTCAATCCATTTCACAAATTATCATACTCGTTGGATTTTGCGGCAAGATATTCTCATTGGACCATACTGAGCAACTTTTTGACAAGTTTTAAGCGAAATAACGCACTGAGCATAATAATCGGAACTTCGTCAGTGTTGATTATAATTTACCGGTTGATGTTTTTTTTTTTTCTTACATGAAAGAACCCGTAACGAATAACTCGCATTCTACGTTCAGATGCTTCTACTATAGTCTTACTATTCTACGATTAGCATCACGACTTATATTTTTATTACAAATTTTGAATTAGACAATTTGTCTCCTACGAACCTTTAGGATAATTTACTGTACCTACACCGGAGTGTCGGAACCAACGTCACTGCGGCGTTAGCAAGATTAACGTACTGCACTGTATTGTACATGCTAAGTTCATGGAGATGAAGTTCTTGTATTATTACAAGCGGGTCTAATTTTTCCTAATTTACAAAACCAATTTTTGAAAATTTACTGATTTAATGTTCCACAATCCAACTCGAGTTGGTGTTTTCACGGTATATCACATCGAGATAACTGAAACATGGCGCTATATTCTCGTTAGTGTTTAGTGTGTCTCAAGCGATGCGATATTGCGGACGTTTTAGGCAGGCGTTTAAATTATCATCTCACTCCGTAATATGCCTAGTTTTAGAAGACATGTAGGCTGTTGGTACAAATCAAATGTACATTTCATCGGCAGCGTGTGATTAACTGTGCGATGTAGTGTTGTAGCCTTGAAAGCATTTTTCTTACAGGCCGTGGTTGTGACCACTTCAAATTGGTGTTTATTATTAAAACATATATCATGGCAAATGATATGTTTAGTAACACGAATTAAACCGACACCCACTTGTGTAGCCAGTGGGTCAAAACTGGATTTGTAGCAACGTTGATAGAATCTCGACAAATAATCGTAAAAGTACTGGAAGTACCTCGAAATAAAAATCAGTTACCCAGTCCGGTTGCGTTTGAAGTTAGCATCGTAATAGACACACTGGCAAATTTGACCACAATGTTGCTCCTGAAACGTACATGTTTTCTTTAAGAATACAACAACTATACACGACATAAAAGTTGGTATTAGGGGAGATTCATGACATTAACTCTGCTCGTTTTAACTTCAAATTATAGGCATATATTTGTAATGCTGTAGTGAACACATAATTGTGAATAAGTTTTTTGTTTTGTTTTTTTGCAAAAACTTGTCTTGTTACGTGATATAACTTGCTTTGTTTCGATGAATGTTCCATCAATTCGACCGTTGTTAAAATTAAAACTTTCTTTAGTAGTCTCGTTTCTAGTGAGCTTCTCCAAATCTGTGATTGTTGTTGACTATGCGTGGCGACGTGTCGGTGTGTAATGGCTGCTATTTCACTTATATTTGTTGACTCTCCAACAGATTGGGGGTGATCAGTATTACTAATGACAATACGCAGCGGATTAAATTAAACTGTATACTTTGATTTTCACTTCACTAGCGGGAAACTTGATCATTGCAGAGCATAGTCAAATAGTGCCATGTTTGTCGTGGAGAATGGATGTCGTTATCACATCCGTTGATTCTAATAAGTCGAGTCAAGTTTAACATCAGAAATGCAACGTGTACTTGCCACGACTCGCTACTAAACATTCTAGAACACATGTGTCTCCGTTTTTGTTTGTCCATTTTCATTTGCGAAATATATTAACTGTATCGCCCGAGCCACTTATTGTTAAAGTGAAAATAAAATGTAGCAGACATGATAAGTGACCCCGTCAACAACATGACGATGAACTTGGAACGAAATGTGTCGCATATTCTCTACTCAAAAAAAAAACACCGATACATTTTTCTCCTACATTAGCACTGTTGCTGGCAACTGCCGATTATTTACCGTCCTGATTATTCGGAAGTCAATTCCTTCTACAGTAGTCGAGAACAAACAGCTTTCACCTTGGCCTAAAACAACACGCGAAGATATCTCCAAACAGTGCAATGGAAACATGTATACTCAGTCATTTGGGTTTTGCAAGACTCGAGAGAAGTTGTTTGTGCTATTCTTACGGGTGTCAGTAATGCCATCGATTATATACCTCTGCCGTTGAATACAACGGAATGTTCTTTACATCGATTCAAAAACAATCAGACGCCTCAATTTCATTGATAACTGGCGTTGTGTGTACTGGTTTTCATTGACATTATTTTGGAATTTTAGATTTTAAGTTTTGTAATTGCATTTAGGGCTCTTCGTTCCGGTTGTTAAAGCATGTTAAAAATCCAGGAATGGACGCCGTGACCTTTTGTGTCACTCTTTATGGTGGCGACGATCTCGCCCTGGTACTGCACAACACCTCGTTCGCTTAATATCTAAATTTCTCGATTAATAAAATAGAAGGCGATTCACAGTAACTACTCCCGATAAAAACAAATAAAAGAGATTTTTAAATACACTTTCAACTATACCATCACAAATTCACTAAAGTCAGCGCTTGTTTGTGTATATTATCAGTATATACCACTAATACTACAGTGTTTCTGCGAAGAGTCTCGTATATCTGACGACTAGCCACTGCGGTGTCACGAGATACGCTTCAGTTACGAGTAGCGAACAAAAGGGTTAGTGTAACCGCATACCTCGTTCCCCGCCTCGTATATCCCCCATTTATTATAACATTATGGAGAACTATCTAAACTTGGAGGCGTAAGTGTACGTGTCTTCTAGTGACTATCGCATCGTAGAATCGAAGAAACACCGACGAGTAATAATTGTAGCGTGTTCGATTGTCATCGCGGCTGATACGACTGACCATGATGTCTCCGATATTCATGAACTCTGAACGCGTCCCTGTGTTTTTTTAAAAAATCGTAATTTTGTTCTGCGCTTTCGACAAGCTTTAATTGTATTTGAAAGCATTGGCTCGTCGAGTGTATAGGTAAGCGACGCTAACGAGATAATGTTCGACCAAGATTAAATACTAGTACTTTTAGCTGCACATAACGCGGTGAAATGAAGAAAACACAACAAAAAGAGTTAATCGCCTTAAACACTTCTATGATACTAGAGTACTTTTTTGTGTAACGCATAAGCTTCTGAGTAGCCGTTCACCGGCCAAATTCACGCCTAAATTTGAAACCGCCTTGAAAAAAAATATAGCACCAGTCATATGATGTTAACTGTACGTATATTGCGCCAGTGTGAATGCACTTTTGATCTTACTTAGTGACAGTGGATTTACATTAAACTCCAAACACTATAACCACAACCTGCGCAGGTGCTTTCCTCTTTTCAAGTTTTAAACATGCTGAATACGCCAATATTAATTATAGTCATGCGTAAAAATTACAGGAAACTGGAAAATTATGAAAATGTGTATATATAAACAAATAGGGGCAACCATCCAACTGAAGGAGATAATAGAGGAAACTTCGTAACTCAGTAACTTCGACAATGGTGGCTTTTGTAAATCCCACCCAGCTGCAATAGTAACGCTAACCACCAAAATGATTGTTTGTAAATGGCGTAAAATACACTAAGTATGACTTACTATGTAATAACTGACTACATCGTTTGTCGGTCATCTAGCAATATTGCAGAGATTAATACAGTCATTATCAGCGTTCATGTGGAACAAGGGTGCTATTGTCAAGTCGAAAAACATGCGATGTCACATTAATCAGTGAGAATCGAAACCTCAGACGTAACTATGCATTCATTCATTTTCATTATCCCTGTATTTTTTCAGAGTACATACGTTTTGTCGTTATTTAAAACAATGGCTGAATGGTTTTATTTCAGCCTGGGACTCGTGTGTTTATTGTGCATGAATAGCCAAAGCGGTAAACGAACATAGCTTATCGGTACATATCTAATTTCCCCTATATTTTAATTTACCGACAACATTCTCCCCGAAGAAATAAAGTCGCTTCCGAAATCCAATTTGTTATCAATTAGCGCAATAGTTCAACAAAAGCCACTGATGCTAGTTTTTTTTTATGTTCTAATTGTATAATGCTCACGTTTCTTTTTTCATCAAATTGTTTTTGTCCTCATATATCATCGTTTTTTTTTTCAAAAGAGACACGCGCCAAAGAGACATTTTAGTTTAGGTGCCATCACGTGGTTATCGATTTCTACTAACTAAATGTAGATTTCATGTGATGAGGCAGTCAGACTTGGAACAGGGATCGATTAGTTGGCTGTCGAATTTCAAACACCACTTCTTTATTATTCCACCCATCGTTGCGCTGCTGTGTGTGTATTTGTATGCTGTGTGTATGCTTCTTAAGTGTGAGTGTGTTAGTTATTGTCGTTCTTTTAACGACATCTCCATCATAACCAGGAGGTGTTTTTCGACGTACTATAGGTAACGTTAGTCGGGGAGGATATGCCCGAGGGACCTTTAACGAAAACACTATCGATCACTGCATAGAATGAGACTTAACTATACGTTAATTGATCGGAAAACATGCAATTTGCTCCGTTTAAAATGTTTCGGCCAAGCAAAGGCACGCTTTTAGTCTAAATTAATAACATAATCATTATTCTCGACGCGTTCGTTTTGAAATATGAGGAGTTAGTATTTTTGTTTTTATTTTTTTTAACAACAGTTCGTTGAGTATAATTAAAAACCGTTAGAACAATAATCGATAGTTTTTTATGATGATGACGATGATTGTATTCCTTATTCTGATATCTGAGATTTTAAGCTACGATAATACATGTTCATTTCCCAGAAGGAGGTCCTATGATTTGAACTCTTAATCGCTGTCGTTATGATAAACACTGTAGTTTATTATTGGACTACTAGCAATAATTGTGCAATGTGTTCAATTAATTCGTTATTAAATATTAAACATGTCCTACAATCCGAAGCCTTTTCATCACAAAATGATATGAGTGGATAATTCTGTTTATTTATTGTTTGTTTTTTTAAATTTCCCCTCCCTCTTCAACATGTACCGATAGTTATTCTATGAAAACAATAACAGTTATCATGATGGTCACCACGTGATGATTCTTATATAATGCATTTTGTATTTTGTTTAGTTCAATTTTAGTCCAATGTCCAAGTTGTCAACGCTGTGCTAGCTGAGACTGACAAGCACTGACTTCCACGCGTAACAATGTCTTTATCTTATTCTAATAATTATCATCATTGATAACATCCTAAATGGAGAACACTTATTTCCTATGAGGACGGACAGCAATTTGGCGGATAATGAATAATAATACAATATTCACGATTACAATTACAGTAAAAAAAAATACAACCAAATCGCCAATAAATTGATATATTCTGGGTTTTTGCTTTATAAAATATTGGAGATATTCACACCTGAATGAGAGTGAAATGAAAACAACATATATATATTTATTATATAATGTATTAAAATATATCCAGTAACATGATGGCGAATCATTCCCACAGGCATCAGGGAGAGCTAAGTAGAAATTCAATATCTATGTCTAGATGGTTTCAGAATAATAACGAAAAAGTCGCATTTGCACAGAATAATGTCGAATAATATATTGCAAACACATGTCTAGCGGCTAATAGACCCACAGAAAACGCAGTCCGCGTAATTTGGTGACGACGAAGGCGCGGCCCGAGTTTTATCTGCTTTGAACGGGAGAGAAAGACAAGGTTGACGCAATAATACATCAAAAATAAAATAAGATATTTCACCCATCAATTACACTAATTACACAGCATATATACGACCCAAGAATAAACAATATACCAAATTCAAAAAAAAAAAATTGCTTAAATAATTGATGGCGCGCATTCCATATAAAAAGACAAGAGCAAATAGTTGAATACCCAAATGATCAGCTTTACTCAAGTTGTGGGTAAAAATATCTTGGATAAATGGCAATTTTCTTTGTGTGTGCAAGAGGATTAATTCACTACTAATTATACTGAAAAATTATACGGGATCATGTTCTCAGGTGGCCGACTTATGCAAATAAACCATTTATTAAAGTTTGACAGGTTATACACCATAGGTAAAGCTCGGAGACTCACTGATGCCTGCCAGTGTTGTCTTTTGCGTAATGCTATGTCACCACACGCTGTAGGTAGATTCTACCGAGTAAAACGAGAAGTTGAATGATCGATTGTTTAATTGTATTATCATAAACAGACTATAGTTCGACAAACTTTCTTCAGAGATGGAGCATTCATGTTTGCGCGCGTATGTGGGGGAAAATGAAATAAAAAAGACTGAGAGAAATGGAAACTTGTTTCTTTCTGTGTCAGTGTATAGTAACGGTTTAGACCAATTACAATCCGTGTAATCATGCGAGTCCTTATTATGTTCTATTTCAATTACACGACATTGCCTCGGGAAACTTTTTTTTCTTTTTTCCTCTAACGACAGGCAATTGGATCAAAATAACCACAGAATATTTTATTGAATTTATCATGTATCAAACTACTAAAATTTATAAAACTCGTTCTGGGACTTTGCCCTTTGCCACAGTTCAAAGTATGTTCCACGGTGTGTGCATGTCCGTTTTGTTTACATTATACCCGCACAAACACTAGTACATTACAGGCTATGATAAAAATAACGAACAATTTAACAAAATGCGGAGTACAGCTGTATAATTCAATTAAAAATAATCGGGTACATTTCTAGATATACATGTAATATACAATAAGCGATAACGGATGATATATACAACGTATACAGCGGTATCAACGTATTCCAGCTTGTGCCGCCGTCGAAGTGGGCGTTTCCTCGACCTCGTTTTCATTCCAATGTTGCCACCGTGACGGTCCGCGTGACTCCGGTTAATTGGTCGAAGGCACAGAATAAAACATTCTGTAATTGCTTTTAAAGAAGCGAAAAAAAAATACGATTGATTTTTATTCCCTGCCTTGAAATTTCCGGCAATTTTAGGCAGTGCGGGGATGCGATGTCAGGACAGTATGTGTACGCAGGAAATTCGATGCGGTAAAAGATAAGAATAATTGGACATCTGAATACTGGATATGTAATTCAAACACATGCGCCATTTTTTCTTGCTACGTCTATCTGCGCCGACGCGTGTCAGCGCGTTTAAGCCGAAAGAGAAGGAAAGGGGTGAGATAAACGTTGTGTGTGCGGATGGCATTTACTTATAAACAAATTATAAAGTTTAGCTGTCCCACGATTGTCAAACTGCAATCACTATCACGATTATGAACATTATATGGTATTATGAAGCATGCAACCTTTATTGTATTTTAATAGATTAATATTATTACTGAAACTACATGTACAGCGGTCTTGTCAACGAATATACACTGAATGCATTCTTGAAATGATTTATTTTCTAATAAGTATACGCTCCACTTCGTGCATATTGCTTCATCACCTACGCGTCAATCCAATTAACAATTACCGTTTTATTTTGAGATGACGTTACGGCGATGCAGCGGATCTTACGCTTCCCGTAACATTGGATATTTCGCTTTATACTGCACCATCGCGGTGGCCTGTATTCATATTTATTGTTTTCAGCCTCTCTTTTTATCTTTTGAAATTGTAAATGTCTAACAGCAAGAATGTTTTTATTTTATTTTTAATTTTGTTCCGGTAGCACCCAGTTACATTTTTAAAAAAAACATTATTTTATTCAGAGCGATAAATGACCACGTGAATACATCAAAATCACGAATGGACAGTGACCCCAGCATGTTACTTGCGAACTGGACAGATTTCAACTTGAATATTCACAAATATTTTAAAGTAAACTCAATAAAGTAAACACAATATATTTATTACACGGTTTCTAGGCAATAAATGCTTACAATTAAACCAATGTGTCTCATGTTCAATTTTATCGTGATGTACATCAATATTGTAAGTTTAGCTGCGTAAGATTTATTGATAGATTATTAGTAGTTTTCATATCATATCATAAATTGTTTTTGTATGCAGTTGGGTGCAGAATTGGCAATTTAGAGAAAATTCAGTGGCTGTGAAAACGAAACTAATAAATAATAATGCAAACCAAAGGAAAATACAAATGGTATTTGGCACAACAACAAATGTAATTAATATAACTTTGTTCCAGGCCCAGTAGTAAATTTATTTACACTTTCCTCAAACATGACTAAAGCGACAACGTTCTAGAATAAAAAAACACGCTCAGTTTAGCGACAAAGCGACACCAACGCTATCCTCTGTAACAAAACCTGGATCCACTGATCAATTGTTTACTCAAGTTCAAGTTGTCAAATCAATTGAGTAATGAACTTATGTTGCCATCCGTTGATTTCAAAAGCTCTTGTGAATAAATGTAATCGTTGTATTCAATGTGATACACGAACTGATTAGCCATGTGATCTTCCTTTGTTGTCTTGCAATTATTTTTTTTTTATTTTTTGAAGCGGAATGATCCTGGCAGTAAATTGTCAAGTTTATTGGGTCATCGTCCAGAGAAAAGTATATAGTTTTAATAGGAAAACTGACTGTTGAATATAGAAACATGACGGTAATTGTTTAACGAGGCTCTCCCATCTATTACAGCGGACTCAAGCGACATACAACGTTGGTCGGATTGAGTTCGATGAAAGAGTCGCTGAACGCTCGCTCGGTGTGGTCGATCAGTCTGTTTAGCATGCAAGACCGTGTGCCAGTCTTCTGACAACGTTATATGATAAATGACGAGGAAAATGAAATGACATTTGGAAAACTGCAGCTGTAACATATTCTGTAAGTGAGTAAAAACAGTTAAAGTGCCCATTTCCACGGCGAAGAGTAAACAATTCCCGAACATCAAACAACCGACGGTGATCTGCTGTTGATGCACGGTATCTCCCGTAGCGCCACATCGGTTTCACCTTAACCCGACTTTATCAATCACCATTAACGCGACTAAGCCTTTAATTGACGTACCTACCTTTCAGACACTTTCAAGTCCTCACTTACTTGAATTTTTCGGGATTTAAGAATAATTTGCCGAACATGAAATAGAAAAAAAAAACAGTGCGCATGGAATAAAACAAACAAACTTATGATTGACGTCATCACTGTGGCGCAATCTGAAAACAGAGCTCGTTGATTATCTTTTTCATACACAGATTTCAGCAAAAAACCGGCCCGAGTGCGCTATTAATCACCGCTTGATATTAACAGCATGCCGAGTTTTTGTTTGGTTCCTCCTTATGGGCTTACGGCGACGGTTTGTTCAAATTGGTAACACGCGCTGATCGTCGATTCCCCCGATTTAATTCTTATAATGATGATTTATATCCGCCCCAATACTAACGCTGTAACTGACAAACGTCGCTAATGATTGTGATATTAATTTATCAAAACCAGATTAGTATTCGATTATGAGTTATACTAATAATCAGCGTGCGGGTGGTAATCGTTGCGGCGTAGTCTTTGTCCTCGGCCGGAGTTTGTTGTCCCCCCGCCTTCAATGCGCCAAATAAGAGCTGTAATTGTGCAATCAATAATAGGTGGAAATGTGACTGGAAAAGTCAAATAACTGAGTAATCATATACCGCTCCTTCCCTGTGCATAAACAATGTTCAACTATATAGGACACATTTCTGGCGAGCAGGCACTAGTAACCACCACCTTCATAGCTTATTCGTTTAATATGACGATATTTATTTGGAATTATGAGACTTCCCAGCATTTTTTTTTTCAGAAGAAAATACTATTGCAAAAATCTTATGATACGTTGATGGTTGGGCTATTTCAACAACACGCTCAAAATGATATGTTAACATTTTTGCCATACCTGGAAGTTATTGGACACAAGTTGTCAGTAAATTGCTTGTTTGCGTCCGGGTTGGATAGAGCATCTTGGGTTCATAAATTTACATATTGACGTGTTATACAAGTATTCAGTTTGTGTTTCCCAGTAGTTCTTAGCAATTACATATAAATTCTGAAATTAATTGTATTCACAATCTCTAATTAATTGGGGCATTTGCATAAAGATATTCAAATTACTTCGCATTCCTCAATTGCAATATGTATCTTATGTTCGACACTGTTCATGCTGGTTCATAATTTAAAATTTTGCAAAACGTCTGTAATTATATTAATTAGTTAATTTGCATATCGGGCTGCTGTAATTGTTCAAAACATCCTTTTTTTAGCAGCGTGTGTATGCAAATAGATATACGAATAGCTTTTGAGCTAATGTTCAGCAAGATCGTCGCGCATCCGCCATCTTGTATTTTTTTTAAATGGCTTCTTCGCTTACAGTTTGTAACTTGTATTGGTTTGTTTTCCTTTATTTGACCCACTGAGTGCCAGCGTCAACTTTTACAAATAAACCTAGAAAATCTTT
The DNA here is from genome assembly GCF_978046115.1 of Saccoglossus kowalevskii. Lineage (NCBI taxonomy): Eukaryota > Metazoa > Hemichordata > Enteropneusta > Harrimaniidae > Saccoglossus > Saccoglossus kowalevskii. The sequence goes on along the minus strand of NC_140646.1, from coordinate 22,701,165 downwards.
TCCATATATTTTTACTAGATAGGGAAATTGGGGAAATGTATCAATTCGATCAAAAAATTAAAAAGAAAAACAATACATAAAGATGTGCAAAAAATTGCACCAACGTGTTGTCTTCCAAAGAGTTAATGACCATAAGGGTTAAGAGAAAGTAATTTCTTGAAACTGTAGATTCGAATCTCAAAAAGGTATAAAACTATGTCCACTTCGTGCGATCTCCCCTAGAACCGATTACCAAGACAGACAATTACGTTGCTTACCGTGCCGTTTGCTTCTCAGTTTGCAAACTTGTAATAGTTCTCCTAGATCTGACTAAACGAGGAGACGAATAATTTAATTACAGTCTTAATGTAATCATATACAAAGGGGTTATCGCACTTGAATCCAAGCGGAAACATCCGAGTACGAATTCATCGCAACCCGGGCGACCACAGAGCTTTGTTTATTTTGCTCACAATCGGTCTGACATTATAAGAAAAATATTCACTTCGGAGTGTAAATTGAAAAGAATTTTAACGTTATATAGAGTTGTTCAACTTTAAGTTCAGATCTATCCCCGTGCTTCCCGGTGGGGGTATTGTCGTAGTGACCCGTGGGAAGTTACCATGCGGTTTCCTGTGGAATGATTCCGTGGTGCCAAGGGGGATGTTGCGGGAATAAGCCATTCTTTATTAAGGATAAATAAAGCCAGGCATTTTATCTGAAAACGCCCCTCAGGCGGGTTTCGACCCCGTCGCAGTTGTACTGCATTTAAGGCAAATAGTGTCCGAGAACTCGAACAAAGTTCCTATTTCAAGAATATCCATCTTATATGGGTGTAACTGTGCCGTATAAGCTCGTACGTGTACATATCATCGAACACCGTGGTTTATTGCCATATAACAAGGTCGCTACATGTATGGATGACCCAGTTTTTAAACTTGAGGTCAATCATGATTGTAGTAGGGTTACAAGCTTTCAAAATGATATGTTTAATCAACTGTGCCCACATTAGTATATCTCGTACAAATATGCAAATTTGTATAACACTTTCATCGAAAGTTTCTTGGAAACGGTTTACTACACGCGCAATTGTAAATTTTACGGAACAAAAAGTGACAGATAGACAATGCATTGCACCGTGACGATGAATAACATGGGAATACATTTGTATAATCTATATAGAAACAGTGCTGCCAATAATAACAACACATTTAATATTTCAATTATGGCCACAAGCGGTGACTATGCTTTTATTATATCTGGTACGTCCCTTCGTCGATTTGAATCATTTCCGAAAATCATTGCAACTAGTATTCCCCTTCGTATACTACCCACAAATTCAGTGTTGCATTAGAGTGGATGTCAGCACGGAGTTTGGCATACGAATGTTAGTTACATGCGAACAATTTATATGATTATGCAAATTACAGTAAGCTGAGTTTTGTTAATATTTCAAGAATAATAATGTGAGTAGAGACCTCAGTTTCAAAGTAGGAGCGCTTTTTATCACTGTCGGTTTAATTAATTAGTTTGTTCACCTTGCCTAGCCATATTTTTGTAAGTGTTTTATAAAGGATTTCGATGTTTATAACACTCTTCATTTCAGAAGGCCCGAATCATGTTATATATATATATATATGATGAAATATACTAGTAGTACCATACCGATTTTTATAAAGAATATAAAACAAACTTTATCCACATGAATATAAATACCTTGAACAAACAGGTGCGAATTGAATTATATTTCACAATTTGTTCTGAGACAGTTAAGCATAAACTTTATTTGCAAATCGTGGTCGAGGAGGGTTGGCTCGTACAATAGATGCGATAAAGCTAATGGTTGAGGTTTACTTATTGTCGGCGACGGTGGCGGCGATCTTAAGACATGTCACCGCTATTACAAAGCCACAGCGTCATACTAAAACGAGACTATTGGTAGCACGCTTTTTGCGGGACAACGGCGATGACAACGTTTGTCAAGTGTTTTTTGCAGTCGAATTAAACTTTAATTTTATTTTCCGAAATACGGTTTCCAAGTATCTCACCGTGTTATGTTGTGTACATGCTGAATGAATACATTAACATGCATTCCACTGCGCCAATAGCTTGCCTTCTCGGTTTCATTATCCGCGCTTTGCCGACTTAACGTGTTCAAATCACCGCCAATTTCAACTATTTTAACACACCTCGCGCTCATGTACCGATTATTGCGGAAATTGTATTTGAAATATTGAATATACACCCCTGTAAAGAAAATACCAGTGGTGGGCGGGTATTTTCTACTTACCTAGAAAAGTTTATTTCTCTGGAAAGGACACGTACATCCATGTGCACTGATCTCACGTTAGATGTACTCACTTTGAACACGTCCACGCGCTCTCAAAAAAGACGAATTCGTGAAAAATAAACATATCTGTTTGGACCGTATTTCTGAATGTGTCTGTATACCAACAACCATATGACACGCGCGATCCGTAAATGTGTGGTATCAGTGGTCAAATATTATTAGGGGAAAATACACCTTTTCTGCAAGCAGCACCCCCATTATGTTGATGGGGTGCGCTATTTAGCTGGTAAACGTTCGGTTATATGAAGTGGTCACAGTGTTTTCAAGGGAATGTACTGTTGCATATTGTTGGGTAGTGAGCGGTGTACAACATAGTCGCTGGTGTGGAAGAACCATGGGTACACATGGCACCGATCAACCGACCGATGATGACGTGTGACGTGACAAACGTGAGAGTCGTTGTAGGGCGTAGGCTTCCCAAACGGTGTGGCTACATGATAATCAGATGTGAGGGGGCTCTTGTTATATGCGAAGCTACACACATGCACGAAACATTGGAATAGATGGTGGAACACGTGCACATTTTATACTTAGCTGTAACAAGTAGGGGATGTTAATTATGTCACTATATTGAGGGAAAGGGACATTGACGCCGCTAAGTTTGCTGAATCTCAGAGGGGATTGATACAATATAATAGCCCAGTCTGTCACAATTGTAAATATATCACTGTAGTTGGATTATTTTTTAAATATTCAAGCTTATATATGTGTAGCTGCCACGCGTCTCACGGGGCCCTGAATCTGTATATCATGCGATAGTATTAAATCGGTATAGTTCTATAACAATTTGGTTTACGAGAACTGACATTCCGGCGTTTGGATAATTCTGATTACAAAAGGACAGTTTATATTAAAATATAAATTAAGGTAGATCACGAGTATTCCACCCGATAAATGGGGTGAACATTTGATCACATTTGTTCTGTTTCAAGAGTATAATTATGGATGTTGACACATGTCATCAAGTTTTCGGATTTCATTCCCTGTACGAAATATTTATTTGTAGAAAAAAAATAAAAAGATACAAAAATAAAAAATAAATTTGGTCATAACATAAAGTCATAGTGTGAATGCCAAAGAAAACGATCATTTGTTTCAGTCAATTACCTTCAATCCGTTTTGAAATCAACATGGTCGCATCAGTTCGATGCATTGAATAGGTTCGACGATTTGTTTGGTGACTATTAGTTTTCTCAATGTTATGAGAGTGTTGTTGTTTGTTTACTTCGTCGGGAATATATTCCAAAACAAGCAATAAATATGTACTCTGGCGTTACATTAAACATTGTTTAAGGACAAGAAAAGGCTGCTTCTAGTATTTCTATTTTGATCACTTTCTTTTTGTTTTGTTTTTGTTTTTTAACCTCGGAACACAAATATGTGACAACAATCATGTTGCTGACGATTTGATGCAATCACGATAACTGTCTCAGAATTGGCCAATTGAATGAACCACCATATGCACACACGGAATCATACCTTGTGTATATGTTGTGAAAATGAGTCAACGATCTCGCGGTAGGATAACGAGGTATGCGACAGCACTTCGAAAGTGCCACTGCTGGTAGAAATTAAAGCTAGGGCGGTGTGTTCGACACCGTCTGTGCACCGGTGTTGCTAGTCCCCGTTTTTGATGAGAGAAGAATGCGCAAATAGGGGTGTGTAGTATTAGTCGAAGAGCTTTTCTTATGTCGGACCTGGGGAAACTTACAAGCACTGTCTACACGCCTTCCTCCCACCTTACTTCCTAGATGTCCAATTTCAATATGTAAATCTTCGACGACTGCGTGTTATCAGCACGGGTGATGTCTGCGGATATACTCGCGTACACTATTTTTTTTTGTGGACAGTTACAGTGTTTGCATAACTGCTAGTAAAATGGTCGGTCATACCGAGTTTTTACAATGGTTTGTTACCATCGTTGTTGTCATAAGTACAAATCCCCACTCCCCAAGTCGTAAAACTCGAGATTCAATGAAATCAATCTGTTGCTGATGCCATTTATAAATTGAATAATAAACTCCTGTAATGTGAAACGGTAGCAATATACGTGTTGTCTAGATGAAGGCGTAGTGGTTCTGATAGCACCGGTCAAGCTGATGTCAAACGAAATGTATGATTCTAACTTTATTTGAACACATGTGGCCGCAATAAGTTATAAATACACATAAATACTCTTACTTCGTAAACTATATATTATATATTAATAATGTTAAAAGATGGTGTATTAGATGATGCAATATTTCTCAGTTTGATCTCTCTGTCACAATTACGACGCGATTGGTAAACAAAATAATAGGAACTTAGGAATGGTAGTGAAGGCCGGCTGGAATGTTGTAGTTTACAACTTTTCGTCAAATGTTTTCAACAGAACATGGTTCTTGTAAGAGGGTAATTTTCTGAACAAACAGTTACGGTGCATGAAACCGAACATAGTGTTGTATATTTCCCGGTATAATCCCATACGGTGTTCCATTACACGGGTAACCTAATCTGGGTACCTTTTCATAACCGATTAAGACCCGAGATAACAGAATGCCGCTCCCCGACGTGTCTCGTTCTGTGCTGCTTCCCTTCGGAAATAACTGGTTTGCAGCGATCGTGAAGAGGCGTTGTTTCGCTTGTCAAACATTTTTCTTTTCATATTACAGCTGCGCGGTACTTGCGTCAGTGACAGCCAGTGTAAAGAAATAAAGGCCGAACTCGCCTTAGTGTTTTATTTTTAGAAGCGAACACTGGAATGCATAGTCGTAAGGGCCGAAATATTCTGGCAAATCCACTCTATCAAGATTTACAAAATCAAAATGTTATATGGCGTTATGTTAAATCAACTTACTATATCTGTTTGTTTTTTTGGAAATGATTCCTGCACCAGGTATTCGTACATGTGTTGGCGCGCAGTCGTTGCACGTGCGGCATGCGGATATCTATGGTGCGTGCCTGCACGGTATGTGCAAGTGTATGTACCACCCACCCTGTTCGGGCCGGCTTTCCGCCCGTAGACGCGTCGTTTAATTAAACTCATCTGGCCTACGGGCGCCGCCTTTCATTGCAAAGGATCGGTTCCATTCTTGCGTAGAACTAAAAGGTCGGTCCGCGAGCGACAGCGCGACTGGGGCGTGTGTTGCGTATGTACGCAGGCGGTTGACCGGGACACTGGCCGCGTGGATGAAACCGATATCGATTTATTGAGTATCGGGCGGCCGGCATTTAACCACGTGTCATTAAATTTCATTTTGGCTTCTCCATACAATAGTATCAACATTTTACAGTAACTGGAATTCTGAAAAAAATTATATTGCCCCTTGTGTTTTGTCGGGAGACCACTGTTTACACTTTCAATTGACAGACATGACAGACATGAGTCCAAAACAACCTGTTGATTCTTACAGAATACTAGTAATAATAAATCTCGAGTTTTTGAGATTAACTTTTAACGACCTGTGAATTGTTTATGATCAGTAAAAAAAAAATATTATGTTAATTGTAATTATTGCTAGAACCCTCTTCTTCTGGCAGATCGAAAAGGTCTATCCCACAAATAGATTGCCTGAAATTTCGTTGTAGGTAGTCTGGTTTGAGTAAGTGTTATGACAACACTGGGTAGGGTCAGTTCAATTACAATTTTGAAAAAAAAATACACTTTCAACATCTCCTTACAAAATGATCAATTCTATTATTCTAAAAAACCCTTTCCAAGTTGCCGCTCACGTCACAAAGTTTGAACAGTTTTGAAAGTTGGACGTTTACCAAGTTGAAAAGTCAACTCAGCCTCTGGCGATTGTGCTTAAAGTGTCGTGTCGGGTTTCACCGCGGATGATCGTTAAGGACGTTCGATTCTGTAAAGTTTAGAAGATGAACGCACACGAATGCGCCCGTTTTAACCCGATCGACTCTAAACAAGAGTCTCCTTGATGAAAGATCCTAAACTTAGTTAACTGTAATGTGGGAAGGAGCGCCCAAGTGAAATCATCACCTGGTTTTTCTGATGTTTATGTGTACTTGGCAGACCCGGTCCTGTGTTGACAGTTATTAGACTGCTTTCACAAGCAGGTAATATAACCTGTTTATAGATCTATGTTGTGAACACTCACAACACGTTAATTGATCAGCCAGCCATACACCATTAGTAAACGATACCACAACACTATTGGAAAACTGACAATGTACATCTGTCCTGGCTTCTAAGGCACAACAATTGCTTTACAATTTACAGTCAACGGTAGAAGTCACGGTAATTTGCAACACGCCGTCACCTGAACGTGTTCGTGCTTGCCCAGCGCGTGCTTAACTATTTTCTAATGTTGTTTTTTAAAAAGTCGCCGATGAAAGAAGGTTGCATAGGCACGAGTTACACGCCGATAAAGCCGAATTTTGTTCTGGTTAAAATAATGTAATTGTTCTGAAAGTGTGTTGAGGTTTGCAAGACTTCAGAACTACAAAAACAACCACAACGGACGACGATGATTATATAATGATGATGATGATGATGATGATGACGGACTCCCGAAGCGCTACCAATGAAACAAACGTATTCATTCCATCAAGTTAACATACATTTCAATCGGCTAATTCGTACACGTGCGGAATGTACAAAGAAGAGCTTAAGAGAACAGAGGTGGCATTCATGTTATCTCTCTGGTTGGGGACTTATACCTTCGAGAATGCTTTCGGCACTACTTAACGCCGTGAAATCGCCTTTCCTGGACATGATACCCCTTCTCAAACGACAAAGTTTATCCAAATTGTTTTGCCTCCAAAGAAAATACACTTATCTCAATAAAACGGTGAACTTAAGGAAACGATGGAAGCAATCGCGAATGTCGTCCCTTTCTTCAAAATTCTCTTTCTTTTTGCGTTGCTTGTTCGGGATTTTGCCAATATTTACAATTAAAAGTTAAACTGATGGCTGTTCAAACAATGGCGGTGCCTATGGGACAAAAAAAAGTAGCCTAACGCAAGGCGACCCCATAATCCTTCTTGAATGTGACTCTGAAGACTTTCACCTGCCAAGTTTACAGGAGTAGTAGTACAAACAAACAAATCAGACCACCTAGGCTGACTGAAAAAAACACAATGAATACAATAGCCTTGTTACCTCGAAGTTAGTGCTTTAGAAGACTTACTTGGTCATTTATATTCGCTATATTTCGTTTCCTCAATTTCCTCAGTTGATTTCAGTGAAGTATGACTGAAACAACACACACACACGCAAAATAGAGTAGAGCACTAAAACAGAACAAAATATCCATCCACAAACAAACACACAAAGCAACACACTAATATTCCGAGTAACTGAAATGTGTGATGAAAGGCCCGCCCAGGTATAACGTCAAGAATTATCCGATAACTAATGACACTAAACATATAGTAGAGATACAGAAATACGGGATACCCGTCTTTAATTATATGGCGCGTGATCAAAAAATAAATCAATTAAATACATTTTTAGCTGTGCGAGAGAAAAAAATAATTCGTGGACCGGTTAATAAATAAAATGAACAAAGGATCTTCGAGATATAATGGGTAGAATATGAGTTAAGTCAACAATGGTATTCATCTCGTGAGTGTCACCAGAATTGACGAGGAAGTCATATTCCGTAATAACCGGATGCCCGTTGCGCTATGCCAGCTTTTCACTAAACTGGAAATTGAGATAATAATTAAAGGCCCGTTATAGAGAGATGTGAAGTTGAGGTTAATAACACTTATGGGAGAGAGTATTTTCTTTTATGCAGAGTGAGCGGCAAATAGTGATATTCCTTCGCGACTGTTTGTCTCTGTATGCTTGCCAGCGGCAATAGGTACTAACGTGACGGCTGTCCCGATCCAGCATTGTCAGCGAATTGAACGACGAACAAATATTTTCTTATAAATTCGTCTTTTCATACCGCCTAGCTCTTGGTTTCGATCGAGTGGTGAAAATCCATAAGTCAAATATAAATAAGATAGAGGTCTTTTATCGGGCTAAATAAAGTACGTGCAGTAGACGAACAATGCGGGCTGCTAAAAAGATTTTCATTGCAAGTCAAGCGACGCTGGAGTGTGGGAGCGAGAAAGTTTGTCCGATTAATGACTGTCTCGCGGTGTGTTTACGCGGTGCGTTTGAAAGTTTGTGCGTAAACTCTGGACCACCTTTCACGGGCACTGATGCTTTCCGTCATCCTTTCACGCGGGGTGGGTTATGACAGCAGCTAGCCCCCTGTACACAACCGTGGTTTGGCACGCTGCCCATTAAAATGGTTGGCTTCACGTGTACAAATTGTATGAGACCTGTTACATTTTCACGCGTCTGGTGCACGAGGCCGTGCTCACTAGAAGCGTGGCACTGACGGGAAAAAATATTCTTTTTTTTTTTAATGAAAATTTGCAAATTTGAATAATTTAAAAAAAACATCGATTGAATTTGTCAGGTATTTGACAGGTACTTAGTAGACGTTGATATGAAGTGTGTGACAATCCTCTGTAACAATAAAACATTTCCTTTCATCCATATCAGTTATGAGTATGCGTATGTAATGCAGATTAAAGCTGGGGGAGGGAGAGGGGTCAGCAATCATGCATTCAACGTGTGTGACTATGACACGTGTTACGTGTAAGCAAGGCTCTGAAAAGGATAAATGCAGAAAAAAATAACAATTGAAAAAAAAAATCATCCCAACCATCGCCAGGAGTTCGACATACGTCCCCTAAAAAATCGAAGGCAGTTTTTCGGTTGAAATATCCTAATGAATATCTAGTAGTCGAATTGAGCGTAACACCTATAAATAATGTATTCTATAACAATAACTGCTGAAACTAAAATAAAAAAGTACTGACGAATATCAAAAACAATACTATAACATGTAGATGTCAATCTATGCATGTTATATGAATACTATACATATACTTCGCTCAGGAGTTTAAACCACAGTGTTTAAACATATCATACCGATCTACGATGTCCCCGTATACATGTATACTGAATCTCTGGTTTTATGTATTCACGCCTTTGCCAGAGGCGCTAAATTGGTTGACAATACATGCTAATCGCAAATGCAAAGAAGGAAATAAACACGAAACAGAACCCGTACATGAGGGTAGAACACAATCTAATTAATGTAACATCATGACCATGGCATTGTAGTGAGAGTCCAACACGTGCGTCCATGACATGTTCACTTGCAACTCGATACCGTTTTGTAAAGTTTGTTTTATTCCTGATAATGGAAATGAAAACTGACATCTGCGGTGTCATCATTGCTTATAGCTGTGTGGATAATAAACAATGCATTCAGCGCAATTTGTGAGTTTCACATCAATACGAATGTCCACAACTGGACCTCCTGACCTGAGTTTCACCGGGGTGTCCTCTCAGAACATCGATTATTGGTATCAGTCGAAGTAACGAAATTGGATTATAGTTTAAACAATATATTGTAGTTCGAAGCCTCGTTTGTTATCATTGTTTTTGCATAAACTATTAACATCACCGTGTTATTTTAGTATAAGAGCTAACACAAAAACATACACGAAGAAGAATTTCGTTATTTATATGTATTTCAAACTATCTTAATAACTTATTCTTCAAAGCAAAGGAACTCCACGAGATCCATTCTGAAAATAAATTAAACCGCAAAACTGAACGCACATATATATTGCTAAATACATCGATAAACAACATGCTGTTTTGTAACAGCATAACGGGACCCGCTTTCAAAATATCGACTATGAGAATGGATATAGTAGAGGTGAACATTGTAATATGGTGACGTTAATATGGCAGCGCTTTGAATCAGCCGGTAGAAAGATGGATATTTTTAACATAACTGAGCTGTAGGATAATTCCCTGAAAAAAAAAATCTCATCTGCATGATATTGCAATTGAAGCGCACTGTCAAGTACTTACAAACTCGACAGTGTTTGTGTTTTGGCATGTTTCTCAGATACGTCACATTGGCTACTGGAATTCGACACAATATCAAATTAAAGGAAATACACATAGCCATAGAGACTATATAATCTTGAGATGGGAATATTTAACTATGCTTATCTTGACATCACTCATACAATCTAGGGAGGTTCGAAAGTGTTTTAAGTATATATTTTCCAGCACTCATTACGTTACATTGGCCAAATCATTTAAAGGGCGGCAGTCGTCGCGCCGCGTCCTGTTCGATATGGGACTCGTAGCGACGTATACAACGCGTGTAAAATACATTGTTTATTTACATGAAATTCGAACATGCGCTGCGCGACGACCACCGCGCTTTAAATCTATAATGTACTCTGAAGTCTTATGCGTTAACGGTAACCATTATGCGCCACGTATACCTGTCCCAATGAAAGGCGCCAGTGCATACCACGAATTATCGGGGTTCACCAAAACAGCCGGATTATTAACGCGAATGAAAGCACGTGTGTGGTTTGAGAGGACGACGGTGGCATTGAACGATTCAAACATGGATATATTGTGAAAGTGAGTCAATACACTTCACCCACTGCCTGGTTTACACAGCTAACATGGAGGACGACTTCTTTTATGTCCACCCTGCTGATCGTCTGGGGGATAAAGAATGCGAACACATTGGTTTGGAACTACTTGTTAATACCACAGCAGTAAATTTTTGAGTAAATTTACCCCCCCCCTCCTGTAAGTCGTCAACATTAGTGATACCCAAGGTAGAGTTTACACAATGTCAAGTTTAGAGAATAAAGAACTGAAAATAGTAAAAAGCGATTCAGGTATACAAAGCCAAAACAGTGTCAGGCGATACGCCCGGATTACAGTTACAGGCAAATAACGCAGCCTTCCGCTCATTTTATGGGGAATCACGGCCGTAGCACCGACGTAAACTTCTCCGTGTAATCCCCCAGGCGTGAATGTTACAAAGGAGCGTTTACTCGGCCAGCAGAGAAAAGCTAGATAAACTTCTCAAATTCACGCTATAAACACGGCACTGAAATTGACACACCTTGGGGTAGTTTTCAACAGTGTGATTATCGACACTGTAGAAGTCACACACACACAAACAACAACAAAACATGTGTTATTACGCATTCGACAATTGTACGTGAAATGTTTCAGAAATCCTTATGTTTTTATTACCCAAATAAGATCGTTCAATTTCCCTCTCCAAATACATTTGATTAAGCAATTAATTATTAAATTGATTGGAAGAAAATCATGAATTAGCCCTTAATTTCCACAATAAAAAACATTCCTCATATCATATACATTGCCATGTTGAAACTATAATTTTAGCTAGGCACCTGTCAATACGGTGTGTAACGTTGACCCGTTGATAACAGCCGGCGGCATGACCGGCCAAAAAAATATGTACCACAACGGGTGAAATATGACATGGGTGTGGATCATGAATTACACGGAATATCCGATGTATTAATAATATACACAAGACCTCGTCTAAACAAAACAATAATATAAACCGAGGTATGTGGGTGTCTGGGAACATTTACAAATAAAATGTTTATATAAAAATGCCAATCCGACATGATCGGGCATAATCATTGAGTCATCGCTGTCGGCTACACGCCATTTTGCATAAACTGAACAAGTGGGTATGCGTCTCCTGGACCATGAAAGCTATTCAAAATACAATTGATGTCAACCAAACTGGACTTTGAAATAAAAAAAAAATGAACAATAATTGAAAAATAAAAATAATAATTGTCCTAAGTCAGTTATTATAAAAAGTGTCAGCTGACATGAAAAATGTCCCTTAGGCGTGTACACACGACGAGCTGCAGCGCATATGGAACACGTTGGAGTTGATGTTTCTCTGCCAAGTCCAAAAAGCCTACGTGATTATGTCTACTTCGAGTAATTGAGCGGTAACTCAAACTCGGTTTATTTTACCAAATTCATTGGTATTTACGTTTATTTCGTTAAATGGATGAGTTGGAGTTAGTCATATCACGGTCACCCGAGGCGTCACCCCCGCAGCAGTGAAGGCGTTGATGAGAATCGAAACGTGCGCCTGGCAACGATAATAACACAAATACATTGCAGCTATGACTTACTTACATCTCTTTAACAAATTATTCAAAATGTGTGCATCCAGTCTGCAATATTATAGATGATTGTAAGGCCGAAACTTTAATGAAATCACAGATACACGTGACATTAAAGTACAAGCTATTTTATGCCGTATGTAATTATGGTATGTCGCCGCGACATACGGAGACAAAGAACATGCATTTTGCAATGTTTTGCACTAGCAAATCTACGTCTGTGGGACATTTATTAAAATTACACTGCTCTGCAATCAACATCGAGCATCTTTGTAATCACCTGTGGCAGTATTACTGGTGTAGAATCGAAAAGAAATTATTTTCACAGTTCACAGTTTTACAATTACTTAGTTTGTAGTCCGGTTCAATGTGTTCGTATGCAGTTTCCGAATACAATGGCGAAATATAAAAGGTGTGTAGTTTCGAAATAAATATATATATATATATATATATATACACGTTATACCGAAGAATTATATTTATATGATTTTGACTGGACTATGCTTTTTATCGTTAACTATCTCTACCCTACGATATAGGGTTCTGTTTTTACAAATCCTCGTTGTAAGTCGGGTTAGAATTTCATATCGCATTTTCATAATTGACTGACTTTATCGATACACAGTACCTAATCTAAATCAAGGCAAAATTGGCATGTATAAAGAAAAGAGTCGACATCCCACCATGGAAAATACATTTTGCTTCTTCGATAAAAAATAAGTCTGTTGTTGAAAATACAGACTATTTATGTCAGCATTGCATGCTATATCGTCTTCGAAATACTCAAACATTATTGTGGAAGTTTTCTTTTAACATCGAGCTAACAAATATCAGTACAAATTTGAACAGAACTGTCCAAAAAAAAAATATTTTTTGATAGAGTACAGGAACGTGCAATTGAAGCAATGAATTATGGAATAAAGGCAAGCCTTTCCAATTTCATTTTGTTTTCAGAGTTTTATCTCCACAATGTGTTGTACAAATGTGGAATATTGTACAGTAATTTTAGCCGTCCAATTTTTTAAATCACAATAACATTTATTACATTAACCCTGAAATTAAAAAAAAACAGCCCTAAAATATGAATTCACTGTAATACTAGTACTTAGAAACGCCATATTTATGGGTTTCTCAGAATTGCCTTTTTAGTACATACATTTGAAGAAAAGAAAAAAACATGCAGCCAGTGATTTTAATTTGGATCTTAAATATCGTATTATACACACCTAACGCTGCCGATTTGACAGAGATATTTTATACCACCCGAGCGGCTACTGCCTCGCATACAATTGTGGTGCGTTTTATCCGTTCCATGTTCGACTAAAGTCCACCAACGTTTAAACAATGTCATCTTGACAACGGTGTAATGCGATTATCAATTTATGTTGCATTTCAGGACGTGCTCACCGACTTAACAGAGTTTGGTTGAAGCTCGGGAACACATACACTACGATACCTGTATTAATACATATTAACACTGTTCCTAAGATATCAAATTTTCCACGCTGAAACTACTTGTACTTTGTCGGAGCGACGGCTCTGCTCGCCGCGTCTGTGAGCTCGCACCGTCCCGCTGATGTCTGCTGCTAACGCGTAAGTCTTCTGGCATCATGGTAGAGTACACTATGGCAGCCGTAGATGGTTTAACCGCCACGGAGGCTTGTGTGGCCTGGTGGGAATGTAGTTGGTGTGTCGTGCCGCTGATGTGACTATGCGCGCGGACGTGTTGTTGGAGAGCCTCCATCGCCGGGTACCTGTAACCGGACTGCAGGAGACTTTGGTAATAAGCAGGAATGATCGCGTGGTGCGCTGTAGCGGCTACCGCAACAGGAGAGAAAGCATGCAGACCCGTACTGGGGACAGGGTAACCGAGCAATTTTCGTTCATATAAATGTTGTTGCTGCTGCTGCTGCAAAATGAGTCTTTGGTGCTCGATACCATTTACCGTCGAAAATCCGTTGTGCCAGTGCGAAGGAGCCGACACCGCCACAGTGTGGAGTAGATGAGTCTCATCGTCCGATGATTTTCCAAGGATATTATCAATAGCGAAGGGACTGTTGAATTTTTTCTCTCCTGCAACCGCGATATGATGGCCAGTCAATCCAATCTCCTTGCTCTTTTTCGACTTTTTCCTGTTGATTCTTTTTCTTCTGCGCCGAAAGACGCCGTCGGCGAAAGTATACTCACTGTTGCAATTGATTGTCCAGTAGTTGTCCTTTCCCCAAGGACGAGACGGGTCACGAAGGACTTTCGTGAAACATTCGTTGAGAGAGAGATTATGTCGGACCGAGTTCCGCCAACCCGTGTAACTACCGCGAAAGAAGGGATATTTCTTCATCAGGTAGTCGTTGATCTCTGCCAAAGTTAATTTCCTGGTAGGCGATTCTTGTATTGCCGCAGCAATTAGTGCAATGTACGATAACGGTGGTTTGGGGTGTCGGTGGTATGTCGCCTTTCCTGACGAATTCCCAGAAGTAGTTGTCGTTGTTGTTGTGCTTGTGGAGATGGTATTTTCTATGTTTCTGTCTTCCATTAAATTGTCCTCGTGACTTTGATCATCAGACCGGTATGACAGCTCATCTTTAATACTGTGTTCGTTGTCTGACAAATCCATTTTCAAAATGATGTTCTCATTTTCGCTTGACGCAACTACACTTCTTGAAGGAACTATAATAGTTGATGGATCTGCTGTTTCGGGCATCTTCGGTCCGATGTCTCTTTCCAACTTCGTTTTTAAAAATACCAGGTATAATTATTGTCAAAAACGATCCTTATCGAAAATGATTTCGTTACCATAGGATGTCGAAAACCAAAGTGCCCGCCGGATGACACTCACTAATCAGTATGTACTCCGCACATAAAGTTTGTAAATCTTCAGTGCGATGATGGCATTCACTCAGTGGTGTCTTCCTGTTATATACACCACAACCGTATACTGTGTATATAAGGCCTGGTGTGGAAAGTTATTGCCCTGCCTAGCAATTGCCTCGAAATGGCAAGCGTAGCAAAGGATGGATGGTGTTTTTGAAGCAGTATGTCGGCAGCAGGCGTGGCACACGTCCAATAAATTATGGCCGCCCTAAGTTGCTGTTATTTTTTCCTATGGCCGTCATATTGAATGAAGGTATTGATATCACTAATTCGACTACCACAGGGAGTGAAGAATTGTCTGCACTTTAAGATGAAGAGGACAGCTAAATTGGTTAATCCGTGCTTATACTATTATATGTTAAGTGGTCGTGCCTGCAAGTTGCGGCATCATTCGCCCAAATAATACATTTAAATTACTGGGGAGGACAAAGAACTGCCGCGCATGTTGAGTGTGTACATAACATCAAGGCGAACAATTGAATTTTTTTATGTTGTTTTGTGCGCGTATTTTCTTCTTGATTGCTAAAATTTGCAGCCAAATTTACGAATTGGGACGATCATGACACGACGTGATGTCGTTGACTTCTTCTCATTCACTGCATTTCTTGAGTCCGCAAATCAATTATTTACTAATTATTGATTTTGATATTGCAGGATCATCAATCAATGGCAGACAAGTCTAGTCCATCCTATTCCAATAGCAGGACGCTGAACACTGTTGATACCATAGGGACATCAATGCCCTTTCTCGTCCCATCTCTCTCTCTCTCTCTCTCTCTCTCTCTCTCTCTCTCTCTACCCAGCGAGTCTTCTGAGAGCTTTAACGTGGTTTTGCCACACACACCTGGTGAGTTTCCATTCAAACACTTAGGGGAGCTGGAGTCATTTGCAAACCAGAAAACAGACCGCCCCCTAATCCTCGTCGCTGATACCCGATACACAAGGTTTTGTTGCCTGCATACAAGATGCAGGTAGCTTTACTTCTCTGTGTTCCACCCGACACAATTTCAAATCGTGTGTAAGACAATGGAGAGTATGTTTGATTAAAAAAACAAAGGAAAATGTAAGAGAATTCACACAAAAAAAGCATAAGTCAATAAACTTATACATTAAGTCGGCTGTCATAACGATTGCCACATAATTGAGGACCTTTCCATCCAGACTTTCACATTTGCTACCTTAAGCAGATTATATGATAACGTTTGGGAGTAAGTTGGCAAACAACAAGTGACTCTGTGCGACCTCTGCCAGCCAGGTGACTTCATTTAGTCGCAGGTTTGGCCCAATGCGGAGACGAGGAAGCCTTGGGGTGTGTCATAAAATGTGACAGACACGAATGCGACCGAATGATTCGCTTCGTTTCACTATTTTACCAACCTTGTTAGCATTCTTCCGTCTTTTAGTAGTTGGGAGTTTAAATAGCAGAGCCGCGCTTTAAGTTTTTAGCAGCCAGCAGCAGATTACGATGCATGAACACGGCTTACCAACAAGCTACCATTGACAGAATTTGTTCATTTCTCATGCCCTGTTTTGTAAACATCGATTAATAACCGGCCAGTCATGTTTGTTTCCTATCTTGTCACTTTCCATATGATGAATGGGCAACGCAAACGCAAAGCAAACGAGAGGTGGCAGCTGTTTCCATGGCAGCCAAGAGGGTCAGAGTTGACACGGCGCGGCTTACGTCAACAGTTTTTCGTTGGGAGTGTAAATCGGAAGCTGTCATGTTTAATCTAGTTAAACGTAACCAGGAGAAATGTTTAGAATTGAGAAATATTCTAACCAGCTACCCGAATTCATCATATCATATACTATCATTACTAATATTACGAGGCGAGGGCTCTTAAACAAATAGAAAAAGAAATTGTTTAATTTTGCGCTAAATTAGAAACTGAAGGTGTTTGATTGATGACTTGGTTTGCTTAACAATCATCGAGAACACGATGGGCGAACGAGTTCTATATGCGAATGCTAAGTATTACCGCATATATGGCCGCACCGTGGAAAGCCCGTTGATATCAAACCGTTATAGTATCTGGTATTTCTGGGGGAAAGCTGCACCAAATATGAGCATTTTTGGATAATTCGAACGTATCTGCCATGCGTAATTTAAATTTCTCGCGCATTTTATCGAGACAGTGACATTGCTCGAAAATGCCGTTGAGTCATCGCCCTTTCGCAGTGATCACATGGCAGTGGACGTCTACGCGGCGCGTTTTAATTAAATAATTAAAGATTTAATGATGGAATAATATATATTTTTTTCAGAAAATGTATCCCCATAAAAAACGAACGTTCAAATGTTAAATTTAAAATGTCCCGTCATTCCAAGCGTTATTAGGAAACGTTTCCCAATCATGTTGGCTAGCGTCGCTGTTTCCGTCTCATTTAGATCGCTGGTTCATAAGTATACAGTACTCACAAGCGATTTTCAGTAACAGGGTTTAGGTGTATTGCGCCCTCTAGTGACAACGTGGGTGTTGTATTCTCTGCATACTGGATTGGTAAAAATCGTCGCATGTACAAAACATCCAAGCTACTCCATCATTGCAAACACCCTCAAAAAACTAATGAGTGAATTCCCGTGCACTATGAGATCTCGCGTGACGCGTGAAAGGCGCTATACGTACTTCTACCGCAAAAATCTAATGATTTAATTTTCGATTTTTTTTATATAGCTCAATGTCGCAATTCCTATCTTTCAGAGAGAATATGACGTTGAGATATCTTTAATTCATCAAAATTGACCATCATATAGCACATTTCTAAGCGTGGAAATACCCCCCAAATGTTGTTATGTTCCGTTTCACGCATACTGTGAGATCTCGCAATGATCGGAAAATGATTTGATTGAAATTGGCTGCCAAAAAAACAATACCACACCTGTACGTGATATAATGTGAGCGGAATACAACCCGAGAAATATTGAATTGGACATTGCAATGTGATTTAACACAGGTTATTGGTTTGTGTACATTCGGGTTTCTATCTATGGCAACTAGGTACTCCAAAACATGCACAAAATATTGTTTGTTATCGTTCTATTTTTTAATGTTCATATACTAGTCAGTTACGTAAACAAGGTCAGTTACGAAAACGGTGTTAGATACTAACTGGTCAGTTACGAACACAAGGTTACATAATAGTCATTTGCGAAAACGGTGTTAGATACTAGTTGGTTACGAATACAAGAGGAGATACTGGTCAGTTACGAGAACAAGGATATATGCTAGTCAATTACGAACACAAGATTAGATACTAGTTAGTTAAGAAAACAAGGTTAGATACTAGTCAGTTACGAACACCAGGTTAGATACTAGTCATTTACAAACACAAGGTTAGATACTAGTCAGTTACGAACACTATGTTAGATACTAGTCGGTTACGAAAACAAGGTTAGATACTAGTCAGTTACGAAAACAAGGGTAGATACTAGTCAGTTACGAAAACAAGGTCAAATACTAGTCAGTTACGAATACAAAGTTACTTACTAGTCATGTACGAACACACTGTTAGATACTAGTCAGTTACGAAAACAAGTTTAGATACTAGTCAGTTACGAACACAAGGTTAGATACTAGTCAGCTACGAAAACAAGGTTAGATACAAGTCAGTTACGAAACCAGGGTTACATACTAGTCATTTACGAAAACAAGTTTAGATACTAGTCAGTTACGAACACATGATCAGATACTAGTCAGTTACGAACACACGGTTAGATACTAGTCGGTTATGAAAACAAGTTTAGATACTAGTTGGTTACGAACACACGGTTAGATACTAGTCAGTTACGAACACAGGGTTAGATACTAGTCAGTTACGAACACAGGGTTAGATACTAGTCAGTTACGAACACAGGGTTAGATACTAGTCAGTTACGAACACACGGTTAGATACTAGTCGGTTATGAAAACAAGTTTAGATACTAGTTGGTTACGAACACACGGTTAGATACTAGTCAGTTACGAACACAGGGTTAGATACTAGTCAGTTACGAACACAGGGTTAGATACTAGTCAGTTACGAACACACGGTTAGATACTAGTCGGTTATGAAAACAAGTTTAGATACTAGTCAGTTACGAACACAGAGTTACTTACTAATCAGTTACGAACACAGGGTTAGATACTAGTCGGTTATGATAACAAGTTTAGATACCAATCAGTTACGAACACAGAGTTACTTACTAGTTCGTTACGAACACAGGGTTAGATACTAGTCAGTTACGAACACAGGGTTAGATACTAGTCAGTTACGAACACACGGTTAGATACTAGTCAGTTACGAAAACAAGGTTAGATACTAGTCAGTTACGAAAACAAGGTTAGATACTAGTCAGTTACGAACACAAGGTCAAATACTAGTCAGTTACGAATACAAAGTTACTTACTAGTCATGTACGAACACACGGTTAGATACTAGTCAGTGTCGAAAACAAGTTTAGATACTAGTCAGTTACGAACACACGTTAGATACTAGTCAGTTACGAACACAAGGTCAAATACTAGTCAGTTACGAACACAGAGTTACTTACTAGTCATTTACGAAAACAAGTTTAGATACTAGTCAGTTACGAACACAAGGTTAGATACTAGTCAGCTACGAAAACAAGGTTAGATACAAGTCAGTTACGAAAACAGGGTTACATACTAGTCATTTACGAAAACAAGTTTAGATACTAGTCAGTTACGAACACATGATCAGATACTAGTCAGTTACGAACACACGGTTAGATACTCGTCGGTTATGAAAACAAGTTTAGATACTAGTTGGTTACGAACACACGGTTAGATACTAGTCAGTTACGAACACAGGGTTAGATACTAGTCAGTTACGAACACAGGGTTAGATACTAGTCAGTTACGAACACACGGTTAGATACTAGTCGGTTATGAAAACAAGTTTAGATACTAGTTGCTTACGAACACACGGTTAGATACTAGTCAGTTACGAACACAGGGTTAGATACTAGTCAGTTACGAACACAGGGTTAGATACTAGTCAGTTTCGAACACAGGGTTAGATACTAGTCAGTTACGAACACACGGTTAGATACTAGTCGGTTATGAAAACAAGTTTAGATACTAGTCAGTTACAAACACAGAGTTACTTACTAGTCAGTTACGAACACAGGGTTAGATACTAGTCGGTTATGATAACAAGTGTAGATACTAATCAGTTACGAATACAGAGTTACTTACTAGTCCGTTACGAACACAGGGTTAGATACTAATCAGTTACGAACACACGGTTAGATACTAGTCAGTTACGAACACACGGTTAGATACTAGTCGGTTATGAAAACAAGGTTAGATACTAGTCAGTTACGAACACAGAGTTACTTACTAGTCATTTACGAAAACAAGTTTAGATACTAGTCAGTTACGAACACAAGGTTAGATACTAGTCCGTTACGAACACAGGGTTAGATACTAGTCAGTTACGAACACACGGTTAGATACTAGTCGGTTATGAAAACAAGGTTAGATACTAGTCAGTTACGAACACAGAGTTACTTACTAGTCATTTACAAAAACAAGTTTAGATACTAGTCAGTTACGAACACAAGGTTAGATACTAGTCAGTTACGAACACAGAGTTACTTACTAGTCAGTTACGAACACAGGGTTAGATACTAGTCGGTTATTAAAACAAGTTTAGATACTAGTCAGTTACGAACACAGAGTTACTTACTAGTCATTTACAAAAACAAGTTTAGATACTAGTCAGTTACGAACACAAGGTTAGATACTAGTCAGTTACGAACACAGAGTTACTTACTAGTCAGTTACGAACACAGGGTTAGATACTAGTCGGTTATTAAAACAAGTTTAGATACTAGTCAGTTACGAACACAGAGTTACTTACTAGTTCGTTACGAACACAGGGTTAGATACTAGTCAGTTACGAACACACGGTTAGATACTAGTCGGTTATGAAAACAAGGTTAGATACTAGTCAGTTACGAACACAGAGTTACTTACTAGTCATTTACGAAAACAAGTTTAGATACTAGTCAGTTACGAACACAAGGTTAGATACTAGTCAGTTACGAACACAGGGTGAGATACTAGTCAGTTAAGTAAGATATGAGTCAGTCACAAAAACAAGTGCTAAGCTCTCACTAGAAAAAGTATACTTAGACCCAAAATCATGTTACTTCCAACTTTCCTAGCCATAATATTACTCTGCCACCTCTAATACTAAAATACTATTCCATCGAGACTCCTCCACGCCTCGACTGGTGGTCAGAAACGTAGAGGCTGACGTAATTGTAAGTATTGGCCAATTGGATGACCAGCAAAAATGATTTTCAAAAGATTTCCGACATGACGATACAAGTGCATTGTGCGTCACAGCGCCACCAATCAGGGGTTTGGTCAGCTAATTTTGTTCAGATTGTTTTCGAGGGGCCCCCTCTGCCCCCGATGCCGCCGCCACTGAATAATAGTTTAGGCAATTCAAAGACAGTACTGTCGGCGATTTAGGCTTAAAAAAATATACAATTAGACAAAGCACACAGTCTATCTAGATAAGGTGTGTTCAGACACCAAGGTATATGGGCAATCTCACAAGACCGTTTCTAGGATAATATTATAGGCCTCCCATTTTTCGCGTCACGATGTGTTTGATGTGGCTCCGTGTGACGTATATGACGCATGAAAATCGTGGCATTGTTTGCTTACAAGAAACTCGTAGTGCGCCTCGTCGTGGCGGCGTTTTAAAGCTATTCGTTTGTTTAATGTATGCACATGTGCAATCTAGAGAATTGTAAAGCCGCGCTTTAAAAAGATAAGTGTTCGCTCTATAACAGAACAAATCAGCAAAAAGTTGGGACAGACTCAAGTTGAGACAGTATTATTTGCATCAGAGTTCACAGATTTTGTTTGCGTTTAGTAATTTTCATTCGGCTACCTGTCGTAAATTAAGCATCACGCCACGGGATTGGTAATGTATGTTCAATGTACTAGTATTATGGGAGGGAAATTCATATATTGAATATAATGGATAATATTAACACATTGGAAATTAACTGAAATAAAATTGAGGATTTATACCAATATATGACATTTTTTTCTATGTCACCGAACACAATTTCGAGGTACAAAAATATTATAACACGAGTGCAAACATTTAATAAACAATTTATATTTTGGACACATAGACTGTAATATCGACTTTGATTTGGAATATACCTAGATATGATGGTGTGACCGAGCGTAAACATGGCCATACTCACCACATACTTAAATGGTTTTGTTATAATTACCTCAAATATCTAGAAATCGCCATACATGTATTCACCCCAGCACCTCCATTCAGACGCATTCTATTCGTTCGCCGTTGGGGGCGACCGCCAACGAAGCTGATTTTGTTTACATTTTTTTAACAATGTAATTTGAGCAGCAACGACCTTTGCGGTATTAATTTAGGAAATACGTGTCCATAAGTAATGTACCATCGAATATGTAGGATAATAGTTTGCAGACGGCTGATAAAAGAAATGTTAGTTGACCAAAAATTCATTTCCCAGCTGCCGAGAGGTTGTTTTCGTACGCGTAGCATGAACATGAACACATTTTTCTGAACCACGAATTTAAAGCGGGGAGTCGTCATCTGCGCATGCGTCAGATGGCCATAGCGTGTCACTGTTTACAAACAAGCTTCTACCCAGGAGCCTTTGAGTTTTTAGCGTGTGTTGTTATCGTCGCTTGGGACTCAATTCCCGCGCGTGTGCAGGTGACGACCCTCCCGCTTTAAACTCAGTATTACTTGGAATAAAAGCTATGATAAAACATAAATAACACGTAGATCGTACCTGGAACATTGATAAATATATTTTGTTTATTTGACTATACATCCATGATGAATTGACCTACAATTGTTGTAGTTCGACTGTTTCCGGTGGAGTGAACACGTGTAGTTTGGAGACTGCCGCTGAATTCATAAAACTAGATAGATGTTCCAATTGGGATAAGCACAGATTGAACAGCCCTATCTGAAGCGAATAGTCACATAGCAGTGGAAGTTACGTCATCCTTATTTTTGACTTTCACACATTCTAAAGTAAATATTCTTAGTTAGCGAGCTGCATTGTGGGAGTTCCTCTATGTCGCACGGCTTCAAACTTCCATTTGGGATCTCACAAGAAGATAATAATTTCAACATATATTTTACCATCGCTTTTCAAATTATTCAATTCATTTCTGATGTTTGTATTATATTGTGATCTAGTTGTCTGAAATTTTCAAATTTCAAAACATTTCGTTGTACTTTTGTATCCTTTGTATAATTCAGTCTGTGAAACTTCGTTAAAAGTAATATCACAATATTAAAGCGGGGGAGTCTTCGCCTGCGCATGCGCCTTGCGCCCATGAGCCTCTGCGTTTTTGGCGTGTGTTGTTATTGTCGCGGCTTGGGACTCAATTCCAGCGCGTGCGCAGGTGACGACCCTCGACGATTCTTCTTCGTATGTGTATACTGTATATGTGTGTGTTGTTTGTGAGAATATACCAAGGTGAACGTAATGTCACGCCACTTTGAACTTTAGATGAACTATGCATGCAAAGTATTCTTATTGAAACAATACTTCGCGTCAATAATGGACAGCCCCGGGAGAATAGAACCGAGCTGAATGGGGCGTTTTATTATTATTATTATAATTATTGACCTTTATTGCAGATCAAGCTAATAGACATAATATAGAAATCTAAAATTGGCAAAACATATATAATGACATAGAATATTACACATATTTCCGTTTTCTTCACATATGCCCGATGAGTGATTTATAAAAAAAAATATCACAGTTCAAAATATTCTTTAAAATATAGTTGGTACTCGGCAAAATGTGCTTAGAAAAAATAAAACATCATTTGTCTAAGCTTAAATTTGAAAATTGTCTACATGTAACGAAGCAAATGTCTCTGGAATACATGTACTGCTTATGATCATTGTGGGATATATTATATAACATAATAACTGCATTATTTTAAGCTACACGAATTGCATGCATGTTTGCCACATTGTAATTACAGATGAATACAATACAGGGTTGAACAGTAACTACGAAAAGGACGTAAATACTAGTATACCAATATAAGAACAGCTACCAAATCTACGCACGTAACGCACCAGCAGATTGGCTCTAACGTAGCCACCACGCAGCTAGTTTTTTTAAATACAAGTATTGTCCTGTGTAAAATAATATCCTAAATAATAATACACACTAACAATTTTAAGGGGCTACCTATTAAGATACACGTGGGGGGCACGCCAAATGCCGGGGGTCAGGGGTATATATACAAACTGATTTATTGATATTAAACATAATATCAAACTCAAAAACATATTTCTTACAAGCGTTCACAATACGTTTAAGATTTAACGTGATCGTCTACATAGAACATATGATCAATATCGTTAAGATCAAGACCAACACTAATAATTAAGATTAAGATTAACGTTGAAGATTGAAAAGCGAAGGCGTGAGTACTCCCCCCCCCCTCTTGCCGCACCCCGTTTGAAACAACAATGTAGCTAATTTGCTGACTATTATAACCACAGTCACTCTTCTAGGACGGTTAGGAAGCGCCGCGTCGTTCTATTGTAACTACCCTCGTCTCCATAAACATTGAAACAAAAGCGGTGTTAACGAGCTAAGACGTCATTAGCATAAAACTAGCGACGGAAAACACGCGATAAATCATGAGACATTGCGAGAGTTGCGTCATTTTTTCCCACAAAGCATTGCAATACGTGGCACTTTACCCTTTCACCGAAGAGCAGACTCAAACACGGAAATAAACATGCTTTGTATATACACGTTTTTCCCCCGAGAAAATCTTGCTGTCTTGTATGGCATTCTGAAATTATTAATAGTTAATAGAATACTTATTATATACATTAGTATATCACCCACAAAATTCCCACACACAAATTAACATCCGGGTATTTTATCCTGTCTCGCCCCTGTCTCGACTGAATCAAAAAGCAGTGCGAAATAAACCGTTCATAAAGTTGTCACAAAGTAAAGTCATAACAAAAAAGTATTCAAACGAAACTAAATATGACTCGTAGCACCGATACAGCTGAACGGGATGTGTATCAGTCGTCAAATAAAGCGAATGGAGGGATATGAAAACACAACAATCAAAAATCTCTTACGTCCGATTACTTCCATTGAAAACCATGCATTAAAGCAACATGGCGACCACCTCCATAGACGATGAAAACATGCAAAATTTCGCCATAAAGTGAATATAAAAACACACAAAAATAGCGAGAATGGACAAAGGAATATTGTAAAGGTTTGCAGATATCAATGTTTTTAGCGATAAAGTTGTTTTTACACTGAGCGAGGGGTTTATTTTACGGACCGAAAGACGTTTAGAGATCGAGAGAAAGAGACTGTCAATAAAACACCGTTTTTCTCGAGTAGAGTAACTGTGTTATAACAGTACATTAAAAGCGTCACAAAAATCGTAAAAACTTGACCAGCAATTAACGTTTAAACCTTGTGACTTATCTGGGACTGTCACATTTGTTTGGACCGGGAGGCTTTTTGTCCAGTGTCGCAGAGGCGACGGCAGGAAATTTTGCATGCGGAGGTGAGATCTGAAATCTACACCCTCTGAAACGCTATTTCCTGCATTTTGAGGGGCAAATTTTGCTAACACAAATGTTTTCAGCTTGATTGCTGCCCCCCCCCCCGGCCGTGCCGCCGCCACTGAGATGTTTTGTCCGGGAGACAAACACCGATTCGTTAACACGGCGATAAACGGTCCATCATTTCACAAACCGGCGGTATATATTTGATAATGTTTGAGCGAAAATAGCGGAAATAAAACACTGTGGAAAATTAATTAACGTTTAGAGTATGCCCTGTATTAATATGTGTACATGTACATATCACGCTGCGTAGTACGAAATATTAGGTTAAATTCCACGTGAGGACAATGACTGCGATACGAGACCACCAATAATCTTAATCGACATGAGTATGAGTAATACCGATCGACAGTTTCTGTCCCGAATATGAAACGTATTACATGGTCAAACCGAAATTTTATAAGTTACATGTATTGTATTGAAGCAGTAGTATTTTAAAATCACAGTGCCAAAGTATATCATATGCATATTCAACTTCCCAACAGCATTGTTCCCCTGACACATTTAATGTGTGTGTTTTTGTTTGTTTGACAAAACGTCTCCCGGACCACAGTTCTTCTATCCATGATAGAAAGACAGTGCCCGGACAAATCGTTTCCCGAGTTTTAATTCATGCGTCGAGTGTTTTTAATTTGTGCACCGGTGACGATGACAGTCAAACCTATTACATATTGTTTTAATTCAAACGTCGCATTTCTACGAAATACCTTCTTTATTCTACAAATTGTCTAAGATCAATTATTGGAAATACGTTACTATTTCTCCTTACCGAATTTCGAAACAACAACAACGAAAGAATTGTGTACAATTAGTGTGTTCACACTCGGATTTACCGCGGCCAAAGTATTCACCACCGAAACGTCGGCCCTAGAAAAACATTCGAATATACTTCAAACGTATTGCTTGTTTAAACAAGATTTAATATGTGAAAGATATCTTTCTGCTATTTCGTTGGCTACTCCTGTCTATTCATGTGCTATAACTAGACTTAGAATTTCCTGTCATCCCCTAGAAATTGAAAATGGTAGAACATTGAGTATTCCACGTGACCAAAGGTTATGTCCATTTGGTTGCAGGGTCACAGAGGACGAATACCATTTCACTATGATTTGTCCAAAATATGAAGCAATTAGACAAAAATTCTTACCAAAATAGTATTGTTCGGCACTAACCAAGATGAAATTCATTGCATTACTACAGAGTACTAACTCGTATATTTTATTAAGTTTGGGTAAATATTTGTTTAAGAGTTTTCATTAACAGAGAAACTGAAATGGAAGTATGATTTGAAGTATATGTATCTTGTAATTTTAAAGCGACCGTGTGTAATTTAAGTTTTGAAATGTAACAGTACTTTAGGCCGGTGGCCATATAGTGCGGAATAAAGAAATAATAATAATACAGCATTGGTTGACTAATAACGGGCTTACATTGGATAAAAACAAGACTAAGTGCATGTTTTGGGAAACTTTTGGAAATTTATTGTACATAAACATAGCAAATTCAATGATTACTAAGTATATGTCCAGAAACTTACATAACTTGGCGTATGGTTTGGGACAATTGAGAAAACAAAATGAGTAACAAAATTTCTGGAATGTTAATATTGAGCAGACGTCGGCGGTTTATCCTAAAATATATTGCAAACCTGCTCTTCAATTCAAAGGTGTCACCTGTGTTTGAGCTCAGACTAAATTTTACTAGCCTGAGGTTTGAGTATGCAGACTGTGTACGTCATAACTGTACACGAGGTAAAACAAAAGCGAGGTCTATTCGAAAGTGTAAGACAGAATGATTGTTATGTAAATTAGGTTGGTTGTCATGTGAACAATACATGTACATGTCTGAGCACAAGTACATGTACTTAGTACTCGCTCTCATTTTTAGCACCCCCTTCGTTACCTTAACGATCCAGTCTTGTTTCATCTTCGCAAAACTACATTACTAGGCAAGCTAATCGCAGTGGATTGCATGTGCATTCCTACATCAAAAACGTAAATAAATAAAAGGGGAAATAATTGTCAAAGTGCTAAAACGTGGACTCGTAATAATTGAGAGACTCCTAACATTTTTAAATCCAATTTTATAAAAGTTATATTTGTTGTAATTCTAAGCTATATTTAGTCTTCCTTATTTCATTTTGTATACTATTTTGCAACACTTTAAATGTGCGTAAATATATATATGTTATAGGTCCTCAACAGAAAACATTTATATAATGATATTAGGTAAATAAATAGATAAACAGAAATTTAAAAAAGGGAATGGAGAGACAGAGGTAATATAATCGCCTTTATTTGGACCATGAAATTAAAAGCAAGCCTGCAACGTATGTTTGAATAATGTAGAAATCATTAACTTGGAATGTTTTGTGGTTAATATCAATGCCTATAACCCTTCAAATACTGATTTCCAGTTTGCGGAAGTTAATCAAGCATGTACGCATGTAGGCGGGAACTCAGGGCGGGAACTAAAGGGTGTTAGGCTGGAAATGGGAGGGGTCGTACTTTCATTTGTTAGCTACATAGGAAGTAACAGCTTCTAATTGGTATTTGGACATTAATTGGCCTTCATCAAGACATGATTGTTTTACGAGATTACATGGGATTAACATGTGCTGATTAATTTTGGATGTCAGGCAGGATTAAGATCTGTCAGCGGGATCAATCTCTGTGAACAGAGAAGAGTGACGTGATCAACTTCATTTTTCTGAATAAAAAAAAAACTCTGTTGACTTATCGAAATAATTAAATGTTTTGCATTTTCGCGCTCACTCCAGACTTTTGTTAGCTCTGCCATTCGGAGTATTTTTAAACTTGAAACATAAAAACTTAAAACGGCTAATGTATGAATCTACTAGTACATTTGTACATGGTCGTGTTAGTACGTTCATGATTTATGTGTGACCACATATATCCGCGAAATCTGAATACACGTAGAATGTTGTGAATAAATAGTAACAATGGTCTTTGGACGAAAACGTCGTGCACTGGAAAATGGTCCGTTTTGATGGTAGTATGATAATGAAATTTGTTCCGAATGTAGGAACTTAGGACAACGACATTTTCGGTCTGCATTTCAAACCCAAACTATTTTGACCAGGCTTTGTGCAGAAGGCGGATTTCGTATGTTTCTAAGTAATTCGTATGTTCTCAGACAACTAATAATTCGTTTCCTAGGGAATGTTTTATTAACATGGTGGCCGAAACTTCCGTGAGCGAAAGCGAAACTTCCCCGTGCATTCCGTTGTTGTAGAAATTCGACGATGATTGTGTGTATCACGTTTAATGATGCTCTGTCGGGGTATCTAGAAGCGATGGTGCGTTTTGCGACGTGCCGGGGTTACACGGCAAAAAAAAAACTTCCCTGATACATTCGTGGCATTTGCGCCTGCATCAGATAAACGTGTAGGCACGTTCATGATTGACAAGAATCTCAATGGGATAATCTCTATTTTGAAGTGTGTGCACAAATTTACCAAACCAGCTGCCCCGCCTCTGTTATTTTAGCGTCAAATGTGAAAATCCGTTCGCTTGGTTGACATTTGAGTGACATGGCACCTTCTCGGTGAAGAATCAATTTCGGAGAAGTTTAGACATTTAAAAAAAATGTCTGTTATAATGATACTAATACGAATCTGACTTGTATCGTTCTAGTGTTTTGTCTTTTCACTGTCGGGGACGGTGGTCTATAGTCTAGCACCACTGAAAAAAAAAGTCTAGCACAGTCGACTGTCTAACCATATTGTTTATTTTCCGATTTAAGATATGACCACGAGGGCGTCCCCACACCTACTTTCTCTTTGTTTGGAGGTGTGAATTGGCGTCTTAGGATGTCTCAGGAACACGTAAAAGAGAGAGTGAAACCTCACAACCGCATTCGTCCGGTCCGCTCCGCGCTCTCTCTCTCGAACGGTACGCTTATATCTCCACCATGAAAGACCAAGACATCGGCGAAACTTCGCAAGGCTCGGCTTCATCGACAACGAGTGGGTTTACTCGTCCTCACTACCGTCGCAGAAACAAACCACCCTTCTCATACGCAGAACTCATCAGCTTGGCAATTTTGTCTTCTGATTTCAAGAAACGGACTCTCCGTGAAATTTGTGAGTATCTCGAGTGCACGTTTCCCGTCTTCCAAGGGGAGTACACGGGATGGAGAAACAGTGTCCGACACAACCTCTCTGCCAGCGGCCGTTTCGTTAAAGTTCTTCGCGATCGCAAACGTCCATTTGGGAAAGACAACTACTGGGCCATAAAGCCCAATACTAAGCACGATATACAAAAAATGCAAGAGAGGCTTGATGAATATCTCTCATCGAGCAAGGGTAAAAACACTGCGAATGAGCGAAAAGAAAGACGACCGAACACGTCGCCTGCATCGGGCACTGTTAGGAACAAACAACTCCCGGTCGCGCCACGCCAGAAAGCTCCACACTCCGGTGTCTCTGTGTATGATAAGACACCACGAACCGAAGCATCAATGGACACGTACCGAAATCATTCTTTCACAAACTTCCAACAGCCACGTACGGTGACACTGCAACACGACCAGTATTACTACGACTACACAGCATATCAGCAGTATTGCGCATATCAGGCTGCCAGCATGTACCGGTACAAGCCAAGTGACTCCAAAGTGCCGGACCAGAACTCAGTAACCACTGCTCAAGTCAACGGTTCACCCTGCCAATCGCCATACCAGTTCGGCCGAATATACCAGTACAACCGAGACCAAATGACTCCTTTATCGGAAACTGCTTATCTAACTGACGACGATGAGTCTATGTACACCAGTGGTGCAAGTAAACTACAAGACCCGACCCAAATGCAGTCTGACTTCGAATGCAAAACTTTCCAGGTGAGTTATACATTGAAATATATTGTAGTTGCACACATTCTTTTTAACTTCAGGTTCTATATACTGTTCATTCCAAACTAAACATGTGACATATGATGAAACATACGACAATTATTGCCATTTGCTTTATCTGAGAAATAGTGGACAGCACGAATTTGTACGTAATTGTTTGGAATTACATTTTTGCGAGTACGGCATATATATATATATATTGTAATGTAATTTTGTATTCTTTTTTTCATTTCCAGACTCTCATCGACACCGACACGAACACGATATCCACTGGTGCGCATGTTGTTTGCAAGACTGAAGATTGCGGCAACGGCGAATCAACTTACGATAGCGGCAGTTCCGACGAACAACGAGGAGAAAGCTGCATGTATGACACGGTCTCCATGTTCGAATACGAAAAGGGAACCTTCCAAACCGTGAGCGATATACTAAACGGAGTGACCGAACTCATTGATGACACCAGTCTGGCTTCGCTCACTGAGATGACAGATGGACCCTAAATCCGAATATAATCAGAGCATTTGTTCTCTCAAATTATGTACGATAACGACGTTTTAGTATTGAAGATGTGCATACTATTTTTAATCTTATAGTGTGCCATGCTTCGTTTTCCCAGATCATAGTCGGGACCACAGTCAGCTGGCGCACACGTGATAATAAAATAAATTTGATATTTACTATATGGGGGCCGCCATCTTGAATGACGCATAAAACTAAATAAGACACAAGTTGTGAAACGAGTTTTTCAGATTCCTACAAATCAGGACAAAAATACCAATCTTTCACAAAAATACGGTCCGTTGGGGTTATATTAAGCCAACCGATAACAAAATTCGGCCGAATTCGTCGTTTTTGTGTGGAAAAATCCCTTGCATACGAACACCTAATTACGCGAAGAACCTAGAACACTAAGCCGGGGTATTTGAAACCGAAATTGTCAGCTAAGCGTTAGGCCGTCGCTGATTGGCTACTGTGCTGGAATGCCAATTTTTAGTTTCAAATACCCCGGCTTAGTGTTCTATGTTAGATTTGTAGGAATCTGAAAAACGCGTTTCACAACTTGTCTCTTATTTAGTTTTATGCGTCATTCAAGATGGCGGCCCCATATAGTAAATATCGTATTTATTTTATTATCACGTGTGCGCCAGCTGACTGTGGTCGGGACATGGTCAATTGAATTGCCAATAACTTGCGTGTCGGACTATACCATTTAGGTGTGGGGGAGGTGGCTGCGGGAATGGGTGGTTGAGTGTTCAAAGAAGGGGAGGAGCTAGCTTGCGTTAATCACTGCTGTTCACACTTACTCAAGTACTAATCATTTACTTTTATCTCTCTTTCAGGGCAAACGCTTGCTAAAAAATATGTTTATTGAGACAAATAATGTGTGTGATTATGTGTCATTTTTTTACGGTATATCCCTTCTTGGATTATGTTTTGGCCCTGAAAAGGGCCGTTTTGTTTGGTGTTTTTTTTGTTTAAATGCCTTACCGAAATGGTTTTAATTTAGAATGCCGTACCGAAATGGTTTTAGTTTAGAACGCCGTTCCATGTGTCAGATTAGTTTCGTTCTGTTTATTTAACCATGATTTAACTAACGATTTTGTATTTTTCAGTTCAAAATATTTAAGTCAACAGTGTTAATTTATTAAGTTATGGAAATGTATTCACAGTGACGTCACCATATCTCGATTGTAATTATGTTGCCTTTTTATGTAATAAAACATTAAGTTATTTTTTTTCACAAAAATCCGTGTAGCTTCTTCATTTTAAAACATGGACTATTGTTGCTCTGTACAGCATCGTGTTGATGAATGATATGAATTGTGATTTATTATTTATGAAACGTGACAGTGGAATCACCCAATTAACAACAATGTAAATACAGTGAAGCCTCTTCATTTTAAAACTGCGTATCATAAAACGCCCGGTGACCAGACAAAATATCCACCCTTCTCCCAACTTCGGTCAGTGTGTTTATTTCAAACACCGTGTTTGACGAAGTCATTTCTAGTACCTTATAGGTCACGCTACTTCTAGTGATTCTGTTACGTATATGAGTGAAAGTGACGCTGTTCATAGCGTCGTTGGTGTTTGAAAACAACTATTTGGTTTGAGAGATTTTACATATTACTAATGACGTACGACTGCATATCACCTACACGCAGTACGTGTTTACTATAATTAGACATAGTCTTTACCTTGCCGTTTATTCGGTGTTATTTGCTTACTTTACTTCCTATGTCGACAGCAACTATGGGTTACATATGTTTGTAGCTTTGTACGACATTGCTTCCACACACTCTACGCCATTTTGACGACAGAGTGAGCTTGTTGCCAGAGGGCGTGATTTGCATTACATCACACTCATGTCGACATGAGAGATATTTTCTCATTGTTGCGTAGACGCCAGAGCACTTGGTGTGATCATTTCTTGCTATGCTGTGTTTCAAAACAGTAAAAGTTATACACATAATAAATATATAAATCTGCACACATGGGTTCATTCATAAGGTGAATGGTGAATGGTTTCGCTGTCCTTTGTATTTCCATGTAATCACACACGTGGTGTTAATTTCTAACGAAAACCACCACGTTTCAAGCTTTAAATACTAGTATTCAAATTTAATCTGCCCTCACCCCTTTCTTGTCTGGTGCGTCACTCAGTTACCTCCATGCTCAGATTGTCGCTCATCCAGACGCATATGCTTAGCGAGCTTCCGGTATTCACTATGGCTACCTGCGTGTAAACACGTTTAACAAATACATGTACATATGTGCAATGTTTTTGTTGTTTTTTTCTATACTTAATTACACTCAATCATTCTGACACAAAAAATACTTAAATAGCGAATGTGAGCTAGTTACCGTCATTTCTCCTTACTAAGAAATTTGTTCTATGTTTCGACAAGTGCAAAACTCGGAGTCGAAATCATGGTGGCGCTGTCGCATTCTTATGACATTGACCAATACTACGGGGGTAGGTGGCAAATCAGAGTTGGCCATAATGGTACACTGTCTTGTGCCGAGACATAATCCAGCAAATAAAACGGAAAACTATGCTACATATGAGCAATCATTGTGGAAGTATCCGACCTTATGGTTTTGTAAACACTTTTAATAATCTTTACAAAGCTACACATAACTAGGGGTGGTTTTCCCGGGTTGTGTTTTGTCCCACACTTGTGTCTGGCACATAAATCGGGTTGTCACTCACACATACGCATATGCCGACCTTCCAGCATTTACAGTGGATGAGGTAGAGTTATAATGACAGTTTTATTAATTGACTTGCAGCTGATTCAAAAACACGTGTCCAGTGGCATTGTATACTTATTCGCACATCAGAAGCCATTATTACGGGTCTCAAAAGATGCAACTATGGAGTGTATAGTGAGAGTGAGAGAATTACGTCCGACGCACGTCCTTGTTTCAGGCCAACAATTAAAGGACGCTTTAGTTAGGGACTAGTTAGTTAGCGTCAAATTGGAGTTGACCTTGGGAAAAAAAGAAAGAATAAATTATTCAAAAACAAATATTTCAAAATAAGCGGCGATTTGTACTTCCACACGGTATCTGTAAGGTCATATGTAATTACACCATACTCCAACCTGAGTCCCATTTGTGAATATTTTACACAGTCCAAATTCAATAATTATTTGTGGAGTAAGTCGCCAATTCGAATTGGTTGTGTAGCGATATTTTTTTCCTGAGTTGCGCCCTCTTTCGATGCTTGGTTTACGTTATTTTCAACGATAGAGGGCTCTAGCATAAATCGGCGAGATTTTGTTGGCCTGTGCACATTATATAGAGTGACTGTGGCTTGTGTCACAGTTCATAATGCGTATAGGAGTTTTGATATTATTGTAATGTGGTACACACACTTATCACGGTTAGTTCACAAGATTTGTCGTGTGACACCGTCGCCTGGTTCAATCTCGGACCACTAAAGAACAGACTAGCGAGACAGTGCTAAATGTACACAGTAGTATTAGAAGTATGCAACACTATTTCTATGTTTATTCTCCATGTTTCTGTAATTGTAAAAAAAAACGAGAACAGAGATAATTAAAATGTGTGCTTCCTTAAAATATACTGAATATTAAATGACTTCAATCACTTAGTTGCGTGAGCATATCAAGTCCACAAAAACTACGATGCGTTCACACACAGTCCCTCTATGATAGAGGGTGTGGTTCACACAAAGGAACACTGTCGACACCAACACCGTCATTCGACCTTTATAGAAAAAGTTCGAGAAATTCTTGGAAAAGTCGAAATATCACTATAAATTTGCTCATTATGTATTATTAAATATCGTAGAAGAAAGTAGGAAATATTAAAAATGTCGCCCTCGTCCAAAAAATGACCGATTTGAACAAAAAAGACGAAAGTTCAAAACTCACAGATTTCATTTCCGCTTAGATCTGAAAGTTTGCGTGTTCGTCGGCACTACGAAAACACGAGAAACAAGTAAATGCAAGTGCGTTCAGAAATCGTCAGGTAAACGTGTGTCAAAAAACCACCAGCACGAATCCTATCCAGGCACTTGTAATCCCGAATTCACACTTACAACAATAAGCGTTGCTGATCTGTTCTTTAGTGGTCTACGGTTCAGTCCCTCTATCCCCGGTCTGGAAATGACTAGCGTTCTTTTGTCTCGAAATGTGTTGCCGGTGAACAAACCGCTCACATACGGGCCGAGGGAGTCGTGAAGACAGATAGATTACGATACCGTCAGAATATTCATTAAAATCGGCAAATTCACCGTCATGGAAAGCGATACCTCATTGTATGACTTAACTTTGACCTCAAATTAAGACAACTACAACGTAAACAAAATTAGCACTATGAAATTTTGGGGGTTTTAACCCTGATAAGTATCAAAACCAGCCTACCAACTCACAAACATTCAGTTCCTACCATGTACACATTAATATCGGGAATTGTGTTCATCCTCTAGTTTTAATAGGGAAAAAACAACGTGTGATATTTCTGATTCTTGGGGGCTCATAATAATTCAAGTAAATTATACAACATCTACTGACTTTATTCGATACACCAGTAAAAAACAATGCTTCAATTTTTGTATATAAATGATTTTATTAAACACAGAATAGCGTACATTGTCATTTCAAAACGTCTCCATTTGCATTTACGATCGAAAAGAGCATCCATAAAAATCGCAAAAATTTAACATTCATAAAATGCGGTGTGATAAAATTTTTATTGTTATGTTTCGATCATAAAATGTCAAAATCGAAGACAAATATTGGTTTCGCGCCATGAAGAAGGGTAGATAAAATAGAGTTCATTTCAATTACTCCAAAAGTTAAACACGAACAATTTTTTGGTAAACTAAAGGTATGAAATTTTGTTGCGAAAATGTGCCGCTGCTGGTAAAATAGATAAATTAAAAACTGCTCACCGGCTAAAATATGACCTTATACAGATACCCTGATTAAAAAACTGTGTGAAAAAGCTCGAATTCTGGAATAAACAACTAAAAAAACACATAGCAATGACGATGTCAAAAATGACTGTGTATTGATCACGTGACAATGCTTTGCGCATGCCCGCAACCCACCTTAGCCAGGGAAGAAGACCAATTCACATCTAGTACAATGACCGTTTCCAGACCAGGACTGTGGTTCAACATATGTTTATTTTCCCGTTTCGGATACCATATTATAACAATTGTGTCACACCTATTGTTTCGGGCGTCCGAACAGCTAAAGATGACGTGCCTTTAGACGTGCCGAAGGTTACACAGCCGAGTTCGAGTTCATTGATAGTGTCATTTGAGTCTGCCTTACATCATCGAGGTAAAACAAAAGAATCTGACATTTGGTTCCCAAGCTGCTCACCAGTGTTGGAAATGGAAGCCTGGATTTCTTCTGTCAGACTAGAAATTTTTCTCTTCAGACTTTTTCTTTCACGCTGTAGATTATCTGCCTTCTCTTGAAGTGCCTTGCTGGATAGACGATCATTGCGAGTAAATATACTAGTGGATGTAACCGTTTCCGATATATCTCTGGATGTCATTGATGCGAGGTCTCTTTTATATACCCGACAAACACTGCACTTGTTGGAAGTAGCAGAAACGAACAACTGACACTTGACATGCCTTACAGTTGTAAATGTAAAATGAGATTTTTCTTCATACGCAGACAACCCTCCTTTGGAATTAGAAAATGTGGCAAGTCCTCCTCCTATTGAGCGAGCTCTGCATAGACTCTCAAAGCCAGGGTTTCCAACACAGACAACATACTGGTCAACGAAGGAAAGTAATTGACGACATGCATTTGTGTCAAGCCTTGCAGGAAATGTTTCAAATAAGAGACCTTCTGTTAAACTCTTACCATGTACTTCAACACTCCACTCCCCATTTACATGTATTTCAACACGCTTGGCCACTTGGCGAAAGTCCTCATTTAGCTGAATGCAGATTACTTTTCCTTTCGCAACTTTTACAGTAAATTGACAGGCCTTAGCAGACTTAACAACGGACTCTATAACATCTTGCTTCTCATTTCCAGCAGGAGTGAAACACACTTTGCATGCAAGTGAATGAGAATGAAATGTTAGAGTTTCGAGACACAACTCCTTCTTTGTCTTTTTTTTCTTCCATCTCACCAACTTGATTCGACATGTTCCGCATATAAAAGGAGGATGTACATTGCCATCATCTTCGCTCACATTAATATGCAGGGCATGCTGAATGTCTTTTGAGAATTTATCTTTGTTCACAGGTTGACGATCAGCTGGAATAGCATTGCTCCCACCACACAGTCGACATAATTTTCTTAAATTTTGTAAATGAAATTCCATTGTCTGTAACACAATATATATATAAATAATTAACATGAAAACAAAATGATAAACCATCTTTTACTTGCGATTTTAAATTGATAAATTGTGGAGGTCATAACATTTTTCCCCATGAATAATCCACTACCACAGAAAAATTGAACAATTTAATTTATTCCATGCATGTATGTATTTATTAGCACATGGAGGTACCTCCATGATTAGCAAGATTTCTATAAATTAGGACATGTCAATTTATAAAACAAATAACTAGCCAATTACATCTTTTTGCCTCCATGCCAATTTAAAACTATATTTAAAATTTAAAGGTAAAAATAATAAAATGCAGTCAGAACATTTTCCTGAAAATGCTGATCGACACAAAGCGAAAGGCAGTGGAAGGAAACCTTTATGAGCCAGGCCTCATGATTTTCTGCCAAAGTCTGCGTTTAAAATTTCTTTCCATATTTATTTTATTCTGGACCAAAAACGGAGTGGATTTCTTTGTCGTATTTAGGGCATCGTCAAAATGTGTGTGTAACCTCAGATTAGTATGAGGTGTAACTGAGTTACTGAGTAGATTTTTTTACAAACCTATTTTGTCGAACTGAAAGTTACAATGCAGATTTGAAACGAAAATCGTATAATTTCTTAGCAGCCTACAAAGCGGGCAAAATACCACCGCCTGGAAATACAATTTAAAATAACAGCGCGATTATTTTATAGTATGCCCTTTGAAACAACAGGCATTTATTTTCACGAACAACTTTAACGAAACGATTGCTCGAAAAATAGAAAATGCAGCTAATAATATATTAACATTTAAATATGATCACGTATCGAATATAATTTATACCAGGGCCGGATCGACCAAACTGTTTCGGGCCCGGAACGTCTTTTTTTTACTAGGGCCGCAACCGACCATGGCCGAATTGTCCTGACACCGCGAATTTCTTGTACATTGCATATAAACACGGTTACTAAAAAGACGGTTAGGAAACGAATCATGTTCTTTTCATTGGATGCGTGTCGCGGGTAAACATTTGAAACAAAAGACGTACTAATCTGTGATAAATCATTAACATAAAATGTAGACAGGAAATCACGCAAATATGACGTCATTTTCCCCAGAGTTCATTGCAATCAACAACTGCACGCCATTTTATTGTGTCTCTGTCGATACTAGTACTTTCAGTAATACTAAAGTGTAAGTTGTTACAGTGAATCCTGACAAAACCTGATTAAACTCAAAACAAATTTGCCTGTCGTGTATGGCATTTTCGTTTCTAAATAACAAGATCGGCAAAAAACTGAAATAAAAAAATCAAAAAAACATGATCAGAAAAAAAGACGTCAAAGAAACCATACAAGTGTTTATATTTCAGCCAGGCGAAAGTTTTAATGAGCAGCCATGATACCACGTACATTTTGTTGGAAATAAACAAAATATGCGATAAGATAACTGAAATGACCCGCCCATGCTCTACAAAATGCATGTAAGCAGACCAAATATGCAACAACAGGTAGTTCCAATGAAATTAAGAACGGTTAAAAAGGGTTCGAAAAATTGATTTGGCGAAGAGACTGCTAGAAAGTTGTACCGACAGTTCAATGTGTTCAAAAATTGTAGCGTTGACTAAAACCATGCTGAATATTGCAACATGAACAATTTTCCAAAAAAAAACTGAAACAAGGACAGACAAGAACAATTAAGGTAGAGATGCAGTTTATTTGGCTTGCTTTTTAATTGAGTAATTAGACAATGAAGATGGTATTATATATCCAACATGTTATATATTTTCTGAATGCTTATTATACAAACTTTGTAAAACTTGTCTTTATTTTAAATATCCAGAATGCGTTTTTGATTTTGGGTCAAAAATATGCTTTTTTGGACAAAAGTGGTTTAAAAAAAATTAGCTTAAAAACTTCAAGTCCGTTTGTGGGTAAAATTACATCACTGGATACCTTGGTATACTACTAATTCAAATGCGTCCACTCATCTCTCTAACGGCTTTCAAAGTCGCACAGCATGACCTCAAAGTTCACTCTTTTCTATTTTAGCATAATTTATATATCCATGTTAATTGCGGACTTGTTATTTTTGTTCCACTCGCCGTAATAAACTGTCCGGACGCATTTTGAAGGGGGGACACCTTGTCAATAATGTGTGAAAATTTCGAGGCAAATGGTCAAAGCGTCTATCAGCTATTTTAATTTAAAACCAAAGAATTCACCCAAAATAGAAGACGAGAAAAAGGCTAATTTGCATATTTGCGCGTTAAACCGGGAATTACTGCTTTGTCATACTTTGTCATACTTTCTAGACTATTGAAATTGAAAGTTAACGTATAGACATAGACATTTTATGTAAAATCGTTGGACCAGAACAACTGCTCTTGAATATATAAATCAGAAACACGTCATTCATACCAGTGTTTTGATGGGGTCGGTAAAAACACGTGGCAATGCCCAGTAAATATGACGTCATCTCATGAATTATTAAACAGGGGGCGGTCCTAGGAAGGTGACCTTTTATCACGATCAAAACATCATGGCTTCTCTTCGGTGTATTTTCAATAACAAATGTACGAGTATTTCAGAACCTATGGTTTACCGTGAAGAGTACAAAGTGGGATATTAAATTATTTATCCTTGATGAATTTTATGTAGTATTGAGAACCAACTCCAGGAAGCGAACGCACAATAATGAATAATCGCGTAATCCTAGAATCGAAACGCGAGGCACAGAAGTTTTGATCATCGTTTCCAATCCCATTTTTCCCACTGCAACATATTTGTTAAAAGAAATATTTAAATTCTGTTCGTTTTTTAAGGAGGCATTTTATATTTTTCCGATTTTGGCAACGCCTTATTCAGAGATTTTCTAAGACAGTCGCAGACAATCAGCGCACGGATGTACGTACAAAACATGTTGTTGTACTACCGGCGACGGTCGCCTGCAAGAAGAGAGCTTCCAGCTCCTAACGTAAAAGTTAAAAATTTCGACCGGCTTTAAATAATTAGTGTTGGATATCTGACATGTTTTAAGAGTGCAAAATTAAGGTGCATTTTCGAGCGGTCGAATTTTTTTGAATAGAAATCGGCAAATGAAAAAAATAGGAGTGCTAAACAGTGTGTTCGTTAGTTTAAAAAAAATGGAATGTCCGTCAAATTGACGTAAACTTCCCCATTTTTCACGGAAAAAGCAAAGGTCGTGGCCGAGTTGTACGCTAAACAACTCAAAAATCAAAACAAAATCATCAATCAGTAAGTATTATGACAAGGAAAACAAAACATCAGACGCGGAGAAGCGGTCAGCGCATAAAAAGAGTTGTTACCGTAATGTATCAAGTTACCTCTCTCTGTGATTTATTTTTCATTGAAATTATTTGGTTGTTTTCAATTAATTTTAGCGTACCTCTGCAATTTATTTTAGCATTGTCAGTTGTTTGCTTCATTGAATTAAACGGAGTTCGTCCGGTTGCAAACAAAGCTGTCTCGCACCACCTAGCAAACCTTGCGAATGATCGAAGTACAGGTACCCATTGGACAAAAGATACACAAAAGTTTGTATCTCCCCGACCCAGTGCAATATATCCGGTTAGAATCAAAGCTCACGTGTCCCTTATTTGAGGGACCCGATTCTGCCTTAAAATGGGACTTTTAAGGTGTATTTTGGCGTCATTTTCGGACATTTCAATCATTCCTGATGCCTAAAATAGAGTCTAAGTTTTACCGTAGTCATTGACGCCTATATGAAAAGTATGATGTTTATTGTGACTAGCGTGAATGGGTAAGCTTCGTTTCGACAATGAGCTGTTATCACTGTAAACAATGTTAAATTATTCTTCACATGCTCAGTTTATTTTTGAGAAGAATTATTTAAAAATAAAATCTCTCAGTCAATCAGAAACTCGGATTCATGCCTTCAGGGAAAGTCATTTTTGGACGCTCACATCGATTTTGTTTTTCGTTCGGTGGGCTGATGCCTTCAGTGTAGCTTTTGCCTCTTCCGACATAGAAATCACCTGAATCTTCTTTCTACCTCTCTTTCTTTTCACACCACGCATAATGTAATGATAAAAATTAGGAAAAAACGCTGAGGAAATATAATGTTTGTTTTGCTAGCGAGCGAGAACTGATTTGAGAATAATTGCACATGCGCGTGAATTGAATGAACTATGACCCGTACAATCTCGATTTGCATATTGTCAATCAAAGGTCCGGTTATTTGGTTACTCATGCAAATTAGGCAATTGGACATAAACATTGCCACGTGTGAGTGTTTTTTATTTTTAACCAGAAAATAAACTGCAATTTTAACGGTGTTCCAATAAGAATTCATTGGTCAAATTTTCACAGAATGTTCTTTAGATAAAAATCTATATAAAAAACGAAAAAAACTATTTTTGATTGAAATTCACAAATAAACTGCATCTCTACCTTAAACAGGCATTTTATGAAACTGGCTGAAAATGTTGAATACATTTTCAACAATTTCTACGGCGTCTACTAAAAAAGTGTTACGACTTTGAACAAAATAGCTGATACAGTGACGAGAAAGCAAAACGACAAAAATTACTCTAATAAGCCCCCAAATCGCACACAACCTTCATAAGTACGCACAGTAGTATACTAAAAATTCATTTGGTAGTATTTTATATAATATAATGTATTTTAAAATAGTGACTTAGGGGTTAGAATTTTTGTCACTTTTCTACCGGGACCCAAGCTTACTCTCATGACAACAGTGAAAACGATAAATGACGATTCTCGATTCTGAATGTTTTCACAGTCACAAAGAGTACTCATCCGAAATGCACGTGTGGTTCTT
This sequence comes from Saccoglossus kowalevskii, assembly GCF_978046115.1. NCBI lineage: Eukaryota > Metazoa > Hemichordata > Enteropneusta > Harrimaniidae > Saccoglossus > Saccoglossus kowalevskii. The sequence goes on along the minus strand of NC_140646.1, from coordinate 22,658,764 downwards.
CGTAGAGCTCGTTCACTAAACGTGGATATTCTATCGAAAACGAGCTTAAAATTTCAAATTCGCGGAACATCAAGTGATCGACACAAAAATGAAACAAAATGGTGGACCTTGAAATCTCAAGCAATTGAGGGCGTACACAGCGCGACACGCATCCTTGAGGGATTAGGCAGATTCACACCTTTTAACAATGGCGTTTCCTAACCGTCTTTTTTAGTAACCGTGATATAAAGGATATTGATCCATTGCCACAGGAAGTAGGACATACACGAGGTATAAACTTCAAATATTGTCATTTCTAACCTCAAAATTCAGTGCCTGGTACAACGCGGTAAGGTCCATCATTGCAAAAATCATTAAACGAGCTTTCTTTTGGACTAAAAACAGTCACGGTGCTAACAAGATTTCGAACATTACAATATTGCCGATTCAAAATGTGCTGAGAAATGAAAAATTACAAGAACTTACCAAGAAATTCTCCAATAATCAAAATTCAAACTTTTTCCGTAATCACAAACACGATTCATGTAAGTATGAATGATCTGCGCATGCTTTATGACCTTTGGTATTTACTGCGACACCGTAAAACAAGACCCTGGAGTGTGTACTTTACGCAGCAACGCCTGAGAGTAAGTGACCCGACGGCGACTATCCTGGAGTGAAACTCAGACTAGTAATACTTGTATTACTAGTCTGAGAGTGAAAGGAAGGAAGAAAGCGAACTTGACTAAAACAAAAAAGTTTAGCGGACTTGACTAAAACAAAAGAAGTTTAGGAGGATTAAGGGGGGGTGACACGTTGATGATTGACAGGGATCTCAATGGAATACTCCCTGCATGTTGAAAAAACCTGGCGAGGTTTACTTTAACGTGAAGATAGAATAAATCGTCCTGTCATTGGTAGTTCCCAAAATTTGAATAGATAATTCGGTCCAAGTTGTAAGTTGTTGATTCCTTAATAAATATGCCATGATGAATGTGCGTCATCGGCGCCAAAAAGCAAGATGATCAAATGTAATAAAATCTACATAATAAAAGATTTTCGATCTGCAGTTTACAGTTTCTAGCAAAAATAATAGCATTATGTATAAAAATACATACTTAAAAAATAATTTTCATTCGAATCGAAAGTTTGTTGATATCTGCTTCGTTGAAAACAGCTATGACCTGGAAACAGTTAATTTTACTGTGTGTATCCTGATACTACGTAACGATGATTTTGATTGGACAAAGCCACGCATTGACGCGAAAAACAACCAATCAGAATGTTTGATCCAAGAAGAACACAAGTAAATTTATTTCCTCCACTTACTAGTATGATGCGAGTTGAAAGCATGGCCGTTTCACCAGGGTTTTTAAATCGTGATTTAAAGAAAATTCAACTTTAAATAGTGACATACGTCAAAATATAAACATTCACATCTTTAATCAAGCATTCGTCTGGACTTCTTGGTGATCACCAATGTCTGTGATGGTACGTCGGCTGTGCTGGTCGTTTACCGATCATGCATGGCTGCCTTTGTTCCGCTCGGCGGTGACGATGTTGACGCTACAAGTCATGGCGTTAACTTGGTTTTAACCATTGACCTTATATTTTGACGAATGGTTTTACCGATATCGATTTTATATATTTTACGTCACCCTGGCAGTAAAAATATGGGTACGGCAATCCACTTTTCTATACGTTACCGCCGTGCTAAAATAAGGTTCCACACTTACTAGTGTCGATTGCCACTGGGCCTCTTACGTCGCCAACTCTTTGAGTTGAGTTTCACGCCTATTGTTTTTTTTAAATTGGTGACGCAACCCAAGCTTTGTTATCCGCCTTCTCAAACATTCTTTTGTCTCTCAGAGCGTTTGTTGCGTCCTGGACAAAAACAATAGTGCCGGACGGCAGCCATGTGTGCCGGTCGCTAATTCTGAGTGCCGGACGGCGCCGTCCACCGCCGTCCAGCGTGGGGACAACCCTGGCCATCTATCTACATACTGCCGATAGTATAATTAGATCGTTGAATGAGCGTGCACACAGCACAAGTTACCATTTACTTGAACACGCAACATATACTGTAATAGTGTTCATCGCGAACACCGTCGTTTCGAAAGGTAATTCAAAATGCTTGCAAAGAAGTAACAAACCAAATTATTGTTAAAATACTTGTTTTCAAAAAAATATTTCATATTTATTTCCAAAATTATAGTTGAATGGTTATGTATCATCAGAGACTTGGATAAGCTCGTTTAAATTATATGCAAATTTGCACAGGTGTGTGGTAATCACCATATTAGATGGATTCAACATTGAAGCTCCGCCAATAGAATAATAGTTATGAAGAAAATGAATCTAATGGTGACATCACAGAGGAATAACGCATGTCTAGCGCTGCGTCGTCGAGCTTGCTATATAAAGCTGTTTATTATTGAAAATATTAAAAAAGTGACGTGTTTGGGATTTTTTTCTAATAAATATGCTGCACACAGTCGATAATAAGCGTTGTGACTATTCATGGAACTATAAACCTGGGTTTATAGTTCCATGGTCTATTATAGATGCATACCGTAGTAGACGGCATACAAAAGTGTCCTATATAAGAACACTTACATAGTCGGATGTTTTAGGTTGAAACACTGCATGTGTGTTTGTCTGCTGAAGTGCCTCAAAATGATAATAAAATAGTTTGGAAGAAAAGTGTTTTAGTTACTCTCATGAACTTGTGTACATGTCATATATATAAACACTTATAAAACATGCATAGTCGAATGTTTTACCTTGAAATATTGCATGTGTGCTTGTTTTAGAAAGTGTTTCTTCATAAAACATTTACTCCCATGATCACAAATGTGCCTTAAACATTAACACTTTTCGAAACATTTGCAGTGTTTTGGATTGAAACATCGTTGGCGATTTTGCTTTGCTTTTTGCAGGTTCCAATATTCACCAGGGCGTGATATACTCATTTTATCCAATTTACTCACTAGGTACTTTTCAAGTTGTTTTTTATATTTACGTTTTAGAGAGTAACAAACAGTTCTGAGCTCTTTGTTGGACGGATTAATGGATAGTTGTGTTGACATTTTATGTCAATCTTTTTTAAGACGTACCAGGTAATTTGTGTACCTTTTGGGGTTATGTTTTATGTATTTTTGCATGCGCTGTATTTACCTCTTCACTGGGTCCAGTGATCAGATTCTCCTCGCACACGCCCTTGTACTGCTTCTTGATGCCAGTTATAATTACGCAACACACACTGCATCTAGTTAAAAGGTAAGTGTGTTTGTTTTGTTCAACAAATTCGAGGACATGTTTTCGGTTTGATGAAAGACGGGGCTCTGCGTGGCACGTTTACACGAACGTCACTCCGTCACTTAATACACTCAGTCCATAATACTAGTAGTTATTTTCGAAACCGCACAGTGAGCTGACGTCTGGGGTTCTATAGTAGACACAATGTACGTATATTTGCAGGTTAACATACACAGTTTTAAATGTCCAATACTAGTAATAATAATAATTTTATTAACACTTACACATTCCCCGGAGGGATTGGCAATGGTTACAAAAGTTTAAAAAGGAATAAAAGGTTACAAAACAGAAAATAGATAATAAAAAAAAAAAAAAAAAAAACAATCTAAGCTAATACATTACAGATAATAGCTAGTATAAATTTATGATACTACGATAGACAGAAAACAAAATGCAAAACTCAAATAGTGAGAGAAGGTTGTCACTGGGGTTGCTGTCTTATTTCAAAACACTTCTTTAGGTACCTTGCTACGGGGAGTGTTAGGCCACTGTTGTTTAGCAAGGCTATGAATTGAGTCTTTAGCGGCAAATTTTTAAAGTTTTGAATTTTGGTTTTTGCTATTTCGAATAGGACATTTCTTTCGGGGGTATATCTTTTACATGACATCATGAGGTGATACTCATCTTCATTCTTCCTTAATACAGCGTGTCCACTTTCACGGGGCGTTAAGTTGTACTATTTCTAAAACTAGTAAAATAAATATCTATTCGTGGCCTCCTTTATTATTCAAATATACCAACATTTATTACGCAACTGAGTACGTCTGAGCATGGAGATAAAATACAGTCTTTTACCTCCTAGGTCGATGCGGCATTCTTACTACACTCTCAGCATGACCTACAAAACCACCGTCTCGACGCAATCGTTTTAGTCTGAAACTGAGATCGAAATTATGTGTTTGACCACAGTCCCTCCTTGTGGAGGGACTGTGGTTTGACTGTTTTCGTTACTATTGATGTCAAGTTCACATACCTGTCAATCACACAGTATATAAAAGTCACGTTAGTGTGTTAATCGTAAGTGAAATCAACGTCGCAAAGTAGTCAGGAAAGTAGAAATGTGTCATATTTGTTAGATTACCTGAACCTTATTACGTGACCCCGAGAACCAACCTAAGCCGCGAACTCACCAGTCCCAGACAGCATACAAATATACCTGGCCGACGCGTCATAAATCATGAACAATTGAACATTTAAAACTGAATTGCATGGTTTTACTACACTGTGACTTCGTGGAGGTGATTTGTTTGTTCGTTCCATGTTACGCGGGTGGCAGATTGCGTGAATGCTTTCACGTTTAAGTTGTCGTGACGAACAATATATTCGAATTTCTCCAGTATACAATGCTGCACGCTTAAGTCTGACATACTAGGTTGTGTCGGGCGCACAGTTGAATGACTGCCATAAATTAACAACAGTATCACAATATTGTTGTATACGTCAGTAATGAAGGAGCAAGTGAGAATTTTACGACACCAGCATAAAATGACCGTTCATTTGCACTTCTGACAGAACAAATTGTGTCCTACATTTTTGGTTATCTAGAAGAGGTCGTTATTTTCAATCTACACCTGAAATTACTACCTAATAGTACCTAAGTGAACCAATGATGAATTACATTGCTCCAATCCGTGATTTATGCAATCGTGTGCGTACAACATTCAGACATCATTCAAAGCACTATCAGGGGGAAAATCTTCTCTCTCGGGGTCTCCACACTGTCAGGGGGGGGGGAAACTCGTCTCGTCTCTCTATCTCGTCCCCTTGAGGTACGAGATCGGGAAAGTCACTTATACTTTACAGTCAAATAAGACACACACAACGAAATACGTTTCAACTCTCGTCTTAGTCGATCTTTTGGAGCACTCTATAAGACACAGCGCCCTGGGGAAAAGTCCCCAAGACTCTCACAAGGCTGAACCAAGACTCGCCCAAGACTGGACTGCGTCAAGGCTCGCCCAAGACTCTCTTAGACTGGACTCGACTGCCCAGGACTGCACTCTCTCTCTACTGCGTCTATCGTGCTGTGTTCGTCAAGACCAACTCAAACTCTCTTTATTCATTTTCAAAACTCTAACCAATTACAAAACAGTAAAAAGACTCTAGGGCGTAACCTTCAATCATAAAGCCAATCACACTAAGTACTGAATACGTCATATCTTTTGATTAATCGTTCACTACATTAATAACTATGGATACCAACTGTCAGAATCGCGACGGATATCTCGTAATTAGTTCCAAACCACTGAGCCAAGTTCCGTCCAAAACTTCAAATAGGCCTACACGATGACAGACATAACACAGCAATTCGCTAATAATCAGTTAATTAAGTCGGTTAACAGATACGCAAAAACAAATTCATGACACATCCCTTCACCCAAACTGAGATATGCCTCTCGGCATTGCACGTTCACAAATCAAAGATACCGTCAGCCACTCATCGTCATACGGGTTAAATACAATACTAATAAAAGGTATAAATCAAAAAGAGTAAAACACACTAATTAAGTACAATGATTATAAAGTCTAAATACAATGGTTATAAAGTCACAAATATCAACGGTTATAAATCAAAAACAAGGGAAAGGCTACCAATCGACTCACTTTTCTCAAAACGGGTTCGCTGAGGTAACCCGTCGCTTCACTTTCTCCGTTACTAAGGTTACAAACTCTATATCAAAAGGTCAAAAAAAAACTAAGGCGTGGCGGTGTAACCAAGCGATCAGCCAATCGCGGCCATCGACAGCACGATCACGTGATTACCAGGGATGCGTCTCTCGGTTAAAGCATTGCAAAGCGGTAACTAATAAACAATGAATAAAAAAAAGCTATCAATCAAACTCCTGTCATCTACGCTTATAAACTTCACAAGTCGTTAATCTAAACAAAAGTCATACGGCGTGGAAACAGAATGCAAAGACAAAGCCGCTATCATAACACATTACTCCTCTGGCAAAAAGACGGGGAAAAGACTAAAATGATAGAAACTACTAAGTTACATATAATCCTGTCAATCATGAACAAAAGCTTGCGATATCAAACAATACGTATATAAGCGCACCAAACTCTCACCTCAAAAAGACATAAAAAAACGTTACAAAGGTGCTCTACTAAACTCAAAAAGCGTCAGAAGTATTCCGGAAAACAACACATAAACAAAAACAACTCTTAAAACGTTGATATCTCTGTACTCGACAAATCTCAAAACTCTGAAAAACTCATTGGGGCATTACTTTCCCCATCATAATCCGTACTCATAAACTCATTAAAACTACATAAATCTTCACAAAAACCCAAAACACTGTGTTGCAAATACTTGTCCACTGAGGCGCGCTTAAATCGTTATAAAGGACCTCGCACGTCACTAAATATCAGTTCAAAACAAAAATCTGGGCGCTTACATAACATACAATTCGACATCACTAAAAGAAACGGTAAAAACGATAGAAAAAGCAAGCAATACATTACATTACTGAGCAATAGGGTTAGGGTTCTGGAAAAGAGTTCAACGTCCTTATTGAGTTACACAGTGTCAGTTACAGTGTCCAGCGAGCAGTTCTCTAAGCAATACACAGATAGCTAAAGTTCTAATTCAAAGTCTATAAGCGTCTATTCTCTTGCCGCGTTATTCTGGGTCGTTCTTTCATCTTCTTCTTGTCTTTAATATCGCTCAATTCTTAATTATACAGTCCTATCCGGTACTCATCCTTCATAAGGGGTTCAGAAGTCTTCATCTCTTCAGCGTCGTTCATCGGTGCCATACTGTTAACGGTGTTAGTCGTCGAGCGCGGTTTCGTCTCTGCCATCGAGCCAGTTAGTTCGGTTCACAAGAAAGACACACCTTCGCCATTTCACTTCTCTTCACAAGATGTCAATGTGCGTAAAACGCAATGCCCAGGGTTCTCACACCACGTATCAGGGGGAAAATCTTCTCTCTCGGGGTCTCGACACTGTCAGGGGGGGGAACTCGTCTCGTCTCTCTATCTCGTCCCCTTGAGGTACGAGATCGGGAAAGTCACTTATACTTTACAGTCAAATAAGACACACACAACGAAATACGTTTCAACTCTCGTCTTAGTCGATCTTTTGGAGCACTCTATAAGACACAGCGCCCTGGGGAAAAGTCCCCAAGACTCTCACAAGGCTGAACCAAGACTCGCCCAAGACTGGACTGCGTCAAGGCTCGCCCAAGACTCTCTTAGACTGGACTCGACTGCCCAGGACTGCACTCTCTCTCTACTGCGTCTATCGTGCTGTGTTCGTCAAGACCAACTCAAACTCTCTTTATTCATTTTCAAAACTCTAACCAATTACAAAACAGTAAAAAGACTCTAGGGCGTAACCTTCAATCATAAAGCCAATCACACTAAGTACTGAATACGTCATATCTTTTGATTAATCGTTCACTACATTAATAACTATGGATACCAACTGTCAGAATCGCGACGGATATCTCGTAATTAGTTCCAAACCACTGAGCCAAGTTCCGTCCAAAACTTCAAATAGGCCTACACGATGACAGACATAACACAGCAATTCGCTAATAATCAGTTAATTAAGTCGGTTAACAGATACGCAAAAACAAATTCATGACAGCACATCCGCCATGGCACGTACAGACACGTTGCAATAAAACAGAGTGTAAGAGTTCTAGATGCTCTAAGTACGACTTGCCGTGTTATAGTTACTGTCGACATGGAGAGACAAACCTGCCCGTAGGGTGCGTATAATAATGCCAACAAACGATACGTTCTATGCTACTAGTATTTTACTTATAATGTTACTATCATTCTTTTCGTGTTCTCCGGCAGATATATCCACTCATCAAACACAAGATGGAAGAGAAAGCAGTGTCAGTTATCATCGGAACATTGGTTTGTTTACTGGGAACGGCCTCATGGATAGACGTCTATGGACTGTGGGTCCAATTACCACTAATGGTCCACTTTCTACCTGAGGGATGGAATTTAGCGTCCTATGTCGTCATCATAAGTCAAGTTGCTAACATTGGACCGTTAATATTCGTACTGCTTAGCAAGTTCACCAAGTATCACCTTGAAGTGCCCACTAATTACATCATCATCGGTATTGGTGCCATATCGTGCCTACTGCTTGCTTTCTTCTGGGACCGCACTTCTTACGTCAACGGTGTCGAGCACAGTACTGCACTGCTCACTCTCTCCTTCTTACTGGCTTTAGTTGACTGTACGTCGTCTGTTTCGTTCCTAGCCTTCATGTACTTGTTCCCCATAAAATACATGACACCTTATTTTATCGGCGAAGGGCTCAGTGGGTTCATTCCAGCGCTAGTCGGGTTGATACAAGGAGAAGGGGGGAACCCAGAGTGCAGAAATTCTTCGGTTGTAAACGAGACTTCAAACATTACCACTTACGAGTTGTCCTATTACAAACCGCCGCCACGTTTCTCCATCGAAGCCTTCTTCGTTTTTCTTGCTGTGATGCTTTCGTGTAGCTTCGTGGCGTTCACTCTGCTGAACAACCTACCGATGTGCAAACGTGAACAAGTAAAGAGAGCTGGCACCGATAAGAACCTTCAACTAATCCTTCGAAAACCTGAAGATAATGGGGATGATATCGATTATTATGATCGATCTACACAGACCATTGAATCAGATTTCGAGGAACTTGCTACCGGTAAATCCAAAGCTAAAAGTTCCCTTAATACCTGTGACTGGGTGTACATGCTGCTGTTGGAGGCGTGGGTCAACGCCCTCATGAACACCGTCATGAATTCGATCCAGACTTACTCTACATTACCGTACGGCAACGTCGCCTACCATCTCGCTGTCACGCTAGGACTGATGGCTAACCCAACCGCTTGTTTATTCGTTCATTTTCTACCAACAAGAAAGAATATTATATTTGGGTTTATAACTTTTCTTGGCAGCTGTATCGGTGCTTACATTATGTGGACGGCACTGGAAAGTCCATATCCCGTACTGTGTGGTAGTATATGGGGAGAGGTTCTTGTGGTGAGTTATAAATCCTATTATACTACCATAAACGTCAACATTAAAGGTCGGTAGTCGTCGCGCCGCGCATGAGCGAGATATTGGGGTCAAATAAACAAAGATGGCGATTTTGACTGTTGCGCACACCAACAACTTGGAGTACATACTGAGAGGTTACCAAGCTTCAATTGGGTATTTTTTTTTTTTTTTTTTGGTGTTTGGTAGGTATCGAAAGAGTCTTCGGCGGTAATAAGTGAGAGTGGCGCTCGGGGCAAAACTCGTACTCGTGATTAAATACAAAGAATGGTAGAAAGCTAGGGACGTTATAAACGTTAGAAATATAAATCTGTATAAATCAAAATGGCTGTTCAAAATGAGTTCAAGTTGACCAATTTAGAAATGCTATTGTGACATCATCATTAGTCTTAATTAATAATAATGAGTTAGTTCAATACTATTTAATCAGCAAGTGCTTCATTTTGAATCAGTGAGCGGTCACAGTTGCTATGTCACGTGGGGCATGCGCGCGCATTATGAACGCATATAATGTTGACGGCCTTGGCCAATCACAATTGAATATGTAAATGGAAACTGTTGATATGTATTTAAAATTGTTATAATTATGTTTATAAACTGAAGTACAGCTTTTTACTTTTTACTGTAACCATGGAGATGGAAATGCTGTTCTAATTTGCATTCTAGAGCCACTAATGTGTGTAATACAAACTTATATCCAAAAACACGCGTTAACCAACAACAAAGTGGACGAAAACAAAAATCTCGGAAAGAAATATCAATTTCGTGTGTAATTGACATTTGCCCAAATTTACACGTCTTCGCCAATAAACAAACCTACACACTGCGGTCTTACTACTGACACCACGTTGCAGAGAAAAGAGGGGAAGACATCGGCTTATAAGGACTATATGATTTGTATATTTTCGATACAAAACTGATGCATTAAATGACAGAATACACAGTTTAAGAATCTGTCAGCTTCATTTGCGTGCATATCTTTAACTAATATATATATACTATATCTATATATGCATATTGTATGTTTCAAACACATCGAAACGATGGGTGAGGTGTTTCTGGGAGGTTTGTCCAAATGTGTGGAACATACGAATTCCCGTACTCCTCACCAGTAGTTCACCTCATACACACACAAACTAGTGAATTTCAACCGTGTATAGTTTATCACGTCTTTAAACTTTGATTTGTTTGTCCCCATATAGGTACTAGCGTGGATCTTCATGATCGGGCTTCTTACTTACGTGAAAGTTATGATTGGAGTCATTTGTCGTGACAACGGACGCAAAGCCTTGATGTGGTGCGGCGCCGCGATGCAGGTTGGGTCGTTGGCTGGTTCTATCGTCATATTTCCATTGGTCAATGTGTTGTACTTGTTTACACCAAATGACCCCTGTGGCGACACATGCTGGAACTAGAGCAAACTCATTGAAATATGATGTAGATATTTCTAATTGCTATCTTTTACCAACATTCATTATTTCATTTTCTTTCGCCTTGACTAAATATGATATATTCTGGGTTAAGTACATGAACAAACATTCTAGTACATTCATCATGAGAGATGTTTGGTAAGCCTTTTAGAAATCGTAGTTATTGATCTCTGTTGTCACATAACGAAAGTGTGGCAGATGAACATTATATCCAAGGATTACATAATAATCAACTTATGAATATTCATGATCCAATTCTAACTCTCTGACAAATTAGCCGATGACCGTCACCGGGTTCAGAAAATCACCTCCACCAATTAGAAAGAAATCTTATAATTGGTGCAGAATATTATCGGCACCAAGAGAGGTGTTGCGTGATTAGAGCAGGAAATTACCTCCTCCATTTAGAAAGGAATGGTGTGATTGGTGCATAAAATCACCTCCACCATTTAGAAAGGAATGGTGTGATTGGTGCAGAATATTACCGCCACCAAGAAAGGTGTTGCGTGATTGGTGCAGGAAATTACCTCCTCTAAGTCAGGATTGTTGTGCTTGGTCTAGAAAATCGCCTAAACCAATTAGAAAAAAGGTGTGACTGGTGCAGGAAATCATCTCTATCAAGTAGAAACGAATTCGGTGATTGGTGTAGGAAGTTACTCCCGTCAAGAGAGAAATGGCGTGATTGGTGCAGACAATCACTTCCTCCAAACGAAGCTGTTCTTACATTCGAACGGAGATCACACCAGGTTGACATTAACCACAGGGGTCACTTTCAACAAAGAATGCCGCATTGTTCATGATTGGAAAAATTATGAAGGTACCGGTCATCGAACCAATCTGTATCATAGAAACTGTTCTAATACGCCGCATTTACTCTAACATAAGTAAGCACATTAAAATAGTGACGACTGCTATCTGCATGCAATATCGAGAGAATAAAAAGTAAATTAAATATACTCACCTCGCCCATACACTGCCACATAGAAATGATCTGGGGCTCTGAAGTGCTAACCACATTACATACGACATCCCAAATGTCCCTAATATACCGAGTAATGGACGCTTGAACGGAATTGATTTGAGTAAGTAATAATGTTAAATGTAAATATGCCGCACGGAAGAGCCGAGTATGAAATCCCGGAATACAGGATACAAGACGAGACTCAACGATGTCCAGAATTGCAGGAATACATAACTAATGATTGGAATAAAGTCACTGAGTCTAGTCGCCGTGTTGCCACTGGCGGCGTTTCAGCAGAGTCGTGTGACTGTTGTTCGATTCTGAATCCATGATTGTATTAACTAACAAATCCTTCGTGTCGTCTACTGTTGAGTATTTGGGGTTACGCACACGTAGTCTCAGTAGTGTTGAGCAATGTATACGCTGCAAGGCTGCAAATCATCATGCATATAAGAAAACCTAGAAATGTTTTATATATGAGCGCAGAAAAAAATAAACTATAGAGCGAATTGCGTGATGTTTTCTTCCGTAGAGAGAAATAGTTTTGAAGTACCCGGGACCAACATGACTAAATACTGCCGATCTAATAGTACAGTCACGACACAAAGATTTCTGGTGATTGGTTACTGACTGTCAACCCCCATTGCAAATGGCCAATCAAATACCGTGTCTCATATTCTTACATTAATGCCAGCAATTTATACAAAAGGCGTAAATATGGTGGCCATTGGATAATATACACTATGTTACTGATTCGTCGATAGGCAATGTTTCATTTAGATTTTGATGACAAAAATCGTTATTTTTTTCAACAAAAAAATCAAAAACGCTTTTTTACTCAGCAGTTTTGAAAATTATGAACATCATATTGAGTTGCATTTTAAAACAGCATATTTTAATGAGGAATACAGAACTCAAAATAGAATGCGTATTGAAATATTTTGACATGACAGAATGTAAAACCCTGGGCCGAGATGAGACGAGACGAATCAAATCGATACAACCGACTCCCTAGTTTGATGATTTTGTAAACGATCGATACTCACGTGATTTATTCGTTTTAATCTTATAAATGTTCGCAAATAATTAAATAAATAATCAACGTTATTTCCTTTAATTATGACTGGCATAATATTAAATCACTGGACGAGGTTCCTGGCATATCACGTGTGTTGGACGAGGGGGTGGTCGACTGATATATGTTACGCCTGGAAATACGACAGTGATCAGGGCTGAAATATCCGTAAGTAAAAGGAAAATGTTTTCAAATCGTAACGATGGTGAACATTTCTGTTAATACTGAAAGATATTTTACGGCCTCCGTTGTTATATATTTCGTATTATGCTAATGATATGTAAATCATGTGACGTAACCCACATATATCCACCATATGTGATGTTACCAACTGAATTCGGCAATTTTAGAGAGAGTTATATAACATAGTCTAATTTTATCTATCATTGATCAAGTATTTGTCGCAATATATCGCATTTAAGTTGGTTTTTATGTAACACAATATTGTTCTTTACTGTTCTGTGGATTCTCCAGGAACATATCATTAATACTAACTCAGATTATTAACATTATTTTGACGTGTATTCTAATATATTAATGTGAACCTATTAATATACAAACAGAAAAGCACGAGATCCACCTTGTGTCACCAGTAATGGCGATTGGTGTACATTATGCTGCGGTTAGTCTCAGTGATCAACTGTAGCCATTTTAAATGAACACAGACCACTGCACTTCTCTTCCAGTTACTGTAAATCAGTAGTTATTTGAGAACTCATAGAACAATAATGTTATCTGTATTGAAAGTACTGCACCAATACATTTGCCTCCCCACCACACATGCACTACAGTTACTACAGTCACAGTCTCTTCGAACATGCCCTTATACGAGTTGTATACCCTTCTTGGATCCAGGGCGTTGTCAGAGTGGGCGTTATTTATATTCGATCGTCTACTGCCCACTCATCACCGCCCATGGATTTTGCAATACAAGGACTGCGCAAGCGCACACCAACAATAATCTAATCTCGGTTCCTCTTACACGATATTTTAATGAATTGCGCCAAATTCGATAGGTAATTGAGATTTTCACGGATAAATCGAAGTTCTGGCAGTTATTATTTTGTATTTGGTTCATATGCTTAACTCAATACAGTGCGCATCAATTTGCTGTGCATCCACCGATTTTGCTATAGCAGGATTCATGGCGATGTTGAGTGGGTAGTCGCCAACCGAATATAAATAACGTCCTGAATCCAGAGATACATTGGCTATACGTTCTTAATAATAGTGAACTTAAGGATTTTATGACATCGTCTTATAAAATGACCGTTTGTTTGCAATTCTAATTTGTCAAAACACATGGAAATAAAATAACATACGTAAGAGTAACTATGACAACGCTGTAAGCTAGATTAACAAATGAATGGATGTATGTATACAAACGATGCGATATCTTTTACTTTGTATGGCAAAAATCCGTATAAAAGTCGCAATAATTTATTTTTAAATTTTGCGGGAAAAATACTGGCTAAAGTTTAAGTGGGAGCAATCCTTAACAAAAATAGAAAAGAGCAATGAAGTCATCATAATCACATAACAAATTAATTAATATTCATGTTCGTCAAATGTATTATATTAATCTCAATGTCTCTCATAGAATAGTATAACAAGACTTATATAAAAGTTCCTAAAAACAACAGTACTGTAACAGCAATCTCCAAGCAAAAATAAAAGTAACTTAATAAGGCTTGAATTGTGTATAAGTTTCCAAATAATATTGTAGTTAGTAATTTTTACACTTATTTCCACGTCTAAAAATGTTTTATTTCAGCTAAATTTTTACCCTATTTCTTAAAAGTTGCTCTTGCTAGCTACACCAAAATTTAACTTGCACAACATTTTTTAAGAGGTTCATACGATTCCTAAATTTGGAGATGATCAGATAAAAATTGTAGCCACATGAACACCAACAATTGAACTTGGCTAAAAGCACAAACTAATTATTATAATATCGAATACCAAATAAAATATGAACAAGACAAAACCTGGGACGAAGAGATGGAGATGCGTCTAATAGAACTTACAATGTTATGGTATATTGTAATTATCACAACACTAGCTAAGAGGCAAATAACTTTAGCCCGTGCTGAGAAAACTAAGCTAAATCTGACCCGTTTTAAGAAGACCTGGTCCAGACTCTTAGTACGAACTAACAAGTGTGTACGAACGCTTACCTCGGGTTAAGCACTCAAAACGCCATTGTATTCAATGTCCAATTCAAAGATTTACTATTATATTCAAAACGAACTTTTTTGGTGTCATAATGGTATGCTAATCCTGACATGACAATCAAATTGAACGCTAGCACATTCTGAGACATTATTCTCGTAAAATAAAAAACAATGAGAACTTCCTTTTTCTGTAATCTGAACTTCATGAATTTGCATTGTTATTGTTTTATAACCGTAGAACTAACATATATACTTTCCTGGTACGTAATACTGAGTTATCAAAGTTAAAATGACTGAAGATATGTACATTATGTCAAGTAGAGGCTCGAGCTCTAGTATAGCGACGTTGTACCTACAAACGTTCTATGGTATTTTATTGATATAATATACTTGCATTATTTTTGTGTTTCTTCGACAGATATATCCACTCATCAAACACAAGATGGGGCAGAAAACAGTGTCAGTTATCATCGGAACATTGGTTTGTTTACTAGGAATGTCTTCATGGATCGACGTCTATGGACTGTGGGTCCAATTACCACTAATGGTCCACTTTCTACCCGAGGGATGGAATTTAGCGTCCTATGTCGTCATCATAAGTCAAGTTGCTAACATTGGACCGTTAATATTCGTAGTGCTTAGCAAGTTCACCAAGTATCACCTTGAAGTACCCACTAATTACATCATCATCGGTATTGGCGCCATATCGTGTTTACTGCTTGCTTTCTTCTGGGATCACACTTCTTACGTCAACGGTGTCGAGCACAGTACTGCACTACTCACTCTCTCCTTCTTACTGGCTTTAGTTGACTGCACGTCGTCTGTTTCGTTCCTGGCCTTCATGCACGTGTTTCCCATAAAATACATGACACCTTATTTTATCGGCGAAGGACTCAGCGCGTTCGTGCCAGCACTAGTCGGGTTGATGCAAGGAGGAGGAGGGAATCCAGAGTGCAGAAATTCGTCAGTTTTAAACGAGACTTCAAACATTACCACTTACGAGCTGTCCTATTACAAACCGCCGCCACGTTTCTCCATCGGCACCTACTTCTTTTTCCTTGCTGCGATGCTCTCGTGTAGCTTCGTGGCGTTCACTATGCTGAACTACCTTCCGGTGTGTAAACGTGAACAAGTAAAGAGAGCCGGCATCGATAAGAACCTTCGACTAATCTACCGAAAATGTGCTGATAATGGGGACCAAGTGGTGATGGATGATATCCATTATTATGATCGATCAACAAAGACCATTGAATCAGATTTCGAGATACCTGCTACCGGTAAATCCAAAGCAAATAGTTCCATGAATACCTGTAGCTGGGTGTACATGCTGCTGTTGGAGGCGTGGGTCAACGCCCTCATTAGTCTATGGGCTACTGTAGACCCCCCTCCCCTCCCTTAGGGATTTTCATTGACCATAATTTTTCGTTAGCCAGGACCCTCAGCTATCTTAATCAGGTTGTTTACCATAAAATTGGTGGTGGGTGTGAGAGCCACGGCTGTTGCCATGGCAACGTATTTATAAAATAAGGGAAATGAAGAAAATGACATATCTCTGTAAGTAAACAACATACAAACTCAAAATAAATGTCTATGTATATAATTTTGATAAAGCCCAGTTGATGACCATGACCATGACCTTGGTCATTCAAGGTCAGGGTCATTGTGTAAACAAAAGACATTTTGAAAAAAAAATATGCTTGGAATTTGAGGCCAGAATTAATTTTCCAACATTTTAGATGGATGACACCTAAGCATATACTCCTTGGAATGTCATTATGGCATTTGACAGGAAGAGCAGACATCGTGAAGTTGGTGAACAGATTTGGGCACTGTGTGTCATAATCAGTTATACTAGAAATCCTGACTGCTATCCACATGGTTATAAAATCCCATGATAGTCCAATTCCACATGATAGTCCATTCCAAAACACAAGGTAATGAAGTGCTGCACCTCTGTTGGGACAATTTTGATGTCAATGAAGAGACAACATCTAGTGATTCACGAGACAGTCAATGACCAATCAAATGATGACAATTATGAATTACCTGTCATGGCCAGGGCAAAGATGCGATCAGTGACAGATGAAGTTAAAATAATAGAGCAATTTTTTTGTCAAAAAAACATGTTGAACCCAGCCTTAGTGTTCAGATTACTGAGCCTCAACAAACAAGAGAATATATTTCAGACGTCAAAGTATCTGACATGATATGAGGTTGGATTTCTCTTACTGGAGAGAGAAGAGAAGAATGAGAATCAATAGTAGAATACATGCCTCCAGTAAATGCCCCAATCACTGAAAACATGACTGTGATGAATGTGCTAACGATTTCCCAGGAGGCATCTGCTGCTGTTAGTCAGCCCTACACGATTGTTACATTCGATCTAGCTGCTGCATATGGAATTGTATGGACGTATCCAGATCGACTCAAGAATGTCATCATTTAACATGGGGCATTCCACATGGCGTGTGCATATATAGATGCATTGGGGAAATATATGAAAGGTAGTGGATTGGAGGAAGTTGTGGTTGAATTCACAGTATGTGCAAGTGGGTCGATAGACAAAGTCATGAATGGGTAACATTACAATAGGGCCAGGCTTGTTATCAGAACATCATTGGACGCTCTAGGTCGACTGTTGTTGACTTTATTCCATGACGATGTAGGTGAAGTCATTGACGAAGTAGATATGAAGTTAATGTCCAACTTAGCAAACAAGCCAAACTCAGAGAACTTGTGGAAAACCCAATATGGAAAGAATGGATACAGAAGTATGATGAGTACAAGGACAAGTTGCGTGCTGGAAAAAAAGGCAAAGCACCACAGTTATGGATAGGGTAGATGGATAAGGCATGGCTCCTTATGAGTTTCCTTAGGGCTGAACGTCAATGACATCACCTTTCATATGGCCTGTCTGAATGAATAGTTCCCTCTCTTCTTTAGTCAAGAAAATCCAAACTATGCAATTTATACATCACTGTACTTGAATGTACTCCTTAAACTTTCACACACACACCCTGGAGAATCTGCAGTGCAGAAGAAGATCACTGCATTTCAAAATTTTATCAATTCCTTCATGATACCTGATGTGCACAATCTGTATTGCATATAATCAGGGACACCAGTTTCAGACGAAATATCCATTGATTTACTTGCAGTTGACATACATGGCACCAACGCATACAAGAGATTCATATAAAAGAGACTAGTGCAGAAGACTTTTAATGCACCAATCAAGAGACTGAAGTTGAAGTAGTTTGCATCGATGGCAGTGAAACAGTTTGTAACAAGTTCAACAAAGAAGACAAAGGAACTGGTGGCAGAAATGTATTTGGGCAGCTCATACTACTTGCAATGAATCATGATCTATGCATGGAAAATGTGATGGCATACCCAGTGCAAACTGGAAGAGGGACATACTGTGACAAGCAGGCCAGATCCTGTGGTTCATATTATTGATGGAAATGCAATGTTCCAATCACTAACACAAATCCCACAAACCTTTGAAGAGTTGGCTCGGCGTATATTTGCGAAGCTCTCAAATATTACCTGTGTTGACTTTATCAGAGATACATACCAGACTCAGAGTATCAAGAATATAGAGAGGGAACGCCATGACACATTACATCCACATTCCCAAAATTAGAAAGTACACATTAAATACACATTATTTTAGCACATATAGTCAAGTAGGCCACTACTACACCTATTTTACCAATTTACATTTGATATGCTATTGATTCTAGACAATGCCTCGATATTATTTTTCAGGAGAAAGCCAACACCGGAATCATTCTCTACTGCTGTCATATTGCAATACACTGCATAGATTCAAGTGCCATCATAGTCCGATCTCCTGATACAAATGTTTTTCTCTTGCTGATGAAGTTTTCACAGAATATCAGAATACCACTAATCGTGGACACTGGTGTTGCAGACAAGCAAAGGTTGATCAACATCAGCTCAGCAGTCCAGGCAATTGGCAATGAGCTATGCAATACATTGCTTTCATTTCACGCATTCACTGGCTGTGATTCTATAAGCATGGTGATGAAGAAGAGGATACTGGAAATGATTACTACAACATACAAGATGATACATTTGATGACGATGATGAATATGTTGTTGATGGAGGAAGTGATGATGGCGATGATTACATATGACTTTTCTGACAATATGTAAATGTGTATATATTTACTCGAAAAAAGGATAACATTTCAGTGATAATCCACTGATAATAAAGGAAGAAAACTTTAAAAGTGTTAATACTCATCCCTATATGATTGTTAAGATAAATGAAAAGTGCTATTATAGAGATTACAAAGGAAAAGTATAATAGTAGAAGTATAGCAAAACTGTATGTTTGACACATGCTATGTTTTTCACCTTAATAATGAAGTATAATAACTACAATGTTGAATAATCAAGCATTTGTAATATTTTCTTGAATAATAACGAAATAGTTCAAGAAAGGAAATGAATTTTGGGACAAAATCTCAAATTTTAGACCAAAATCCTGTTTTTTTTCTATTGTTCTTTGTGACCTTGACCTTGTATGACCAAGGTCATGGTTACAATCAATCGGGCCTCACCAGAACTATATACCTAGACACTAAGTTTGTGTTTTTTTGTTGCTTAGTTTTAGAGATATGACATTTTCTAAAATTCTCATATTTCATCACTGCGTTGCCATGGATACAATCTGGCGCCCACACCCACCATTAATATTATGGCAAACAGGCAGATTTCATTTGCTGAGGGTTCCATCTAACTAAAAAACATGATGTGCAAAAATCCCTAAGCGGGGGGATGGTTTCGGTTATTGGCCCCCAGTCTACATGAACACCGTCATGAATTCGATCCAGACTTACTCTACATTACCGTACGGCAACGTCGCCTACCATCTAGCCGTCAAGTTAGGACTGATGGCTAACCCAACCGCCTGTTTATTTGTTCATTTTTTACCAATAAAAAACAATACTGTGATTGGATTTATATCTTTTCTGGGCAGCTGTATCGGTGCCTACATCATGTGGACGGCACTGGAGAGTCCGTATCCCGTGCTGTGTGGTAGTATATGGGGAGAGATTCTTGTGGTAAGTCTTACATTACAGATCATCAATTAAATTACTATAAACGACAATCATTTATAGCGTTCAGCAGTCTACAGTGGTGAGTAGAAATCTGGGGACGTTATCAATGTAACATTGTATAATTAAAATCAAAATGGCTGTTAGAATTCAAATTAACCATTTCAAAAAAGGTATTGTGACATCTTCGTTAGTTCAAATTTATCAAAGTGTTTCATTATGTATGTTGAGCTCTTGAGACAAGCACCATTGAATATTTGAATGAAAGCTGTCGATCTGTATTTAAAATTGTAACAATTATGTTAAGGAACAGCTTTCTACTTTTTTCTGTTTACATGGATATGAAAATAGTGTTCTAATTTGCATTCTAGAACCACGAATGTGTTTAATACAAACACTTATCCGAAAACACACGTTAACCAACAACAAAATGAACGAAAACAAAAATGAAGATATATATCGGAAAAAAATATCCATTTAGTGTATAATAGACATTTGCCCAGACATTTGCAAATTACAACGCCAATAAACAAACCTACACACTCCGGTCTCACAGCTGACATCACATTGCATGGAAAAAGAGGGAAAGACATTGGCTTATCATGTGACTTGCATGTCGGTACTAAAACGCGATACTGAGGACTGTCTTTGGCGAGACACATACAATACTCAATTGAATTATCTGTCGGCTTCATTTGTCAATTTTAGGCATACTTTATTTTTTCAAACACAACGAAACGATGGGTGAGGTGTTTCTGGGAGTTTTACCCGACTATGTGGAACATTGGAATTCACGTACTTCTTCCCAATAGTTCACCTCATACACACACAAACTAGTGAATTTCAACCGTGTATACTCGTAGTTTATCACGTCTTTGAACTTTGATTTGTTTGTCCCCATATAGGTACTAGCGTGGATCTTCATGATCGGGCTTCTTACTTACGTGAAAGTTATGATTGGAGTAATCTGTCGTGACAACGGACGCAAAGCCTTGATGTGGTGCGGCGCCGCGATGCAGGTTGGGTCGTTGGCTGGTTCTATCGTCATATTTCCATTGGTCAATGTGTTGTACTTGTTTACACCAAACGACCCCTGTGGCGACACATGCTGGAACTAGAATATAATGTAGATATTTCTAATTGATATCAACATTCATTTTATTCATTTTCTTTCTGTACCATATGTCAGAAAACGGCAAATAGATGCAGATAAATTAAAGAAAAAGAAGTAAAAATATACCAATTAAAAAGAATTGTTAAAAACCTATATTTCAATGCGATTTATGAAATACTCTGTGTTCACTGCATCCAAACTAAGTTACATAGATCTTGCTCTTGTAGTAACTACTATGAATATATAATAGTATAGTATGTCGATGTGTCATCTATGGATATATATATATTCTGGGTAAAGTATCCCACTTTTTCCAGAATCCTGCATAAACTCCCTACTGGGAAATGGAACTATTTTCAAATGATAAACACTACAAACATTCTAGTACATTTATCTGGTAAGCCTTTCGGAATTCGTAGTTATTTATCTCTGTTTCTCGTACAATGAAATTGTGGCAGATGAACGTTATACCCAAGGATCATATAGTAATGAACTTATGAATATTCATGCTTAATTTCAACTCTGTAACAAATTAACCAATGACCGACTTTCGGTTGCTGCATTGGCAGTTTCATTTTAGTACAATTTAGCGATAAGACAATTTAAGAGAACAAAATCTTTTCTTGGTCCTAGTTTTAACCATCTAGATGGACTCAAAAACTAATTCTGTATATGACATTCTGCAACAAAGCATTATGATTCGAGAAACATTTGGCAGATTTTAGGTATAAGTGTGATTAATAACAAGAAATTCACTTTTGTTAACACTATGATCTCTTTATTTATATTTCATGTAAATAAGAAGTGTGAGTTTGTGCCAGTCGCAACCACGTGGATTGAAGCAACAACTTCTACCAAGGAAGATATTGATACTGTACTCATTACTTTGGTTCACTGAGAAAATACTGTGCCGTGGGAATTGTCATTTCAGACAATTTTATCGACAATCCAAGCAGAGATATGCATGCATTTACTGCATACATTGTTGTATGTAAATATAAATAAATAGTAAATGTCGTGACAGGAAACGTCCCTCTCATTGTAAATGTTGTTGTCGAAACCCATCAAATTACAGAAAAGAAAATCACCCCCACCGAGAGAGGTATGGTGTGATTAGTACATAAAATCTCCTCAATAAAGGGAAAAATACATCGTATTATAACAAATTCAGTAGTAAAGTTATAGAAAAAATGGCGATAAGTTCCGACATTTATTTGATCAGCCGATCACACATGAAACTTTTCTTAAATTCGAATGTAGGTTGCACCAGGTTGACATTAATAACACAAAGAACCGCACGGGTCGCTTTCAACAAATAACCCGGTATAGTTGATGATTGGAAAAATGATGAATGTACCGATCATCGAACCAATCTGTATCATGAAACTGTTCAGCACTAGGTGATTGCGCCCTCTCAGGTGGGTGTAGTACGCCGCCATTACTCTGACATAAGTGAACGAGATATAGATAATGACGACGACGGTTATCTGTGTGCAAAAGAAATAAAGATAGAATTAAAGGCTTAGCCATATTTGTTAACTATTTGGCCTCCTTTGTTATACAAAGTTATGCTAGTTTGTTTTTGTTAGTTTGATTAATAATTTGTTATAAATCGTCTAACTGGCACGGCGTTGCAACTCGTAGTTTCGTAATGCATATGCCCTCATTTGGGACGCCTCGTAAAACTTACACTCTTTTCTCTCTCGATGAGAACACTACTTATACTCACCTCACAGTTTTAAATAAAACCAAGTTAGCGATTATGAACAATGGTTATTAACGTAACACCTGATCCCCTCTAAAAAATTTGTTTCGCATTTTAAGGTAAGGAATTGAAATTTGAAACCGACAGGGTGTCGATTTACTAGGTGTCATGTTTCACAACTTGTTTATTTATATACGTATAGCGGATGATTTTTTTTTTCAAAAAATTAGTATTTATTGATTTTCAGCCCCCAAGTGACTGTGACTCACCTCGATGAAACCGCCCCATACACTGCCACATAAGAATGGTGTAGGGCTCTGAAGTGCCAACCACATCACATACGACATCCCAAATGTTCCTAGTAAGGTGAGCCCTCCAGTGACGGACACCCGAGAGCATGGGTGATAACTTGCCAATAGACACGTAAACGGGATAGTAATTTGAGGCAGTGTTAACGTTAAATGGAAAACGTAACTGCCGTACGGGAGAGCCGAGTATGAAACCACGGACAACAGGATACCATATTGACACAACGATGTCCAGAATTGCAGGAAGCACCAATACACAACTGATGGTTGGCAAATGGCTCCCGGGTCTAGTCGCCGTGTTGCCACTGGCGGCGTTTCAGCAGATTCGCTGTTGTCCGTTTCACTGCAAGATTCCGAGTCCGTGATTGTATTAACTATCAAATCCTTCGTGTCCTCCACTATTGAGTATTTGGGGTTACGCACCCGTAGTCTCAGTAGCGATGGCAAAGTGTTGAGTAATGTATACGCTACAAGGCTACAACACATCATGCATATAAGAAAACCTAGAAATGTTTCCACTGGGAAAAGCGGTAGCGTGGTCGAATGTGATATGTCGTAACCTGTTGAGTTGTCCATTATAGTGTTGTTAAACAGCGATATATTAGTGCATTGAATATCGCCACCTACGCCCTGTATGAGAGCAGCTACTCCTGGCAACAGTCCACTTAATCCATCACCGGCAAAGTACGGGGCGACGAACGTCTCCGGGTAAAGTGAGATAAAAGCGAGAAATGATAATGTCGAGGTACAATCTACTATCGATAATAAGCCAATCAACAACAGAAAAAACACGCTGTGCTCCCTCCCGTGTATAGTTGTTGTGTGGTCCCAGAAAAATATCATGCATGTCAGCGATGCAATGCCGGTGAATATTATGATAAAATTGACGGGTATCTCCACGTGTCTTTTACTATATCGAGTGAACAAGAAAAACGCAAGCGTCGCGATGTTGGCTATTTGGTTGATGAATGTGATGATAGAGGGCAGACGCCATCCTTCAGGTAACACATCCACCATCAGCGGCAGTTCGACAAAGACACCACTTATGTCAATCCAGGCGGAGACGGCAAACATACCAACGAGACATTTTGCCAGAATCGTTGACCAATCCCTTCCCATTGTTCTGTCTGTTAATGCTAGTAGTTACCTGGAAAAAAACATATAATCTGTGAATAATTACTATGGGAGGGATTACTCCCGGGGTCTGACTTAAAGAATGATCTGGTACGCATGTCTGTGAAAGAAAACGCTTTAAAAGGGTGTTTTTTTAAGAGAAGCACGTTAACGCGCGTTACGCGTTTAGGGTTACCATTCCAGTCAAAATAGACAAAAAGGGTGTCTTTTCCAGTACTGCCAACGCGATAAGGGTGGTTATTTTTTAAATGTGGTTATCGTTTTTTTTTTATTGATTTAAGGAATTCAATGATCGCAAAAACGTCCGGACCCCTGGTTAACGACCCTCGATCACGGGCGATCACGGCAGATGACCAACCCGTGCTTAGACTGAAGGGTTACTAGAAAGCTCAAATATCGCGAGATCAGGCACAAGTTCAAGGTGCGTGATCTTTTAGCTTTCTAACAGTGAAAAGGTTACGAAATTTTGACCTTTTAAAACGTGTTTAGGGTCATTTTGAAAACCCCTTTCACAGACATGGGTTCCAGGTATTTCCACAAGTCGGACCCCCGGGGGGTTACGCTGAATTTTATAACATTTCCTGATATCCCAGTAATAACGAGATAACATGCGGGAGAATCGATATTAAATCGACACAAAGCCTACAAAAAAACAAATAAGAAATTCAGCGTATTCTTCGTTATTGAACTATTCCACTTGGCGTAGTCAGAATTGTATACAGTGAATGTAAAGTAAGAATATTATGTGTGTTTTCCCGTTACTTTCCATGCAGAATCAGTGCAAACCAAATTGTAGAAATGCAGGTGAAATACCATCGTCCGAATCGCGCGCTTTCGGGAGCTCAATGTAAACATGCTCGCCCACGAACCCGTGCGGAATTGCACTGAGAAGTCGTGTATTTTACCTCGGTAAATTGCATAGATCTGATTGGATGCGCCTCTAAAACATGTGCCCAATCAGAGTTGGCGTAACATGTGACAACTGGTCATAAACAAAACGTAACCTTGTGTTGCCGATCGCGAATGAATCGCCAATGCATATTTTGGCGGTCTTTCCACCGTTCCCACTTGCTAAGATTGTTTTCGGTACCTGGCCTAGTACTGAACAAAAACTACAGTTGGTGGAACTATTTATCTTGACTATGATCACTTCAACCGATTTCATGTTGTTTACATTGATACAGAATGTTTACATTGAGCTCGCAAAACCGCGCGATTCGGACGGTGTTTTAAAATTTAAATGCAAAAATGTGCACGATAGTAAACATCACGCAGTGCTTATCGGGGGAAACAATCCTACACTGTGCAGTCGTTTCGCTGTTTTTGTTTTTGTCCGTGACACAGTGGCGATCTGAAGCCACGGGTACAATTTTAACTCGAGTAGTTCATTACCTAACAAAGTCGATAATAGTTAATAGTAGGATTCTAATTAGGTTTATTTGTCTATTTTAACACATATGTTTTGACCGCTCATGTCGCCTAGTAGAACTACTTTTAATGAATTCAGTTCCAAACATAATTCACAAAATGCGACATACAGTCATAATATTGGTATAATCATAGTAGAGGGTCGGCAAGGGGTATTTTCGTAAGCTGTAATCAATTGTTATTATTTCCGTAATAATGCAATTTAAATAAATAAAAAACGTAAATTCGTAGACATGGGCAAGCTGTATTTTATTCGTCCATAATTTGAACAAACATATTATTTTTTGTAAGCGTATAAAAAGCACTTTTCAAATTAAATGTCATAATTCGTGTGTAATTTTCAATTTTAATTCTTAAACTTAAATTATCAAAAATGTAAAATGTAATTAGGAATTTGCTTTATTTGTAAAGTGTAAAAACCAATGTTTTACTGTAAATGGAATTTTCATTTTACTTCCTGTAAAAACGTAAAATGCTGTTTTTCTTTCCTGTAACCTGTACCAGCTACCCCCATGCTTACAGTTAACAATGCTAAATTCAAACACAGTCCCTCTATCACAGGGACTGTGATTCAAATAATACACTTGTGTGTCAAACACTCGTGCGCTTTCCTATACCAACGCCACTGTATGAATCAGGTAGTTCATATGAGATGGTAACACTCTGTTCAAATGCAACAGAACTCTATTCGGTACAGGCACATTGTGTACAATCATGATGGTACAATTAACGCTACCTCGATGTCCCTTTCATGTATTGTTGTCCACCCGCACCCTAGAACAATATCTGACCAAATTAGAACCAACGGGGTTAATTGAAAGCACTGTGGCCTGGCTATTAAATTAATCGGCGCTGACGTTTTTGTTTTTATTTTGTATAAATGGTTAAAGACTGAATTCCTATATCTCATTAAAATGTCGATCTAAATACCGAAAATGTTCACTAAAATCGAGTTAATAATTTTTCCATAGAACCGTGTGTGGTTCAAATTCATGCAAAGACCATTGTATGTAGATAGGTTTCAATCGTCAATGCGTGTCGAAATCGAGTGTATTGTATTGTATTGTGTTGTGTTGTCCGCGATTTAGCAACATTCAAATCTGAGTCGAACAGGTCGTCACATTTCTTGTTTTTTCAACTTGAATTATGGATCAGAGGCGTGAATTGTGACCCGGAATTACGAGAAAACATGGCCGCCTGAGACCGATATTATTTATATTTCAGTTGTGTATGTTAATATGTTCATATGATCGCCATGGATAAACGGGCGTAGAACTGTGTACTTACTATTGCAGTGAAAATTCCAATCGACTCTCTGGCTCTCTGTCTTCAGGTGTAGTTGTGTCCGGATTTCTCTTCGAATAATTTAGATCTGTACTGTCAATATAATCACAACCTTACTCCATGATAATAACTAGTTGGTGTGGAGAACTAAGGGTTTGCCTGGCGCTACCGGCAGTGTGTAGCACAGTTAGCGAATGTATGTCAAGATGGCGGATTATTTATCATGCTGACCCGCATCTGAATACACACACTGGTTTCGTTCATAAGTGATTATAACAGAAAATCTATGCATATTTTCAAATGCAATTAGGTTTCCCATTGGTGCTGTATCCCGGAGTTTTGTTCACGTGTAGTTTTGTCATTTTTATCGTTATATGATTTTACTTAAATTATTTAATTTTCTAGTCAGATGGTTTCAAGGGCACGTCTTTTATTGCTTTTTGTGTACATTTAATATAGTATAATTATTTGTAAACGCACGTTGGCGGCGTCCATGCCAATGCTACTGGAAGTGTTCATACGTTGCCGTACGGGTGGGTCATGCGATATCAAGACAGTGTAAAGTAAACAAGAGGGTAGGTAACGAGAAGGACACTGAAATAAGACACACTTTATAGCGTATGATATTTCTTAAATATTGTGAATTTGCTGTAACTTAAAGAAGCCGACCTCGTGGAACTGACCAACAAAATATTTCTCCCGTCCAACTGAAAACAGCGTACACAGAAGGTGTTGCCAAATTGAAAATTGAGCTTATTGTTCAGGTTGGGGTGAAGGTGAAACATATAGGTAGAAGTCACTTAAAATGTTCTATATTCTGCGTCCACGTGTCACCACGGGTTGCTGTGTTGGCTTATTATCAATGAATGAAGTCAATTTCACAAATATGCATTAAGTTCATCGTATATCGCTAACACTTGCACGACTTTGGAACACTTTGCCACTTTGGGACACGAACTGGGGGGGGGGGGGGCTCCCGCACTGTTCTGTCATGAATTTGTTTTTGCGTATCTGTTAACCGACTTAATTAGTTGATTACGAGCGAATTGCTGTGTTATGTCCGTCATCGTTTAGGTCTATTTGAAGTTTTGGACGGAACTTGGCTCAGTGATTTGGAACTAATTACGAGATAATCGTCGCCATTTTGACAGTTTATATTCATAGTTATTAATGTAGTGAACGATTAATCAAAAGATATGACGTATTCAGTACTTAGTGTGATTGGCTTTATGATTGAAGGTTACGTCCTAGAGTCTTTTACTGTTTTGTAATTGGTTAGAGTTTTGAAAATGAATAAAGAGAGTTTGAGTTGGTCTCGGCGAATACTCCACGACAGACACAGTCCGAGAG
Source organism: Saccoglossus kowalevskii (assembly GCF_978046115.1). Classification (NCBI taxonomy): domain Eukaryota; kingdom Metazoa; phylum Hemichordata; class Enteropneusta; family Harrimaniidae; genus Saccoglossus; species Saccoglossus kowalevskii. The sequence goes on along the minus strand of NC_140646.1, from coordinate 22,630,406 downwards.
AGTCCAGGGGCGAGCCTTGAGGCAGTCCAGTCTTGGGCTAGTCTTGGTTCAGCCTTGTGAGAGTCTTGGGGACTTTTCCCCAGGGCGCTGTGTCTTATAGAGTGCTCCAAAAGATCGACTAAGACGAGAGCTGAAACGTATTTCGTTGTGTGTGTCTTATTTGACTGTAAAGTTAAAGTGACTTTCCCGATCTCGTACCTCAAGGGGACGAGATAGAGAGACGAGACGAGTTTCCCCCCTGGCAAGTGTGGAGAACCCCTAAAAGAAGATTTTCCCCCTGATAGTTCACCACCAGTTCGCGTATAGTTCACGACCAGTTCACGAATGTGTGCGCATCAGTGCCCACATTGACACGAACTGGCACGACCAGTTCACGCATAGTTTGTACTGATTATGGCGTTTACTGTATTCATTTGTACTGATTATGGCGTTTACTGTATTCATTTGTACTGAGTATGGCGTTTACTGTGTTCATTTGTACTGAGTATGGCGTTTACTGTATTCATTTGTACTGATTATGGCGTTTACTGTATTCATTTGTACTGAGTATGGCGTTTACTGTATTCATTTGTACTGAGTATGGCGTTTACTGTATTCATTTGTACTGATTATGGCGTTTACTGTATTCATTTGTACTGAGTATGGCGTTTACTGTATTCATTTGTACTGATTATGGCGTTTACTGTATTCATTTGTACTGATTATGGCGTTTACTGTATTCATTTGTACTGATTATGGCGTTTACTGTATTCATTTGTACTGAGTATGGCGTTTACTGTATTCATTTGTACTGATTATGGCGTTTACTGTATTCATTTGTACTGATTATGGCGTTTACTGTATTCATTTGTACTGAGTATGGCGTTTACTGTATTCATTTGTACTGATTATGGCGTTTACTGTATTCATTTGTACTGAGTATGGCGTTTACTGGATTCATTTGTACTGATTATGGCGTTTACTGTATTCATTTGTACTGATTATGGCGTTTACTGTATTCATTTGTACTGATTATGGCGTCTACTGTATTCATTTGTACTGATTATGGCGTTTACTGTATTCATTTGTACTGAGTATGGCGTTTACTGTGTTCATTTTGACTGAGTATGGCGTTTACTGTGTTCATTTGTACTGAGTATGGCGTTTACTGTGTTCATTTTGACTGAGTATGGCGTTTACTGTGTTCATTTGTACTGAGTATGGCGTTTACTGTGTTCATTTGTACTGAGTATGGCGTTTACTGTATTCATTGTACTGATTATGGCGTTTACTGTATTCATTTGTACTGATTATGGCGTTTATTGTATTCATTTGTACTGAGTATGGCGTTTATTGTATTCATTTGTACTGAGTATGGCGTTTACTGTATTCATTTGTACTGATTATGGCGTTTACTGTATTCATTTGTACTGATTATGGCGTTTACTGTATTCATTTGTGCTGAATATGGCGTTTACTGTGTTCATTTGTACTGAGTATGGCGTTTACTGTGTTCATTTGTACTGAGTATGGCGTTCACTGTGTTCATTTGTACTGAGTATGGCGTTTACTGTGTTCATTTGTACTGTTTATGGCGTTTACTGTATTCATTTGTACTGATTATGGCGTTTACTGTATTCATTTGTACTGAGTATGGCGTTTACTGTATTCATTTGTACTGATTATGGCGTTTACTGTTTCATTTGTACTGATTATGGCGTTAACTGTATTCATTTGTACTGAGTATGGCGTTTACTGTGTTCATTTTGACTGAGTATGGCGTTTACTGTGTTCATTTTGACTGAGTATGGCGTTTACTGTGTTCATTTGTACTGATTATGGCGTTAACTGTATTCATTTGTACTGAGTATGGCGTTTACTGTGTTCATTTTGACTGAGTATGGCGTTTACTGTATTCATTTGTACTGAGTATGGCGTTTACTGTATTCATTTGTACTGATTATGGCGTTTACTGTTTCATTTGTACTGATTATGGCATTAACTGTATTCATTTGTACTGAGTATGGCGTTTACTGTGTTCATTTTGACTGAGTATGGCGTTTACTGTGTTCATTTGTACTGAGTATGGCGTTTACTGTATTCATTGTACTGATTATGGCGTTTACTGTATTCATTTGTACTGATTATGGCGTTTATTGTATTCATTTGTACTGAGTATGGCGTTTATTGTATTCATTTGTACTGAGTATGGCGTTTACTGTATTCATTTGTACTGATTATGGCGTTTACTGTATTCATTTGTACTGAATATGGCGTTTACTGTGTTCATTTTGACTGAGTATGGCGTTTACTGTGTTCATTTGTACTGAGTATGGCGTTTACTGTGTTCATTTGTACTGATTATGGCGTTTACTGTGTTCATTTGTACTGATTATGGCGTTTACTGTGTTCATTTGTACTGATTATGGCGTTTACTGTATTCATTTGTACTGAGTATGGCGTTTATTGTATTCATTTGTACTGATTATGGCGTTTACTGTATTCATTTGTACTGATTATGGCGTTTACTGTATTCATTTGTGCTGATTATGGCGTTTACTGTTTCATTTGTACTGAGTATGGCGTTTACTGTGTTCATTTGTACTGAGTATGGCGTTCACTGTGTTCATTTGTACTGAGTATGGCGTTTACTGTGTTCATTTGTACTGTTTATGGCGTTTACTGTATTCATTTGTACTGATTATGGCGTTTACTGTATTCATTTGTACTGAGTATGGCGTTTACTGTATTCATTTGTACTGATTATGGCGTTTACTGTATTCATTTGTACTGATTATGGCGTTAACTGTATTCATTTGTACTGAGTATGGCGTTTACTGTGTTCATTTTGACTGAGTATGGCGTTTACTGTGTTCATTTTGACTGAGTATGGCGTTTACTGTGTTCATTTGTACTGATTATGGCGTTAACTGTATTCATTTGTACTGAGTATGGCGTTTACTGTGTTCATTTTGACTGAGTATGGCGTTTACTGTATTCATTTGTACTGAGTATGGCGTTTACTGTATTCATTTGTACTGATTATGGCGTTTACTGTTTCATTTGTACTGATTATGGCATTAACTGTATTCATTTGTACTGAGTATGGCGTTTACTGTGTTCATTTTGACTGAGTATGGCGTTTACTGTGTTCATTTGTACTGAGTATGGCGTTTACTGTGTTCATTTTGACTGAGTATGGCGTTTACTGTGTTCATTTGTACTGAGTATGGCGTTTACTGTGTTCATTTGTACTGAGTATGGCGTTTACTGTATTCATTGTACTGATTATGGCGTTTACTGTATTCATTTGTACTGATTATGGCGTTTATTGTATTCATTTGTACTGAGTATGGCGTTTATTGTATTCATTTGTACTGAGTATGGCGTTTACTGTATTCATTTTGACTGAGTATGGCGTTTAGTGTATTCCTTCGAACTAAGTGTGCCGTTTACATTATTCCTTTATTCCTCAGCTCCTGAGAGCGAGGTTATTTGTAGATATGCTGGCGATCGCCTCTGTGTTTCCGGAAGTACTATGGGGGATTGCATGATGGGAGTGGAAAGTCTTTTGATCATTAAATTAATTTTGGAAAAGTGAAAACTAAAGTGACTGTGAAATAAAGGTTGGTTTTAAACGCAAGGTCAGAATCCGGGGTCGAAATACGTCACAATACATCCATCAAGGCGGTTGCAAAGTGTCAACAACTATGGATGAGGTAAAAGACTTCGTTTGCAGTTTGCGTGAATGGCCGGGGAGAAAAATTCATGCAAATTCTGTGCTTCAGTAACAGTATTTGCTTCTTCTTTTTTTTGTGCAATACAAGAAATGCTGCCAATAAACATGTAATTCTAGTACACAAAACAACCCTGGGACGTTTATCTTGAGAAATTAGGAAGACAAAAATCCCCTGGAACAGTCGTTGTGAAGCAATAGACATGCTTCGCCAGGGTATCAAGTTTATTTTGATTATTTGAAGATGGAAACTGCTGCTTTATGGAAGAGCAAAGTTCAATGTCATTGGCACAGTAATGACGTTTTTAGTGGGGTGACTCGCTAGAAGTATTCGCCGTGACTCCAGACTTCTCATTTGGGTTCTGTCACCAAACTGTACATTTTGACGACTCGTATGCACTTCTGGGACTTGTAATAATTTTCTGGAAACTGCATAGCAAATCACATATTTTCCTTATTAATTGTTCATAGTTTTTATTTTCAGTTTTATTGTTCATAATTATTTACAGTAATAACATATTTTTCCGATTGTGTGCATGACAGCTTTGCCCACACACAATAAGACAATATGTACCAATATGTGTGAGTATGTTTCATGGATTAATAGGTCACTCCTTTGCTTCAATTCCAACTACATCTCTGGAATATCACTTGCTGTTTATCATCCATATTTTGATATCTCACAATGTGTCGATTGCGTATCTGGAAATTCTAACTACTATTTCGCAGAATTTGACCAGCCTTGCTTTTACCAGTCATTTAAGTCAACTCCCATATTTTTCTTCGCAGTGAAGGTTAATGCAGATATATTGTAAATTACACAGAGGTAACATTACAATACATTTCTCTTCACATTCCACTGTATTACATAACAATTTTTGAGCTGAGGCAGTTGTGGTTCTACAACCATCACCAGTTCTCTTGTACTGACTGTGACGTTTCATTTGAATACTGTAGACAACAAGTAACCTGTAGAATGCTGTGTGGGTAATATTTTTTTATATTGATTTTTGTTGCATTTGCAGCAAATAGTTACCAAACAATGAGAAATCTACAGGATTGAATATACCCCACAGCTGGCTTCAGATGCATAGTTCAAGCCTGTCTAACCGGTGCTTACACAAGGATTTAGTTACAGCACCTAGGTTACAGCTTAATGTTCGAGTAATCGCAAGAAATTGACATGACAATAGAAATTCATTAAAGACTGGCACTTCCATGCAATTAACAGCGAGTGAAATTCCTGGGATTGAAACATATATTTTGAAGTCACTGATGTAGGCAACGAATAACTGCAAGTTGACATAAAGACGAGGTAGTTTATTTAATCAGTGCTCAACTAGAGGCGGAAATTATAATTAATTTGTTTATTTCAATTTCTCCTGACGTCAAATAGAATACACTGGTGAAACACGGTAGTAACTGTGGGTGAAAGGATGTTTTGGGGTGTAGTTTACATTGTATATGGAGTGGTAGGGTTGGGTGTAATTTGTTCATTTCCAACTATTATGAAGACACGTAGAATTTCACTTAATTTATTTTTGCTGGCATGTTTTCAAGCATTACATGTGAATCTAATTTTCACTGCGCTGTGTCTCAATAGAGTATGAGGGGAAATGGCATTTTCACTGGAATTTATTTATCATGGGAAAAATGTTTTCAGTGATAATGAAGTATTATGACAGATACCCTCCCCGTGGCTTTCATTGCGTATGGAAGTTATTTTCACGAGTGATGCGGTGTATACTGCTGCCGTACTTTCACGAGTGAAGCCACGGGGAGGGTGTGGGGTTTTGTTATTATACATAGGTCCCATATTTGATTATTCCATATTAAAAAAAGAACGTGCAACAAACCGGGATAGAAATTTAGGTCGGGGAACCCAATTGCCCATTAATATGCTCCAAAACAGTGCTGCGACCTAGCAACGCTTGTCAATGTAGAACGCGTGTCGCTGTACGTGTGAAAATAAAATAATCAGACGTCTAATTTGAGTCATTGTCCGAATAAATAACTCGTGGATGTTTAAGCGCGGTGGTCGTAGCGCAGCGCGTGTTCGAATTTCATGTAAATAAACAATGTATTTTACACGCGTTACATACGTCGCTATGAGTCCCATATCGAACAGGACGCGACACGACGACTGTCGCCCTTTAGTTGGGACCACGACAGAACCAGAACTTAAACTGGGCGACTACGATACACGGTTTATGTTGAAGTTAAAAGTTCCTCCACAGATCTGTGCATTGGCAAACATGCCGTGCAACTGCGGTACTCCACTGACGGAATGACTTTCGTTGACATCGGACTCGTGAGCTGCACCTTACAACTTCGTTTGTGATGTTGCTTGCTGGTCGTGGATAGACAGAGTCTTGGTTACCGGTTAAATGTTGCTCATTTGGCGTTGGTAATCTTTATTTGGATCCGAGTAACGCCGCAAAGTCGCCAGCAGAAACCTCATAGTATATCGATGTTGATGGTTGCGGCTGCATATTAACCGGAGATTTTACTGCGGGTCCAGGCTGCGGGTGAATCTTCCGAGAGCCCTTCAAGATTTATAAAACCCAGTTTCCAGGTGGTCAACAAACATTAAGTTCTCCCAATCCTAGTATTCTATGTGATGTACATCCGTCTAACATGCCAACAATGCTGGTGAACGACTCGGATCATATTGAACCCGACAAAAATAGCAGACGGAAATGTGTTTACAAAATAGCGATTTCTTGAAATAGATACCAGGAAGGGGAGGGGGTAAAAGAAAAGTTATATAACATTTTATTATTCAATAATTTATTAAAATACATAAGTTTGTCCAACTCCCTGTGATACAACACCTCAGACATAACTCATTGTACTCGGCTTGAGTGTGGGCAAAAATTTACTATTTGAATTTTTGATATCTTTTTTCATTAATAAGAAAGTTGACCCCGAAGTTAGAGTAACTGTTCAGCAGGAATGGCTTTTTAACTCTTCTGTGATTTTTTTTGGCATGGCTGATTCTGTTCATACTTGACAGGCAGGTACCATCACTAATTGGAAAAACAATTCTGACCTACTGCTACCATGGCAACAGCCAAAATCTGTTTTTTGAATACTTTCGCCCCAAATGTATTACCTCCTACCAGTCTTGTAATAGCAGTGTCTAAATGATCATGTCTTTTATTCACGCACTGGTAAGAGATCACCGGCGCCGACATTGTTACCACTGTCAACGTAATCCCAACGCAGCTTTGAACTTTGAATAAAATGTAAATGCTGCCTCCAATCTAGAAAATACTATCGCAAAACGGTTGGAAATAATACATTTAACGACTGAATACGTCCTAGTCCTAACAATAAAATAAAGTGACTTCTAATGACTGCCATGTTATTTTGGGAACCTCGTATAAGGTGCCCGGTTTTAGTATTGCTTGTTTTTTACCGGCTTGTTTTCATTGACAACCGAAGTATTTTTATTTTGTAAACAAATTTTTGTCTAGTATACATTTTTGGCATATTAGGTGTACATCACATGGAATACTACGATTGAGAGAACATGATGTATGTTGACTGATTTTTATCATAGTGCGAAGTACCAGGAGGTTACTTAGTTCCAAATAAAGATTACCAACGTCAAATGAGCAACATTTGACTGGTAATCAAGATTCATTTAATCCACGGCTAACAAGCAACATCACAAGCGAAGTTGTAGCATGCAGTACTAGTAAGTCATCCAGAGTTAGTGGGACCAGCACAATACAAACGTGATCTTGATAATAGGATTGTGTTCAAATAATAGAAGCTGACATTTTTGGACTAACATTATGTAATTGAAACACAAAATATAAGTATTAGAGGGATTACAAAAGAGGCTATAGTTAATATGGGCAGATGATTTGCTGGAGCCATTGGTAAATTTATGTAATTGATTATGCTGTGACAATGTATACATGTATGAACAATTATGTGAATATGGTGTTGTGTGTTATAGGAAGTAGGTGATGTCTTAAGTCTTTTGGTTATGTCATTTGAATCAAGAGGGGGAGGTTAAAGTACTTGATTGGAAAGAATGATTATATTTGTTCTTTGGCAGTGAATGGCTTATTTGTACTTGACTGTAACCCACCCACCACTTGATTGTAATTTGGCCAGCTGCTATTAGACATCACTCAGCATGACTAGTTGGAAGACAACCATGTAAAAATAGTGTGAATAGAATAAACGTCTGTAATGAACAAGGAAAAAATAAAGTTTTTATTTTTTATCTTAACCATCAATATACAACAAGTTTACAAAAAAATTCGAGTAAGAATAAAATAAAAAGTTGAACCAAGATACAGGTGATGGTTGAATTATCTCGCCTGGAAGAAAATAAAAAAACAAGTGGTAAGGATTATATATTGTAATGAATGATTTGAGTAAGGTGTTGAGTAGAGGAATGTTCAATAGGAAGAACATTGTTGAAATGCTTTGGAAATGATTGGACTTTCCATAAATTAAATCTTGAGGCACATTGTAAATAACTAGTGAGAGGATGCTGAAAGCACTACCGTGCATTCACGCATCCTCTCAATGAAAACACAGGTTATGCACATTTACATTATAATGAGGTAAATTAGTGTTGTAAACGGAGTGTCATGATTAAATCTGGTATGATGTGCATGGAACGACTCATGGTGCAAAAGCAGATAAGTGTTGACGGAAGACCCAAACGATAATATCACCACCAACCAATTTGGTAGTAGTCATATTGCCGAAAATACTATATCTTGTTGTTTTCAATAAGTATATGTGCAGCAACAATAAACTGTACAAAACCAGTAGTTAACTGTTTACAAGACAGTATTATAGACCCATATCATGCAAAGTTACAGGGTGTTGTACAAATATACCCCCTAACTTTTAGGCTATTGTATGTTCATCCAACTGTCCATTCAGAGTGAATAAGAAATAAAGTAGGTGCAAAGAGACTATATGGAAGGTAATTGTACTTCATAGATTTATCAATGATGATATCAATTCCATCAGACTGATAGAACCGCTAAAAGTAATGAATTTATCGCATGGCAATGGTAATGTGTCGTCTGACATATAACCGGAGTGAACTGACCATGTGCAAAAACAGCATTGTTGGTTTGCATAAGACAGCCCACACACATGCTATAAGGAGTAAACTTTTTGTATCACCAATGACAGGGCTGTAAATGAGTCAACATCAAACCAGAAACATAGAATGTAAATGCATGGACCTGTTTGTACAGAATCCCATTTCATCCCTCATTATTTATGTGGATCATGTTAAAAAGATCTCAAACCATTATGAGGCCAATGAAAAACAAATTTGGTGTTTCCAGTATTAGAGTAAAAAATATTGGGTAGTTAGGCAGGGATTTTATTATTTTAGATTTATTTTTTCCCCAACATGTTCAGTCTATATCAAATACAATCATTTTAAACAATTTTTTTTTACATGATGATATTACTATCAAATTTTGTTTATTTTAGAAAAAGGTAACTCATTTCCATAAAAATAAAATTAATAACAAATGACAACACATGTCATTGTTTAACGTTGAGGTGAGTGGCATGAACTGTTGTTCGGTGGCACCATTTCAAAAATGGCAGCTGGCGACAGAAAAATCTTCACTGATGTACATGTGTATGTAGTGAGCACAAGGAATTGGCCCCTATCAGTTTCTGCCTAATAAATGACAGTTATGTACATTCCTGCTGTGGCCATTTACCTACAATAGCAACATCACAAGCATGATAAAAGCCCCCTGATGTACACATTGCAGCTCTTGCTGTTTCTTGCATGTGACAAAAATCCGCCTAAATCACAAGAAACTTGTAGTGAGCCAAACAATGATCATGAAAAAGTAAGAATGAATACAGCCAGCCATGTCAATGTGGTAAATAAAATGCAATTTCTTGCATGACTTTCTGCTCAATATTATAGTGTGTATAATATATAGCCTATGCCGAATAATCAATGGTGTGGTCACAAATGGATCATAAAGATTAATCATGATCACATACTTCATATACACTATAACATTACATTAATGGGCAAAGACTATAAATCATATCCATGCCCCTAGACATGACTACATCCGAGGTCATCATTTTGCCAATGCCATTCTTGCATGTCATTATTGCTGGTTGCATAGACTAGACTATTAATGTACAAGTATTTACACATATCGGCCTTAATTGGTTTTAGATGCTATTTTATTGAGATGCATCGTGACAACTGTGGCCGTGAAGGACCGGTCGGTTAAGTAATTGTTACTAGTCGCATCGTGCACACACATCATATGAGTTCACAGGCCATAGGCCTAGTAAATCGCCGTCATCATTTATATACTACGATGCAATATTTATTTTTGGTCATTAGTTTCTCTGATTCGTGACATCATGTGCCAATAAATCCTGAAAATTGGCTTTACTAAGCGATGAGTCGTTTAGTACAGAACACTGAATGATCATAGCATGGTGTGCAGATTTTTTAGAGGTAAAGCAATTGTTAAGAATATATTAAAATTTGTGGAAAAGGGCAAAGGCTCTTACCTTAGTACAATGTCTGTACGGCGTCCTGGGCTGGCTGGCAAAATAATTACGTCATCGAAAGATGCGTGTACGTGAACTGTAGACAATTTCCATGACACTGCATTGCATGCGTAGAGTCAACGTCACGATTTCTGCGTATCAATTTTTCTCCGCCTTTTTCAACAAATACTAGTAATTCACTTTTTCTCATGGGAAAACGTCGTCAATCTTATTTTATTAGCCTGAACTTTGTCTTGACAGCGCAAATTATACCCAAATAAACGTCTTACGATGATTTCTGGCACCCAAAATTGATTCTCGACTCAGTCCTAATTACGCGTTTAGGAATGACCTGGTGATCCAAAATTGACCTCGAATGAAAATACTGCCGCCTACGGCGGGCCCCAGGATCATTGCGTCCAGTCAGTGGAGTACCGCAGTAGCACGGCATGTTTGCCATTAGCATTGTATTCAAACGAATCATGTGGTGTGCCGTTCTCGTTCAAACCCGGGATTCGATCAATAGGGGAGTTCCAGTAAAAAAAAACACATTGCAAATCATGCAAGTTCAACATTTTCAAACCAATATACTAAAACAGAAATGCTCAGAGATGCAAAAGAAGGATAGATATTACTTTTCACTATACACATCTCTGTTGATACTATCCCTCACATATTCTACTCCCAATTACTCCTGCGTAAAATGGACTAGCCTCTTTTCATGTTGACATTCAGAGTAAAATCATGTGACAGGCTGTTAAAATTGGCTGTTGCATACTCTTTCGCCGGTCTGGAAAATGTGTTTAATTAGCTCTCATTCAAGCAACAATGCAGATTTCCCAGTGGGAGTGAAACTATTCGACTCTGCCACTAAAAAATCGGGGTGTTTTCAGCAAAAAACTAATAACCCTGGAATGCACACAACATATTGAATTTCGGAACAAATCGTGCATTACTTACAGCAGCAGAATACCACAGAAATGTCAGACGAAACATGAAAACACTATATATTGCGTTTCAGCCTGAACCCTCTATATTGCAATTCAAGGAATTAACCCCATATGTGCATCCATTTCCCACCTTGGTATCACCCACCCCTGAAAACAAACTCTTAATACTGTCATGAATTTGTTTTCGCGTATCTGTTGACCGACTTAATTAGCTGATTATTAGCTGAATTGCTGCGTTATGTCTGTCATCGTTTAGGCCTATTTGAAGTTTTGGACGGAACTTGGCTCAGTGATTTGGAACTAATTACCAGATAACCGTCGCGATTTTGACAGTTGGTTTCCATAGTTATTAATGTAGTGAACGATTAATCAAAAGATATGACGTATTCAGTACTTAGTGTGATTGGCTTTATGATTGAAGGTTACGCCCTAGAGTCTTTTTACTGCTTTGTAATTGGTTAGAGTTGTGAAAATGAATAAAGAGAGTTTGAGTTGGTCTTGGGGAGCACAGCACGATAGACGCAGTCAGAGTCGTGGTCCAGTCCTGGAGAGCCTTGAGGCAGTCCAGTCTTGGGCGAGTCTTGGTTCAGCCTTGTGAGAGTCTTGGGGACTTTTCCCCAGGGCGCTGTGTCTTATAGAGTGCTCCACAGATCGACTAAGACGAGAGTTGAAACGTATTTCGTTGTGTGTGTCTTATTTGACTGTAAAGTATAAGTGACTTCCCAGATCCCGTACCTCAAGGGGACGCGATAAAGAGACGAGACGAGTTTCCCCCCTGGCAAGTGTGGAGAACCCAGAGAGAAAAGAATTTACCCCGTGATACGTTTTGGATGATCCCGGGCAGGTGTTTAACACACATTGACATCCTGTGAAGGAAAGTGAAATGGCGAAGGTGTGTCTTTCTTGTGAACCGAACTAACAGCTCGACGACTCAGAAACTGCGCTTGACGACTAACGACTTTACCCGAATGACCCCGATGTACAACGCTGAAGAGATGAAGACTTCTGAACCCCTTATGAAGGATGAGTATCGTATAGGACTGAATAATTAAGAATTGAGCGACATTAAAGACAAGATGAAGAAAAAGAACGACCCGGACTAACGCGACGACAAGAGGAGACGCTTATAGACTTTGATTAGAACTTTAGCTATCTGTCTATTGCTTAGAGAACCGCTCATTGGACACTGTAACGGACGCTGTAACTCAAGGACGTTGAACTCTTTTCACAATCCCAACACTATTGCTCAGTAATGTAATGTATTGCTGTTTTTTTCTATTGTTTTTACCGTTTTTTTAGTGATGTTGAATTGTATGTATGTAAGCGCCCAGATCTTTGTTTTGAAATGATATTTAGGGACGTTCGAGGTCCTTTATAATGATTTAAGCGCGCCTCAGTGGACAAGTATTTGCAACACAGTGTTTTGAGTTTTGTGATGTTTTATGGAGTTTTAATGAGTTTATGAGTACGGATTATGATGGGGAAAGTAATGCCCCAATGAGTTTTTCAGAGTTTTGAGATTTGTCGAGTACAGAGATACCGACGTTTTAAGAGTTGTTTTTGTTTACGTGTTGTTCCGGAATACTTCTGACGCTTTTTGAGTTGAGAGCACCTTTGTAACGGTTTTTTTAATATCTTTTTGGGATGAGAGTTTGGTGCGCCCATATATGTATTGTTTGATAAGGCAAGCTTTTGTTCATGATTGACAGGATTATATGTAATTCAGTAGTTTCTATCGTTTTAGTCTTTTTCCCGTCTTTTTTGTCAGAGAAGTAATGTATTATGAAAGCGAATTTGTCTTTGCATTCCGTTTCCACGCTGTATGACTTGTGTTTAGATTAACGATTTGTGAGTTCAGTTGAAGTTTATAAGCGTACATGACAGTGACAGGAGTTTGATTAATAGCTTTTTATTCATTGTTTATTAGTTACCGCTTTGCAATGCTTTAACCGAGAGACGCATCCCTGGTAATCACGTGATCATGCTGTCGACTGCAGCGATTGGCTGATCGCTTGGTTCCACCGCCATGCCTTAGTTTTTTTTGACCTTTTGATATAGAGTTTGTAACCTTAGTAACGGAGAAAGTGCAGCGACGGGTTACCTCAGCAAACTGTTTGAGAAAAGTGAGTCGATTGGTAGCCTTTCCCTTGTTTTTTGATTCATAATCGTTGATATTTGAGACTTTATAACCATTGTATTTAGACTTTATAATCAGTTTATTAATTAGTGTGTTTTTGCTCTTTTTTGATTTATTCCTTTTATTAGTATTGTATTTAACCCTATGACGATGAGTGGCTGACGGTATCTTTGATTTATGAACGTGTTATGCCAGGAGGCACAATCTCAGTTTGGGTGAAGGGATGTGTCATGAATTGGTTTTCGCGTATCTGTTGACCGACTTAATTAGCTGATTATTAGCTGAATTGCTGTGTTATGTCTGTCATCGTTTAGGCCTATTTGAAGTTTTGGACGGAACTTGGCTCAGTGATTTGGAACTAATTACCAGATAACCGGCGCGATTTTGACAGTTGGTTTCCATAGTTATTAATGTAGTGAACGATTAATCAAAAGATATGACGTATTCAGTACTTAGTGTGATTGGCTTTATGATTGAAGGTTACGCCCTAAAGTCTTTTTACTGCTTTGTAATTGGTTAGAGTTGTGAAAATGAATAAAGAGAGTTTGAGTTGGTCTTGGGGAGCACAGCACGATAGACGCAGTCAGAGTCGTGGTCCAGTCCTGGAGAGCCTTGAGGCAGTCCAGTCTTGGGCGAGTCTTGGTTCAGCCTTGTGAGAGTCTTGGGGACTTTTCCCCAGGGCGCTGTGTCTTATAGAGTGCTCCACAGATCGACTAAGACGAGAGTTGAAACGTATTTCGTTGTGTGTGTCTTATTTGACTGTAAAGTATAAGTGACTTCCCTGATCCCGTACCTCAAGGGGACGCAATAGAGAGACGAGACGGGTTTCCCCCCTGGCAAGTGTGGAGAACCCGAGAGTAGGAAAGAATTTTCTCCCTGATAATACCACGCTGAAGCGTTTGGTAATAAGTGTGGAGTTGTCAGTGTTTCTTTGAACTAAAAGTGATATTTTTTATTTTGTTTTGTCACCTTTCCAAATTAATTAAATAAACACAAACGAAAATTTCAGAAAGTTTCTTTCCCGATTTGTTTTCTCAGAAACCGCGTGATTTGAGATTCGTGTATCTCGGCCGAAGCCGGCCGCTCGTTGATAGGCCGCTATGTTAAATAACATCTTTGTCAACATCTCAGATAGATTTATATATGCATTTTATTTATTTAGTCAGATTTGAACTTTAAAAAATGACTAATTTATTAATATGTGACATGGTTTCGACTTTTTTCAAGTACATGCCTCAGTAGCCTGACAAGTTGGCGTAGGTGGCGCCCTTGGTGGGGATCGCAGCAGTCCAGGGCGCCACCTACGCCAACTTGTCAGACTAATGCCTTAGCAATTTAGAAGTTCTCTCGGATAATGGTTATTCTTTAACTTGCAAGACGTCTCTGCCTCTTTTATCTGTTAAAAACTCCTTATTACATAACATTATCTCTTAATTAATCATTGTACCACATTAGCTTCATCTAGTGAAGTCATTAATTTGACTCTTATCAGAAAACAGTTGGTACGCGGTAGGCGATTATCTATATCTGTTATACACTTGTATCTGCACATGCATTTTATCAATTATTGAATTTATTTCATTATTACATTATTATTTTTTTATAATATTATTTCATTATTTGAACGTTATCATATTTCAACATGTTACATGTTATTATTTTTACAGTGTTTACTGATTACGTTGTTCTGATTATGTTTACATTAATATTGTTCTAGCATTATGTTACGGTTTCGTTTATGACTGTAGCTTTTGTGTATGTCTGCAACGTGACATAATGACTCCCTAGTACTATGCGAATTATTCTATTACACATCCGGTTTCGAGAGATAATGCTATCAGTGCTTGAATATGTTCACTACTTCAAATTATAAATATATTTACTGCATCCACGAAATAACAATATCGTAAATTTGATTTTCACTGCAAACCATCGACATGAAAACAAATCTAAATACTAATACTAGTACCAGATTCCTCGGTGAGGTTAGCCTCTGATTTAAATTTCACTGACAATTGTGAATTGCATAGTTTGCAAACTGGAGAACAATCTGGGTGTGATAACGTCTGAAAATGATAGGTAGTTATTACACCTGGGCACTGTTACCGCCTGGAACTGTTTATATATGGTGACTAAACACACAGCCATGACAAAAATAAAACATTTTGCGTCCAAGAGAATTCGTCGGCGAGGGCGCATATGACTACGATGTCACATGATTCTCAGCTGGTCGACAAGCATTGCGAGCGAGTGTATAACCATACGAACTAAAGGCGGCTTTGTTTATCACGCCCCTTGTATGTACCAGTATTATTCTGAGGGCTGTGTTGTCTGGTCTTACGAAATGCAGTTTATATTGGTTCTCGTGGCGTTGTTGTCCACTGTATACGGAGACACACTGACGTTTACCGGTAGAAAATATGGTTGTTACGATGCCAAATACGACAAGGGAATCGTGGGGGTCAAGTAAGTTATTTTTTTTTATTTTTTTGGTAGCTGTAGTTTTGGGTTCATTTGGGTTTCATTTTCTCTGTGTTGTGCTATTTACATAGAAGCTCGTCAAGGTCGTGATAATTCTGAAGATTACCCCGGGAAGACCGCACTTCTAGCGATTTACCACAATTTGATTTCCCTTTCAGACCACTGTCTTATCTTCAGCACTGTGCTTGTGTTTGGGTAGGGTGGTGGGTTTGTTTCCAGTGATTTTTTCAAATATTGAAGTTTGTTTATTTATGATTTCAATGGTAATTTCCAATACTTTCAAATCTGCAGGGGCCTGATGTTCTATTCTTGTGTTTGATTGCTGACGTCAATACATGGACGTCTGTAGTAGGAAGGGACGACTATGTCCCGTCACAGGACTTTATTCTTGCTCAAAATGATAGAAACTATAGCATTGAAAGAGCTTGGTAATGTAATGAACTCGTATATCATTACATTTGACTATCCATGCTTCGAAACACTCCAAATCACTAATTTCTGGCTGATCAGCCTGCACTATACTGTTCCCAAGGAAGGAAACAAAACATCCACACATTTTTTGCTGCCGAAAATAATACCTCAAAATACAAAATATCTTATCCAACCCAATTATGAGTCCTGTTAAGACACTGGGCTATTGGAAAATGTCGACGGATTACATATAAATCAGATATTTTTTTCCAAATTTCCACTCATTTATAAAGAAATATGACTATATCTATTCATCGTGATACCAGACTTCCAGTTACGTCAATCTGCGTATGCGCGGGCGCCCTCAATCGGCAGGATTGCAAATGCTGTCGGCAAATTGACATGAACTGAGGTAATTGGTATCACGATGAATAGAAATGGCCATATTTCATCATTAAATATCTGATTTATATGTAATCCGTTAATACTTTTCAAAGGAGCAGTATTTTATCAGCATTCGTAACTGGGTTGGACAATATATTTTGTATGTTGAGATTTCATTTTCGACAGCAAATAAAATGTGTTCATGTATTGTTTCCTTCCTTGTCTCGTGCACGTTTAAACAAGCATTAGTAATTTGGGGGGGGGGGGTTCAAAGTTCTGATGATTACATTTTGTGGTATATGCTTGAATTACATTACCAAAAAGTTTCAATTCTATATTTTGTATTATACAACAACACTGTACTGGGACATACAAGTAGTAGTTTGCCCCATATACGTCAATGTATTGAATTCAGCAACCAACCGCACGAATAGATCGTCAGGCCCCTCAAATCATGTTTAGTTGTTCTTTCCTTAATATGTGTTGGAATCTGTTGATTTTTGTAATCACCATTCAAAAACTGTGAAGTTTTGGCTTAGATTTGATGTAAATGAAAAAGTTGAAAAGTTTGTTTCACAACTACCTTTTTGTTTTTGCCACGCATGCCGGCTCACTATGCTAGGCATAGTAATCAATAAGCTATATCACAGTCATCTAGCAGAATAAAAAATTATACAATGCCAAATCTATTTTTTTAAATGTTATTTCAAATTCAAAACAGACCAAAAATCATAATATTTCACACTAATCGAGAGGTATTTTCGGTATTTGTTGTATGAAACTAACTACACCAATAACAATTAACATTTGTATATTACACTGTATGTGGGCGGACTTGGAAGACCTATGTGTTGATGGTCCCAAAATAAAATATTCCATACTCGTAGCAAGGTTCTACTGTAATCTGTTTGTGTACATTGTACCGTCTTGAAAGAAAGAAGGACAGTTTTCATGAACTGTTTTGTTGTTAAGGCTTTCTAGTATCATATCATATCAACTCTGAGTTAGCCCCTCCCCCCTCCCCTCCCCTCCCCTCCTCTGTTTTAAATAGTGTGGTTGGTGGGGGTTAGGAATTTCAACTAAGCAGCTAACAATCTGTTTTGAAGACAGTTGATAGCAAGTCATTGGTATACCAGGAGTTTGAAATTTGATAACTGGAATGGTCTTACTTTGTCAGAAAATCAATAATATGAAATCAGTAATGGACATTTTGACAGAATGTTGATAATACTTCACATAAAAGTTATGTGATTAGATGTTGATCACAAACTCTAGATAGTGGGTGGCCACATTGAAATACTTGATTTGTTTATTTGACAGAACCTATCCCAGACCACATGAGATCCTAAACATTCAAGACTTGCCTAAGTCGTGGGATTGGCGCAACGTTAACGGCACTAATTATGCATCTACAACACGAAATCAACACATCCCGCAGTACTGCGGTTCATGTTGGGCGATGGGATCAACTAGTGCTATGGCAGGTGAAAAGTTCACTTTTTGATTTGTTAATACCTGGGTGATTGTAACCGTTAGGAATAAATACTCAGTTTAAAGCAGGAGAGTCATACCTGCACATGCACAGGAATTGAGTATCAAGCGACGATAACAACACGCGCTAAAAACGCAAAGGCTCATGGGTAGACGCTTGTTTGTAAACAGTGACGTGCTATGGCCATCTGACACATGCGCAGATGACGACTCCCCCGCTTTAAAACATTCTATCCATAGGAAAAATGTCCTTCAAGTATCTGTCTGTCACATCACTATATACATGGCTTGTACATATTACATTTCAAAAAACAAAACAAAAATGCTGTAATGACCATTAGACCGATGGCCATACATGTGACGAACAATTTCTGAACCAGGCTCCAATTTCCCATGCTAGCCAATACATTAAGTGCATTTATAGTCACATTGGGTTTTACATTGTCAAAACACAATTTTAGGTTCTTAGTTATCCCAATTTTAATTTAAGTTTTATTTTTTTTAGTTGTACATCTGAGATAAAATTTAAGACAAAATGCAATGTTTGCGATTCAGAAATCTGAAAGTTCAAAGTGATGAATACCAAGTTAAGTCAGATAAAAAAAAAAAACTATACTTTTTTTTCTAGATCGTATAAACATCAAACGTGGTGGTGCCTGGCCATCTGCATACCTCTCAGTACAGAACGTAATAGACTGTGGTAATGCTGGATCCTGTAACGGCGGTGGTGATCTTGGCGTCTGGCAATATGCTCATGAGAAAGGAATTCCTGACGAGACTTGTAACAATTACCAGGCCAAGAACCAGGGTAAGTGTAACTTCATAATAACATTGGCTGGATGGCTAGTAGGATTCCACACAGTATCCGATAACTATACCTTTTAATGTATTTTTTGTAATTCAATTAGAAATCATTTGACCCAAGTATGCTTTATGCTTGTAAGGGAATGCTGAAAATTAGAATGCATATCTGTATGCAAATCATGTGGTTAAATTATGCAAATTATTGGGCAAATAATGTTCAAATTGAGTCGCCATTTTGTACGAAAATCCTGTGGAGAAAATTGACTGTTTCCTTGCAAGATATATCACTGATTTATTCTATTCATTGATTCTGGAAAACTGATGCAACAAAAGTTTTTTGTTTTTTTCAAATCATGTCAAATTAAGTAGTAAGCATGATTGCCTTCACCGTTCTGTTCATGACTGTATGCTAACACTTTTTTTTTTCGTTACAGATTGTGACCTGTTCAACCAGTGCGGTTCCTGCCACGCATTTGGTCAATGTTATAATGTAACTGATTATAAGAAGTGGAAAGTTGGTGACTATGGGAGTGTGAATGGTCGTGAAAAAATGATGGCAGAGATCTATGCTAATGGACCAATCAGGTGAGATAATGTTCAGAATGTGTGAACCAATCAGGTGAGATAATTTTCAGAATGTATGGATCAATCAGATGAGATAATGCTCAGAATGTATGGATCAATCGGGTGAGATAATTTTCAGAATGTATGGATCAATCAGGTGAGATAATTTTCAGAATGTATGGATCAATCAGGTGAGATAATGTTCAGAATGTGTGAACCAATCAGGTGAGATAATGCTCAGAATGTATGAACCAATCAGGTGAGATAATTTTCAGAATGTATGGATCAATCAGGTGAGATAATGTTCAGAATGTGTGAACCAATCAGGTGAGATAATGCTCAGAATGTATGAACCAATCAGGGGAGATAATTTTCAGAATGTATGGATCAATCAGGTGAGATAATTTTTAGAATGTATGGATCAATCAGGTGAGATAATTTTCAGAATGTATGGACCAATCAGGTGAGATAATTTTCAGAATGTATGAACCAATCAGGTGAGATAATGCTCAGAATGTGTGAACCAATCAGAGGAGATAATGCTCAGAATGTATGGACCAATCAGGTGAGAAAATGCTCAGAATGTATGGACCAATCAGGTGAGATAATGCTCAGAATGTATGGATCAATCGGGTGAGATAATTTTCAGAATGTATGGATCAATCAGGTGAGATAATTTTCAGAATGTATGGATCAATCAGGTGAGATAATGTTCAGAATGTGTGAACCAATCAGGTGAGATAATGCTCAGAATGTATGAACCAATCAGGTGAGATAATTTTCAGAATGTGTGGATCAATCAGGTGAGATAATGTTCAGAATGTGTGAACCAATCAGGTGAGATAATGCTCAGAATGTATGAACCAATCAGGGGAGATAATTTTCAGAATGTATGGATCAATCAGGTGAGATAATTTTTAGAATGTATGGATCAATCAGGTGAGATAATTTTCAGAATGTATGGACCAATCAGGTGAGATAATTTTCAGAATGTATGGACCAATCAGGTGAGATAATGCTCAGAATGTGTGAACCAATCAGAGGAGATAATGCTCAGAATGTATGGACCAATCAGGTGAGATAATGCTCAGAATGTATGGACCAATCAGGTGAGATAATGCTCAGAATGTATGGACCAATCAGGTGAGATAATGCTCAGAATGTATGGACCAATCAGGTGAGATAATTTTCAGAATGTATGGATCAATCAGGTGAGATAATGCTCAGAATGTGTGAACCAATCAGGTGAGATAATGCTGAGAATGTATGAACCAATCAGGTGAGATAATGCTCAGAATGTATGGACCAATCAGGTGAGATAATGCTCAGAATGTATGGACCAATCAGGTGAGATAATGCTCAGAATGTATGAACCAATCAGGTAAGATAATTTTCAGAATGTATGGACCAATCAGGTGAGATAATTTTCAGAATGTATGAATCAATCAGGTGAGATAATTTTAAAAATGTATGGACCAATCAGGTGAGATAATGCTCAGAATGTATGGACCAATCCGGTGAGATAATTTTAAGAATGTATGGACCAATCAGGTGAGATAATGCTCAGAATGTATGGACCAATCAGGTGAGATAATTTTAAGAATGTATGGACCAATCAGGTGAGATAATGCTCAGAATGTATGGACCAATCAGGTGAGATAATGCTCAGAATGTATGAACCAATCAAGTGAGATAATTTTCAGAATGTATGGACAAATCAGGTGAGATAATTTTCAGAATGTATGAATCAATCAGGTGAGATAATTTTAAAAATGTATGGACCAATCAGGTGAGATAATGCTCAGAATGTATGGACCAATCCGGTGAGATAATTTTAAGAATGTATGGACCAATCAGGTGAGATAATGCTCAGAATGTATGGACCAATCAGGTGAGATAATGCTCAGAATGTATGAACCAATCAGGTAAGATAATTTTCAGAATGTATGGACCAATCAGGTGAGATAATTTTCAGAATGTATGAATCAATCAGGTGAGATAATTTTAAAAATGTATGGACCAATCAGGTGAGATAATGCTCAGAATGTATGGACCAATCCGGTGAGATAATTTTAAGAATGTATGGACCAATCAGGTGAGATAATGCTCAGAATGTATGGACCAATCAGGTGAGATAATTTTAAGAATGTATGGACCAATCAGGTGAGATAATGCTCAGAATGTATGGACCAATCAGGTGAGATAATGCTCAGAATGTATGAACCAATCAAGTGAGATAATTTTCAGAATGTATGGACAAATCAGGTGAGATAATTTTCAGAATGTATGAATCAATCAGGTGAGATAATTTTAAAAATGTATGGACCAATCAGGTGAGATAATGCTCAGAATGTATGGACCAATCCGGTGAGATAATTTTAAGAATGTATGGACCAATCAGGTGAGATAATGCTCAGAATGTATGGACCAATCAGGTGAGATAATGCTCAGAATGTATGAACCAATCAGGTAAGATAATTTTCAGAATGTATGGACCAATCAGGTGAGATAATTTTCAGAATGTATGAATCAATCAGGTGAGATAATTTTAAAAATGTATGGACCAATCAGGTGAGATAATGCTCAGAATGTATGGACCAATCCGATGAGATAATTTTAAGAATGTATGGACCAATCAGGTGAGATAATGCTCAGAATGTATGGACCAATCAGGTGAGATAATTTTAAGAATGTATGGACCAATCAGGTGAGATAATGCTCAGAATGTATGGACCAATCAGGTGAGATAATGCTCAGAATGTATGAACCAATCAAGTGAGATAATTTTCAGAATGTATGGACAAATCAGGTGAGATAATTTTCAGAATGTATGAATCAATCAGGTGAGATAATTTTAAAAATGTATGGACCAATCCGGTGAGATAATTTTAAGAATGTATGGACCAATCAGGTGAGATAATGCTCAGAATGTATGGACCAATCTGGTGAGATAATTTTAAGAATGTATGGACCAATCAGGTGAAATAATGCTCAGAATGTATGGACCAATCAGGTGAGATAATGCTCAGAATGTATGAACCAATCAAGTGAGATAATTTTAAGAATGTATGGACCAATCAGGTGAGATAATGCTCAGAATGTATGGACCAATCTGGTGAGATAATTTTAAGAATGTATGGACCAATCAGGTGAAATAATGCTCAGAATGTATGGACCAATCAGGTGAGATAATGCTCAGAATGTATGGACCAATCAGGTGAGATAATGCTCAGAATGTATGGACCAATCTGGTGAGATAATTTTAAGAATGTATGGACCAATCTGGTGAGATAATTTTAAGAATGTATGGACCAATCAGGTGAGATAATTTTCAGAATGTATGGACCAATCAGGTGAGATAATGCTCAGAATGTATGGACCAATCAGGTGAGATAATGCTCAGAATGTATGAACCAATCAAGTGAGATAATTTTCAGAATGTATGGACCAATCAGGTGAGATAATGCTCAGAATTTATGAACCAATCAAGTGAGATAATTTTTAGAGTGTATGGACCAATCAGGTGAGATAATGCTCAGAATGTATGAACCAATCCAGTGAGATAATTTTCAGAATGTATGGACCAATCAGGTGAGATAATGCTCAGAATGTATGAACCAATCAAGTGAGATAATTTTCAGAATGTATGGACCAATCAGGTGAGATAATGCACAGAATGTATGAACTAATCAAGTGAGATAATTTTCAGAATGTATGGATCAATCAGGTGAGATAATGCTCAGAATGTATAAACCAATCAGGTGAGATAATGCTCAGAATGTATGGACCAATCAGGTGAGATAATGCTCAGAATGTATGAACCAATCAGGTGAGATAATTTTGTAGAATGTATGGACCAATCAGGTGAGATAATGCGCAGAATGTATGAACCAATCAGGTGAGATAATGCTCAGAATTTATGAACCAATCAGGTGAGATAATGCTCAGAATGTATGAACCAATCAGGTGAGATAATTTTCTGAATGTATGAACCAATCAGGTGAGATAATTTTCAGAATGTATGGACCAATCAGATGAGATAATGCTCAGAATGTATGGACCAATCAGGTGAGATAATGCTCAGAATGTATGGACCAATCGGGTGAGATAATGCTCAGAATGTATGGACCAATCCGGTGAGATAATTTTGTAGAATGTATGGACCAATCAGGTGAGATAATGCTCAGAATGTATGGACCAATCAGGTGAGATAATTTTAAGAATGTATGGACCAATCAGGTGAGATAATGCTCAGAATGTATGAACCAATCAAGTGAGATAATTTTCAGAATGTATGGACCGATCAGGTGAGATAATGCTCAGAATGTATGAACCAATCAAGTGAGATAATTTTCAGAATGTATGGACCTATCAGGTGAGATAATGCTCAGAATGTATGAACCAATCAAGTGAGATAATTTTCAGAATGTATGGACCAATCAGGTGAGATAATGCTCAGAATTTATGAACCAATCAAGTGAGATAATTTTCAGAGTGTATGGACCAATCAGGTGAGATAATGCTCAGAATGTATGAACCAATCCAGTGAGATAATTTTCAGAATGTATGGACCAATCAGGTGAGATAATGCTCAGAATGTATGAACTAATCAAGTGAGATAATTTTCAGAATGTATGGATCAATCAGGTGAGATAATGCTCAGAATGTATAAACCAATCAGGTGAGATAATGCTCAGAATGTATGGACCAATCAGGTGAGATAATGCTCAGAATGTATGAACCAATCAGGTGAGATAATTTTGTAGAATGTATGGACCAATCAGGTGAGATAATGCTCAGAATGTATGGACCAATCAGGTGAGATAATGCTCAGAATGTATGAACCAATCAGGTGAGATAATTTTGTAGAATGTATGGACCAATCAGGTGAGATAATGCGCAGAATGTATGAACCAATCAGGTGAGATAATGCTCAGAATGTATGAACCAATCAGGTGAGATAATGCTCAGAATGTATGAACCAATCAAGTGAGATAATTTTCAGAATGTATGGACCGATCAGGTGAGATAATGCTCAGAATGTATGAACCAATCAAGTGAGATAATTTTCAGAATGTATGGACCTATCAGGTGAGATAATGCTCAGAATGTATGAACCAATCAAGTGAGATAATTTTCAGAATGTATGGACCAATCAGGTGAGATAATGCTCAGAATTTATGAACCAATCAAGTGAGATAATTTTCAGAGTGTATGGACCAATCAGGTGAGATAATGCTCTGAATGTATGAACCAATCCAGTGAGATAATTTTCAGAATGTATGGACCAATCAGGTGAGATAATGCTCAGAATGTATGAACCAATCAAGTGAGATAATTTTCAGAATATATGGACCAATCAGGTGAGATAATGCTCAGAATGTATGAACTAATCAAGTGAGATAATTTTCAGAATGTATGGATCAATCAGGTGAGATAATGCTCAGAATGTATAAACCAATCAGGTGAGATAATGCTCAGAATGTATGGACCAATCAGGTGAGATAATGCTCAGAATGTATGAACCAATCTGGTGAGATAATTTTGTAGAATGTCTCAGAATGTATGAACCAATCAGGTGAGATAATGCTCAGAATGTATGAACCAATCAGATGAGATAATGCTCAGAATGTATGGACCAATCAGGTGAGATAATGCTAAGAATGTATGGACCAATCAGGTGAGATAATTTTCAGAATGTATGAACCAATCAGATGAGAAAATGCTCAGAATGTATGGACCAATCAGGTGAGATAATGCTCAGAATGTATGGATTAATCAGGTGAGATAATGCTCAGAATGTATGAACCAATCAGGTGAGATAATTTTCAGAATGTATGAACCAATCAGGTGAGATAATTTTGTAGAATGTATGGACCAATCAGGTGAGATAATGCGCAGAATGTATGAACCAATCAGGTGAGATAATGCTCAGAATGTATGAACCAATCAGGTGAGATAATGCTCAGAATGTATGAACCAATCAGGTGAGATAATTTTCTGAATGTATGAACCAATCAGGTGAGATAATTTTCAGAATGTATGAACCAATCAGATGAGATAATGCTCAGAATGTATGGACCAATCAGGTGAGATAATGCTAAGAATGTATGGACCAATCAGGTGAGATAATTTTCAGAATGTATGAACCAATCAGATGAGATAATGCTCAGAATGTATGGACCAATCAGGTGAGATAATGCTCAAAATGTATGGATCAATCAGGTGAGATAATGCTCAGAATGTATGGATTAATCAGGTGAGATAATGCTCAGAATGTATGAACCAATCAGGTGAGATAATTTTCAGAATGTATGAACCAATCAAGTTATTTAACCAATCAATCAGATGAGACAAAATTTTTGTTGAATATATGCTTATTATGAGCTATTTCTCCAAAAATCACTTCAAACTGATACCGGTATATGAAACCCACACCTCAGTACAATATAGTGCTAACTTTATTAACACATTCCTCAAGTTTCTGGTCATACAGCAAATACTGATTGTACCCTCATTATTAAGCTACACATCTCAGTAGTTGTGTCTATATCATAACTATTAACATCTTTTGACTGTCTCAATGTGTATTTTTGTTTAGTTGTGGTATTGATGCTACAAAAGCCTTGGAGGCGTATACTGGCGGTGTTTATACAGAATATCACATGGCCGCGGGGGTGAGTACACTCTGTCACTTATTCATCCTGGTCTGACAGTGAAATAGTGAATGATTTGATTAGACAGTGTCTTGTCTATTGACCAGATGTATCAATTTGGCTTGTGGGAGATATTTTCTCTCCCAAAACCAATCAAGACTTGTATCATTTCCCTTACCATCCAACCATTTAATTATTGAGATTTCTCATGGATGGATTCACTGATGGATTGAACCGATCTCATTTCATCATTAAGATTTCTCATAGATGGATTCACTGACGGATTGAACCGATCTCATTTCATCATTAAGATTTCTCATGGATGGATTCACTGACGGATTGAACCGATCTCATTTCATCATTAAGATTTCTCATAGATGGATTCACTGACGGATTGAACCGATCTCATTCCATCATTGAAATTTCTCATGGATGGGTTCACTGATGGATTGAACTGATCTCATTTCATCATTGAGATTTCTCATGGATGGATTCACTGATGGATTTGACCTGATCTCATTTCATCATTAAGATTTCTCATGGATGGATTCACTGATGGATTTGACCTGATCTCATTTCATCATTAAGATTTCTCATGGATGGATTCACTGATGGATTGAACCGATCTCATTTCATCATTAAGATTTCTCATGGATGGATTCACTGATGGATTGAACCGATCTCATTTCATCATTAAGATTTCTCATTGATGGATTCACTGATGGATTGAACCGATCTCATTTCATCATTAAGATTTCTCATGGATTGATTCACTGATGGATTGAACCGATCTCATTTCATCATTAAGATTTCTCATGGATGGATTCACTGATGGATTGAACCGATCTCATTTCATCATTGAGATTTCTCATGGATGGATTCACTGATGGATTTGACCTGATCTCATTTCATCATTAAGATTTCTCATGGATGGATTCACTGATGGATTGAACCGATCTCATTTCATCATTAAGATTTCTCATGGATTGATTCACTGATGGATTGAACCGATCTCATTTCATCATTAAGATTTCTCATGGATGGATTCACTGATGGATTGAACCGATCTCATTTCATCATTGAGATTTCTCATGGATGGATTCACTGATGGATTTGATCTGATCTCATTTCATCATTAAGATTTCTCATGGATTGATTCACTGATGGATTGAACCAATCTCATTTCATCATTAAGATTTCTCATGGATGGATTCACTGATGGATTGAACCGATCTCATTTCATCATTGAGATTTCTCATGGATGGATTCACTGATGGATTTGACCTGATCTCATTTCATCATTAAGATTTCTCATGGATGGATTCACTGATGGATTGAACCAATCTCATTTCATCATTAAGATTTCTCATGGATTGATTCACTGATGGATTGAACCGATCTCATTTCATCATTAAGATTTCTCATGGATTGATTCACTGATGGACTGAACCGATCTCATTTCATCATTAAGATTTCTCATGGATGGATTCACTGATGGATTGAACCGATCTCATTTCATCATTGAGATTTCTCATGGATGGATTCACTGACGGATTGAACCGATCTCATTCCATCATTGAGATTTCTCATGGATGGATTCACTGATGGATTGAACCGATCTCATTCCATCATTGAGATTTCTCATGGATGGATTCACTGATGGATTGAACCGATCTCATTCCATCATTGAGATTTCTCATGAATGGATTCACTGATGGATTGAATCGATCTCATTTCATCATTGAGATTTCTCATGGATGGATTCACTGATGGATTGAATCGATCTCATTCCATTATTGAGATTTCTCATGGATGGATTCACTGATGGATTGAACCGATCTCATTTCATCATTGAGATTTCTCATGGATGGATTCACTGATGGATTCAACCGATCTCATTTCATCATTGAGATTTCTCATGGATAGATTCACTGATGGATTGAACCGATCTCATTTCATCATTGAGATTTCTCATGGATGGATTCACTGATGGATTGAACCGATCTCATTTCATCATTGAGGTTTCTCATGGATGGATGTATTCACTGATGGATTTGAACCGATCTCATTTCATCATTTCTTGCTCTTCATTGTTTGACAGTGCCACGAACTTTCATCCAGAGGTTGGATCACTCCTAATGGCCAGTCAACAGTTGTGACATTCTGATACCGACATCCTGATTACCAAAATTTAGCTTCCCTCTCTCATCAAGTTGCCCCTCACCAAATAACTCCGATGATCTGACATCTTGCTTTTAGTGTGCTCACTCGGTATACAATGCAGTCTTCCATTTTCCAGGCACATTGAGTCAGACCATACATGCAAATAAATGTAACAACATCATTTCTAAGATTGAAATTAGTCATTTTTTTTTTCGTAACCAACAGATCAACCACATTATATCAGTCGCTGGCTGGGGTGTTGATGCCAATAACACAGAGTACTGGATTGTGAGAAACTCATGGGGAGAACCGTGGGTATGTTATTGAATTTCAAGTGATTTTATTTGATAAATATTGGAATTATTCAATGGACATGCCATTCAAATATGGGTAATAGAAACTAGTTTTTGTTGCACTCTCTAAAAATATTGAAAATTGAATGTATTTTTGATTCCAGGAGGGTACTCTTGTTTGATTCTGAGCAAGTATTTGTGAATGAAAATGATATATCCAACATGTTTTCCAATGTATTCTATATTTAGCACCACTGTTGTCCATCCATTGTTCGTCAACAATTACATTTTTGACTTTTTGAAAACTAGGAGCACAAAGAGTCAATTGCTTTGATACTTGGTGTGTCAGATTTGTTCATTTTGTGACGATATTTTCTATTTTTGGCATTTTTCGTAAAAAATGCTATTTTAGTTTTTTAAAAACTACATGTACTAGCTAAATCGCTTTGATACTTGGTATGTCAGATTTGTTCATTTGTGATGATGTCTTCAATTCTGTATTTTTGGAATTTTTGGTTAAAAAAAAGCTATTTTCGACTTGAAAACTACCAGGTCAATTGCTTTGATACTTGGTATGTGGGTACATTGGGTGGATCTCTGTCTGATTTATTCATTTTGTGCCTATATCATTTATTCTCTATTTTTGGCAAATATTTTTGTAATTTTTGAATCCTTCTTGTACACTGCCAGTTATTTTTGTGAACAATTTATTTATGCTCGACTTGGCTACCACAGTGTTCTTGTAGGACAACAGAGCTATTTTGACAGTCAGGTCGCTTGTTCTATTTATCCTATTACATTTCTAGCGTATCCCATATTTTTGATTGTGTCATGTTCTCTAATGTGTCTAATGTATTTTATGTTCAAATTTATTTTGATTATTTTGTCTACAGGGTGAACAAGGTTGGCTTCGTATTGTGACTAGTAAATACAAAGATGGCCAAGGTGATGAGTACAACCTTGGCATTGAAAAACAGTGTGCCTATGGAGACCCTATTGTGCAGTAGGTCTGGTCACTATGTCTGCAACTCGAAGATATTTTTACCACTGTATTCAAGCGAACGACATAAATGGCGCCCTCTAGTGGTGGAAAATATACTCTCTGTGATTTCTTGCCAGTGGGGGCGCTTCTTAAATTTTATGACATAGTCACTGGGCATGATTGAGTTTGATACACTAGTGCCTTTCTGAGTTTAATTGCAATATTTGCCTATTAAGTTACGCCATTTTTTCTGAAACCAATTTTAAAATTAAAAGGGAGAGATGCTTTTTACATTCATAAATTCATTTAATTTACATAATATATATATAATTGGTGAAATCATGCTAGGTCTCATGACATTTACTTGTGTTACTATCATTCTGACAAAACGCATTTCTCCAGCTTTCTAGGTGTTCTAGGTTTACCTACATGGACCTGATTGTGTAGAAATTCAGTTGTTTTGGTCGGGGTAGGGGTGTACCTTTACAATTTATCTGTTACATGTGTTTCATCATGTGTATTTATTTATAACAAATAATAACAAATAAGCCATTTGTAGGATATTGTCTGATTATGCCAAACTGTGCTATCCTAAAATGTTACAGGGGTTCTTTGGAGCAAAGTTGAACATTTTTGCTATTACTTGTGTGACTTTGCCCACAAATTACAGATTATTTTTTCTGATAGAACAGTTTGGACAAATGTGACACTATCCTTAAAAGGAACTATTGACCAACCTATCCATGGGGTTTAAAGGTTTATTGCCAGGCACACATGTTTGAATTTAAAAAATTTATAAATTCTTGCCAATGTCATTAATTTTTTGCTCAAAAACTTGATAATTATAATTGTCTGTTATGTCTGAATGAATAATGTGTGTATTTGTAAATCCAATAGTTCAAAGAGAATATAATGTTACCGCTTTTTGTCGGAATTGATTAATTAATTTATTGAGTTTTATTCTCAAAAATATCTTGACAAAAAATATTGTTATCGAAATGTTGGATTCAATTAACGTATATGTCGATTTGTGAAATATATGCAATAAAAATAATATTTATTCAGCGTATTTGAGTTTTACCTTGAAATATTAATAATGCTTCGTATTAACACAACACTTGATAGATAATTGTTGATCAAACATTACTTATCCGGTATTAGCGCAACTGATTCAGAAGTGTGCACTTCGTGAGTGGCTACACAACAGTGTCTGATTTTCATCATTTTCAAGTATGATGTTCCATTAAAACATTGCGTGTTTCTTTGGAGTTTATGCATATGGTCGTTTAGCATAATGGTTACATCACATTTTTTTTTTAACTGGATATACATAGTCATCAATTTTCTCTTATTTCCCTCTAAGAAGCTATCGGTAAACAACCACTAAAATAGCTTACTGTACGAATTACACAGACATCAGTATATGTATCAGGTGAGGGGGAGGGGGAGGGGGAGGGAGAGGAGGGAGGTATATTCCTGATCTTGTAGTAGTAAAAACTTGTATGCAGTTAATTGTTCACCAGTCAAATGCATACTTTGCAAAGCATGCTGGGATGTAATAATGTCTTTGAGGTCGCTCATGTTCAATACATTGTTTTTTCCATAAAACACGATCTTCCCCCACCAAACACAGTACACAGTTTTTACCTTTTGTTTAAATGAATGCGCTTCTAGAGCCATATATCTGATATGCTTTGATTGATTATGTTCAAATTTTATATATTCGTTTTACATCATGTTATAGATATATAGATGTATTCAAAACGGCCAACTGGTGGCCATTTTGTTTTAATTAATTAATCTTATTCCAGAGCAATATTTCTTAATATGGACAAGTACTCGTTTGACGATCAGATACAAGATGTCAATCATTTTAATGTTAAAAAAATCATCATAATCAAGCATCATCTTCTGGATCACAACTTCTGACATGTTTATGTTCCAACTATATTACTCTAAATAAAAAACTATATATTTTAAATTTGATAACGGGGACTGTGCCATGCATGGCTTGTTATATGTGGTGTTATATTTATTATGCATTAAATGCTGTACTCTTAAGGATGCCCTTACATTAGCTAGTGGAAGAAAGTGCAACGGCAAGGCTGTTTTGCTGTTAACCTCGTATCGTTTGAAATCTTGTGAGCGCTGCCCCTGTGGCTACAGCATCGTGCGAGTCTGCGCGGAGGTCGGGACACCGGGGATTTCCCAAAAGTCACTTGGGATCCGTTGATTGGCAGTTGAACTTCCTAATTTCGGTTTCAAATCAGTATTCTTGTCATAAAAGCACGTGGCAGGTTTCGTCATCTGGCATGGTGTGTGCAGAACATTTGGGGGAAAGATTCAGTACAAAGTGCCTTATATTTAAGCTTGACGTTTTCAGTGGCAGATTTTAAATACACGAATCCGCAAAAACTGGTACGCAAAAACGAATATTCCATGATGCAATGCGACGTCATTGTAAAGGCACATTCAACCCCCCGTCTCGGTAACCAAAAAAAAAACTGAATGTGTTCTGGGGTTATTGATGTGGCCCATCCAGTCCGTAAATGAAACAAAAATCAAATCAATGTTAACCCCACGTTTCTATTTTGATTACTGCGCTCAGTTGCTTGATCATCGTTGCAGCTGGTTTTCCCCGGCAAATGATACTCACACTCCTTATCGGTATTAACAATCGCAATCAGATACACTCGGAATGACTCAAACCATTTTACTTACAACACCAGTTGGCTTCGGGTTAACCTGGCTTTGTTGAAACGTGCAATGGGGTTAACCATTATAAAATCTGGGAGGAGAGATGATAGAAAAACTACAAATTATTGTTTTCATTTATTTAGCCTTTTGGGGCTACATTTGTTTAGGACGCTGTTCTTGTTTAACTTTGCTGCTTTCCTCATTCAAACGTGTGCGTGTTCAGACCGGTGCTGCTAACTGGCAATCACAGCGTATTTGCGATGTTACCGGAGAAATGATCTACTAAACCAATGACCAACACGGTGGAACGTCTGTGGTGCCATTACGTCACTGTAAAAAAAAAAATGTTCGCATACTATAGACTGGTGGCGCTATACTTGACGCGCTATGGGAGATGCAACAATTTTAATGCGGTGCCACTGATATTCGGACACTAGCGAGTAGCACTGGGTTTTACTTCAATTGAAATCATGCATACTGCATTTAGCCACGGTGTCTACACGTGGCATAGACTTTCGATTCACATCCCATCAGCAGGTGTATCCGATGGGCAGACCACTTTCAATTTAGATCACCGTCATATCTTTGGTCTTCGTTCACAGGAAATATACCTTTTATTTTTAATCGATATACTTCGCGAGCGACAGACAGCTGTTTCACGCATTGAAATCTTTATTAAACAAGAAAACAATATTTTGAATAGCCCTCGTAACCGTTTGGGTTCCTGATCCTCTTTTTTCTATTTAGAGCGTAATTTCCCACTGACTGTAATTCCATTTCAAAATTGTGATTCTGCCGAAGGAGTCCGCCAAGTTGACGATGATTTAAAGGGAAGGTATGTTGTAAATCTCGTCTTAGTAGTCAAAATAATTAAATCGACTTGGAAGTAACCAATTTAGTCTGTAAGTAGATTTCCATATAACGATTCGTGTCTTTCTGTGAGTGAGTGGCATGCCGCCGATTTTAGTTGTCTCGGTACGCGAAACGTAAAAACGTATGATATGGCCAAGAATTGGAATCTACTTAAATGTGCGCTGTGGTCTAGTCAGAGTATTGAGCTCTGAAATGCACTATTTCCTGTTTCCATTCATCATAATCGTTAGAAACATGTTCCTTTCTTTGTTACCACGTAACTAAATGATGTTCTATAACTGCCAAACAGGAAACATGGTCATGTCAGGCGCGGAGTCGATTAATGGAAACAAATCATATTTCCGCGACATTGTTTGCAGACGAAGAAGTAACAAATATGAATACCATTGTGGGACGTCGTGTACCGGATTGGGGTGTTATTCGAACTTTCAGAGATGTTTCCATCATTTGGGTGGGGTGGGGTGGAGGTCTTGCGTTGTTGTTATTTTTAATCCGAGGACACAGTACAATATTTACTGGCCTTTCACCCTTTCAAAAGATCTATCTATTTTCGATGTTAATTTGCATAATAATCTCCATCCTATCATCTTCAGCTGCCATTCATCTATTCAACAGTTTATCTGCGATCAGACTCCCGTTGCTAAGAGACAAGAACACGCAACGTTCAGTTGGGTATTGCAGATAATGCTTCTTTTTTTTACTGATCAATTGATGCATCGACGCGGGTTTCAACGATACTGCCGTTCAGCTTCTACTTTATCGAACGTGTTTTCTTCTCTTCTCCCGTCGCGGTTCTCGCGCCAACAGTAACAATCGCAATGAGTATTTCCGGGTATCATACATACAAACAGTCATGCTATCATCGGGACGTGGGCTGAAACAAAGCAGCGTGAACTCTGGAGAAATGTAACAAAAGAATGCCGCCTGTCAGAAATGATTTTATCATTTTGGTTATGTGCGAATAACAGGGCGCAATATTTTGAATAAAAATGAAATCATCTCTGTTTTATTAATTTTATTATTTGGGTAATTTCTTGGAAAAAAACTCCTTAGCATTATAGCTTCGATCTTGTTCATTTAAGGTCAACGTAGATTAATAATGTTATCGATGTAAATCAAACCTTCGTATTTTAAGAGAAATAAATTTAACAACGACAATAAAAGCTGGGTCAGCATTAAGACGAGATTCCATCAACATATTATTTACAGGAATAATAAAACAAATCGCGAACAAATCACTCTCATTTCTCTTCATTGTCGTCACCCCTTCTTGCAATTTATGGAACGTTCCGCGGGTCGTGACATCACCATTACTTCATCCCCAGGGGAGGCCTTATGTGTGACGTCATAGGTAGCCCGAAAGACACTCTCGAAAGAATGGCGATGTTAATCAGGGGTCGTAGGTCATCAATTGAAGGAAAGTTTAGACAGTAACTGTGGATTAATGGGAAATGTATCCGTTTTAATTGATTGGCGGCCAATTGGAAATTCACTTTCATGGAGGCGGCATTATTGGATTATTAGCGGATATCCTACCGTCGCTGCTTGCCTGAAATCTAACCTAGACGTGATTAGAGGCTAGGAAAATGATGAATACGGCAGACTTTCGAAGGATGCGTTTGTCATGAATTGGATAACTGAAATGGAGCACGGATATAGAGCGAAAGATATGATTGGTCTATCAGCTCTTCTATCAGTCGAACACACTCGTTTGAAGGGTGTCAAGCAGACTTATGAATAAGTCACGATGGCAGTGCGTTTTATGTCGTGTCACCGCGTCGAAGACCAACTCGATTAAATCAAATTTGAAACGTGAACATCAACTTGAAAAGTCATTATCTCACGTGATGTCAATTGAAAAAAATCGTGGACATCGCTTTCTCGCATTGTCTCGTACTGTGTCTCCATGTAAAACAATAAGAGAAAAACAAAAGTCCATCTGAAATGTTCTGAACAGCAGTTATTTGCGCAGATGTTCACGCTCGCATTAACCGCGCGAAACCACGAAACCGAGACAATATGTGCAACACGCTGATGGGCCTGGTACTTATTCTAACTCAATCGGGGGGAGTCTTACAAAACAGAACGGCGGAATTCATTTGCCGACATCATTTGTTCTTTGACACCCGTCTTACCTTAAGCGTTCAATTAAACCCTAAGCGGTGGTTAGGTCGACGGGGAGGTTGTTATACGTTCTAATATCTTGCAGCTAAATATCAATAAATCCGTCTTGCTGCAAAGTAATGAGTTGTTCGCAGTGATTGAGGGAGTTGTCCTTCCTATACCCGTAATTGCCCAACTCAAAAAATCCAATAACTTTTTTTTTTGCTCTTTGCATTGACAACGATTGAAGCGGCAGTGCGGCGTTTCGGTGTAATCAATCCAGGGGTCAACGAGCTCGCTTGTCTACCGGGTAACTCGACGTAATAGAAAAGGTCGCAGGGTTAGCTCATTCAGAGTCGCAAGACACCACTTGTAATGTTTTATAGATGGTTTTACTCGTAAAAATGATGTTCTTTTATTTGCTACCACCCTGTTCTCCGGCGGGTGAGTGATTGGCGATGCGAGGCGGCGGTATGTTATTTGTTAACACGAAATAGCGAATTTATCAACAATTGGAAGGAAAAACATCAAGTATCGAAAAACGAACACTAATGTGCGTTCGACTAAACACGCACAAACACTGAAAAAATAACTTCCACACACTGACACCGCTGATGGCGCTTTGCGTCGTGCTCGGTGTGAGTCCCATGCAACGCGTACAACGCAAGACAATATTTGTGTACGCAAAATTCGAACGCGCTCTGCGCTTCGAAATGGCCACAAACCAATTTGGAATGAAATTGCGAACAGATGCCATTTCAATCTTGTATGAGGACTCGTTAAACAGTAATATACTAAATATATTGTATATAACTACAGTGTCTTTCTATGGCTCTCTGAATTTCCTATCTACAAATTTGTTTTCCATTATTTTTACTATCGAAAAAATATTAAATGTAAAAATATATATAAAGCACAACTATTTACATGATATCACGAGGGGTATTATAGCGCTACCGTGCAGGTACATTTCAAATCTCGTGCAAATTAAGTAAATAAATAACAATTTCACGTCCGGGGGTTCAGCACATGCTCCTACGTAAACTCCCGAAAACTGGTCATTTTGATCTGATCGGTTTTGTTTTTGCGTGATTCAATGCTTAAGCGGCTGAATTAGATTTCGGAGGACTTATTCTATTTTAGAGTGACATACTGAAAAAATGCACATATGTTTTATTTGCCATTTTCCTGGGCATTTCTCTTATTCTCAATTAATAGCGAACTGTTCAATGGTTATGAATTGTGTTTAGGTTTATTTGGGATGATGAAAGCTGTTAACATTCGTAAATGTGAGTACGGTAGTAGATCTTCAAAAAATGTTGGAGCTAAGGCGACTTAACACCATCTCCAAACATAACATATTTGGTTTAAAATTCGTGTTTAACTAAACCACTCTACGGAACCTCTACACCTCTGGGATAACATCGTATATCCATGCAGAACAAGCGTGGAACAGAACTCCTCATATTCGTACTATGAAAATGTAGAAAAGCGGAGGGAATGATCGAACAACACTCTCAACTATTCATGATATGCCTACCCAGGATTGTGACGTAAATCAGGATATTCCACCCAATATCTACACAGATGTCATAAATTATTGACGAGCTTTTATCATTTTTTTTTTTTATGATTTCTATGGTTATATGTTTAGTCATGAGTCGTGAGAAATGACATTGAGCGGCGGATGTGTTATGTGGTAGGACATAATGGAATGTCCATCTCTGACAAGTCGTGGTGATAGTAGCCCGTCAAGCTCATGTGTGTATCCCTTTTTCGGGAAATATTATTAATTATTCCAAAAACATATATTTCTCAATAGGTGCATTAACCAGACCTAAAAAGTTCAAATTACCTCAAAATAAACAATTTTCAAAACAGAGTTTTCAAGTTGAAATCAGCAATGAATATAGTACATAATAAATAAATAAATAAATAAATAAATAAATAAATAAATAAATAAATAAATAAATAAATAAATAAATAAATAAATAAATAAATAAATAAATAAATAAATAAATAAATAAATAAATAAATAAATAAATAAATATTATTCAAATTATGTTATAATATGCACTGGAGTGTACATCGTGTTTCTTCACAATCATAAATATCGAGCTTTCTCTTTGTGTTTCGTTCAAGCAAGATACGACACCACGTCATCATTACCATCCAGCTCTCGTTAACAAGCTCTTCAAACTAGATACCTATCAATCCTGTGCCCACTTCGTTTTTCTTCGAACCGAAATCTTTTCCTTTTAACACTTAATTATGTCTCAATTAAAGGCGGTTTTGTCCTCTAAGGTGCTTCATAATTAGGTTATCTTGGAGAACTAGAATGAATATCAATGATCGGAAGGTGTTCAATTAACTCCTTGGCTGACTAATTAACCCCCGTAATGGAGTCGATATCTGCAAAGTGTTGAGATGTTGTTGAAAGCATAGACTTGTATTGTCAGACGCGACTGTGGAATACGTGAGTACCACGAGTGTCGTCGTTGAAGGTGTCAGCTCGTCGATTTGATCGAAAAGCGCCTTTAGATTCAGAAAGAGAAAATCGATGTAAACGCACACAATAGTAATGAGTTTATTCGCCGTATGCACGTGAATATCTCAAAGAAATCCAACAATCGGAGTAAAACGCCAGCAGGATTTTGTTATTAATATATTATATTTTACTTCAAGAGCGTTTGCTTGTTTATATTGCTTCTTAATACTACCTTTGCAAAATCACAAGATGATTGGCCGCCTGATCAAGTAAACAAGTAAGGTGTTTACTGATTGGCCTGTCGGTTATGTTAAAGACCAGGCAGCCAATTTAACTCCTAGAATAGGACATAACCTGACACGATTGGTTAAGTTATATTTGTTTACAGCGTTTACGCATTACTTCAATGCAATTGCTGGTATTGTGTCGCCGTAAATTTATAAATTACTCGTAGTACAATTAATCGTTGACAGGAAGAAAAATGTGTATGCAGCACACTTACCGGTAGTGGTACGTACCGTAAAATATTGCGCGTGCGCAAGTATAAGTAACATATAACTCGACTGCGGCATCAATCACAGGTAGTCAGCAGTTTGAAATTGTGAGGGCGCTACATTCAACTTTACTTGCTTTGTCAACAGTTTTCGCTGTGTTGCTATGACAACGTTGACGCTGTCAAAATAGTCGCGGAATAACAACTGTTATAAATAACGGTAAACATTTCAAACAACAAACACCGGTCTACTACAACTGTAAACGATTTTGCAATGTAGTATGCATATACATTTAGGGCATGGTAAAATACATTTACCATAGAAACGAACTAGCGATACAAATTGTAAAAAAATAAAATTGCCAATTTATTTCCATTAAAAAAACGCTGATCTTACTTTTAGATCAACAATACGTACATTGGCTCAGTGAAAAACATATTGAATTTTAGTAACTTCGGCGTATTTCTTAGCACTGCCTTTAAATCTCTCTCGGCGCATTGTGAATATTATCAATGTTGATCGATTGCGTTCATGATATTCTGGAGCCCGCGAATCCAGAATATGAATAGCCATATCAGATATACTGAAAAACTACTATTAAAATATACAGAAAATGTCACACGTTGAGTTGACGAACGATGGAAACTGATATTACCACGGCATCTTCAATAAGAACAGAACGTGTCGGTGTATCAGTAATCATGTCCACGACGGGGACTCGCGTAGATTTAATAATAATTAATAATTATTTATTCTTAATAATTAATTATTTAAAAACAAATCTTCGAAAGCAGAGATAATGTTGTATTCTCCCTATATTTATTGATGTTCTCCTTTGATCGAGGTTCAATTGATCGCGTGTATGGATTGGATTTACACTTCCAATAATACTAAGACTCACATACAGAGATTATTCTGAGTATAACATCATCGATACACATCCATTACGGAATTGATCGTAACAACTGAAAATTGAATGGCCTTTAATTCAAAATCTCAGAAACGGTTTTCAAATCATTTTTGTTATGTTATTTTATTGTTTATAGACATTTTGACGGTCATCGAATTAAGTTTGTTATCATCCCATGATAAATACTTCGGAATCCACGCATGCGTGGGATCTCTCTTTTTTATTGCCTAACTTGTGTGTCGTTTGTGATAACAGTAAATATTCGTATTGCCCGCAAGAACGTGTGAGCTTGCTTTGCGTAGAAAAGGAGACGACGACAGCGACCCTGAGAATCCGTTGCAATTACATTTGGGCAATCAGTATAATTCAGCAATTGTCTTGTCAATTTCGGCGTCGCATGGCGTTGTCTCGTCGTTATTATTCATTATCATTACTAGAAGATCGGCTGCGTTTATGTAAGGTCTATTCTCTCTCTCTCTCTTCCATCCCAAATTTCGCAACAGGCTGCAATGAATATTCAACAGTGTGTCGCTTGGCGTCCTTCGTATAAACTAAGCCCCATCGTAAACTTGTAATAATAGTTTTACGATATAGGCGGAAATTCACACTTTTTTCGCTAGTACAGTTGAAGTAAACCTAATCACACTTTCTAGTTAATTACGGAGTAAGCCGTGGCAAAATAATTTCATAATAAATCCATCGGTTTTAAGGGGAGGTGGTTATAAAGTCCGACCAACCAAGTAGTAATCGGTCCGTCATTGTGACATTAATATGTACGAATCAAGTCCCATTTCCCGGTGACGTGTGAATAAAAAGGAAAATACCTCTACGACAATTCAGGGGTCCCTCCTTACATACAATTTTATAATCACGAAAGCCAGATGGCAGTGACGGGCATGATGAACCGAGACGGAGACCACAACCTTCGATCAACCCGTACGCTGATTGGCTTGCCCGAGACCCACTGACGTGTGCAACAATTTCTCAACATCATAATTTCTAAAGTCTCTTTGTGATTTTTCAAACCAATTATCGGGCGACCTAAATTTCATGTTCACTCAACGAAGAAGCTAAAAAGAATAATTAAGATTTCATGTTTCCTAAAAAAGAATCCAATGATTAAAAATATAATTAACGATCGGATGGGATATTTTAAATTGATTTCTAATAATTCGGTTTGATAATTATCACTATTATTACCATTGTTATAATTATTGGCGTTGTTGTTGTTATTGTCGTGGTCTCGCCGTTGTCGTTGTCGTCGTCGTTGTTGTAGTTCTTGTTGTTGTTGTTGTTGTTGTTGTCCTCGTTTGTGGATGCTTACGTTGAGCATTGCCACTGTGCTCGAGATATTCAGGATATTCCATGATTGACACTTTTCTTCAAAGTCCGTAATTTAGTCAAGTCCTAGGGGTAATTTTATTTTTTTTTTGCACTCACTTGCTCGATAAC
The DNA here is from genome assembly GCF_978046115.1 of Saccoglossus kowalevskii. Taxonomy (NCBI): domain Eukaryota; kingdom Metazoa; phylum Hemichordata; class Enteropneusta; family Harrimaniidae; genus Saccoglossus; species Saccoglossus kowalevskii. The sequence continues at coordinate 22,589,830 of NC_140646.1, read as the reverse complement.
GTGTATTGAATTTTATTTAAAAAAAAAAACTGTTTAAGCAGACTGATTGATTTGTGTTGTAGGTCCATGCGGAACGATCATAGAATTACTTTTATTCAGAGCAATTGAACCGGGAATATACTATACTATCGTAACATGATGAAGTAAAAATGTAGTCTATGTATCACCGTGGTGTACTGTGTAGTACTGTTTGTCGGAATTATATCCAATAATTTAAAAACACGTACATTTATAGACATTTGTTATTTTGTGTTTAAAATGTATATAGAAAGGTTCTGAGCTCAAGCTCATGAATAATACCAGCAGATGTCGCTAAACAAACACATCTCAAGTCATCGGAAAGTCGCGCCAATTTCCCAAGTGCAAGGTAACTCCATGTTTTAATCTGTGGGGGATTGACCCGTAATATCAGCGTTGGTATTCGTAACTAGCGTCAAGACATTCTGACCTTTTCGGAACTGTGACGTCATCATACATGGCAGGGCGTAGATGAGATCCGTGGTGACCACATTTATTTGTATCCCCTGCGTAAAATTAAAAAATATATATCAATAATTTATTTTTATAAAATATTGCAACAACATGAAATTATTCCTAAAGATTTATAAAATGCCACTGACAATAAAAACAATCCGGGAATTAGTAATCATATATTGGTCCGGGGTACTAGTAACAACCTCTTTTTTTTTAATTAATTCGCCACAGCTATTGTGACATTTTGAAATTACGTCACCAATTTCGAAAAAAATCTCCTATTTTCGATTAGTTACGGAAAAACAAAAAAAATAATTATCATCCCGACTTAAGAGATTTCTGCAGATTTCTTTTTGCAGCATTTCAATTGATTCTATGATCGGTCACGGTCGACAATAAATGTGTCGACGAGTCCCTAATCTTGCCAAAAATAACTGACAGTTTCCATGTATAGTGTGCTAACCTCTTCTCTCATTTCCCGCGTTCACTACGTTGATACAACTGTTAGAACAACTTTATACCAAATTCCCGAGAATTCCTCACTTATCCATCGCATGACAGGTTTACGATGTGGATAAGTTCTCGTGGTCGGCGACGTTCATTAAAACCGCTCAATTTTGTTATGTATTCAAACCAGACGCGGTCGGCAGATGAAGATGTTTAGATGACGTCGGTGAGATCAATGTATGCGCATGCGCACTGCGTCGCATTAATTGCATTTTGCTCATCAATTTCGTCTCAACTGTCACAGCGATGTTTAATATTTAATGGATGCAAGTGATGGATTCCATACGCAATTGACAACAGTTAGTTCCTACTGCCTGTTGATTTCCTAACGTTGCTGTGTTTGCTACATCCCGAACCATGAAGCAAGGTGAATGCACACGTATGTAAAATGTGCCTGGCGTCCGTAAAGCACGCGATTCCATCCACTTGGTTCTCATTTACGCATACCCATTCATGAATATATGCGATCTTCGAAATTAGAACCACAAATCGTGCCATTAAGTGCTGAACAAGTCATGAAACATTTTTTATTAAGCGTTCTTTTTTTGGCTTATAGCTAAGGACAAATAAATCTCCAGCAGCGACTATGGTATGTGTTTTTTTTCGTTCACGTGAATAATGGTACTCACCTCCTGGCTAGTATTCACGTGTTTCACAGATACAGGGCGCCAAGACAAAAACAGGTGAAAGTGAGTACGATTTAACAGATGAGGTAGTGAATAGGTGGAAATTGAAAACACATTTCATCGAGAACTGTACAAATAGTGCGACGACAGCTAGTGAAGATGCGCTAACAAGCGAAAGAATTGCAATCGTGGAGCGATCGCCTGCTAAAGAAATAGACAGAAACACCTGACAAATGTGCCTTTATCTTTCCTGAATTTTTATCAGGGGAATCTTTGTATCTTTTGTTGACGTTGCAGCAGAAGACGAAACCAGAGTAAAATGCGTAAGAGCCCCTATATCTTCACGAGGCACTGCGCCGTCAAGGGAAATCGCTATATTGTTAATGCCACCATTTACATAAATGGAGTCTATTTCAACTCACTTTCTGGCCCCCTAGGCGAGTGAATAACAGCTCAGTATTGATAAGCGATGTTTGGACGAACTTTTCAGGTATACGAGATTTCAGTTTACGGCTATGACATCCGGCGATTTTTTTTTTTTTTTTAGTTTTTTTTTTTTTTTCGGGGTGCAACCCATTGATTGAACTTGAATTAAAACATCTTTCGCTACGTTTATTCGGAAAACAACCCAGGATAAAATTAGTATAATTGTATTATAGCGAAAACATGGTACAATCTGGGATTAAAACTATAACAAGTGTTTCCTAGCACGGCGAATAAAGGAAATTGATGGTTCATGGAATACTAGCTTGGCGCTGAATCACCATAAATAGACAGGGCTTGAACATGCAACAATGCCAGGAGAAGTCGGCGAAACTTGGTATCTGGGGGGATTTAGCAAAAAAAAAAACGAGTGCTTGAAGTAGATTGCTTTTTTTTTTCTTTCATCCGAAAATAGCAACGATCACTGTCATACGAGACCCATGACAGTAGGCATGTTTTTGTGTTGTCAGACAGCGCTCCACAGAGAACCGTAATCTCAACCAACAGATTTACCGGCACGTTTATATAGCATGCACAGTACACGAATGTATGGTTAAGGTGGGGTGTGAGTGGATTTAAGTTGATGTTAGTTGAAATATTGTGTCCAAACACTAATTCGTTTAGTAACGGGTTGAAAAGTGATGTTGATGTGATTTGTTCAATGTGTGCGAAAATAGAAGTAAAACGAGTCTCAAAATTGAACTCAATGTTTCCCGCAAAATTTTTAGTACACAGTTTGAAACATTTTTCTCTAATTTTCCTGAATGTTTAGTTTATATCGTTTCAGGAAGAACTGGGGGTATATTAGTGAGATCACTTAGGAGAAATCTCACATCCTGACAACACCGGATGGTGTTCACACATATGTTAAATAATAACAGAGACGTGTTACTAGTACTCTCTTCCGCTTGACTAAATAATTGAATGTTCACGTTCGTTTTCTGTGGCGCGGTGTCGAAATGTGGCGGGTTGTGTGGGGGGGGGGACCTCGAGTGACATTTCCCGGGGCGCGGTGAAAATCACGAAATGCGCGCAGATATTCAGACGCACGAATAATGTTGAATGAAATATGAAACGGATTTATGTTTTGAAAGCAGTGTTATAAATAGGAATACTTAATTAGTGCGCTTAATATCGACTGCGGTTAAACTCGGTTGTGCACCAGCCGTCGAATTCACGCTACTCCGTGTAAGGTTATGAAAAAGCACAGCGGGAAGTAGAAACTTATGAGTTTTGCCTATAAATCTGTGAAATCCAGAATGAGAAAAAAAAGTAGTCCATTATTCATCGTCCTGGCGCATAATATCACTACAGGATTGGTAATATGTTTGTTTGATTCCCGTCTTGTGATGTAAAACATTGATGTTTGAATGCGGTGCCCGCTGTATGGAGTTTAGTTAAGAATCTCCGCACAATTATATTGATGACTTGAGGGAGATGGCCCCGTAGCGTGAGGTCAACCCAGCATGGCGGCAGCACTTCAATCAATGCAACTGTTGCAAATTGCAATTTTCACATGAGGCTTTGTTTGATGAGGTTTTTTTTTTTTGTATCTTTTCAGTTAACTAGTTGTGTTTGACGCCGATTTGCTGTTCGTCCTGTGTGTAGCCACAGCATACGTTGTAGATACAGTGTTTAACCAATCAAATTCAGCCACGTAAAGCGGTGGGGGATTCAGTACGCCATCAACCTGTAGGAATCTCACGAACTTCTAATCTTGGCACTTTCCCTTACCTCCGTCGTATTGCCGTACTATAGAATCTCTCGCGCGGTCCCTATTGGCTATTTTGTATATTCAGTTGTACCTTCACAAATACACTCTCACAATTCACCTGCTTAGCTTGTTAATTTCATAAATGCTCTCCCTGTTAATTTTTTAATGTACTTAGCCCTGAGGTACGAAAATCTGTATTTGTAGCAATTGTCCCGATTCTTTCGGCAGTGATTTGTTTCCTCCCAAGTTTTCACCTGTTGTATATTTTGTGTGATTGTCACGAGACGGTGGTGTGATGGGGCGTGGATTTGTAGCTCGGACAAAGTGCAGAAAGGTATTCGTCATTTAAATCTCGGGCGAAAGATACCCAAGTATAACAAATGATAGTAATAACGATGTTTTGCCGGGCGGGCGAAACAAGATCATCGTCAGTGCAAATCCTGGAAGGTCCATTAAACAAGTGCGTGTACGAACACACATCAGACAACCATCAACATTACGCACACTCACTATGTAATATTCTCCCGTTTCAGATGTATCTAGATAGTAAATTTAAATTTCCAATATAAAAAAAAAATTGTCTCCAAGTATTAAAATCGCCAGCGGGTGGAGCATATATTTGCGATGTAGTCACGATGAAACGACTACCGATCAAGAGCGGAGATCGTAAACCGCGCCATCCACCAGCCCCACCTGGACATGTGCTGCTGTAAGTAGAAACTCTACACCAATCAGACGAAGCTGATGAATAAAAACTCAATCACAGTTTTCAGGAACTCTGTAATAATGCGAATAGATGGAGTATAGTGTAACGGAAAGTTAATATCGTTACTTTGGTAATTGTTTCTGTCGATTGTCGATACCCTATTATTAACCATGTTTTTATACGCTCGCTAGTGTGCTAGTGGCTTCCCCTCATGATCTGGATAGTTGCGACGACGATGATTCACCTTACGAGCGAGCTATGGTTACTTTTGAATCAGAATCAGTCTCCTGTTTGCGGCAAATCCAACAATATCAAAAATATGCACACTCGCCCCCTAGCATTTGAATGTGGACTCGCTGCATTTCTCTCTGCTGTCTAACCATGAACTGGGACTGCGTGCAACCCGGGGATTTCCACATCCTATACATTTCCTAAATGTGGAGTATGATCCCCACTTTGTACACACCGTGACTATGGATTGTATCCCATCTCATTCATTTCCAGACAGTAGAATTTGGCCCCATTCTGTACACTCCGTGAATGTGTGTGAATTGTCTCCCATCAATTTTCTGTCTGCGGAGTGCGACCCCTATGCTCATACCCTGACTGTGATCAGTGCTCAGCCTTTCACTTCTTGACATTGGAGTGTGACTCCCACCTATTTTCCCTCTGACCTTAGAATATGATCCCCCTCACCCCATTTATTCCCTGACAGTGGAACGTGTCCCTCAACTACCACCCACTTGCCCAGTTCCTATCTTTGGAGTGTGACGCCAGCCGTCCGCTTCCTGAGTGTGGACTGTACTCTCACCCGCCAACACGTATCCACTCCCTGACTGTGAATCAGAAAAGTGGATTGGCGGACTATGACGAATAGGACGGGTGACTACATGGGTGTTTTCGTGTGGTCTAACTGAATGATGAACGCTAAGACTTCTTCTGACTTGTTGCTGTACAGTGAAGCTGTTAATTTATTTTCATTATAGAAAAAATACAAATAATGAATACAGACCTAGCAATGTATATCAATACAGATACACACACAAAAATAACATTAATAATATGTGACGATCATTGTCACCGTAGTTGATTTGCGCAGAGAATCTATATAGAAAATACCATCGAATGTTAATCGCTCAGACACAAATCCACGACTGGAAGAGTGCCAACAACTAGCTGTGGATGGGTGGATCGACAGACGGAAAAGTGGGTCGGCAAACTATGAAAGGACGGACGAATGGGCGAGTGGATCGCAAGTATGGATGGATGGCGAACTATGGATGGATGGACTATGGATATGATAGATGTTTGTGTGTGTGTGTATGTGGGTGTGTGTGTGTGTGTGACCCAGCTCATTGAAGATTTCGTCCGACTTGTTGCGAGCACGCTGACGGTGAAGCAATTCATGTCATTTCGTTTCGTTTCACGCAGTATAATTTGTATGAAATAAATATTGTCGTCATGGAGCCACCATGAAAACAGATATATCGATATATATATACAAATGCACTCGTATATATGAACATTAAGCGTCGTGTGGATCACTGTCAACATAGATGGTGAGCACAGAGAATTTACATGGAATATGGTAATAAGAACGATATATTCGTTCATTTTTTTTTAGACATAAGGAAAGCGCGCTCTTACACACAAATTAATCCAATCAAATCCATGACAGGACGGGTTCGCACAACTGGCAGTGTATAACGTGAGCGAATTTTGTAATTTGCATAAATTAATTTAATATTTAATGAAATAGAACGGGAACTCGATTGATAAATTAAGTTATTGGGGCTACAGGTGCAAGCTAGTGCAAAGTGATGACTCTCTGGACTCGGTGTCTGCTACCTTCAAAGTGCGCAATAATAACATTAAAGTCGAGCTGATCAGGGAAAGCGCGATGGATATTTAACCAGCTTGTTCGTGGTGTGTGCGTTTATAGCACTGAGCCCACTACGTTCATTCAAACCAGTCACGTATTTGATCAGTTGTGCGGAACTGTGAAAATGCCAAACCCCTTTCATTACGTGTGTATGCTTTACTTTCGTCTTTTTTTTTAATTTGCTTTGCATAAGTTCGTTTAGTCGTTTCATAATAACGAGTTTTAGGTTTTTACAGCTGCGCTTATTTTTTACGATTTTTTTTTTTTTTACCACCAATATAAAATTAAAAATTCAACAGACTTTGTCATATATGTGTGTGTGTGTTTTCTCTGATATCGTATTGATCTATACGGCAATGCTTCCTTGTTTAATGCAGGCGATAATAAAGATATATCTAATTACTGGCGAGTTTACCGATGTGTGGTAAAGCTACTCTGAGGTAGACACAGTCTGTCTCAAAGGACATAATTCACACATACGGAACGGCTAGTAAATTGTATAACACACGTCAAATAAGTCCTTGATTTTTTTTCTCTGTTTTTCTGTGCTTAATTTCTTCCGCAAAGTAAAACCTAATAATACACTGGCCATTGGTCGATATTTGCTCTACGTCTGCATCTGACAGCTTGTTGTCGAACCAGGCAGTAATTTTTTATTACGAGCCGGCGTTATGTTGGCATTGGTTTGAACTCGGCTGAGCTAAGTAAACGTTGGTCTGTGTGTTCTGACTGGTCTTGATCAATACCTATGGGACAAACTAACAATTCTCTCTATTACTCGCACGTGCTGGGCGTATCGCCTTCAATTCGCTCGCAAATTACCTTGAAAACTCGACCTCCGCGAGATTATATCTCGCGCGCGTTTAATTTCTGTCACCCTTTTTTGACTAGAATAACAATCACATGTCCAATCAATTCCCGGAATTGCCCTAAAATATTACCACGTGACAACCGACACATTTAATTAAGAGTACATGTAATCATAAAATGCATGTTGGAAAAGTGGGGTAAAAAATGAAATCGAATCCTACAGTACCGCGAGTTTGTTGGTTCACGCGAGAATTGTCACGAATTATCGCGCGGACTTCCAACAATCATGGCGGCGTTCACAATCTCTGATAGTATCACGAATAAAAACAACAAAGATCAGTCTTGATTGTTGTATGCACTATAAAAGCCTCAAAATTACGCGCTGTTTTTTTTTTTTTTTTTTTTTTTTTTTTGGTAAAAACGCTAACCTATAACAACTGTATCAATTACTTCGCACGCTCGCAGTACTCACAACAGTATCCGAACTCTGATTTTATGAGTTCGGGATTTTCTGAATGAATGCGTCCAACACTATGCGGGAAAGATGAGTTGTGTACAAATCATTAACAATTGAACACAATATTACTTTTGCCGCGCAGCAACAGTTACCCACGTTTGTATTTCTCATACATACCATGTATTTCACCACTTAGAATATTGGAAAAGGAATTACGCATTAAACTTTGATAAGCGCTTCCGTTTTTTTTTTTTTTTTTTTTTTTTTTTGTGTGTGTGTTTTTTTTTTTTTTGTTAATCAAAAAGAAAATGGGCTTCGATGTTACGAAAACATAGAGTTGGTTACGTCATATTTTAGACAAGTTACTTGCCCACTCGTATAATAAGTCTCTTTTACATATACATTTTACATATATATATATATATATATATATATATATATATATATATATATATATATATATATATATATATATATATATATATATATATATATATATATATATATATATATATATATATATATATATATATATATATATATATATGTGTGATATATTCTTGATTTCGCGAATGGTAATATTTTATTTATCTCCTGTTTTGTCAGCGAGGTCAACGGTCAGTAAGGTCAACAAGAAAGATAATATTTAGTTATTTACATATTCATTCATTTTTGTGTCACTTATTTGTTCGTGTCAAAATTAGTGTGCCTTTTGTTCCCGTGGTTCACAAAATCGCCGCGTCTGCGCAGTGTAAACTTTGGTGTGACAAGTACAAGAACATATCGATCGACATGTCGACGAACAATATATGAAAGAGACAAAACTGTGCAGTCGTTCTACTATATATTGCTAGGGAAACCAGCTGTCAGTGACGGATACCTCCAATTAACAGTCATGTTAACAATAATTAACAAACAACTAAACAATCCAAAGAGCGTGCCACAGTTTACAGGTTTCTATTGAAACACTAAAATTAAATGAGATGGCCTTTTACTCCGTAATTGACAGGTCAATTACACTGCACCTTTAACGTGATGTCATCTTTAAGTCTTCTTCGATTCATTCACTCGTTTGTCGATTTCTGGCGCCAAAAATCTGCTGCAGACGACAAAGTTGACTTTTCATTTCTGATTAAAATAATTGATTGCAATCATGTTTTAGGCTTTATTAGTTATATACATATATATACGCTTCTGTAGAAATATTTCTAGGGAGAAAGTGCGTCTGTTATAAATATACAGATATTTCGGGTTAAACATCTAGACGATGACGAAGTTCAAGCATGACTTCGCACTTGTTCCCTCAAATCTCACACACGCTTCTGAGATTTGAAATGTAATATTAAGGATACCTTCGGGCGACTCGGGGGGTATTGGAAAATTAGTCGAGTTGATTGGGTCAGATGGCCCACTATCTTATCTGCGCACATAAAATGAGAATCCCTGCTCCGGATTATCTGGGAGGGGGGCTTAAATATACAATAGACGGGCGCAACAGATAAGAGTTTCTGGAACAAAAGCCAAACACGCCGCAATGCGCTGAATAACGGTCGCAAAAAATCCAAGTCAGTTATCGCCAAGTCAACGCTTTGAATCGTGCGGAGGAAATGGTATTGCGTATCTACGGGCAGATATAGGAAGAATTTTGTATAAAACACACGCACATACACACTCACACCAGTTGAAAAGAAATGTGTTCAATTAGGTTGAGATAAAAATGAACCAGCAGATGGGCCGGCTATTCAACGCTGTTATCTGCGCTTGCGCGAGCTTTTTAAAGTTGAGTTTCCTTGATAATCCCCCTCAGGCTAATAGTATTCCGGCTGTAGAGATTAGAAGCCCCCAATCCGTGTCAGACGCACTGCTGATTTTTGGAAACGCTATATTCAATTAATGTTGCATTGTGTTTTCGTTTTGCTACGGTGCCTTGCCATTAGGTTTAATAAATACACCAACTGGAATAAAGATCACGTCTTTTTAGAGTGAAAAACAAATCAACCTTCAGTATCAAGTGGTGGCACCTAAAACTTACACGATTTTTTCTTGCAAAGCGTAAAGTTTCCGGGCGTGAATTTGTACAGATGGGGATACGGAGGTCATTGATTTATGGAAATTATCGTGGTCTGTACCAGCGACTGCGACTGCGCAGACCCCTCTCCCTCCCGATACGCCGCTACCTGTAGCCTTCAAGTTCTGAGACGAGTCTGTTACCGTGTACGTGCGATCTCGGCTTGTATCTTTAAATTTACGGGTTCACACAACTCACTGTGCCAGTTATGTTTACGGATTTTACGAGTAGGGCGGAAAATTAAAAGATAGGCAAGTTGTCTCTCGTTGATTCTATTAAGTTCATCGGGTACAGATTGGGTCAAAAGCTCGTAAGTCAACTCAACTACAAACGAGAGAGCCAACTGATGAGGAGGAAATCAGACTATATATAGAACACGACTAAAATAATAGGGAAGCAGAATTATTCAGATAAAATTCCATGAGTTAAAAGCTACGTGCAGAGACAGAAGTGTTTCAACTCATATTTCATTCTTATATTCCCTTTATACGAGTACATGATTCGGGAATTATTTTTTGGCGTATTGAATTCAATCAAAATCGAAAATATGATAGACTGAGCGCGACAGACGGGGCAGTCTCTCTGTGTATAGGGTATATGATGAACAAAACTTGTCTTGACATCTCTAGTCTAAACCGGCGTTTTAAAACCCGCCTGGGAATACCTGTATAGCGTCTGCTGTATCCTGCTTATATATAGCCTTTAATCTTAATTAGCGTATCAAAGACAATTGTCTAATTATGCATTTCTTAACTCCGTTATACAAATGTATAGAAAGATTGTTGCATGGCCAACGGGGAATTCGAAAACACAAACTGCCACGATGATGATGTCGCGAGTGAATGTGTAACACGACGGCGCGCGTGTGTCTGTCTCAGTCACATGGTATAATGTGAGAGAAGCCTCAGGTGGCCGAGAGACCAGATTGCCAGTTGGGCTTCAGTGCTCCGAGAGACCACGATCGTCAAATATTGCATTACATAGTAAGTGAAATGAATTGCAATGAATCATGTATGATTTCACAACCGCTACGGCACCTGCGTACTTTCACTCTCTTGGGCTCTAGAGACGATCGGAGCTCTTAGGACAAAACAAGAAGAAAAACTGTAGACCAGAGCGACAAAAGAGCAACAGAGTCATCACGGTTTATCATCGTTTTTATATTATTTTGTTTTTACTACAGAATACTCTCCTGTTGTTCGATTGGGATACAGTGCCAAAAGTTCCCGCCGGGCAGATGTTTCCTTTTTTTTAAACAAATAGTACATTTTTTTTTCAAAACAAAGCCGTTCTATTATATATCTAATCAAGATAGCTTTATTTTGTCTTGGTGTTGATTGTCAGTTTGTGTTGAAAAGGAACAAAGGAATATTCTAGCCCGATAATATACATGCTGTTGCCTTTTTATTAATGTTGATCTTAAAAACAAGAAAACGTGTTTAATTTTATCATTAATCATTACCAATCTACTAAGAGGGGATCTTAGTAGAAAGGCGAGTGCCCAAGGCTCGGGTCCGCCTCAAATCACCCCATCCACAAAGCGAAGTTTATATTTTACTTTCATTGGGTATTACATTATTTGAAAACCGTGAAATCCACAAATACGATGATATGTACAATGAAATAGTAGCCGGGATACGTTACTGCGTGGTGTCAAAACATGGTCTCTGAACAGGCTGTGTTTATATACAAACGTGTCTTCTAGTATGGAAAATATCTCCTAATATGGAACGTATCTTCGGTCGATTCACACTGATGAAATAAATCCCGCGCCATTTACAGTCAACAAGCCAGTAATTCCCCCGCCCAAGCTCCTAAACTAATATATTCCAGTACTTGTTCATTTTCCTTAATTTTTTCCTGTGATTGTTTCACGCTGCGCCTCAGACGCACGTTGACTGCGAATGAACTTCTTCGATCCCCATAGCGGCTTTTCGTTTGGAAAATCGTGACGAGGGAAATGGTAGGGTGTGTAATTCTCGAAATCGCAGCGAGTGTGTCCAAATGAGCGGTTGTCAAATTAGCATTTGGAATGGAGCTGTGCCTCCTGTCAGGTAACAGATTGATGAGCGACCGAGGTGGTCTTCCGAATCGCCAAAACTTCCACCGCGTCTCATTATCAGTCAAATGTAAAGCTTGTAAAAAAAACAATTGGACACAAACCTTTACTGTTTCAAGTTAGAATATCATGAAGGAGGGGTATAGAGAGCCCGCGCGTAGTCAGGGGTATCAGTACACCGTATTCACTATATATCACTGAGGCTATAAACCACCATGCTACTCTCCGTTCAACAAGGGGAAAGCGTCATTTCATTGTTGCTTCAGTTTGTCACGTGCACAGGGGCAGAAAGAATTCGGCGTTTGACGGGCGCGAGGAAAGGGGTAGCACGTAATTTTGGCTGTCCTGATATTGATAAACACTTCTATAGAACTCATTCGTTTCTATATTTTTTCACCTAACTGGGAATCCGAACAAATACCATTATTATGTCGAATTCAGTCGTTTTATACTTTGTTTTACTACCTCTCATTTGATAATGAGCGACAAAAAAAAAAAAGTACATCACCCCTTCCGGCAACGTTAAAAAATATGATGATTTTTTTTTCCCGCGAATTTTGCGACTTTTTCCCCCGAGCGACTAGGCGACGTGTTGTATTCCTGTTACGATTATGGGATATGTAAATGTTGGTCCCATATTGTCGTCTGCGCGGTCGGCTGGGTCTTTGGTAATTTGTCGCTAAAATGCTGAGTAAAACTGGTGAAAATTTACCGAACGTGTCATGACTATATATATAATTCATATAATTGTGGGTGGTATTCGGTGTGCTAGTGTGTTATCTCCCAATTGCAAAAGTTGAAAGCTTTTGATAGGAATGACTAATGCTCCGATAAATAATTTGAGATTGTCTTCCACTGCATGCGTAGCGGTTTACGCAAGAAATTGGCGATTGCTATCCGATAAGCAGAAGGTGAGATGTAATTTTGTATCGAGCCGTTTTCAATTTTTGCTCGTGGCAACACATTCGCGGTCTAATCCTCGTTTCCCCCCTGCATGTTGCCAGATAACTATCAAAATGACCCCTTTCTGGTTTACAATAGCTTCGTAAAATATTTGGTTTGAAACAAATATTGTTTTGAATTGGTGGTACACAGGTCGGATTCTACTGTGTCGCAGTCCCCGTATCATGTGAAGACGCGTGCGAAATCGACATTAATACAACATCCCTTGTAGTTATTAGCGCACATGTTCAATATCATAACGTTGATAGAACATCACCTTCATACGCAGTGTTATCATATTTGCGCACAAATATACCCATCCAAACACAACATCCGGGTATTCTCGCGTCTGTCGTACACAATATGATTCACTACTTCATCAAATAAAAAAAAAACGATATATAAATGTATTCATTGGTTCGCCAGAGAGTCTCGAAGATGGAATAAGGCAAAAAATTGAGCAATGCGATTTCAGTAAACATTTTATCAGTCCTCCCTCACGCATTTTTGTTTTAACAAATATTTCACGAGGCATCTTCTAAAAATCCCAGAGGCTGCACTATTAAAACTCGCGAACGCCATGCTTTGAGACTCGGTAATTGGAGTCCATAACGCAGTGTACAGCGGCAAGATAAGCACACTTTAAAAATATGATAAAGCAAAATCAAGCTACTTTTCTCTTTATACTCCAATGGGTAAATTCACGTTTTTTTAATGTATAGATATTCAAATACGTAATGAGTAGAAATCATATTCAATCCGCTGAGCTATAAATAGAAGTCAAATAATAATCTAAGGCAACAAGATATATTGCCGATTCGATTTTTTTATCTCTTTTTTTTTGAACATTTTAAAAAGTGCTTAGGTGAATTAACTAAAACGAATCGAGTTCTTTTGACTGGCAACTGGGAGAACATTATATGACCTAGATTTGGCCAAGCATTGAATCCGTATTTAATCGTTGATTTGATTGACGCGGCGTTTGTTTACCTTCGTCTACATCCGAGTTTCGACTTCGAACTACTAGTGCGCATGATTAATACTAGATGCTATTCGTTGACATTTAATTTGATCGTGATTGTTGAAACTTGTTACTCGCAGTGCAATCAACCCATCAAGTTCTTCAACGCTATTTTATTTTTAATATAATCTGCCCTCCTGGCTTACTGAGGATTGGGCATTTGAGCTATCGAGGTATCGTACCCTCAGTCGACGTACTAGAAATAAACATGTCTAAATTGTCAATTTCCTCGACACTGCTTAAAAATGTATTGCTTTCAGAGAATACCCGGTTTTGTAAGTTTCATAAATATTTGTTAAGCGGAATTCATCCCCAGCGAATCGAGGAATTGGCCACAGTGGCTATTAACATGCATTAGAAATTGGAAATGTAACAGTGGGGTATGCTTTTGATTCTTTCTATCTCCGTGTGCGCCTGTTTCATTGTAAGTCTTGACGTAACGTTTATGTGTCTTCCATGGTGTGACGTAGTCGTCATTTGCTAATGACGTTCCAAGGCATCAAGTCTCGCGTAGACCGATGAGCTTGCGTGCACGTAGCAACTTACTTTGACGGCATGACGAATTGGCGATTTGCCGTTACGATGTCAACTGCGGGCTAAGCTTAGTAGATGCGCCAACTGATAGCGGTTCTCTGTACGCATTTCAAGCGTCGTCGTTGGTCGGGGATGATGACGACGGAGCAAGTTGGAAGGTGACGTTTGTAAATAGACCGGGTGAAATGTAGATGTTTGTCACGTAATTCACTCGCAGCGTTGTCGGATTAATCCCAGATTTAGGGTTTCTAATCAAGCTACATATTATTAACGGAATTTATCGTAATCGCCTTTCTTTGTTCGTGCTAATTCATCGTATACTGTTACTACTCCAAGGGAAATCTTGGCATTTCCATGATGATGATGATGATGGTGGTAAAAATCATTTGATTGTAATTGTGGTGCGACGATGTGTCCAGGCACGGCAATTTTTCCTGTGTCTTTACCGCCTCGACACTATAGATCTGATTTAAATCGTTCGTAATCCGCATTTTCGTATATAGGGACTGAGGTAATGTGGTCTGAGTATAGTTCAATCTGGGTGACACGGCGAGTTAAGATGGGATTTAGGCCCACTCATGAAGTTCACTTCCGTACAGGGAGGTTAAAGTTTTAGCTCACACATTTTCTAAAGTCTCCGGCTATTCTTATCGTCCCCCCTCAAAGTATTTTGCTTCTCGGCGCGGCAATTAATTACAAGAAAATACAATTTAGTGTTATGAGTCAGATTTCCAATCAAATAAAGCGTTCTCCCAGGCGAAATAACAGTGCTCATGAAAACTGGTTTATTGTGAGCGATTACGCTGTACCATGATGCGTCGTTACCGGGCATATACAGAAGGGAAAGCGAGAAAATGGGTAAAACTGTCAGTGGGAAATTGGTGAAATTTGTCACCGGTTAATTTCCCTGTCAGTCAGAGTGGAGTCAATAGAAAAGACAATTTGGTGTTAGGCTCATTTAGATAGAAATAGAATTTGGAAATGTTTGACCCTCTTTTAGAATATAAGATAGTACCATTCATTGCATCGTGATACTGACCTTGCTCGTCGTAAATTCAATATTTTAACAATGGTAATTTTTCGCTTATAAACTCCAAAATGTCTTAAACCGTCTTGAAATTCCGACTGCCATGAAGTGACAGCCGTGCGGTTATTTTGAGTTGCTTCTACATCGACGTCACGGTAAAACTCGAACGTGTATCTATTGCTGTCTGATTGCTTGCAATTAATACGGCAAACCACTTAAAAGTAAAAAGGGCTTGGTTCACTAGTCTTTCCCGAAATTATCGTTTGTACGGCGATTAGTATAATACACAGCCACTATTTACATGACGTGGTCAGTACATGTATCGCTAATATTAGGGTTTTAAACAAAAAAAAATAAAATATAGGATGGAAAACGTCAATTCAAGTTCAGTATCTTTTTAACGAAGACTTGTAGCCGGAAATTTGACGAATGCGACTTTCCCAAATAAACGCGCTGGTCTCGTC
Source organism: Saccoglossus kowalevskii (assembly GCF_978046115.1). Taxonomy (NCBI): domain Eukaryota; kingdom Metazoa; phylum Hemichordata; class Enteropneusta; family Harrimaniidae; genus Saccoglossus; species Saccoglossus kowalevskii. Next base: position 22,574,056 of record NC_140646.1, on the reverse strand, counting down.
TGAAATCGATATATCGGACGAAGAATATTAGTATCGTCGGTCGACACAGTTCGATAAATAAATTGCGAGCTTATTAAACAAGGCGTAATTATAGCCGGTGTACACCCCCCTTCCACTAATGGCAGTCGCACGCCCGTGCATTCCACGTAAAAGTACCATCAGATCATAAATGCTCTATTCGCTATCGGTGTAATACGGCATGCAAGTATCATTAAGTACGTAATGGAAGAAGCTGGGCACATGGCGCTTTCCCTGTCCGCACGTACGTCATATAGTCTTAGTTTTGGCTGGCTGCCGCGGATTGACGCTAACATATCAATTTAGTGACGTAGCTATGCTGACAACACAATCTGTTGTGTTCATTTCCAACTTGTTACTTCTGCCAGACGCCATCTTTCATTGGGGGTATTTTCTACTATTTCAAAACGCCGTCAGCTTCTATTACATATGCCAGGACGTCACTTGTGATGATTAATTTTATTGAAATTCGTATAAATATGTATAAAAAGCTTTTGAATTTAGTGCTCTGCTGATGTAGATTAAGTGAACCAAAAAACGAGTTGGCCATGGCTGCCTTCTCGGAGAAAGACGGCAGCATGTTTTCATTGAAAATAAGGCAGAACGACCGAAGCGATTGGTTGGTCTTAACATAATCAATCGAACACGACCCTGCAATAGGTTTATTGATGAATCCAGGCCCCCAGGGTCCATCGCATCCACAATTAGATAATTCAACTAGGGGCTGTGGCGATAAATACGTATACACCGTTTGCAAATAAACACCATGTATTATTCACGATTTCGGTTGGTTTGGCAAATAAGAAGAAAAAAGGGGAAGATTTCAATAAACAGCTGTGAGAAATGATTCTTTAAAAAATAATATTTGTAATAAAAAATAGAAGTCTATCCGTTTTGGGGAGAAGTATTATTAAAAGGCCTCGTCTGCTGGGGTCATAAACGTAAGCGACATCATCATAAATTCTTCTCTCGATCACGGCGATCTCATTTGTATTTCAAACGACAGTTGCAACCAAGCACCGTGAGATAAGATAAGGTATTTCAACTCTGTACCATGGAGAATTGTTATTCTTTATAATCACCGTGGGTTTTTATTGCACATAAGAGGTTTTTTTTTTTTTTTTTTTACAAAGTCGTGTTTCTCTGTAATTCATTATAATAAGTCTTTTGTATTTTTAAAACAAGTTACATAACTTAAGGTTAATGTCTTCGACGTAAAATAATATATCCTGCCAAATTATGACCACGACCGAAACTGGAAATCACCGTTGATTAATTTATTGTCATTTTTTCCCCGAGTTTGTCAGCCATCCTGGGAAATGAGCCTCATTGTGAGGGGAATGGTGGTTTAGGTTATATTCAGGCAGGATATATATATATGTTATCGTGTTAATAAATTAATTTGTTGTATATAAATAAACACTATTTACATTCAAAAAATATTACAACACTTCTACATGGAAAATTGCAAGTAACAAACAAATGAACAAAAACACCATCGTTTGTATATGTAATAAGACAACAAAAATTACAGTTGAACTTGAACCACATAAATCATATGTATATACAAATTACGTGGTTTATTAGTACTCGGTATCCGCACCATCACAGAACACTACAAAGGAGAAGCTCTCTCACCACGGAGGGGCGTAAAAGTTGCATCGAAAACCAAGCTTCTGGAAACCACCCAACCCGTTTGTTTATAGTAATTTTTACAAAAATATAGTACTATTTTCCCGTGCATAATAAGAGTCAGACACCTGCATTGAAAGACATGCTAAAATGCGGAGTATTGCTTTTTTTGTCGTTTGAACGCCCCTCTCTGTCGCATCGCTTTCTCCCCTCCGTTTTATAATGGATTGACTGTTCATAGATATTGTTAGCGCATTGTAATCGGCACGCGTCACCCATAATACTGCCGATCGGTTAAATGAGACGGAGGCGGTTTCACAACTTAGGCTACTTCTTTTAAAAATATCAACGTCAACTGTACGCATGCCAATATGCGCCTTCCCTGCCCGTCTGTCACGGCTTTTCGTTTTCGTATTCGTCTCTCCATCGCCAAACGGATATAATTGCATCAGTTAAAATTAAAATAACAAAAACAATGTTTCTGACATCACATTACTTGTCGTTTCCTAATAATTAGTACGTTCATTCAAAGAAGATATTGCAACATCCATTGAAGCAACTAGTTGTTGATTTCATTGTAACGTTGTTGTTGTTGTACGTCGACGTTCTGCACTGGCGAAAATTATGCGGCGGCACTGTGTTAGATTCAAATTACACCAAGCCTTACTTATAGATCCGTCGTGAGTTTAATTCTTTGACGCACACAATGAAACACAGTAACAAAGCTTTTCGTGGGGGTTTTCATATTTTTTTTCGCGTGTCAAATGTCAACATTTAACTCGGTGCTTACAAATGGCTGACTTCATATCTGTTGCTTCATGGTAGTGCGGCGGTATACAACCCTACTCAAGGCTTCGCCGCCACTGCGCTGTTATAATAACAAATCGTGATGAATCTAAACTAGTTCTCGTCTTAGTTATATTAATGATTTTTGTTGTTTCTGAAATTGAGAAATATCACACGTTATCTACGAATAAAAGACAACAGTTGGGGTTCAAATAATTGAAGTTATTGCAAATGTTATTAAATGGAGGTCTGTGTGGATTGGTCTTAGTTATCGGAAACTCTGTCCCATTAGTGAACACAATACATATGAGAGGTAATGTGTTTGCTTCTTAATAATGAAAATGACTCGCCCCTTTATCCCCCCTATTTCACGTCTTTCCCGTCACAGTCAGGGGTGGGACGCATAATGCTCTCGTCGTTCACAAATTGCATCAAATTGCACCAAATTTTCGTCTTCCTTTTCCGTTACCCGACTATCAAAACCTAAACGTTTGAGTTGAAAGAATATTATTACTAATTGAGGCAGCGTTCAGTATTTTCTCTTTCTTTCGCGTTGTAAGTGAAAAAAATGGAGCATTCGTTTCGGCATATTGGGATGTTTACACCATGTCTTCCACGTCAATTCTTCCGGGTTTTCAATGTGCTTGGTTATAAGGAGTCAGGCTGCGCTTTACGTAAGAACGAGTAGATTATTGCGTGAAGAGAAAGTGAGACAATCTAGTCTGCGGAATCACTAGCTTTCTCTCGCTCGACTTCACCGCTCAGTTGCCTTCATTACCGAGAGTCAAAATGATAATGATGTCCGAGGTAGACTTACTCGAATGAATGCGTACATCATTTTAAGGTGACGGAGACGCGGTTTTCTGTAGCAGTCTTCCTTAGTTCAAAGGTGCTTTGTATGTGTGCTGTTTTTCATATATGCATAGGCTTCGTATTTCCACGCACACATGCGCTAGTCTCAAGTCGCATTTCCGTTTAACGACAACAGTCTTGTCACAGCTTATTAATATGGGTTTTCACATCGTTAAAATTGTTATTATTATTATTTTTCATTTCAAATCAGCCACAATGAATGATAATCCAACGCAATCTTCATCCTAGTGGCTGGGCAGTGCATAGGTACGATATCGTGATCCGGCTAACGTCAGTTGTAATGAGTGTAGCGTAGACTACAGTGTCTGCTCAGAACCGACAAAATCTTCGAAAGCCTTTTTAGTATATATATATATATATATTGTACGTTATCATTAACTATATCGCATACGTCGCTATTTCTTCTTTGATGGGGGTGAGTTCCATTGGTGAGAAAGGTCCGGAATCACCGTCCAATGAAGAAGTGGACGATGATGGCGACAACGGGGGTTGCATACCTTTGAAACACGCAGATTCGTAATGTTTGTTCAGGTATGATTTTAGAGCAAACGACTTGTTACATCTCTTGCATTCGTAGTTTTTGTACGCCGAGTGTGTTTGCATGTGTGCCCGCAGGTTGGATCTATCGGCGAACGCCTTTCCACAATGTGCACAACCGAACGGCTTCTCACCTGTGTGCGAACGCATGTGTCCTTGTAGAAGCCATGGCCGGCTGAACGACTTCGTGCAAATGCTGCACCGATGCTTCAGGTTGTGTGTGAGCACGTGCATTGCCAGGGCAGGCATACTGACGTACACTTTGTCGCACGTTGGGCACTTCTTAGCCAGTTTACTGTCCAAACTTCTGTGCGTTTGCTTATGCCTTGATAAATTCGACGACGTCGCATAGTGCTTGCCACATTCGTTGCATTTATACCGTTGTCGGTTCTGCTCGTCGCTGCCGACAAGAGCTGCTCTAAGACCTTTCCGTGAACGACCGTCAGTTATGAGAAGCGCATCGTACGCAACCACCGTCTGCTCTCCATTGAAATTATTCTTTTTAAATTCTTCTATTTTATCGTCAGATTCCCCCTTGATGCTCAGGTCGGATACATCGTTATTGTTCTGTATATCACTGACGGGTATCAGGTCGTGAATATATCCTGTTTGTATAAAAAATTATGAAGAAAAAAAAAGAGAAATACTAAGAGCAGTGTCAACAACGAAGCGATGAGCACTTACATGTGAAGAGCTTACATCCTCGAATAAACGGTAAAAACAAATAGCTATGGAAAAGAGTTATACGGCGGGAAGCAACAGCATAAACGTGTTCAGTGAATCGCCGGGCCTTCTTTCATATATTCGTACATAGATTTGACGTAAAAAAAAAAAAAAAAAAAAAAAAAAAAAAAAAACGGGGAAAAAACTTACCGTTGTTTAGACGGACACTAATACTGTTCAGGTATCGGTTGCTCATCGCTAATGGCTGAGTCTGTGTCCTGGATTCGACGTGCGACGACGCATCTTCCGATTTGGTTATCTTCACAAGAAACGATCGCGGCATGGTTAGTGAGTGCTTGGAGAACAACGTGGACGCGAGTGTAAGCAACACAGTGATTCGTTACCGAGTGTCGATGTAGGTTTGTTGGTTGTTTGTTTTATAGTCGAAGTGGAGTAACTGTGATCAGGTGGTGTTGGTAAATGGAAATACTTAAGCCTAATCCATCAGTGGCCCCACGAGATCTTCATGGAAATTAGCGAACAAAAACGCAGAGTTTGCACGCTCTAATACGAATTTCAAGTCGAATTAAAACCCCAGGTAACGGTAGCTGTCAGCGACTGTTATTCACGGAGAGGTTAAGCAAGCCAAATGATTACACGTAGATGCTTCGGCAAACAGCGGTGAAATTAGTAGATGCGGCCCGACTCGTTGTTTGAGTGCGTGTGTGCGTGCGTGCGGTGAGCCTAAGTCATTCGAATCGGACGTATGGTGTTCTGACTTTCCGAGGTGAGGTTGAAAGATGCAACTCGGAGTGCACGGTATTCAGGGAACACGCGTGACACGGTGTGTATGCCGAATGGTTACGCAGAATGACAGCGCGGTGACGTTCGATGGATAGACTCGACAGAGACTGAGGAGCAAGAGACGTCTCTCCTCTTTATAGTTACCCGAGATAACAATCACTTTCCCTGTCTTCTTTTGTTCCGTATTGTTGGTGCCCACGTAGTAGTACACATTCATTTACAACTGAATCACAGTATTCTAATTAGGTCGATCTGTGCATTACTCTCCCCTCGATCGATATAGGATGGAATCGCCTGCATGCACATTGATTCGTGAGTATAAAAAACAATCCTAACTGCATCTAGCACACTGACTACAGCTGCTTAAGCAAACAGATAAATAAAATTACGCAGTTTACACGTTCATACTGCTACTGGTGTCGTTATTTTGTTTTTATCCGGGCGCACACCGAGTTGCCAGTCGCTAGTGAAATCCGCTGTGTTTGGCTGACTCTGAGGCCTGGCTTTGTGTTGCCCATTTACATGACTTCCTGCAGCTTTCTCTCTAATATGGAATATTAAATATTTTACTGTAAGCGAGTTTAACAGGAAAACGCTCAGGTGTTATTCATTTCTAAACAGACTGGTTTGACATGCAATAATTCGAAATTTCTTCCTTTTCATTCAGCTTCGTTTCCCGTTCTATGTCTGGGTTTTCTCGTTAGCACTCGTGTATCAACCAGTTGAATTAGACTCGAACACCTGTTGGTCGGCACTAAAAATAAAATTGCAGCGTACATAAACCAATGTTCTGTACAAATGCCTACTAATATCCAAATGGAGTAAAATTACAAATTACATATCACTGTGTAAACGCCCGGGAAATTAATATTTTGACGTATGTGTCTGTGTCAGTTTTCTTTCTATGTCATCGCTCGCCCGATCGGATTAGGGATTTGAAGTTTGTTTTTCTTTTCGCTAATGTTTGGTAAGGAGGCGTTTTTTTTTCTTCTCTCGTTTAGTATATCTTATATATACCGTAAGCTTCACTCAAAATATACTGAATGCATCGACTTGTAGCAGAATAGAGTGATTCACACTGATGGTGATGAGGCGCGCAACCCGAGATATCAGAAATCCACTCTGAGTCATAGAATGTCTTTACGATATTCAATAGACTCTCAATAATGTACATGTATTTTGTAATGTACATTAACTGGTATGTGTGCGTGACATTTTTTTTCTCAATAGACGCATTGTGACAATACGTGTACCGCATCGATGTAAACCCATTTACAGTTATCGTGTATCACGGCTTCTTCAGTTTCCGTTCGATATTCGCCCCTCTTACGCTGCCTGTCTCAATTCTCATGCTCTCTTCCTTACTGTTTCCCTATCCCACTTTTTTTTGCATGGTAGGAGGTGAGCTGACTAGAGATGACGAATCGAACTGTCAGTCGTACATTGGTTTGGAGTCTCTCCGTCATTATAATCGATTCACTGAAGACTGCATGGGGTAAACATGATACAATATGATGTTAATGGTATGGGTCCCACCGAGTCAACTGCGACGCGATAAAACAACGCATGAGGTACATCGGTTGGGGTCAGACAAAGATAACATACACCATTACGCGTATCCCAATTTTTTTTTTCACCCGTCGCCAATGATTGATTTGCCTGTGGATATTATAGAAATGGTATGTTTCGTGCCACTGCACTGCAGACCACGTACCGATTAACTAACTTTCAGGGAATTGTAACATTTATTTGGTTTCAAACGAACAAAGGGTGGTTTTCCCGAAACTTCAAGGATTTGCTTCATTTTGCGCAATGTTGTTTTTGCCAGCTGGCTCGGTTTTCGGATCTATTACCCCCCCCCCCCCACGAAGTAGTTTGTAATAGAAAAAGAAAATTTCCAAAAGATTGTTCATGATCGCAACCGTAATAAAATTCAACCACATTTCGCGTTTCCTGTCCCATGTCGCTTCTATGTTTAAATTGTTCATTGTCGATTATCATACACGCGGCTTCATTTTCTGTTGTTTTGACTTTGCGCCCAATTTATCGATGCTCATTTCTTCAATTCACCGGCGAACATCCTAAGCGCAGCGCACAATTACGTAAACAATGGGCGGCCACTTTGTCGCGTTTCCGGAATGGCTCACTTACATAATACTCTGTGGACAAATATCTAATCAATTTCTTTTTTTCTGGTTTCCCTAATCAGGATGTTGACGGAATGGTAACGGTTTGTTCATTACGCCGCAAGTGAACTAAACAGCACGCCGCTCTAAGCCCAATATATGATCGATGCAGGCGACAACTTTTTACGAGAGCAATGAATTACAGTGGTACGGTGACAGTTTGGTTAACAAATCTTAGTGTAAATGCACAAAGGCACACTATAATGCCATTTTTTTTTTATAAATGCCGCTCTTCGTGATTTTTTTTTTTTTAGATTGTTATGGTTTTGTTTTATTTTTGAAGTATAATGTCAACTGCGCTTTTACAAATCATATTATTTGAACAACATCAACAAAATACATGTACATGATGTTAAACTATGAAATGAACAGTTTGGTTATTTTTCAGATTTCTCAAATGTCGCTTTGTACATCGTAATACTAGCCGCGTACATGTTTTACCTGTGACGATGATTATACCACGGTCAATCTATCAGACAGATAGAGGAAATGCGAATAAATAATATGAAAAGCTTTAAAAAATATCGATATCGGTCCAGGGAAGAGCCCCCCCCCCCATGGACGTGCCATCTTCAGTATTACGCCTTTGGGATACGTACTAAAAAAGAAAACTAGCGGACACAATACCGGTTTACGCACGCACCCTCCTCTGTCCCATATCACCTTCCTTAATTGACAGACAGCGGCGAAGTTCACGTTAAAAGAATACCGCACGCGACACTTTGTGTACATTAGTACCGCTTTGAGAGGCTTACAACAAAACAAGTAAAAGACACAAACATCGGAACCGCCTAAGTAACAATGACAGCCAAAAAGGTGGAGGCAAATTGAAGTGAAGATGAAATCGCTTTTTTGTTTTGTTTTTCCACAAAGGGCACAGTTGTATGAATAGATGTTATAAAAAGAAAAGCCAAGGTTACCCTGAGAAAACAAAGCCATACAATACACGTATATGTATACCATTAATCAATGCTGACAAAGGAAACAATAGGCAACCTGTCCCGGTGCAACTATCAAGAGAGGAAAGTCCAAATACCATTTATATTCAGATGAACAATCTTCAATTCGTTCATATTCAGATGAACAATTATTAATGGAAGCTTCCCTCGATGGCATTGGGTGGGATTTTTTTTCCTGGATCTGTGATGGAAAGAAAGAAGCTTCTCAAAGCACGCCAGCATGCGTTTTTATTAATCAAAGCATGTCAATTTCAGAAACGCTTGAGGTCACTACTGACCCCGAGTAGCCCAGTTGTAAATTTCCGTCACCTTACGACAATTGTTTTTTTTCCTTCCAGTGAGTGACGTACTAGTATTTCGTTGGTTATATTATATTATATTATATTATATTATATTATATTATATTATATTATATTATATTATATTATATTATATTATATTATATTATATTATATTATATTATATTATATTAGAAATTATTTTATATTATATTAAATTATTTTATATTATATTATATTATATTATATTAGAAATTATTTTATATTATATTATATTATATTCTAGTCGAATTTTGTAACTAATAATTACGTTAAACACAATTCGTTACAAATACATTAACTACATTGAAACATGTCCGAAGGACTTAACATAGAGATGGTGGCACGATAAGACAATGCCGTTTCTGCATGCTAATGGATTGTAATAGTACTTAATTGCGATGGCGCGTGGCTATAATATATAATAATATCGTCTTTTTCAAAACACACGCACACCTTTCAGCATTCGTTAAAATATATTACACTAAATATATTATACACCCGAAAGCCAACAACCGAGTCTGCTGATACCGAATCGAACTTTGATATTACATGTATAACTAATGCTGGAGTATCGCTTGTTCGCAGTGGTCCATTGGTCGATGCCAAACCTCAACATGGATTTGCGCCCGTTATATACGCGTAGGACATTTAGTTCACCCCAAACAAAGACACGTGTTCATCTCGCCCATACGATTACAGATTAAATTAATTGAACATATACATGCATCGGATGTGTGAAACAGTTATATACCAGGTCCCAGGCATAACATCCCTACCCTATCGACGATTTGTATGCGCCACCACTGGTCCATTTGACACCTTGTCAGTCTGGGAATAGCAACCCCGTCCTAACAATGTTTAGTATGTACCACACTGGCCCAGCCAACAGGTTATGACCGGGATCATATGGTGCTGTTAATGTTTAGTATGTATTACACTAGTCGTGGCCATGGTATTTTAACCTTTTAAATGCTTAGCCACACACCACACTGTACTAGTCTACATGAAGCCACAGCCATGGTTTCTCCACATTCTCCACATGGGGAACACCAGGTCACAACTATGGTATCTGCACTTGAAGAATGCTTAGCCACACACCACACTGGTCAAGTCTACATAAAGCTACAGCCATGGTTTCCCCACTTAGAGAACACCAGGTCACAGCTATGGTATCTCCACTTAGAGAACGCTTAGCCACACACTACACTGGTCAAGTCCACATAAAGCTACAGCCATGGTTTCCCCACTTAGAGAACACCAGGTCACAGCTATGGTATCTCCACTTAGAGAATGCTTAGCCACACACTACACTGGTCAAGTCTACATAAAGCTACAGCCATGGTTTCTCCACTTAGAGAACACCAGGCCACAACCATGGTATCTCCACTTTGAGAATGCCTAGCCACACACCACACTGGCAAATCTACATAAAGCCACAGCCATGGTTTCTCCACTTGGAGAACACCAGGTCACACCATTTGGAGAATGCTTAGCCACACACCACACTGGTCAAGTCTACATAAAGCCACAGCCATGGTTTCTCCACTTGGGAAACACCAGGTCACAGCCATGGTATCTCCACTTAGAGAATGCTTAGCCACATACCACACTGGTCCAATCTGCATAAGGCCACATTCATGGTATCTCCACTTGGAGAAGGCTTCGCCACACACCACACTGGTCAAGTTTACATAAAGCAACAGCCATGGTTTCCTCACTTGGAGAATGCTTAGCCACACACCACATTAGCCCAGCCTGCATAAAGCCATAGCCATGGTTTCCCCACTTGGAGAACACCAGGTCACAGCCATGGTATCTCCACTTAGAGAATGCTTAGCCACATACCACACTGGTCCAATCTGCATAAGGCCACATTCATGGTATCTCCACTTGGAGAAGGCTTCGCCACACACCACACTGGTCAAGTTTACATAAAGCAACAGCCATGGTTTCCCCACTTGGAGAATGCTTAGCCACACACCACATTAGCCCAGCCTGCATAAAGCCATAGCCATGGTTTCCCCACTTGGAGAACACCAGGCCACAGCCATGGTATCTCCACTTAGAGAATGCTTAGCCACACACCACATTGGCCCAGTCTGCATAAAGCCACAGCCATGGTTTCTCCACTTAGAGAACACCAGGTCACAGCTATGGTATCTCCACTTAGAGAACACCAGATCACAGCCATGGTATCTCCACTTAGAGAACGCTTAGCCACACACTACACTGGTCAAGTCCACATAAAGCTACAGCCATGGTTTCCCCACTTAGAGAACACCAGGTCACAGCTATGGTATCTCCACTTAGAGAATGCTTAGCCACACACTACACTGGTCAAGTCTACATAAAGCTACAGCCATGGTTTCTCCACTTAGAGAACACCAGGCCACAACCATGGTATCTCCACTTTGAGAATGCCTAGCCACACACCACACTGGCAAATCTACATAAAGCCACAGCCATGGTTTCTCCACTTGGAGAACACCAGGTCACACCATTTGGAGAATGCTTAGCCACACACCACACTGGTCAAGTCTACATAAAGCCACAGCCATGGTTTCTCCACTTGGGAAACACCAGGTCACAGCCATGGTATCTCCACTTAGAGAATGCTTAGCCACATACCACACTGGTCCAATCTGCATAAGGCCACATTCATGGTATCTCCACTTGGAGAAGGCTTCGCCACACACCACACTGGTCAAGTTTACATAAAGCAACAGCCATGGTTTCCTCACTTGGAGAATGCTTAGCCACACACCACATTAGCCCAGCCTGCATAAAGCCATAGCCATGGTTTCCCCACTTGGAGAACACCAGGTCACAGCCATGGTATCTCCACTTAGAGAATGCTTAGCCACATACCACACTGGTCCAATCTGCATAAGGCCACATTCATGGTATCTCCACTTGGAGAAGGCTTCGCCACACACCACACTGGTCAAGTTTACATAAAGCAACAGCCATGGTTTCCCCACTTGGAGAATGCTTAGCCACACACCACATTAGCCCAGCCTGCATAAAGCCATAGCCACGGTTTCCCCACTTGGAGAACACCAGGCCACAGCCATGGTATCTCCACTTAGAGAATGCTTAGCCACACACCACATTGGCCCAGTCTGCATAAAGCCACAGCCATGGTTTCTCCACTTAGAGAACACCAGGTCACAGCTATGGTATCTCCACTTAGAGAACACCAGATCACAGCCATGGTATCTTCACGGAGAATCCTTAGCCACCTTCTCAAGGAACCCAAAATATAAGAGAACCCTAAATTCAGAGGTTGCAAGATAAATCGATATATCGAACGGACAAATTGTAAGATTAAGAGAATTTCCTATAACTCTGGCGAATTTTAACAAGAACCACCTGTCATAAATCGAATTTTCCCAAACGAACCATCAAACGAGTACTATCTGTGGCGTCCACTTAGTGAAATGCACGACAGTTCCAGGCTAAAAAACACCGTATTTCATATCAGCGAAGGATATAATTCTTGTTGCTCTCAACAAATCCGTGTTTGTATCATCATCATCATCAACATCATTATTATTATTATTTCCGTAAATGTGGTCATTATTTAACCTAATACTGTCTTGTTTATCCACACCTCTGGTGATGGAAAACAAATCCAGAGTTTGTGATCAGTAATTGGTATCAAAACTGTTATTTTGTAGAGTCCCAGAATCCGTCATCCACCACAAGCTTGTCTCAACCTCGTGACCCCGTGACCCCGGGATATTCAGCCATTTGTTTAACGTACGATGATGTGTTATAACTGCCTTTGTCTGTGTTCTTGTATTGTTCTTATTGCCATCGCTTTTTTTTTTTTTTTTTTTTTTGCGTGCATGCCTAAATCCCGTATTTTTGAGATCGTGCTTTAAGATTCTTGCGTTCCTAAACAATTTCTACTTCGCGTGCGCATGCATTATGGAAAGATTAGCTTCTATCCCGGTTTCTGTCGCAGTTGTTAGCGGTACATTGCTTGGAAACAAACTGGTTTGCTTATTATACATCGACGCATGCACTGACGAGACGAGAACAAATCTCGCGAACTGGGGGGGAAAACCTTAAACTGAAGTGACCAAAAAATAGTGAATCTGGCATTTTACACGTCGGCATTTTAACGGGTCAGTACAGGTCTTAGCTCTCACGAGGAAACACCACAAGTTGTATATAAAGGGGAGACTGTAATATCTCATTGACACGTGAGCCCGACATAAATCTTTCAAAAGCTATACACGTTTCCCCCGTGGGATGATGTCATGCCTTGCAAATCAAATCCCGAAGAACATCATTCCCTTTTGTTTACCTCCGAACAAATCGCATAAATTTTAATAAGACAAGCTCGCAGTAAAATTTCATTTTCTTTTTTCTTTAGCCCGGAATGATGAAAATCGACACAGCGGTGGGCTGTGTCACGTTACTGTATGATGGCATGTCCATTTCAATTACAATCACGCAAAAATAGGATAAGAGAAAAAAATAGAAAATAGAAATATTGAGACACTGTATAGTTCTTTAGAAAAACGTAGACATTGTCACATATTGACACTGTCAGGTTTGTTGAATAACATATCTTTGCCTAGGATAAATCACGAATATTCTTGTTTGATTTGAGGCAGTTCTGGATTAGCGTCAGAGATCCTGATTCGAGTCCGTCACAAGTAGTACTCATAAGTTTTGAAATACTAACAACGCCGCGCTGCCCCAGGGCGCACAGTGGATGACAGGAATGTTATACACACACATATCTCGTATATAACGAGTAACGCTATAGCAAACAAGTATGGGCGTCTGTAGTTGTCCAACTGTAACAGAGAAATTCATCATCTGCTTTCAATGGAAGTAAATGTTTAGTTTAAAATGGAAAACCTGCATAAAAAATCAAGTGATTATTTTCCGCCGGGTTAAGGTGAATGAGAATCTGAAGCAGCTAACGAAAGCTGTTTTTTTTTTTTTTAATTGACGAGTTAGGGGGTTCCGTCGATTGCCTGAGCAATATCGGCAATGTTGCGATCGAACACATGATGACGCAGCTTGCTATTTGACGGTGCCTTTCTCGAATGAATGAAAGGGTCTTTGGAAAATAAAATCATTTATTTGCGCAGATATTACAAACAAATCAGATACATTGTAAATGAAAGTGCGCGGAATATGTATTAACTGAAACCACGAGTAACATCTTGTATCCCCGCTAGTGTTGCCATGCAAACCGCTGTTTCCAATAACTAGAACAAAATATATTATATACAAGTAATATTAGCGCTGAAATCGAAAAATATTACGTGTGCTTCTGAATTATCAGATAAACATCCATCATCGAAAACAACATATCGGTACTGGATAAGTAAATCTACAAATCCATTGTCTTTTTCAAGTCCTATATCGGATAAAAATCGTCGTATTTCCTGTTTCATGTTGTTTCAAGACAAGTCGACTTAATGATTTGGGGATAATTGTGACATGGCGGGTCCCTCAAGTGTCTTCGTCACCATGGTGATGTCAGTTTCAGCAGTGCCAAGCCCATCAAACAATGTAACTACCGTTATTTTATTTCTGCGTGGAAGCACGCGCGGGCCTTCCCAACACGTACAAATGCTTCTCCACATCACTCAATTTCGAGGAATTTGAAACATTTTTTCCCAGTTATATTTATATATATTTTCTGGTAACACTGATTTCAATGTACATATGTATAACGATTTTTTTTTATTTCCCGTTGACTGAATATTATTCTACGCTCTGTGAAGGGTTTTTGACTGAATGTCGAGACATTTCCTCGTATTAAACAGATTCAGTTCGCTACCATTTGTGAATTTTAATGACTACTAAATTGGGGATATGCAACAACTGCAGCCATCTGTGGCTTCAGAGTCTGAAATTCCCCGTATGTACTTACGCACATCATTCACGTGTGTAGTTTTAGTGTATTTGACTTCCATGGCGATGCGCCACTCGCCCCAGGGGAATAACGCTGCTTTGCATCGCAAATAGGAGCGTTCTCCAGCACGGATATTCGGCGGAGCGTTGTCGTGGATGCCATCATGAAATATACATGATGACCAAGCCGCGATTTAAGCACGAATTGTGGACAAAGATTTTTGTGTTTATTTCTCTATAATCACAATGTGCTTGGTGTTGGGATGTAGTGTAGCACATCTCCGCAGAATTAAAAATTGAAAACTCTTCCAAAAATTCGACATTCATTATTGAATGCATAAAAGACAGTGCGCGCGTGATGTCACAAAGTTGTCATGTTATCTTTTGTTTTTGTCGTGACGTGATATTATCGACGATGACTCGAAGCACTGTGCCATTAACCAGCACAGTTCAACTCATTATATACTCACAAAATGTTAACGTTTTTTTAAAAAAAAATTACATTCACTAAGAGTCGTTCATTCACCGTATATTGGCTTGTTTCTTTTGTTGTCTATGATATCTCAGTACACGTATCTTGCGGAGTTCCTGTCACTGCCTTCGCTGCAAAATTACACAACCCCTGAATCAGTTTTCAATTACTTATCGCCATCATTCTCGTCACGGTCATCTCTCGATTTATTTAAAAAAAATACACACAAATAAAAACGCACAGACCCGACATCCCTCTCATAGTCAGACACGCACCATTCTCTTAATTCCATCACCAAAAACCAACGCCGTTAAGATCCTTTTCATATCACAGAATGGGGGATTTCAAGTCTACTTCTGTTGCCATGGTGACCCGTCTTGATGAGCAATTTTAATCGACAAATGAATGACGAGGTTGGAGTAGAACAGTACTTGTCATGCAAACGTGCGTTGGATGAATCAAAATGTGGATGATGGGTTATCTTTCCCGAGCCCAATTTAAAAGTCAAATTCAAGGACGAAAATAACCACGTCGTACTCTCCACGTGCATTAGAAAATACGTGAAATCGACAATAGTCGTCAAAGAGTAAGTGCCTTTATTCTCGCCAAATAAAAAGATACTTGTTCTCATTCTGGCAAATTGTAAGCATTTTTGAAGGAGATCGTCCGAAATTAAAATAACACCGAGGAATATTTGTATATTAAGCGGGCCAGTATTTCAGATGCTAGTGATACATTGACTGGCTGCGACGGGTAAACTTTGATGAAGATGAATATCGATGTTATCGCTGGGGCGACGTGGCGCCCGGGGTTTTAAGATAAACGAATGAATGAATGAATGAATGAATGAATGAATGAATGAATGAATGAATGAATGAATGAATGAATGAAAGGATGGATGGAGGGAGGGATGGATGTATTAAATGAAAGAATGGATGGATGGATGGATGGATGGATGGATGGATGGATCGTTAAATGAATGTAAATCACGCCACGCGACTTTTTTGAAATATGAAACAATGATATTTTACACAGAGATTATACAAACATAATGACATTGGCACGCGATGTCATTCCAACACTAAAGAGCGACAGTAGGTTCCATACAACCAAAGTTTGCCCTGTGCGTGTAAGGTACAGACCACGTATGGATTTCCTATGTGTTTGTTTCTAACCCCCTGGGCCGCAGTACAGACCTATATATGACTTCTCTCAAGTACCGACCGACGGAGAGGATGATGATTACGTCCAAGAATTAGAATAGCAGTGATGTCATACTTAGTGAATTTAGAGAAACTAACACAAAAAATCTAACATTTATTTTAAACAATCACTAAAAGTTCCTAATTATAGCAAATTCAATGGAAGACAAATCCGCGCTGAGCCAACTTTTAGCGATAAACTCCGAACTTGAAGTGGGATTACATCGTTTGCCACTTAGCTTTATTTCTAATATTTTTTGTCAAAACTCAAGGAATAATCTGATTTAATAAAGCGCAAAACAAACGACAGTCACGTTCATCTGATTCATTAGGGCGAGTACTGAAACCAAGCCACCGACTCGAACGGTTTTGTTTTGTTTTCGTTATCATCGCTCAGAGAAGAATGCTTCGAAAGCCGCGTGACTTGCTCAGGTCATTCCGGGGTGAAATCCGAGACACGAAAGTGATGTAATACGTATTGACGTGATTTCGACTGCTATGAATCTTTAATATTCACCACGTCACTACCATTTACCTCATTTGGCAGCATGATTACAGTGATTTGCAAGTACGAATTTTTTGACCTCATTTTAACCAATTTCAAATCACTAGAAATATCGGTGTGTTTGCTGGATAAAAGCATGCGTCGTTGTTTTTTTCTTCTTCATTTAAGTGTCGGAATTTTCCTGTTTTTGTAGCACGCCATCGGCACTGCTATGAGCACGCGCCATGAAAACACAATATTTTTTTTAAAGACAGCCGTGATAATAGGACGATAAATACAAACATAAAATATATATCTTTAAAAACATATGAAAAAATCTTAAAATTGCCTATATACTATTCAAAGTCAACACTGTATACGGCGATTTACGGCGACACTGTATAAACTAGGTACAAGCTAGGCGTTCGATAAAAAAAAAACTTTCATTTATTTATGCTCCAGATGAAACCTGCGATAGTTTATCGTTTTTTTTTATCTTTTCGTTCGTCTAACTTCATCAGCTATCTCTCTGATACTGATACAAATAACCATATCTTCATCTTTCGTTTTTTTCCCCCCAGTTCCTTTGTCCTCCCCGTGTTGCCTTTGTTTCCTACAGGTAGTCTCCTGTTGCGGCAAACAAAGAGATGGCCAACAGCGTGACGTCATCGGCGCATGCGTGGGTCGCCAGATAAGTGGATCGAAGAAAGCCGATCGCGAGATGGGGATCTAAATTCCACAACAGATGTTCGACCAATTAATGAATTCGCGGCAAAATCTAATTGGATCGGTTGAGAGTTGTAGGGCATTCGGATTCACAAAACAAAATTGCAAGGTTAATTTTCTCTTCATTTTTTTTCTGTTTACGCCGATGTCGAATATATCCAAAATCAATATTTCGGAAAGCGAAACATGAATTATCATATTCCTGTTATAAAGGCGGTATTTTATCACAAACAAACGGAGCCCATTAACTCTGAAAGAAACATCGCTGTTTATTTCATTATTACACACGTTGATTTCTTCATCGGGGATGGGGAGAGAGAGGAACGGAATCGAGTATTATCTCAACTCCCGCCTGCAACAGCGTGCGTGGGTCGCGCGAGAGTGTGAAATGCACAACCGATTGTACGTTTCCAATGGTGGACAGGGATGTAGCGAACACTAACTGTATAATGGTAGCGTTTTCAGGCACGTTCGGTAACAGTATCCATGTGGTAATAGCAGGCAAAGCATATACAATTTAGCCAATTACATCTATCTTGGGAGCGGACTAGCCGTTAGAGTGCACATATAAGGCGATGTCTGCTTTATTTACCCGGCTTTTAGGTGTTACTGTAGTTAATGCACACGTTGTCCCAGAAGCGCAATTTGCAATGGGGTTTATGATATTGCAATATCTGATGCAGCCACGCGGAACCGACCAATACACTTAAAGGAGCTAGGCGCGGATTAGGTTTGAACAAGCTAACCGTCTTTTGATTAATGTTCGCACGTAAAAAACGAAACTTGGACCAACAATAAAAATCATACACTTATTAACTGAAATGTACTATTCTGGTATGAAATAAACACCGGGATGAATCAGTAGAAAATTTATTCAAATTCCAGGATGTATCTGGAGGCGTTATTCCACTGTCATTTATTCGCCTTTAACTAAATCAGTGCGGCAACAGCGGAAGCATATTTCCATCTGCAGTGCAAACTGAATTTGGACGCTTTCTTGCCAAAAGACATTTCTAGCGCGTTTCCATTATGATGTAATTAACCCTGTCAACCCGACGCACCTGGACCCAGCGAAAAAATAGTTAGCGAAATTATTAATATCTAATAGAAATAACCTAGACACCGCGAGGAAAAAAGATATACAAGTATTGTTTTGTGGATAAGACATGACAGCGCGTCGTTGATCCAAGAAACCGTATAAGAATAATTCAACGTGTTTGTGTATAAGCACACGCATGTGCGTATTGCTTACAGGCGACTGTATGTGTGTGTGTGTTTTTTATTCTCCAGTACACATATTAAATCAGCGTCTCAAAACGAATCGATGCAGAAAAGTTGTATGGATGCGTGCATCGTCGTCGTTAGCCATTAGTGTTTGCTGAGTAAAGAATTTATGATGAGGCTGGGATGTGTTCACAACGAGGGATTACTACCAACTACCAAGACTATATTTATAGGGGATTTCAACGTCGCATGATTTAATCCGAAATCAAAACGAAATCCGACTTGCGAATAGTGAGAGAGGGAGAGAAAAAAAATCGCCATTTAATGTAATTTCTTATGATGCATCTTTTTTATGGAATTACACCCACTTTTCAAATACTCGCATTTTCTGAACTGAATGTGATCAAAGGAAAATAAACCCAATTGAATGAACCACAATGGTGTTAAGTATATTGCACGGGATAATACAAACGTGTGCCTGATCTATACGACTCTTGTCCGTTACAATTACTTTTTGAACTAAAAAAAAATCAAAAGATTTCACCGATATTATGATGGAATGCCTTGTCGTGTACAATTTTTGACTAATGAGTTAGATTTTGCACGGAATGTCTAATCAAATTGCCTTTTTGCTTTAATTTGTATGGTTGTTACACTATCATCGTTACTAAAAATGTTACTCGTATTTTTCTGGGTTTCTTTTCATTGCGTAAGTGAGCAGTACAGAGTATGAAAGCATGCCCCCTGTTCAAAACATGATAAAAACCAAACCGCAATTATAACTCCACAATAGCATTTCATTTTTTTATTAAGGGTTTTTTGTTGTTATTTTAACACGGCTGGTAATTGCGACGAAGGGCCTATTAAGATTCGACACTAGGTGTCGCGTCGTGTCACGACAGACGCCCGAAAATAAGTTAATTTTCCAACATTCTGTATTTATTTATTGTTTATACAGACTCACTCAAGGCATGGCGTCTCCACTTAATATGACCTCGTTCATTTTTTCAGTAAAGCGAGTCACGTTCTGCCTTATCATCACATACTGCCAATATTAACCACGTTCGTATCGATTACGTAATGCGTGAATGTTTCGTCATGACAACAATTCTGAAATATCATCGGCCATAGTTAACAATATACACTTTATATACATCACAAAACTTGCCTCAAATTGTCAAAGTATAATGAACACATAAAAAAAGGCTCACGTTCAACAGTTTTTTTGCGAGGAGAAAAAACAAAAACGTGTTATTAACATACAGAGTGCATGAATTGGGCGTGGTTGGGTTGCCATGGTTACTACTGGGTTTAGGATAAATCAGTGTGAATTACGCATACAACGAAATGCGCTGCGACGTTGGTTTAAATTATGACTCTAAACGTTTTCGAGAAGAACATACAAAGAACAGTTTGCCCAAACAACAATAGACAGAGAAACGGTGATACTGTGATCAAAAACACAGCGTTATTCTATTTTAATCGTGATTCGTATTTAATTCTCACGGGAAATGAATGCAATTCTATTAGGCGCTGCGTAAATAGATCTATAACAATTTTAGATAAAATTACAATCGGAAAATATAGACGTGCTAAGAGCGGAGAGAGAAAACAAGGGAGCGGAAGTTGTAACATTTTATTATAAATCCCACTAACTATGATAGCGTTAGATTTCTTATATTGGATCTTAGCAAAGAGCTTTGTTCCAGCCTATTTCTTATTCATTGCTTTGCACAATACTGTATTTAAGAGAAAAAAAACACCTCTCAACAGAGCAGACTACGTTACTAACTAGATAACGAAGTTGAAGTAGAGTGAATCATGTCAAATCATGACGCCTATCGGCTTTTATCGTTCTAGTTTGGAATGTAAGTACGTTTGACAAACCCTACTTTATTGTCTGAATTATAATTGAATAACTCAAAGTCAGTCTGTTGCGCGGAATAAAAAGAGAGAAAATATGGACGACTGAAGTGGATGCCTTTTGGTCTTTGTGATGAGATACGCGTGCGTGGGAGGAAGAGGAAGGAGGAGAGGGGGTTATTTTGAATGCTTACGGCCATACTGAAATCAATCACGGTTATGTTCTACTTGCAGTTGAGGAGCAGATTAAATTGCACATGTTTATTTTTCGCCTGATCTTTCATCTATCACAACTGTTGGATAGTGTATCTCTGCTAGTAATCTCAATGGCAGTATTATGTTCTTCACTCGCGGCGAAATCATGCGTCCGTTCGCTAAATAACGGAATATACTGTATTTGAATATTTTGTATAATTAATGTTGCTGACGCTGATTGAATAATGTCGTAGTATATAATCTCTGACAGTGCTTATCGCCAAGCCTGGCGATAACACCACTTTGTGGTTACTTGTCACAGGTGTTCCATAATCTTGATTTCAAGTTGTGGAGTTTGTACAAAAATTAGCAGATTTACACTTTGACAATGTTTTGAAAAATTCCAAACATAATTAAGTAAAGGGTGGTAATTAATAACTGGAGTTCTACAAATTCGATTTTGCCAATTTTTATTCAAAATGGCCGCCATTTATAGGCTTTATGAAGCTACAAGGTTATACAGACCAGTAAATAAATATAATTTTCATGAAAACGAGTTCGGTGTCCCATTGTTTTCTTTGGCTCATTCTAAGTTATTGGTACTTTACACAAAGAACAAGAAACATAATTAGTCGATCAAATTGAAAATACTATGAAATTTCAAGGAATGCCCTTGGTACTCGTAACTGTTAAGTCATTTCGTTAACAATGTGATTACACATTTGTTTTCACAGATACAATTACATGATATATCTACGCAAATATCTTACAACCAAGATGGTATTTTACTCTCGGCATTGAACTTCACGTAAACTTATAGAGGTATATTTAACGCATTTAATATTGGATTATGATCGCAGTCAATGTTATTTTCATAAATATTTGCAATTCATTCTCCTCTATTTTTACTTCGAGTGATATTTATTTAGGAAACTCCTTTTGATTATTGCAAGTAGTCGTCCTACGTGTAGACGCAGACAACTCTAATATTAGTTGTCTGAGGTGTAGATTAGTGTATATATTTTTCATCCAATGAAGCGCGTGTGTAAACAACTTCCTAGCGTTTGTTGCCTATAGATTTTCTCATAGTCACTTCAATTGAACTTTTCGTAAAGATCCTTGCATTTTACTTGAGGTTATATCGACCCACTCATTGATTATAAGGAACGATCCCCCTGAAGTAAGCACGAATTATTTGAATACAACCACAGTCGTCGTGATTAACACTATAGTTGTGATCGGAAACAATTACGAACACCTGGAGAACTTAACACCGTCGCGCTGATTTGGTGGCTGGCTGGCTGCGAAGTCATGTATTGTATGCATAGTAGGTTTGGCGGAAATGCGTTTTTTGTTGAAAAAGTTAATGTCATTTAAAAACAAGTTCATTATATTATAATTGAAGTTGAACTGAAATTACAAGAATTGTAAAACCGCCATTGTCTTTTCTTCTTATCAGTTTTTATATCTTCATTTTGTTGAATAATTAATTTTTGTGTACTTGCGCGTCTGGTTTGAAGAGGACTTTTGCATTAAACTATGGCCCAATGTACTCGCTCAAGGATTACGGTAAAAAAGAAGGAATTCTTTGTTTCTTGCACAAACAACAAAAGCATGTTATGCAAATTACCCATCTATTAATCAAATACTCAATACATTAAACCATTAACACCTACGTAATCTCATTAAACTTTTATTAAGCAAAAAAAAAATAATAACAGACTACATAAATGTTTTTATTTAAAAAAAAGAAAAAAAGATGACACCTTTCATAGACTCCAAGTAGATGCAACGAGTAACGATTGAAAAATGAAATAAGAAACAGGGCTTCTCTGTAACATCTTAAAGAGCGGTGGTTGTGTAAACAAACAATGCAATTCACATGCATTGCCTACTTCGCTTTGAACAGGGTGCGACGACCACTGCCCTTTAAGTCAGAATAACAAATGCATGCAAGTTGACTATTGGATAAAAGTGCCTCATTCGTCACACACAGTACATTTAAATATTGTGTAAACGTTTTTTTTATACAATTTGGACACAACACATAACAATTGAATACACTGCAGTGTGGGAACTTTGACGCTAATCAAGCTATAGTCAATCATGTGATATTGGAAATCAATATCGATTATCACTCTTCGTTTAAAACGTCTTGTTTTGTTTTCAAACCGAAAATGACAATGGTCACATGGTTATTATATCTGGCAACTGACACAAATTCTCCCCGACCTTTACATAAGTGAACTTATAGAGGTATATTTAACGCATTGGACACCACACAAATGTTACCCTGTGAGTTCTAAGTTGAGAAACACACAGCCCTGTGGCACAGGTGTTAAATATTTAATAACTTTTCTAAAAAAAAATACGACGACAACAACAAAAAAACAATATATTGATGAATAATAGCAGATGGTGAAAACAATACAGTAAACCTGAGTCCTCGCCACCTCCTACCCTTGCTGATTGCAATTTCATTATCAGCACATAGGTTTATGACAAATATCCACAATAACTGAGCCTGTCAATAAAACATGGTGGTGCACCACTATGATAAACAAGATTCAATATGTATAGATTTACAACTAATAATACAGACCCAGCAAGGATTGATGAATAATCGGTTGTTTGCTGAGAAGTACACGATAACTGTGATTCAGTCATTAATCATAAAAAAAAAAGAAAGACAGGTGATGTCATATCAGTGTCGCTATAATATGGATTTGTCATGCATAACACTTATGTTTGCATGGAAATTCAATACAAAAGATTTCCTTTCACAATTAATCTAGTATTTTTATGAATTATTTTTTTTCAAGTTCAAGTAAAGGTTAACTTTCGGCAAGTAGAGATATTTAGCAACTGTTACAAACGTATCACGAATGACGCAGAAACGCGACAACCGCCAAGATGTGACAAGCAGACTGAGTAATGAAGAGCAAAATGAGAAATCGATTACGTCCAATAAAAAATGATTATAATTCAGCGCATGTGAGCAAAGGAAAGCATTCGTTCCAACAGATTGGTTGTACAACACATTACCCATAATGCTTTGTTTTAATGGACTAAAGTCTTGTAGCCGTAATAATGAGCGGCCTTCATAGGCAAATCGGTGGCGAAATTGACACAAAGTCAAAACCGATGACTGGCTAATATAACAGCAACTAGCTATTAAAAAGTCCACAAGCAACATAACCCACATGGCAATTCGAAGGAAGCGCTTCCCCTCGCTACCGACACTCTAATAGAGAGACAAGATGAAACGACATTAATCGCAGTGGGCTGGTCGTTATCTGCTATAAAAGTCACCTATAATTACTTAATGCGTCATTACCCCGATAGTATAAAAGAACAACTGTCATGATCAAAAGAACAAATTAGAATCTTCAAAAATGTCATTTTGAAATGAGCACAAAACTCACTTGAAATATACAAGAGCAGTGTAATTTTCTTGAGGGAATGTAAACAAAAATTGATTTTTTTTTAAATATATTTGATACAAAATGAGTCTCGGTCCCCAAAGGAGTGCGACTGGTACAATTAAATTACAAAGTAAGAATTAAATTAACCGTGACTTAAAGAGACCATACCATTAACAAATAACAAGGTCAAAGATCAATTTACGTTATAAAAAAACAAAAGAACATCTAAATAAGAAGAAACAAAGAAAGAGAGAACATAAAACAGAAATAAGATGTTTCTAAAATTACTAATTCCTATTTTTTTTTTTTTTCATTTTCAGAAAGTTTATTCTTATAAAACAGACAGCTGATCAGATTTACTGTCTCACTGATGTACTTGACTTTGACGTTGATGATGTCACCATTCATCGCTATGGCAATCTTCAGCCAACAAAAATGGACAGATGCATTAATTACTGAAGTTCAATTGTAGATGAAATTGAATCTGTAATGAAATAATACCAGGAAAGAAGATTATTCTTTAAATGTTATAATTATATTAGTGAATCGTCGTTGAAGGAAGGAGTCACTTCCTGTCATGACGAAGAATGTTTGGTAATCCTTTAACGCACAAGAACAGCATAATCTTATGATATCTGGCCCTAGCAACGTTACAAATTAGTGTCATAATCATTAAAACGGCTGCTGCAGATGGAATGAAACCACCCAACTTTCTGTGTACATTTTTTGTAGTAAGTTTGTTTGTTTTTTTCATTCTAATCACGTTTGCAACAGCTTTTCCTGGCACACCTAAGATACAAATAAATAGCTTTCCTTGTACATGAGAAGTCTTTTTTTTTTTTTTATTAAGTTTACAGATATTGATTCATTTATTATGCAAGCCAGTACCCAACCAACGATATGTAATTTACATAACGGTTACTTCAAACTTCGCACACTGTTGAACTTCTTGGGGGACCAGAAGTGTATCGCATGAAATAATTATCATCACACGGTAACAGAATAGTTGAATAACTATTGAGCAGTGTTATAAGAAAGTCCCTGTCCCTCCAACCCCTTACACTTGTAGTTTGAATCATAAAATTGTTGTTTGGTACAAGCGTGATAAATTTATAAATTACGTTGAAATGAACCAAGAATGTCAACATTGAGTCGTTGATTTCAAAAGTACATGATTCAGACATGTTGACTTTTCTCACCTATGTTTCACCTTTCTTTTTTCAAAAATTATGAATAAAAAATGACCAATTTTGTCCATTTTGTTCACAAATTATGAACAAACTTGAGAAAAATAAAATATATTTGCATTGACACTGAGTTAGCTGTTGGAGGGGTAAGGTGGGGGTCTGGTGTTGGAGGGGTAAGGTGGGGGTCTGGTGTTGGAGGGGTAAGGTGGGGGTCTGGTGTTGGAGGGGTGAGGTGGGGGTCTGGTGTTGGAGGGGTGAGGTGGGGGTCTGGTGTTGGAGGGGTGAGGTGGGGGTCTGGTGTTGGAGGGGTGAGGTGGGGGTCTGGCGTTGGAGGGGTGAGGTGGGGGTCTGGTGTTGGAGGGGTGAGGTGGGGGTCTGGTGTTGGAGGGGTGAGGTGGGGGTCTGGTGATGAAGCTAATTCAATAACAGCACAATATCAACCCACTAATCTTTTTCATCGCTTAATTCCATATTCAAAAATACGATATTTTAAAATTTTTGGATGGTTAATAATAATGAGAAATAAAATGGCATTTTTACATTAACAATAACTTTATCTGTATAATTCACATTGATACCAAAACAGAGATGAAAAAGATAGGTTTGGAAGCAACAGAAAGTTGATTTGCAGCGGAAATTGCCAAAGACATCTGTTCCACTGACTCAATCTCCGTTTCTCGTCTTTTCCATGGATACATTATCAGGGAACCAATCAGTAGTAGTACACTGGAATATTAATCAATACTGACAAAATCTCTCACATATAGATTTCTTTTAACGAAAAAAAAAATATTTTATTGTCTCGTAAGACCATTGTCAATGCAAACTTTATACAGTAGTGTAAATAAAAAAACAACAAAAAAAACTGCATTTGACAGATTATTTATTGCTCTATTTATTTGTGAAGTTGAAAGGAAAGTTCCTTTTGATGGCGATATCTCAATATTCCATAATTCTCAAAAAAAAAAAAAAAAAAAAAAAATTGGCTGTGGCAATACAAAACTCTGCTTGCCGACTGATTAAAAATTGGCAGTCAATCATTTGGGATATATTATTGAGTTGATACTATTAAAATAAACATTGATTATGTAATTTTCTGTTACAATCAATCCCAATGGTTGTAAAATTAATTTGGTTGAAGAACAACCCAATCAGAAACACTGTTATATCAGCTCTCTTTGTTTTACCATGTGTGAATTTCTAGTCACTCATAGTAGCATCAGTGTAAATGCGTACAATAACCTTTGATGAGAGACTCCAGTTTTATAATTAGTAGTTACAACTAGCATCAGCTCAGCTAAAAAAAAAAAACTTTCATTTTAGAGTGATCCTTGGTTTATATAGCAGTCACAGGAAATAATCACGATGAATCATAAAAAACAGTGAACCTTACACGAAATGAGAGGAAAAACAATCAATAAAAGTCAGTGAGAAGTACAGGAAGTCGGTGTGCGAGTAATCGGTGCGATGCCTAAAAAGGGATGCATTTCCTCGCACAGCGCAAGGATCAGAAGTTTTGAGTTGATTTCCTAACATGAGCATCGCATGTCAGATTTCATGCTCAATAGAACAATTTTGTGTTCATTTTGCAGAAATCAACAGCATCGGTATGATTCATATTGCCGATGCAAACGCTCCTATCTGTCATGTTGATGTTTCTGCCATGTGGACTTTTACACCGTGGAACCAGTGCTATCTATCCCTCTGGAATTGCACTTTTATCTGCTAGCTGAGTCCCAAAGGAGTTTGTACAAAGATGCTGTTATTTCCACTCGCCCCACCGGAATAGCATTGGGCAATTCATGGCATTTCGGCCCCTGTCAGAATGAGGTTCTGCCACCTGGGGGACTAAAATCCTTTTCAATATTTTATTTTTTTGAATATAGGACAACGATGCTCTGTGACATTGGCAAACACCCTCAAGGAGAAGGGGGAGGAAAGAAACGAGGGAATTAACAGTTTTGAGGCAAAAAACCTTGAAAATATACCTGGGAAGGAAAATCAATGTAAGCATCAGGGAAGTGAGGTGTGAAAATTACACACTGTTTCCTGGTGAATTGCTCAGACTTGTGTTGACCTATGAACCCAAGTCACATGATTTTGATGGAAGTATCACTTTAAATTTTACCATCAATAAAAAAAAAAATATATGGCTTTTTAGCAACGATACCAGCCATAGCGTAGCGTAGTCTAGTACCAGCATTGATTGTACAACGACAGGCCATTGTTTCAGATGCGCGTGTACTGCAAACAATTATGGAGAGTGAGCAGGGTGGATTATACAAGGATGAGATGGTCAGCACAAAGGGAGATGGAACAATGATACAGCATGTACTACAGAGATACATATGGCTGAAAAAGGATACAAGTTAGCACACATCATAGATAAATGTTTGTAATACACTCTGTACAGAAATACTCTCCAAAGCCACCCGCGCACACACACACACACATTTATAAGGATATTTCTAAACTATTCGATGATTTTTAATGAATAAAGCAGACATTGAAGTACTGAAATCAATCCTACCACAATGAGGGACAATTAATTGTAAAGTAACACTCTAGACAAAAAAATCTTTTCTTTGAGGTTAACAGTTGCCTGCGCATGTCTCTCAATTCGACAGTGACCTTTCAAAGTTGTAAACAAACAAGAATTTTTTTTATGGAAAATTTGGATCTAGGAAGACCTGGTAGACAATAGGAATTTACGTGGGACAAACTTATTACAGAAAAAAAATACATGAAAAAATATTGCACAAATATTGAAAATTGAAAGGGTTTATTATATATGGGTTATTATATGGGAGAGAAAGATGCAGTTTTTTTTTTTTTGTTTTTTTTACAAATTTGAATATTTGCCATTAAAAAAATACGTCCTGCACACTAAACAGCGCATTTCAGAAGTAGTTTTTATGCAATTATCGAAAGATCTTATTTTCAGAATTTTTTTTTTTACCAAAATTTTTTAGTACGAAAATAAAATTGTATGTATTAATATAAAAAAGAATTAATGTGAGGTACAAACGTGAATAAAGAAACAAACAACAAAATTTGAAGAAAGGAAAATCCTTTGATTAGCTTGATATTCTGAAGTGCTCTTGTGATACAAAACACCTTGTACTTCATGTAGTGTTTGTTGTGCCAATTTTGAATGAACACTTTTCAATACACTTGGGTTCCGATGACAAATGTGATTGTACACTGGTAAAGAAATGCCCTTTAAGGAGGGACCACAAGCATCACATAGTGCGATAAGAGAATAACTGCAAGAGGGTATTTCTCTGTGTGTGTGGATCCATGCTGTTTCCACCGCAGATGTTTGCTTTGTTTTCTGACAACACCCTACTTCTGTCCTATAACTTCGGAAAATTGATTTTACCACTTTTTTTTTTTTAGGCTATTCAACGTTATGCAAAAAGACTGGTATTGCGTTTTTACTTGATGTGTTGGCACGGCGACGAGGATGCGGCGAAAATTAAATGATACGATAGAGAGAAGAAGGGATTACAGAATTATGGTTAACAGTTCTAAAATAAAGTTTTATTGTTTCGGCGGGGAACTTTTATGCTTTTATTGTTTGCAACATGTAAGGTAAATCACTCACCGTGGAGCGGTTTTAATCTTACGGAACTGAAATACATATATCATTGCGGTGGAACAGACGTTGAGAATATATCGCAGAATGATGGGAGAGGGAGAAAAGTAGGGGGGGTAGAAGGCTTAATGAGAGAAGAAATAATGCAGGAATATATATTTTCTGTTTTTTAAACAAATCAGAAAATGAATAATTCAACATGGAGATTTCAGCCAATATTTAAAATCGAATAATTTATGGAAATTTGAGGAAAGTCCCTTGTGTAGATGTGGCAAGAAATCTATATTCAAAATATTCACATATTTATAACAGTATGAAAATACTCAACAATAAATAAATCATAACGGGAAAAAAATGAATTTAATTTTACGCACTCGCACAGACGCGCCGTTGAGAAATCGGGATGATTTATGACGCAAGTGAAGCATTCTTCAAAACATTTTCATTTTATTTCTATTTTCCCTACAGTGAGACGAAAAAATCTAATAATCTCCCTTTCTTGACTCGTAACATACCATCAGGCTTCCCTTCTCATGGGTGACTCATATTTTACAAGATTGTATTAATTTAAATACAACATAAATACAGTTCCTAAGTGCATAGTAACTGTGAGTAAGCCGGAGCATTTGCAAATAAATTTACGACGTATATCTGTACGTATAATTAGGACCCGCGTTAACCGTCACTCTGCATACTGGTTATTAAAACGCAACAGTCGCCGCTGAGCACGTGTTCGAATTTAGTGTAAACAAACAATGTATTTTACTGACATGATGCAGGGCCACGGCCGTGATGTTTTAATTGAGGGGCCGTCATTTGCGAGGATAAGTCTGTGCTCCCTTTGGTGATAAACAAACTGAGACGTATTTTTCAATACCTCTAAACCTTTTATACTGGGGACTCATTTCTGAAAATAAAACTAAAACTAGCATAACCGCTAGTTTCACTCTTTGGGGAGAAATCCCCCCCCCCCCACTCCAAATATGAAGCATAAAAAAACAGTTTCGATTTTATTAGGGAATATAGTTTGATTACAGAATTTAACGCATGAGGAACACCACCTAGTGATCATGCTTGATATGGGACACAGAACGCAACAGCTTTTAGCGTGAATTCCTACGGGACACGACAGTAATGGTATTGAGATTTGATAGGAGGATTTACCGGTCTAAACTAAAACTCCTAAATTACTGATATGAAAAAAATGACATCGATTCGTCATGATTGGGTCGTAATCAAATTGGCTTTACTCTCAGACGCACTATAATTAGACAGGATTAGAAGCAACAGCCACTTGGATTAGTCGAATCACACGTCACCCCTTACACCTCCCCCTGGATTTGCATGACTAATTTAATAAATGGAGACTACTTGCCAAAACTGTTGTCAATTTCGAATAGGAAATGAACAATTGTTTATTTTATTTTTCAGTTTTGCATCTCAATTGCATATATTAAGCAAGAGTTAATTGGGAGCCCTTTTCAATAAAAAAAACAATACACAAAATTAAGGGTATTCTATCACACCCCAATGTGACAATTATACACAAACTCCATCAAGTAAATTAATTTCATTTTTTTTTTTCAATAAAAAAAAAAAAAAAAAAAAAAAAAACTGTCAATAAATGGCTTACAATTTGAGTAATTGATTCCAATCGCAAATCTCACATCAGCGTGCATTTGGATGTCAACTGACTGTTGTTATCTCCAGTCAAACCAGCCAATCAGCTTAATGAAATTTTAACCCAATCATACAAACAAAACACTGCAAGCACATTATGGTGATGTACCCTACACTAATTAGGAAAGGCCGAGAGAAAAGGAAATCCTTCCACATTTACACTTGCACTTGGTCCAGTAATCAATGTCAATTTCCCGAAGGGGCTGAAAAATAAGTGGTGTAAAATTTAGTGTCTTCTCAATTTGTGTGCATCCTACGGGGATTTCCCCTTCTTCTCACAGTAAACTATTCTTTTATTAATTAATAATGAGAATCCAGTGAATAATCTTTGAATTGCATGCCAACAAAAAATTATAAATAAAAAAAAAAAAAATAAAAATTTCACACAATTGATTCTTTTATATCGACAATTTTCATTTGATTCAAGCCCTAACAATCTCTTCTCCCACCACTATAATTTACTAACTAAGTGGACTACTTGCGAAATTTACAAAATTGTTACAAAAAAATACAAACTGATTTTGATTGGCATAAAGAGAAAACATTTGCATAGGTCACAGTACAAATCAGTAGGGCGGTATATGCGAGAATAGACGCATAGAAAATCACTCTCGTATAGTACACATACAAAGCTTACAAAGCTAACAAATCTAACATTCTTAAAAATCATGATCCACTTACGCGATATCCTGAGGGTCAAAGGTTAAGCTAGATTTGGCATACTTTGACAGAAGGTGGAGTGAGTTAGACCTCAATGAAAAATTCAGTTTAGCGCTAGTTTGATTTAGAGATTTTGATTTAACCCTCATCCCCTCTCCCCTAAATAAACATCCTCAACTGTTCCTCTCGCTACAATAACGCAGCACATTCCTAGACAGTACGTCATGCACAAGAACGGCTCGTATCATCAAAGTTGAACATGTTTATTTCATAAATATAATCAAACGAGAACAGTTGATCAAAGTGGTCCATTGGCCTGCAGATCGCTTCTATGTCAGGAAGCGCGATAGAAAAGGATAAGCTGAAAGAGGAGTACACTTATTATTTTAGTCAGCTGAAAGAGACAACAGCTGTCAATCACTGGCTCGGGGCACTCACTGTACGATAGATGGATAATTTCGCAAGGAAACAATTATACCGCATTAGTCATTATAAGACACATGGGATATTGAAAATATTAAATTTGTTTCTGCTGAAATCGGGTGAAAAATAATCTATGAAATGTACGTTAGGTAGCTGATGAAAAGCTAAAAGCCAAAACGTAGGAAAGACACTGTTGCCGGTAAACGGTAAATAATCAGAGTGGTTAGTAAGTAGGAAAATAAATTTGAAAAAAGAAAAGATACTCTATAGCACAATAACACCTGCACTCAAAACCGAACTAGGTAATTTGTTTTTCTGAGATTCTGAAACGTAAGCAAACTTTGAACTCAATTTATGCTTTCTACAACTAAACACGTGAAGCTTTTTTTTTTTCTTGACGACTTAAGTGTGAATTACACGCTAATTTTCTAACGATGGACGGCTTCCCCTCCTCGGCAAGAGCAGGTGCAACTAGAGTTGACATAATGAGTCACGAGAGTAGCGAGCAACATGTCCACAGTAATTCCTGGATGAATCAAATGTTTCCATTTAGTGCGCTTTCAGGGACTGCCAACAATGGCAGCAATCTACGCCACGATATGACATGCCGGAATGTACGTTTACATTGCAGATAATGCGCGCTATTGTTACAATGTTCCCTATTCCCAAGGAATGAGTTAAGTGAGGATACGGACATGCCCCCAGTGTGGAGTTTAAGCATGATTAAGGAAATGAATGCGTAGCAGAAAAAAAAACCCATCAAATATTTTACTATCACGTGGCTCTCCATTCAATAGTAGGTTAATACGAGAAGATTATACTTTGGAAAACCAACTTTATTGTTATTGTCTAAAAATATATATTAATATATAGAAATCTTAAAAAAAAATATGAGTCAATTTTATGAATCAATTCAATACTCAAGAAAACGAGTCTGAAAACAAGTAAGGCACTGACGCATTTTTTTTTTTCATCAGCAATATATTATGTCATTAATGACGCTAAAACCTAATAACCAAACCAGAAGTAATTTCCATGTTCCTTTTGAAAACCCACAAACCAGACAATACTGACTTCAAAATGACTTTCAAAGTACCATCATTCTTCAGATCTTTACTTCCATACAAAAAAAAAAAAATAAACACTGCTTATATTTTGTCACTTAATTGGCTGGATACAATCCTTATTGAGTAACAAAATCATTGGGAGAAAAACACACACAGAGCAAATCAGATGCCATTCAATCAACCGTTCATACACACGCACACACACACACACAAGCAACACAACAGCACATTAGACCATGGAAACTAGACCACATGTGGCCAACAGTTAAAATTAATAAACTCCCTTTAATAGATTAATAAAATCAGACACACTAATGGACATTGATTTTATTTTACAGCATTCCCTTTACATTAAGACAATAGGCCATTAATTATTTTTCCTCATCCACTTCTTAATAATTAAAATACAGGGCCACGCTCTTAAACTGATCAATATCACGCAAAATTTGTGCATAATAGTCGACTATTTACAAGTTTAAACTATAGACAGGTGGTCACACACTAATTCTAATAAAATTTTGACACTGGCATTTATACTTTCATGTGAGGTTGAATTATAGTGCGCAATTCTGGCAGTGTTGGGATATGACATACTCTATTGACATAATTGTAAAGGCGATTTGCTCAGCTTTCGAATCTATTATCTAACGTGGAAACCCCTAATAGATTAAATTCAGTTCATTAACATTTCAGATAGTTTCAAAGAACCATGTCAATTTCAATTACATTGATTGACAGTGCTGATCATTTTTCTGATATTGGTTGTTTGAGGGCGCTGCTTATCAAGCCTGACGCATCAGGTGCTCAACTGTTCCAAGCATAGATTTTTTTTTCTATGACTGGTAGATGAATACACTGCCCTCTGGAGGCATGATTAGGTAAGGGAATAACAGTACAGACACATAACATGCAATGCTATTTACAGATAAACATTTCCGAATGATAGCAATATTTTTTGTTAAAAAATTAAAACTATAGAGAATATTGACAACATTATTCTGTTTATTGAGAAAGTGTTCCGTTTATTGAGAAACAAGTCATTGTCAGCGACATGTCCCAGTTCAGTTTTCAGTGACTGTCAATATAAAAGACAAATAATTATTTACACTTGTGTGACAAAGTGGAGGCAGCTTTTTTAGGTCCATAACATTCATAATGCATTTCTAACATGAAAATGACGATCGCCATTTTGAATCAGATTCTGAAACAAATGCATGTGCAAATGTGTCAGTACAGCCATATTAGTAAAATGGCTCCAAAAACAGTATTTGTTGAAAACAAAATGGCCACCAGTCAGCCATTTTCAATCTGATCTAAAAAAAACAAGCAGCCTCTCGGCTGAGATTGCTCCGCTGCTAGCAATGCATATTTCAATTAAAGAACAGAAGATATCATTAGAAAATGAACAATATGCATAGCATCAATGCAATGGGACTTGCTGTTTTCAACAAGAATTCAAAATTATAATTTTTAACCATAAATGATTGTGGTTTTTAACAAGAAGAAAATATCACTTTTTACCAAAAAATGACAAAAATATTCATCAAAATTAGAGAATTGAAGATATCATCATGAAATGAACAAATTTGAGAGTGGTCCATATGTAGTATCTATATATGTAATATCAAAGCAATTGGACCTGTCGTTTTTAACAAGAAGTCGAAAATATCACTTTTTACCAAAAATGACAAAAATATTTACCAAAATTAGAGAATTAAAGATATCATAACGAAATAAACAAATCTGAGAGAGGTCCACATGTAGTACCTATATATGTAAAATCAAAGCAATCAAACTTGTGTTTTTTTACAAGAGGTCGAAAATATCACTTTTTACCAAAAATGACAAAAATATTCACCAAAATTAGAGAATTGAAGAGATAATCATGAAATGAACAAATCTAAGAGAGGTCCACCCAAGGAACATGTACACCAAGTATCAAAGCATTCAGGCTTGTAGTTTTCAAGAAGAAGTCGAAAAAGTGAAAAGTTGACAAGAATATGATAAGCACCGCTCGACAGCGGAGCTAAAAAACTGATGTGCATCAAGAACCCATTATGTTCAATGGACATACCAAGTTTGAATGAAGTATATGTCAATACATGACTGAGATCTGGTTCCGGAACGGCAAAAATGCTTGAATTATAAGCACTAAAATGGCCATCAATAGGTCATCTTGAATTGGATCATGAAACACATGCATATGTATGATATGATGTGTGTGTGAAGTTTGAATAAAATCAACCTACGCATGTCTGAGATACAGGTGTGGACGGATGAGCACACAGAGGTGAAATTATAAATATCCGTTTTCAGACTACGTTTGAACAGGGACAAAAAAGGTGTTCAGTTTATTACTGGTATTTTATAAAGCAACTTAACGACAATGCTGATATTGTATTTGACTCAGTGGTTTCTTAAATTACCGTATTTTAGTTGCAAATGTACTGAACACCACATTTCATACGCATGAATTCTTCAATACTGGACCAGTTATGGATAAAAATCAGGCTCCTCTCCATAGTCGACCATCG
Source organism: Saccoglossus kowalevskii (assembly GCF_978046115.1). Classification (NCBI taxonomy): domain Eukaryota; kingdom Metazoa; phylum Hemichordata; class Enteropneusta; family Harrimaniidae; genus Saccoglossus; species Saccoglossus kowalevskii. The sequence goes on along the minus strand of NC_140646.1, from coordinate 22,538,652 downwards.
TTAACTGGTCCGTCACTGTCACTGGAAAGCATCTGCTAAGATCCAGTGCAGTACTGGACCAGCTCTGGACCAGAATTAACACAATAGCGCCATAACCCACAATGCAAAAGTTAAGTTATAGATGGATTTAATAATGTCACAGCTGTTTAGTAAAAGTTATTGAAGGGAAAATTAATAACACTTATTCTTGAAATAACAGTTCAGTACTAGACCATATTTTGGATTGCTACTGGAGACGGATTTTATCGATCAAGTACTAAGCATAATCATTCTGGTCCAGTACTGGATGCTCTCCATCATGAACCAGTAATGATCACCAGCACACCGACCCTGGATACAGTGGTTATGACCTCCCCATTGCGCCTGTGGCACACTCATCTAGGGTACTGTGGTTTTGCCCTGTATCTGTATTAGCAGCCACAGATTCTATTTAAATAGTACAACGCAACAGAAGGAATGCGCTTCTATTAGAGCATCTACACATATGAGAAATGATGCATTGTTGGTTCTCAATTGTTCAAAAAGAATAAGTATGACTTCTATTAGTGATGTGGCTCCTAATACAGATTTTACAGTGTATGGTACACTCACCCAGAGTACTGTGGCTTTGGTCTCCCCATTGAGATTGAGTCTGTGGGGCATTCGCCCAGGGTGTGGGAAGGCTGGGGGTGTTTACTACTGACCAATATGTTACATTTCAATGTTTGTGAATAAAAATGTTAAAAGAAGTTTTTGCACATCAGTTTTGTTTTTGTTTTTAATAATTTCCACTGTAATTTTATTGACATGACAACTCTATAGAATTTAGTTTTTGTACTTTCATTTATGGAAGAGATGACTCTGTGAAAATATCAACTACTAAACAAGATTCTGAATATGAACCAATATTCACCACTTGAGGGCATACTAACAACAGTATTAAGAGTTTTGTTATAGCGCCCTCATCATCATATATGTAATATGATGATGAGGACGCTATAACAAAACTCATAGCGATGCAAAATAAAACTGATGTTGAAATGAGGGGGGGGGGGACTCGTCACTTGGTCAAGTTCTTACAATTTATGAAGTCACGGAAAATGTAAATATATTTATTCCCAAACAAATTTGAATTTTGACCTACCTGCTGAGTAACTGAGGTAAACTTGATATGATTGGTCCATATCCTGGTGCATTGTCGTACAATTCAAACAAAGGGGCCGCTACTAATTTATAATTCCTCGGTACTGCAAACAATGCTAATCAAAATAAATAAAAACAAGGATGAATCAGTTAATTTAATACTAGCAATAAAGAGTAAATGCAGTTCAGGGATTTTTTTTAAACAAGAGAACAAGGGCGCAGCGCGCTCATGCCATGGCCATGCGCCCCATTACCCTCGAGAGCAGATTCTCTGGCTACCATAAAATTCTGTACTTCCTGTGGCCACAGTCTTCAACTGTGACCTGTCTGATAGTAATTTTGGCCCCAAGGAAGCCATAGAATGCTCCATTCTAACTTAGAATTATCAAAAACTCTACACCCTGGTAGGGAGAACTCTATCTCCCCCACTAGGTGGCGCCGCTGAATTGCAGTGCACCCTCTTGCAGTTTCTTTTTCTAGAAAACCCCTTGCAGTTCATATGTAATTGAAGATAGTGGATCAATTGATGTTACTTATGATATGAAATCTTGATGACAGCTACGAAAACACATTTAAAATCAGCTTATCACTCAACTAATATGAAAATTACAATAATTTATATAAAATCCACAAACATCAACATTTCTACCAAACGTTCAGCAAATCCATACATACGGGGTTTAAAACTAACAAGGTTTCTTGGAAGCCTTGGAAGTTCTGAGAGTTGTTTGTATCATTGCTAGGTTGGGCAGTCGGATCAGGTACGGTAGGCACATATTGCTCAGTATACAGAACACCAAACTTTGAGAAAAAAAATGGTGAATGTAAAAATTCATCGCCATGATTTTGTAAATTCCTAGTAGTGCAGGAGGAATAGCATGTTTATAATACGGTAGTCCTAGGACAGGAGTTGTTAGTCTGTGTGTCTTCCGCTACTGCTAACTTTGAACTTCCGATTCTTTTGTAAAATTTGCAATTCAGAAAAAAATATAGAATATTTTACTGGGGGAATCACATTTACTTGGGTCTTGAAAACAGTGAGTTCACAGTGAATATTATTAACACTATAAATTCCTACCTTTTTCCCCAAGCTGTACTAAATAAAGTCTTTTATGTTCTTTTGGTTTAGTTATGTGTGCTGGAACATACGGGTACTAACAAAGAAAAGATAATGATAATTATGATAAATATAGTAGTACATATTGTAATCACTGTCTATGCCACAGTCTATGGCATGGATTACTACAAGCAAGTCGGGAAAGTGACAAGAGTTAATCTCCCGAATTACATAATGTCTAGGCAAACTGAATTGCATGCATTTCTAGAGCTCCTGAACACACAGGTACAGATATGACTGGTGTTACATTCATGCTGCAAAAACTGTGGAATACTTTATTTTCGCTGGAATTAATTTCGCTTAAAAAGGCTTTTTGGGCGTTTTGTGTGGAATTTATTTTCACTGATTTTTGATGAGTTTATTGTGAAATATAGGAAAAAACGATATTCACTGGATTTTATTTTCACGGAAACATCCCTTCAGCGAAAATAGCGAAAATAAATTACAAGCGAAAATAAAGTATTCTACAGTATCTCTGACACAGGCTTAGTTTACATATTTAAGGTAACAACGAGGATAAATAGACAAAGGTATTGTCAACTGTAAATCTATTAATAGATAAGCCACATTAAAATGTGACCGTAAATTGGGTAGAAGCAGCCGCCACCCTATGTTGCATAACTTGCTGCTATCTACGTATATATATATTACCGTACTTATCTGGGTAAGAGCCCATGCCTGGGCAAACGCCCACCCCCCACTTTTGACACAATAAAGGAGTTGAGGTCATATCCGGGGCACACGCCCAGGGGGTCTTTTTCTACACAAAAAAAAACTATTTTCTATTCGTTGACTGTGGTTGTATTAACAGTTGACTTTCTTGAAGACTGTTGTGATACTTATAAAAAATGTTAATTGCGTAAAACAAGGGGTGAACGCAAAATAGCTGTGACAGCTTTCTGCCTTCAGGGCAGCGCGTTCTGAATCATAACAGTCAGCAAGTCTATAAAAATATATATTAAAGCAGAAACGATAGTTCTCTTTTAAAATATGTCGTGGCCCTAAAAATGGCCGGTCGTTTGGTTTGTGCTTCCTTAGTAACATTCTTCTGTCGATAAAAAAAACCTTCCTATTTCAAGTCCACCGCGATATCCATATAGTGAGACATTCCAACCGCCGGAACTTGCTGAATGATAACTTTCACCGTGATTAATAAGCGTTGAGTCTGATAAAAAAGCAATGTCACGATTTGACCTTTATGATGAAATACGAGTAGTGATGTTATTATTAGCCAATCAGTAAAGCAGATGCATAAAGGTCAAAGATGATTGCTAGACTGTAAACAAAAGCATCGTGTGCCATCGCAGCAGAGCGACCCCATTTTTCTTGTCTCTTTATTATGATTAGACATGAATGAAAAGTGCCAAGCTGACAGACTGCGAAATCCGTGGATTAAAAGTGCTAGGTCCAAATTGTGTGGGACGATATCGACGAACTTCAGGAATAAGTTGTAGGGATTTTGTTCGACGGCTACAGTGACGCCGACTTGGACATTTGAGGGTTTTGAGTTTGACGAAGATGGCAATGAACGTACAAATAAAGATCTGAAAAGTTTTTTTCAAACAGCTATGAATTTTTATAATTTTTACTGTGTAAATTTGTAAATTATTATTGATCTTGTATGACGGTTGATTCGTAATTTGTCGAGACCGGAAATCATTTTACGCAGTTTAACCCCTGACATTTTAATTAATTTTGAGTTCACGCGTGTTTGTCGGCGGGAAAATCCTAATTCAAATAATTCCTCACTGTCGATTTTTATTATTTCTGGTTTTTTGTCACATTATAAGCAATACATTATTTTTGTTCTACTTCTAGTTTTGCATATTGTTCATTTATTTCCGTTGCATGTTTTCATTTGCCGTTCTATTCCCTGCCACAGTTTGATCGAACTGCGTGTTGCCAATTTTCGTGAATTTTGTTTTTTTGCCGGGGATCTTCTGGCAAACGCCCACCCCTTCTCTTTGGCAATTTTCCATGTTCAAGACCCTGGGCTTATACCCGGATAAATACGGTAATATTAAATAATGTCTACATTGTGTAACCGTTCATTTCAAAATAAATAAACTAAATGCATTTTTTATTGTAGTTCAATTGTACTGTATGATGTGTAGAGGGACACCTGGACAAAAATTGTAAAGTAGTTTATGGCCAAGAATAGTGAAACATATCAATCTTTCCTGTTGCCATTTTGTAAGTTAGTTATTTGATACTGACCAGATCTAGTACTAGGTAACGTGTGTTTACACTCATTAAAGATCATTATTTCATTTAATTGCAGAGCTTTTTTTTTTATTTATCGCATGTAAATACTGTTTACCGTAATTCATTTTTGGAGGACGTAAAACTATTTTGTGATGTTCATTTTAGAACTGAATGACTATGTTCCCACTCTGACATCAAAATTAGATTATACACAACGTTATTGGCATTCTATTTTGTATTTGGACCAACTTAAAGAAAAACATAATGGACGATTGCATTTGTTTCAGACTGGAAATAAGAAGAGGTGTTGCATTTTTTAACAACTTGCGAATAAACACTGCAATGTCTTTGACAACAATAATGCTGATGGTGCGTTTTTATGAACCAATTGATAACAGAAGCGATATGTATGCTGAACACTACTAAAACGGCAGCTTTCGGTGTATGAAAAGAAAGATGGCAACTAGATTTGAGTATGCAAATCACACTACCATACATATGGTCAGATGCATCCTCACATTCATAAAGAAGAAGAAAAAGGACAAGCTTTCTCATTGGTTACAACCCTTGATCAAAATTGTTGAAAAAATCATGGGTGTATTTCGTGAAAGGCGACAATAATTGAAGTTGCCGTTGAAAGCGTTACATATGATTATTCCAATGGATGATTATTTTTCTCATCCATGTACATTACCCAAGCATTTAAATATTTCACTAAGCACATCAATGTCATTTTACATATATTGATGATCTTGTCAGCTTTGTTTTCGTACTAAAAACGGTATTGTTTTTCTAGCCAGCACATTGTTGGATTTATTCTATGCATGTACCAAGGGAAGTATGAACATTTCTAATTTACTGTTGTGAACAAATTAATGTTGTTAACCTGTGGTGGTTCAAAATTTGGTCTGTACCAATTACCGATTACATCCTCCGTCATCCAGTCTTGTTGGATTCCATCTTGTCTCCCTAAAATCTAGAAACAAACAAAATCTTTTTTAGTCGAAAAAAAAAAGGAAGACAAAAACTTTTGAATAATCTTTTGAATATGAAGAGAATCTCTCACTGAGATCACAGACGATATCAGACAAACCTCTGTTAAGAGTCTTTTAAGACCATCTACTTCATCCTCACCAGGAGCTAGTTCTCCGCCTGGCCTGGAAAGAAAAAGAGAAAGAAATGCAAATTATGAACACTTCATTTCAGCATATTTTACAGATTAATAGACACTAATAATATGATACTAATTCGTCATACATTGATGACAGATGAGATTGACGACAGATAATCACATGTCTCCAATTATTGCAGTTTGCTCCTGAACATTTCGGTCTAAGGCCTAAGCGAGAGTACAGATGAAGAGTTACAGCTACCCCACACGTGTTCGATACATAGCAACAAATATGATTCACTCACGCACACATTAGTCTCCATCAAAACAAACAAGTAATAAACAAATCAAGTTTCATTTTGATGAAGCAACATTCAATGTTTGTTTCCCTTAACACAGAAGTCTCATTATTCTTTCAGCAATCATTGTTTAATATTAACGCTGTGTATATTTTTCAGAAACAGGTCACAGTATCAAGTGAGATTTTTCAGAAAACGCACTCAGCTCCTTCATCAAGCACGAAATGCAACATAACCCCCCCCCCTAAAATCAGCTGATCACAGACAGTTACCATGACAGATTGGATCTGAACTCGCTACCCATACAAACACATCAAGATATGGAAAAGGATCCCATTTTTAGCAACCTTTCAAACAATTGTAAATCAAAGAAAGCTTAGAAAGAACTCCCGTGTGCTGAGGGAATAGGGATCATGATGTAATATTCGGGAATATTTGAAAATGATAGACAAATTATGAATAATCTATTAAATAAGGAGCCACCAGTAGTCATCTACACACATAGACATCGTATACCTACAATAAGCCTACTTAAAAATATGCATAAAAAGTTTACACAAAATTGAAACATTAAAAAGAAAACTGAAATAATTCATAAAACATTAGGGAAAATGAAATGCAACGAAAATAGTAAACAAATAAATGCCCAAAATAAAATATTTTAGAAATTTAGTTAACACGGAAAACGTAAAGTAGCAAGAACAACTATATAAATTTCTGACAAACAATCACAATCTAAATATCTAAAATTCAAACCACTATCTTATTATCAATATGTGTGTCAATAAATATTATATTTATTAATTTTCAGTTACGTATATTAATAAGGAAGGCATCACCAATCTTTTAGATTGGTTTGTAAATCCCGAAAATCGACATGGTAAAATTACAACCATCGTACAGCTCAGTACCATAACAAATACTAATAATTTACGGCAGACGTACTTCTCGGTACGTAAAATTTAAAGTAATCCCCAACGCGTCTCATTTGTTACTGCGTATAAATTTACACTATCTGGGGCACGTCGCACGCGATGAGTACCAACCAAAAATACACACAGGACATTTTAAGTGGCTCGAAACAAAACCTATTCGCTAATTTTCGTTTCGAAAACATCTACGACGGCTTAAAACCCTGCAGCCCGCCCCGCATGTTTTTTTTTACCAGGCAGGAGACGCCGGTCAGCGTGGCGTTGCCCCAGTGGTTTCCACTGTGCATCCAGTAGTTAATGCCGACATCACGGTCTATACATTCCACATGAAGCATGGTATTCAGCTTAACCATATTTTCTAGCAATAAATATGCCTTCCGATTTGAGGGATATCGTGCCGTGTAATATTCAATCACAGTCACTCTACTAGTAGAGTGACTGTGATTCAATGAAAAAAATAGTGAAACACGAGGCTCACGCTGGGGGCCCACATAAGGTGTTGCAATAGTGTAAATATAACAAAGCCAGACACCGATTGTTTCCTTTGCTAGGTAAAATCAATGTACAGAATAATCGGATGAAACAACTAAAGTAAACTAAAATATATTAGAGCCAATGAATTCGTAATTTCCGGCGAAAAGAGCCGGGAAAAAATACCCCTCATAACAAATCACCGTGTTGAGGGGGTGGTGAACAAATGAGACACAGATTGTCAAATTGTTTTGGTAATCATCGCATGTCGATTCATGTCATTTGTACAGGGTACTCTGACACAAAAATAAGGTAAACCAGCTTACTTAGTACTAATGATTTTGTGATTCCCCACACGAAGAACGTTCTCAGAAATAATCCGACATGCTGATCAGCCCACCAACAATCGGCACCAAAATTGATAACTCCTGTCACAGTAAATTCGATATGTTTTACGAGTTTTTTCTCTCCAAATCCCAACATGTATTTACACATGTAGGCGAATTTTATCAGCTCTGTGTAAATAGATATTTTTACTGGGAATGTGCCCCATTTTACGTACGAGAAGCCCTTACACAACGCAGTAGTCATCAACACACATAGACATCCTATACCTACTAATCGACTTGATAGCTTCGTAATTTGGGGGAAGGTGGGGGTGAAAGTGCACCATGCAAGTTTCCAAATGTGTAAAGGAAAATAAAGGAAAGAAGTACAATACAATGTTGGTAAGCGATACAAAAGAAATATCTCCTTACGGCAGCGACTTGATACAACTACATAGATGCTGGAGGTCACCATATTTGTTCTCGCGTTCAATAATACGGTGATAAATCAGGATTTACAAGTACAATGAATTTACACAACATTTTATCGAACCTACCAACCATTTTCATATCTTCAACACTGCCATGGTTTTGGCGATGATGAATCTCACATTCATTATTTTCTTGACTGGGCTCACACAGGGTTCAATGTTCTGTGGCTTGAATGTAATTGTACACCACACGTGAATGTAAACTAGCTTGCACAGTAATTCGTTTCACAGTCATTGAGGTTATACATTTGTTCAATTACTTATTTATTTACTTATACAATAATAAAAAATCATACATGTAATTTTTTAGATCTTTTCATAATGTAAACTGATACATTTCATCTCCCGAGCGCTTGCTTCGATTTTGTACAACACACTGGAAATAACAAAATGGCCGACACCATCATAAATTGCTGGTCATAAAAAATAGAATACGCATGCGCATCATTATGCAAATTAGTCCACTCATCGATTCCTATTAGTTGTATTCATGCAATTGGGCATGAAAAACTTTTTAAAAAAATAATAAAAAAATACATAAAAATGCTAAATTTTAATTAAAATGTAAAATACAACAATGAATTGCAGCAGCCAATCATTAGTAACATTCTTACCAAGTTACATAAAAATCGTTTTAATGCTTCTTGAGATATAACTGAAATAGCTTAAAATTCACACATTATTATGCAGACGAGCTCATTAATATGCCCATGTCAACCCAAAACTAATCAAATCTGCGCATTGCCCCAGACAAGCTATATACCAAGTTTCATTGAAATCCGAATATTGGTTCTTGAGATATCGATGGAACAGACACACACACACACACACACACAGACACAGAGAGACACACAGACAGACACACTAACTGCAAAGACTCCCTTTTTGTGCTTCGCACACGGGAGTCAAAAATGTTCTCAGGTAAAATCAGGTGATCAAAGTATTGTGATTTCAGCGTTTTATTTTTCATGGTAAATTTGATTAGGATGTGTGACCTTCATAGCCGTGTTCTCACTGGCAAACTTAATTTGGATCGAGATAAAGGTAATCTTCGATGCTTGTGTAGGGATTAATAACACTGTGTTTATATCAAGAAGGGAATCTAGTTGGCATATGACGAAATTACGTCCTCATTTGTCAAAGCACTGAAGTAACATTTTCTCCTAACAATGGTCTCATTCCCTAACAGGAAGTACAGTAGAACAAAAATTTTCATGAACATGGAATCATCTTTAAAGTTGACAAATGCCAATACTAAAAATTCGATTGACTTTTTATGAAAATCAATGTGAAATCACCTATAGGACGACGTCAAAAGATTATAATGTCAGATAAAAAACTTATTTGCTTTAGTTTGGGGGTGGGGGTTTTTGACCTCAAAAAGTTTCAATCCTACAAAAACGATTTTATTTTTTAATGAAGTCAAAAAAATCTTGGAGTATTTGTAGTTCGTTTTTTTTTTCTATCCAATCATGGACAAAAATAACAGAAAATGAAAAAAATAAAAATTCAAGACGAAAAAATGGTTTGGTCCGAGTGTTAAATATGTGCATCAAATGAGGTCAATTTCAGGGCATGGACCTAGTTTACGCCCATCCGACAACCAACTGCTATGCCATACTACTGTCTGATTATCAATTTGTATTTAATGGTGAATGTAGTCTGATGCCATGATCAGTATTTATCAATTAAAGGGGAACTAAATAGAGCCCAATTTGGTGTTTGTATTTAATTATAAATTTGAAAAAAAAATTTAAAAAAATGATTATCTTCAGAGTTATGATGATTTAAATATGAGAAACCATAAACCTGCGAAGGACTTCCGTTTGCGCCATCTTGTCGTAAAAAAACGCCCTCATGAGGTATAAACAGGAAAGGTAACAAAGCATGATGACGAAATGGTATCTGATTAAATATAAACAACTTAGGGAGCCATAGTTGGCTCGACTAGTTCGTAGGTGGAAACATTTTCGTCCATGTATTCACAGGGCTGCACTGGCAAATCATGGGACAATTGTCACACGTGTTCATGCCTCCGGGCTTATAATCGTGAAGTACGGTATACTGTGAAGATTCAGGTCAGTCCAGTGTGAGTGATGAGAGTATATCATTGACGATGCCCCTTGCTCGAATGATAGTTTTATTTCAAATTACACGGAAGTCTGTGAACAATCTGCTTGGTGTACCTGTGACAATTGTCCCATGATTTGCCAGTGCAGCCCCGTGAATACATGGACGAAAATGTTTCCACCTACGAACTAGTCCAGCCAACTATGGCTCCCTAAGTTGTTTATATTTAATCAGATACTATTTCGTCATCATGCTTTGTTACCTTACCTGTTGACCTGACGTTTTTTATGGCAAGATGGCGCAAACAGAAGTCCTTTGCAGGTTTATGGTTTCTCATATTTAAATCATCATAACTGTGAAGATAATCATTTTTTTAATTTATTTTTTTTCAACATGGAACTTTTGATGTTGTCCCTAATTATTATGACAAAATTTGAGCAGAATTCAGCTAAGCTATGTACACATATCCAGATATGACCGTAAAATTGAAAACATTTTTATGTACCACTACCTTTCAATTATCGAACATTTGCTTGCTATCAGGTTCGGTACCACTAAATGTGTTTTGACATGCAAAAGTCTTTCCAAGCTCAGTAGCAAATTTCTTTTTACAAACCCAATGTAATTTTGTAGCACTATGGTCATTTTAAAATTGACTCATGTTGTACATTTTGGTACTAAAAAAAGTATGAATATGTAACCCTAGCAACAAAATCATTTCCTTCCTTGTAACATTGGAATGAATTAGTAAGGTGTTTTTTGTTTGTTTTGTTTTTTATATTGCTTGAGTAAGACAATGAAATTAAGACGAATACTGAAATGAGAGGTATTTTCACTCTAGATTATGCTTAACTTGTTGCCATTGGTGACGACCCATAAACTGACACTAATTTGGTATTTTTACCTAGACAATTTTCCACAGGTGCATGTTTTTATGACTGATAGACAGAACTAAAAAAAGACATTTTTTTTTTCCTGGCCTAGGTTATTGTATGAAGATTTGATCTGCCATTTTCAGATAAATACAATTGAGATACGAAAAAAAAACAGTGGGTTAGTGGGCAACTGAACGCATGCTACATTTGATCTAATACTGAGCTATGACATTTACATAAGCGCATGGACCTGATAACAGACATAATACAGATTTGATATGACATTTACATAACAGCAGAACACCTTGATCAGTTATCTGAGGTAAAATAAGCTAGAGAAGTTACTGCACATGATGATGACATAGTCCCTGTTGTTTCTTGTATAGTGGTACTATAGAATATGGGGAAAACACATGTGGCACACTTTGAAAAGTGATCCAGATATCCAAAGTGAAATAACCTAGACAAGTCACTGTACATGATGTTCCTAGTGAAGTGGTATAGCGGTATAATGCACTACCATAGTGTCCACCAGCCATGGCAAACAGACACCTTAACCAAAGTTCCCCCAAAGTCACATTCATTAGCAAATGAATCTTGGCCAGTGGATCTGCTCTGATCCAAGTCTGTGGCACACTCACCCAGGATAGGGGTAAACCCTTTTATTGGTGTTTAATCAAGGTAGGATATACCCATATACTTACAATTTGAAAAAAGTAGTTCCAAGTTGCAGTAATAAGACATGAGGAAGTCCATGCTCATGCACAATGAGAACGCCTTCAACAGTACGGCGAGTGCCCATCTTATCAAACTCTTCTCTCATTCGTTGAAACCGTGCGGCCACTGATGCATCTTTCTCATAAAGAGGATCCTTCGTACCAAATGTGTAGTTTGTAAGAGGATACCTACAAGAATTAAAATGATAAACTCTTATTGTTAAATCATGTTCTCAACGCAGCGAGTCCTTGTTAGTTATCAAATTTAAGATATACAATAATATAGTTTGAATACAGTGTTCTCACCAGGCTGCGCCCTTGCGCCATTTGTGAAATATTTCAAAATTTGGCGCAAAATTTCAATTAAATCGGGCCACATTTGGCGCAGAAAAAAAAATGCGTTCAAACGGCTTTCCCATTTTGAGTATGGTGGCGCTATCAACGTAGTAATTTATTCCCTAGAGGGGGTCCCACAATTGAGCAATGTCTTGCAATATACGCAACTCATTTCAAGCCTCATGGAATGGGCGCCATGAGCAAGCCAAACGCCACAGACTTTATTGAATTTTGGAATTTGCCGAAACCCTGATTCGGTACATGATGCTCAAAGTATCAGCGATGGACTGAAAACCCCAGCGACAGAATCAGTACCTTTAGAAAATGTTCCAGCAGACACGCAAAATGCCGATGGTATTGAGTCTGGTAGCATAGCGGTGACTGTGGGGAGTGTCACTAATAATGAAGCCAAGGAACATCGACGATTTCAGCGAAGTTGATTAACAACTCCAGTGTTCTCCACAAGGGGTTTTAGGTGGGCGGCCCGCCCATCAAGTTTTACGGCCGCCTAGTAACACTCAACACGCGTCCACCAACGTACATCCAGCTGAAATTATTTGTAAAAAGCTTGCATTGTTCTTCCCAAGCCTAAACAAAAGAGTAGTTGCCCAACCCTTTATTTTGCTATTGTTTCATGAGTCCAAACATAAACAATGACCACTGGAAGTCTGCAAGCAGTTATCAAGTGTATTCATGGCAATGTGTCAATCGCCTGAATTCATCGTTGCCCGACATTGTTGCCACTTATTGCTCACGATACGCAACTACAGTGGTTTCAATTTACAGCTGTATTTTTAATAATCGTCTTCCAATCACGAAAGAAAGAATTAAATACGAACAAAATGTATATGCACAGAAAATAAACAAATATATTAGCATATTGCATGTAAACTCGAACAAAAATTAAAATTCTAGCTGTATTTACAACGTTCGCTCGATTTTAATCGTGAAAACAGCATGGAGAAGGCAAACTGGTGACCTTTTGGCCTACCCCATTCAACGACCGTCAGCCATTCACCAGTGTTGGCGCTGTAACGATTTAGTATCTAAGTTGCATAGGGGAGCAGCGCATTCTGGGTGTTCGTGTACTGAATTCGGAAAGCGGTAATAAACATCAAACATGGCTGCCAGATTAGTTTACCACGTACTTTTTTTCATTTATCCATTTTTTATGTCTAATCTTTCGAGAACATAGCAGATTCTTTTATTTTGCCGATTGCTAGCATTTTTTTTGAATCCCAAAACAACGTGTGAAAACGCAACGTATCGTGACCGTACATGCGTAAATGCATCTTACCGTCCGTCGGCACGGGTGAGTACTGATGCCACAAATAAAAAATGTTATGAGTTTTATTTTGACAAATCGTCCGTTTTGGCGTCGGGAACAAATCACCTCGTATATTTTCTACATTATAACTCGTACTTGCTCTTGGTTACTCGAATTGCATTTCTTGAACGCAGAATAATTTGCGAACGTATAAATCACCGATTTCAAACTTTTTGCATTTCGTAAATATTAATAGTGACCAAACTGTTTGTATTTCAAAAAATTGTAACATGTTTCAATTAAATTAAAAAGAGAATAGTAAATAACTTAGTGTGTATTGCATTTCATGACATAAATGCTAGAAAGATGTATGTAAATGACATGCAAATTAATATGCAAATTTATGCTAATAAGGCCACCCACCAGCTATTTTGGATTGTGGAGAACACTGAACTCATCCACGGCTGAAATACTCGGATGATGAAAATTTGATGTACTGTAGTTGGTGTGTATTCTCAAAAAATAATACTGCTATGACACGGGGAAGTAATAATTTAAAAACTAATAGTAATGGAATAAACATATGTTAAACTAATGTGTGTGATGACTTTATGATTATTTATAAATGTTAACTCAATAAGGGCTGCAATTTTACCTTGATCCAATTTTATTTACCAATTAATGGTTACATCATGGAAATTTTCATCCTTTGAGAGGTAGGTGGACATTTCCCTAAACACATTTACCCCCGGCCCTATTTTATAATTTATGGCTCTGCTTTTTTCAAACGATGGGCCTTTATGGCCCCACAAAAACAGAATCTGGTGAGAACACTGTGAATATAACATGTCAGAGATACAAGTCCAGAAGCTAATGCTTGATTATTATGATTTTTTTTAACATTAAAATGATTGACATTCAATCATCTTGTATCTGATCATTAAACGAGTACTTGTCCATATTGGGAGATATTGCTCTGACTGAAACAGCATTAATTCAAACAAAATGGCCACCAGTTGGCCATTTCGAATCAGAACTTGAAACAAATGCATAGTAAATAAGAAGTATCAGATGAAGTGCAATGTCGCTGTAAAATGTGATTGCAATCAGCCAAGAATATCATAAAAATGGCGAAAGAACAGAATGTATTGTGAAATTGAATGGAAGAAATGAATGATTTTGATGATTTTTTAAAAATTAAAAAACACACAAAAAAAAAACAGCCTTACACATTGCTGCAACATACCGCATTTGATTTGCCGAGCGTGGAAGAAGAGAACAATAGTTGAGGGTCACCGTTTTCGTCAGTTACCAATTAAAGTGCCTGTGCAATGCCCACCCTCACGTTTCCATTTTAGATCTGTGTCCCACTGAAAAGGGTAGTTATTGATTTTTTTGCTGAAAATGATTACTCGTATCCAAGTAAATTTGGGATATTTCTCGTGTTGTAGCCACGCCCACCTATCGTGAAACGGTCGACTGTTTCCGGATTTCCGACTCTCGCCGAAAGTGCGCCACCAAATGACAAAATGTGAGAGGAAGTCATCCCCCTGAGCCGTAATAACACTGGTCGTTCAGTATACTTTTAAACGATATACATTTTTCGGTCGGTGTTTTTTCTTTTTTTTTGTCTATTTTTTTTTTTTTTGAGAGAGAGAGTTTTTAGATGTTGTGTTGTGGGCAGTTGCAGTGAAACATATAGCCATAGTGTATGTATTCACACGTTTCTAATCGATCCGAAGGTGCGACATCACTTAACCTTAGATTCATTCAACTGTCCCCGTCCATAAAAAACAAAAAAACGACTAGGTTTAAAGAGAAACGCCGACAACGTGAACCTGGCGCAACACTTTTGAAAGAAATAGATTCCGGACCAGCCCATGATCACCGAGGCGGATTTCAGAAGAGAGAGAGACGTCCGGCAAGTGTTTCAAATCAGTTGAATTTTTTGCGATCCTGATAATCGTTTTATAGAGACCATTTAGCCCCTGTTAAGTAAAAGATAGCAATAATTTTGACAGTGACACGAAAACGAAGCGTCGGACAAACAGGAAATTACACAGCCCTTACACACTGCTAACTGTTTTCATTTTCGAAGGCTAAAAGTTTCTGAATTGTTTGGTGATTGGTGTTGAATGTCGAATTCACACCTCTGTTCTTTTTTACCTCCATGCTTGCAGCTTGATCTGCGTAATAATTTATGAAATAAGAATCCGGGCTTGGTCAATGTGTTTCCACCAAATAAAGTTTTAATACGATGTTATAATTATGACAATCACGCCATGGATCAAGCTAACTCGAATCCACTCAATTTTTCTGTATGTGTGTCGATCTCGATTATTTTTGTTATCCAATTAAACGCCGCTTTTAACGCACTTGCCCGCGACGCGTTCATCTATTTCAACAAAATGTCGATTTATTTCCACGCGGCTGTCATTTATTTAGTAACTGTGATTTGTCGTTTTTTTTAATTATTTTATAGTGATCACTATAGTCTAATGTTTAGAATGTCAAAATATGTTCTCTTTTATTTTGATTTTGAAAGTTTTACTCAGACGATCGATGAAATAAAACAGTGTGGTGACATGCCTAGTAACCTGCTAAATAACGAGATAATTCCGACGTCAAATTCTATTTTGTCCAGCAACAGTGTACAAACGTGCGCCGGTGTCGGTGACGATCCCGGTGACCAGCTACACCAGAACGGACATATTTCGCATCTAACTCAACCCCATGCAACAAAAATTGATACTATGTGTTCATTATGGTCCATTCTTCCTCGACGAACAAGTACATAAGTGACAATATAGTCAAAGACGAGAAAACTGCACAAGAAATTTGCCTTATTTACACGTATCGGCAATGCAAGCTGCCATGCGACTTCCCCTTCTGACGTCTGTATGCAAATGAGAAGCTAATGAGGAGCCTCGTTTTAAAATACACAAACATAAAGTTGCGGTAGACTGAATTTAAAATACATTTTTTCACTTAAAAAATAATAATTCATGCTTAGAAACATAAAAATTAATAATATTTATGTATCAATTGATAATTTTAGGCGTGAAAATAGAAGCCATTTCACAGGCACTTTAAGGTAGAGATGCAGTTTACCTGACAGGTATTTTAATTAGTTAATTAGGAAACCAAGATGACCTCCCTTGTCCACAAAACTATATACTTTCGGAAAACTTATTGTATGAATTTTAAATTTTTTTTAGTATTTTTTTTTATGGACACTGTAGTTTGAAATATGCACAAAAATGTGCTTTTTT
The DNA here is from genome assembly GCF_978046115.1 of Saccoglossus kowalevskii. Classification (NCBI taxonomy): domain Eukaryota; kingdom Metazoa; phylum Hemichordata; class Enteropneusta; family Harrimaniidae; genus Saccoglossus; species Saccoglossus kowalevskii. The sequence goes on along the minus strand of NC_140646.1, from coordinate 22,522,042 downwards.
GGTCAAAAGTGATTTAAAAAAAAATAGCTCCTAAACCATGCTTCTGTTTCCTGTCAAAATTGGTTTGTGGGTACATCTGTTTACTATGAAGAAAGCGCCGTCTTGAAAACTGTCTACCAGTTGTCAATTTTGCAGGGGAGCAGCTCAAATTTCACTACTTCAAGTTTATGCATAAATTAACACTCAGGGTAGTTGTCTGTACGATTGTTGTAACACTGTTCAACCAAAAACAATGCCCCGACGGCGTTTTGAAGATAAACACATTGTCAATCATCTGTGAAAATTTCAAAACAAAAGGTCAAAGCGTCTAGGAGTTTTGTTTTTTTTAAAGTTCTGGGATGTGCACTAAAAAGAAGCGGAGATAATTGCTAATTTGCATAACAATTCACTCAGTAAGAAGTTTGCTAATGCTCATAATTAAAATGGCTGTAACAGTTTCAAATTTAAATGTATTATCGTTTTGTTAAAAGTTAAATATAGTGCATAATATGGAGATCCCATCATTTCTTTTTTTCAACATATTTCTTTTTTATTATTTATTTACAGCCTTGCTAAATCTTGCTAAAAATTCAAAAGAGAGAATGTTTGCACCTGTTATCTATATTTTAAAATCGTTTTTTTGAGTATGTTCCAGTAATCACAATTCAACAAAATTTTAACAGTCTATAGCGAAGACTGTTTGGATAATAAAAAGCCCAAAAAAAAATTTCACTCCCAAGTGCCCACAAACATGCATCTCTACCTTAATTGGTGCCATTTATGTACAAGTGAATCAATAAATTCATAATGTTACCAAACCTTTTTTTTTAGAGAAAGTAAATTTTTTTTTCTGAGATTGTGTCAGTGCTTTGTCAAAATGGCTTAGTTAGAGGGCACACTGATAGGGACTGTGTCTCACAAAATAATGGGAGGGCAGAGTGCTTTAATTCAATTATAATGCCCCAAAATGTTGAAAATATTTTAATTATGTTGCAGCACTATCCAGTTAACGTCTGATAACTGGCAGCATGTGGTACTGTTGACCAATGGGAACACACTGTTGCAATACAAAGTATAAGTTATCTGTGATTTTTTTAAACAAGGAAACAGGAGCACAGCACTCATGCCATGGCCATGCGCCCCCTTACCCTGGAGAGTAGATCCTCTGGCAACCATAAAATTCTGATTGACCAGGGATCACATGTGACCACAGTCTTCAACTTTAACCTGTCTGATAGTAATTTTGGCCCCACGGAAGATATAGAATGCTCTATTTTAAATTAGAATTATCAAAAACTCCACACCCTGGTAGGGAGAACCCTATCTCCCCTACTTGGTGGCGCCGTTAAATTGCAGTGCTCCCTCTTGCAGTTTTTTTTTTTTCTAGAAAACCCACGAGTTATAATATTTGGGGGTACCTTGACCTGGATTGCAAATGACCGGTACATGACAAAGCTAAGCTCAGGTTCTTGTTGTTGTGTTGGGCAAAATATTCATAACACACGAAGTCTCGGGGTCAGTGTATAGCAACGCCTGTGTTCGAATACTTTATACCCGTTAATAATGAACACACAAACAAAAACGTTATTTGGAAGGTGGATTTTCAACGGGATTTTCAAGCGCGAGCAAAACAAAAGCATACACCACGCCGATCGCGCGGTGACACATGTCGCGAGTACCAAAGAGACGCTACCCGTTTTACTCAATCAGCAGAGTAAGATCGACGTATATTTCGCGTTCTACGTAATACTCACAGGCTTATCGCCCTTTCAGCATTCATTGTGCTCCCCGCAGTTGCGTATCTTTGGTTATAGGTGACCCCTTTTGGCCAGCCAGCGCCGCCCTGTGGTCTTCCGGTAGTCGCCATTTTGTCTTGTTAAGATGACTCCATAGGTTACCTTCTAGTGACACTTCTGATATTCATTTTGATTTCTGGGTAATTGCGTCCTAATTTCATTTATAAAATTAAATCAATGTGTTTAATTAATTAATTAATTGATTAATTAATTAATAGATTCAATATGAGCTTAGAGTAAATCAGGTTATATTATGGGAGTCTGAATTGTAAGTAAAAATTGTTAACAAAGGCTGCCATAGTAACGTTCGACTGGCCTTCCGACTCCCCATGACCATCGGTGTCATTGACGCTGCAGTTCGGCGTCTTCTACATTGACGCTGCAGTTCGGCGTCTTCTACACCGATCTGACGCATATCGCGCTAGGTGTGCCGGGAGTTTGTTCGAAATTTCGAACGTTTCGAAGTCGATTGCCACGTATTTTACAGATATATTAAATCGTTTCAGAGACCTGTTTACTAAATAATGATAAATGAAACTTAGAAAACTTGTAAGAACAAACTGGGCCCAAATTGCGCAAATTGCAATAAGTTTACGCTGCTAGAGTCTGGTTCGGATGGAATTCTACGCGTGATTTTATTGCGCTCAAGGACGTTCTATTTTCGAGCTAGTTGAAACCGGAAAAATACGCAACTACTTTTGAACTTCAAACACAAATTTGTTTATCGTTATTATGTGTTAGTTTCTGTTGTTTCAAAAGATTGAATTATGTATGACAATAATATTTCACTCTATAAACAATATTTCACTAAAATATGTGATTCAAAGGCAACCCAAATTGTAAAAAGCAATATCAAGTTCCGCGTTATAAACACTGTTGTAAAGAGGCGGCGGAGCGGAATTTTAGTCAAAATCGGCTAGTAAGGTAGTAATATGACGATATGACACAGATTTGTGCTGGGACAGCGCTTCCGGTGACGACACAACGAGGTTTGTGCTGGGACAGCGCTTCCGGTGACGACACAACGCATTGGTGTCTTTTGGGTCTTGATCTCACACCCGCTAACGAGGTCAATGCGTTATTTACCCTTTGCTGAAATCACGGTTAGTAACTGTGCTGAAATTGAGAAGGTTACACATCCAGTTCTGGAATCACATAAGATACAAATGCAAAAATGGACGAGGACTTGTCAGTGTTTATTTGTGTTTAATTGACACTGTATGTTGAATTACACTATACTTTCATGATTTTGAAAGATGGACCATTAGAAAATCAAAATTAACATTTTGGGAAAAAACAAATTTGCAAAAACATTTGCTGGGAAAAATAGGTGAAGAAAAAAAAATTGTGTTTTAGAAAAAAAGAACTGTAAATTGAATGCCAAGAATAATCCCTTTTGAAAACTTTCCATGTTGGTTCCATTATTAAATGTAATACACATAATCAGTTATTGTACTATATTTTACATAACCAATGAGTATCATATCATCATATCATATCATTGAAATCTACCGTGGTTCTGATGATTAATTAATGCATTGCCAGGCACGTTCACAATTTTGAAGCATGTGAATACCCTCAAATAATAGGTAAACAAATGAACTGCCCTATAAACATAGACTGCATTTTTAAAAGTGGTCCACAGACCAAAGACTACTTTGGAATTTAATATTAATGTGTTTGGGTTCTTCATTAGATAGGTTGTCAAGAGCAAAAAGTAATTTTATCAGTCTATTTTGTTTACCTGACAACAAAAATGTTGAATCATGAAAACAAATTTCTAGTGTGCGACTGTATGGATAAAAAAATATTATTTTATTTTTCAGCTAAAATAAAAGCATATTATCTTGTAAAAGTCAATGAAATTTGATCATTTGTTTCAATGGTAGTCAATTATATTAAAGGGGTACAGAGGATTGTATATTTTTATTAAATAACATCTATAAATATCTGACTGAATGAGGAATTTTAAAATGTAACAGAGAATTTCCCTCTTCGCAGGTGACGACCCGCCCGCTTTAAGTACAACATGTTTCGATTTGAAACCGTGTTTTGACATTACTGGACCGCTGACGCTGATTTATCACGATAATTTGCTGGATAAAGCATGCACGGGAGTCCCAAGCGACCACAGGGAACCCAGGAACTATAATCAACTGTAATACACAGTCTCTGTGAGCAGGGGGGGGGGGGGTATCGGCTGGTATCTAGTGTAAGAAATAGACAAGGGATGAAGGCTCCAGCCAGCTCACATTTTTTAAACTCGAAAAAACAGACGAAAAAAATAAAAAATAAAATCTAAAAAAAATACTAGGTTGAAGAATATTAGTTGCTCCTTCGAATTTCGGCAAAGCCTTACCTACATTTTACCGAACCAGTTGAGCAAGGCTAACCGAGTCGTGACCTCGATGTGGTTCGTAACCAGTCTTGTGATTGGTTGTTGACAAATGCTGAACAGGCCACGCCTCCAACTGTGCCGTCGGGCAAACCGTTAGGAATTCCTAAATGGAGTCAATTTCTGTAGTTTTCTTGATTTATTCTGTAGATATCGGTGACGCTCATAGGGAGTGCGTACAGTTGATCATAGTTCCTGGGCTCCCTGTGAAGCGACGATAACAACATACAAGAGAACTGGTAATGGTTGTAGAACCATAACTGCCTCAGCTCAAAGATTGTTATGTAATACAAGGGAATGTGAAGGGAAATGTATTGTAATGTTACCTCTGTGTAATTTACAATATATCTGCATTAACCTTCACTGTGAAGGAAAATATGGGAGTTGACTTAAATGACTGGTAAAAGCAAGGCTGGTCAAATTCTGCGAAATAGTAGTTAGAATTTCCAGATACGCAATCGACACATTGTGAGATAGCAAACTATGGATGATAAACAGCAAGTGATATTTCCAGAGATGTAGTTGGAATTGAAGCAAAGGAGTAACCTATTAATCCATGAAACATACTCACACATATCCGTACATATCATCCTGTCTTATTGTGTGTGGGCAAAGCTGTCATGCACACAATCAGAAAAATATGTTATTACTGTAAATAATTATGAACAATAATACTGAAAATAAAAACTATAAACAGTTAATAAGGAAAATATGTGATTTGCTATGCAGTTTCCAGAAAATTATTACAAGTCCCAGAAGTGCATACGAGTCGTCAAAACGTACAGTTTGGTGACAGAACCCAAATGAGAAGTCTGGAGTCACGGCGAATACTTCTAGCGAGTCACCCTTCAAAATAAACTTGATACCCTGGCGAAGCATGTCTATTGTTTCACAACGAATGTCCCAGGGGATTTTCGTCTTCTCAATTTCTCAAGATAAACGTCCCAGGGTTGTTTTGTGTACTAGAAGGACATGTTTATTGACAGCATTTCTTGTATTAATTTCCATTGCACACAAAAAAGAAGAAGTAAATACTGATACTGAAGCACAGAATTTGCATGAATTTTTCTCCCGGCCATTCACGCAAACTGCAAACGAAGTCTTTTACCTAATCCATAGTTGTTGACACTTTGCAACCGCCTTGATGGATGTATTGTGACGTATTTTGACCCGGATTCTGACCTTGCGTTCTGGCTACATGTACTGCCCTTTCATACCAGTTCAATTTCCTTTCATTATTACATCCAAATGTCATGATATTTAATATTTAAAACAAACCTTTATTTCACAGTCACTTTTGTTTTCACTTTTCTAAAATTATTTTACTGATCAAAGGACTTTTCACTCCCATCATGCAATCTCCCATAGTACTTCCGCAGACACAGCGGCGATCGCCAACATATCTACAAATAACCTCGCTCTCAGGAGCTGAGGAATAAAAACGCAAAGGCTCATGGGTAGACGCTTGTTTTTTTAAACAATGACACGCTATGGCCATCTGACGCATGCGCAGGTGACTACTCCCCCGCTTTAATGAAGCATAACGTGTTTCGATTTGAAACCGTGTTTTGACATTACTAGACCGCTGACGCAATTAATTATAGTTATATAAAATAGACGAGGTCTGGTGTTACATCTCTTCACCAAGAAAAGATTTTCAAAGTTAAATAGTATAACATTAAATTATGCATGAGAATTGTCAAAAACAAATTCAACATGGGTCATAAGATCGTCGTTTTTTTTTACCTGATTACTAGTATTTATTCGGTTGGCTATAATAATTGCTACATTTGATCAAAATTCATATCACGCTTTGAATGTCGTCATTATCAATTCGTTTTTTAATAAATTTTCATATAATGCGAGCGTTTTCAACGTACACCCTCGTGGTGTTGAACTCACTGACACGGTCAGGCATGTTGACCTCTTATACATTGTATGTATGTAAGCCGAAATTGGCGTCGGATTGGGATTCGGTTTCGAGTTTATTTATTTATTTATTAACACACAACATCCCCCGGAGGGGATAAAAAGGGTTACAAATCAAATATTAGTAAAAGAAAAATAACTATATAAAAAGTAAGGGAACAAAAAAGCATTAAAAAAAGAAAGATAAATTTGTATACGAGGAATGTGTTACTGACTTAGTTTATTTAGATGCTGCTGTCTTGTATTAAAACAGTTTTTTAAATATTGTGCTAAAGGAATTGACATTTTCTCGTTACTTAGTAATGATATGAATTTATTTTCATTACTAAATTTGTCAAAATTTGGTATACATTTATTAGCTACAATGTAAAGTGTTGATCTTATTTCGTTGTAATGAGGACAATTTATGACAAAATGTTGTTCATCTTCAACATGGTCATTGTCGCACATATTGCAGACTCTGTCTTTAAAATCCAAACCTATATGCCGGCCTGTTTCAATTTTCAGACAGTGGTTGCCAAGTCTAAATTTTGTTAAGGATTTGCGAAGTTCATTGTTTTTCATAATTGTTAAGTAGTTTTCTTGTTCAATCTTGTTATCAAGTAACACTAGAGCTACATTTTCAGGAGACTTGGATGAGTACTTTGATGTATGTTTGTGTTTCCGTTTATCGTCACTTGGCTAATTAATAAAAACAAGAAATTTTGACAGCGGGACCATCCACCATACAAGTGTCACCCCAAGAATCATTTAAAAATTTGATAAGCGGCAAATCCGCTTATTTGTTGGCCTGGCCGAAAGTTATCTTACTTCGTTGCCATAGGTACATAATCCTGTTGAGTCTATACGTTTTGGTAGCGGCAGGTTGACTTGTGCGTGTAAACCGCACCGTTACTTGAAAAGACCATCGGGAAGGGGTACTCATATTAAACCTGATAAATTATGAATGTGTGGAAAAGTGAGTGGAATCCATTTTGAGTCACGTGGTCTTAAAATGAATACACCGTCAGCATCCAGTATTGACTTGGGTTTAAATTCGCCATCCGTCATTACTTGTAACAGTATTAACAACCACCAAAAACAATTGTTCGAGCTTCAAAAATTGATATTTCAACAAAGAAAAGGTGTTACACTTAACCAACGACACCAGCCTGTTATGGGATATACGTTTTCCCGCAAAATATTGTGAAAGGGGACATTGAAGTATCAGTGAGTACATTTCCTGCATAGTCAAATGGAGAGGGTGCTTATTAAAAAAATGCGTTAAATAATGAAAACATTGAATAATTTAAGTGTAAGAGCTAGTCTAAGAATTGAATCACTCAGAGGGCGTCACGCTCGACTACTATTGGTAGTATCAGTCCAGTGCGCTATGGATGGCATTTTAATTGGCAACTGATTGAATAATTCCCCCATAAGACAACAAAGACGCTATACATCGGGTCAAGTGCAAGGTGACTCTGTTGAAGTACACTTGACGTTGAGGGTTGCTTTTAATATCACAATAGTGTCCCTGTGGGTAAGTAGTCTTGACAAGAAAGTACGACAGACCGATTTAAAGTTGACGTGCCGTATTTAGTAGTGCACAGACGGCGACACCTGCTCCTGTCAAAACTGTGATCTGCATGGGAAACGTCACGATTTTAGTTGACAGAAGCCGCGGAACGAAATGTTGGGGGGCGAGACATGGTCTCCTCACTAGGGGGTCCGAGGGCATGCCCCCTTAAAATTTGTTTTAATCTAGACTCTCTTTAACGCTATTTCCTGCATTTTGAGGGGCACATTTTGCTGGTGACAAAAGGTTTCAGTTCGATTTCAGGGGCGACCACATGCAAATACTTACACCAGTGGTCCTCGTGGCTACTAGTGGTCTTTAACAATTTAAATGAATATTTGAGCAGCATTTTTTGTCATTCTTGTTTATATTTTGTTATCCGGGATTTGTTATCCTGGATAAACTTGAAGATTTATTAGTTGTGCATTAACCTGAATGATATTTCGGGGTATGTGTCTTGTTCATAAATTTGTCTCAGGCTGACTGCGGTGAGTTTTAGTAACCGTTTTCTCGCAAAGCTGTGCTAGTGATTCTAATATGGCTGCTAAAGTCGTCCGGACTCTGCGATCTGAACTGGTGACGTAAGGCGTGCACTCATTAGCATAAACTGAACTTCTCATAACCACTGACATAGCTGTACCAGCTGGCAATTTTCTGATGTGGTCGAAACTCGGGACATTAAGCAAATTTGAACGGTGTTAGATACAACTTGTTACACTCTACTGTGGGTATCCTCGGGGCGGAGCTACGTCACGGACGTTCTACGTTGCTAAGACGCGCACCACTGTACCACGTATTCCTATGGGCTTTGTGCGCGCTGCTGTGGAACGCCGGTGGAGCCGGTGAAAACTCGAGAAAACAACACAAACTCAACTTTGAAGTAATTCTGAACAACCAAATTCATATATGTTACACACGTAGGGCTAATCTTGTTACACTGTTCAGGGGACTCTCAACAACCATCGCAAAGTACCGTTTTCTGCGAGTTTTTGGTCTTTGTTTTCACCGCGAGGGTTGCCAGGCGGTAGAAAATGCCCGGATGTCCGCCCCGAGAATAAGCACAGTCCCTCCACACTTGAGGGACTGTGGTATAAGGATCATATACTAGTACAGTAGAAATTGTAAATTGTTCACCCGTCGCTGAGGGCGCTTTAAGTGGGGCCCAGTGGGGTTACAAGTTCTTTTGCGGTCAGGATCTATGCAAAAACCCAAATATTGAATTCACCCAGAAAGCGTCTAAAATGTAACATCAGACTAAAATATATATATAATAAATATGTACAGGATAGAAACCTAGCGGGAGCCGACATGTTATTTTTCCGACTGATCTCTATGCTAGTCAGAGAAGACCACCAGATGTATTTATTTTGTATCTAATGTTTTGGCAAATACAGAAGTGACATTTACCAAATGCTCTTCAACCACAACATGCACATTGTAATTCAGAAATTTATTGAAATATACAGGAGATCTGGCGAAAAAAAAATTATAAATAAAATAAAATTTTAATTTAAAATTAATAAATAAAATTTAAGTCATTGCCAGAAACATTAAAAACAATAGATACATGGAACGCAAATACAAAATAAAATACTGACAATATAATAGCTTGAAAATAAAAAATGGAACTATTTGAGTTATTCCAAACAATTTTTAAACAATTACCAAACCCAGAATTGAAAAAAACAACATTTAACTCTGAACATAATTATGACGCATTAATAAAATACGCAAGTTTCAATACATAACTGTAAACAAACCTCTGCGTAAAATTATTTCTTGCATATTTTAATAATAAACATCATATACCAAAATATTTATATTATGTACGCCCATAACATTTTTACAGACCTATTACGTAATTTCTTTAAAAGAACGCACATTCAATTTGCTACAGCTGCTTCTCAGCACCGTTCTAACCAAACACCTCTAACGGAAAATTCTCGCATATGGACAGTAACCCGTCATCGGAAGGAAATATTAGTATACGATTTGATTCACTGTTAGAGTAAATAAGTGAGCGTGTAGTTGTTTTACGATGACATACGTGTATTCCCGAGTACCGACTCTAGTTTACGGGCGCGGTGATGGACATATGGCAAACAAAGCCGGTTTCGACAACGCCCGAGATCACTCGAATTCTACAGTCTCGTTACCCGATCAGAAATATTCGTTTGTACTCTACGGCGATGATGAATTAAATTCGCTTATTAATACTACAAGTGTTGTTTGATATTGGAGTAGTTATGTTTGTTTTTTATTGGATAAATTAAATCCCATGTGCAACTTGTATTTCGCTAAAAACAAGACAATCAAAACAGTGTGTGTCGGCTCCAGGTTGAATTATTGACCATGTAAATAAAGAGTAGGGACGAAAGAAAAGAGGGAACTTGGATTGCCTTCAGTGTGTAAACACACCTCTTGGTCCGCTTTAGTGATTACATCAATACAAACAGCCAATGTTTACAGACAAACACTGTAACAATAAATACAAAACATACGTGGACAATCTGAAGGGCTTGACTGCACCAGGCGGAAATCCTATTAGATAGTGACAAAGACAAGTTCCATATGGTGTACTTGTTTGGGTGGACATGTGGACACTGGCCATGACCTTGACTAGCCCGGTTTTTTTAGTTTAGCCTACTCAGATGTTCTCATGAAAGTTCCACGTATTTCTGTTATGAGTTATACTAAAGTAATTTTAAGAATAAATGTCACGACCATGTATTAAACTTTTTTTAGCACGATCCATGCTGTAAAGTAGTAATAAAAGGGAAAATGTCAGGCCTACTACTCATCTAAGATCATAAGTTTAGTGGTTAGAGTACTCGTAGTCGCGGTCGGTAAAGTTAAAATCTGCCATGCACGTAGAATGTATTTTTTTTAGCGTCAACATTCTCAGTCTTACAAAGTCTCGGCAACAATAACAATGACACCAGTTAGCTGGTCGTCTGTCAATCATACAGACAGGAAGTAGGTTATACGGCTCAGATGAGCGGTAAGTAGCTAGTTTTTCACACATTGTGTGTCCGCGTTTAATCTGGTATTAAGGGTGTGGGTCTGACAAGTCTCTTCAGGACAGACAATCCTTTTAATCACACAGTCACAAGTAGTTGAGACAACCCATATTAAGGGGTCATGACCATTATAACCCATGAGAGAAAAAGTTATAGGAATAACAAAAAATGGGCAAATTAATGATTTGATTCGCTTACTTTTGAGTGGGACTAGTTTCCAGAATAATGTTGCTGCACATTTGTTTTTTCTTTCTTATGTTAAATATGTGTGGCTATATATTGAGTTTTAGCTTCACTGAACCATCAACAATGTCGATTTTCTATACTGCTTACGATATAGCAATTCTATTCTATTTTATTTTATTTTATTTTATTCGAGAAAGTTGGGTGATTGTGTCGGTTATAGAGTTGCTCCTTTATCCGATTGCGATCCACTAAATGAAACCACGGAACTATAAGCTAACTAGTATGTTTATTTGGAAGAGGAAGGGGGTACGTTTTGTTTTGTCTTTTTTTCCCCACAAAAAGTCGACGCGACTAAGGAATAACAAAGAATAATTTGAAATCTCTCTAAATCACCAGTGGGGTGGTGTGTTTCTCCAGATGGCATTCGTGTTGTTTCACGCCAAGATAGTCGGCTTCCGGCGTCCCCTGCAAACACCTGGACAGTAACATGTACCCCGACCACGGGGGACCTCCGCTTCTCATCATTCAGATTTGCGAGTTTTATTTCCAAACATAATTATTTACCACATGCCGTGCCAACGCTCGCCTTCTGATTGAAAAAAACGAAAGAATGCATTACACGCCGGTTTAATACGGGTATCGCCCTGCGACTCCAATATGGGGTGTTGGAAGTGATGTTTCATGCCCGATAACGCGGAGGACGGTCGCTCCACCACTTTATTCCTACCACGAGCACACTGTCAACACTTTCTCGCATAGCTACGGAGATATTCACGATAGTCTTTTAATATAAACTAACCGGGATTTCCCGTTCCATATTCCAGTGTCTGGAATAAGTCAGTACTATACTTTCTCAGTGTTGTTGTTTTTCCCCCGGTACTTCAAGGAACAATTGTGGGAATTGTACACCATTTCAATTCGGCGAATACGATTTATTTAACATGACATGTGTGTGTACCCACTTCCTATCTCATTGTTATTCACATGGAGATGAAAATAGAGCTCCATCTTTTACCCAACTATACCCCGGAACAACCCATAGTACAATATCGTCTTCATATACTCCACTTCATATCAATATTTTACGCTGAGGCCCAGAGTCTAAAAAAAAAAAAAAAAGATCGAAACACGATATCCATGTCTAATAATAAACACACGGTTTTCAAAGCACAGCTCGTATAATGTCCATCTTCGGTTTATTCCACATTTTGCTAGTTGCCCGTGGGAATACGGTCAACGGGGAAACCTACATTTCAAACTTCCGAAATCAGTTCTAACACACTTTTTTTTTACCAATGATGCCAACATCACCTGTTGCCGGGCAACCACCTGATGCTTGACCAGCCATCATCTTCACTCAAAATGACGTATTTCATAATAAAGTGTTGGTATTTTATGAATTAGAGACATATGGCGTATTTATCATACTCCACGGAGGTCAACTGTTATTCGATACTTCTCGAGACATTTAATGAAGTCAAAGGTCACGCCGGAAGTATGTTCATACTGATAATCATAGGGCAACAATTATGCCAGGAAAGATTACCTCTCAGCCACGGTGGCCCCACTTCCCCCAAAACATAGTATTGATATTCACAAGAAAGTTACAAAGAGAGATGTGAGCCAATTTTATTCTCTTGGACCCGACGTATATACATCTGCCAACGTTCGGCTGGGAAGAACCAGCGAGCAAACGGAAAACAAAACAGAGGCACAATCACAGCGGTGGCTGGTAGGATGGGGCAGATGCTTTCTCCTTTTTCGGTATGGAATGTGACGAGCAACAGGTTATTTACTGCATGATTCGTTGGTTGGTTAATTGATAGTGTCACTGTGGTATGTCTTCGCCTTCCTGTCAAGTTATCAGCGTCATCCAATCAGAGTGAGCCGCGTTGCCATGTCGACGCACTGCGCCAGCAGAGAAGGATGGGCGTCCGTCGCTTGATGTATGTTGATGCTATTGCTTTGTGGAATGGGAAATTCCGAAGTAATTATTTTAACAGGGAAGGGGAATGAGAGAAAAGTTATCGATGGAATGAAAATGGGTACGAATATAGAAGATCGCGTAAAGATCTCATTTCAGGTCATTAACATATTTTTTAAAAACTAGAACAATTAAATGCAACGTCTATTCATAAACGTGTGAACTTATTCACAATTTCAAGAAGAGGAAATAGCTCGTCTGTTGTTGTTTCACAATGTTTCGCTTGATGGAACTATGACGTCCTCACCATTATGATAATATATTTTCATATCAGTGACGATATCGAGTTGGCACTCGACCAATTTGTGTTCGTCTACGATGAAAACGACAGAAATGTTTTAGAAACTGTTCGCCCTCCGCGGTTTTCTCAATTTCTCGCCAGTACATACGTTTCCGATTTGAAACCTACTTAACTATATGCAAATTAGGCACCGATCGCTTTCACAAATATAAAGTAGCTCCCCTGCGCAACAGGAGATTGTTTACAAAGGCGTCACACATATATCATCATCATCACCATCGTTGGTACGAGGCTCATCTCATCGTTTAGAAAGTGAACTGATAATACGCGTCTTTCCGTAAATTTATCAGATATATCTACAAATTCTGAGAGGAAAAAACGAAAAGGACAATTTTGGAGCACGGTAAATTGTTGAAATTCCGCCATATAAGCAACTCAGCAGGACACCGTGGATATCAGTTGACACTTGTTGCTGGCTCTCTATCGTCTAACTTAGCCATCGGTTTGACAGGGAGCAATACCAGGCGGGCAGCTCGCACATCGAAGTTCTGCAAAGTCTTATTTAACCCATTGCTTGGACCGAGGTGCTATCGAGATGCCGCGTTCATTTCTTGTGAGAAGATACAAGCAGGCTCATGCCATCGTCCTTATGGAGGAAGAGAGGCGAGACAGACTTGAAAAACATAACGAATTCCAGGGTGAGTTTTTTTTTTTTTTCAACAAATCCATGATGGCCGACTGTGTCATCATTCATCCCCCTGTATTGCACACTGACGCGAAGCTTATGTATAGTATATGAAACAGTTCCGTTATTCTAAAGTGATATTTAAAAAAACAAAACATTTAATAGCAGACATAACGATGTAGACATCTTTTCTACGATTGTTCTCAACACACTGACTGTGTCAGTGGTTCTCCGTTTAAATATTGGTATGTCGAATCAATCTGGGCGGTATTAACAATCCATGACAAGACAGAAAAAAAACGCTCAATGACAATTACATATGTATTCTTTCGGTAACTCATATCCCTTGGCATTTTTAGTTGTATATTACGTCACCGTTTCCGCTTTCAGTTGTTTTTTCTCATTGACTTTTCCGTGGTTATGTAGACGTATTGAGATGTGACGTAGTTCTGGTTCGCATAAACAATAATCCCCGTTATACGCACAGGATGTAAAGCATACTGTATCACCGATTTAGATTATAAGCACAGGCCTCCATTTTGTAGGACTTTTATTACTGTACACTACTCAGTACATTTCCAGTTACAACAACCTGTTTGCCAGCTCAGATCCGGTCTTGGGTGACGAGACACAACATTGCTCAAAGGCTTGGGTAGATTTTTAAGTCTGCGGACAACTTGTTGGATTTAACTCGGGTTTCACGTTTGCGTCGCCCACTCTACACACCCAAATAAACTTTTTTAATAGACATAAACTGGAACAGGGCACAGCAATGGCCTTTACTGAACGCATTCCAGTCTGCCGTATAAAATATCGTTTCTATAATACATCATTTTTAATTGTAAACAGATTGTCTCGAAACTGCGTGTGTACTCGAGCAAGGCGGCATGCAGTTTTCTGGCCTTCGCTTGAGAAACTGTTTTATTTGATACTATACTTTCAGGAATGTTGTTCGACGTCAAAACACACGGAATGAAAACAATAAATAAACCACGTTTCCAGTCACCGTGGTCCATCGGCATATTTTCACAAACTTTCGACGGATATATAACTTGAGTTTGACTTAAAAATCATCGTAGATGGCCTTGTTATTGAGATCTATGTTTATCTCGCTAACTGCCTGCCATCAATCGCCAACAAATCGCTGACATACCCTAATACATCGATGACCTCTTTAAAAAATCAGTTGAAACCGCCATAATGCAAGTATTTCAAATGCAACACAGACATTTTCATTATAGCTTGAAATAAAAAAAGTGTACAATTCGTTTATTGAAAAAAAAAAGTTCCTGATTTCTTTGATTGGCATCTCTCTCACTCTCTAAAAAAAGGAGTCCAATTCTGGGTGTTGAATTACGTCTCATCCGCTTATAGCTGATAACCCTTTTACGTGACTTTTCCTTTCGCCCAGTTTTCTATTTCGAGTAGAATGTGTCTGTTATTTCACTTGAAAGAATAGCACCAGCGGCGCAGTTTCCACTTGCGAAGTGAAATTGACGCCGTTCTAGAACATGCTCGTTGGTGATCTTGGTAAAAAGCACAGATGACGATACCCAGGGAGGGCCCACGACATGTACACGTGATACGTATAGTCGGTTATGATAACAACTGGACGCTTACAATTCTCTTGTTATTTAGAGACTTAGTCTTATCTGAAAAAAACAGTCTATATTTATGTGGAAACAACTTAAAATAAATCTTTTTAGATTTCCAGATGGGGTCCTTAAAAAAAACACTAATAATAGCAGTGTGGGTATAGTCAAACTTGGTTCAGAATTAAGTCTACTTTTGTTGTGGTTTGTTTTAATAATGAAACCGGAGTATTAAAATAAATCCGCGGATGTGCATGGCCGTGGCTGTCATTTTCACGGTGGTCTGGTGAATGAATCCTTCATGTGTGTTAACCCTAACTAGTACTATTTATTCTCCGTTTATATCAAAACTGGCTTATTTCAAATAACCCGAAAAAGAAATCATCCATTGTTTCGGCCCATGGCAAAATCGGCTTGATCATGCCTAAATTAGCCACAATTACCGGCGTAAAGAATTCACAATGATTGGTAATTGTAACATTGGGATAAATTAACTGCTCTTGGATTTGTTAAACTTCAGCGCGTATAAGTAAGGGTGTCCCCGTTTTGAGAAAAAAAAATCAGACAACAATGCAAGCTTTCAAGTAAATGGCTTCTTCGTTTATTTTCTCGCGTCGCCTCTTAAGGAGTTGATTGTTCCACGTTGTTCACAGCAAATTATGTTTGACAACATGGTGTTTGAAAAGTTACAATGAATAATGCCCTGAAAGATAACCGATTAATAAGGGAACACTGAGACAGTGGGGGCACAGAGGTAACCTTTACAACAACAGAGAGTAAGGTCTCTAAGTTGCGGTTATCGTGTGACCCGCTATGGGTAAAAGTTTAACGGTAACGCGATACTCTCACCAATCTTATACCGCAACAGAGAGTACCTACTAATTGACCTTTTTTTCATTAAAACAGAGTGTTATCCATGTTCAGAACTCAAGAATGTAAACTTGGAGAGAGACATGGAAGACCTGCTCCTGTTACCCACCCCTGAAGCCCAGGCAATTGATAGTTTTCCCAGTAAAGCGCCATCACGCCGCAAGCGATACAGGGGGCGCCCGCGGATCCCGCGGTTTATTTCACGCTCGTCGCTTACCGTTGACGAGTTTCTGTCCGGTATGAAGATGGTACGACCCCGAAAACAGAGAAAAAGAAAAGAATGTGACGACAACAGTCAAAAACCAACCCGAGTTCAGACACGAAGATCCACGTCCATTTATCGACGCTCGTCGAACACCGAGAACGAACCCGAGGCCCTTGAAAAGGATGATGATGAGTCGTTCGTTGCCGGAGAAACGGAAGATGCAGAGGAATCCTTGTTTGTCGATTCGAATAAAATGGAAGAGCATAATAACAACAACAACAACAACTTAAAATCAGAGCCGGAACAGATTCTAGAAAACATTATGTTGGGCAATGTCGAAAACAGTGAAGATAGTTTTTCCGATACGGAGCAGCACACTGTATCAGACTTGGAACAATTGGTTGCCACGGTAACAAATAAGCCCGTCATCGATACAGTTGAAATGTTTATCAACGAAAAATCTGAGAAGGTCAAAGAAGTTAGCGCCCACAACGGCCACAAGTGTCCGGAGTGTGGAAAACAGTACAGTACTTCCAGCAACTTGGCAAGGCATCGACAGACCCACCGAAGTGTGAATGACAAGAAAGCGAAGAAGTGCCCTCACTGTGAAAAGATATACGTCTCCATGCCAGCTTTGAGCATGCACATTAGGTAAGTTAGAATTACAGGTGTATGACCAGAAGGCCGTCGGCCTCCTTGCGTGGATTGCGCGTGGGGACACAACGTGTAATGATAATAACAACCTTTATTGATATCGTATCCCCTCTGGGATCTAGATTAGAATACAATAAGGATATAAGTGTTTAGGAGAGAATGACGAAAACCAATGATGTCTACACATTTGAGTAACTTTTCTGTAAGACCGACATTTCAGCTTGCCAAATCACACATGTAAATGATAAAAATCTTATTTCTTCTATTCACACAGAACTCATAAGCTTGGCTGTAAATGTGACATTTGCGGGAAGTGTTTCAGCCGCCCGTGGCTGTTACAGGGACATATCCGGACACACACCGGGGAAAAGCCGTTCAACTGCAAAGATTGTGGCAAAGCGTTTGCCGACAAATCTAACTTGAGGGCGCACATCCAGACACACAGTAATCTCAAGCCGTACGTCTGTAAGCGCTGCAACAAGGCGTTCGCGCTGAAGAGCTACCTGTACAAGCATGAGGAATCATCATGTAGCCGTGATGACTCCATGTAAACATGAACACGCTATGGCATGAATTATTTATATTATAATGTAGCATTGTGACAATATGCAAGAAATACTTTAACAAGACATGGATCATTTATGCGGAGGAAAGTAACAACAAACACATATAGAAAAC
Source organism: Saccoglossus kowalevskii (assembly GCF_978046115.1). Lineage (NCBI taxonomy): Eukaryota > Metazoa > Hemichordata > Enteropneusta > Harrimaniidae > Saccoglossus > Saccoglossus kowalevskii. The sequence continues at coordinate 22,504,273 of NC_140646.1, read as the reverse complement.
AATCGCCGCACAAAACCAGCTCACCCCAATAAAACAAAACCCAATTTCAACTTCGAACGTATTAAATAAATATCCTACCCTCCGGGACGGTGGCTGTAGAACGCCGGTCGAAGAGCCCAAAGTACCGTTTTCTGAGAGTTTTCGGCCTTTGTTTTCGCCGTGATGGTTGCCAGGCGGTGAAAATGCCCGGATGTCCGCCCCTACAGTCATTTGTCTAGGTGATACTAGTAAATGGTTTCACTATACAGTACAGACAATTTGTCCACAACCACAGACCAAAGAAATAATAGGGATGTACAAACCAGGCTAGGAAGCAGAAGAAGGGGGAATTGCTTAGCCCATTTTCCAATTAAAAGCCAAATTTTAGATTGTATTTTGTCTAATTAAATTGGCCGTCCAAGTAACGAAAATTGCATTCTAATGGGACCAATACGAAGCAAAACATAACCTTGTACACAATGTATTGACTTGTTATCATAATGATCACCGTTCTTCGCGTCGCCTGGCTTGATATGCGCCATTTTGTACAAAAGGTATATTTTTTCGTATTTTACCAAGTATTAAGTCAATATACTAATAATATTATAGTATTTACCGCCCAATGATATAATACGTAAATTCAAGCGTTATGGTGTTTTTTGTTTGTTTTGTTATTATTATTGTTCCACCATCCCTCTGAATTCACTTCACGAGAGCAGACTCGACATTGTATATACACATGTACATGTAGTCCCTATCCCTCGAGGAACCATAAGTTTTTTTTGTTGGCGAGTGATACCAACGAGGTATGAAACCATCTACTGCGTAGACAATTTCTCGTGTCGCCTCTAAGTAACGGAATGGAGACGTTTTTGTCATGCTATCGGAGTTTACTTGAAACCAGGGTAGCGCTAACCATCTGTGATGTGGAATGTTATTGTACGTGGAGCCCGGCTTAATTGGCTTATTAGCGAGGACCTAATACCTCCGGTCATTCGACAAAGAGCTTGCTTCTAAGTGGTTGTCGACGTTGTTTCTAAAATTGCCACTGTTGTAATTATTTATATTATGTAAATTAAACATTCTCGTATTTAATGTGCGTCATAATCAGTGGGTCATGTGATTGGTGTTTTCGATGCATACTTATAATAGTGTGCGTGTGTGTGCGAATAGATATACTAGTACGTGTAGTTAGATGAACTGCATGGGGTCCATCTTGTTCAATCCCCCCCCCCCAAGAAAAAAAAACACCCCACGCCAGCAATAAAATCGAGCTCGACGGTATCAGTGTATTAAATTGTCTGATACGTACTGGCTTTACTTTTTATGGTCCTTGAATTTGGAACTGAAACAGAACAAAATAAGTCTCAAGGCACGCCTGGGTTTAAGTTGTTGAGGTGCTTCTTTATGTGCCGCCCTCTGTGAACGTGATCGTAGGTTTTATGCAAGGTAGATATTACCATAAAACAATTTAGTCCTTATAAATACCATGGTTACTATATCTTACCATATCACAACGTGCTCTCATTGTTTTCAATTATATGTAGTGTCAGCAACGTATTATAGTTACAGTAACTCTTGTGTGCACGTGTTTGAACATAACGGTCTATATTAGGTGTACATACTATGTTTTTCTATCGGCAAAAAAAAAAACTGTTTCTCTTGATTTGCATACTCCCCTCACAACTATCCCGATTCGACATCTAGGACGTTGAGGGCAGCATTATTGGGTAATACTAGTACTAGTACTAGCTATACAATGAAATCTCGAAAGGTAAAGATCCGATACATGTACTAGCATTCACAGAGTATTGTTGGTTTGATGACGAATGAAATGAAATTACAGTACACGATTCTATTCAAATATATGACAGTAACATAAAGCCCACGCGACGGGTGTATTTAAAAAGCACGCCATTGTAGTAGACATGCTTACGTTCGAAAATTTTAAAGCGCGAGAGTCGTCATCTGCGCATGCGTCAGATGGCCATAGCGTGTCATTGTTTACAAACCCATGAGCCTTTGTGTTTTTAGCGTATTATAACATCGTCGCTTGGGACTCAATTCCTCCTTGTGGAGGGACTGTGGTTGAAAATTGAACACACACGCACACACAAACGTTGGGGGTTTTTTTTTGGCTCTAAAATTGGCATTTTCGTTAAAAAATTGCCAACATTTTGCTAAGTTAGTCAAACATGTTTAAAAAAAGGCCCAAAAATTCGGCTCTGTCGTTAAAATGAGGGTCAAAACAGCGGCGCATAACCTCCGGGTCAAATGTTTTTCTTTGGATTGTTTATCTTGCGACCCCATCTAAAATGTTGGCCCACCGCTGAGCAAATCCGTGGGACGTAGGGGGCGCCCCAAGTAGACCTATATTACTCAACTGTTCATTCAGACCATCGAAGTAATCGACCGGGCATCTCCTTTTCAAGTCTCGCAATTAGCCTCAGTACATATGGTTGAGGTTAACCTAAGTTGTTAAAATGTAGGTTTTTTTCTGTTCGAGGGCGCACTTCACTTCAATGTCGGACTAGTGCGTGAAAGTTTATTGACAAGAACCGGTTACTGTGGATCTGGGCAATTGTCTATTAGGCACGATAAAAGTGACTGTTTTCCTGAGCCATTGTGTAGGAGTTTACCATGTGTGTGTCTGTTTTTGGAGAAAATGTTGTTACTGTGAACAGGGGCGGCGGCATGGGGGTGGGGGGTTTGTTTAGAATCTGCTCAATTTTGAAATCTCGACCAGCTGAAATGCTATTTCCTGTATTTTGAGAGGCAAATTTTGCTGACATACAAGGGTTTCAGGTTGATTGCCCCCACCCCATGCCGTCGCCACTGTCACACGTGGTTTCAAAAAATAATCAATACTTTATTTAATCTTTGAAACCTAATTAACCCAAACGCTAAGAATGTTGTCTATGGAAATTTAATTAGTGGCATGGAAGCTTCAACTTTCTCACGAACGTGATATTCACGTATTTACATCTTCGCCAGCCATGGTTCATTTATTCGATCATCGAGTATGTTTATATCGAGCTCACGAAGCCGCGCGATTCGGACGATGTATTATATATCGGACGATGTATTATTTTCATTAACTTTCACATATGGTAGTACATTTGTATATGAAAATAGAGGGCGCAATTCACCCCACCACTTTCGTAAAATATCTACGTGTAATGTAATGGATTCGCATTGTTCCTGTTATTGTTTGAATAATAGTGATTGTGTCACTCGTTTATTGAATCGACACCGCAGTCAGAGGTGAAACGAATGATTTCGCAGCCAGTGGTGGTAAAAATATGGCAGCATACAGCGGTATGATGATTTCCCGGTCACCTAGCTTGTCACTATCGTTCATACTCACCGTATAATATGCTTGGTGGTATTAAGACACACCCATGTAAACCCCCAACACTAGACAATAATAAACACGTATACGATTAATATCATCACCATATCTAGTCCGTCAGCTCAATGATTCCTTGTCTGCGGCTTGCAAATAGCGGGTCACACTTTCCGCATCGGGGTACCCAGTGATAATTGCCGTGAATTACAGTGGACTGGGCTGATTCCATTCGTATATACGGTGGTCTGCCCATGATACAAATACAGCGAGGTTAAGTGAGCTGTCCCGTAAGGTGATAAATTTTATGAAAGTTGTTATTTTGACACAAATATACATTTCACATGAAATAGATAACGGACCGCTTCATAACTTCATGACAGACGCCAAGCGCAAAACGCGGGGCAAAACGTTGACAAGCCAACGAATAATTTACACATAATTTTCGGGGGGCACATTTTCGGGATTTTAGTTAATATATCAACACAGACCACTGACACTTGTTACAGTGCCGACATATTTGATGCTATAGATTTCAATGATTTATCTCGTAATCCAGCGCCGTGCTGTCCCCGATGAGACTAAATGAGCAATGCGTGCAACATTTAAAAATGCTGTAACCGATGAGTATGTATTCATCGTATACATGCATTGAATATCAATGAATGGTTTTATAACAGCAAACGCTATTGCTTTTGTGCAGTCTTTAGTAACCACGGTAACCAGCTGCGCAACTGCGGCCATTTTTTTTTAAATATTGGTATTCAAAATAAAAGAGAAAAAAATATATAATATTTTATAATAACAAATAATAAGGTAGCGAGAAAATGATTTGCATACTAGTTTTCATGTTTCATTCGTGAACGCTTGTATCTACGTGTGACACGCTCAAATATGAGTAAATTTATTCATCAACCTATGGAACTTATTAACTACTATAGCATCGCGGTAATTCTCTGTCCTCATTCTATCTAGGACGGCACACCATTACCAGTCTGCGGATATACATATAAATACCGTCAGTCTTTTTACAGCGGGTAGGTACCGCGTGCTTTGCCTATAATCGAAGCATTGTCTAATGACACAAATAGCGTGCAACTTATAAATATCGCTAGGTCATTACGGTGTGTCAGATGACATTATACGGAAATAGTTATTTTCGTTATGAACTTGTTTTCGGCAAGCTGTAAAAATAACGGTAAGTCACGTGATTTAGAAATTACATATTCTAATCACGTGGTTAATTGTGACCAATGGCGAAGACGAGTTTCGATCCCGGAATTCAATGCTTTATACGAAGAAGCCGCGATGAAACGGTGTTATTATTCCAGCGTCTACAGGTAGTTGTCAAGTTACACATCGCGATAACACTCCCTGGGATATGCAAATCAGATGCGTGTGTGACCTGAAAATATCGCTTGTTTCACAGTGCTTGATTCGAGTAAAGATACCAGTAGACCGTGTCCTATTTCCGTGTGATCGCAGTACAATGCTCAGAGCTCTCCGACACGACCGATATACAATGTAATTGCGTTTACAGCATGCGCAGCTCTGTGGGACGACACTTGAACTTGATCCCGGTACTGTATTTGTATTTAATACCACAACATCTCACACAAGCAGGTAAGTTAACACGAGATTTGATATATCCAACGCATTGCTACTAACACGGGGGCTGAATGAGAAATTATTTTCATATAATAACAGCAATCGTTATAACTAAATATTAGAAATTCAACCACCACTTTATGTATGTATATTTATTTTAAAGATATACGATGCGATGAAAATATAACAAAGCTATAAATACCATGCAATATTTTTTTTTTTCAATTTAAATGATAATTTCTCCCATACAAATAAACGGTTGCGTGGTGATAAATTACTGCCCAGTGTCGTATATATTGAGTTTGGTACTGTGGATACGTCACATTGATTATCAATCGTACTTCATGTTTACTTATCTGCTGTACTATCGAGTGAAAGTGTCAATACGGGTGTGGTCTGTCACAGCACGCCAACAATCGCAATTACCGGCTAATCATATTTACGTCAAAAGCAAATGTCGAATGTACAATGTACGTCATATATGATAAATACAGCTATAAAAGTGTAAATTAGGATGATGACGTGCACGGGGCAATGGATCTTCCGAATTGTTGCGATACAGGAAATGTTAGGTAAAGTGGGACCGTATGGGGTTTGTTATGTCGAGGAAAACAGCGACGTGAGCAACAATGAAAGTATTGATATACTCAACGACACACGCCAGCCTGTCTTTTGGGCATGGTGCATTGATGGACAGGATGTATGATTTATAGAGAAAACAGTTCCACAATGCTGGGCGTGCGACTGTGACGATGATTTCTCACGGTAAACTACGCCACACACTCTCGGCGTCGGAATCAAACAAACCGCGCGGTTTTATTGTTCAAATTTCTGAAGTCAACTACTATAATGATTGTTGTTAAGGAAACACCACTTATAATTTAATGTTTTATATCACCTGTATTGATTACTATTGTGAATATAATGTATAATGTATTCGTATTGTTGTGGAAATTAAAAACATATAAAATTGTAATGCAGAGATAATGAGTACCGACAGTTATAATAACTCATATTATTTTATAATTAATTACTTCTTTCATAGGCGTTTGTTAAGTATTGATGCGAGCAACTAGTTTATTTATTGACTTGTCATTTGATCGACTTTAATAACGCCGCACTAATCACATAAATGTGATATCAATACGTCTTGATTCCGATATTTTGATTTCTCAGAAGTTTTAAAAAAACGTATGAAAGAAAATCTTTTGAAATGTAACATGGATAATTTATAATTATTTATAATGAAAATATATAAATTTACATCACTCAAATACGGGGAAAAGATCCATTCTGACAATTTTGAATGGTAAGTAGGGAGAGTATTGCTTCATTTCGAAACAGTGGGGCTAGTATCTCCCATTTTGCTACCTTTACCAACTCCGTCATTGTAATCAATACAGATGATATAAAACATTAAACTGTAATTACGTCTTTTTCTTAGTTATGTACTTGTTCAATGAGATTAAAACATCCATGCAAGGATGGATAAGAGAGATATCGTGGATTGTCAATTTTGGGAAAATCCTTGTTGCCAAGAATAATATCATGTTTTGAAAAAAATTGTAAAGGAAGGCAGTCAAAGCACAATCGTTGTATTGTTATTTTTTTTTATATACAATATGCATTTTTAGGAAATTACTAGATTGGAATTATCAATACATGTCATATAGATCTTTGTTTGTGTGCAGTATAGTTGGATTCAGATTTAATTTGAAATTGCGTGTTACAATTATAACAAATGAAAAAGTTTGAACATCAGAGAAATCAATTACGTTGTTACAGTACTCTATATTGCGCGTATTCGCCAGTTTACTTTCAGTAGTTAGCACTGAACGAATATTTCACTATCTATATTTGACGAATCTCAGTAATGAAAACGTTACTTATAATTTAATGTTTTATATCACCTGTCTGTATTGATTACTATTGTGAATATATATAGATGTATTCGTATTGTTGTGGAAATTAAAATATATAAAATTGTAATGCAGAGATAATGAGTACCGACAGTTATAATAACTCATATTATTTTATAATTAATTACTTCCTTCATAGGCGTTTGTTAAGTATTGATGCGACCAACTATTTTATTTAATACTTGGCATTTGATCAACTTTTAGTAATGCCGCACTAATCACGTAAATATGATATAAATACGCCTCGATTTCGAGATTTTGTTTTCAGAAGTTTAAAACAAACGTGTGAAAGAATGTTCTTTTTGAAATGCACTATGGATAATTTATAATTATTTTTATCTACATTACCCGTGACATGGGATAAAAGATAATTTGCAAAGGAAGGCAGTTTATAAAACATCATTGATATGTCAAAGCACAATTGTTTCATCCTCATTTTTTTATTACACAATATGCATTTTTAGGAATTTACTAGATTACAAAACGGAATTACCAAGTAATTTACGTGGATTTCAGTAGGCAACATTTACTGTACTGTGACGTAATCTTAGGGACGGACCTAAATGTCAACAGCCAACCAATTCATCCAGATTAATGGTAACGGAGATTTTTTCACTTGCATGGTATCGATGCATTTATTAAAAAAAATGATCACTTAAAAAGCTATTATCGTATCGACACTGGTGTCACACGCTCCAATAATTCACCAGTGTCTTACAGGATGGCAATGAAATCGATTACTACTCGTAGCGTGCGAAAATGTGTTATTATTGGTTGCAATGTGTAGAATCACTTATGTGTACAGCAAAAACCGTAGAAACATCTAAAGTAATGAAACCAATGATATCCCCAGACGGTGTCCGTTGTTATGGTTACGTATTCGGCGAATTGTAAGATTGAAATTGCGTTATACTGTGAGAAGAAAATTATTCATCAGCCGAAATTAATTTGATATAATTATACTGTCTGTATGCTCTTTTATTAATCATAACGTTATTCATATCACATGCTGCATATTATTATCTACACGATTGCATGAGCCTGAGTACGCCATATTTGTAAAGCGCGGTGTTCGTTGCGCCACGTCTTGTTTGATATGGGACGCATAGCGACGTACACAGCGCGTGTAAAATACATTGTTTATTTACATGAAATTCGAACACGCGCTGCGCGACGACCACCGCCCTTTATTACTATGCTGGTTGTGACAAGCCCTCCTCATCGAAAAATATGTATAACCAAATGATGTCGTAAATTTATAAGTCCAAATGACAAATGGCTGACAAACATTTCACAAGTTATGCCACAATGATTCAAAGCAAACAACTAATATACTTCAAGAGAGAAAGAAATAAAAAAAAACAAATACGCCGCAGTACTTAGTCAAATCAGTAAGAAAAGAACATAATATGGACGTTAAAGCGGGGGAGTCGTCACCTGCGCATGCATCAGATGGCCATAGCGTGTCATTATTTACAAACAAGCGTCTACCCATGAGCCTCTTGCGTCTTTAGCGTGTTTTGTTATCGTCGCTTGAGACTCAATTCCCGCGCGTGCGCAGGTGACGAACCTCCCGCTTAAAACATCAAGTGATTTATACACAAAATCGGGTGACTGTATTTAGAGTAAATTTTGGCAAATGATAGATACAACTAGGATGACCTAGGGTGACATGCGATAAATATCACCTTGAAGTCTCGCGAGAAGTCGCGAAAAGCAAAATAAACTGTGAGGGGAATGGTTTAGTATACGATTAGCAACAGGTGGTTTACTTATATTGTACTTAGCGTATGTTTCCGTGCACGTGAAATCTCGCGTGATTACAGTGACCATGTATAGATATGGTCGATGTAAGCCCTTCTCTAGTATCCGCCTTCGATGCCGGTATAATTTCAGGGATGGGATGTAATATATGTCTACACCTGTGGTCCGCCAGAAAGAGATTACTTGCTTGCTTGCTAACAGCTGGTTCACTAACATTCTTTTTTTTCATCTTAAAAATAATCTCCCCATCTGTTCAGGTACAATTCTGGTAACATAAGGAAGTGGATTTTGTTTTTTTACAGCATGTGACGTGAACTTTGACCCACCGGAGCATGGTTCTTTTAGGAACAACCCTACGTCAGTCGACACCTACGGTGTGCTGTTTATCGAGTGTGACCAGAACTACACGTTGTCAGGACAGTCATCGCTCTTTTGTATGGGCAGTTTCTTTCTCTCACTGAACTTGCCAGACTGTGTTGGTAAGGGTATTTTTTGTTTATTTTGGGCTGCCTTTAAATCAAATAATACGCTTCTCGCGCCGGGCCGTGTTTGATATGGATTCCATGCAATGTCATACACTGAAGTCAACTAAGGCATGTACGTCATATTTTATTTATAAATCGAAATAAGTACGAGCCCGTGCACTGACGTTGGCTTTTGTAACGCGTTCTATTTCATATAATGAAGGTTCGTACTGACCGACCGAGCCAATCGTCTCGTTTATTTTGAACATAAACCATATTGTCTATGCTTTGGATAAAACATATTTCAGTGGAGTTTGTATATTTTTTATAAACACATTCGATTGTAAGTATAAATATACCCGTGTTGTATTGATTATGTGTTTGTAAATCGAACGCGCATTTCACGCCGCGCCAACTATAACGCTTTAATCAACCAAGACTCCCTTATAACAAAATGTTATTTCTCTTACGCCATCCTTTACATAATTATGGCTTATTAATCTGTGATTGGCTCAATTTCTATTTGATCTGAATAACAATATACTCATGTACTCGCGACAGACGATGGTCTAAAAAGGTGACTATTCCAATCAATCAATCAATCAATCGATTAGTCAGCGTGGTGGTGCCCTCTGGTGGTGATATCAGGTCCAAGTTACCAAAGAATTACGCTCGAGTTTAGACTGCTGATCCCGTATTCATTCTTTTTCAGCCAACTGCGCAGATCCTGGCGCACCTGAAGCCGGCAGTCGTTCTCCTGACCCTACCCAGCCACACAATTTGTATAGACATGGTGACGTCATTGATTTTCAATGCGACAGAGGATCCAGTCAGCAGGGGGCGCCCTCTTCCACATGCACGGACGGAGAATGGAACCCTGTAAACGTACCCCCTCCTTGTCAAGGTAGGAAAACTCATTTGTAATATCATCTTTTACGCATACTGTGTTGTCGATTCTTTGCGCCGTTCCACTCGCTATAGCTCTCTCTAGTAACGCCCAGATGCATGTAACCTTTAATTGCGGCCAGCCTTTGGCCGTAAAACCAATCACAGAAGTTCACGTGATCACGTGTGCAACCGTGCTTTCAATCGAACCAATGACCAACGAGCATTATATTTTCCTGAGAACACTCGTAACGTATGTATGCCTCTAAACAGGCATCGAGATATTACCGCCATCGTACCTACGCGTTATTATGATCAGGTATAGTCGGTCGGACACTACACAGAGACTGGCCTACAAATACTGCCTGTTTGCGGTTGTGATGATGGCTTACACGTATTATTAGTAAATATTCACAATCAACAACTTAGAAAAGAAACTACACTTATATATATATATATATATAGAGATAATCTATCGTGTATTCACCGTAGCTGTGCATTTCAAACGCTAACCATTTCTTGATTTCAGCATAGGGATGCGTTTCTTATAGCTATACCGTCATTTCTACTGGGGGAATATCGAAAAATATCTTGTACTGGTGCTTGACAAACTGCTCTGGCAATACTGGCCTAGACAATACCAACATGGATACTACCTCACCCCACATGCATTTAACAGTAGACCACGTGCACGTTTACCCCCTTTATTACATCTCGTCGTGCAGTATAAACTGCGCCCTCTAGCGGCTAAGTAACTATGTGACGTCAAAATGGCGTCTTCCTTTCCTTGTTTACGTCACAGAGTCGCTTCGTCTACATAGGTCGCTATTTATAGAACCACAGTCCCTCTATCCCTCTATAGAGGGACTGTGATAGAACAGTTGTATTATGTTTAACGTGCTATTTACTTTTCAACAGCTGATTGTGGTGACCCTGGTACCCCAGTTAACGGACACCAACTAGAGGGCGGCAGTTATCTACATAACGGCATTGTACAATTTGCATGTGATGCTGGTATATTGGTAGGTTATTCTTCAACCACGTGTAATAACGGCGTATGGAGCCATGTCACGCCCTCATGCGGAAGTAAGTACACTATTATTTTGTTTTCCATGGAATGCGTTGGCACGTATTTTGTATACCTACTATCTAAGTGTTGTCGGCAAAATTTTGTTGAAAGTCCTTTCAATTTTAAGTATATCACATGCAAGTATATAAATAAGTATATAAATAAATAATAAAATTACATTCGTTGGGTCAAAGGTCAAATTTAAGCTTGTATCAAGTTAAATAAATTATGAGCAAAAATAGCAAGGTTATACGTGAGAGTATTAGTATTACTTGACACAATTTTACAACCACGTTATCCATTGTGGAATTGGGTGGTGTATAACCAATTTGGTATATATATATATTGTTCTTCATGGGTTTCATGAAGAGGGCAAGCGAGTATAAAGTGAAATTCCTTCTGTGTTACTAACGAATTACAAAATGCATGTTTCAGCATCCAAACCCTGTGTTCTGCCCTCCTCGGCTGCTAACCCATGACTCGAGCATTTAATCAGTTGTTTCCAACGTTAATTAAATATCTGCGTATCTAGCCTTTGACCCCTGAACCACACCCAACAAAATCAACGGTCGACGACTAATTTGTTATTATTTCTGCTGATTTCAATTTGGTAACTCGCTTTTCACCTTTATTTAGAACTTTTTTCAATAACTTTAACCTGTAGCTGATGCATCTACCAGTTGTAGATAGGGAAACAGGAAAGCTGTCACATTCTCCTAAAGCAGCTACACCAGGAGAGGATGATTCCAAAAACACCTCAAATGAATTCTTTCTAATACCTACTGCGACAAGTAATTGTTGTTTTGACAACGTACATAGCGTCACATATTGCACGTTCTAAATCTGCTTCCGATGATAGCGAACACAGAAAACGGGTCCAGAATGTTTTGAAATGTTTTGTGTGTTGCCTTGACAACCGTCCGTTTCAATAACTCAACAACTATTTTAGAGTCACCATTCTCTCTAAAGTTTTACTAATATGGCCGCCGTTTTTAAAATGGGGGAAATCCCACCATTGCTTGCATGTGCATAGATGGTTCTGTTAAATATTCTCACCATGTAGTCTGAAAGCAGTTTGAACTGACCATCTGACTAATGTGTTTTCGTTCGTCTAAAACTGTTATAGCAATATCGAAATCTCATCCAAACTTCCACTAACCATCTTTTAGTTCATCTATATACATTCTGACCTGCGATAACTGAACGAAGACAATTCCGTTCATGGTTGTGTAGTTAATCATTTATAAGAATATAGTAAAATTGTACTTCTAATAACGGTCTTGGACAACGATACCGTGTAGTCGCAAAGAGGCGCAATTTATTGTAAACCGTGCAGCACGGACATTATAGTCTATTACATTAAGAACGTTGGCTCAAAAACAGATTCACTGACTAGAGGTTGAAAAAAACATTATTTTTTGTCTACTTTGATCTGTTTTACCATTTAAAAAGTTATCAGAAGGAATCACCACGTGTACTGTAGATTATACTAGTAGTTTGTATACTAGTAGGAATGTTTGTTTTCACTCCTTAGCCGTAATTATCCACAGCGTTGTGGTCATGGTAACATCGGGAGGAGACTTGAAAAGCGATGACGTTAATAACATCACCGTTGACGCAATCGTGACGTCAAGCTCTCTTGGGACTGATATCAGCGGCAGTGGGTTGTGGGATATTGAAATCTACCTACAAGACTCCAACGGCGACAACTACACCGTTGACTCGCCGACGCTGAGTTCAGACGAAAGTAATCAGACACTCCTAAGCGGCGGTGAAATAAGGTTCAACGATATAGAGTTTTCGGTTAACGGGAGTGAAATACCATGCTCGGATAGTTTAGAAGTGTGCGTCATTCTGCGAAAGGGAATCTCACCGAATCCCGATTTTGAACTGAGTGGTGTTCAGAATGAAATAAGCTTAACGGGATGCCAGTCTGTAACCTGTGGTAAGTTAGGGGGCACGGTTGTAAAAGTGCGTCTCCATCATTCATATGTGTGTACCCACACAACAAGCCGGTGCAAGTAACAAACGTGTTAATTTTAAATATCTATATTGCGGTGCCATGACGCGGTAATAGGAGTAGAAGCTTTTCACCATTCAAATTCGCCAAAAAAAGGTAAATTTACTCGGACCCGTACCCACTGTGCAATTCTGAATTTCTCAACTACTAACAGAAGATACTGTTGCTGTATGTAATGGCGCATTTCTCTTCTGGTACTTCAGTAGTTAACTCGTATAGTTACCGGTATTATTATCACACACCGTCGAAATAAGTCATACAAAAGTATCTTGTGTTGTAAACAGCGGTATTCTATCGACAGGCACTTGTCAGGATCCCGGTTCGCCGGTGAACGGACGACAGGAAACAGGCGCTAGCTTTGTGAACGGGGGTGTCGTAGAATTTGTATGTGATCTTGGTATACTGGTGGGAACCAATCAAATCACTTGTTACGACGGCGAGTGGAATGACGTCATTCCTTCATGTGCAAGTAAGTTAAAAAAGAAAGAATCCAGAAATGATCTTAATCGGTGTCTTTTAATGCGTAATTCATTCACATATTTTGTATTTCAGTCGTTATAATTAATAACGTCATGGTCACAGTCACATCAAGTAATGAACTCAACGGAAATGGCATCAATGACGTGTTTCTCAATATTGCTGCGACGTCAAGCATTCTTGGGTCTGACGTCACAGGTACTGATCTCTGGGGGCTTGAAGTGTTTCTACAAAACACCGAAGGTGACATGAACGTGCCGTTTGTACCACAACTGACGTCAGAGGAGGCCGGCCAGAGGCTTTCCCCCGGGGACCAGATACTGTTTAATGGCATTCAGTATACAGTTGATGGTAGCCAGATACCATGTGACGAAACCTTAGAAGTTTGCGTAACTCTGAAAAAGGGAAATTCACCGAGTCCGAATTTTGTGCTCAGCGGTGATCCCGACGATGAGGCACTCACCGGGTGTCAATCTATGTCCTGCGGTGAGTAACTGTTGTGTTTTGTGTAATAAGTATTGTTGTTTAACCAAGTTCTACAAACCAAACAGAAATTTTTCTTGACAATTCACAAAATGAGACGCCCACCGGAAATTCGGATCTCCAAATTCTGTACTGAATTATTTAATTTATACAAAAAGTTATTTCCACAATAAAATATAAATATTCAAAAAAACAGGATCTTTCACCAAATTTGACTGAACATTATCCGTCATTCAATTTGAAAATAAGGTTCAGTTGACCAGAAGTTCTGTCCATAGATTAGGGTGACCCTGTGCGAAGAAAAGTGACTACATTAAAATTCTGATAAATAAACGAAAGAGATTTTTATAAATTTCAAGTTTCTCAACAAGTTTCCACCTTGTTACGTATGACGATGCTTACGTAAGTACAAACAAACAACTCTCCCTATCTGAGCTAACATCTTTTGCTTGGCGGCAGACGACAGTTTCAACGAATGTCAATTACATGTATGGCTACTTGTAAACATTACAGATGTCGACGAGTGTCAGGACCCAGACATCTGTCCGCCACCAAACCACGTCTGCGAAAATGTACCCGGCACTTTCTATTGCCGATGCGCGGGAGGATACAGTGGTGAAGACTGCCACGTCACCGATAACTGTGTGCCGGTAAACCCATGCCAGAACGAGGGCAACTGTACGTCATCACTGAATTCATACCAGTGTCAATGCGCCTCTGGGTTCGGAGGAATTGACTGCGGTGAGGAAATTGATTATTGCGACCCCAATCCTTGCCAGAACGCCTCCATCTGCAAGAATTCGACATTTGGTTACAAATGTGAGTGCCGTTTGGGTTTCGAAGGAGATGTTTGCAACGAGACAGGTAAGACCATTAATTTTGGAAAGGACTGGTGAAAAAATAGTAAAACAAATTCCAGCGACTTTTTAAAAAAAAAAAATGGATTAAAACGGGGGAGTGGTCACCTGCGCATGCGCCAGGTGTCCATAGCGTCTCATTGTTTATATGCAAGTGTCTACCCATGAGCCTTTGTGTTTTTAGCGTGTGTTGTTATCGTCGCTTGGGACTCAATTCCCGCGCCTGCGCAGGTGACGACCCTCCCGCTTTAAACTGCACTAAAATGTCATTTATTGTAAAAGATAGTCGAAACAACATATTTTTCTGCGAGTAACATTGGAATTTCTTCTGACTGAGGACGTATATAAATTGTTACAGTAAATAATATATTACTCATTCTTAGTGCCTTACTTCACCGTATGTCCAGAAGGGGAAACTCGGGTGTACACCCTGGAGGCCAATTCGACACACGCGTACGTCAATATCACCCTCGCTGCTGAAGACTGGCTACAGAGAAACTTGACAGTCGAAAGCGTTGGCCACGACGTAACTCTTCCTGGAACAGTTGAGTTTTCGATGGATTTTCGGCACGGGAGAGAAGTCTGGTTCCGAGCAACTGATGAAAATAGAAATATCGCCTACTGTGTGTTTATGCTACAACTAATTGGTGAGTCGAATTTCGATATCGTTGCGTTCATAAAATCTACTTCTAACGGGTTGTCCGTGAGTCATAACCTCCCTCATGACACAATGAACTTTCGTTTTAACCGGATTAAGATGTTTTGACTGTTTTTTTACAGATGCCGAGCCCCCAGATATCACATGCCCGGTCAACGTCTTCCTGACGACGACCAGAACAAGCGATGCGGCAGTTTGGCCTCTGGCAACAGCTCACGACAACATCGGGCTCCATCCCATAAAACCAATCACGTACAACAGACAGAATGGATCCGAGTTGTTTGCTGGTGAACAGCGCCACCATGTGACGGCAACTGCGACGGATTCTTCTGAGAACACAGCCTCTTGTAATTTCACGGTCAGTTTGAGGAAAACAGGTGAGCAAATAATCTTAGCGGCAGATTTTACTTTGATTTCTTTCTTAATTTAACATATACAAAAACGAGTCAGATGAAGAATCACCATGCAATGTACATTGCCAACAACAAACTTCCAGTTGAGCTAACCAGTGATTCCTGCAAACTATATCAACCAATCACAAAACAGCAAACACCACACCACTCTTCATTTCTTCCTTTTTTTTCAGAAGAACCGCCGAAAACATCGCCACTAACAGCCATCATAGCAGGCAGCATTCTCGGCATTGTCGCCCTCATTATAATCGTTGTTTTTATCAGTGTCTTGATATGCCATCGTAGAACAGCTCACGATGACAGCAAGGCGTATATGCATGACAGATCTCGCCATTTTCAGGACCAGATTGACATGAAGGCACAAAACAGAAGTAATTATTACGGTCAGGGACAACAACAGACTTCTCACAATGGCACATTCGACAACCCAACAATTGACATTCACCGGTGAGGACACGAATAAACTGGTTCTACGTCATTTAGCATCGGTGGTCTGCATAGATCTAATGATATCGTATATCATGCACTATTTCATATCAAGATCGTGCCTGATGTACAAAAAAAAAATACATCCGGGATTTCGGTTCCGAATATCATTATGCAAGAAACAAATGTTAATTAACATCACGTGACGTTAACAACCAATCATTTCTTTACATACAGGTAATGTATGTGCATAAATTACTGCATGACACAGTTATGGCCAGCACTAAGAAATAGACACATCTATATAATACACTTCTTCTCTCTGTCGGCGCCTGGCTTCAAAACTAACGACGGCGGGGGGGGGGGGACACAGTTACTAATCGGCAATTGTATCATCGCTTTTAAAAGACGGTGACAAAAAGATACAATTGTAATTGCCCTATCAGCTGGATTATCGGAAATCAAAGTAATGTCTATTTGCATATTTTATGCCACGAGTTATTTTGTCCGCGTACGTCACCAACCGCCATTTCCGCACATCCATATCCAGCTATCGATCTCCTCGCCATGACTTGGCAGGTAAATGTTGAAGCACCTTGAAATTCAGAAAATGTGGGTAGATATGAGCTGACGACCATTCTTCTTGGAAATAAACTTCGAATGAGCCTAATTGTTGGTGACTTGGAAAGAAGCTACAAGTTGCTAACATAATCGGACATAATATCGCGCGCATCGGAATCCGCAAATGAAACATTCAGTTTTTGGCAAAATTATAATCCGAAAGTCATTTTTTTTTACAATTTTTATATTGGCTCCCATGGTTAAAGAGTGAAATATAAGATATATTGTCACATACATAATTTTCGATATTTATTGCAATACTTACGTTTGTATTATTTTAAGTTTCGGAAAATGTGTGTAATTTGTTTACTAGCTCTCATAATAGTAGAACTTTTTGCATGTTCTTGATTTCAATCACCATTAGGCCAAAAAAAACCTTATGTTGCCCTCAAGTCGAAAAATTGATAAATTAGGTCTGTCGGTCGGATTTTTTTTTTAAATTTGTGAAAACTAAGAGTATCGTAAATAGCCAAGGTATATGGACTTCATAGTATTCGGAACATGTCTGAGAAATACAGATCAACCCGAGGTTCAAAATCGCCACTTACGGGGACTCTGGGGATCAAACAACGGTCCGGGATCCTTAATTTTTAGAGGAAACATTTTTTTACTGTTCCAATGGTGAGTTTTCAATATTTGGGCCTATTAAAAAAAAAAACGCGACCCAATATTTCATATTTTTTGGTCGGTCGCTGAGGGCAACAAAACAATTTTTTGGCCTTATACTGATTAAAATAACATTTACGAGCTTGTTAAGAGCCCAGTGCATATTTAGTTGGTTTTGAGTTATCTCAGAAAGTGTTTTAGGCAAACGGTTGTAGTGCGTATACATGGCCAATCATCGGAAAATATACCCTTATTGAGATTTATTTAAATTTTATTTAAACTTCAATTTTATGCCAATTTTATGTCTAAATAGGATTAAACTGATGAAACACAATGTCTGACTACAGTTCAAATACATTGTTTCGCCCTGGTAATTCATATATAATATTTAGACATTGGTGACCCATTTGACGGTGGAGATAATTGGTCAATTGCATGCTTTTTATCACACTACTATAGCAGGGATTATTTTTTTCATGTAAGAGGTTTTTTTTCGAAATTCTGTTGAGAGAGCCTTTTTTTACTATTGAGTCTGGGTTGTTTTTCCTTGATTTCAGTCCAATCAATTTTCCCCCACATCCTTCATCCCAGATTTCAGATGGGTTACCTCTTATGACAAATATTAACAACAAACTATTTTATAATTTTTGTAAACTTATAAATTGTACATATCATATACTGTGGATGTGCCAGTGTACATGTATTCATTATCTACTTAATAATATTATAATGGACCATTTTATATTCTGTTTATGATTATATCAAATATCATCATTGTTATCACTGTGAAATTACGTCATTGTGAATGCATGATGGGTAATGAGAACATAAATATTCATGTACATGTATCTATAAATATATTCCCCTATATGTTCTCTTGTTTACTTTGGGAAATATTGCTACAGCTGTTAAATAAAGGTTATGTTGATTTCGTTTAAAGTCATTTATTTGTTTGTTGTGTGTGTGTGTGTGGGGGGGGGGGGTGATTTGAGTGAACAAAACTACTAAAAGAGAAACAGTTACACAAGCAATATATTTCATGTCAAAAATGCAAATAGCGTCACTGAATGATGTCTCAGTCGCAAACTCTTTCAACGAGGCAGATCGGTAGCATATATTAAAATGACCTCTAAAATAGAAACGAAAACGTAGAAGTAGATGTTGCCTAGTTACCCACACATCTACGTTTGTGACGTCATCCGATTTTCTCATCCGCTTTGATGGCGTCGCAACTTATGTATCGAAAAACGATGCCCGTGGCCCAGTATTCGTGTAAATTTCTTGACATGGGGTTGCCCGGCCTCGGGATTTGTGAAAGTTTCGAATGGGACTTTTGGAATTCATTGCGGGTATTATTTTGAGTGACATCGAAAGTACTTCTTGTGAATGCGCACAATATCAAATTAATTTGCAATATACGATCTATTGTCTATAGGTTAATCTGATTTTTGTTTTTGTGAATTGCGTTTACAACATAGTATACACATCAAAAAGAAAAACATTTTAACCAGAATAAACACCGTGATAAGTGCAATGAATAAAAAAGCGAAAACATCCATCAAGAAATACTGGGAGAAATTTAAATTGAATGCTTCTGCCCTGAGATGTTGTCCGCCATGTTTGATCACATGTTCGATCCAGAATACGGCCGTATCGCTGGCAGACATTGGTTTATCTCTGTGTATGCGGGATATCTTCTCAGCGTTCGCTTTGTATCTAGAAATGAAGAGAACAATTACGGATAAAACTAACATGAATCGCCAGTAATACAAAATTCGTCCACTTTTTTCGCGTAGTTACGGGCAGTAGCCATTATGTTGTCACTCGCTCCTGGAAGGTTTGGTGGAGGTCTGTTTGCTACAATTTCAAACCTCAAACTGTATGGTTAATGGATGTGTCGTGACAAATTTTACTGAAAATATCTCCGAAGGAAAATTCGGCAACAAAATCTGTTTCTGTACCTTGTGTTCGTGATAACTTTAATGATAGCATCAAAAAGTCCATCAGATGTTAATGTCCCAATCTCAACCGTCTCAACCATGCCTTTACTTCGTAGTCTGGCAAAGTTATCAAAATGATCGTCATAGATAGGTATTCCCACCATGGGCACCCCGTGATAGACCGCCTCGTAGATACCGTTCAACCCACCATGGGCGACGAACACCTTCGTATTGGGATGACCTGCGAGAAAAGTGAGATACAGTTTGAATTTTCTAGTTCAACCAAGTTTATTTACTAGTAATTCATCTATCTATTATGTATATGCCAAACATGAGGTTTATGAGGAATAATTTAACTTTGAGAATGACGCCAGATACCGATAAACTACAGAGTTTCATTACTATAGCACTAGAGGGCGTTCTCCAAACTAATCAAATTGTATTAGACAACCTATCGAGAGACCAGATACAGCTAAACACTATCCCAGGTCTCACACTACAATTAAAATAAAAGACAATAGAAAAACTTTGAAAAAAACAGGGTAATTTTACGTATACATACAGCCAATGTAAGTGAGTCATCGATAATGAACGTCGCAAAATGAAGCCAACTCAACACACTTGTATTAGTAATATTAGACAATTGTCCCAGCCGACTACTCACTCTAAATATACCAGTCCGCCATTTCATAACAGTTGGTTTTCGATAAAACTGTATTTAAAAATTGTCAAAGTGAATCCTGTGTCCGGTTTAAATTATCAATCCGCATAACTGTGCAACGTACCTAGTAAATCATTCTGCGGTATCCATTTAGACAGCTTGGTGTTATTTCCCAACGTTGATGGCGGTGTTCCGTCGTATTTTATGGCAACTTTTTGAGACAGCCTGGCAAGAGCGCTGAAAACGATCTCTGATTTTACGCTATTATGAGACAGATCAATCAACGAACCGAAAGAGAAGACAACCAATCCAATATCAGCAGCTGATCTAACGAATTCCTCCCATTCCTGGAAGAACAATAAATGTGATTACTGTTATATATTGTTACTTCCCTAATATCATAACACACCTAACTCCTAGTGTTTCGTCGTACAGGAAATATTAACCTACATGTACCAAGTCATAATAATAATAATCACACTACTTACTTCAGCTAATGGTGTTGCTGGTTTGGCCAACAAACCACCAATACGTACGGTGTTCGGCATCATAGGGCAAGGGAAATCCACGTCCCAGTCCATTCCGAAGATGGTTAGTTGAGATTTACTGAGCGATTCCACGATGCTCACATCGCGGTCGATGTCACATTCCTGTTTTAATCTATTATACGGTGGCAGCAATAATAAGTTAACAGCAAGATGCACGACAGCGTGGTTGACAACGTTCGTTAGTCTCTCCCAGAGGGTCATTCTGTCTGTTAACCCGGAAACAAAACCAGGAACGTACGACAGAGGCGTCGGCATGTTCAGCAGGTAAGTGTCGAATGACGGGAGTGGGCGATTGGTAGACACCGTTATGAACGGTAGGGAGAGTTTATCAGCGATGAGAGCGCGACAGGGTGTCACATTATCCCCTATCACTATGTCGAATTTAGATTGCTCCAGGCGTTGCATCAAATCAGCGTCTAGTAGTACGGTTCTACAATCTGTAAACATTGCGTCGTTAAGTAACGACGTGGCACGTTGAAAATACATGTTTCCCTGCAGCAATTCGTTCATGGCGTCCCAAACCCTTAAAAACATATCTTCGTCCATCGCACTGTGGTACTTCTCAACTGTGAAGACGTTTCCATGCCCAAATGTCTTATTCAAATCGTTGTGGTTCTCCGCGACAAGCAGGGTCACCGAATGACCTTTTCTCGTCAGATGCTCGCCTATTTTCGACAGATACAGGAAATGGCTACCGACTGACATAGCTAAAACAGTCAGTATATTGTAGGCTGAGATGTTGGTTACAAACAGGGCCAATAAAGCGAAACACATTCGAACTGCCATAACTACATATGTATATGTCAGTATATGATATACACCTTGCTAATCACGGGCGACCTACGACCTGTCTATATGCAAATAATCACACCGTGTGGCGGCGTTCACCAAACAGTCGCAAAAACGAGCGAAAAAAAGATTGGGCGAGATGAGTACTGCACGTTGGATAGATTGGCGAGGTCGTAACGTAAATATACACAGGCGAGGCTGACTTCAATATGGCCCCACCGTGGGAAAATTTCTGATTACGTGATGGGGTGACGCCGCAAGCGGCCGTTTATCTCGAAAGTGAGCTATTCGAACTATTCAGTCACCTATAACCACTAACAAGTTGAAATGTCGATAAACTATGCATATGATCTTTGACCGCAGATTGCCCTGACCTGACAATTCCGTTTTGTATCTGGCTGCACCTACTAAATCAATGTTAAATTAATAATAGTTTCAGTAAGGGCTTTCACGGACGTAGCACGTCTGTAGGGCCACTTCACATTTTTCTGCTACCATAAGTGTCCTTATAGACAAACGCCGGTCTTCACTATACTCTTATACCATTTAATAAATTCTATTATACTTCATTCATTCAATAATGATTGATGAGCCAGAGATGCGGCAGCTTTATTTACAGACGTGGATAGAAAAAGAAATTATTACATGACACGTTATACCAGGGTGGGCTGTTACTTGTTGTGATCTCCCCGTTATCCTATGTCCGCCACCCAGGAAAAACCAGAGATAAAAACCCTATACTTTATATTGCGGGATATTCTCTGGAAACCTGTGTCCGAAAGCAATGCAGCACATAGAACAGGGACAGTGTCAGACTGCACTGTTATCACATAAGGGCAAAGCTAAGTGAACTTTTAAAATTAATATTTGATGTAATTGAACTTGAACATCTGTGAGCTGCTGAGTTGCTGACTAGACTGACTAACTTCCTACTGCTTCCAGCTATTCCCTATCTGATTGCCCCACCCATCTCATCAATTACTGTCACCGTAACATTGAAGACAGTATTTTCCCTCTATACTATCGAACCGAGGGAAAAAATATGTCTTTACTATACTCTTATACCATTGAATAAATTCCATTACACTTCATTCATTCAATAATGATGGATGAGCCAGAGATGCGGCAGCTTTAGACTCCACTAAAGAAAGGGGAAGTGAAAATATCTGATTACAGACCAAGGTTTTTGGATACAAGCAGTCGCAATGATCCCGGGACCCGCCGTAGGCGGCAGTATTTTCATTCCAGGTCAATTTTGGATCACCAGGTCATTCCTAAACGCGTAATTAGGACTGAGTCGAGAATCAATTTTGTACGGTGGCCCACAAGTGTCACATTAATTTCAATGTCCAACAACACAAATTTAATTTTCACAACACAACTTTAATTTTCACAACACAAATTTAATTTCTCACAACACAACTTTAATTTCTCAAAACACAACTTTAATTTACACCACACAATTTTATTTTCTCGCAACACAATTTTAATTTCTCGCAACACAATTTTAATTTTCACAACACAACTTTAATTTTTCACAACACAACTTTAATTTCTCACAACACAACTTTAATTTCTCACAACACAAATTTAATTTCTCACAACACAACTTTAATTGCTCACAACACAAATTTAATTTCTCACAACACAACTTTTATTTCTCGCAACAACTTTTTTAAATCATCAGAACACAAATTTAATTTCTCACAACAAAACTTAATTTTCTTAAAAACACAACGGAAGCAATCAATGTATCCCATGATTCCTTGATCGGGCAGCCATTTTCTAGCAAGTACATCTCAAACATAGTATCGTTATGGCTGTAGCAAACACAGGTAACACGAGTCCCACTGGTGACGAGAGTTGTGATGAGATTGACGAGGAGAGCTTGATAAGATGCTTCTTCTTCAGTGGTTACCAATATGACGAAATCCTTCGATTTCTCTCTAAATATTATAACGTCCATATAAGTAGAAGTACACTGCTGAGAAGACTCCGACAATACGGATTGAAGAGGAGAACCCCGGATTATGATATTAATCTTATAAGGGAAACCATTATACAACTGTTAGATGATCCTGGCTGTATAGGAGGATACCGAACTATTTGGCATACGCTTCAATTGCAGGGTATCCGAGTTCCTAGAATCGTTGTACAGGAACTGTTACGTGAGTTGGACCCAGAAGGGACTGAGATGCGAAAAGCACACCGTCTGAAAAGAAGAGTATACATTTCGCCTGGACCCAACTATTCTTGGCACGTCGATGGTTACGATAAATTGAAGCCATTTGGTTTCCCTATACATGGATGCATAGACGGGTTCAGTAGAAAGATTTTATGGTTGCATGTAACACGTTCCAATAATTCCCCAGACAATATTGCCAGGTATTATGTAAATGCCGTTCAGAAGTTTGGTGGGTGTCCCATACAACTAGACAGTGATCTTGGCACCGAAAATGGCACAATGGCAGCAATTCATTGTTTCTTCCGTGATGACATAGATTCACATAGGTACGTCACATCACAACGAAATCAAAGAATTGAGGGGTGGTGGTCATTCCTCAGACGCAATCGGTCTACGTGGTGGATCAATTTATTTAAGGACATGGAGGCCCAGCGACGTTTAGAAACAAGTAGCACGTTGCATAAAGAATGTTTGTGGTTTTGCTTTGCAGGATTGTTACAAACTGATTTAGATCATGTATTACATCACTGGAACACTCACTACATCAGAAGATCCAGGCATGATACTGTGTGCGGCCGACCTGATTCACTATATTATTTGCCAGAGTATCATTTGGGAGTAGAACATTTGTCACTACCTGTTCCTGATAATGAGATTGAATTTGCAAATACCCAAATAATTGACGTAGAGGACAGCAATGAATACCAGGAATATTTCCAGTATGTGGTAAACGAGTGTAATCTAGAAAAACCTAATGACTGGAAAGGAGCACTGGAATTGTATGACAATTTAATTCACAGTGCAAACAACGGAGTGTAGTGTCACGTATTTAAAACATACACGGTCAGAAATATATTCGCTTCAGCAGTATTGCTACTGCAAGTATCGACCTAGGTATACTACAAAGGCTTGTTAGGGATATTCATACAAATTTATGTGAAACTCGTTATTACGACTATGAAACTCGTTATTACGTCTTTCAAACTCGTAATAACGACTTTCAAACTCATAATAACGACTATAAATCTCGCAAATTTGTGACTCGTAATAACGACTTTCAAACTCGAAATAAAGTCGTTATTACTAGTTTTAAAGTCGTAATAACGAGTCTCAATAGTCGTTTGAAAGTCATTGCGAGTTTAATAGTCGTTGTTACGAGTTTAATAGTCCTCATTTCAAGTTCCAAGTCGTTATTACGAGTTGCTGATACAAAATTTGTTTATGCATTCTGTTCAGTATACCGAATATTTATGATTGTCAAATATAATTCATGTTGTTTTGAAATTGATATTTACACCGATTTAACTTTGTCAGCTTTATTGCCAGTTCTGACAGACATGAGAATAATAACTGCCCTATTAGTAAGAGACAATACCAAGTTAAAATCGTACAACCTTTATTTCAGAATTTGTTCCTAACTACTTCAACTTGTGACATATGAATATAGCAGTTCTGTGAACAAATTAAGTTAAGAAACAAAATCCCACTTCTACTGAACAATCACTCCTGAGTAATCTGAATTTGTATTAACAATTACGTAACGTCACCTAGTCTTCCTGTATGTAGAGTTTTAATATACAATCTCACATTTTCAGCTTAAAACTATATATTTAAGTAGAAGTTGCCGAGCTGGGTTTAAACATTAAGCCACTCTGTGCAATGCATATGTTTAATGTTATCTCACTCTCATTCAAAAGCAAGTGGAACACTATTTTAAACAATACCACATAAACTGTATATGAATGTGATGTATGAAAAACGAAAATAATCTTGAAGTACGTTTGTTTTCACAGATTATATTACCTGACTCAATAAAAAATACCCAAGTATCATATATGCGTTTGTACTTCGTTTTTCATAATGTATGACTGTTCAAATGAGACTTACGAGTCACACATGCTTTACGACATTGCTGGAAAAACATGTGTTCCAAAATTTACGAATGATGTAACCACAATTACTATTACATAACAAAAGATAATAGTATGACAAATATTCTTCATACAGTCGTAACACGACACACTTAATGTGCTCCTGTGTGTTGCTGAAATATGTAAACATTATCACCACGTGATTTGAATGCTTGAAAGTTGCATTTTGTGAAGTGCATTTTGTATTACTTATGAAGACATGGTACATAGTTATTGCAATAAAACTAGGTTTTGAGATAGAGGTTCAGACAGATAAGCACTAGTCAATGATGCAGTACAGCTGCAAACTGATTTTAGTCCATACATAAAGATTATGCAGACATTAATTATTATGTAAATCATCCATGGTCTTCCACAAAAATCTAATCAGACAAGCGGACCAATAGCTAGGGATATGCTCAGGTACACTGATGATAAAGACAAAGGTTCAATTACAATCCAGGAGGTATACTTAACTCAAACTTTTAACATCTTTTAACAAAAGAACAGCAAAATGTACAACTATTGCTTATCAACAATAGAATAACAGCCTTGACAGTGCCTCGCCCATATTCAGATCAATTTCACTATTAAGCATAGCCAAGCTTATTGTTCCTATTTATGCAACCTAAAAAGTTCTAACAATTGACCTGTTTGCCATCCTCCATCCAGAAAAACTCATCATGGTAGTCCATTGCAAGCTGAGCTAACACTGTTAAGTGTTTCCTTATTTCATCGTTGTTGCAGAGCCTAGTTTTAGACCATCAATGCTGACTTAGCATGGAATTAATATACTCATGGATATGCAGGCAACATTATCACAGGCATAACGTGTGTATCCCCTAGCTGTGACGTAGGGGTAATACAGCTTTTTTTATCCAACCTGTTCCACATCAGAGGTCAAACGTTTTTTACTGGTAGTGACACTAAAAAGTTTTGTCTAGCTTCCAGGTTTGACTATTGCCGAACAACCACAAAATGCAACACACTAATTGTCACTATCAACAAACAAATGTATTAATGCATTTATTTTGTGGAATATTAATTTATCGACCAAGCAGAAATGACACACTTCAACTGGGCGATCACATGGAATGGAACACATACAAATGTCTTGGAGTGATACCTTTGTATCCAAAGTTATTTCGGCAATAGATCACAATTTAACAAACAATTGTTTCATTTTTTCTGATTGTAGGAAAATGCATGTAATAAATATATAATCTCTTGATATTTTTTCTTTGTTTGATGTCAGCAGACACTCATGATTACCGCTAGAGTAGCATAAACCCTCTTCTGCAGCATGGATTGATACAAACTCTGTGGTAATCACTTGTGTCTGCTGGCATAAAACCAATAGAAAATATCTTGAGATTATATTTAAATACTGAATATCAATACCAACAATGAATAAAAGTATCATGTAATTCAAACATATTATGCAAAGCCAAAACCCTTAGCATTTGCAATACCAAACTCCATAGCATGTTTGAATTCAGCATATGTATGGTGAACTACAGGTAAGCTGAGAATACCTGCACAAGTATTGGCCTTTGGAAATGATGACTGCTTGTTATCTTCTTCCTTCTCATGGAGAAACTGCAATTGCAATTGGACACCAAAGACAAACTCACTGCACCCTGTGCTGAACATAAGAATCTGTGCCAGGGTCAACTGAGAATCACCTTCTTCCACATCTTGTAAAAGATCTGCCCAATGGGCCAATACTTTACTTTCTAGGTTGTATGCATTCGAGCCTTTTTCACTTCTTGTAACTGTAACCTTCTCTGTGAACATCTCAGCTGTGAGAGGTTTGACTTTATGACAGAATGCTGGTTTGAAGACAGAAGGATAATCTTGCATTGCTGATAGAACAAGGCCAGTCTTAAATTGATCTAGAGCTGTTTTGGTTCTTCCACAAAAAAACATTTAATAGTGTCTTGAATCATTTTCGCTTTGTCATCCTCATTTTGAATGTATTTCCAAGTACCAGCAAGTTCCACAAGATTTTCAAGACTGCCAGTAACAACACCATTGGCTTCTTCTACTTTAGCGCTCTTCAATTTAATCAAATCCTGTTTTACAGAACAACTCTCAGGAAGATCCTCTAAAGTTGGCCTCACTGACTCTGTTCCAGACACCAGCACATTATAAAAAATGGTCTGCAAAACAGTGGGGTGATGGACCCCCGTGAACCATGGACAATGCAACAAGTTGACCAGAAAAATAGTATTCATTTTCATCCACAGCATTGCTTATACAGGAAAGAAACCTGGCATTTGTATCACCGTCAACCAGATGAGAACCAATGATATGATCTATTGCTAAAGTCAACATTTCTAGCATTGGCCCACCTTCATCAACGGCACCTTCAGAACAACCTTCATCATCTGTGAATTTTACAGAAATTTTGTTGAGTGGATTGAACGATTTCCGCTTAAGACCTATTTTAACACATTCAAAGAGCTGGTTTCTGGAAATGTTAAACTTGGATATTGCATCATGTTTGATTTGCTCGGCTAAATTACTCAATATATCCTCAAGGGGTATGTCTTCAACCAATTTTGGAGACCGTGGGAAATCTTCTTCAGTATCAGATAAGCAACAAGCAATTTGATCATCGAATAAGGCAGCATATACACCATCAGCATTCTGTTCAGCACTGGTGCCAGAGGGCCTAGGATCATTTGCATTTGCATATTCCACACATAATGACTTGTTACCCCTTTCACTTTCTGACGTTATTGGTTTAGGAATATTTTCAGACTCAAGTGTATGGCAACTGGTTTCTTCTTCAGTTCTAATAAAGTGTGGCCTTCCGTTTTTCATACCACTTGTGGCATCTGTTGGTCTTCTGATTCACTTTCACTATTTTTCTCAGCAATATCATACAATCCCACGGAAACATTGTAATTTTCTTCTGTGCAAAGATACAAGCAAATTCTCTGATAACTCTTCCCAAGCTCCTCCCTGTAACGACAAAGAGTAAAGAATTCCTTCCCTTCATGACTTGGTATGAAGGTAGCCTGTGACCCATCTTTTAATAATAGTAAATACACACCATCTTCCTGTATGTCACTTTTTCTGAAGGCTTTCCATTTATTCAGCCCATGTTCCAGAACTGAATGATAAGATGCATTACTCTCTATCTTCAGTGGTAACCGTTTTCCCCACTTTGGTCTCAGCTCACACTTTTTCTGAACAAAATACATGATACCAACATTAATACTGACTTGTTCTTTTTCATCATCATATTTCTTCTTCTTGCTTTTGGATGATATTTTCCGGAAAGCAGTTGATGTTTTCTCTCGTTTGAACGTTTCAAATGACTGGACTTTTGCCAAGAGCGACTTTTCTTGTGTTTGGTCACCTGAAACTGTAAAAGAATTTGCACACTATTATTTGCCATGATTCAGTTTCATATGCAACATATTTTTCTGTGTTTTACTGAACATACTATACTGTAGTATGTGTACTGTAGTATAATAAGTATATTTTCAGTGTTACTGTACAATATTCCCAGATAGACCAACATATTCCTAGATAGACATATACACAGAAATA
Source organism: Saccoglossus kowalevskii (assembly GCF_978046115.1). Taxonomy (NCBI): domain Eukaryota; kingdom Metazoa; phylum Hemichordata; class Enteropneusta; family Harrimaniidae; genus Saccoglossus; species Saccoglossus kowalevskii. The sequence continues at coordinate 22,475,081 of NC_140646.1, read as the reverse complement.
TACACATATAAACAGAGACAGACATACAGCAGATAGGCATACAGACAGACAGACAGGCAGACACAACTTCCAGTTTGTGCTGAGTACATGGGACCTAAAAAAGTTCATCCCATTCATCACATTCCAGTAGACAAATTAATTAATTATATACTTGTGACTTACTGCTAAAACAGTTACTATGTAAATAACACTTTCAATACAATGTATACAAATATGAGAGCACTCACTTTCCTTCACAAAAAATTCATTGATGGCTCAATTAATCATAAATTATGTTCTATTAAATATGATTGGAAAAGGTGGTTCAATGACCAGTTGGGTTAAACATTTTTTCCCCAAGGAAAAACACTGAAATGGCCTGACATAAATGTACTGTTACTGTTATGTTTTAACTTACTATGGCCAGTTTTAATCAAGTATTATGCTAAAAATAGGATACATATTGTCCCATAGTTGGCAAAACAGTGGTGACAATATTTACAAGCTGCATAGTGGGATACACTGTTGGAACATACAATACTGGAAACACAAATCTTAAAATAAACCAGATATGCCCAATCAATGAGAATGCCATGCAATCCCTGTATCGGCAATAATCTTGCAAACACCAGCTCGATTTATTGGACATGATTAACAATTTAGAAATTTAACAGCTGACAAAGCTATTCAAATCCAGTCACACCGAACACAGAACACCGAATTTTAAATAAGATTTGTATTTCAAAGAGATATTTCTGAAGTTGGTACTTTGATCTGAAATTAATCTGAAAAATATGCTTTAGATAAAATCTAAAATACATCCACACTAAATCTAAAGGTGAAAGGACAGACGACATATCACTATAACACATATAACCACTGCAACATTTTCAAGGGAAGAGAAGCAACCAATGGACTAGCTACGTGTCCGTAGCTCGTTTGTACGACTGGCAACTGATTCGTATGCCTTTATTTATATTTGGACGTCATCTTTTCACTTTTTATGTGGGGGGGGGGGGTATTGTCAAGTAAACTAAAGTCCAAGAGGCAACCAAGAGGAATGTGATCCACACCCGGGATCTACAGCTACCGATGGACATGAACAACAATTTATGAGGGAAACTGCTGAGCTGCACTTTCAAAAAATCATAAATAAAACTCTAACACAGAAAACTTATCGTTACGGGTAAAATGTATAAATAACATATATCACACTAGCATCTGAACGTTTGTTCACGTTTACTGTGTAGGGCAGGGCAAATATGACACAGTCGCTCCCAGACACAACTTACACCAGATGAGAAAAGCATCACGCATTTAAATTTGTGAGTGAACCTCTTCATGTACGAGCCACACACACTCGTATATAATCGACTGATATGTTGATTAAACATAGCCCTGCGTACAGTGCTGTGTGTACGGGGACGCGTTCGGTTGATAGATGTCCCCACCACAGCCCTGCGTAGATGTCCCCACCACAGCCCTGCGTACCTCCATAGACAAAGTCCGGGAGTGCACCGTAATTGGTGCGAAAGTTAAAAATAAGTAGTTTCCCAGCCGAAATCGGTTGAAATGACGATAGTTATCCGTAACAACCATTAACATAGTTATCTGAAACTGAAATGTCTTTAAAAAGCGACTAGTAAAGACGGACAAAATGTAAACGCGTAGGTACCGGAGAAATTATCCACCAAGCGCCGCCATTTTTAATTTCAATCACGCAAGAGAATGTGTTTGTTTTTAGGGCAAAGTAGCCGATTTCATCCACAATTGGACTCCGAACTGGGAGTTCTGGATATATCTGGTGATCAATCATCATTTTTGGTACCTGGGCATGTTATTTCATTAAAAAAATTATATTTTTCAAAGTCCCGGACTTTGTCTATGGAGGGCTGTGGTGGGGACATCTATCAACCGAACGCGTCCCCGTACACACAGCACTGTACGCAGGGCTAGATTAAACATAGACACAATTACCAACAACATTAAAATAGACACGTACCCTTGTATTTGTTGTCACTGTACACTACGAGTAGTGGGTTTGTATCGTCCCACCCGTTTACTGGCGGAAACAGAACTCCGCCATCCAGTCTAATCCCACGGAAGCATCCCCGGTTTGGGTTCGACGACGATCTAGGCCTATAACGTAAACCAGCTGCACCTGGAAACTGTGCCTGTAATGTACTGAGTAGCAGAGTTCCATTACGTTCTACAGGGAGTTCCACAGCTTCACCATTTTCGCGATCCGAAACCCTTATAAAGACAGACATTACTAGCAGCCGACAAGCAACATGGCGACAGATTCGAACGAGGAATTCTGGGATACCTTGCCAACTTCCGTTGTGGTAAAAGAAAGTTTTGTTGTGGGAAATTTAAGTTGTGTTGCGAGAAACCAAACTTTTGTTGTGAAATATAAAAGTGCGTTGTGTTAAATAAACGTTTGGTTTTGATAAACTAAAGATGTAATATGAGACATTAAGGATATGTCAAAACAAATTAATCATTTCTTGGTGGTAAAATAAAATTGTGTTGTAAAGAATTACAGTTGTGTTGTGAAAATTAAAGTTGTGTTGTGAAAATTTAAAAGTGTGTTGCGAGAAATTAAAATTGTGTGGTGTAAATTAAAGTTGTGTTGTGAACATTTAAAACTATGTTGTCAAGAATTACAGTTTTGTTGTGAAAATTTAAAAGTGTGTTGTCAAAAATTAAAGTTGTGTTGTGAAAAATTAAAGTTGTGTTGTGAGAAATTAAAGTTGTGTTGTGAAAATTAAAATTGTGTTGCGAGAAATTAAAATTGTGTTGCGAGAAATTAAAATTGTGTTGCGAGAAAATAAAATTGTGTGGTGTAAATTAAAGTTGTGTTTTGAGAAATTAAAGTTGTGTTGTGAGAAATTAAATTTGTGTTGTGAAAATTAAAGTTGTGTTGTGAAAATTAAATTTGTGTTGTTGGACATTGAAATTAATGTGACACTTGTGGGCCACCGTAAAAATTCGCACCATGCTATCATTCAGTGTTTTGTACTAAACAACTCATCGCATAGCAAAGCTAATTTTCAGGATTTATTGGCACATGTCATGAATCAGAGAAACTAATGACCAAAAATAAATATTGCATCGTATATAAATGATGACAGCGATTTACTAGGCCTATGGCCTGTGAACTCGTATGATGTGTGTGCACGGTGCGACTAGTAACAATTACCTAACCTACCGGTCCTTCACGGCCACAGTTGTCGCGATGCATCTCAATAAAATAGCATCTAAAACCAATTAAGGCCGATATGTGTAAATACTTGTACATTAATAGTCTAGTCTATGCAACCAGCAATAATGATATGCAAGAATGGCATTGGCAAAATGATGACCTCGGATGTAGCCATGTCTAGGGGCATGGATATGATTTATAGTCCTTGCCCATTAATGTAATGTTATAATGTATATGAAGTATGTGATCATGATTAATCTTCATGATCATTTGTGACCACACCATTGATTATTTGGCATAGGCTTTCATGATCATTGTTTAACTCACTACAAGTTTCTTGTGATTTAGGCGGATTTTTGTCACATGCAAGAAACAGCAAGAGCTGCAATGTGTAAATCAGGGGGCTTTTATCATGCTTGTGATGTTGCTATTGTAGGTAAATGGCCACAGCAGGAATGTACATAACTGTCATTTATTAGGCAGAAACTGATAGGGGCCAATTCCTTGTGCTCACTACATACACATGTACATCAGTGAAGGTTTTTCTGTTGCCAGCTGCCATTTTTGAAATGGTGCCACCGATCAACAGTTCATGCCACTCACCTCAACCTTAAACAATGACATGTGTTGTCATTTGTTATTAATTTTATTTTTATGGAAATGAGTTACCTTGTTCGAAAATAAACAAAATTTGATAGTAATATCATCATGTAAAAAAAAATTGTTTAAAATGGTTGTATTTGATATAGACTGAACATGTTGGGGAAAAAATAAATCTAAAATAATAAAATCCCTGCCTAACTACCCAATATTTGTTACTCTAATACTGGAAACACCAAATTTGTTTTTCATTGGCCTCATAATGGTTTGAGATCTTTTTAACATGATCCACATAAATAATGAGGGATGAACTGGGATTCTGTACAAACAGGTCCATGCATTTACATTCTATGTTTCTGGTTTGATGTTGACTCATTTACAGCCCTGTCAGTTTACTCCTTATAGCATGTGTGGGCTGTCTTATGCAAACCAACAATGCTGTTTTTGCACATGGTCAATTCACTCCGGTTATATGTCAGATGACACATTACCATTGCCATGCGATAAATTCATTACTTTTACCGGTTCTATCAGTCTGATGGAATTGATATCATCATTGATAACTCTATGAATTACAATTACATTCCATACAGTCTCTTTGCACCTACTTTATTTCTTATTCATTCTGAATGGACAGTTGGATGAACATATAATAGCCTAAAAGTAAGGGGGTATATTTGTACAACACCCTGTAACTTTGCATGATATGGGTCTATAATACTGTCTTGTACAATGTTGTAAACAGTTAACTACTGGTTTTGTACAGTTTATTGTTGCTGCACAAATACTTATTGAAAACAACAAGATATAGTATTTTCAGCATTATGACTAATACCAAATTGGTCGGTGGTGATACCTATCATTTGGGTCTTCCGTCGACACTTATCTGCTTTTTCACCACGAGTCGTTCCATGCACATCATACCAGATTTAATCATGACACTCATTATAATGTAAATGTGCATAACCTGTGTTTTCATTGAGAGGATACTTGAATGCACGGTAGTGCTTTCAGCATCCTCTCACTAGTTATTTACAATGTGCCTCAAGATTTAATTTATGGAAAGTCCAATCATTTCCAAAGCATTTCAACAATGTTCTTCCTATTGAACATTCCTCTACTCAACACCTTACTCAAATCATTCATTACAATATATAATCCTTACCACTTGTTTTTTTTTTTATTTTCTTCCAGGCGAGATAATTCAACCACCACCTGTATCTCCTATTGTTTCAACTTTTTACTTTATTCTTACTCGAATTTGTTTGTAAATTGTTGTATATTGATGGTTAAGATAACAAATAAAAACTTTATTTTTTCCTTGTTCATTACAGACGTTTATTCTATTCACACTATTTTTACATGGTTGTCTTCCAACTAGTCATGCTGAGTGATGTCTAATAGCAGCTGGCCAAATTACAATCGAGTGGTGGGTGGGTTACAGTCAAGTACAAATAAGCCGTTCACTGCCAAAGAACAAATATAATCATTCTTTCCGATCAACTACTTTAACCTCCCCCTTTTGATTCAAATGACATAACCAAAAGACTTAAGACATCACCTACTTCCTATAACACACAACACCATATTCACAAAATTGTTCATACATGTATACATTATCACAGCAAAATCAATTACATAAATTTACCAACAGCTCCAGCAAATCATCTGCCCATATTAACTATATCCTCTTTTGTAATCCCTCTAATACTTACATTTTGTGTTTCAATTACATAATGTTAGTCCAAAAATGTCAGCTTCTGTTATTTGAACACAATGCTATTATCAAGGTCACATTTGTATTGCGCTGGTCCTGCTAACTCTGGATTCCAGTGAATCATCAACGTATCCGTCCTTTGCAGTTTCGGATTTCCATCTACCATGACGTTTAAAACATCTTTCATTGACATTGGCATTAGCCGTCGTTGTCGCTCCCCCGCACCGTAATGAGTGTAACCCAATATTAAGTTTATCGTCGGCAATCTCTTTCAATCTTGCGACAAGGGTTTCCCGCGCCCTGGTATAACTTAAAGGTTTGTTTTTTGAAATACATTTTACAGAATCCTTTGTAAAAACTAAAGGCTGAAACAAGTAGAAATCACTCTCCAAATCAATTTTACATACATTAACATATCTTTGAAGATTAAAATACGGGCATGCAATTGATGTCAATTTTGCTAAAACTATTTCATTTCCTTTCCTATACTGATCGGTTTTACTAGACTCAATACTGAGCGTCATATGCTCCCCATGGAAATGCACGTTGTTACATTTTATTCTACTCAACTCATCAAAACGTAGAAATGCTGAAAAAGATAACGTAATCATGGCAATATCTCTAATTACTGCAACGTCACCAGTGTCTTTATACTTCGAACACAACGCTACCAACATTTCTGGTGTCACCGGGTCTTTCCGCTGCACTGGTCTTCCGCGACATCGTTTAGCCGATTCTAGTAAATTCGTAATAAATGGGTAGGGCTTTCAAAACCAGAAATTTCGTGAGCCCACTTAATACCATACACTATGCTATTAATAACACTAACACTATGCTTTTCTTCAATCAGCTTTGTAATATATAATGCTACAAAAATAGGATTAGCGGGCAACACCTCTACATTTTTTGCTGTTGCCCAAACCTTCCATTTTCTAAACGCACTAAAGTACTTAATATTTGTATGCGAACTTCTAGCATCTAACAGTCTACTGGTCATCTGACTTGCTATGTTGATAATCTCCTCATCAATCGTCTCGCTTTCCAACTCACTTTGCACTCTTTCTTGCAAATTTAGACCTGCAACATAATAATATTACATTAAGTACTCGTATAATCAATACGCAGTGCTAGCATATGAAATGCCATATACTGACCACTAAATATGCCATTTCTTCCCATTCCTTTTTGTATTATTTCTGTCGACGGCAAATAACGCCAATCTACGATATTCGGCATCAATTTCCCTTCTTTGGAACATAAATATGACCAAAACGGCGCAGATCGCCATTGTGGTACAATTAGTGTTCCCCTCGCCCTGTCCGTTGCCAATTTACGCAATGTTGCTGGTACTATTGTAGGTGGAGGCACAAGCCAGTTGTTTTCCCCTGACCAGTTTTGAAAAAATGCATCAATTCCCCAGGTCTCTGGACACCAACATTTTGAATTGAAACATGCACACTGACTATTGTAGTGCGTAGCAAATCTGTCGACCGTATGTGGTCCCCAAAGAACATTTAATATATCATACACCTTCACATTTATCGACCAATCATCATTATCCACACATCGACTGAAATAATCAGCTTTCTCATTTACGGTACGAGGTATCCATTGCATTTGCAACTGAATATTCATGATCTCACAAAAATCATATATACGTAATGCAATAATATGCAAATTGGGCTTTCTACTGCCCACTTCAATTATACGTACAACATTCTGATTATTAGTACGCCATTGTACTACTTGACCCTCAATGGTCATGCCTAAGTCATGCAGTACTCGGTGTACTGCTTCAAGCTCTCGCCAGGTGGAGCTTTGTACAGCCTCGGTGGCTGACCATGTACCAACACTATTCACATTATCATATCTCACGGAGAAGCCTCCGTAACCGACGCCCGAGGCATCGGAATATACAACCTGTATGTATCTTGGCGTCCTATGCCAATTAAGTCCATTTAGACGTTCCAAATTATTCAACCAGAAACACAACTCGTTCAGTGATTCTAAGCACACTAAGACTTTTCCCCACCAACTTGTGCGACTATTGATACAAAGTATCTCGTTCGGAGAAACAAGTATCTGGTTCGGAGCCTCACTATCGGCCCCACAGCCTGATACAATGAAATTAACTGTCCCACAATGGACGCAAACATTTTCACTTTCACACTATTTCCCTCTGTGGAAATTATTTGAATGGCCTCAAGAATAGCCGTCAGAGCTCGTTTGACTTGTAATTTTTGCCCATATACTCTCCCGTCTTTCAAATCGATATCATATCCCAGCCACGGTACTAATTGCCGTGGGTTCCAAACACACTTATCCTGAGCGATAAGGAATCCAAATCGGCTTAAATCTCTTTCAATCTGTTGTGCCAATACTGCTGCCTCCTTGTATGTCGATATACCAGCAATGCCATCGTCATAAAACAAAACTATTTTCTTACCTTGTCCTTGCCAATAACTAACCATGGTTCTGGTTACTTTTGTGAAAATATACGGGACAGTTGAAACCCCAAAAGGTAGTACATTAAATACGAAATAACGCGTACCTTCCCCGAGATCCCAGCAAAACCCCAAGTATGTGCGATGACTTGGGAATATTTCAATATGATAAAATGCCGATTTTATGTCAAACGTGATTAAGTAATCCCCCTGGTAAAATATTTGTTGAGCTACTTTCATATCTTCGCATCGAAATTTGAACTTGTGAAGAAACCAATTAATTGCTCTACAGTCGAGCACAAGTCGACACTTACCTTGCCGATTAACTGCCACACTCAAAGTGTTTATAACATGTGGTTTAATCTCATCATATGAAATGCATTCTTTGTTCAGTAACTTACGTATTTCAGATGTCACAAAATCATTGTGTTTCAACGCTGATGCGTTATTTCTCAATTCTTTGTTAGATGGCAATTCTTTTAGTGGGAGTTTGTATCCCTGATCAATTACTTCAAGTACAAAGCCATTAACACCAGCTGTTTTCCACATATCACGAGCAGCTTTCAATCTGCCTCGTGGACTCACAACACTGTCACACTTGTCATAACCAAAATGTAGTTTACATTCACTCAATTGAATGGGATTTTGATCCACAACATTCAATCTCTTGCCATGCCTGACTCATCATATCAAAACAAACATCATCACTTTCTAATGTGTTTTCCTTACTGCACACACCATGGGAGATGATATCGCCGTTAACACATTCCACCACACCCACTTTACTGGGTATCGTCACATCCAACTGATTTTCCCTCCTTAAGACATGGTGACTAGAACAGGCACTCTCATCACATACGTGTAAACACACAACTTTGTCATTCAAATATGAATTAAATGAACTTATCTTTGGCTGCATTGAACTTGCACCAGATGCGTGACTATCTTTACATTCTGATCGCCAATGGCCTGGTTTACCACAACCGTAGCAAATGTCAACTCTCTTAGATATGCCGCTTTTCTCACTGTATGCAACCTGTAGCACTTTCCCGCTATCTCGGTAGTCTTTTACCGCTTTTGTACTTGTACGTCTCCGCTCTTTTAGCTTTTGTGATGCTCGATATTCTGCCTTTTGTATTCTCTTGTCATCTTCATCATCAGATGCTAAATCGTGAGCAGTATATTCCTCAACAGTAGCCCATCCGCTTTTTGACATGTCCGCCAACTTGATCAGTTTTGACGCCTTTTAACCATGGCAATACCGTCTATTATCTTCTCTTTTGCCTTCCCTGTCTTTTCCTCGTTGATAGAAGAAACAGCCTCTTCCATGTGCTCCAATACACGTTCATTATGCTTGTATTGTAGTTCGTTTCCTTTCTTTCGAAAGGTAGGTTTTTCGGACCATCTCATCGACTTCATTGTTTCAATTTCAGCAGATGAAGTAGCACTCTGTGCCTCTTGCAGCTGATTAGTCATCGTTGTAACCCGTGATGTAACAAGTTGGTCCAGATCTTTCAATAACTGGCTGGAAATCTGTTTCACAGAATCAGCTATTTTCTTGTTAATCTGTTCTTCTGGCATAGCGATTATAGTAGTAGTAGCTGGTGTTTTCCCGGCGGTGGCACTAGACCCTGCCGGTCTACTTGCAGTTTGCTTATGCGACTCCATGAAGAATTATGAAGACAAAGTGAACTTTGAAATATTTGATGTAATTGAACTTGAACGTCTGTGAGCTGCTGAGTTGCTGACTAGACTAACTCCCTACTGCTTCCCGCTATTCCCTATCTGATTGCCCCACCCATCTCATCAATTACTGTCACCGTAACATTGAAGACAGTATTTTCCCTCTATACTATCGAACGGAGGGAAAAAATATTACTCTAGGGAGTCAGCGGTATGCATGATGGTAGAAAACGCCCTCTGCGTTGGAAAGCCATGTAAGTCCGGTGTAGAAAACGGGACAACTGCTAATGGGAACACTTATAGTATTTCACAAGGATATACTATATAGCAAATATTAAATTGTTCATACCCAGTTTCCAATATTATCTGCATAACCATTCATAATAATTCTGTATAAAACTCGGAACATTTTCGGTGGAAATCGGAACACGATTTTCATGTAAATAAACAATGTATTTTACACGCGTTGTATACGTCGCTATGAGTCCCACATCGAAAAGAACGCGGCGCGACGACCACTGCCCTTTAAATCCATCGTATTTAGTAATAGCGTGGAATAAACTTATATAATGCCTGCATAACCATTGATAATAATCCGGTATAGAACACGGGGACATCGTTGGTGGCAATGGAGACACTTTTCAGTATCGGTCACATTTCCACTAACTGTTATACTTGCATACAATCTCTTGTTGTCTTGTTGATGAAATCCAGGTTAAATAAACAGGTTTATTCCGCGGTAACCCAGCTCCCGCCATTTATACAATCCTATAATATTATATTTTACAGAAAAAAACACACACAAATAAACAAGCGACTGTAGTCAAGTCCAAGTAACAGTAACAGACAAATATATAAGTAAGAATATGCATGGAAAAGTTGTTGTTTTTTTGTTGTTAATTTACCCCCTCTCGAGTTTTCTAAGGCCCCAAACACGTTTTTTCCTTGAGGATGTGAGAAAATCAGAATGTAAATCTGTTTGACCTTGAAAATATGAGTTTAAAGTTTGGTCAAACATAAATCTAGTACACATTGAGTGTCATGTGTAATATGTGATATTGCATCTCCCTTGTGCAGTGTAAATCATGCTTTCCATCCCCAAAAAAGTGCTTTTCCCGCCTAAAAGTAATTGGAAATCTTAGAGGTCTAAAGGCTTAGAAACATGTAACATATATTTGAAGGCACGTTCGTGAAAAAAAATTATAGGTTTAATTCAGAACGACTTCTTCCTGGGAGGCTAGGGGGTCTTGTGAATAAATTCCTACCACATGTAGAATAAAATAGTCATTTCCTGCTGTCGAAAAGCCCCATTGCTTTTTTTCTCAAAACTATTAAACCAAAGGTTTTGTAGAACAGAAAATTACTGGCTTTAACTGTTTGGACTGATATTATGAGCTTGTAGTTAAATACAATAAAACTGTTACAAAGATGATCTTAGATGGCATCAATGTCATTTGTTTGATGTAGACATCAGGTTTCATATCGAACCACTTAATTATGGCTCAGAATGATATATGACAAGTACATGGAGCCAAAACAGTACAATTCTGTCAGTAGCCAATAAATTACGAAAATCCCCCAAATAATTAATTGGTCAAATGTTTGTCACAGTAATAATAATTGAGGAATACGAATTAATTAAATAATGTATTATAATGACCTAATTGTTTTTGTTAATTTTTTTCAGAATTTTAGCCAGTAAAATCCGTGCAAAATATATTACTACGTTGATTCAGATTTTATCATCAGTATAATTATCGTATCAGGCAGTATCTTTAGTCTGTATCTATTTAATTGAATTCAAGTTTGTTAATTGATATCAAGATTTCCAAGAGGCAAGGTTGTTATAGATATGCTATGTTTATCCAGGGAGTCGTTAATGAAGAATAACGAATAAACATGGTTATGAATGACTAATGTAATTTAAATACCCCATAAACTAGATACGAGATATCCCATAATAGTCAAAATCAATCATCAAACCATCATGATTTAAATCATTTGCAAAATATGTGAACGGTATATGTAATTGCGTCTTGTAAATGCCAAGCTATAATGTATCCTCAATCACCTTTACAATATTCCCTGTGATATTTTGACATTCGTTCTGCAAGCTTATCTTCTTCTGCCACTTTAAGAATGTTGGCCAAGTACATCAAATTGTTTTCCGATATCACATTTGCGTTCACCAGTGCAACGATTAAATCTGCAGGGTCAGTGAGGGATTCGAGTTTGCTCGCAGATAGTTTATCACGGGAAAGGCGTTTCAGGGCACGGAAGACAGCTGCGAAAATAAGAAAGAAAAGTAATTGACACAGTCCCCGTTGGTGTATTTTGAAAGTCATCTTCAATGAACTAAGATAGACATTCTAAAGACAAGGGTGGTGTGTGAAAAGAAACACTTCCATGAAATTGCAGGTGAAAGTAACGACCTATTTAAATGTGTCAATTTCAGGTTTGTGGGTGTGTGTGATGTTAGATTACTTTCAGTGAAGTATAGTAGTGTTACCGTTCTTGCTGGTGCTGATGGTAGACACAAGACAGTCTGCTATTTTGATTCCGGCCGCTACTAAGTTTGAAAGAAATCTTCTCATAGACGTCTGAAATCTGATTCTAGAATGACAGAAATGAGCAAGATCGGTTTTGATGATTTTTATTACTGAAATGACCATTAGTCGGCCATATTATATCCGATGTGCACAACAAAAGTGACGTGTATCATGGTCCCAATGCATGTACCAAATTTAGTGAACTAAAAATATATGCATCCGTCTTTATCTCAATATCTGACCTTACGCTTGTTTATTTCGGCACCTATCATCACGATATACTACATTGATTTACGACCTCAGGTCCATCACAATCTTCTTCATCAGATGTCGAACTCATCTTGACAGTTTTTCTATATATCTATGGGTTACGCTAGGTACAACAACATTGGTAATACAAGTGAAATTTAACCTTCACGTGCATATGGATTATAATTATATAGCAATAAGACAATAATATACTGTAAAACATGTCTTTTTCGCGAGCATGTCTTTTTCGCAAATTTAGCGAGAGAACTAATTCGTTAATTCAAGATGTCGCTAATTATCATTTCAAAATGGCCGCCAAAGAAATCAGCAATGACAAGAGAGAATCGCTAAATCAACATTTCGCTATTACGTCATTTTACCACAATTCGCTAAAATTGCATGCCGCTTTTTCATCATGTTTTACATTATATAGCAATAATATAAGGCTTTATATGTATATACGGTTGTTTTATGACATCAGAGTTCGTTGTTGGTAAGCCCATCCAGTGACTACAGGTCCACATTCATTAAACGCTATTTCGAGTGCGCATCTGCCCACAGTTGCAAATCTCGCATGTTGCTTGTGTATGTTCGAGATTTGCATGTGTTGTATACACCAACAAATTTCAGAATAGCGCAATCTGCCAATTGAGAATTCAAGATTCGCGTCGAGCATTTACATACGCTCGAAAACATTCGCTTACGATGAAAATAATTTGGATTTTACTTGTATTTCATAATAATTCAACGAATTTATTTTTTGTACGTTAGTCACTACTGAGTAATAATCAATAATTGCATCACTTCAAAAAAACAAGTGAGTTATTTATTCACTTGTGAAACGCAGCATTACCGGATTGCGCTCAGGCTACCGTAATCATTTGCTACTAAGCAACGCATTCGTGTTTTTTATTATTTGAATATATTTGAATATATATATACCAACAAAATTGAAAAAATTACATATCACATTAAATATATTTTTTGTCATCATATTCATTTAATATTTTTTGATTGACTGTAATTTTTCAACATTTCAAAACACCATTTTTATAAATCGCGCCCTCCAGTGGCGGAATGCTTCTGTGACGTCAAAATGACGTATAAATTAAAGACAATGTCCTTCAAATCTACTCCTGTTTTGGGCTGTGTAATCATATGGAATATAATAGAATCTCCCTCAAAGCATTATCTTGATATAGTCTCGGCGAGTTGAAGTCTTTGTAGCACGTAACGTGACTTTTGCGTTATTATTATGTTACCGAAAACATGCTTAAAAATCTACAGAACCACTAACCAGACTGATCTTAATTTTGGCTTCTAGTATGTAATATTAAACCCATTCGCTGGTTTTAAGAGAAACAGGAAGTATTCTATTTATCCTGCTTTCGCAATCTTAAATGTGTTTTATTATAACATTGAGTTATGTCACGTTACTACCGATATCGTGAATACATCTTGTACGTAGTTTATCATTGCACAATAAGTTTTGGCCTCGAGTCAAATTTGTTTGAATGTGTCGGAAACGAATGTAACAACAGCAGGCCATGGACCATGTGGAAAAGCTTCCTAAACCGACTGTGTAAAGTTTGTGGAGTTACGAACAATACATTTATACTACCTTGAACATATTATGACTAAGTTATTGTTGAATTAAGTTGCCAAACTTTCTAATCAGGCAAAGGACAATTGCAAAGTTGTCAAGAAGTATATGTGTTAACATTTTAATTATATGGTACGCACAAGACGCATTGGCATAGCCAAGAAGGGTCAGCAATCCACCCCGGGTTGATTACAAAAGGCATATTTAACTGTATTCGAAGAAACGAAACAAAACGAAACGAAACAGTGACTGACACGATCGACACTATACCCTATATTCGTTCTACTACCGTGTATCTTAGCTGACAGCAATGGAGGAAAATGGAGAAAAATGGCCGGGTGTGTGTGATTTATTTCAAAATGGAGGTAAGGTGTGACCCAATTTGACCCACTGTCGTGTAAACTTTTGCATAACAGGTGGGTAGTTTGAATGCGTACCGACTACCGTGCGTTCAGAATGAACAGTGGGTTGATAGTATAGTTGCCTATACTGTGGAAATGAGCAGACAAATAATTTTAAACAAATACACGTTCTACGTGTGTTTCAATCATGACTGATGCAAAATTAATGCTATTCTAAACGACACATATTTACTGAAAAGCTACAACATTAAAGCGGGAGGGTCATCACCTACGCACGCGCGGGAATTGAGTCCCAAGCGACGACAACAACACGCGCTAAAAACGCTCATAGGTATCTGACGCATGCGCAGGTGACGACCCTCTCGCTTTAACACCCTGACAAGAATAACACTTACACGTAAGTCACGGGGTCGTTAATGCTAGAGGTCATCATGTTGAAATCAGTACAATACAGGCTTGGCAGTATTTATCATTGTCGAAAACGAAACGTTCATTCCCGTGTATGACTGCATAAACCCACTAAAATAAAAACGTTATTACAATTCTAAGTTATATCACCGTACCGGGAATAAGTAACCTTCTGACTAAATTGCTAAATCGTAGCAAATAAACCATTTAATTGCTCCAAGTTCTGAGATGTGTGCATAAGTAATATTATAATAAATTTAGAGTTTCTGTGTTCTTCAATACAATCAAAGACACGTCACAATAAGGGATTATAAGTATAAAGTCGACACTAGTTTTCCTTTTTCTCACTTATTCAACTACACCGTTCTTAAAGGGCGGTGGTTGTCGCGCCACGTCTTTTTAGATATGGGACTCATGGCGACGTATACAGCAACACGTGTAAAATACATTGTTTGTTAAAATGAAATAATGAACATGCGCTGCGCGACGACCACCGCCATTTAAGTTAGCCAACGAGATGGTAACGTCTCAATTTGTGCTCCTAGGTCTGGGCAACAATCAAAATCGCCATCTTTGTTCATACGAGATCTTTATCTTGCGCATGCGTTGCGCGACGACCACCGCCCTTTAACATAGTATATTATCCTTTGTTTTTCCGATATACAATTGGTTTAATTAGTGGTTATTTTATCTCTTATCACTTGACTAATCACAAACCATTTAGTCTCTCATCCCACAAAGAAGTGATATCTATAAAACGAAGATAAGATTTTTTGAATTATGCCACCGATGATAAAACAAGTCCATGCTAGATTGATGTACGTTCCATGGTTACCGAGATTGGAATCTTAAACACTTTTGTAACGGGGTTGTGTGAATTGTGAAGAGATATATCAAAATATTTCGGAGATTGGGAGGGAGAATGTCGATATTATTGGGAACTGCAAGGTGGTAGTGTTAAATTGTTTCAACCAATTAGAAAGCTGAACGGACAAATTAATATCACAAGTTCCCTCTTTTATCACAAATTCACAAAATAGTTCCGTTTATAGTCTGCACTTTCCTTCAGAAGATTGAGACAAAAATAACCAATTTTTTTAGTATAAATTTTGTCTGTTGACTCCAAATTCAGAGTTCATTTTCCAGAAATATTCATAAGTAAGCAAAAAAAATGGACAAATAAAAAGTCTGGTGCAGAAATGAAACGGACAAGAGATTGTTATTAAAATGTTAAACAACATTTAAGTTTTTGGCGAAAGATTGAACTGTATACAGTTTACTTATTCCAAAAATTATGACATGCAATTGTAGGTGTTCTCATAGCGTACATCATACGATATGACGTCATAACCTGCACAACAATCATTTCAGCTTCTATGTTACTAGTATTCAGTGGCGGATCCAGAGGGGGGGCAGGGCCCCCCCCAAAACGCATGACGATTCGTATCATCTGGATTACGCATAGCTTCTCTGCGATTTACGGTCCGTATATCTTAAGCGTAGCTTGGACCCCCCCCCCCCAATAAATTTTGCTGGATCCGCCACTGCTAGTATTGTTTGCATTGAAAACTGAAAAATAATGGCACATTATAAGACCGGTATTAAACAAGTCCTTTATCCGAAAACAACTTTGTGCAATAAAAACATAAGACAAGAGAGGTATTCGTTGGAAAAATGTCTGTCTCCGTGGTGAAATCAGTTTCTTGTTGTTGCAATAACTAAATATTATTAACCAGCTTGGGATCTAGATCAAGTTCGATTTTGGTATGTATTAAATTGATATTATTCCCATCGGACATGGTTATATAGGTAACGCTACGTTGTTAATCCGACAAGAAATGTATATAACTTTCAGAATGCGTGCACCGCGATTGACTCGAACACCAGTAATAACTCAACAGTTGTAAT
This sequence comes from Saccoglossus kowalevskii, assembly GCF_978046115.1. Taxonomy (NCBI): domain Eukaryota; kingdom Metazoa; phylum Hemichordata; class Enteropneusta; family Harrimaniidae; genus Saccoglossus; species Saccoglossus kowalevskii. The sequence continues at coordinate 22,458,374 of NC_140646.1, read as the reverse complement.
TGAATCACCACATTCATCATAAGCCGATGAGCGAGAAGGGCGTGATCACAGCTTGGATTTAGGATCATGTATTATATGCAATTGTTCGTTTTCTTCTGTCACCTTGAGTGAGGGGAATGCTCGTGGCATCATGCGCGGCGGTTCAACGGCGAGATCGCATCTATACGGAGTGAAGTCAGTAACACCTATACTTCGTAAGTAATCTTCATCTATAAGCGCCTGGCCATTCAACCTGTGGATAAGAAGATGGGCTCAATGTCGCTACAAGCTTAGGTACGGTGGTTCAGTTTTAGTTCATATTTCAATCAATCAATCAATCAATCGTTCTATCCATCTAATAATCAAAGAACCTGTCACCTGTCGGTCTTTTCATTGCCGATATGAAGGCACGCGTCGGCAAATATATCAGCCTTTCTCATAACACTGCTAGGCACGCCTTGCATGACTGTGACTTGGCTTTCTATCACTGTTGCCGGCCATAGTGCCGTGATCGACACACCTGACGAGAAAACAGAAATTATTGGGCTTCGGAAATGTGTCTACATCATACAATATCATGACATAATGTCAGAGGTCTTCTTCAATGCCTCCAATGACGGAGAAATTCAGCATTCTGCTTGGAGTTGGGCTATAAACATTGCCATGGTGACGGTAATTATTTTAAACTAGTGAATTCATGACAAACTAATTCAAGTTGCGAATTTGGACGACCGTAGAAACACAATCAACTTAAATCATGAGTGCAAACAAGCGGGGTCATAGGGTTATATAACATTTTGTTCTTGTGGGATATTCTCTGACAAATTGTCCCAGAGTGGGACATTATCTGGATATTGTTTTCCGCCGAGCCATCCAGATACAAGTCATGATTGTTATCATGTTTACATGCAATACTAGTGCTATGGTACTACAAACAACGCCATTAGTTGGAATCAATCTCTACATCACCATACCGAAAAGGCCTTCAAACAGCTTCTAAGCGTGGTCATCATAATTTAATTAAAACAGTAACATCATCTACCTGCGATAATATGAAAATGTAGTAAGGGGCTTGAGGCACCTGTGTCTTTCGTTCATTTAGCCCATGTACAAACATTCATGCTCATTTTATCCATGGAATAATGGGTTTGACGCTACTGTGCTTTTCATTTTGTTTTCTAACCAACTTACCAACACAATCATATGCACTTTTACCCATGAAATGAGGGGTTTGATGCACCTACGCCTTTCGGCTCGTTTTCTAACTCATGCACCAACAGTTCAGTACCCACTTTACTCATGAAATAAGGGGTTTGTGCCTTTCAGTTTGTTTGATAATCCATGACCTTATATTGCCCTGCCCATCTTTTCTAACACCAGCATAGTCATACCTAGCCCTGCGTACAGTGCTGTGTGTAAGGGGACGCGTTCGGTTGATAGATGTCCCCACCACAGCCCTGCGTACCTCCATAGACAGGTTGAAATGACGATAGTTATCCGTAACAACCATTATAAAGTTATCTGAAACTGAAATGTCTTTAAAAAAAACGACTAGTAAAGACGGACAAATTGTAAACGCGTAGGTACCGGAGGAATTATCCACCAAACGCCGCCATTTTTAATTTCATTCACGCGAGAGAATGCGTTTGTTTTTAGGGCAAAGTAGCCGATTTCATCCACAATTGGACTCCGAACTGGGAGTTCTGAATATATCTGGTAATCGATCATCATTTTTGGTACCTGGGCATATTATTTCATTAAAAAAAGTTATATTTTTCAAAGTCCCGGACTTTGTCTATGGAAGTTCGCAGGGCTGTGGTGGGGACATCTATCAACCGAACGCGTCCCCATACACACAGCACTGTACGCAGGGCTAAGTCATACCCACTCTTTATCCGTGGAATAAGGGGCTTGGCGCTTCTATGTCTTTCGAGTTGTTTTCTATTACATTTATACCAACACAGTTATGCCCACTGTACCCATGAAATAAGAGATTTGACGCCCCTGTGCCTTTCACTTTGTTTTCCAACCCATGTATTCACATTGCATTGCCAACTTTATCCCTGGAATATGGATTTTGACGCACCTGTGCGTTTGAGTTTTTTTGTTAACCCATGTACCAACAGAGTAATAAGGGGTTGAACATACCTGTGCCTTTAAGTTCGTTTGCTAACCCATGTACCAACACAGTCATACCCACTTTACCCATGGAATAAGGAGTTTTTCCTTTGAAAAATCTAGAATATATTGGAGGGGCCACCAATAGGATTTTGCCGGACCCCTGCTTTAAAAATAACGGCAGTAACTCTTGCACTAAACAGTACGCTCCCCTTGGGTTGACCTGGTGCATCAGATCGAATTTCTTCAACGGTGTGTCCATCACTTTCTTCCATGTTATGGCACCGGCATTGTAAATGACGTAATCCAGTTTGCCGAATTGTTTGATACACGTGTCGACGGCCTCTTTGATGTCTTGCTCGTGTCTTACATTGCAAACTATCGGTATTGCATGCCCACCAGTTGCCTGGATCTCATTCACGACGCTGTGTATTGTTCCCGGCAGTTTGGCAGACTCTTCTGTTGTTTTTGCGGCCACCCCGACTTGATAGCCATTCTTTGCTAGTGTGATGGCGATCTGTCGGCCAATTCCACGACTTGCCCCTACTACAAGCGCGTTCAACATGACTTCCGCCTAAACTAACCTGACCTGAGTGAAACATACACAAGTGAGTGCTCATACATGTAAACAGACATACAAACGCTGTAGTACAGAGAACAATTATTTCCGGGATCAAAGATTACGGATTGTAAGGGTTTAGTTGGTTAATAAAGTTTATTTGTGAAAAGTCCAGTATGCTAGTTTCAATAATTATTATTGTCAATATATGTATCAATTTTCAAAAGTGCGAAATGTGGGCAAATAATTGTCTACTTGTTTCAATACAACTCGGAATTGCCTTGCTAGACTAATAGAACAGTTCATCATTTCAATGGTTCATAGACCACAATATTTAACACTCCCTCCAGGCTGAAATTTTATTTCTATGATTATAAAAAAATATGGTTTTAATTGTACTAACTAAACACGCCACTTTCAGCAATCTGCTCTATTTTGACGTCACGAACCCTCTTTAGAGGACGTGGTTTTATATAAAAACGCACTGACACTATGTACGTATATAGTGCAGTGGGCAAGTAAGTCAATCGTCCACTTTTTTTGGAAAAAACATGATATGACACATTCTTAAGGTAGAAGCCTACTCATAATTTCAAAAACCCAGAATTTATTCATTTTTCAATAAATTGTACAACTGGGCAATATAAGGATATTGACTTTCAGAAAATGATGATTTTATTTTAGTGGATATTGGCCATTTTGGCAGTATTATAGTGCTTTTACCATGGGTTTTTTTGACAGAGATATTATGCCATATCTCAATTTGTAACCTGGTGGCATAGGCTGAAAAAATTGTATAATGATGGGATACTTTTTGTTGCCCTCAATTATTTCAAAAGTCTGGATTTTAAAAAGTGTCAAAAAATGCATTTTTTTCTTCAAAACAGTGTTCTATGGAATTGTTCTAAAAATAGCATTTTTTTGCAAAATAATAGGACAAGTTTATCAAAATACGTCACTGTAACACACTAAAGAATGCATTATGACCAATTTTCTCAAAAATTATGAGTAGGCTTTAGAGGCATTGCCAGTTGTTGTTTTTTTCAAATGTGTCTGTCCCACCAGGATAACTCTGCCACGTTTGCCATGCTGATTTCTTTCCGTGGTTTGCAAAGACGCCGGAACAATGTGTCACACCCAATGAAGGCATGAATGGGTTAAACTGGATGCGTCTTATATTTCTTAATATTTACAAAAAACAGAATTTTTTGGGACGAAAATGATTTAGTATCTGGTTAATATCGGAGATTCGTCTGCATTGGACGAATGGTAATTCTGATAGCAGAATGTAAAAACGATCAATTATTGAACAGATGAAGCTAAATCAATATATTCACATTTTTGACAATTCCTTTACATTGTCCACAGTAGTGACGGGCCTTTTTGTATTTTTTACGATTTTTTGTGTACAAGAGGGCTTTCAGTGTTTCTCGGAAACTGGAATGTAAATGTCAAAAAAAAAAAACATCGGCATCGAGCCATTGTGTGAATAATTCATGTGCCGTATTAATCAACATTAGCCGTGAGTTAGAAAACTAGCGCCGTATATAGAGACTGTTGTTCGTCACTGAGAGATATTTTAATTATATTTTAAATTTAATTTTATTTAGTCATATAACACTTGATAGTTGAAACACAATATATATTGCGTAATTCAAACGGAGCACAATGACCGCAAAACGAATATCGCAAATTCGTGAATCCGTGGCTGACTCGCTGTAATCGTTCTAAGCATGCGCACATTAGTCGTTCAATATGGCGGATGACTCGAAAGGTAATTATTTTCCCCACTTTATTCACACATGCTTTCCTGATTTGCCACTGCAAGGAACTTTGTTTTAAAGAGATAGTTACCATTGCACATATACCATGTTTTTATACGGCCGATTGCAGTATGCACTAAATTTTTAGCGAATGCAGTTTCTTTGTTGTTAATTACATCGCATCATTTCTTCTACATTCATGTGTATTTCAATGGCGTCCGTATTCCAACATGCGTTTTGAAAATGAAAGCTCTGGTCTCATAGTTTCGCACACTTGAGCCCCAAACCAAGCAAAGCCATTACCCCGTTCGTCCTGTAAGATTTAAAAGCGTATGCACAGTATACAGTCATCAATAGTCTGTTTTATTCACGATGGTACAGTTTATAAAAAGCCAAATACTAGACATTTCGAAGTGATTTTATATTCTGTAAAACATACCAGCGAGATTATATTCACATCTTTGTGTGCAAACTGATTACCCTGATGCTATCAGTGGCAATAAATAATGTGTTATAAAAATGATTAGAAAAGAAATGAAATTCATTTTTAATACACTCTAATCTGAAAAGGCATGTGCGTTATTTGTTTTTGAACCTGGCTCAAATAGCAGTTATACATTGTGTCAGCTCATATATTTATTTGAATAAACACTCCTTTGAATTTCTTCTTTCAAAATCTCAAAAAAATATTGATTGGCAAAAATTGTTCTTCATCTATGTCTAATGACAAATCTTACTCAAAGAGCTAAAGGACAATCTCACATGTAGCCCTGAGTACAGTCCTGTAGGTTGGCCTCCTTCCGCTGATCAATCGGCCCCCACAGTCCTGAGAAGTCGCATAGACCGGGCATTCGATACTATTGTGAAAGAGTGTATTGGGCGATTTAAGAGGCATTCAGCTTTGCAGTTAAAATAAGCAGGTCGATACTTTGTCATCAGATTCACTAAACGAAAATACACAATCCTAGGTTGAAACATGTCCCACATCTTGTAAATATCATGTTATCCATTCCTTATTTGGAATTAACATTTCCTAATAAGGTAGAATGCGGAATATTTGTAGAGATACAGAGACAGATTTCTACGGTGGTGTTCATTCAACAGTTACCGCAACTCATAAATGATTTTCAAGAGTTGGTGAGCGCTTATTTGACCAACGCCCCTCAAAATATTGTAAAAATCTAGATTTGTTATTATCTATGTGATACATTGGTGCATATTTAATACTTTTCTTAAAACACTTCTGAAAAAATATTTATCACCTTTCATTATAATAACCAGTCATTATTATACATTCACCACTGAAAACAATAGAATTTTGCTATTATTACAAGCAAAAAAAACGAGCACTGAATACTACAAAGTATGTACTCAAGCAGTATGGGTTGCATCTATCTTGGTGACATGTCGGTCGATATACTGGCTTAGTGCTTATATTTGTGGTATTCTTGTGATAACCTCATATTATCAAATCATAGTTTACGCATTCATGATAATCATAATAGACAGTGTATATAGATTGAGCAAATATAGTGCATGTGCAGAATTGCCACACAGGTACATAACAAAAATTGAGCATACTAGAATCATGATGCATATTCGGTTTTATTACAGCAATATTTCCTATTTCAACACTCTCCTTTTTTCACTTTTTTGGACTGGATATATGCATGTGATAAATGTACCGTATTTATCCAGGTATGCGCCCAGGTTCCTGAACATGGAAAATTGTCAAAAAGTAAGGGTGCGCATTTGCCCGGCCGTCCCTCTGCAAAAAAAAACCCAAAATCCCCAAAAATTGAGAACACGCAGAGTGAACTACGACAGGGAATATAATGTCAAATGAAGACATGGAATGGAAATAAATGAACAATATGCAGCATAAGAAGTGTAACAAGAAATAATTTATTGCTTAGAATGTGACAAATAAACCAGAAATAATAAAAATCGACAGTGAAGAATCATTTGAATTAGGATTTCCCCGCCGACAAACACACCCAATACATGTGAACTTAAAATGAATTAAAATGTCAGATCAACAAATTACAAAAGTTCATAGTTGTTGGGAAAAAAACATCTCAGTTCTCTATTTGTACATTCATTGCTATCTTCGTAAAAGTCAAAACCCTCAAAGTCCAAGTCGGCGTCACTGTCGCCCTCAAACAAAATCCCTACAGCTTCGTCTTGAAGTTCGTTGATGCCGTCCCACACAATTTGGGCTTAGCACATTTAATCCACTGATTTTGCTGTCTGTCTGCTTGGCACTTTTAATTCACATCTAATCCGAATAAAGAGACAAGAAAAATTGGGTAGCAGCAAACGGCTTGCACGATGCTTTTGTTTACCCTCTGGAAATTATCTTTGACCTTAGGCATTCGCTTCACTGATTGGCCAAGAATGACATCACTTCTAATGTTTCATCATAGAGGTCAAGTCAACATCGCTTTCTTATCAGACTAGGCATTCATTAATCATGGTGAAAGTTACCATTCAACAACAGAAGAAGAATTTCCATGACAAAAATGCAATAGCTGTGATGAAAGAAGGCAAAAAAAGTTGGCAGTCTTCGGCGTGACATTGCAAAATTGCTGACCCCAGATATGGATTCGCAAGCTGCTAGCAAATATTTTATTAAGCCAAAACAACAAGCTTTCAACCACTCTCCCTGGTACAGGTTGCTACAATATTGCAACATCGGTTTCATTGTCGATAATGCTAAAGCTGAACGAGTACGACACTAAAAATTGAGGCTTTTCCTCCAAGAAATAAAACAAGTGTCACTCTAATTTTCACACGTTTCTTGATTAGAATTGCTGGTTTCTTGATAAATATATTTTTTTCCATTATGCCTCATATAATTCATCCAGATCTGAGCATGATATGCGATTCGAGTTGAAAGTTCGCTGGATCTCACGTGGGTGACGCCATCTTGGATTCACAATCACAAGGTCAAAATTGTTTACATCATAAATATATATTTTTTCACATTTTGATCTCAAAAGACAAATACAATATCAAAAATACTGACAAAAATCAAAACCTAGAATAATAGTACAACTACATTTCAAAAATAATAATGAAAATACTTTTCACCCCAAGTGTGACTATATCATTTGCATATGAATATATGTTTGGCAAAGAGCGTTTGCCACCAAGCTTACAGCTTTGTCTTTATAGAACTGCTTTGTTTTAAAACGATATCCAACCAATGAGAAACAACAGGGGATTATTCCGGGAAATTGGTGTTAATACCATGCATTTGTAGATTTAACTAGTTAGTCAGGAAACTTTACCAGTCCGTGAGAGACTGAAGAAATCAGATCACAGGATAAATAATAGCATCGCGGAGGAAACGCATATCGTCACGGGCTAATCCGATAGCGTCGCAGCCGCAATGCTTTTTTGGCCTCTGGAGAACACTGCGACGTACTTAAAAAAGAGAACTTGCTTTAAGGTAGAGATGCAGTTTATTTGTGAATTTAAATCAAAAATAGTTTTTTTCGTTTTTTATATAGATTTTTATCTAAAGAACATTCTGTGAAAATTTGACCAATGAATTCTTATTGGAACACCGTTAAAATTGCTGTTTATTTCCTGGTTAAAAATAAAAAACACTCACACGTGGCAATGTTTATGTCCAATTGCCTAATTTGCATGAGTAACCAAATAACAGGACCTTTGATTGACAATATGCAAATCGAGATTGTACGGGTCATAGTTCATTCAATTCACGCGCATATGCAATTATTCTCAAATCAGGTCTCGCTCGCTAGCAAACCAAACATTATATTTCCTCAGCGTTTTTTCCTAATTGTTATCATTACATTATGCGTAATGTGAAAAGAAAGAGAGGTAGAAAGAAGATTCAGATGATTTCTATGTCGGAAGAGGCAAAAGCTACACTGAAGGCATCAGCCCACCGAACGAAAAACAAAATCGATGTGAGCGTCCAAACATGACTTTCCCTGAAGGCATGAATCCAAGTTTCTGATTGACTGAGAGATTTTATTTTTAAATAATTGTTCTCAAAAAATAAACTGAGCTTGTGAAGAATGATTTAACATTGTTTACAGTGATAACTGCTCATTGTCGAAACGAAGCTTACCCATTCACGCTAGTCACAATAAACATCATACTCTTGAATAGGCGTCAATGACTACGGTAAAACTTAGAAAATGACGCCAAAATACACCTTAAAAGTCCCGTTTTATTTTTTTTCTAAATCCCATCCCGAATTTACGGCAGAGTCTGGTCCCTCAAATAAGGGACACGTGAGCTTTGATTCTAACCGGATATATTGCACTGGGTCGGGGAGATACAAACTTTCGTGTATCTTTTGTCCAATGGGTACCTGTACTTCGATCATTCGCAAGGTTTGCTAGGTGGTGCGAGACAGCTTTGTTTGTAACCGGACGAACTCCGTTTAATTCAATGAAGCAAACAACTGACAATGCTAAAATAAATTGCAGAGGTACACTAAAATTAATTGAAAACAACCAAATAATTTCAATGAAAAATAAATCACGGAGAGAGGTAACTTGATACATTACGGTAACAACTCTTTTGACGCGCTGACCGCTTCTCCGCGTCTGATGTTTTGTTGTCATAATACTTACTGATTGATGATTTTGTTTTGATTTTTGAGTTTTTTAGCCTGCAACTCGGCCACGACCTTTGCTTTTTCCGTGAAAAATGGGGAAGTTTACGTCAATTTGATGGACATTCCCTTTTTTTAAACTAACGAAGCACACTGTTTAGCACTCCTATTTTTTCATTTGCCGATTTCTATTCAGAAAAATTCGACCGCTCGAAAATGCACCTTAATTTTGCACTCTTAAAACATGTCAGATTTCCAACACAAATTATTTAAAATCGGTCGAAATTTTAAAACTTTTACGTTAGGAGCTGGAGCTCTCTTCTTGCAGGCGACCGTCGCCGGTAGTACAACAGCATGTTTTGAACGTACATCCGTGCGCTGATTGTCTGCGACTGTCTTAGAAAATCCCTGAATAAGGCGTTGCCAAAATCGGAAAAAATAAAAAAATGCCTCCTTAAAAAACGAACATAATTCAAATATTTCTTTTAACAAATATGTTGCAATGGGAAAAATTGGATTGGAAACGATGAACAAAACTTCTGTGCCTCGCGTTTCGATTCTGGGATTACGCGATTAATCATTATTGTGCGTTCGCTTCCTGGAGTTGGTTCTCGATACTACATAAAAATCATCAAGGATAAATAATTTAATATCCCACTTTGTACTCTTCACGGTAAACCATAGGCTGTGAAATACTCGTAGATTTTTTATTGAAAATACATCGAAGAGAAGCCATGATGTTTTGATCGTGATAAAAGGTCACCTTCCTCGGACCGCCCCCTGTTTAATAATTCATGAGATGACGTCATATTTACTGGGCATTGCCACGTGTTTTTACCGACCCCATCAAAACACTGGTATGAATGACGTGTTTCTGATTTATATATTCAAGAGCAGTTGTTCTGGTCCAACGATTTTACATAAAATGTCTATGTCTATACGTTAACTTTCAATTTCAATAGTCTAGAAAGTATGACAAAGCAGTAATTCCCGGTTTAACGCGCAGATATGCAAATTAGCCTTTTTCTCGTCTTCTATTTTTGGTGAATTCTTGGGTTTAAAATTAAAATAGCTGATAGACGCTTTGGCCATTTGCCTCGAAATTTTCACATATTATTGACAAGGTGTTCCCCCTTCAAAATGCGTCCGGACAGTTTATTACGGCGAGTGGAACAAAAATAACAAGTCCGCAATTAACATGGATATATAAATTATGCAAAAATAGAAAAGAGTGAACTTTGAGGTCATGCTGTGCGACTTTGAAAGCCGTTAGAGAGATGAGTGGACGCATTTGAATTAGTAGTATACCAAGGTATCCAGTGCTGTAATTTTACCCACAAACGGACTTGAAGTTTTTAAGCTAATTTTTTTTAAACCACTTTTGTCCAAAAAAGCATATTTTTGACCCAAAATCAAAAACGCATTCTGGATATTTAAAATAAAGACAAGTTTTACAAAGTTTGTATAATAAGCTTTGAGAAAATATATAACATGTTGGATATATAATACCATCTTCATTGTCTAATTACTCAATTAAAAAGCAAGCCAAATAAACTGCATCTCTACCTTAATATACATTTTTGACCTGTTGACTGTTATGATTCTGATGAAAAATCTTGAAGAAAAAAATGTAAACAGCGGCGAACACACTGCCCTTGAGGCAGAACGTGAAACTACCAGGAGAGACCCCTATGCCCAGATATGTCCTCAACTTCTTCATTGTATGAAAATAGGGGGTGGGCGTTTGCCCGGGCATGGACGCTTACCCAGATACATACGGTATAAACTAAGATGTTTTGATGCCAGCCAACACTTGCAATTGCCTTCCATCATACATGTATAAATCAAAGTATATTATATTCATGATTGTAGGACGTAGACGAAGATCTCGTAGTTACTCCAGCTCTGATGATGAACGGGTAAGATCACAAATCAAAGCATTTTCGAGGGTCGCCATGACCTGTTGGTCAGTTTAGCTTACAAGTTATTCAATTGCAATCAAACCTTACATACCATACTATGGACTGTTCTACTGAAACAAAGAATGGGAAATTCTTTTTTTTATTGTATGTGCAGATTATGCCTATGGTGATGATCATTTATAATGAACCAATCAAAATTAAGATCAATGACTGACTGTTAATGTATTCATTGACCAATGTGTGTAGGTCATATTGTAGCAGTCTCAGAGACCTCAAAATTTCTGATCTAGTTGAGACATGTCACTTACATGACAATGCTTATTAAAGCGGGAGGGTTGTTATCTGTGCACGTGCAGGACTCGAGTCCGAAGGTTCATGGGTAAACGCTAGTTTGTAAACAATGGCACGCTATGGCCATCTGACGCATGACAAACTCCCTGGCTTAAAATTCTATTCACTTTTGGTTTATTTGCCCTGTATTGTGACAATCGTATACATTTGCATCCATTATTCATACATCATATTTTTTTTCAATCTACATACCATCTGCAGCCATCTCGTAACCTTGGTGATAAGGTGGCCCGGCACTACAATCAACTGCCTGAGTCAGGAATAGAAGCTCGTAGCCAGAGCCGAATTTTCTACCTCCGAAACTTCAACAACTGGATCAAAAGCGTGTGCATAGCTGACACGGTGCAGAGAGTCCGTGATCGAAAAGGAGACGATTGTAAGATCAGTGTGCTGGACGTGGGTTGCGGTAAAGGTGGCGATATATTGAAATGGAGAATTGCTCATATTGATAAGTTAGTTTGTGCAGGTGAGTATTCAGCATTGTAGCGTTTGCTGAAGGTTGTGGTGTTTTGTGGATGAAACGTAAATTGATTGATACTGTACATGTGTATTGACTTGTTGTAAATTAATTACCATGTTGTGGTTGCAGATATTGCTGCAACATCAGTACAACAATGTGAACAGCGCTACGAAGACAACCTTGAACGAGCTCGGCGAGCCAGGCAACGAATGTTCCGTTGTCAGTTTATCATTGCAGATTGCTCAAAGGTTTGTGAGCAGCATTTGTATATAAATTATCATTCTTTTATTTATCTTGTAAGTCATTGAATGCAGCATTGTAGGCTTCAATGCACGACGACTGTGAAGAGCATAAATCCTGGTAGTTTCATTGGGGGATGAGGGGGGATTCACATGCATAATTCTATAATGCTGCCATTGAGAATTGTCAGGATGTGCCACTTTTGGGGGCATGCACAATAGTTAGACCACATTGAGTTGCAGGTTACTTCTTCTTTATTCAGTGTGGCTTCAGAATCATAAAGTTCAACCACTGTCCATCTGAATTATTTTCAAGCTAAATCAAAACATAGCTAATTCTATTTTCTTTTGTTTTGGGGCAGAAACTTCTATCGGAAAGGTACAAGAGCCGAGACCAGATGTTTCATATCGCGAGTTGTCAGTTTGCACTTCATTACTCGTTTGAATCTTACCAACAAGCCGACAACATGATAAAGAATTTATGCGAGCGAATTAAACCAGGTGGCTACTTTATTGGCACAACGCCAGACTCCTATGAAATTGTGTAAGTATTCGCTGATTTTTTGCTCAACTGACCATAGGTCCGCTGAGCCTATGGGATGGGTTTCTGTAGTCCGTCTGTCTATCTGTCTGTGCATGACTTCTTCTCAAAAAACGCTGAACTGTTCGACTCGATTTTTAGTGTGTGGATGCCTTGATGTTAATTTGTTCATGAGAAGTCGATCTGCCAAAAATTATGCAAATTAGCCCCCCAAAACTCTGAAATTTCTTCTATGCTACTATGACACTAAGTGGTCTACAGTGCTGATATTGATAGTGCATCTGCTTTGGATTGCGAATATTTTAAAATGGTCATTTTTGGTCGAAAATTCTATTTTCGACTTCTTCTTCAAAACCGGTAGCCTGAATGCTTTGATACTTAGTGTGTATGTACCTTGTGTTGACATCTACTAGATTTGTTCATCCCATTGCCATATCTTTAATTCTCTAATTTTGGCAAATATTTTTATCATTTTTGGTTAAAAATGGAATTTCAACTAACCATTATTTCCAATGTGAACTGTTTCTCATTCTCACATAGCACATGGGAGTTCTAAGTTTTCTTTGATTGGTCTATTGTGATTGTAATGAAAACATAATCACTCCACATATTTAAATGTGTATAGACATGATTGATTTTGGTGGAAAATTATGCAAATTGCCTAATTTACATACCAATATTTAGGCTATTTTGTTGATATCTTGAGAACCATTTAATATGTTTTAATAAAACTTGGTGCATAGATGTGTTGGGGCAGTTTCCAGATATATTTAGTTTTTGGTGGAAATTTATGCAAATTATCTAATTTGCGTATCAGCGAGTGAAATTCAAGCTATTTGGGTGCTATTTCAAGAACCATTCAACATATTTCAACAAAACGTGGTATATGCATGTATTACGAATTCAGATAATTGCAAATATCATGTTATGTTATTCTCTCAACATGCTGGAATTCTTTTTAAGCTCTCTTTGATTCTAATTTTATTGAATATTTCTGTTATTTTTGTAAAAATATCCACTTTTAGCATTATGTTTTATTGTCTCACTCACTGCTTTTTGGGGTATTTGTCATATACAGCACTAATCTTTTGTACAATAGCCGTTGAGCAACAGGCCATTGGCCTATTTTTTTATCCACACAAAGAAGTTCGCTGATTTTGTTCTAAACATTTTGGATTTCGCCATTCCCATGGTGTATCCTTGGAAGGAAAAGATGTATAATAATATAGTTATTACGAGGATACCTCTGCGCGTCAGTCGATACTCCTGCTGTACTGTCTATTATGTTATTATCATTATTAAAATAAAACATAATTAACATATCAATAAACTTTTCCTTTCCTTGAAAATTCATGCATAGCATTTACTACTGTGCTTTAAATTCCTTGGGGGAGAACATTAGAACCATAACACGCATAACTAAAATTAAAAATTACTACATGGACAACTTGAAATAGACTAGGTATTCGTAATATTTATCTACTATAAGCATGTCTTCAGTATAACGAGTCAAATTGTTTTAGGACAAACTACACCACACTTTACTAACGACCGTGCAGATACGTGCTTGTTTGCTTATCGCTGTACATTTTCATGTTGGTTCATGTAGTTACCAACAATTCAGTCACTGCCACTGTAAGCAGGTAAAATGTGAAAAATATTAGAATATTACTGCCGTTTTGATGTCAAAAACTTTCTTTGTTTGGCACATGCAATTTTACTTCACCTCTGTTGACAATGAGCTCTTCAGGTCTCTAAAACTGTATGTCCACATCATACATGGCAATCTCCAAAGGCACCCTTACAGAGCTAAATGCATCCTTTCTCACAACCTCTACAAATTAAAAGAATTCATGAGAAGAAGTGGTTGTACTTTATTGGGTTTTATCATGGATGCTATATTTAGTTTCAATTCAGATGCCGTCCGAAACTTTACATATACATCAAACATAATATTATACATATGCACATAATTTGCTTCATGATCTGATTCAAGATGGCCAAATGGCTCTACATCATAATACCGGTACATCATGTTATAGATGATAACTAATAGGGACTGTGTCATGCATAGCTTGTTACAGACATGGTTTTATCAACCTATAAGTTCAGCATAATAGAAATCTTCTTTTGCAAACACATTTGTTTTCAACTTGTCATCAGTAACCTCCATGAGTACATGTCTGTACACATGGAGGTTACTGATGCATATCATATATTTTACCCACTTCCAAAAAGCAAGACATGATGGTGTTAATATTTTTTGTGATTATGTTCAGTGTGAACTGTCTATGTATGCTCCCCTCTAATATTTGTCTAATGAATGCTCTGTATTCACAGCCATTCCTACATTTTATATTGACTTAGCAAAATCTGAATGAATTTTATTTTGCCAGTAATGCATTGTGCAATATAACATATCCATTTTATTTGGTTATAATTGTGTTATATAAAGCCATGTATTCCTGTACACTGTGACTGTGACATTTATGTCTTTGTTAGTCCCCGTTCGGACGGAGTCCGAAAACGGGGACTTATGTTTTGCCCTGTGTGCGTCCGTCCGTCCGTCCGTGCGTCCGTGATCACCTGTATCTCGAACATGCATGGACCGATTATGTTCAAACTTCACTCATACATCACACATTATATGGGACATATGCACATGCATTTTTTTCATGATCCGATTAACGATAGCCGAATAGCGGCCATTTTAAGGCCGAAAATGCATCAAAATGGCACATTTTCACCATTCCGGACCCGGATCTCAGTTATGCATGGACGGATTTCGTTCAAATTTGGTACATACATTAAACATAATAGGACCTTGATGCACGTCATTTTTTTTTTCGGATCAAGTTCGAAATGGCCGACTGGCGGCCATTTTGTTTTAAAGAATTCAGTTCTGGATCCGTATCAGAGACATGTCTGGATTGATCAAGTTCAAACTTCACACACACAAGGTACATCATGTCACAAATATGTATGTGCATTTGTTTCATGATCCCATTAACGATAGCCAAATGGCGGCCGCTTTAAGGCCGAAAATGCATTGAAATCGCACATTTTCACCATTCCGGACCCAGATCTCAGTTATGCATGGACGGATTTCATTCAAATTTGGTACATACATTAAACATAATAGGACCTTGATGCACGTCATTTTTTTTTTCGGATCAAGTTCGAAATGGCCGACTGGCGGCCATTTTGTTTTAAAGAATTCAGTTCTGGATCCGTATCCGAGACATGTCTGGATTGATCAAGTTCAAACTTCACACACACAAGGTACATCATGTCACAAATATGTATGTGCATTTGTTTCATGATCCCATTAACGATAGCCAAATGGCGGCCGCTTTAAGGCCGAAAATGCATTGAAATCACACATTTTCACCATTCCGGACCCAGATCTCAGTTATGCATGGACGGATTTCATTCAAATTTGGTACATACATTAAACATAATAGGACCTTGATGCACGTCATTTTTTTTTTCAGATCAAGTTCGAAATGGCCGACTGGCGGCCATTTTGTTTTAAAGAATTCAGTTCTGGATCTGTATCCGAGACATGTCTGGATTGATCAAGTTCAAACTTCACACACACAAGGTACATCATGTCACAAATATGTATGTGCATTTGTTTCATGATCCCATTAACGATAGCCAAATGGCGGCCACTTTAAGGCCGAAAATGCATTGAAATCGCACATTTTCACCATTCCGAACCCGGATCTCAGTTATGCATGGACAGATTTTGTTCAAATTCGGTACTTACATTAAACATAATAGGACCTTGATGCACGTCATTTTTTTTTCGGATCAAGTTCGAAATGGCCGACTGGCGGCCATTTTCTTAAAGAATTCAGTTCTGGATCCGTATCCAAGACATGTCTGGATTGATCAAGTTCAAACTTCACACACACATGGTGCATCATGTCACAAATAGATATGTGCATTTGTTTCATGATCCGCTTAGCAATAGCTGAATGATGGCCATTTTAAGGCCGAAAATGCATTAAAATCACGTATTTTCACAATTCCAGAACCGGATCTCAGTCATGCATGCATGGATTTTGTTCAGATTTAGTACAATGTGTTGTACATATGCAGGTGCATTTCGGTCATGATCTGCTTTGAATGTATATGTCACTCAAATATGAACGGAACGGGGACGTGTCATTGACAATGACTTGTTATATTTGTTACAGACGTCGTCTCAAAGAATCTGACAGCATGTCCTTTGGTAATGAGTTGTACAGAGTCACATTCAAGGATAAAGACAAGTTTCCATTGTTTGGTTGTGAATATGATTTTCAGCTGCATGGTGTTGTTGACTGCCCAGAGTTTTTGGTATATTTCCCCCTTCTGGAGAGGTATGTACGATTTATTTACTTCTTTGCATATTATCTTGATTGCATGGTGCCAGGAATCTGCCCATGCTGGTATTTAAAAAAAAGAGTATCTATTCTTCATTTTTATCAAACCAGATTAATTTACATCAAAATACTTAAAAGTTAAAGTACTGTAAAATACTTTATTTTAGCTGCAATTAATTTTTGCTGAAAAGGCTTTTTGGGTGTTTTGTATGGAATTTATTTTCACTGATTTTTGATGAGTTTAATGTGAAATATAGGAAAAAAAGTATATTCGCTGGATTTTATTTTCACGGAATCTTCCCTTCAGCAAAAATAGCGGAAATAAATTGCAAGCGAAAATAAAGTATTCTACAGTAGTTAAATTGTAACTACGAGGATGACTATATGAATAATATTTAGCTTATGAATATTAATAAGCTGTGAGACTAGAAGGAAATCTGGTGTGATCTGAGACGTGTACATGCATTGGTCATGGTGCATTGGTGTTGTGTTAATTTCATTTCTTGTCATCTTTTCCAGGATGGCTCAAAAGTATAAAATGAAACTTGTTTACAAGAAGACATTCTGTGAGTTTTTCAAAAATATGGTTAAAGACAAAGAGAACGAAGAATTGGTGAGCAGAATGCAAGCCCTGGAGGTGAGCTCATCTGAGTATTGTTGTGTGTCGTCACATATGTGATACCCATATGTCTAGCTGGGTGCAGCAAATTGTTTTTATGAATTTAACATTTTACCACTTTGTGTAAAATCGATTTCAGATATACATTACATGTCTGTTTCCTTGGTTTGGTGGGTTCCATAGCAACCAGTGACAGACAAAAATACCACATGAATGCCGCTTCTATTATGTTTGAATGGTGTCATAGATTACTCCCCGTGTAAAAGTATCAATCATCTGAAATATTGTAGACAAAAAGGATCTTACGAAGTTCTAACTCAATTGACATTTCCTGTCACCTTCATATTGTTCCGAACATTGCCAGCTAAGTTTCTAACTTGTTTGTTATGCATGTTTGAATATCGTTACATGATTGTAACTGGTTAGTTCACCACTTTCACGAGGGTGCGCTACTCGTCTAACTGCTTGTGAGTGTGTTATGCCACGCACTAGACTGACATTTCATACTGTGTTGGTACATACATTTTGTTTGGATAACTTTGCCATTTATTATATTATGAATGAAATAAATTAAAAGGCAATTGCATTGTGATCTTCTATTTATATTCAACCTGTCTGAGTCCCCCACAATTAGTTTGACATCTCATGTTGAGGTTGGTTTGACCCAACATGTTCTAAACGCAAACCAGTCAGCAACTTAGTTAGCAATGTTGCTGTTTTAGTGTTCGGAACATTATGGCGGTAATAGTGAAAATGATTTTCAGTACATGCGATTTTTTAAATCAGGAACTATTAATTTGTGTTGCATCAAGAGCCATTTCTCAGATGTGCTTTGACTGATGACAAATTGCTAAACTCTGATTCTTAAACATGTTTGGGACCATTTCTTAGGGAATCATTTCTCACAGATGCATAGAGGGCTTTGTATCAGGATCATACATACTGGATTACAAGTGCACGTAAATTTAACAACATTCATTCAAACTCACTACAATGACAGTTCCACATGTTGGAAGAATCAAACTCATAAAAATTCGTCTGTATCCAAGATGTACACTCAAAAATAACATTGCTTATTTCATAACTGCCAGAGAAATTCTGAAAGGTGACTTATGTTTTGGCTTATGTATGCCTGTCTGGCATCATTTCTCGAACATGCCTGGACATTATATGGGAGACATATGCACATTGATTAAGTTTCATTCTGTTGAAGACTGGTGTCCATTTAAGTCCCAAATCATAATTTGAACATGTCATTGTTTCTCGGGTATCTCAATGGAATCTGACTGACTGATGGCCATTTGATGCATAATTTGACACAGTGCTGTGTTTTGGCAGGTTTGTGTACCGGTATTTCCTGCAAAGCTCCATGGCTATGACACTGCTTTGTGCAAATGCTAGATCATACCATGACAGATGTTAAATTACCTGTTTTTATCCGGAAAAAATGATTCACTATTTATTTAATCAAAACTTACTCTTAATTTGTGCCCAAGGAAAAAATGATTTCCATTTGTATGCTAGGTATTTGTGTTCTTTAGAAGAATTATTTTTATTACCACAAATTGAGATTTTACGGTATGTTAAATTATAAAATGTTTTATCCTCAAATCAATCTATGATTGTGAAAATGCTCTTGTTTTTCAGCAATATCCTCCAGATAGAGAGATTGACTTGGTTAGTCATGATACTAAAGACTACAAACATGCAAAAAAGTTTCTTGAAAAAAAGGGAGGCAGAGATTCAGATTCTTACTCAGATTCCTCCTATGATACATCAGACGATGAACGTCGCCCCCGAAAAATTGTAAGTACCTCAATTTTTGTTACGATAGTCTCCAAAAAATTGAACTGTATTTTGACACTGCAAAATTTGAGTTAGTGTGAAATTGTATTATAATTACCGGTCTTTGCTGTGCTTTTACCGTCCGGCTGTGCGTCCGTGCGTCCGTCCGGAGTCATATCTCAGAATCCCTTGGACCGATTCCGTTCATTCTTTGCATGTGCCTAGTACTTTATGTGGGACATATGCACATGCAGTGGTTTAGCGATTCGATTCAAAATGGCCGACTGGCAGCCATCTTGTTTTTTGAAAATGTTGTATTTTGGACATGCTTTGTCAGTTTTCATTCAAACTTGGTACATAGATTATACATGTTAGGATACATGTCCATGATGATTTATTTCACAATTGGATCAAAGATGGCCGACTGGCAGCCATCTTGTTTTTTGAAAATGTCGTATTTTGGACATGCTTTGTCAGTTTTCATTCAAATTTAGTACATAGATCATACATGTTAGGATACATGTCCCCGACCGTCCGTGAGTTCCTGAGGAAGTCCGTCTGACCGTCCGTTCGTGTGTCCGTCTGACCGTCCGTTCGTGTGTCCGTCTGTCCGTGCGTCAGTCTATCCAACGTCATATTTCAGAATCCTGTGGACCGATTCGTTCATTCTTTGCATGTGCCTAGTACCTTATGTGGGACATATGCACATGCAGTGATTTAGTGATTCGATTCAAAATGGCCGACTGGCAGCCATCTTGTTTTTGACTCCCATGTGCGAAGCACAAAATGGGAGTCTTTGCAGTTAGTGTGTCTGTATGTGTGTATGTGTGTATGTGTGTATGTGTGTCCGACTGTTCCACTGCTATCTCAAGAACCATACATTGGTTTTTGATGAAACTTGGTGCATAGATGCTCTGGGCCAATGCGCAGATTTGATTAGGTTTTGGTAAAAATCCATGCTCGTTAATTACCTAATTTGCATGATAATTAGCTAATTTTTAGCTGTTCTATGACTGTTCCACTGATATCTAAAGAACCACTCATTGGATTTTGATGAAACTTGGTACATAGATGCTCTGAACATATGCGCAGATTTGATTAATTTTTGGTAAAAATCCGTGCATATTAATTACCTAATTTGCATGATAATTAGCTATTTTTTAGTGGTTCCATGACTGTTCCACTGATATCTAAACAACCACTCATTGGATTTTGATGAAACTTGGTACATAGATGCTCTGAACTAATGCTAGGTTTTGATTAGTTTTTGGTAATAATCCGTGGATACTAATTACCTAATTTGCATAATGATTAGTCAATTTTCGGTTTTTCCACTGATATCTCAAGTACTAATCATCACATTTCAATGAAACTTGGTACATAGATGTCATACGACACTGCACAGACCTGATAGTTTTTATGGTAATATCAGTACATATTAATTACCTAATTTGCATAATTAATTAATTTTCAGCATTTGATATAAGTAGTTAGCATTACATTTCAATGAAACTTGGTACTTACATACTCAAGGACTATGCAGAGATTGATTGTTTTCGATAAATATTTGTGCATATTAATCACCTAATTTGCATAATTAGTTAATTTTCAGCTTTTCCACGGGTATCTCAAGTACTAATCATCGCATTTCAATGAAACTTGGTACATAGATCCTTTAGGACTATGCAGAGACCTGATTAGTTTTAGGGTAAATAATTGTGCATATTAATTACCTAATTTGCATAATTAATTTTCAGCTTTTCTACTGATATCTAAAGTACTAATCATCATATTTCAATGAATCTAGAATTATGCAGACCCAATTAGTTTCCGGTAAATATTTGTGCATATTAATCACCTAATTTGCATAATTAACCAACTTTCACACTGATATCTCAGGTACTATACATCACATATCAATGAATGTACATGGATGCTGTAGGACAATAGACAGACCTGAATAATTGTGGGTTAAAATCTGTACATATTAATTACCTAATTTGCATAATTAACCAATTTTAATCTTTCACACTGATATCTAAAGTACCGTAAAAACTCCAAAATTTCGACTGGTTTTAAATAATTTGTGTTAGAAATGTGACGTGTTTTTAGAGTCAAAATTAAGGTGCATTTTCGGACGGTCGAATTTTTCAGAATAGAAATCGGCAAAAAAAAATGGGGATGATAGACAGTGTGCTTCATTAGTTTTTAAAAAATGCAATGTCCGTCAATTGACGTAAACTTCCTCATGTTTCACGGTAAAAGCAAAGGTCGTGGCCGAGTTGTAACTCAAAATCTAAACAAAGTCATCAATCAGTGAGTATTATGACAAGCAAAACAAAACATCAAGACGCGGAGAAGAGGTCAGCACAAAACTAATAGGTCAAAAGACAAAGCTGTCTCGCACTACCTAGGAAAACTTGTGAATGTTCGAAGTACAGGTACCCATTGGACAAAAGATACATGGAAGTTTAGCAAACGATCTCCCCGACCCAGTGCAATGTATCCGGTTAGAATCAAAGCTCACGTTTCCCTTATTTGAGCACCGTACCGGTGATTTGAGGGACCAAATTCTGCCGTAAATTCGCCCTTGGATTAAAAAATATAATGGGATTTAAGAAAATAAAATGGGACTTTTAAGGTGTATTTTGGCGTCATTTTTCGGACATTTCAATCAATCCTGCCGGCTAAAATAGAGTCTAAGTTTTACCGTAGTCATTGACGTCTGTCTATTCAAGAGTACACGTGTATGATTTTTATCGTGACTAGCGTGAGCGGGTAAGCTTCCTTTCGAGAATGAGCTGTTATCACTGTGAACAATGTTAAATTATTCTTCAGATGACCAGTTTATTTTTTAAAAACAACTAATTTTTTTATTTAAAAAAAATCATGCCGTTTTCGCATCATCCAGCTTTTTGATTGGTTAATTAGCGATTTGACCTATTTGACCTAAGAGAACATGGCGGATATCCTACAGCATCAAACGTTTATACGAGACCGGAATCATTCGCTTACGATGAAACTAAGTTGACTTTTATTTGTATTTCATAACCATTCAACAAATTTATTTTGTGTACATTATTATAATCACTACTGAGTACAGTAATAATCAACAATTCAGAAACGCAGCATGCCGAGATTTTTGTGTTCGTTTTTATTTGAAACTTCGTTTATTTAGAATATATTTTCGTTACCAATAAAATAAAAATCTCTCAGTCAATCAGAAACCCGGATTCATGCCTTTGAGGAAGGTCCCGTTTGAACGCTCACATCGGTTTTTTTTTCGTTTGGGGGAAAACTAAAACTGGTCGCAATTTTCGAATAAGAATGAGTCGGCAATTTTTAGTGGAGTCGAAAATTTGGAGGTAAATAAAACACCGAAACCCGGCAAATAAATAGGCTTTCAAATTTTTAGAGGGGTCGAAATTTTGGAGTTTTCGCGGTGTTAATTATTCCATTTCAATGAAACTTAGTACAAAGATGCTCTAGGACAATGTACAAACCTAATTAGTTTGGGGTAAAAATCTGTTCATATTAATTCCCTAATAAGCATAATAATTCATAATTTTTTGGTTCTGTTACATTGCGCAGACCTCATTAGTTTTACACTCAAATCTGGTCATATTAATTTTCTGATTTGCATAATTAGTTTTCAGCTAAGTAATTTCGAATTATATTTAATGTGTCTCCAATACTCTCAGCACATGGGAGTTCTTTCTAAGCTTTCTTTGATTAAAAAATGCAATGTCCGTCAATTGACGTAAACTTCCTCATGTTTCACGGTAAAAGCAAAGGTCGTGGCCGAGTTGTAACTCAAAATCTAAACAAAGTCATCAATCAGTGAGTATTATGACAAGCAAAACAAAACATCAAGACGCGGAGAAGAGGTCAGCACAAAACTAATAGGTCAAAAGACAAAGCTGTCTCGCACTACCTAGAAAAACTTGCGAATGTTCGAAGTACAGGTACCCATTGGACAAAAGATGCATGGAAGTTTAGCAAACTATCTCCCCGACCCAGTGCAATGTATCCGGTTAGAATCAAAGCTCACGTGTCCGTTATTTGAGGGACCAAATTCTGCCGTAAATTCGCCCTTGGATTAAAAAATAAAATGGGATTTAAGAAAATAAAATGGGACTTTTAAGGTGTATTTTGGCGTCATTTTTCGGACATTTCAATCAATCCTGCCGGCTAAAATAGAGTCTAAGTTTTACCGTAGTCATTGACGTTTGTCTATTCAAGAGTACACGTGTATGATTTTTATCGTGACTAGCGTGAGCGGGTAAGCTTCCTTTCGAGAATGAGCTGTTATCACTGTGAACAATGTTAAATTATTCTTCAGATGACCAGTTTATTTTTTAAAAACAACTAATTTTTTTATTTAAAAAAAATCATGCCGTTTTCGCATCAAAATCCAAGCCAAAATATCGTACTACAACATCAATCTATTTAAATAAGCTATGGTAATTTGAACACGTTGGCATCATCCAGCTTTTTGATTGGTTAATTAGCGATTTGACCTATTTGACCTAAGAGAACATGGCGGATATCCTACAGCATCAAACGTTTATACGAGACCGGAATCATTCGCTTACGATGAAACTAAGTTGACTTTTATTTGTATTTCATAACCATTCAACAAATTTATTTTGTGTACATTATTATAATCACTACTGAGTACAGTAATAATCAACAATTCAGAAACGCAGCATGCCGAGATTTTTGTGTTCGTTTTTATTTGAAACTTCGTTTATTTAGAATATATTTTCGTTACCAATAAAATAAAAATCTCTCAGTCAATCAGAAACCCGGATTCATGCCTTCGAGGAAGGTCCCGTTTGAACGCTCACATCGTTTTTTTTTCGTTTTGGGGAAAACTAAAACTGGTCGCAATTTTCGAATAAGAATGAGTCGGCAATTTTTAGTGGAGTCGAAAATTTGGAGGTAAATAAAACACCGAAACCCGGCAAATAAATAGGCGTTCGAATTTTTAGAGGGGTCGAAATTTTGGAGTTTTCACGGTAATAATTATTCCATTTCAATGAAACTTAGTACAAAGATGCTCTAGGACAATGTACAAACCTAATTAGTTTGGGGTAAAAATCTGTTCATATTAATTCCCTAATAAGCATAATAATTCATAATTTTTTGGTTTTTTGGTTCTAATCACATTTCAATTAAACTTGGAGACATAGATTTTCTGTTACATTGCGCAGACTTCATTAGTTTTACACTCAAATCTGGTCATATTAATTTTCTGATTTGCATAATTAGTTTTCAGCTAAGTAATTTCAAATTATATTTAATGTGTCTCCAATACTCTCAGCACATGGGAGTTCTTTCTAAGCTTTCTTTGATTTGAAAATGTTGTGTTTTGGACATGCTTTGTCAGTTGTCATTCAAACTTGGTACATAGATTATACATGTTAGGATACATGTCCATGACGATATATTTCGCAATTGGATCAAAGATGGTCGACTTGCAGGCATCTTGTTTTTGTTTTTTTATGCGGTATCTTGGATGTGCTCTGTCAGTTTTCATTCAAATTTGGCACATACATGTACTTTATACATGTTAGGATGCATGTCCATGACAATTTGTTTCAAAATCTGGTCAAGGATGGCCGTTTGACAGCCATCTGACTTTTTGGCCTTACTACTATATTTCCACAATTTATGTACCATTTTCATTTGTATTTGGCACATACATCATACATATCTCTGTGTTTCATAATCAGATCAAAGATGGCTGAATAACGGCTGTTTTTATTTTGGCCATATTACTATGACACGAAACGCGTGTTTTCATGTAAATAAACAATCTGTTGTATACGCCACTAGGAACTCAAGTTTCAGGGACACGCTTGCGACAACCCCTCCGCTTTAATATGACAAGCACAAAGAGAACTTACCGGGGACTGTGTCATTTTCAATGACTTGTTTTTGAGAGAGAGAGTTTTGGGGTTGAAGAACGTTAATGTACCCTTTCAATTTTCTACTAATCAATATTTGAAAAATTTAGAAATTACTAAGAGTTTAGGGTGTGTGTTAGAAATCTAAATATCTACTTGTCTCTGTGTGGCAGGGTACATTGACGAAAACTGAATGGGAAGCCGCGAGCATGTACATAATATTTGCATTCCAAAAAGAAAAAGATGAAAAGGAGAAAGAAAAAGATAAGGACCGGGAAAAAGAAAAAGAGAAAGAGAAGGAAAAGGAGAAAGACAGAGAGAGAGAAAAAGACAAGGAAAGAGAAAAAGAAAAAGAACGAGAGAAAGCACCTGAATCTTCTAAGAGTCCCAAGAAAAAGAAGAAGCGCAGTCGGACTCCCGAGTACAGTGATTCAGATCGTAGATCAGATGATTCTTCGGGTGATGAGCGTCCTCGAAAAAAGAAAGTAGCGGAGCACAAAGAGAAAAATGATGTTCCTGCCAAAGAAAAGTAAATCTTTGTGTTGTTCATCCTCACAAAATAGTGATTGGGTTCGAATTTAAGTCATTTGTAAATTGTGATTTTTCTAAAGAGGTGAGGACTGGGTGGCAGCGATTAGTGTGTTCATAATCAGCTTTTGAATGCAGCAGTCGAATTTCGCGAAATAAACCAACATTTTTGTATATTTTTTTTTTAAATATTTGATCATGACCTTAAGGCAGTTGGGAAATACAGGTATACAAATGGTCTAAAATTAACTTGCATGACAGCAACACTCAAGTAATTTGAATTCAACCAGTATAACTGTTTTTTTTTTTTCATCATTGCTGCTTTGAAAAATTGACACTCAGTCGCCTATATGTTAATGGGTCTTGTGTTTTTTTATGCGAGTTATGAGTAAAAAAAAAAAATGTTAAAAATCATACCGAAAGATTTATCCTTATTTGAAATTTCAGACATAATTCATTCCCTTGTTGGGGTAGGCCTTAATAAACTAGTGTGTTGTATTCCCCATAATTTTTCTGTTTACCTGTATTTTGCTTCACATATATACTAGTATGTGTTGATAACAAGTTTCATTTTATATTGGTAGTGAAAACATGTTATATATGGAAGTATGTGTTTTATCTGAAAACAGTATTAAAGTGTTTTATTTTATAATTTTCTTGTTATTTGACTAAGTGCACTCATCTGTCTTGAATACCTGTGCATCTCTTTTAGCCAATCAACAGACATGTGGCTTGCAAAGGTGTAAATGAACAAGTTTATGAATGATTATGACATGTACATTTCAAGCCTCAATGTTCATTGCCTCCAATGACTGCTGCATTTACCAACGTTTTCTTCCCTTCAAAATTCCACCACTTGGGGTGAGGCGGGGGGGGGGGGGGGGGGGGGGTAAATGGACAAACATTTAGTGTATGGTAGTTTTTAATTCTTAAAGTACATGTAATAAAAAAATTATTATTTGATTCAGAGTCCAGTGATGCATTTCCATGGCAACCACTGCTATTAGATTTCATAGGTTGGCTGTATCCCTATCGGCCTGCTGTCTTGACTTTTATATGACCCAATAGACCATTTTCCATACACTGCGAGAATCACGCGTTATGCGTGAAATCGAACGTAAAAACAGGACAAACAAAGGTCATAGCGTCGTAGTCGCGTCAAACATCGCATGGGATTCGACAAACGCGAAAGTGTTTCGGGGACATTTCCATGCTTAATAATGTGCTGTCCACATTTGATGATAGGCAATTTCGATTAAGTGAGGGTATTCGGAAGCAATATTCCTCTGTCGAAGATCGGCCGGTCAATGTAAGCTGCGAAATAAAGAAATTCTAGTTCAAAATCAAATCGTTCGATTTTTGCAGCAGACGTTCGACGCGCGTCTTTCATGCATCTCGCGAGATCTCGCAATTGTACGGAAAATCACCTATATGATACTGAAGAAATGTGTTCGCATTGTCATTTGCTCTACCACCTATAACTCCTGTTGAGTACAATGTCAATGTACTTCAAATTTGGCCAAACAAAAGATTATTGTCTTACAATGTGCGTCTGCTGGAATTGTTGAAATTCTAAGTTGCAAATACAATGCCTTGTTTCTGGAATGTCTTTTACATTGAAACTAACTAAATAAGTATGGGGGATTACATATTGATGGAAAGTATTCCCTTGCACACCTAGTGACCTGTGAACATCCACAGTGGTAAGGATGTTGTGCTGACAATACCCATTTCCTTCACAAGGTGCTTTGTTAACATTGAAACGACAATGTGTAGTTTTGTTGTCATTTGGAACAAACAACGAAATGTAAAAACATTAGCGACTTTAAAAATGTCCTTCTTTTTAACCATTTCCATCAGCAAAGTGTTTAGTCACGAGCACTAGGTGAGTGGGTAAAGTTTATACTTGGGAATCTTTTGCTTGGGAATGTGATCTAGGTTTAAATTTACCTGTGAATTACACAAGTTATTTAAATTTATTGGAGACATTAACATATTCAGTTACGCAACACCGGAGTCTCTTACCTTAAACAAAAAAATCACCAAAGTACTTTTTGTGAAAGCTGTCCAATATGGTCAGTTAGCGCGCAGATTTGTGTTTCCCCCCCAAAAAAATGTGCTGAAATGCAAAATCTTAAAATTTTGGGTCAAAGATGTTGGCTCTACTGTGAAAATGGCAGTCAAAACCCGCTGCACGTGCACTATTGTTTTGTGTTATTGCAGAGGGGATTATGCAAGACTAAAACCATCATTTATTTGGGGGATTATAAACAATAATAGTGATTACACAATGAAAACCACACTAGACTTTGAATAATCCAGAGACAGCAGAGTTAACCTTCAAGGAAGAGTTTATTATTTAGTGTTGCGACAGATTCTGTTCTTTTTTTTTTTTTTACAAAACATTCCCCATACGACTGTATTGGGGAAATCACTGGAGAAGTCACGTGATTCCATGGACTTCAGAGGAACTGTGAAAGATGATCGTCACATCATGGAACTATAAACCATCGTCACATATTCTAATCTACAAACATCTGAAGGGATTAGCAACACAATTGATCAGTCTCTTTGTTGAGGGATGAGCGTGTTTTCGGCATTTCGAAGATTTGGCCGAATTGGTCATTTACATTTTTCAAAGAGGTTGATGTCACCTCCGTGTTTTATGTCGATCACGTGGTTGATTTAGTGTAGAGTAATTAACAAGTTACTTTCAGACACAAAATGCGTTTTAAATATTTTCTAGAATCTGACTAGAACAACAACAATATCACAATGAATAATAGTAGTGTGCGCTTGACTAGCAGAGCACAAATAAAAGTTTGTTATGGGAATCAAGAATTACACGCCTGATTTACTGTATCTTTTACATGCTTAGTAACTCCATGGAGCTAGCTCCATGCTCTTTTTACCTCCATGTTCCATGGTAACTCTAAGTTAAAACTGAAAATAATTCTACTTTGCTCAATATTTTTTTTTTAAAATGGACATAATTGTTATAATCAGTTGTGGATTTTTACGGGACATATCCTCATAAAACCGCCGATAACTGCATTCTTCCCTGGCTTTTAAAATGTAACTTTTTTCCAACTTTGTTCTTCCAACCATAAACATGTTTCTAAGAGAAATGTGTCCTTAATATTATTTTTGGTGATATAAACATTACATATACAAGTTGATGGGCAATGTTTATTATTTTTCAATGAGCCCTTTGTTTTTGTTGCATCCCTACTTCTACATCACAAACTAAGCACGTGCGACACGTGATTATTTCCTGGCTTGATTGTCGAATTATCTGCTAACCTGTGTGCTGACTGCTGTTCTTTACACTTGCCCACTCTCGTATTCAGCGTTTTCTAGGGATCCATCTTGGGGAATTAGACAAATGAATGAAGTGTTAAATTGAATTTGATTTTTGATGCAAAAAATACACTACAAGCATAAACGTTTCCCACTTTAAACAAATCTATGCTATGCATTATGTAGTCCTTGTATGTTTTTAATCGTGAGATGATTTTAAGTATTTCCAATAAATTAAATAAGCAAATTTTGTGTTGTTCACCTTTAAATAAACATTTCAACAAATTAACTGATCCAGATATTTGTGTTTCACACTTTTTTATGGTAGAAACAAATCGTTGGCTGGCACGATCATCAGCACTTTAATACCGATCATGGAGGTAAAAAGAGAAGGAGTCACAGCCAAGTTAAGATCAAAGGTACCAGGATGGTCGCCGCTGTTTGTACATAGATCAGGGAGTTTATTTGCCGAACGGATCAAGGAGGACAGTTTCCTCTTAGCGCAGTGAGGATTACCGTGAATTAGCATACTACAAACGCCTTCGCCAGCACTCGGTGATTTTCGTGACAATTCTGTCAAATTCTTATAAACAAATATGGCGACGATCGATAACGCGCACGAGTTTGACTACGTCCTTCAATTCAGAAGACGTAAAAGAAATCGAAGAGCATATTACAGACGAAAAATTTGTTTCAATATGCTGTGAACGAAACGATTGCTCGAAAACAAAAAATGCAGCAAATTTCTTGTTGACGCACTGCCGTAGGAAGTAGGACATACAAGGGATATAAACTTCAAAACGCGTCATTTCGAACCTCAAAATTCAGTCTCTGGTACAATGTGGTACGTTCCATGCCATGCACCATTGCAAAGATCATTAAACGAGCTTTATTGTGGACCAAAAAACAGTACTAGCAAGGTTTCGAAACATTACAATATTGCTGATTCAAAAATACAACGAAAAATGTACTGAAAAACGAAAATTTACATAAACTTGACAAGGAATTCTCTGATTTTCAAAATTCCAACTTTCCTGTTCTCATAAACACGATTCCTCTACGTATAAAAGATCTGTGCATGCTTTATGTCCTTTGACATTTACTGCGACACCGTGAAACAAGACCTTGGAATGTGTACTGAGCGCAGCAACGCTTGAGAGTATTAAATGACGTGAAAATGAGGTGAAAGGACGATAAGACAAACGGAATTATGGGATTAAACTTGTCTAAAACAAAAGAAGTTTAGGAGGATTATTTTGGCTGTGACTCCTTCTCTTTTTACCTCCATGTCCCGAACAAATAAACTGTAATAACCTTGCCAAGGGAATTACTCGTATTTACCACCTAATCATAAAGTTTACCTTGAGAAATGTTTTTCACCAACAATTTTAAAACTAATAACAATTTTACTTACAGTTTTGTGTTTACATGTTCCCACTGTCACCCTGTTATGATATGTTCTCATACGTTGTGGAGGTACATGTGACCATATTTAATTATATGTTAATTATGGGTTGGTAAATCGTTAATAAATAAATGGTCCATCCCTGACTGCCTGAGGACAACAGGTGACAAATACGCACGATATTCTTCTCGGGTCAACTCGTTATTGCTGCGTACCTGAATAAGTGGGCGTTAGAACACATCGGTGATTAACGAGCCGGGTTAACGAGTCAAGATTCCACCCACGGATTGTGAGAACGTGTGAACATTTACGTGAAGTGATAACGACATAGTGATATGTGTTAAAGATGTTCTCGTGGAAACTACTCGTATTCCATTTCGCGAAACTGGTCTTTGCACTTATTTTATTTTATTCTATACTATAGAATCTTACAATTCCTCGATGATCACGGCAGAGGCGGCGGCACAAAATCTTGCATGAGATCTGAAATCTAGACCCTCTGAAACGCTATTTCCTGCTTTTTGAGAGGAGAATTTTGCTGACACAAAGGCTTTCAGCGACGCCCTGAACATTTTTTTTCGGGTGGGCGACCGCCCCCCTCTGCCTCGGGAGGGGGGGGGGGGCGTGCCGCCGTGCCGCCGCCACTGCACAGTTTTAATTGAGCTACGGTTTGCTCATTGTGGCTTCTATAGTACATATCAGCACTCAGTCTCAGTTTCTATACACATTATGGATTGTTCAAGGTACAATATTCCAGCTTACTGCCTCTCGAGAAAGTGATGAACAACAACAAAACCAAGCAAGCAAGCGATGTCTACACAACCTCACACAAAAATTAAAAAAATATCTCTGACACAACGTATATACTATTGCATGTGGTCAGAACTATTTGGAGGAAAGTTACAACAAAACATTGCACATCCTATAATTAAACAATTAGTCAACTCGCGAATTGATGTTTTCTGAATATAATTACTCGAATCAAGTAGTCACAATATAATCAACGTTTTCACTATAATAATAGTTCACCGTGCACAACTTATGTCGCCATTCAATACCATATAGCACAATTTCCCTTGAATATCGTCTACGTGAACATTATCACGACTTATCGACTCACAACCGTAAACTGTGTACGACCCAACCTCAGACAACTAGTTGTCTGAGACCCACTATATCAATTTGCTATGACGTTGAGCTATGTGTACACCGGATGGGTGTTGCATAGTTATTGTGCACGTACAAATACCAACGACCACTTTCAAAATAGTATAGACTATTAGACAGCGTTCTTGAATTATATAAAATTCACCCACAAGGATACGACTCCAATTGATATAAATATATCCTTACTTCCGAATAGTTGTTACCACACGAGACTTGCTCTATTATTGGGCATCAACAGCATCAAGTACGTAGGCAATTGTGTCATATACGGTAGACTACATGATGTCATTTTTTTCTATTGTTTACTTATGTAACATTTTTTGTTATTAGAACTAAAAAAAAGCACATTTATTGGATCACCATGTAAAGTTTGGATGGCACATGCCTTGTGAAAAGATTCGTTTTTTTTTTATTTTAGTGAACCATTTGTGTTTTTTTCTGACACGGAAATATTATGCTTCGTGACTCTGGGCTAAAATATCATATGCCGGTTCGTGTTAATGTTAAGAAGTGATTAAACAAATTAAATTATTTTAGTATGTTTTTACGGCTGCAAATGAGACAATCTTTTTTTTTTAATATCGGACGTGTTACTATAAAGTATATTGTCGTGTGAGGGCGGCATCGTCGGACGCCATTGTCAACACACCGAAACGAGCATGGCGTTAGTTTTATTTGTAAATGCAGAGGTAAAAACATTACAAGTATGTACAAGTTGGCCAAAAGCGGCGATGTTGCTGACACGACAACTCTTGTTGCCTGACGTCACGCTAGTGACGTGCGTATACACACTATTTCCCCGTACTCATCACATTTGATTGGCACTACATCCGGGTCTTTTCTTCTACGCACGCGCATAGGCAAAAACTGGGACTTTGTCTATTTCACGGCATTTTCATTTCAGTCACCGTAAGTGACATACACTTCCCCAAAAATGAACGGCGCTAGCAGCGATCACTCCCACGATTTTTCCAAAGTAAGTATTTTTTTGAATTCTGCTCTCTGAAAGGAACAATTTGATGTGAGTGTTGTACTTTTTTGCCTTTGGGCAGTAGGTCGTTTTCAGATGGCAATATTGTAGTCGTCAAATTTCTGACTTAGTCTCCAGCAGAAAAAAAGAGACGGCCATGATGGTTTTCTGCCTAAGCGTGACAAGTGGTCATTTTTGAAGTCGTTTTTCCTTGTGTTTAATGCTCAGTTTTTAAAATTTCGAGTGTTTTGACGTGGATCCATTCTAGTTAAGTTTAATGGTGAGTTTTTTCTTCATTTATAGGCCACAGGAACAGTACATTCTGGAAGTACCGGGTCGGGTATGTAAGAGCAAACTTAACATTTTTCAGCCATTGTCTAGCGCTGGGTTTACCACGCGTTGTACAGCACCGCGACCGAGAGCTGCGAGAACATTGAATGACCTTCAGTAACTCCTATATCGTAGGCTGTTTCAAGGTTACTCGTGGCAAGGTCTTTTATTTCTCTTCAAAATAAAATACGAGATGTGTAAATGCTTTACTTCCCAGTAAACACAAAAAATAATTCTACTTTCAAAATAAGGAAGCCATAAAAAAAAACGTATCTTGTGGAATAAAATGTTCTAGGAGTGCACGACACAGTACGGGCCTTTGTTCAACATCGGTCCATATGATTTCACAGCTGTTTTAATATGACAACTTGATTTGCATTGGTCTAGAAAATTCGCGTAGATAACTTGGTTGATCCGAAAGTCTTTAAAGTGGCAGAGTTTCTAAGTAACTGTAGTCGAGGTTATTGTCTGTATCGACTATCGCTATAACTTTGTTCTCTCTCCTGTCTGTCTGTTGACATTCGCAACATGACACTGATCGACGCAAATTCAAAGGTTCCGTGGCGTCAAACTTCCGCATGACCGAGATTCCTGGAAGTTCAATTCGAGTGGTCTCGCTTAAGTATTGATTTCGCACTTTCAGTCAAAAAATCGCTGGGCTATCTTATTGTTTTTATTATGAAGCTGTTACAAATTGTACATTCAGTATCCAGTCCAACTGTGTAATCCTATTTGTTTACCAAGATACATGAATTCGTCACAAACATTGTCATATCAATAATTGTGAGACCCCCTCCAATCTTCTTAATTTAATTATATACAAAAATGTAAATATTTGAGTGACACTGTTTAATTTTAACATTTGCATCATTGTTTTGTGTTACTCCTTATGAAATAAATATAAAAAAAAAATGTGTTTTCTTGAAATTGTAGAAAAAGATGAGCAATATCTGGCTGTTATCTATTTCATATTGTTTTTGTTAGTTATAGATTTATAGACCTTGGGTAAGAGTTTCTTTAGGCCTGCTCGCTCGTAACTCTAACCCTGCCCCTCCAGTACGCCTCCTCCATTTCAAATGTATACATCCCTCTTTGGGTCACTTGTAATTAATTGAAAGGGCATATTGACTTACATCGAGGGGCTGGAGTGCTAGGTTCGCAGGTAAAGGCTGATATTTTACTTTTTTGACTGGATTTCTACAAAATCGGTCATGTTAAAGACAGCGCACTGGTCACATTTAGACTGTAAACGATGTTTGTGTCATTGTTAGTATCGGATACAATCCATGTCTGCATTCAGTTTCTACTTGAAACAAGTATTTTCATAATGAATTGCTTTGTGATAGTCTTTCACTCATAAGAGGTATCACGGTCTCAGACTCGTAAATTTCAACATTAAATTTGGATGCAATTTGGCACATACATGTAACCAATGCAATGCGTTTTTTTCACATTTTCAAGAAAGCCAACACTGTATTCTTGAGAGCAGATGACGATTTCAAGCACTGACGTCAGTTTTAAATTGAATGCCAATTAATATCAAGTTAAAATTTGGAGAATGTGAAAAAAATGTGATGGTGCAGATAAATAAAATACAATGTAATCAGTAAACATCCTCTTCTGTTTTCATGTACCCATTCTCTTTACATAATGTCTAAGTTTTATTTCATTTTAGGCGACTATAATCACATCAATTCTACAAATCTGAAAACTGATTCTCTGAAGCATCACTCGTCCAAGTCCAGCTCTTCTCCACACAAATCCAGTTCACCAAAATCTGCCAGGCCGCCAAGCAGTCATAATGGCCACCCCGAAAAGCACAAGTCGAGTCACTCATCAAGCCATCACTCAGACAAGCCAAAGGACCACTCTTCAAAACCCAAAGATCCCAATGCAAAAGTGAAGGAACACAGCTCCAGCAAGTCGATAGATCACAGCAATAAACATTCAAACAAACATTCAAGCAGTGACAAACTAAAAACAAAAGATGGATCAAGTTCATCCAGCAAACCAAAGGGAAGTTCCTCTTCATCAAAACCAAAGGATAATTCCAGTATATCAAGTTCAAATAGCAAACACAAAGATCAATCCAGTTCAAAACATTCTAGCTCCAGTTCAAAAAAGAGCAGTTCAAGTACTCAGAAGCCAAAGGATGGAAGCTCAAGCAGCTCAAAACCGAAAGATCATCATTCCAGTAAATCAAACACTGCTTCAAAGCATAGAGAACATTCCTCCAGCTCTAGCAGCAAACACAAGGACGGTTCAAAATCGTCGTCGCATAAAGACAGTAACAGTAAAAACAAAGATGCCAAGAAGTCGTCCTCTTCTCATAAAAATGAAAACGACAGACCCAATAATGCCGGCGAGGTCAAAGTAAAATCCGAATCTGTGTCACCAACTAAACTTGTCATAAAAACTGAAGATGGCAGGTAAGAAAAAAAAATCCTCTCTGCATGCGATGGTGGATGGCTGTAGCATTTTGTGAAATGTGTATCATTGTAATTTAATCAGTGTTATCTCGTGCATGTAAGCGCATGCTATCACTACTTTATCGGTGAAACCTGATGACAATGGCGGTCTTCCCATGGTGCATCTCACTTACCATAATTACTTTAAATTAGGCGTCTGGGGAAAATAGTGAAAAGCCTTAATTTGTTTTTAAAATAGCCATCATGAACTTGAAAAATCAGTCAAACTAAAAATGTTAGTATTTTCACGTAACAAAAAATACTTAGTGATTTTAATGTAATCTACATAAAAAGTTTGAAAAAAAACCCAAATACTAATGCATTGCACAGTAGCTCATTCTGGTCATGCTATGTTTCACAAGTGAAACTTATAGTAATATAACTTATAGTAAATATAATAACGAAACAAAAAATAAGTTTGTTAAATTGTTATGAAATGCTTTTCGACTTTTTTTCTTTCAATTTTCAATTATTTATTTTGTCTAACCCATATTTACCTGCGTTCTGTTAATTTTACTTTTTGCTATCGCAACAGGAAATCAATCAAAAAGGAGACGGAAGATAGTGATGATGATATACCTTTGGTAAGTAGGTTTGCAGTTTATGGTGAGAGAAATGTACTTCTATGTAATGTAATGTAATGAAATAAAATTCATCATTACCCCTGCCAGGGGTAAGGGCCTGTTCCCTATCAATTCACATGTGAAATTCACAAAATCAATATATGCATAAGCCTGGTGCTTTTTGTAATTCTTGCTGATTCAAACGTGTATTGATGTGTATTTCAAACTTGTATTGACAAATTTTGTTTTTAATTCAGTCAAATATGGCCAACTAGCAGCCATTTTTACGTGAAATATAGCCTAATTTAATACTCGAACATGTCTACAACTGGCTCTTGGAGATGACTCCACTCAATGATTAAATCTTATTGGGTGGTAGGTGCATGTTATGTTTTCTAGGTATCATTTTTAAAATGGCCATCTGGTGGTCTTTTTTTTCCTGCTGTCTGTTTTCCTGGCAGAAATTTGTTTTCCTAAAAAATGTATATGCACCTAATTGTGTTTGATGATTTAATCCAATTTGATTGACTAGGAGTTTTGGAATTAAATTGTTCTATCCTAATATTTGAGTCTATAATTGGTTTTCTGAAATCACTTGACCAATTTCAATCTTACTTGGTGCATTGATGTACATAATTTGTTGCAGGTGCACATTTTTGGGGTTTTAATTGTCTGAGATGTCCGTCTGGCGGCCATATTGTTTTCTTACCCCCGGTACTCCTGTATTTCTGTGGAATGTCATTGTTTCAAATATTTACCTTTAGGCTTATTCTCATTGACTTCATATAATTTGAAAATGTCAAGGCACTTAAATAGTTGACAAGGACCATTACATTTACACCGACTTGTTTTACAATGTTTTCTAAACGTACAACCTGTCTAAAGTTATTTAATTTTCACACATTTAGGCGCAAAGGACAAACGTCACTGTCAAGGTCGAGGAAGACTCCGATTCATCACCCACAAAGAAGAGGCCACACAGAGACGTAGATTCTGAAGACGATGAGCCTCTGTTCGCAAGGTGAGAATGTGTTGCATGCTTTTATTTTGGAGTGATGAGTCAACAACGTGGAGGTTACCTTCATTGTGATGCACATTGTCTCGAAAAAGTCTGAGAAACTTTTGTTTTTCTGTGTTCTAGGGCTCAGAAGGCGAAGAAACAAAAGACTAGTTCTACAACATCAGTGAAAAAAGAGCACAGTGACAAGAAAAGGAAAACTGGCCCAGATGATGATGAACCTTTGGTAAGCTTGCTTTTATTTGTATTTGTCAGTTGGTGTGCATGTTCAGCAACAGCACACTGATGTTGCTTTTTATTTCACCCACCTCTGACTTTCCTAATCTTGATTATTAAATTCAGAAAAAAATCAAGAAAGAGGTAAAACCAGACAAGAAAACAGCTAAGAAGACAGATGGGTCCCCCAAGAAAAGGGTAAAGAAAGAAAAAGTAGAAGAAGAAGTTTGGAAATGGTGAGTTGTGGAATATTAAAACAAACTATCTGGCACTTGTGTTATTATCATATTTGTCAACTCATAGACTATTAATTATTCTTTGCAAGGTGGGAAGAGAAACCTCTCCCTGAAGGAGTAAAATGGATGTCGTTGTCACACAAAGGTCCTGTGTTCGCACCCGAATATGAACGTCTTCCCAAAAGTGTGAAGTTTTATTACGATGGTGAGTAAATTTCTTTCTATCACATTTGTGATGCCCTGTTTTTTTGTTTTATTTTTTTTGTTTATCTGTGTCTAAACATGTAACAAAATGCATTACTAAACGTCTCTAAATTTTTAACATTGTATTGGTGTAATTATTTATATTCATAAATAAATTACTTGTGAATTTATTTCAGGAAAACATGTACAGCTTGAGGAAGCAGCTGAAGAAGTGGCTGGCTTCTATGCTAAAATGTTGGAGCATGATTACACGTCTAAAGAAATTTTCAACAAAAACTTTTTCAGAGACTGGAGGAAGGTATGATATTTGTTGCATCGGTTGAATATTACCACTTTATAGCTTATAACGAAATAATTACAAGAAGCATATTCTAATTTCCTTAGCCACACTTCACGCCATTCTCTTTACTTTCTAGGAGATGACCCACGATGAAAAAGCACTAATAACCGACTTGAGTAAATGTGACTTTCGAGAAATCGGAGCTTACTACAAAATGAAATCTGAGGAGAGGAAAAATATGACCAAGGCCGAGAAAGAGGAAATCAAGAAACAGAACCAGGCTCTTACTGACGAATACGGTTTCTGTATAATCGACGGGCACAAACAGAAGATTGGTAACTTCAGGATAGAACCGCCAGGTCTGTTTAGAGGACGTGGTGATCACCCAAAACAGGGAATGTTAAAGAAGCGAATTCAACCAGAGACAGTCATCATCAATTGTTCGAAGTAAGACAACCACTCGTAACCCATATTTAAATTTGTATCCGCTCTAATTGCCACTGCAGACGTCAATTCAATGATTTTGCAAATCACTTAAATTCTTTTTCCTTCGCTTTAAAGAGATGTAGAAACTCCAAAACCACCGGAGGGCCACAGATGGAAGCAGGTGTTACATGACAACAAAGTGACATGGTTGTGCTCCTGGACCGAAAACATACAAGGAGCTATCAAGTATATTATGTTAAACGCAAATTCAAGGCTAAAGGTGAGTGGGTCACTAGGTCAGCGTTCAGTCACTGGCGAATTGATACATGTATCAGGGAATGTATATACGACTTTCAAGGCTGTGCCTTGGGTGATGATCGAAGCAGGAATCGACAGCTTTCATGTTCGCGATATAACAAATCATCGTTGGATAATATATTACATTATCGTTTTCCCCGGCTAGTGTTACTGAATTGCTGTCTTTCCATTGGTTATTCAGTGTCAAATCTGTGGGTATAGTAAACCACCAAGTCTCTGTAGTTATGCCGTATTAGTGCATGTCGCCCGGCTGTTATGAAACTTGGCTACATTTGTACAGAAAGCTGCACATTTATAATTACGCATGTGCCAAATAAAAAATTCTATTCTACACATGTGACTATAAATGCCATCATAAAAATTCATGCAACTGTTTGATTGTGCAGGGGGAGAAAGATTGGCAGAAGTACGAGATGGCCAGACAGCTGAAGACAGTGGTTGAAAAAATCCGTGCAAATTACCGAGAGGATTGGAGAAGTAAGGAGATGAGAATTCGACAGCGAGCTGTGGCGATGTATTTCATTGACAAGGTTTGTATGTTTCTAAAATAATACTGTCGGTTACTCTTGTTAAAGTTCAGTTAAACTGCCATAGTTGTTTAATGATTCTTGTGTAAATTTAATAGCCCATCCCTGGAGGTGTGATGAATTAGACAAAATTACTTGTTTTCATTCATGTACCGGTGCTTTTTTTAATTTCGCAGCTTGCATTGAGAGCCGGTAATGAAAAGGAAGAAGGCGAGACTGCGGATACCGTTGGTTGTTGCTCATTGCGGGTTGAACATATCAAGCTATACCCAGAGTTGAATGGTAAAGAATTTGTTGCAGAGTTTGATTTCCTCGGTAAAGATTCCATTCGATATCTTAATCAGGTACCAGTGGAAAAGCGGGTAAGTTTAGGCAGTCATTGTGTAACTTCAGCATAGTTTCCCCAGTCAGTGTTACTGAGTCTCCAACATTTAATTGGTCTTTCAGTGTCAAGTCTGTGGGTAGAATAAAACCATCTAGCTTGCTAAGCACACTTGGATAGTATACATTCTGTCGGGTGTCTGTAAGCTTTGGTGACAGCATTATTTTTGAAGGATGTTGTAATCTGCCTCCCCTTTTTAGCGCCAAAGTCAAATTTTGCTACTGTAAACAACAAAAATAAAACGCGCATAATATGTTATACAGAATTTTGAGCAAGACTGTAGTCAATAGGAAATTATGTAAAAAATTGCAGAAAAATAAAGGAAATGTTAAAACCAAGATTTAGGTTTGAAAACTTAGTCTTGAAGGGTTTGTCACGTTTGTTTGGATTTGATGAATTTAGCAAATAATAATAAGATATATGAACGCGAGTCTTGTTAACAGGTTGTAATTGTCACAAATTAAACTTTCAGAGGTTTATCGCTGTCTTGGGGCTGTTATTTGACTTTTGATTGTCTATATCGCGAGAAATATACACAATAAAAATTCAAATATCAATACTTCAGCTCATTGATGTGCTGGTTTGAGTGACCGTTTTGGTTGTTTTTGAATTTTCTTAACTAATTTTGTTTAAAGTTGGACCATGGCAGGTGTCTGTTGAAAAGTATTATCTAATCTGTTTCTCCTTTTGTAGGTGTATAAAAATCTACAGCTATTTATGGATAACAAATCACCTGGGGACGATGTGTTCGATCGACTGAACACCAGCATCTTGAATAAACATCTACAGGAGCTCATGGAAGGCCTAACAGCCAAGGTTTTCCGTACTTTCAACGCTTCAAAGACGCTGCAAGATCAACTGAATGAGTTAACCAATCGTGAGTAATCGTTGACTGTAGTTTAGTAATTGTAAGTTTGATTTCAGTTGGTTAGCGACATTACATTACCTTGTCCCCAGTTAGCGTTACTGAATTCCCATCATGCAATTGGTTATTCAGTGTCAAATCTGTGGGTAGAATAAACCACCTGGCCTGCAATTACGACTGGATGGAGTTCATTCCGCCAGGCGTCATTTAGCGAGGTAACATATCACGATAACTCGCAATACTCATTAAAAAAAATTACATGCAATATGCAACAAGAATTATCTTGTGCGCCATCACTACTAAAATATCAAAAGATTCATTAAACTTCATCCCAATTGGTTGTTCATTTCAGCTGATGACTCGGTGACTGCCAAGATCCTCTCCTACAATCGCGCCAACAGAGCCGTAGCTGTCCTGTGTAACCATCAAAGGGCAATTCCCAAGACGTTTGACAAACAGATGTTGAATATGCAGGAGAAAATAAAGAAAAAGAATGACACCATAAAAGATGCTAAAAAAGATTACAAAAAACTGAAAGGAGAGTACAAATCCAGCAGGGATGATAGATTGAAAAGGTGGGTGTATTGTCCATTTCTGTGTGTTGTTGCATTTTAGGTGTCCAATTTAGTGCACTCAAAACAAGAGACCATCACTGTGTCGCCATCATAATCTTCATCGTCACACTTGTTTCCATGCCAACACTCCTGCCGCCATGCCATCACTAGAGGATGAGACACAAAAGTGGGAATTAAAACTGAACCCTAAAAGCATGTCATGTACTTGACAGCAAACTATTGCATAGTTAGGTGATAAAATCATAAAATTTGTGATATTTATTGTACATTTTCTTACTCTTCATTATGTCTTCCTTGTTGCAGTGCCCTTGAACGCAAGAAGAAACAGTTAGAACGACTTGAAGAACAGCTGATGAAACTGGAGGTACAGGCGACTGACAAAGAGGAGAACAAAGATATCGCATTGGGTACCTCCAAGTTGAACTATCTGGATCCCAGAATTAGTGTTGCATGGTGAGTTAAATGGTGAACTTGCTGTTTCAGCTTGCTATTAGAAGTTATGCTTGAACATCACACTATATTTATAATAATTGACAAATACATAAAAGTGGAGTACACATGAGAAACCAGAATTACACAAAATTGCATTACTGAATGCATATATAGTCAGGACCAGCAAAATTATTGAGACTTAAAAGCCTGCCATTAACATTTACACAATCTACTGAAAAAAACAAAGCCCCTATTGTGGATTACTCTCAAAACCACCTTTCAGTGGTGCATATTCAGTTGCATCAAAAGCAGTTCATAAAAGCTATCATGAGATGAAGCCAACTTGGGAATGATGATGAGTGATGATGTGAATTTCAATTTTCAAAAGTCTGCTACTTTCAAGTCGTGAAAAAAAAATAGATTTGCAAAATATGCCATTTGCTTCAATATTGTGTTCTATGCAAAATTTCATTAATATGTGGCCAACCTGCCAAAAATATAATGGGGTGGGGGGGTCTATAGCGCTATGATTTTTACATGTTGATTGTAGTTTAGTAGTTTAGTAGTTGTACTGTTCTCTGTGTATTTGATTTTGCAGTTAGCAACATTTATTATGTTACCTCATCCCCAGCTAGTGTTACTGAATTCCCATCATGCAATTGGTCATTCAGTGTCAAATCTGTGGGTAGAATAAACCACCTAGCCTGCAATTACGTCTGGGTCATATCCATTCTGCCCAGGCGTCATTAAGCTTGGTCACATCGTGTCACACACGCTCAAGTGTCATTGTCTGAATTCTGCTCAATTAGTGTTATTTTGTCGATATGTTTGTAATGAAAGTTTGCATTTTCTTTATTTACAGGTGCAAGAAATGGGAAGTACCACTTGAAAAAATTTACAATCGTACTCAGCGAGAGAAATTCCAATGGGCAATTGACATGGCAGATGAAACTTACGAGTTTTAATGCTGGCTCCGGACCCCCCTGTCATTTCAATTACAGGGTGGCCCACATAGTACTAGCCTAGCCCATCTTATTGCAACTGGTCAAATACAAGACCCTGACTATGTTGATTTTTTTTTTTTAAATATTTGACATTCGTGACAAGGTGTATTTAGTATCTATTACAACAGAGAAAACTTCAAAGTTCAAAAACTTTGGGTGCCATCCTCTGATAGTAATACAATCGACAAATCTTGCAATTTCATCCTTTTGCTAGTATTTATTAGCAACGATTCTGCATTTGAAACGGAAATTAGTATATACACTTAGCTAGTAGATGGTGTATTAGTTTAGCTAACCTCCCAAGTACGTTTTTGTAATTTGAATGAATTTAAAAACTAAAGTACCATTGTATTAAGAGTGTCTGGGTTCACATTACAGTGCACTGCACAAAAGCGGCCGCCAAATCAGGTTTTTCCTGTTATTTACAGCACAGTTGATAAAAGTGAGTTGTCAAGGCTCATTTCTCCTCAAGACCTCTGTCACTGAAATGTGAAATGAATGTTATTTTATTGTATTTTTTTTTTTTTAAATCTGCCATTGTATATTTTGATATGGCACGAAGTATACTATTTTACAGTAGGCATATTTGCAATATTCCACTTTCATCGCCAGTTCTTATCGGCCTCGTCATTACCTCAGAAGTCTTAATCTTTTTATTGACTTGTCACATGTTTACAAAAAAAAGTTGCCGATACTTACTTTATTACCTTGCCGTATTGCATCTTAAACTATCGTAGTAATTCTGAAAATCTGTTGACGTTACTCTTTTGACAGCTGCAAATCGCTTGTCGTTTTGAAGGCCACTCCAAATTTTTCCCCCTGTACGTTAGAATAAACTTTTTTTTTTGACTATGGAATTATCACTGATTAATAAAGATTTATTAATTTGTCAGTAGAAATGAAATGAAAAGTGTAACCTGAACATCTAATATTTGGATATGTGCACATCTCGAATTTGTTAATATTTATATGTGCATTTCTTTTGTTCCTAGTTGAGATGTTTTTCTGTGCATCGGTGCACAGTTGCTACCTTCTTAGTGGAGTATTACGTGAACTGGCCCAAACGCTGCAATGAATTTAGTCGTTCACATCTTACAAATGTCTCTTGTTGTGATCTAAATCAATTTGTGATGACCTGAAGGTAATAGTGAATGAGAATTGTTTTCAGCCTTATTGCAATATGTTGCTTATTTTAATAAAGTGGATTTTATCATGATTCGAGTGTCTGTGTTCAAATGAATGGAGAGTTAGGACAAGTTCATAGGAATGCAATGAATAGCCCTGGGAAGCATATGCAAGTAATGTTTCTACATGAATTAGGTGTTGCATGGTCACATGATCATCTGACTGGCATAATTGCTACATCCATGAATTTCATCTTGACAGATGATTGGAGCAGAAATATACAATACGTAATACTTTCCCTGCATAGCGCAGTATCCATCCAAATGAACAGTTCTCAAAAGTTCTCGTTTTGAGATATCCAGCATGTTACTGTAAAATTCTGTATCCCTAATAGAAATTGCACTAGTTTCTTTTTTTAACAACTGGGCATCAAAAATTCATCCTTTCTCGTATGTGTAGATGCTCTAATAGAAGCCCCATCCCTTCTGTTGCATTGTACCATTTTATTATAAACTTCTAATGTAGACTTTACAGTAGTACTTGGTGGATCTGTTAGGTGATAATTGTAATAAATTCCAAATGTGGTGTCCTCATCTACAAGCTGCGCACCCATTTTTAGCTCTGCTGTTGATTTTGTCACGTAAAGATTATCATACGAGAGATTCAGCGTTCACATCAACTTTTTAGCTCCACTGCCAACAAAGATGACAAAGCAGAGCTCATGGGTTGATTGGACCTGTCGTATGTAGGGCCATACCACTAATTGAATTTCCATAGACGACAATGTTAACATATGACGAGATTGATATATGAAAATGACGAAGAAAGTTGAAAATATGGCTCAAAAATGGGAAATCAACATGCCAGTAATCAACCATATGAAAAAAACTAACATGTTGGCCAGCTCAAACTCTTGCAAATCTCAGGTAAACAAGACACACCTACTGTATTTGGATTGCACCAAGAGAAATCACTGGAAAAATACCAAGATTAGAACATCCATTAACACACAGAATAAACCCACAGGTACACAGCCGCTAAGTAGTAAACAAAAGACCACGTGTTGGTCCCACCTCTGACCAGGTGATTACGCCACAGTCACTTGGGGGCTGAAAATCAATAAATACTAATTTTTTTTTTTTAAAATCATCCGCTATACGTATATAAATAAACATGTTTATTTATATACGTATAGCGGATGATTTTTTTTTAAAAAATTAGTATTTATTGATTTTCAGCCCCCAAGTGACTGT
Organism: Saccoglossus kowalevskii; assembly: GCF_978046115.1. NCBI lineage: Eukaryota > Metazoa > Hemichordata > Enteropneusta > Harrimaniidae > Saccoglossus > Saccoglossus kowalevskii. The sequence continues at coordinate 22,413,564 of NC_140646.1, read as the reverse complement.
GGATTACGCCCTCAAACAGGGAGCACCTTAGAAAAATAATATTTAAAAAAATTCATTGGTTCTTGCTAGTCATTTAAATTAAATTGGTTAATTAGTGGCATGAGACCTGTAGTTCGTTGTCCGTCAACTTTTTTTCAAGTGACTTCTTCTCCCAAACCAAAAGCTAGGTCACCTTGCTATTTATAGCACAGCTACCGAAGGTGGTCGTCTGTCAGATTTGATCATTTCATGACATCACATCCAAATCTCTATTTTTAGGGAATACTTTTGTCATTTTTTCAACAACTGCTTGTCAGATTGCATTGCAATTTGATGTTAATGTTCCTGACATAGACTAAACATTGACTTACTAATTTCATGAGACCATATGTCTATTTTTAGTGAATATTTTGTTTTTTTTGTTTTTTTTTTGTTCATTTCTGTATGTTTTTGACTTTTGAGATTCATAATATATAAACATGGACTGATCCTCTTTCAAATGTGTTCATTTGGTGAAGATATCTCTATTTTTGTGAAAGTTATGATTTTTTTGTGATTATTTTTTCCCCAACTTTCCCATACGTTATATATGGGCTATGTATAATACATGGACTATTAATTATGGACAAGTGTATTGTTGGGTTTAACTCCCAGGGCCAATACTTTTCAAAAAATGTTGAATTTCAGACTATTAGACAACTGTAACAGTTGAAAGGTAGGCGTTTTAAGTACACATTGTATTGGGTTCTGAACTACCTGGGCCAATGTTTTTAAACATATGTTGATTTTCAGGTGAGTGGGTGACCCCCCCCCCCAACATTATATTATTATGTGCTTATGAAAACAAAGGAAACCTTGATTTTGCTTAAATTTGTGTTGGATTTTGGTATTTTACAGAGCAAAATATGCATATTTAAAAGTTAAAAAAAACAAAAAAACTATTTGTTTTTTCATCATTTATTTTAATTTATATATCAACATTTTCACAAATTTAACTTTTTTGATTTGCTGAACAAAAACTGTCACTGCTCTTTGTACTAATTGATGTGTTGTCTTCCCGTCTCCTGTTATAATTGGATAAATCCAGTAAATATCTTATACAATGGTGACTTCAGACTTTAAATAAAATAATCTGATATCAGCAGCACATGGACTTGGGATGTGTTTAAAACTTAACTGTATAATTGGGGTTCTAGCCGCATTGCATAATCTGTTAGTTATTTGGCAACTTTAACCTCAAAATATTTAGCCTATAACATTTTTTGCATCAACAAATTTATAGGTAATAGTTATTATTAAGAACACATTTGTACGATTAACTTTTTTATCATTTGTTCTGAAATAAAATTTTTAAAAATATAGAATAGAATAGAATATTGCTTTATTACAACGTTAAAGAAAATTTGACAATTCTTTTTTGGTTTCTACAAATGTAGAAGGTAATAAAGTTAAAAACAAACAAAACAAAAAGTGTGACAAACAAACAAGAAAAAGTAAACTACTGTGGTAATATTATTTGTTCTCTTATTGTATACGCTGTTTTGATATATTTAATTATATATGCATGAGCGCGTGTGTGAATTCTGGAAAACATGATATCAAAAACAAGGTGACCCCCCCCTATTCGCACAATCAAAAACAGGGTAACCCCCCTACTGATCCACCGACCCCCCCTAGGCCGAAGTAACTGACCAATCCCTAAGAGAGAACAGACCTAAAATCGATAAATACAATTCATTTATATTGAAGTGAATATACACTTACACAAATTCCATTTGCTGGCCTTGTTCCAATCACAGTTGTTGAATTTTGTTTCAATACGTCCACAAGTAGGGATATGCCAAAATATGTTTTGAATCAAGTTGGTTCTTGACTTATGGAAATAGAGGGCCACCGAGGACGAGATGGAATTCGTTGTCGATTGCATTTAACACACGGGTTCTTTCATCTCTGTCTACACCTACTCTGTCCTTACCCAATATGTAGTTTTTGGTTTGAACAACGAAAACGTGACAATGTGAATCCGTACTCAACATATGTGGTTACAAACAGATGTTTTTTATGGCGCCAACATAGTAAACACACATTGCCAAATCCATATGAAAATAGAAGAATATTTTTATTTTTTGTTTCACGTGTCCCAATTTATATGTCTATTTGTAACAACGATCATACCATTATACTTTTTGCGAACTTTTTAGGGACAAACAACGCCCCAAATGAGAGAAACTAGATCATAACTACTACGGAGCATTCTGAATAAGTTGATAGTCAAATGTGAACTAACCCTGGGCCCAGAAATCAGAATTCGACTATTTTAGATACATCGAACGGTAAGGCCTCTTCTCGCCGTGATTCTGATCAACGTCAGCCTGTAAGCTGTCGAACAACGTTCCATACGCCCACCATATTCCACATGTCCGATGCCATGTATTGGCATAGTTTAGTAATAATATAATACGGCTGTAGCACTCAAAGAAACAACCTAATATGGAAAATAAGTTGAGAACATACAAGAAATTCAAAAATAATTTCGACCAGGAAAAATACTTAACAACGCTAACTAATTACTAGTATTAATACGAGAAAACATTGCCAAATTCGGCAATCGCCGCCTAAAGATAGAAACGGGGAGATATCCCCTGCCAAAACACTGGTATTTCTCGTCTGTTTTTAGTTGAATGGGATTTTTTATTGAATTTTTCTATTAGTTATGTAACCATTTTAGTGGAATTTTATTTATTTAAAAAAATAGTATATAATAATACGGTCATAGAGTATGTTAATAACTGCACCCTAGACACAAAAGTAATAGAGAAAAAAATAAGAACAAAATTAAATAGAAAGTTAAAAATAAAATAATATTGATATGGATTATACCATGGGTCGATGCCGAGTATCGACACACCATTATAATATTACTGTTATATGATACTAGGATATTGTTAACATTTTTCACACTTGCGTGACCTCAGTAATATGCTAAATATGATAATCTGGTACATTACAACATTGCCTGCAGTATAGTCATGAATATTAATTACGTAGTTTGTTGTGATAGTAATGAAATTAAAGGAAATAACAAAGCCCCCTTCCAGTGAACTGTAAATATGACGTATATAAATGGCTATGCCAGCCTGGAATTATTGCTGTAATTATTGTTGTAATATTCTAATAATTCTATCTTCCTTTGCCCTGGTAGTTGTCCATCTCATTGTGTTATGATTAAAGACGACCACTACTTATACTTAGAACTCTCAAAAACAGCTTGGCTTTCCCCGGTGAAGGTCAAACGACCCGCAACGGTAATCGTATGCATGACACCAGTCACCTGGCCAACAGGTTGCAAGGTCGACGTTCTATATTATAATAGGCTGGGATCAAAGCGACCCATTGCCGTTCAATTGGCGTAGCACAGCGAGCAGAGAAAGGTGCCGTTTTTAATTGGGCGTTGGTTTGGTTAGAAGCAGACTCTCTGGGTCAATGGTGAATAGTTACACGGAATTGGTACAGTGGATTACATCCTTACAGACAGCGACGTGTTGGGACAGCGTAAATACTAGTATATTGACGTGAGTTAGCATTGTTGTGTTTATGTATGTGGGCTGATAGGCGGTGTGTTTACAATAACTCACTTTTACCTTCACAAGTCCACGAAACATCAAGCGACATTTTATATTATTAGACACTTTGAATCGTTGTATCTTGATCTTCGTTGTTTAACTGGCAATATCAGCAAAAGAAGAACTCTAAATGTTTGGAGTTAAAATGGATTGCCTTATTGATCGAAACAACAACCCACGGCCCACGAGTGTTATAGTAATCCAGCAAAGCCTCTGTGTTCTTCCCTCTACTGTTTGCGCTTGACATCCCGCTAAGTCAACCATGTGGGAATATATTAACAGAATTTAAACAAAAATCGAAGTTTCGCAGTTTTATTATTTCTTGCCGCTGTAAACTTTGTCGCTTGGCCGCAAAGATCAGACGTGTTTCTTTATAGAGTAGCCTTCAGTTTTATTACACTGACGTCAGCGGGTAATTATTGCTTGATTTCGTATCCCAAGAATGTTTCCATATCTGCATATTCATTTCCCGTTGCGGAGCTATAAGTGAAAGCCATAGTTGATGTGTGCGACAAAGGGTGTGTTCATGTTTTAGTTCACTGTGCTAAATCAACTAAAGCCCACATAAAAATGCCATGCAAGCATGACGAAAGTTCGTTTCTTTTACGGTAATGGCAAGTTTCACGATGACCGTTGACCTACTCCGGTGAGCATGAAACATAATGTAACGTACTGTAACGTAACGCGCCGAAATTTAATGCAATGTAATTTAAATAAAATTGGGGTAGCCGTGCAATTTACAGCGATACGTGTACTGTAATTTACAGGACAAATATAGCAATGGTGGAGGTCAAGTGGTTTTACCAATTTTATAAAGTTACCATTGGTTCATACTACTATAAGGTCTATGATTATACGTAATAATTAGATTGTATCGTTTTTTAATCTACAATTTGCCGCAATGTCATCATGCGACCGGATAAATAACACAAAAGTATATTTGTTAAACCATTGCGTATGTTTCATATAATTCCTCCTTTTCAGTGTTGAATAAAATTAACACAATTTCCTATTGCCAACATGCCTTCATTTGACAAGCAAATTAAAAATAATAAGGAAAAGTGATAAAAGCCAGCTTGTTTAAAATGGCAACTTATATGGATAGCTTTAAATGTTTTAAGCAAATTTGAATAATTAATTTCGATATTCTATCTTGATAAAATCATTACGGTACGGTACAAAAGCAGAATTCATTCGATAAAATACTGAAAAATGGTAATGCGCATGCGTTTACAAATACCTATACCTAATTAACTACACGTACAGGTAATTGCAATCTCAGGCTGAGTTACAACCTAATGTTTTTAGTATTTTCGTTTTAGAATGGTGTGCTTGAAGCCAAACGTTGACGTGGCCAGAGAAACAGTAAACTATCATGTGATTGTTTTTACCATGAAAGTTTGTTGCTATACACCTTCTTTCTTAAAATGGTTTCACCCATTCTGACTTCAGGGCAGGTGAACTGTTTCCGGCATACTCTACATTTTCACATTTCCTGAACTACATTCACAAGCATCCGTTCAATGGTTAGACGCGTTTCACAAATATATGTCCATTTCAAACGTAACCAGGTGCGAACGACAATTCTTATTTTACAGACATCCGGGAACTATGTCAGCAACGCAGCGTCCTGGGTTGATCGTTACTATACTGTTCCTGCAAGGCGTTTGTACATTCGCCACCAATCCAGGTAGTCGCATTTTACTGTAAAATTCCCTGATTATAGAAACTTAACGTTCAATAATATCATTATGTATGTAATTTTGGGCTGGCATTGTCTGGACTCGTATTCTTTGTTTTGTGAAAAAAAAAAACGGTGAAGGCTAAAACATTGAAAATGCACAATTTTTCACTAAAATAACAAAAATTCAAAGTATATTCCACGTATTGATATAGGTCAGGTTGTATATGAGTTAGTAATATAAGCAGCTACTCAGGCTGATTGTCAAAGACGGAGCTACGTCACAATGTCCCAAACGTTGTCAATCACAAACAAGAATAGACAATGAAATGAAATGTTTTGGCCCGTCTTTGTGAATAGAAAAAAAAAACACAGCAAGCTATGTAAGTCTCTATGATATCACAGAAACTAAAATGTATTTTTCAATTGTAGGTACAAGAATGTAAAGCCATCTTTTGTAAATTTATGTGTTTATTTAGCATACCAAAAGAAAATAGATATGTACAAAATAAGGATATACAATGTCAAATCAAAGTCTTTCAGATTATATTGGAGTTTATTAGATCAGCTATTGTGAACATAAGTTTTTTGTTTTGTTTTGTTTTTTTCATTATTTTTTCTGTGTGTGTCTTGTATTTTTTTATTATTTGGTGAAATAATAATAAATAAATAAAAAAAAAAGAAAAAAGATGTTAATGCACGTTTATTTCTCTCTCTTTCTTTCAATTTCTGTTTGCAGATATTGCCATCACAGAATTCACAGTCACATCACCAGATCCAGTAGTCTACCAACAAAATACTCGTATAGATATCATATTCACTGTCGAAATCTCGAACGTGGCTGCAACCACGGGAGATTTGACCGTCAGAAGTAACTATGGCAACAATTTTATTTTGAAGTTGTATCTGACAGACAATCCACAGTACGAAGACTCGACGTCGGACACGTCACAACAAACCGTCATGGTATGTATAGCCATATCGGTAAGGTTTATTCTTTATTTATAACCAACCAAATAGATTGCTGATTGTAAAGCACATTTATATGTTCTCGGTGTCGATACACCATTTCTATAAATCTCGCCCTCTGGTGACGGAAGACTTTGGTGACGTCAAAATGACATGTGGGTGAACGCAATGTCGTTCAAATCACGGTTACTAACCGTGTTCAACTATATTGGCTGCGTGAGTTCTTCCACCAGACGAGGTCGCTAGTTGCCTGGTTGTTGGACGCCGCTGCGAATGCACGACGCCAAGAGGTAACTCTGGAAACCTGTCAAAGTATCACTTTTAAAGCGCGGTGGTCGTCGCGCTGCGCATGTGCATCATTTGTGTTGATAAACATTGATTTTCCCATAATCCAATGCGCTCTTCAAATGTAAATCACAAGTATGAGGTTTAACCTGGGCTCGACTGGCAATGAATACCGCCCGTGACTCCTTCGATACCTTCCAAGTACCTAAACATTACCTAATTAGAGCTTGGAAACGTCTCAGTTTGTACTCGTTGATCTGTCAAAGTCGCCACCTTTGTTTATATGAGACCCATATATCTCGCGCGTGCGTGGCGCGACGACTGCCGCCCTTTAACAATATAATGACTAACGGAAGTAGCTGTGTGGCTTCAAAACATTTTCACATTGGTTATTGATGTTTGTTTTCTAAGTGAATCATTTTTGGATAAGTGATTGTTCTAACACCGTTTTAATATTCGCAAGTCGTTGTTTTGTTTTTCTTATTTAGGACCGAGGAGTGAATCAAGCGATTGATGCGGGACAGTCCATTATGCTTACAGGGTTGAGAGGTCAGGTGAAGATTCCTAGTGAGAATTGTGGCGCTTATAGCTATATTTGTATAGTTCCTGAAATAGTCGACTCGTCTTACACAGATTCTAACGTGGAAAACGACGATAAATGCGTGATGTTTGGACTACAAGACGACGAGAAAGCCGGTGAAAAACAGTGTCAAAATTATAGTAAGTTAAACCTTCGAAAGATTTGCGCGATGCTTATGAAATATGACACCATAGAACCTTTCGAGCAAACGAAATTGGTAACAAACTGCACATGCTCTTAAAAATCCATGTAATTTGCATATTCGTTCTGATTCGCAGTGGACGAAGTTGAATCAAGATATGGCGTCGTAGTTACATTAGAAGATATCATCCTCGCTGATCAGGTATTTTTTTAAAACTTAAAACACGTTTTTTTATAATCAAATTCATACCATGATCTGCATTGATATTTTGATTGATATCGTTGAATTCAGTTTGAATTCTTCGTTTTCAGTGGCCACCAATTGTCACAAGTTATCGTCAGGCGGTTGCCAATTTGGTTAACACCTACTGTAATATCAACTCGCATTTTGGAGCGTGTTGTCCAGGTTACGGATCAAAGTGAGTATATATAATTAATTTCCTTTCAACTTGTCTTAAAAATAACTATTAGTGTAATTCACAACATAGGATATAATGTATCAGTTAGGGTATAGTCCACTCAAATTACTTAAAATATATTTGAAACTTGTTTCTTCCTGAACCCAAAGGGCGGTGGTCGTCGTGCCGCGTCCTGTTCGATATAGGGCTCATTGCGACGTACACAACGCGTGTAAAATACATGCATATATTGACGACCACCGCCCTTTAAATGTAATCCTTTAAAATTGTATTATTGTTCGCAAACCCGATGTGTATTCATCTAAGGTGCACATCATATCATATTAATAATTGTAATAACAAAGTATGTAATACATGGATACTTGGACGGGCAGATTGCGAGTAAATATAGAGTACGTGTCGTACGTTCGCTCCATAGACGCAGTACTCTCTTGGCCGACGTGGTTGACGCCGACGACGTTAAGATTGGGAGAGGATTTCCTGTACAATCCACGAATGGAGAAAATGGCAGGTTAGTAAATAGTGATTGGTTGATCGATAAGGATGAATGCATAAATAGAAAATTGGGTAGAATGTGATCGACATGGGAATATTGATCAACCAATAAATCATAAAATGAATTGGCAGTAAAAAAAAAATATGCACATGGTCATTCACCTATGGAAACATACCGCTTCACCATCAAACGTATTTAAGTGTGTATTCAAACTAACTACATGTACTGTAATTAAACGACTTTGTCAATGTCATGCACGAAGGATAATGACGTACATCATGGCAAAAGACAACAACACACTTTGTAATTTGGGAAGCTCCAGTAATTCAAGAAAACGAAGAAATATTCGAAATCCGTCTGACAGTCTGAGGGTACGGAGAGCAAGTGAAGATATGTTCTACTTAACCCAGGACGCCCTATATGGGTCGATAAACGAACACCGAGATGATTTAGGAAATGTGAGTACGAATTATTTGTTTATAACAATTAAATGTATCCAAATAAACTTTGCCGTAAAACCACTGCTTGAATACATCTAAGAACGATGGCGTTATCTTCACAGGAAATTGATTATCACGTCATAGGAGTGAGTATGACGGAACATATGGGAGAGGATGAGTTCTTTATTGAATCGTGGTTGATTGCTGTTATTGTTGTATGTGCCCTCATCTCACTCACTGTTATCGGTGCTGTGATATGGTTGGTGCTACCGCAACGAAACAAGTAGGTATCATATAGTGAGGATGGGGCGGGTAAACGGACTCCGATCGGGAGACTACTTTTCTTTTTCGACTTTCTTGGAATACTAGTAGACGACGTAACTAAATAGTGGAGTACACGCGGTGGGTTTTTTCGTACTACGTCACTTCAATTTGTGTTCCCTAAACAGATTTACTTACTTAGTTGAGGTAAAACAAACTTATTAACGCGCGATCGAAAGTGGCGTAAACGATTCGGGTCATTTTCATTTTAATGTACAATTTTACTCGTCCTGTCCCTGGGTAATTATAATTCTTCTGTGTATTTTTTTCCATAATGGTAATAAAAGTATCTAACTAGGATACTCTTACTGACACGATGCTTATACTATTTGCTTTCTTCTTGCACGTTCAATCGTACATTGCATTGTGTAACTATGCTAAATATTTTAACAGAGACGTTCAAGTCTACGTATACCAATAAGACAAGTATGAAATGAAAATAGAGCAACGCTGAGATGACGTAATACACTGTGTCGTAACTGACTTGACGGGATGTTGGATCACCCGGAATGCTCACAACAATCAACTCTCGGAAGATCAAGAACGATAATAGTTTCAGTCCCAACTTGTGTGTCTGTGTTTGCGTATTCCCCGTGACATGAGTTACCATACTGACTAATACAGCCTTGTTATGCACCGCAGATATTTGGACACGGAGCCGTCAACTCGCTCTACTCACCCCTTAACCCCTCAATGGGGGTTCAACGTCAATGTCGACTGTACTCATTTGTCACTACCAGTACCCCCGGGGGGGGGGATACCGTCCCGGTGAAGGTTGAAAAAGAAGTCCCACTTACATCTACACAACTTTTTAATGGGAGCTCCCTCTCCCTGCCGAAGCAGCCCCGGGTACTGGTGGTAAACGTATACAACAAAACGGATACTGGTGATAAACTCGTCTGGGTATGCGGATACTTTTCCCTGTAGAGCCGGAGTAGTACGCGAACAACTGAAACAAAAGTGTCGTTTTAAAAAGTACGGCCCCTTGTTGCTATACCATTTTTGGGTCACGAGAAAGAATGACTTGTGATGATTTAATTGCAGGATGGATGACACTGCCTTACAATAACTCAGGGACCCAACTTTATGAAACAGTACTTCGTTACTAAATGCAAGTCTGCATTATTTCCTAATATATTTCATAAACTCTTCGGCCCTCTCCCACGAAAGAACAGTTAGGGGGCCAGATTTACTTGAACCTGACGAGAACGTGTCCATTTCGTGTCATTCACGTTCTAGTATTCCACCCAAAGATACCATATTGCATTTCAGAAAACCCACTGCGCCCTCTAGGACGGTTGGTTGGTTGTGTATTCAGAATCATAGGCAAATCTATGAAAAATATTAGCGGACGACCGCGGATCAAAACAAACCGACGCCCTCAACGTCTCCGAGTATGTGCTTATACCTAAGCCGGTTCTTTGCCCTCAATCAACGGTCACCCACAAGGACCAAGTATCAACCGCCATCTTACCGGATCAGATCTTTACCAGTGATGTACAGCATAATGTTTGAATATAATCACGTGATCGATCATATGTCTAGGTACTCGACTCATTCAGACTCTGAATTCAGTAACCTAAGAAATAAATATTTGTTGAACATTCCAGAGTTAATCCACTTAAACGAAACTCCAAATCGATTTATTTGGAAAGCTGTGACATTGTTAGATAGGAGAGATTAAATATTGAAATATTAACCTTAATAAATAAAATAAAACAGATTTTAGAATTCCACAATATTTTTTGTATATACCAAACAATGAATATTGCCATATTTTCAGTTATAATAATTATAAAAACATAATAATATGTGGAATTACACACTCAAATATATTTTAATTGTTTTATGTGGTTCACTTGATTTCGATTCAATTCAACACTATCGATTGTTTAAACTAAAAACTGACAGACTGTAACTTGCATTTGATCCAATTTCAAACTGGATTATTGAATGAAAGGAATAATATTAAAATACTGTGCCATGATTCGTGTTTTGAGTATTCCACGCGCATGTTTGAAATAGCCAAATGCTTTTTTTTAGTATCATCATGTTTCGTTTTTACCGAGCAACGACGACATCTTGGTGACACATCACTTACAACAAAATGGCGGTTGATATTTGTTGGCCTAGGAACAAGACGTGCTTTGTCGCTAGAGGGCGATACTTAGCAATTTTGATTTATTTCGATGTGGTGATTTATTAACAGTTTAACTTTTGAATTTGTAATATTTGTAAATTTTAACAAAATAAAATCTTTTTACAAAGGACATCATGAAATTTAGTTTTTTTTTTATTTAACTCTGCAGCAGTCAAGATGTGCCTTTAAAGTGAGTGACAGAGAAAGTTTGGAGGTAATTACTGAGTTCTACAGGTGTTGATAATATATCAGATAAATGAGTACGAGGTTATTACGACTGCATACTTTGAGGTATTCGCGTATTAACCTTATGTCTTTTTTCTTCCAAGGATACATCATGGGAATGCCAAAATCCAAAATGTTTAGAACAGAATCAGCGAACTTCTTTGTGTTGAATCCAGTCAAACTCTGGTGGAAGCCATGTTTGTTTTTATTATTAAAGGACGCTTACGCGCGTAATCATTCCATATTGGGAATTCGCATTTTCTAATATGGTAGGATTAAAATACCCCGTAAAATACCGCAAAATTACGACACGCTTTAACTTATGACGTTACGCTGATAGATGTAGAATCATGTAGGTTACGGGCACATGAACACGAATATATACAATTATTGTGCATATTTTGTTTTGAAAGAATTTCTGTCTGACGTCGTAATGATCCGAAATGTAATTTCCCGGGGTTTACCTTCATAAGTGGGAACCATTTGTTAGTTAATAATAACGTACTTTACCTACCAGGGTTAAATATTACTTTCAACAGTACATTCCAGAAAAATTCTTTTCACTTGACAGAACGTGCACAATTAATTATAACAGCTGAACTCTATCGCAAAATAACAAAACATTAAAATGACTGCATAACTACAAAATTGTATATTTGATTCATTCAAGGATAATAAAAAAACGCAGATGTCCGTCACGGTCCAAGAACTAGTTAATTTGAGGTTTCTAAGGATTGATTATTATCAAAATATTATTATACAACTATTAATAAGTACCTCAGCATTTAATTTACATCTCGAATACGTCCTCGGGCACCAATGCGATAAGCATATAACAGTCAGTCTTTATATAATATCTAGATTTTCAACGGGCAAGGTTTTAATAAGTATGCTATGTTATGTATAGAGGTATCTTCATATTCGGACAACACGGCAGTGTATACATTGGTATATATAAATAGATATATGTACCAAACGTGATCGCAGTTTTCTTTTTTTTTATTTAGAGTTTTTTAGGGTGAGGGTTTATTTGGAATAAAATAAGTACATGATAATTGTTCGCCTATTGGGTGGGTGTTGAGAAATAGGATTTACTCACACTCCTTTTTACAAGTTTCTGTGATCCTAACCTATGCAATTTGCTACTGTATACATCGTACAATATGTGCTACCACAAGAATGGTAACTTTCCAGATGTAGTTCAACATTACAGTTGCTAAGCCAGCTCAGGATACGTCTGAATCACGGCAGTGAAATAACATAACACACGATACCACCTGTTTATACAGTTTTAATATTTGTGCTCAGTACGTTAGACAGTTAATGGTATGTGTTTTATTTTTTTTCGAATGGTAGCGCAATCAAATAAATTTATGACTGCAATATTATAAACCATAAATATATGAAATATTTACATATATATTTGTAGTCGGTAAAACAAGATAATTCAAATCGTTGTGTTATAGGGGCGTTCAAAAACACGTCATCCAGTTTATATTTCATGTGACCTCTTTAAAGATTGGAATTTTGTTACCGGAATATCACAGATAGAGGTAAACCCAAATATACTATGTATTATAGTATGTCATTGAACAACTCGATTGCTAATTCTGAACACGTGGTGCCCACGATTCGTTTTCTAAGGCTAATTATGATGTTAATAGTATTTGAATAACAAATGAAACCAGCACAAAGCAATTTCATCGACCCGTAGTGACCCGTCGAGCAAAGTGAGCATGAGGAAGCGTTACATTACAGGTGTAGAAAATAGAAGGCAGCTTATTTAGAGGTTTGTTTTCTGTATCGTCGTTTTTACCCCGGGCACTTCAATATGTGGTGTGTTACATTGATGTTGGTGATGTTAGCGACAACAACTGTTGTGTACACCCAAGGTATGTTTCAGCGTATGTGTTCATTGATCTCGTAAACGTAGCCGTTGTATCACCTCTACCACACCGCAAGCGACCAACGCGAGACAAAATACGCTGTATACGGGTTGCTTACAATGCCAAATCGTGCTAGGGTTGGTGAACGATAAGCGATTTTAACGGTATAATATATAGAAAGTAACTACCCAACATATTGTTTTAGTCGCTTGCAGTTGCCACACTGCACCCTAACAATACGGTACTTGTTGATAAAGTTGTATGTATTAAATATGTATTTACGTGACTACCGGGACAATACATCACACTTGTTTTAGCCGATGCAGTGGAAACGCTGGTAGTATAATAGTCCAATTGTCTCAATGACGTATACACAACACCAGAGGCGGTGATACGAAATTTTGTATGGAGGAGCGAGATCTGCTCACCAACCTTCCTAGGGGGTCCGGGGGGCATGCTCCCCCTTTAATAATTTTGAAATCTGGACCCTTTGAAATGCTATTTCCTGCATTTTGAGGGGCACATTTTGCTGACATGAAGGGTTTCAGCTTGATTTTGGAGGGGCGACGCCCCAACATTTCTTTCGAGGAAATAGCGTTTCACATGGTCTAGATTTCCAAATTTACTAAGGGGGAGCATGCCGCGGCCCCCTAGTAAGGTTGGTGAGCAGACCCCTCTCCTCCCAAGCATAATATTTCGTGCCGCCGCCTCTGAACTAACTAACAAACAAACAAACGAGGTTGTACTACTCAAATATTATCGTAAAATAACATTCATTGTTAGCAAAACTGTCATAGTACCCAAAACATTTATATTTCACTTTCGATTTACCGGGCTCTGTATCGTTCAAAACATGCGGATACTGGAGTTTCCTTCCTTCAAATTCACTATGTATAGGTGCTAAACATCTGCTAGCTGATGATCCTAACCTCTAATGCAATTGCAACTTATTTCCTGAATATTTTCTTCAAAAAAAACTGATCCAATTTAATCTGTTTTCACACGGTAGCTTTGCAGAATTTAACTTTGACTAACAAATAATGATTGAAGAAACTTCCTTTTGTCTCTTTTTTGGAATGAATCTGGAAACAAATGGGCATCATGATCTGAAACGGCAGTATTGTGCAACTGCATTCATGGCTATATTAAAGAGCGGTAGTCGTCGCGCTGCGCATGTTCGACATTTGTGTTGATAAACATTGATTTTCCCACAATCCAATGCGCTCTTCTAATGGAAATCACAAGTATGAGGTTTTACCTGGGCGCGACTTGCACTAATTACCGCCGGTGACTCCTTCGATGCCTTCCAATCACATGGAAATTACTTAATTAAAGCTTGGAAACGTGTCAGTTCGTACTCGTTGGTCTGCGCAACAGTCAAAGTCGCCATTTTTGTTTATATGAGACCCATATATCTCGCACATGCGCAGCACGACGACCACTGCACTTTAATAATAGGCGACCCCATCCCCAGTGGTAATCATATAAATAATCCATTCACCCAGTCACAGATTTGCAGCCCATACGATTAGTGATTACATCTCCCAATCCAGCCACTTACCAAGTCGATACAGAGCTTGATATTACATTTGACGTGACAGTGATGAATGATGGTCCCGAAAACCTCAATAGTAGCGACAGTGATAATTTCTATATACAGCTATATTTAAGTGATTACTATGAGCTGGACTCGGCCACCGCCACACAGTCAGTGCATTTCAACGTCACACTTCCAACTGTGAGTATCTATCGAAGTTTACAATTATTATTAATTGTGTATTTATCACTCACTGACATTGTCCTACATTGTATCATTTTAAAGCGGAGGGAGTCGTCACCTGCGCATGCGTCAGATGGCCATATTGTGTCATTGTTTACAGACAAACGTCTACCCATGAGCCCTCGCGTTTTTAGCGTGTGGTGTTATCGTCGCTTGGGACTCAATTCCCGCGCGTGCGCAGATGACGACCCTCCCGTTCTAAGAAAACGATATAATCATATCATGAATGTTTTTTCACTTTGGAAAATATTCTAACTGGAGTCCAGTGTCACACTGATCTGACTCAGACCGTCACCTTAATAATTGTTGGAACATCTTGCAGAAAAGACTCGGCGTTCCCTGCCAATTATGAATTTGTACAAAGTAGTTATTGTTTTTGCGAGTAAAGTGGTAACATGGGCAAAATATTATTCATTTTAGGAAAATCATTGTAAATCACTACCATTGATTTCATTCATTCATTCATTCATTCATTCATTCATTCATTCATTCATTTATTCATTCATTCATTCACTCACTCACCTGTTCACATACTCACTCACTCCCATCATTGTTATTTTCAACGTACTCCAGGGTGCCGATTTATCACAGAATATCGATGCTGGCAGCAATATCGAACTCGCGCAACTGACAGCTATGGTGACGATACCAAGGAAATACTGCCCTCTACTGAACTATGTATGTGTGCTCATCGTTGTTGAAGACTCTATGACGACGAACAACGATTGGTGCATTAAATTTGGTTCGCAGGTGGAGGGAAAAGCAGGAGAGAAACAGTGTCCAGAAACAGGTACGGGGGAGTTTGTATTATTAAACGCTACCAGACTAAATATTGTTTTAATTTTTCCTCACAATTTACCATCGGTTGTTTAGTGATTGAACATCGAATTCGTCCGTGAAATAAAGAAAACTAGAAAATGGCTCCATCATATCGGAAAACACGAAACTATTTTCACTATTTGTTTATTTATTCATGCAGCTTCTCAGCAAGATATCGACAATGGTGTGAATGTCGTACTTTCCAGTTTTTCAATGACACTGGTAAGTCATTTTAGGGAAATTATTGTGATTGACACTGTCGTTATTTGTGAGATTAGATACCGTCTATGAGCGTGAAATGAATGTGCTGGATTCCTCAGATGAGAAATATATGCATGTTAATGAGGTATTTTGCATAATAAAAACAAAAATTATGGTAATTTAGAAATATTCGGAGTATGTTTGTGTTAACCTGGAAATAAATTCATATAATTGTGATATTTTGTGACAGTGGCCACCAAAAGCCATTACATATCGAACAGATGTCGCTAATGCCGTCAATCATTACTGCAAATCCCATGAAAGCCAATGTTGTGGCGATATTACCATCAGGTAAGTGGAGTTACAATGCATTCTGTTCTATCTCATGGCGGCACAATGGCATCGTGTCGGCGCCGTGCAAACATATACATAGATAAATCGTAATTTATGAAAAATACAGAATTATCATACGTCAGTAATATTACACACTTCTCGGCTAATACTAGTTTTCAAAAGTACACCAATTCGTAAACGTTAGCATATTCGGAGTAGATTCGAAGCTACTTACAAGATTGTACCTTATTGGCTACCAAACAGTTAACGCCCAACAGTTGAACCAATCAGAAAGCAGCGTATTTTTCTTGACATCAAATTGTGCATCTATGTCAAAATTTAATGTGGTTTTGTGAATCTGATTAAAAACAGCCAAATAGAACTAGTGTTATAGGTCGACGCTTTCTATTGAGGCGCCTTCTCATTGGTTGACATATTCCGCCAAAGAAAGCTGCCTGTTAGTTGCTTAGATGAAGTTAGAAGGAGTTGAGATTCTGGGCTTTTGTCGAGCAATACAAAAAGTTGAATCATTTGATTCATAGTATTACCATTATTTGTATTTATTCAGTGATAACACAGCTGATATTATTAGTCATAGTGAAGTACTGGTGGCAAACGGGTATCCAAGACGCATCCACGAGTCTCTAAGGTTGGTGAGAGTTTTGTCTACGTCTGTAACTCTTTCGTGCAACTCACAATACCGGAAAGAGAATTTCCCGCACAGTATCAACTTGAAAGGGGCGTCACGAGCTCGTTTATAAACATTTTGTTTTAAAGCGGGGGAGCCATCACCCGCACATGCGTCAGATGGCCATCGCGAGTCATTGTTTACAAACAAGCGTCTGCCCATGAGCCTTTACGTTTTTAGCGTGTGTTGTTATCATCGCTTGGGACTCAATTTCCGCGCGTGCGCAGGTGACGACCCTCCCGCTTTAAATCCATGTAACACGGAATCAAATTTATCCCTGTGATATAAAGTGAATGCATATTTGGTAAAATGTTAGGATGTTAATTTTGCGTATGCAAACATCAACTGGACAATGGACTTTAAGTCCGCCAAAACATGTTACTAGTAGGTACTTGTCTGCCTTTATCACACGCCATATTATACGATTTACCACCATTTGACACCACGAAGATAATTTTGGCTCAGTATTGCATGGATTGAAACATATTAAGATGTGGACAGTGCAGTTTATTCCCTTATAACGGAATGATGCAATCGTATCATATGAATGTTTTCCACTTGGAAAATATTCCGACTTGAGTTAAATATCTCGACAGGAGCGATAGAGGGCGCAATGTCATAAGTCATGTCCACCATACCAACGGTCGAAACAGATCGCAGACAAAACCTGGTGTTTTCTGTAAAGATGTAGCTCATTGTTTTGTCGAGTTTTTAATAGTCCAAGCTCGAGAAAAAAGTTTTTTTTTAAGGGGGTATCAAATCATTGTTTAAAAAATGTTGTCTAATATATCTTTTTTTCTTCTAATTTATGTTTTCATAAGTATTCTCACCATTGTGGAGGTCCAGAGTAGTAATCAATTTTGCTCAGCCGCGTCAGGGTTTTACTTACCCCGGGACGCTCTCTTGATGGCGCTTCAACAAAGTAGTTCTGATTTTGTAAGTATAACATTGATCATGTAAATTTTTGATAATTGACGACTGCCCTCTGTCGTGCGACGCACACAAACTGATTTTCATTTGCTCCGCTATGGAGTTGTTCATACTACTGATTGTCTGTCGTCGTAAATTTTCCATTTTCGGATATTTTTTGAAAACTGACAGCTGTATGCCTTTCATATTGTTACAAATTTGTACATTTGTTGATGATATGTTCAATCCCCTAAACAATGATGATTGCTTTGATATTGGTTAAATGGGTACCTCAAGTAGATCTCTCTCAGATTTGTTCATTTCTTGAAGGATATATTCAATTTTTTATTTTTGAATTTTTGGTAAAAATGTTATTATTACCAACATTAGTACTCTGGATGAATAAGATGGCTTCCAATCTGTGAATCTAAAAAAATGCAAATTGTTCAATGCGTAATTCTTAATAGTGTTATTAATATCTCCTATCAATTGTTTCATTCTGCGCACTAACTTCTTAGACTGGGTAATAGTTCTTACGAAATGTACATCGCCAACAGCGGAGTTGTATCAGCTGACAGGCTACTTATTTCTATTCTAAAATGTATGCTTGCATTATGATTTTTCAGGAAAACTTTTATCTTTTTAATGTTCTGAAAAAAACAAACAAAAACAATTTCAATAAGCTATGACGCACATTTTTAAACTGAATAGTACGAGTGGCTTTTTCTTGGCCTTGTACATGGATATGTATGATTCCACGCTATTCAAACAAGATGTGTTGTACGAGCGTTTTGTACCATCTTTAACATAAATCTGACTAATTACAATATGGGACATCGTTTATTCGATCGCTCAACCAATCAAATCCTTCTTATCTACAGAATATACTGACATATTTCCACGTTTTGTTTGGAATGCACGTTCTGTTTGGAGGTTTAAAACAAAATGTAAAAGTGAAAACAGACAAAATTGTAATAATCACACTGAATTCACTGTTTACTTTACATACTTTAGACAGCGGCTGATGTCCAAGAAGTTGTACTGGGTGAATTATTTACCGAAGACGAGAACGAAACTAGTGTTGAAACCATGAAGGCTCGAGATTTAGAGGCATGGAAAATTGTTGTCATTATAACATCGTCAATATTCGTCATAGCCGGCCTAGCAACACTCGCTTACATTGCGTACCCTGCCGAGGTACAGAAAGTTCGAATTGAGATACCATTATCTGCAGCGAGCACGGTTAGCAAGAAACACGGGATTGAAGAGGTGGAAAATGCGGACGTTGGAACAGTAAGGCACGAGGCTGCCTTGGCGACAAACAATTTGGACAATCAAAGTGATGACGCAAGTACAAGATTGTCAACACCATAAAAATACGTCAAGCATTTATTGTAGTAGCTTATTTATGCTTTTTACCTAAACCTATATTATTTATTATCCAAGTTTTGCACTTTCTAAGCTCTCACAACTTTTACCGCCATGATTGGAAGGATTCAACAAATGTTACTTTCTAAATTTTGTCTGAAATTGTCCTCAAGTGGAAACAAAAAAATGCACGCGAGGACAAATGAAATGCGGATGTCGCACTCGGTATCACACACCGGGACATCATGTACCATTTTTATTCTAGTTTTGAATGAATTCGTTGGCCTTTTAACGAGTATATTGCAAGTACACAAAGAAGTCATTTGACCACAACCACGTTACACAGAATAAATGCAAACATACGACGTACCCACACAGACACTTGCACATTTCTACATTCTGTCGCATGTGGCGCACTAATTCCATGTCGGAAATGCTTTGGCGAGTTGGTTTCCGGGAAAAAGATCAGAAACAACCTACTCTAGCTGAAAATATCAGTCAGGTGGCCAAATCCTTCCAGTGTGGCGGGACCAGAAATGGTTAGCACACAGTGATTGAATTACAACAGTTTGTGAATTTGGCAAAATTCATTGACTTGCTGATAGATTTACCTTTATTGCAGCAACGTAATTATTTATCTATCTACTATGCCAACTGCTTAGAATCAGAACTAAACTTCTCAATGTAATAATTGGTACTCTCCAGTTCAACAGATTCAGCAGCCAGCTGACCAGAACAGTCCACATCCGAATAGTGAATCCTCCTGATGCCACCTTAAATAAAATCTATTTTCAACTTTTATCCAGAAATATGTCGGTGAATGCCTGACGAGTCTTCCAAGAGTTACGCAAGGCATGATAAATGCGATTGTCTAAGTGAACAGCGCCACCATACAACGAATTGGATTACATGCAATCATGCAATGTCAGAATATTCTGCTGATCTGCACTGGCTGGGAAGATGAATTCTGACTGGCTAAAAAAACAAAAAACTTGTGGCGTTGAATGCACGTTCATTCTCAGTAATGTTATGCAAATTAGAAATTCAAACTAGCTAATCATTTACAACCTTCTGAGCCAGTGCAGATTAGCCCAGAATATTCACATTTATGCATTTATCACGTCATTCCATCTAAATTTGGTATGGCTAGGTTTATATTGATTTTCAGTCGTGAGATTGTACAAAAGTAATCCTATGCAATGACATTCTAAAGATTTCCTGCTTCCAGTATATGGTACCAATTGCACATTAAAGGCCCAGGTATACTATAAATACGCTCCTAAACAATAGGGATTATTTCCTTGCTTGTCACACTGTAGTAAACAGCTCCAGACAAGCTCCGGTAAAAACGCGTTTTCTCTAACTTACAGGTCGATTATGTCGTGCCAAAGTGGATGCATGTGACTATGAATATCACAGCAGTAACTGTGTTTAGTATTTATTACAATAAATAGTGTACGAGCTGAGATTTTGGCGGATAAAAGTAAAAAACAGGAACTGGGGAAAGGGACACGCTACTAATCTTGAATAATTAACTGCTGTCAATCAAAGTCACGTTATGTTGGACTGCTGAAACAGGATGTGTCATAGGCTAAGCAAGTGATTAACAACACTCATTAGCATAGTCACACCTCCAATTCACACTTGCCCAGGGCAAGTGAATTGGGCCTTTAAGCCATGGCAGTTAAAGCAAAGTTAATAAAACAATCCTGCTGTTCACAATCATGCACTCCAAAACAAATTATTATAATATGAATTTATTCAATCTCTGTATGAACGAGTAAAGTTGGCAAACAATAAAATTGTCAAGACAAGCTTCATATATTTCTTACTACATAAAACAAATCCATCTGTTAGTATAGTATCGCTAACTAAAATTTTAACAGAAACACAATAAATCCACGTTATGATAACAGAAAAAAACTTGTAAAGATTTTCTGGCAGTATAACTATATAAAGTAAAGCATACAGTAAATATATTCATCTTCGATATTGAAAGCGGCGACGATGATAATTAATTGTTCGCACATGTAGCTTCGATAAAATTAAAACCAGAAAATGTTGCTAACATAACGAGCCTATATATAATCTGCTTCTGTGACCACGAAAAACAAGTGAAAATAATGTTTATACGCTGGGACCATCATACAAAAACCTATGCTGAATATGTGTTTATATAAAAAGATCCGAGAACGCATCAAGAATTCAAAACGTTGTTTTTAAAGAGTAGTGTGGCCTTTTGCACGCAAAAGTATACACAAATTGACTTTTAAAATAAGATAATCTTTACAACAACGTGAGGATATACTATCAGAAAATTATTAACAATTGTACGTACAGGTGCATATGCACATACGCTCACCTGATATAAATTAGAAACATTAAATTCCTTCCTTGGTGGTATTATTTATTCAACCAAATGCTTGTAATTAATTGACGTGCTTATTCGTGGATTCCCAGTTGGCTTCACAAATATATATATATATGCGCAA
The DNA here is from genome assembly GCF_978046115.1 of Saccoglossus kowalevskii. Lineage (NCBI taxonomy): Eukaryota > Metazoa > Hemichordata > Enteropneusta > Harrimaniidae > Saccoglossus > Saccoglossus kowalevskii. The sequence continues at coordinate 22,391,789 of NC_140646.1, read as the reverse complement.
TAAGGCAGATACACAGAAACATGGCCGTCTAGTTTTGGGAAGTACTCAAAATGTTTGCTACTTTTGATCCACATGAATCAGCAGTCAAATCGTGATCATAACTGGAGAGTAATTTTAATATATCAAAATAAGATGACGAAAATTTGGGGAGTCAGTTACGAGTGCAAGAGCACGATTGACAGACTCTTCATATTTGCATATAAATGTACGTCACTGTCCTCTCGTATGAAAACTACGCGCCTCAAAAGTTAAATTAATCCACCATGTCAATCTTTTCACATCAGCGCCTTCTAGCTTTTTTGTTACTTTTCGGTGGAGTAGAATGCATTTTTCTTTTAGTACCGCCGCCACCACCACTCCTACTACCACCGCCGCCGCTCCTACCACCACCACCACCGCCACGTCTACGTCTGTTAGCATCTTCATCATCTTCCATGTCATACTCACGGTCGGCTGCAAATGGAAAGTCCAAAGTTAAACATTTCACAGCTGCTTACGTTCAGAATATGTCACTAGGTGAGAATGAAACGAAACGCCCTAAAAAATTTAACAAGCTTTTAAACGACATACCTTTGGCAGCCTCTTTTTCCAGTTCGTCCCAATCTTTACCACTGGATTGGTCCGAATCTAGATCTTCTGCAAGGTGATACATATATTGATCACAATTAGATAATTGCATACAATTTGTTTGTGTTTAAAAATGCAAGGAAAGTGCTATGAAAGGATGAATATTTTGCTTATTTCTTTTTACCCAATATGAATCATTATTAAATTTGGTATTTATAAATTTCACAATGTATTTTGAAATATTCAAAAACTACAAGGTCGCTGATGAAAGTTATACACACTTGCACAATTTAGACAAGAGGATTATTACATCACAACATTGTCAACATTTCATGTATTTCAGTGATACTAACCAAAATATATATCCTTGCCATAGAAAATAATGTTGCCATGACGTAATATGCTTTACATCTGCATCATCCATGAAAGTGAAATTGACATTATTTTACTTTTGAAAAGCAATTGTATGGTAAATAACGTAGATAGATTATAAGTAAATATTAGAGGAAAAAAAATCACAAAACAAATTCATGTGCATTAGTAGTCCATCATGTGTCATGTTTAAATTATGACAGAAATTGGCCCAGGTATACCTGAGTCAATGTGCAAATTTATACCATTATTTTGTTTTGTACCTACTTTTAACAAAATCAGTCATGGACAAAAAATAACAATAATCATTTTGGTTCAAATCACAAAACAAACTGACATGCATCACTAACCTACCATTTTTTGAATGAATTTAAATGAATTTTTGAATTTGGGAAAAAAATAGCCATTAGTCAGTCAAAATGCAAAACAAATCAAGTATCCCATTAAACAAAATCAATCTCAGCGTATCTGAGAAATGACAAAAGCACAGATGGATGGACACAGACATACAAATGAAGACAGGGACCAATGAATTGTTTTAAACAAGCAGCCTATCGGCTGAGATAGCTCCGCTGTTAGCAATGCACATTTCAATTAAAGAACAGAAAGTATCATTAAAAAATGAACAATATGTATAGTATCCAAACAATCAGACTTGCGGTTTTCAACAAGATGTGGAAAATATCACTTTTTACCAAAAATTACAAAAATATTCACCAAAATTAGAGAATTGAAAATATCATCATGAAATGAACAAATCTGAGTTAGAACCACATGTAGTACCTATATATGTACCGTACTCGACCGCGTTAGCGCCCAGGGGCCTCAACTCAGAAAATCACGATTTTTTAGGGGTGGGCGCTTACCCGAGCACCCCCCTCGAAAAAGAGTGCAAATGAAAAATTTGATTCATCAAGTGACAGATTACGTCTTTGAGGGAAATCAAATTACGAAATTAGTTGAGTCGTCATTGATTTTCACAACGAAGAAACAGAAATGATCACAAAAAATATGCACATTTTATTACAATATTAATTACGTACCACCAGAATTTACGAAATTAAAAACATTTGAGTCTGTTGGAACACAGTCGAAGTCAAAATTGTCATATTATCTCCACTGACGAAGGTGTTGGATCGTACGCAAACTCTCGAACAAAATCACTTTCCGCCATGATGCATTTGCAGATTTCACCTGCAGCGGCGTCCTTTGACCTAATGGGTCAAGTTGGTTATTAACCAATCACAATGCTGTGTTGTACTGACGCAATTCTTCGGAAATTCTCGAAGACTTTCCGGTAACGCAATGCGGAAGTGAATTATCGATGTCGAAGTACGATCTGTTGGAATTGATTTCAGCGACATGGTTTTTCCAAAAAACTAGTAACTAGCCATTTTTGAGAGGTAAACTGAATATGGCATGAAATATTTACCGCATTTTACTTGTATTAACAGGTCATTGTCGAAGCGTAGTTTTTGCACGGTTACCGCGTTCTACGCATTCACAACATGTTCACAGCGGTCAATATCCACACTGTATCATATAAAAACGATTACCAAGATTCGTTACGCAAGACCAAGTTTTAAATTAGTTGCATTTTGAAGGGGTGGGCGCTTTGCCGAATGTGACCCCAAATATAAAAATTGCGCAAAAGTGGGGGGTGGGCGCTTGCCCGGGCATGGGCGCTAACGCGGTCGAGTACGGTAAGATCAAAACAATTGGACTTTTTAACAAGAAGTTGGGTTTTTAACAAGAAGTTGAAAATATCACTTTTTACCAAAATTAGAGAATTGAAGATATCATCTTGAAATGAACAAATCTGAGACAGGTCCACATGTAGTACCTATATATGTAATATCAAAGCAATTGGACTTGCGGTTTTCAACAAGTCAAAAATATCACTTTTTACCAAAAATGACAAAAATGTTCACTAAAATTAGAGAATTGAAGATATCATCATGAAATGAACAAATCTGAGAGAGGTCTACCCAAGGTACATATACACCAAGTATCGAAGCATTCAGGCTTGTAGTTTTCACGAAGAAGTCGAAAAATTAAAACATTGACATGGACGACGATGGACAATCACTCATATGATAAGCTCTGCTCGACAGCAGAGCTAAAAAATGCAGGTGACCATCCCTTACCTGAACAATTGAATTCCGATTCAGTTTTACACCAGAGTATTCACTTTCAGAATCATTATCAACTCCTTACCTGACCAATCAGATTCCGATTCAGTTACACCAGAGTATTCACTTTCAGAATCTTCCTCGTCAGATCCAGCACCACCACTCTCGGCACCAGACGGCATGTAAGCGGCATCTTCATCCTCATCATCATCATCGTCATCATCAACCTGTTGGGAACAAACAAAAAGCAGCCAAATGTAACGGAAATAGGAATTGATAAAATGATTGACTGGCCTGAATACAGACTGATACGTAGTAACAAATGTCAAAACAAAACAGATGTAATTCATGCATTCATGAGTTGACAAAAAAATAAAGTTTCAAAAGGACTCACATCACTTTCTGGTTCTAAGAAAGTCCATCCTCCCTCTTCAAAAAACCCTTCTGGGTCGTCCACGATGGTTTTCATGATTTTGGACCAATTCAATGACTGCACACCTTCAGTATATTTGATGTCACAGGAGCTGTAGACAGACAGACATTATGTCAAAGGTTAAATTCCTGGAACTTGTATTAAAATCTTTTTTGGAGGGGGTTACTTCTGTTAAAATGTGTAATGGCATGGCTATACAGTCAAACCTGTCTATAGCGGCCACCCAAGGGACTTTGAAATTTTGGCCTTTATAGACAGGTGGCCTTTCTATACAGGTTCACTAACTTATTCATGAATATTAATTAGGCACTGAATCACTGTATTAAAACAGATCTCGCAACCCCATTTGACACACACTATTACACTACTGTACACAGTATTCAAACACTTTATTACAAATAAAAAATGTTGGTTTTAAATTGTATTATGTAAACTAAAATCAGTTCACAAAAATCGATCATTGCACAATAATGAGTAGTATGAAAATTATTTGAAGATTTGTACAGTAAAGTTCATGTTCAGCAGCAGTTTGAGTCTCATTTCCTACTAAAGAAATCACTCAGCTTTCTTTGCTTAGCTATTCTGAATTTGTATGTTTCTTTTAATATCTATTGTGTCTGGTAACTGTTCTAATAAATCGGAGTGTCTCTGGGCTATAGCAAATTCTTTCAAGGAGAAGGGAGAGGGACAGTTAGCAGTGCTTTATTGATCCCTACAACGTTACGTATACGAAAAGAACACTTATCTATTGTAGTGATGGATCTCCTTCCAGTTACGTGACAACTTGAAAGTTTCCTCCCCAATCACAATTCCCTTAACATTTTGTTCATTTTTTTTCAAAAATCTTCTCGACCTACCTCACTTACGAAATGGTTGATCCCTAATCAAAACATTACTTTGCGCAATCGAAATCTGTGCGACTTCCATGTTATTGTACTGATGGTACAATAAAAACATGTGAAATATGCCTGGCGACTTTGGCCGGCGAACTGAGGTCAATTTAACATCATTGTTAAAAGCATCTATTGTTAAATGTACCGAGGCAGTAGCGACCGAGAGAACAAAATAGTTGAATGAATTTAGTTGGACAACAAGATAATACTGCACACACATTCCCTCGCAGTGACCGATAGGCAGTAACGGAAGCGACTCTACTTTTTGACCCAAGTTATCATAACCCCAGAAGAACAAGAACGCACATGCGCAAGGCTAATTAGCATAATTTATTTGGATGGATAAACAACAGGCATGGCCATTGCGTTGATTTTTTTCGTTTTTGCTATCAGTTCCAGTTACATGCGTATTTATCGATATTTATAGGAGTTCAAAGTGAATAAATATCAATACTAAATAACAAGTGAGTTGTTATGTTTTTTTGTTGGTAATCAATTCGATCGGGGATTTACCCTCGGCATTCCGATTCACCCCAGCCACATGGATAGGGACCTGGGACCGTGACTGTGTCCCGGCGACTCACAAAACTTTTGCGGGTCGTCATCGTTGTGGTTACTCGATTCATTTATTGAACAAAATTGTAAGTTATTCCCATGGTATACATATTTCAACAAAACATTAATGACAGCATGTTTTTTTATCAAGACACTTTCATATTCTTAATTATGTTTTTGGCGTTCCATAGCCATCGGTACGGTGTGCTTGGTGTGCTTAACTGAAACAAGAATAATTGCCGAAACCATCGGTTGAATGAAAGGTGTGAAAACGTGCTAACTTTGTCCTTTGTGAGCTTATTAGTTGTCTGAGATGGAAGGCAGTAGTCTGCAAGACATCCGGGAACTATGTCCGTTATATGCAGTTCAACTGATCACTGCGGCTGCTGAAGCGTGGCCGTGTTAGGCAGGTGGCCGCTATAAACAGGGTACTTTACATGTAAAATTCGTAGGGACTGTTCGGTTGTGACTGCTATAGACAGGTGGCCGTTGTATCCAGGTGGCCGTTAACACAGGTTTGACTATATTATTAATCAAGGTTAGAAGATTGTATAGATCATGGTACAGAGTATCAACCAGCTATACTAATTTGTGATATCAGGTGATAAACTCCAATTGCAGCAAACAATGACAATGCACAGCTCCATTCTGTATCTATTGCCCAATTCCTAGATTAGCAGCGATCTAAAAATGTGGGCGTACTTTTCTCTAAATAATGCAGTGATGTGATCAATCGTTGCTGGCAGTGTAATGTAATGAACTGAGCATATTTATTTCAATTACTAACAAACGTAAAGTGCAACCAAAATCCAATATGTAGAGTCAATTGCACTGAGTCAGTCATTTTTGTTTGAATCCTGAAAAAAATTATGATCCTGAAAAGTTTGAAAAAAAAATCACCTTGCTCATCGTTGAGAAATTGTTCTGGTTCTGAATTCAGAATTTAGCAAATTTAAGCAACAAAATGGCCGCCAGTCAGATATACTCGATAAAATGGTAAAGAAAATTGATGTGCATATATAAAACCTCCATAACTGGTTTGTGTGATAAAGTGAAATATTTCAATTATAGAAATGATATTTGAAGTATAATCGTGTGGAGGATATCGACAATGTCAAGTTCAATAACTGATTAAATTAATGATCGCAAACTCACTTGAGCCAATCCTTGACATGGTCTAATGAGTTCATTGGCACAGCATTCACCATGAACACCTTCCTGGAGTAGTCTTTAAACACAAACACCATGTCGAAATTCTTGATGTGAAATTGGACACGCTCAAAGTGGATCAGTTGCACCTCATCCAGCGTCACCACAAATGTCGGCTTTGTAGGAAGCAAAGTATGGTAATAATTACTGACAAAGCTACGGCAAATATTTAACTGAAACACTTCAAAAAACAGATCAATAATATGGGATGTTTTGAATAAATGGAACCTCAGTGTGAATGTGATGACCTATTTTCTATTTATTTATAGAATCACTTACAATCTATTGTAATGGATGAAAATGAATAAATAAATATATGAATGCAACTTCACATTGTCCGGAACAAAAAAATTAAATTTATTTTCTGATAAGTGACAAAAGATAACTTATCCATTCAAAGCGATAATAATGTACTTACCCACTCTGTAATATTGACTATACAACTACTTGTTGGTTGAATTAACACCGTACTACGATGTGGAGCTCCGTGGAATCCCAGCTCACGAAATGGTATCTCAAACTCTATATCCCCTTTGGTCAGGTTCTCAACTTTTTCTATAAAACTTTTAAAAGCAGATTTTAATCTGTGTCGAAGTTCTCGCTCAGCCTGTGATGAGTTAAAAAAAAAAAAGTTATTGAATCGTATGCCAAGGTCATAAATTGACTAGGACTACCGTTAAAATCCTATTATAAACCGCACCCCCGATTTCGGCTTCAGTGTTAAAGAGTTCTCAACAAAAATTGAAAACATGAAAAGTACCTATTACTAACCGCACCCCCAATTCAACAAGACCGTGACTGACTTTGTTTCAACCAGCTGGTACATTGTTCCTAATCCTATTTATTTGTTTCAACAACGTGCCTAAAAATATTCACACCTCTTTATTGTTCAGTCGTGTTAGGATGTCAAACACGCAGTGAAACTGCTTTTGTTCTTGCGACAACTTTTGTCAATACTCCTTATGAATACGTCCACGTGTCGCAAGTTTTTTGACAATGAGCTGTTATCACCGAAAAACTGTTGAATGCTTTTTCAATGCTCAGTTTATCTTTCGAAAACAACTAATTTCTTAATTTTAAAAAAAGTCATGTCGTTCAGGGCTTGAAATTTTTTATGAAAACCCACTAGCCCAGGACGGGTCACTAAGATAATCAACTAGCCCTGCCCAAGAAATCACTAGCCCTCAATATTATTGTCATCAATTTTTATTATTATGACACAGTGTACATACAGTATTGTATTTTTTAATGTGCATTTGGTATTTACTTATGAATCTAACTTTGAAGAACTGTCCAATAATATGTTATCAATTTGATCATCCGTATTTACTTTATTTTTTAATTTATGTCCACAAATGTGTCTCTTGCGAATACTGCTCTCTAGCCATTGGGTTATGCTACTATCTGGATTAAAGTCCTTCAGTGCAGGCCCTTCAAGCATGATCATTAACTGATTGCGTAGAGACTCCTGTGTCAGTGAAGTTCTTAGCTGAGTTTTAATGATGTTCTGCTTTGAGAAAGCTCTCTCACAGCTGGCTGTACTGGGTGACACAGCCATTACAAATTCTACAAGTTTCAGCATATCAGTCAGATGAGGCGGCTTTATTTGCAACATCAAGCTATATATATTTACAAGTTTTGCTGTACGCCATTGTCTGCAATGTACCTTCAATGCAGGCCACTGATGAATAATTCTATCTCTCTCACCTTCTGAAAAATATGTGTGTAGGTAATCCATAAGTAGTTGTGAAAGCTCATCGTTACCATATGCAGCTAGAAGTTGGTTATCTATTGGCCACTTCTGAAAGTTAAATATCATGAGAAGTGAAATTGGCTTTTCCTCCAATATTTCAAACCGTTTTTTAATGTACTTTATTGTGCTGTCAACAACTTTGTCTATGTATGTTGCATCAAATGCACTACTCGGTTGTCTTCCCTGTGACTTGTGAAGTTTAATGTTACCAAACATCAGTGTTTCATCATTGAAATTGTCATTGAACTCATTCATATTCTTGCCAGGATATGCTTTTAATGCATTCAATGCCAGGTAAGTCTCTTCTAGTCTGTCTGGTATTTCCATTATTAAAAGTTTCTCCTCTTGGAATACCTTGGATAGATTTGCTAATATAGGTAAGTAATCAAGCAGGAAATGGAGCAGTCTTACAAACTTGATTGCAGTGATAGTTCTGTGGTAGCCCTTTGCACGGCTTGAATTATCAGTACTGGAATTTTGATCTGTACTAGCATGTTCCAGGTGAGTCACAACAGCCTCATAATTGTTCTTGATAGCTTTTACTGCTCGCTCCTTACTGGATAGCCAGCGTACTTGCTTCACTCCGCTTATGTGAGACAGGTCATGTTCCAAAACATCAGAAATGTCTTTCAGCTCTCTTCTTCTTTTAGGTGAGTAGTGGTAAAACATGAAAAGTCCTTTCAGGGTTTCCTCAAAATTACCCATGACAGCCAGATTATCTTTGTTAGCATCTAGAACTGCTAGCTCTAATTTATGAGCAATGCACTGTAAGGATATCAGGGCAGGATTTATGTCAGTTAATTTTTTTGTAACACCATTTTTATTACCAAAATTCACTGACGCACCATCAAAATTAGCCATTACCAAGCTTTGCTTAATTTCCTCATTATCAGGCTTGAGTTTTTCAAAACTAAGTCCAACCTGTGATAACCCAGTATCCAATGCTTGCAAAATACCATCAGAATTTGCTGCTTCTAGTGGTACAATATCAACTTGTCTACATACTGGCATGCTATCAGTGGGATTCACATATCTCAGAAAAACAATCTCCTGCTCTATCACAGCTGCATCAGTTGACCCATCACCAAGAATGCTAAGAAAGTTAACCTCCATTATCTCATCTTGTATAATTTTCTTCAGACATTCAACAATAGAATTTAGAAACATTTTAAAGCTGGCTATATTTCTATAATTTTCTCCTATTTGTAGGCCATTTAGCTCCTGAACTTCACACATCATTTCAAAGTCAGAAAATGGTTTTCCTCTTTTCGCAATTGCATAAGCAGTTCTAAATAACTTTCTCAGTTTCTCCCTCTGATCGACATTTAATTTTGTTACTGCCTTGCCTATAGGGGTTTCTGTCAACAGATTTGGGCACATGTTAGCCTGGTAGTTTTTTTCTGCAACTTTTTTTGCCCCAACATCACGAAAATAGCGACGAGTACATGCCATGTGTTCTTTTGTTTTTTCATGTGATTTCAATGGATCCAACCGGAAGTTTGTTGTCCCTTTAAATAGCGGACTGCTTTTATCGGCCAAATCAGGGTATTGCTTACAATAAATGCAAAACATGACATCATCTTTATGACTTATCCATGGGCGTTCATCAGACCATGCCGGAATGAAATGACGTTTCCTTTTGTGCCTGTCATATTTTTGGTCACGCGTTAGCGTTACCGTATCTCCACAAATTTCACCTGATGACGTTGATGTAGGAGTTGGCAGTGCGGCCGTCGACGGTTGAGGCTCATTGGAGTTTTTGTCAAACTCTAAATGTTGTCCTACAACTGCTGAAGACACTTCAGTCTGCATACCAAGGCCTGGTTCGTCATTTTTTGGGACTTTAGCCCATAGACTTGTCAATGTTCGTTGCATCGCAGTGCTTACAAAATGACACATACAAGGTCACAGTTCATCAGGCAACACGTGGTAAAACATTTGACTGTTTCAAAATGGCTTACATGTGCAACATTGGGACGGTTTCAAGGTACTCCATGCCGTGATGTCATTGAATAGGTCATCTGATACTATACATGCGCAGTGAGTTTATGGAATACGGAAGTATTCGTTGTAATATTTTCTCGCGTTATCTGGGCAAAAATTGCTAATTAGGGCAACCAAACTGATGGGTTTAACCGGAAAACTGCTGTTACACGAACCAGATGACAAATTAATTAAAAAAAGTGATTTTTTTCAGGCAGTCCGTCGGACTAGTAACGTTCATAACTGAATGGTCCGGCAAGCAAATTCATTAGCCCGAGCGATCGGGCTACCGTAATTTTCAAGCCCTGTCGTTTTTCCATGGAAATCAAAGCCAAAAGATCGCACGACACTATCGGTAAATCTCTTCCGGTTTTCGTTCACCATGAAGTCGGTGACCTTTCATTAACATATTTAAATGAACCAAGGTAATTTGAACACATGGGCACCATCCATCATTTTGATTGGTTAATTAGCGACTTGACCTATTTGGTCAAGTCACCCTGGGTCAAGTAACGTGTCGTGTGCATTCAAATTACATGGCGGATGTCTTATTGCCACGATCGTTTACATGTGACCGAAATAATTTGCTTACGGTGAAACTAAGTTGAATTTTACTTGCATTTGATAACAATTCAACGAATTTATTTTTCGTGCGTTATTATAATTACTACTGAGTAATAATCAACAATTTCAACACTTCGAAAACAAGTAAGTTATTCACTTGTGAGCCGAAGCATGGCCGGATTGCGTTACCGTACCCACGGTACCGTACTTTTTTAGTGCTTGTTTTTATTTGAAACTTCTGTCAGAATATACTTTCCGTTACGAAGAAAATTAAAAAAATAAATGCATATTACAATAAAAATACTGAGTATTTTTTTTCATGTGAACAGTTTTTTTGTGACGTGACGCTTATCACTCTTCCCTGACATCTAAATTGGAGTTACCCTTATATTCAAAAGATGTACGGTGTATTGTTTGTTTTGAGCAAGTGATGTGAGAAAAAAATGACCACGCCCATTTAGTTATTGCAATATGTACGTAATAGAAACCGCACCCCGAACTTGAGCTGTTGATCCCAATTTTGTATTTGATACATTGTAATATAAACCGCGGTTTATAATAGGATTTTAACGGTAGCTGCAGATAAAGTGATCTCAAGTGTAAACCAGCAGAGTGTCGGCTGAGATAGCTCCACTGTTTGCAATGCACATTGCAATTAATAAAAACTCAAGATATCATTAGAAAATGAACAATTAGTATATAGTCAAAGCAATCAACCTTGCTGTTTTCAACAAGAATTCGAAAATATCACTTTTTACCAAAACATTAAAATTAGAGAATTAAAGATATCATCAAATGAACAAATCTGAGAAAGGTCTACCCTGTAGTACCTATATATATATGTAATAGCAAAACAATCAGACTTGCGGTTTTCAATCCCAAAAAATGTTAACACATATCCACATGTAGAGATCTTCAAACAACTTAAACTATGTTACAATGTTACGAAGAAAAATTCACAAAACAAGTTTTAATCACATACTTTGACTCGCCCCAAGTGTAAATGTACACACAGACAGTTTGTCTTGTGATTTATAGTTAACCAAATAAGGAAAATAATGTACATACAGGCACGTCTCAATCTGAGCATGTTAAGTTACCGAAAAGAGGAAAAAACCCTACCTGTTCAGCAGCGAGGTCATCTCGGTCGTGAATATTGTGGTGCTTATGTAAATCAGTCGTAATCTCGCCAACTTCTGTATAAAACTGTATATCAACGTGCTTCTTATTACTGAACAAAATGGCGTTCTTGAGGTGGAAATGTAAAAGGATGATCATCTCACTGTCGCAGGGTTGGAAAATTGCATGCTTGATGTTGTTGTACAAAATATCAACTTTGTCACCCCGCACGGATGTAAATCGGAAACCTAGAGAAAATGAGAAAATTAAGACGTTATATGTTTGTATAATTAGATAATAACAATTAGGCCGATATTCAGCACAGCATTATGGCCAAGTTTCCAAATTATATTTTGGTAGATAGTCTAGTAATATATATTTTTTTTTTTTTTTTTTAAATTGAATTTAATTTATTCACTTAATGTACAGGTAATATTGATAAAAGAATACAATACAAACAACACTGAAATACATAGTGAATAGGAAGCTGGAAAATAGTGTAAAACACTAGTCGAGTCCACCCCCTTTTCTAGGTGAAATACAAACTACAATAATAAGGGACGACGTCAAAAGATCGATGTTGAATAAAAAACTTATTTCCTTTAGTTTGGGGGTGGGGGGTTTTGACCTCAAAAAGTTTCCATCCTACAAAAACGATTTTATTTTTTAATGAAGTCAAACAAATCTTGGAGTATTTGTAGTTCGTTTTTTTTTCTATCCAATCATGGACAGAAATAACCGAAACGGGAAAAAACAAACAGAAAAATGGTTTGGTTCGCGTGTATGTGCGTCAAATGAGGTGCATTTGTAAAATTTTTTTTACACCCACCCGACAACCAACTGCTATGCAATACTACTGTCCGATTATCAATTTGTATTTAATGGTGAATGTAGTCTGACGCCATGACCAATATTTATCAATTAAGTTTCAGTGGGGGGTAGGGGGGTTTGGAAAAAAACTAAAGGAATTAAGTTTTTTTATCCGACATCGATCTTTTGACGTCGTCCCTAAGTGGACGCTAAAAAACATTTACATACAGCTCATTTATGCATACTGTAAAAATCTTTTCATTTTTTTTTTGGAATGAATTTCTTGAGCTCATGGAACGAATTCCTCCTGGAATTTTATTCCAGAGTTTAGCCCCAGCATATTTGTTTGAATGTTGTCCCGAATTAGTATGGTAAGTTTTGATTTTACAGTAGACTGAAACACAATCACCATGTGACTACAGTAATCTTTACTCTTGGATTTTGACCATGAACATGACCTACCGTTTGTATGTGCCTCAATGGCTCCCTGTATTCTTTTCTGAGCTATATTTGGTCGGATGTAAAGATCTTTCAATTTGGGATTACCCCTATTTGGATTGATTAGCAATGTGTCTTGTTTCACAATACCCTACAGAGATATAAAAACAAAGACTAGCTGTAATAACTCAGAGACGAACTGTAATAAAGTTAAAGTTAGTTATATTTGCTGTATTTCTATTTTTTAAGCGAGGTGGAAGACTCTTTTTTATGGTTTTATATTCAATCATACGTGAAATCTATATTAGAAGCCACATCCCTAATAGAAGTCGCATCCATTCATTTTTGAACAATTGAGAACCACAAAATTCACCATTTCTCATATGTGTAGATGTTCTATTAGAAGCTGCATCCCCTCTGTTGCTTTGTATCATTACAGTATACTGTATTTTTGCTGTAAAGTTCTGGGAATGGTTCAAAGCTCAAAAACAATCGCGAAAAGCTATATTCATGGTCAAGAGGTTCACTATCAAAATTTACACACGTTTTAATTAAGACCGCTATGACCATTTTTGAGGGTAAAAATCTCCCCCATAGTTATGTATGAATCTGAAATTTGGGGATTTGATAAAGAAGGTATTCTAACCATTTCGAACAAATTTTGTAAATACGTATTGAATTTGAAAACTCATCTAATGCATGAAATTCTGATGTGAGCTTTAACAGTATACTGTAAAATACTTGGAATTAATTTTCACTGAAGAAATGATTCAGTGAGAATAAAATATGAATATACCTTTTCCCTATATTTTACATTCAACTCATCAAAAATCAGTGAAAATAAATTCCATTCAAAACACCCAAAAAGTCCATTCAGCGAAAATTAATTCCAAATAAAATGAAGTATTTCACAGTAAACTAACATCTAGATGCAATATTAGAATTGATATTTACTGGCTTTGTTTTTTTGAAAATGAACCAGGCGAGTTATGTATATTAATATTACAAATTTCAATTCTTTTGCGTTGAGAAAGATAAACTTTTTTTGGCATACAGAGTAAAATGCTCGTATTCTTGTATGGATTTGAAGACGTCCGACTCAATCAAGGGGTTGGAAATTAACAGATATTTACAAAACTTTTCTAAGCTACATTGAGACATTAATTACCAGCACTGGCAGGAAGATGACAGTGACCACAAAGGACTAAATCAATATAAAGTATTTGCAATGTATTGATAAACATATTCTGTATATTAATTCTTGAATTCTCTGAGCTTAAATAATGATTGAAACTGGTCCCTAGAGCAAATATGGTTTGTCTGGTCTGTAGTTTAAACACAATCAAAAACGAGTATCATTTTGTCTTGAATGGCCCATTATACGACTAGTTAAGACGAAAATATATACATCACTCTTACAGAAAGTTTACAGACCCTATGAGTAGTGCCACCTCAATACACTGATTAATCTTGCTGAGTTTGATATATCAAATTTAAAATGGAGACATGTGTCTGTATTATTTTTCATTATCATGGTATTTGTTGTATTTTTTCTTGATGTCACTGTTGAGTACCTTTTAGTATGGTAATAATTCATACAATCGTATTTCCTTTTTCAATGTGAATACCTAACATGATGAATCAAAACTTCAATTAAATCAAAACTTATTTCCATAATTACATTATACAATGACAGATTAAATCTAGCAGTATACAGAAAACTATTCTGTTAGTACTCTCACCTCCTTTTCCCTTTCTTCTGCTTCTCTCGTCTTAAATTTTTTTTGTACATCTTTGATAAGCCTGAATGCCGTGTTTAAATTGGATGACGGCGCGGCCGCCTGACCCGGTTCTTTCACGTTGGAACTCCGATATGTCCTGCATAAAGACGTATAGATGTATGAAATGAAGTACACCAGTGTAATATCGCAGTAAGACATGCAATGTTACACAGTAACAAGTGTAGTATCGCAGTAAGACATGTAATGTTACACAGTAACAAGTGTAATATCATAGTAAGACATGTAATGTTACACAGTAACAAGTGTAATATCACAGTAAGACATGTAATGTTACACAGTAACAAGTGTAATAACGCAGTAAGACATGTAATGTTACACAGTAACAAGTGTAATGTCGCAGTAAGACATGTAATGTTACACAGTAACAAGTGTAATATCACAGTAAGAAATGTAATGTTACACAGTAACAAGTGTAATATCGCAGTAAGACATGTAATGTTACACAGTAAGTGTAATATCGCATATTACTTACAATTCTTTTAGGAAGGATGCTTCTGGTTGTGGAAACATAATGTTGTCTGTTCGTCCTATCGTACTTCCTGGATGGAAAAAGTTTATTCTCAAGTAGGTGTAGGTGCCCTCAATACTCTGACTTATATTCTGCAATAGATAAATGCATATGCAAATCAGATGTACATTTCACAGTTCATTGACAAGTCCTTCAAAATACTTAACAAGCAGACTGTCGGCTGAGATAGCTCCGCTGTTAGCAATGCACATTTTAATTAAAGAACAGAAGATATCATTAGAAATTAAGCAAATCTGAGGGAGGTCTATCTGAAGTACCTACATGTACAAAATCAAAGCAATCAGAGCTAAAAAGTAGACTTTTCAACTTTAAAAATGTTCTTAATTTCACTGTAGTTTCAATTCAACATGCAATATTATTTTACCCAAGTGAAATTCATGTCACACATGAAATTAAAATTGCTACCGTAAAATTGGGAAAAATGTTGTTAAAAGGGTGAATACTGTATTGTAAAAAGGCCAATTTTACCCTTTTCCAGAACATTTCAGACATCGTGACATAATTTCTGGTTACCCCAATTTTTGTTTTTATTTTCAGTATCCTAATTGCATAAGCCCATAATGCAAAAATAACAAACATATTTGAGGCCGCAGCTTTAATAGAAGCCGCACCCCTAACTTGAGACATTGTTTCATGTTGAAATTGACAAGTTTTTGTCCCAGGAAAAAGCCGGCAATATAAGCCGCACCCCAAACTTTCACAAACCAAACAGCCACCACATATTTCAGAAAAAGATATACCATTTAATTTTAAATTAAGGAATAATTTTTCGAACATTTCAATGATTCCTGACGCTTAGATTAGAGTCTAATTCAGGTTTTCCGTAGTCATTGACGCTTATTTTAGAGTACAGGTTCATTGTTGGTAGCGTGAATGGGTAAACTGCGTTTTGACAATGAGCTGTTATTATCCTCAAAAGTGTTAAATTCTTCTTCAATGCTCAGCTTATCTTTTGAAAACAACTAATTTCTTGATTTAAAAAAAATCATCAGACGGCTGTTTCTCAGTTGTGACCTATACCAGTGCTAACGAATTAGTCTATTCAAGAGATTGTAGTATACAGTATCGTAATCTGCAAATGCATACAAATCTATTTGTAGATATTATTTATTGTGCAGTATGTTATACAGTGTCAAATTTCGTTTGTGTACAAGTTTGTCTGTGTGTAAAAATCCGAAAGTGCGCTTAGAATCGCAACAAAGTTGCAATCGAGTGTCGTGCATCTCATTAGCATATAATTATCCCTTCTGGTCTTTGTTTTTTGAAAAAAATTCCCACTGTTACCGAAGTGAATGCTTTAATTAAAGCCCCACCAAGACTTCACGCATCTGAATTCGTCCATTGAAAAAACGAATTGTAATTAAAGCCGCCTCAATTAGGAATTTTACGGTAATCTTTGATTTAGCTCAAACTTTATCGTTAAAAAGGAATAAAATATCTCACAATACCTTGATAGTGGAGATATGGAATGGTGTAGCCATGCCGAAGACAGGTAGGATAATAGTCTCGTATTTTTTGTCAACATAAATTTTCAAATCACGCACTTCAGGTTCTTTAGGGAGCAACGATGCATGTTTGTAAGAGACATTAGACTTCCTCACTCTGTAAAAAACAACAGTTTATCATTTGTATTTTTATTTAAATGAGATTATATCTATAAATTAAGCATACACGTTTCTTTTACATACTATACATGTACTAAAAATTAACCTTATCACCACCAGTTCCCTGTTTTCGTCACAAAATAGTTCTATTTATAGTCTGCACTTTCCCCTTCAGAAGTTTGAGACAAAAATAGCCAATTTTTTTGAGTAAAAAATGAAAATTGACTCAAATTTTATATGTTGGCTCCAGAATCAGGCTACATTTCCAGAAATATTCAAGAATATTAGAAAAAAGTTCAGAAAAATTTGGGTGAGAAACTCTGGTGGTGAAAAGTTTAAACCGTTTTTCAATATTTTGGTGACATTTTTCGTCCCACACAATTACCAACCACACATTTCCGTAATTAATTTATTTCTCAGCAGTTTTTCCAATTTATATAACTCAGTTTACAACACACTCCAAAACTTACTTTACTTTTTGCTGGTCTCCTTTTGACATCACCAGTCGTTGTTTTGCTTCTTCATTAAGCTGGTGGATGAGTTCTTTCTGATGAGTTTTTCGCTTGTCTTCAGAAGATACCTCGGTCTGAGTGACAAAAAAAAAAGGAAAGAGTATGCATGATTACACATTGAAAATAGCTGACTTTTTAGCTGAAATTAAATGTGGAACCCTGTGATAATTTTTTGAATTTTAATTGTTTTTAATAGTCTGGATTGGAGAGATTGCGTAATATTGCTATGTGAGCAACAGAAGCAATGTGAATACTCAGTACTGGAATGTAGTGGAATATTTCAAAGGTCAGAAAACCAAACTGACAACAAAAGGTAACTGAATATACCATAAAAACTTTAATTTAGGCATCATTTATTGAAAATTTCAATTATTCCTGATGACTAAATTAGAGTATCATTTAGGTTTTTCATAGTCATTTTTTCTATGCGAAAGCATTATATTTATTGTGGCTACCACTAGTGTGAAAGGGTAAACAGCATTTTGACAACGAGCTGTTATCACTGTCAAAAGTGTTAAATTCATTTTCAATGCTCAGTTTATCTTTCACTCAAAGAAACCTTAGAAAGAACTCCTGTGTGCTGAGAGTATTGGAGACACATTAAAATTAATTCAAATTTTAAGATTAGCCTTTCAAACAAGAAGCTTGGCAACTAATATTTGCCTGCTATTTGAGATGCACATCATGAAAACAATATCAAAATTTATAATACATACAGAAAATACATTTGATTTTTCATCCATGGTCTTTTGTCTAATTAATTCAATTGAAATCTGATTAAGTTTCATTATAATGTGATTAATCTTAACTAAATTAGTGGAAAGCTGAAAAGTAAGTTATTAATTATGCAAATTAGGTAATTATTATAGATGTATAAAACCTAAAACTAATTAGATCATCACATTGCATTAGAGTATATATGTACCAAGATTCATTGAGTTAAGTACTTATGTACTGTCACAGACCATCTCTGTACAAAGTTTTTTTAGAAATGTGATTAGAACCAACAAATTACAGGAATCATACAAATTTGGTAATTAATATACACTGTTTTTAATCCAAAACTTATTAGGTCTGTGCATTGTCCTAGAACATCTACGTACCAAGATTTATTGAAATGGGATAATTAGTACTTGTGATATTTGTGTATAAGCCGAAAATTAACTAATTATGCAAAGTAGTTGATTAATATACACACATTTTTACTTAAAATTAATCAAATCTGCACATTAGCCCAGAGCATCTATGCACCAAGTTTCATTGAAAACCAACATACAGTTCTTGAGATATCAGTAGAACGGACATACACACATACATACACACATACAGACTAACCACAAAGACTCCCATTTTGTGCTTCGCACACAGGAGTAAAAAACTACTAATTTTTAATTTAACAAAAAGAAATGGTGGATATCGCATCGAGTGTTAAATATACTGAGTATTTTTTTTGTCATTTGTAAATACCAATTTTTCTTTAATTGACGTTACTTTTCAACATTTCTTGATGCCTATTTCAGAACCAAACAAGTCATTGTCAATGACACTTCCCCGTTCCGTTCATATTTGAGTGACATATACATTCAAAGCAGATCATGATCGAAATGCACCTGCATATGTACAACAGATTGTACTAAATCTGAACAAAATCCATCCATGCATGACTGAGATCCGGTTCTGGAATTGTGAAAATAAGTGATTTTGATGCATTTTCGGCCTTAAAATGGCCATCATTCAGCTATTGTTAAGTGGATCATGAAACAAATGCACATATCTATTTGTGACATGATGTACCATGTGTGTGTGAAGTTTGAACTTGATTAATCCAGACATGTCTCGGATACGGATCCAGAACTGAATTCTTTAAAACAAAATGGCCGCCAGTCGGCCATTTCGAACTAGATCCCAAAAAAAATGACGTGCATCAAGGTCCTATTATGTTTAATGTATGTACCAAATTTGAACAAAATCAGTCCATGCATAACTGAGATCCGGGTCCGGAATGGTGAAAATGAGCAATTTTGATGCATTTTCGGCCTTAAAATGGCCGCTATTCGGCTATCGTTAATCGGATCATGAAAAAAATGCATGTGCATATGTCCCATATAATGTGTGATGTATGAGTGAAGTTTGAACTTAATCGGTCCATGCATGTTCGAGATACAGGTGATCACGGACGGACGCACACAGGGCAAAACATAAGTCCCCGTTTTCGGACTACGTCCGAACGGGGACTAATTAAGGTGTTCACTCTTCCCTGACGTCCGAATCAGAGATTTTTACGACAAAACAAGAAAATATATCAAAGTCTGCCAAATCTAAAATTTACCAAATTACTACATCACAATGTCATTCAAAACAAATGCTATGCAACATGGCTGTCAGAATTGGGATAGGTAGAACTTTTTCTAATATACATTGGGTGTCTCACTTGATCTCACAAATTATTCACCAAACCTCTTGTCAGACTTCTCATTCATTGTGGTCGAACACATATTTGACCCGACTGTCCCACTATGTCCAGAAATGTAACATTCCAAGACAACGTACGTACTCTTAATTTACTTTCTAAGACGGCTCTTCTTGCTCCTCTTCCTAACAATTCTTCGGCACCATCTTCTTTATCATCTTCATCGTCATCTTCTTCATCTTCCTTAGATGATAAGGACACAAAAGATGAAGTTTACTGTGCAACAATTAACACGAACTGTCTGATGTAAAGTTCTACAATGAATGAACTCTTATTTTTATTTTATTTTTGAGAAAAATTTAATTTTAATCTTACCTTCAAAAAGATTCCTACATGTTTTATTTTCTTCTTTGATGTGGTTAACACTGTGCATGGTGCATTCTATAAATAAGAAAATATTGTAAGCATGTTTAACAAATAGACAAAGACAAAGCAAAAACATTATGATAAATGGTATCCACCCACATATAGGAAGCACTCGGGGCTACGTCACAAGACGTTCCACATTGCTGAGACGTGCACCACCGTACCATGTATTTCTATGGGCCCTGCGCGAGCTGCTGTGGATAGTCTGTCGAAGAGCCGGTGAAAATAGCTAAATTCAAGAAAACAACACAAACTCAACATAATCTTGAACAACCAAATTTATATATGCTGCACACACAGGGCTAATCTTGTTACACTGTCTCAACAACCATCTCAAAGTACCGTTTTCTCTGAGAGTTTTCGGCCTTTGTTTTCACCCAAGAATATTCTTGTGAATTATTTGCTGGCATAGCAAAAACTTGATTTTTTGTTATTGTGTTCCGAAATAGACAGACTGATAACCAAATTAAAATTTTGTTATAAGGTATGTCTAAATTTTTGCATTTGTTTCCAGAATTTTACATGTAGATCATTGGTACATTAATTTATCCTTGTGAAAACAGTTGCACCCTGGTTGGCTACATCTTACCAAAGGCATCTCTCGGGGATCTGCCTAAGGTTCAACTTTTCGGAATGTAATAACATTTTATAACAGAGTAATAAACCTAATTCCTACATAGATGATAATTAAAATAATTTTGACAGCAATGCACTTGAGAACTGATTTAGACAGCCAAAAAAACATGGAGAAATGCCAAAAACATAATTCAATTTAAACAGAGATTCAATGCCCCTTTTTTACATAATTATAAGAGTTTTCGTAACTGTATTTTAATCTGGTTATACTTGAAAATTTTATTTTGACATATTTCAAGTCTAATTTTTTCCTTTGTTGTATCAACCACCAATGAATGAATAAAATTATATTAATTAACTTTCTGCTTACTTCATTCACAAGTATTGTGTCACCGATGAAGAGAGCATACTTCTTTCCAGCACTGTCTGATGCACTCTTATTATCCAGGTTTGAGAAACCCACGTTAATATTAAACACCATACCCTTCCTGGCCTTGGCGTTACTCTTGGCATTGATGACAATGGAGCCTTCACGGAACTCAATACCAGTCACAAACCTAAAACATATTTTCAACAAGTCATTGTCAATGACACGTCCCCGTTCCGTTCATATTTGAGTGACATATACATTCAAAGCAGATCATGACCGAAATGCACCTGCATATGTACAACACATTGTGCTAAATCTGAACAAAATCCATCCATGCATGACTGAGATCCGGTTCTGGAATTGTGAAAATACGTGATTTTGATGCATTTTCGGCCTTAAAATGGCCATCATTCCACTATTGTTAAGCAGATCATGAAACAAATGCACATCTCTATTTGTGACATGATGTACCATGTGTGTGTGAAGTTTGAACTTGATCAATCCAGACATGTCTTGGATACGGATCCAGAACTGAATTCTTTAACAAAATGGCCGCCAGTCGGCCATTTCGAACTTGATCCGGAAAAAAAAAAAAAAGACGTGCATCAAGGTCCTATTATGTTTAATGTATGTACCAAATTTGAACAAAATCCATCCATGCATAACTGAGATACGGGTCCGGAATGGTGAAAATGTGCGATTTCAATGCATTTTCGGCCTTAAAGCGGCCCCCATTTGGCTATCGTTAATGAGATCATGAAACAAATGCACATACATATTTGTGACATGATGTACCTTGTGTGTGTGAAGTTTGAACTTGATCAATCTAGACATGTCTCGGATACGGATCCAGAACTGAATTCTTTAAAACAAAATGGCCGCCAGTCGGCCATTTCGAACTTGATCCGAAAAAAAAAATGACGTGCATCAAGGTCCTATTATGTTTAATGTATGTACCAAATTTGAATGAAATCCGTCCATGCATAACTGAGATCCGGGTCCGGAATGGTGAAAATGTGCGATTTCAATGCATTTTCGGCCTTAAAGCGGCCGCCATTTGGCTATCGTTAATGAGATCATGAAATAAATGCACATACATATTTGTGACATGATGTACCTTGTGTGTGTGAAGTTTGAACTCGATCAATCCAAGCATGTCTCAGATACGGATCCAGAACTGAATTCTTTAAAACAAAATGGCCGCCAGTCGGCCATTTCGAACCCGATCCAAAAAAAAAATGACGTGCATCAAGGTCCTATTATGTTTAATGTATGTACCAAATTTGAACAAAATCCGTCCATGCATAACTGAGATCCATGTCCGGAATGGTGAAATTGTGCGATTTTGATGCATTTTCGGCCTTAAAATGGCCGCTATTCGGCTATCGTTAATCAGATCATGAAAAAAATGCATGTGCATATGTCCCATATAATGTGTGATGTATGAGTAAAGTTTGAACTTAATCGGTCAATGCATGTTCGAGATACAGGTGATCACGGACGCACGGACGGACACAGGGCAAAACATAAGTCCCCGTTTTCGGACTGCGTCCGAACGGGGACTAAAAATGTTAAATACAATGTTGCAAAAATTGTCCACTTTTTGAGCATTTCAGCACATATAACTATCTGACTAAGTTCGAGACAAAAATGTTTTAACATGCCAAAAATGCACAAAAATGGGAGAAGAAACTGTCTAAAAATGTGTAATGTGTAAATGCCGTCTTGACTAAGACCTACATAAAAAATGTTTCAACAAGGAAAACTGCACATTAAAAAAATGTTGACACAAACGAATACAGGTATGTACAATTATGTCATTTTTGGTGTAAATAACGTAATGTTCAATTTTACCTGTACTACCGGTAGATTCTAGAACATTTTGGGGTTCTATGGTGCAAATATTTCATATTGGCTCTTTGTAGGCAATACCTTAGCAGATAGGGCTCTGAACAAGTTTATGTATGTATGCATGCATGCCAATGACCAGTTCAAGGTACATTTTGGTGCATTTTTGTACCCAAAAAGGCTGCCACCAGTTACTATCTTGAATCACATAGTGAGTGATACAAATGCATGTGCATACAGACAACATGATGCATATTAAATGTGATTGGTTTCAGGCATGTCATAGTTATAGCTGTGAACATCAGATGAGGTCAAATCAAAAAGTTCACTATTTTGAACTACCCACTAGGACAACATATATCCCTAAATCATATATTTAACCATTCTTACCCAAAATTTTTAGTCATTTTGTCACTGATATCAGGCTTTTTTTTCTTGACAAAGTCCACAATTTTACCATACAGTACACTGAGTTTGACACCTGTATAACAGACAAAAAGAAAAGACATATTAAATGATGTATACAATCCAGCTATCATTATTAGCATTGTCCACAAAAGAAAATCATCCAATTTGTTCATTAATTTGCGACAAAGATTCTTGAATTTTCTGCATTTTCGTTTTGTGTAAATTTGGAAATAAACTAGCCAAAAGTTATGTGGTGTTCTACTCCTTATATAACACTCCATTAAGAGCTATCAATCAATCGATCAAACAACTTATCTAAATGCCAATATCCAATACAAATTATTATTCACAGGGCTAAACAAAATATGAATGTTAGAATGTCTTATCTAAAAAGATTATATTACCCGATTCATATTTATACAAATGCACACTACTGGATGTTAACAAAGTTGTGTGAAAATAAAACACTAATAGCTAGTTTAAAATACTGTGACCGAGCTCATTAATATTCAGATAGCTCATTAATATTCATGAGCGACCAGCACTCCCATTGGACTGGCGAATTCCCTAAAAAGTGACCACACTTTTGACTAATATCTAATGGTGGCCACTATAACTTTCATTTTCATTGCAGACTTGGCTCTTTGGATACGAGTTAACAGACACTGTCATGGTGATCTGTGAAAAACAGATATATTTCTTGACATCCAAGAAGAAGGTAGAGTTTCTGAATACAAAATGAACATTTGTATCATAACTAGGCATTACTGAAGTGGTGTATAGCGAGAGGAACACAGCATAGATTCTAGGCTGGAAATGAACTAAATGATTTGACATTGATTGTAGAATTTTATAAAAGTTTGTAAAAGTCAAGTAAGTAGAACAAGAAATACAAAATGTGCGAACGTAGCAACAAGTACATAGAAACTGACCATGTTGTAACTGCTTAATGATTTCTTCTTCCACTTCTAACAGGAAGTTATAATTGTCTTGCTGACTCTGTGTAGGGTCGACCAGCAATGTACGCACTATGTTAGAACAATAGGATTTGTAACGTATTCCCAAAGCACAGGTCACAGTACCAAAGTGGAGTTTTGAGTCATCACTGAGGAGAAAAAAAACCATGCATGTTAAGAATATTGACCCATCAGCTAATAATAACGACCTACCAACGGCAAATATTGACCCACCAGCTAATAATAGTGATCTATCAACAGCAAATATTGACCCATCAGCTAATAATAATGACCTACCAACAGCAAATATTGACCCATCAGCTAATAATAGTGACCTATCAACAGCAAATATTGACCCATCAGCTAATAATAGTGACTTATCAACAGCAAATATTGACCCATCAGCTAATAATAGTGACTTATCAACAGCAAATATTGACCCATCAGCTAATAATAATGACCTACCAACGGCAAATATTGACCCATCAGCTAATAATAGTGACCTATCAACAGCAAATATTGAGCCATCAGCTAATAATAGTGACTTATCAACAGCAAATATTGAGCCATCAGCTAATAATAGTGACTTATCAACAGCAAATATTGAGCCATCAGCTAATAATAATGACCTACCAACAGCAAATATTGACCAACCAGCTAATAATAGTGACCTATCAACAGCAAATATTGACCCATCAGCTAATAATAGTGACCTATCAACAGCAAATATTGACCCACCAGCTAATAATAGTGACCTATCAACAGCAAATATTGACCCATCAGCTAATAATAGTGACCTATCAACAGCAAATATTGACCCATCAGCTAATAATAGAGAAAAATACTTGCCTGATAACACTGAATTTCAAATTGTAATTGCCTCCACTCTGAATGATAGCCGGATAACATACTTCTAAAACCGACGAATCTAGGTTACCAACTATCTTCTTCTCTTCTAAAGCTTTCTCCACACCGTCTGCTAACTTAGAATGCCGAACTCGCTGTTCAAGAGTAAACAAAAAAGCATTTCACAAATACAACGCATCTAGGTGAGGTCAATTTTAAAGAGCTACGGATACTGCAACATTCTAGTTTCAAACATACGCAACTGTAAATCAAAGGACATTGTTAAACAATTTTTGAGCCAAGACAATACTTGTGAATAATTTGTGAACAATTTCTTGTTGTCACAATTATCTAACCTTATCGGAGTCCACAGCTTCCATGACTTGCTCTTTCAAATATTTACCAAACACGTCGCATGTCAAGGAACAGGCTTTTTTCACCATAGCAATTTCACTGTCCTCTTTCACAGCCATTATATATGCGGTTGATGATGATATGTCAATCTGAAAAAAAAAAAAAAAATAGACATTTAAAGAAAGTTTATAAAAAACAAATCATTGTCAATGACACGTCCCCGTTCAGTTCATATTTGAGTGACATATACATTCAAAGCAGCAACAATATGGATGTTGAACTGCATTCAGTAAAACAAAATAGCCACCAGTCAGCCATTTTCAACACAATCCAAACATTTTTTTTAACTAAACGCATGACTAAGATTCAGTTCCGGTATGGTGAAAATGTGCAATTTTGGTGAATTTTTGACCTTAAAAGGACTGGCCCAAATGCACAGGCATATGTATGCTATAATGTATGATGTGTATGTGAAGTTTGAACTTGATCTGTCCAGGCATGTCCGAGATATGGATCGAAAACTAAATTCTTTAAAACAGTCGGCCATTTTGAACTTGATCCGAAGAAAAATTGGTGTGCATCAAGCTTATATTATGTTTAATCTGAACAAAATCCATCCATGCATGACTGAGATCCGGCTCTGGAATTGTGAAAATACGTGATTTCAATGCATTTTCGGCCTTAAAGCGGTTGCCATTTGGCTATCGTTAATGAGATCATGAAACAAATGCACATACATATTTGTGACATGATGTACCTTGTGTGTGTGAAGTTTGAACTCGATCAATCCAGGCATGTCTCAGATCCAGATCCAGAACTGAATTCTTTAAAACAAAATGGCCGCCAGTTGGCCATTTCAAACCCGATCCAAAAAATGACGTGCATCAAGGTCATATTATGTTTAATGTATGTACCAAATTTGAACAAAATCCGTCCATGCACAACTGAGATCCAGGTCCAGAATGGTGAAAATGTGCGAATTTGATGCATTTTCGGCCTTAAAATGGCCGCTATTCGGCTATCGTTAATCGGATCATGAAAAAAATGCATGTGCATATGTCCCATATAATGTGTGATGTATGAGTGAAGTTTGAACTTAATCGGTCCATGCATGTTCGAGATACAGGTGATCACGGACGCACGAACGCACGCAGGGCAAAACATAAGTCCCCGTTTTCGGACTAAGTCCGAACGGGGACTAAAAACTCCTGTGTGCTGGGAACGGGGACTAATTAATATGGTCAAGATTTTGAACCAAAACATAACAGGTCTATGCATTGTCTTAGAGCAACTATGTACCAAGTTTCACTGAAATGAGATCATTAGTACTTGAAATATCAGTGGAGATTCATTAATTATGCTATAACTAAACAGGCCTGTACATTGTTTCACCATTGTGCATCAAAATTCATTAAGTGGTTCTTCAGTGGAACAGACACACACACATGTAACTACACTAACTACAAAGACTCAAAAATGTTAGAATGGTTTTACCGCTATCCAAATTAATTCATGGGTAATGTCTAGAAATCATAAAATCATGCTCACATACTAAGATCAACAAAACAGGTTGTTATACCTTATCAAAGCCTTCTCTATCCAAAGCTTTTCTCCAGCCATCCATAAAGGCACCTGGAAAATTATCTTTGGAAAATATTCCAATGCTTTTACCCTGAAATAAAGCAAAGATATACCTTCTTCATACTAAAACAAGCCAGGATTATCAAGTAGTAAAATTTGGTAGTTAAAATCATATGAAAGTAATCCACTTTATCAAAAAACATAAATACCTTTTTACTTTCCTTGATTGCCGCGGTTAACTTCTCAAAATTCACTTTATTGTCCCCAGATTTTTCCCTCGTCAGCAGCGTTATGGGTGGTACGCCATTTGTGTTTTCCTTGTCAGAAGCCACTTGCTTCAGAAACTCTACCTTCTTCTTGGATGCCAAGAAATATATCTGTTTTTCACAGATCACCATGACAGTGTCTGTTAACTCGTATCCAAAGAGCCAAGTCTGCAATGAAAATTATATTGGCCACCATCAGATATTAGTCAAAAGTGCGGTCACTTTTCAGGGATCTCGCCAGCCCAATGGGAGTGTCAGTTGCTCATGAATATTAATGAGTTATATGAATATTAATGAGCTCTGTCACAGTGCAAATATTTTTTTTTATTGAAGTCAAAATATTATGTTTCACAATTCAGAAGAGTTTGAATTTGAAAATGAAACATTCTCAAAATGCAAATGCTGCAGACTGAAAACAGAAACATAAATTATTGTAGCAATATTAATATCTTAATTGAAATGCATTAGAAACGTTTCAGCCTGGAATATGTTCAAGACTTTCATGATCTTATCTACTACAAAATTCTCCTTCAAAATATCAACCACGTAATTATTTGGCGGATTGTTGTAATTTATTATTTGTACCATCAGCTTCTAAAACGTTTACATTTACAGTAATGAACGAACAAATAAAACTTCCAAACAATCATCAAAGTCACGACATAACATAACTTACTTCACGATGTTATACACCGGTTATACCAATAATACCTCTTATTTAGTCAGTTTTTTTATATGAAATTGAAGTCAAATTAGACATATATTGGGAGCGATTGAAAAACACAGATCCCCCTATGATGTTTGTGATCCATTAGTTGACCGGCATGTGTCTTTTGACCCGATGGGTCAAAATTTCAAGAATGCCATTAACCAATCAGAATGCTGCATGGTAATACCAGTTGAACCCAAAATTTTCCGAATGGTAGTAATCATAAAAATTACACTGCGAAAATAAAGCGATGTCATAGCACGATGTGTTGCCATGGATTTCAGTTGAAAATTGCATGATGGTATTCGAAAGAGGTGATTAGAAGTTTTTAATAAAAGGTAAAAGAAGCCCTGAAAGAAGTTTTTACATGATTCGCAAATATAACAGTTAAAATGTATTTTACCCAATCACGCAATAAACGCATTGCTTTTTCTTGAGTAGCGTAAACAAATCGTGACCTTCGCTTTGACCATGTAATATCGGGTAGAATTGATTTTGAAAGAATTTTAGCTTTCAATTTAAAGACTGTAGCTACGTTCTCACAAGTCTAAAAAACGCCGATGTTGACACTGTTTTTTTGTTACATGTGAATGTTAAATAATCTGCTGAATTGTCTGCTCGCGTTCTTACTTAGTAAAAACATCGGTGTTTGAGGATTGAATGCTGGCCTTCTACCTAATATTTCGTGCAGTTCATCCCAAAATGTCAGTTTTCGAATCGCTACAACTTCTGTTGTGCTCAGTCCCTTCTCTGTACTTTATACGCTTTGATCTTCAGTTGACATTGCAATGACGTCCTGTGCAACCCCTTTTCAGCCGCTTTCTCTGCATTATTCAGATATCAGTAATCTTGTTTCTTGACCAGTTCAACACTTGACCTGTAACCTCTGACGTCATCTTGCGTAATGACAAGAATAATAAGTCGGCAATAGAGGGCGTTTGGCCGTCGTATTGTTTTCACACAACACATTGCGTTGTGCAAGAGCCGGTGTGACAACGGCGTTTAGGATCTGGTCCACATCTTTTACAACGACGTATTCTGTTCATAAACGCATTTTAACAACGTTCTCAAATAAAAGGCGCTGTGACAACGGCTTATTTCGTCCAGTGAGAACACCACTTGTATCTATCGTCAGAAAGTATTTACTTACAAACAAAGAGGGGCTAATTTCACAAAATCGACTAGCCGCTACCACATCATGTGACTACTTCTATTGTTTACAGTTATAATCCTTGACTGGCAGGATGCTCGCCGGTCAGTACGTAATAACAATCCGACAATAGTTCTGGTCGGTAGTTTTTCTGTGATGGCTGCTAATTTTGAGTGCCGGTCGGGCTGACCACCGCCGCTCTGCGTGGCGAGATCCCTGGGCATCAAATGGTTGGTTGGAAACATTTCAATAAAAAAAACACAGCATTGTTTTTGGCAAGATGAATGGTGAAAGTGGTGGATGAATGGAAAGAACGGCTACCAACAATTTGTGAAGGTCATGGATGAAACAGGGCTTTTTTTCAAAAACACAACTGACAAAAGTCTGCATGTCAAGGGGACTGACTGCAGTGGTGGGAAAAATCCAAAGAACATTTAACACTGATGTTATGTGCAAATATGGTTGGAGAAAAAGAGAAACCACTAATCACCGGAAAGTCAAAGAAACCACAATGTTTCAGGAACATTAATCCAAAAACACTTCCTGTATCATACAACGCTAACAAGAAAGCATGGATGACCTCAGCAGTGTTTAACGATTGGCTGTGTAAGTTTGACAGAAAACTTCTGAATGTGGACAGAAGAGAAAGGCAATTCTTTTCCTGGACAATGCCACATGCCATCCAAACTTCAGTCTTCGTAATCTGAAGCAGAAGTTTTTTCCCCCCAATGGATCAAGGAATAATACAGGCACTGAAGTTGAAATTTCGCAAGGAACAACTACAACACATCATCACAAAGATGGACACTGATAAATCAGTGTTTGGTCCAGAGACTGTTAAGTCAACAACCATGCTGGAGGCGATCTACTGGATTCAGCGAGCCTGGCAAGATGTTGATGAATCCACCATAGTGAAGTGTTTTAAGAAATCTGGTTTCCCTTCAGACCAGGATATTGCTGATAATCCTGAACAGGAAGAAACTGATGGGTACTTGGATGCAGCAGCACATGATCTGTTTGGTTGTTCTTTGCAGGAATTGGTTGATATTGACAATGACCTTCAGGGGTTGCATTAGTGTTTGATAATGTGGAGTCCCTGGGACCCACCCCTTATAAAATGTGTGGGTCCCTTAAAAATATGTGGGGTCCCTGACGCTATCGCACTTTATTTTTTTTAAATATTTTTTTGCACGAACTATTACGCAATAAACATAAACAGGCATTAATCACATTTATATTGTACTTTATTTACATGTTCATTCCAGCCTTTACATGTCAGCAATCTGCATTATTTACTTGGTTTTCTTCTATTTTTACAGTTATTAAAATATAATGCTGCTTTTACAAATTTTAAATCATTACTGGGTTTACCCTCAAGTTCTTCATAAGCCAAGATAAATGAACTGGTGTCAGACTTAACTTAGACTTAAGGTAGCGAGACTATTATTTGTGTTGAAAATTACGATTTTCACATTTATTTATTAATTGATGAAATGCACTATAAACTTTCATGTGATAAAGTCAACATAACATAGAATGTCATGTAAGTTGGTTAAAATGTAGATTTTCTGAAGGGAAGCAAGGCAGCCTCAGTAGTGTTTTCCAAAATCAACAACACAGGTTTAATCTGTGTGCCTATAAGTTTCAAAGATAAACTCAAGACAAAGCAATGTTAGGATGTGTTATCAGTAGCTATCTGACACACAATTAGTGTTTCCAAACATTTGAGTGGTTTTTCTCCGCCCCTATTTGTTTCACAGATTAGTCATTTGCATATGAATGTGTCAGACACAAGGTCACACAGCCACTGAAAAAAATCATTGATTTTGGTGTTTTCATATGCCAAATTTATCCAATTATAGCTATCCCATTCCTTTATTGTTTTGGTTTCCAATAGCCTTACACATTTGGTTGTCCCTACACATGTTAAAACAGACCTTGATGGGAAAACAAATTGATTGTGCCGATAAACAAGCTTGAAAATCTTTGCTGTTATTTTATGGACGTTTTCTAGGAGTTTATGTTTTTCAAAATACAAGGTCTTTAACAAAAAATAACGTATACTTATTATCGTCGGATTAACACCAAATTTTCACAGCTTTAAGGTGACAGTGAGAGGAACTTGAATGTGTCCAGACAAACTATTTCATCGATTATTTACCAACGAGTTGTAGTTTGAGTTGGGGGCAATGCGACTAAAACAGTAATTGAAATTCAACACACTAATTTTTAGAACGCGTTGCTTGAATAAAACTGACCAGACACATTCAATTTACCAGACTATTGAACAACTAGGAAAAGTGAAAAAAATACTTCTTATCGCCAGAATAAATGCGTAATTGTTTTTTTTACCGAAAAAGTAATTTTTCACCTTTGGTTGAGTAACGCGTCGTAGAATGCAGATACGGGCATGCAAAATACACTTGTGAAAAGCTTGAAGTCTGGCGATTCTAAAAATATATACTTTCCTGGGTCTATTTGTAGTCATTTAGTCACAATTAGAGGATGAAAACAAGTATGCAAATAATAGTCCCGCTACCTTAATACAGTTCTGGCAAGAAAATGCATGGCCTCATAGAACCTGCCGGGGAGGAGATCTTGCAAATAACTAATCGATCCATGGCTTCTAGAAAAGTGATTTTTTTCTCCCATAGTCACTTGTGTTATATAATTAAATAGTTCATTGTTTCGATTAATATTGTCCCAAGAAAACAATACACCCAAAATTTGTACATACTAGTACTAGTACCAGATTCTGCAGTAAATTCGCCTCTGGGCAGTTTGGGTTTTTAAAAAAATAAAATGGGACCAAGAAATCGGCGATTTTTTGGCAGATTTTATTTAATATTTGTTATTTAAATATTTAGGCGTAATTTTTCGGACATTACAATCTCCTGACGCCTAAAAAGAGTTTTTATTCAAGAGTATGTTTTTTGTGACTAGCGAGAGTGCGTAATCTTCGTTTCGGTTCGAGTTGTTGTCACTGTAAACGATGTTAAATTAGTCTTCAAATGCGCAGTTTATCTTTTGAAAACAACTATTTTTTGATTTGAAAAAAAAATCATACCGTTTTTCCATAAAAATCCAATCATTCCTGACAGCTAAAATAGTCTAAGTTTTACCGCAAGTCATTGACGTCTACTCAAGAGTATGATTTTTATCGAGACTAGCGTGAACGGGTGAGCTTAGTTTTGACAATGAACTGTTATCACTGTAAACAATGTTAAATTATTCTTCAAATGCTCAGTTTATTTTTTAAAAAGAACTAATTTTTTGATTTAAAAAAAATCATGCCGTTTTCCCATCAAAATCCAAGCCAAAAGATCGTACTACAACATCGGCAAATCTCTTCCGCGTTGTGTTCAATAACATTAACATATTTAAATGAGCTATGGTAATTTGAACACGTTGGCGTCATCCAGCATTTTTATTGGTTAATTAGCGATTTGACCTATTAGGTTAACCATGCAAGACAAGAAACATGGCGGATACTCGAAAGCATCGAGCGTTAATTTGCGACCGGAATTATTTGCTTACGACGAAACGAAGTTGAATTTTATTTGCATTTCATAACAATTCAACAAATTTGTTTTTTGTACGTTATTATAGTCACTACTGAGTAATACCGGTAATTGACAATTTTGAAACGCAGCGTGACTGGATTGCGCAACCGTGATCATTTGTTGCTCGGCAGTTGTATTCGTTTTTACTTCGTTTAGAATATAATTTCGTTACCAATAAAATTAGGAAAAAAAAGTGTATTTGACGTACCAGGGTCGTTTTTTTTTTGAAAAAGAATTACTCTGGGTGACATTGCAAGTTTTAGGCGGATAAATTAGCAGGTCACAGTGCATTCTACTTGTCTCAGTATTGACTGTCTCGCCGTACTTCAGATGGGACTTCACACATTCCATTGTGAAATGTAGATGCTAATAGGTGTTTTTGAAGACAATGGCACAGTATTGTACGTGAATTTAAAAGCTCTATGAACTTTGTATGCGGGACAATGGCATCGCAAACGTACACAATGCCTTTAGACCTATCATAATACGACCGAGTTGCGTGCTCACCGGATGCGTCCCAGGGACTCACCAGTTAAAAAATTCATGCGTCCCACAGAAAAACTATGCTTCCCGGACGCGAAATTCCGCGTTAACGCAATCCCTGACCTTGCAATATGCAACACTGACACTGATTGGGAACAATCAGCTGTGCAGTTGTTGGCTGAAGATGACAGTGGTGATGAAAGTGACAAAGAAAATGATGCCAAAACAACTAAAATGGCTTATTTGTAATGTAGTAAAGTTAATTTCTAAAAATGCAAATAAAAATAATACACTATTTATCATTGTTTTTATTTATTGTACAATATGTTTGCTTGTCTGTTTAGCTGATCTCCCTTAAAATCTCTCCCCCTTAATAAATATTCATGAATAAATGAATAAATTAGGCCACCTGTCTATAAAGACCACCTGTCTATAAAGACCACCTGTCTATAAAGACCACCTGTCTATAAAGGACAGTTTGGCTCAGTCCACCGACTGTCCTTTATAGACAGACTTGACTGTATGTGGTTACTAACATATCACATGATTTTGATCAGATTGTATAAATTTAACTGAATGAATATTTTGAATCCTCGGTTAATAATAAATAAAGAATAAGGAGTATTTTAGAAAGTTCAACAAAATCAGCAATGAGATGCTGCTTTTAAAAATTGTGGAAAAAACATACACTTTACACTGTTATTCCAGTTACCTCAATCTTGCATGCATCGGACGTGATGTCACAATGTGCATTGTGTCACCATGGGTCGCAGTCATCGGTACTGAGGTAGTCTATGAATGAGTTATTTCTAGAGATCAGGGTTCATTTTTTTTATAGGTCATCTCGTCTGCAGTTGAATAAATTTTGCCTTGATTTACAGTAGTATTCCTTTCAATATAAGTTCATTTCATTTCATTTGTTTTTGATAATTTGTGTCACCGGCGATTGAAAATTTGCATTTAACTGATGTGCAGCAAATAGAAATACATCTTTGTGATATACATTGCGTTCTGATTTGTGTAACTTGTTATAGTTACTACAGGTACTCTAGTATTTGTTTTGGGCTTTGGATACACCTCACCTGTGAAACTCAAAGACTTAGTAACTTCTTGCAGACTTTTGTTCTTACCACTGTCAATGTATTGCTAACAAATGCAAAGCACCCTTTGATCAAAACATGTTATTGTTTTAAATTCGAACAAGACTAGAGTTACACTGGTAAACAAAGCAACAAGCATCAATAAATTTAAATTTCAAGTGTCACAGACAGAGGGCAAGCATCACAGGTGAGTGTCCAAGCGTCATGGTACCATGATACTTCACGGAGAACACTGACTTGGAATTGGAAAATAGTTTCCCTCACATTTTGATAAAACTAAAGCCATACAATAAGATTTAGTAAACTACAGACCTGCAGTGCTGTGGATTTGGCATAAACTATCTCTTCATCCACTCCTACTGAAACCATAATGGCATCACTTTTCGCTAAATTATCTTCATCATCGGCATTCTGTAGAAAAAAATTATTAGTTTCAGTAATTGTTATTACTGTATTTTCTCTATTAGAAGTGCATATTCATGAGAGGATCCTAAAAGCCACAAGTCATTGTTAATGTTTGTATTATAGACAAGAAATATATGTTCTGTATATGTATGGAGTTTTAAATTGATCAGACCAGGAATGAATGGGATATGGCGATATAGAGCTGCATTTGTTTAAACAATATGGCCGCCAGTCATCCAATTCAGAGATTTTGGAAACCTGACTGGTTAATGTCGTAGTATTCCGCTTGTCACATCTTTTTCCAATTCTGGCTTCATCTGCTCAATACATCATATTATAGTTATTGGCAAGTACTACCACAATTATCTACATTTTTTTTCAGATGTAATCAATGAAGAAACAGGGGGTGCCACTACCTATGTTTTTCAGACATATACAATATACTGTTCAAGGGTGCATTTAATTAAAGAAATCTACTGCATCTCACGAGGTAGAAAAACCTATTTTCATCATAACTATGTATTCACTAATTAATGTTATGTTATTATTCAAAAATGGTTATGATTTTAATAAAGCTTAACTTTTAAAAAATTAAAGAAGTCTGAGCAAACATAATGCTAATATTTTTTATATCACTTTTAATTCTATAGATATTCAACTCGTCATCAATATTATGAAGTCCACCATCTTGATTCTTCTGCAAAGGATTATGGGTAAAGTAGACATCATAGCCATTGTTATGAAAAATTGAGAAAATGATTTCATCTACAACTTTGAAAGTAGGTTGTCACACAAGGGTACCAGCAATCCCCCTTCTGTCAAGATACTAATTTGTTAATAACGAAAAACCAGTAATTGTTAATATCTAGATGTTAATTTGTTACTAACTTGTCATTAAAAGTTAGTATTCTCATCATGACATATTGTGCTTCGGTATTACTGTAAAATACTTTATTTTAGCTGGAATTAATTTTCGCTGAAAGGACTTTTTTGGTGTTTTGTATGGAATTTATTTTCAATGAATCATCCCTCCAGCGAAAATAGCGAAAATTAATGCCAAGTGAAAATAAAGTATTTTACAGTACTGTAGAACACTTTATTTTCGCTTGGAATTTATTTTCACTATTTTCGCTGAAGGGATGATTCCGTGAAAATAAAATCCAGCGAATATACTCTTTTTCCTATATTTCACATTAAACTCATCAAAAATCAGTGAAAATAAATTCCAGGCAAAACGCCCAAAAAGCCTTTTCAGCGAAAATTAATTCCAGCGAAAATAAAGTATTCCACAGTAACTGTTGTATATACAAAACTGCAATACAGGAGAGCGTTCTACATGAACTACTTAATATATATAAACTATCAGTTCACTGATGTACCCAAAGTGGAGAGAACGGCTTTCCAGGAATACAATATAATCCAGTGTTTTGAGAATATACCGTGCATCTATCTACTTGAATTGTTAATATTATTAATGTATTATTAGTATCATTTTCAAATTCATTATTCAAATTCAATATTTTATGACAGAATTTCTCTAAATCACATATTGCTTGGGGGCAATGAGAGTTTTCGATGAGCGAAGCTTGCCTCAGCAGTTATCTGTCATTGGTTTTGTTGCTGAAGAATGGTGAAAATAAGCATATTTTGTCAAATTTGAGTTTGAATATTCCAATCAAGTGTCATAATTCTTAGGTTGCAGGCAGATAGACTGCTTTTTTGACGAATATAGTGCACGATTTATTTTCCAAATCAATGATTGTCAACTGTGTACCATGCAATTACTTTACCGCAGTTGCATACTCTTTTTTTTTATAGGTTAGTAGCCCTCACAACCCTAACCCATGCCTTATCTAAACCCCCGATTCGAGAGCCTGTGTACATATTACGCAATTTAATAATTAATTATTATTATTTATGCATCATATTTAGATTTTCAAGTAAGCACACAAACTGGAAATAGACAATGATGATCGATTTTTTACATTTTGACAAAATCGCGTACCTAAGGAAGGCAGTTTTCACGATCGTGTTGTTGTAAACACATGCTCGCTTGATCCCAGTAGCCATTTTGGTGGAAATCACGTTTTATCTTTTTAAACTTGCTTCGTTCCGCAATGGGAAAAAACAATACAGGAACGCGAAAATTCTAAACAAAAATCGAATCAAAAGTACATTACGCACCTTCCATGAGTTATAGAATTTTTGCATTCGCCTGTAGAAGGCGTCAACGTCCACAGAAATGCCAGCCATCGCAGTGTCTTCTTTTCGAAGTGGCAAAATGGCGGGAGCCAAACGTCGGAAAATTGTCGGATTGGTGGCGCTGTTGAGGTCAGAGGTTAAAGTAGTTTGACGATTGTCAGGTGGTGCAATACTGCATACATGTATACTAATTCCGCTCGTCAGAAAATGGAAACGCAAAGTAGACAGGAAAGTCCAGAATTTGTCTTGGACCATTTTGAAGAAGTTGAAGGACTAGCTGAAGAAATAGTCACCGATAAACATCAGGTAAGCAAGATAAAAAGATGAATTTAAAGATGAAAAAAATACAATTGTGGATCAATTATCATCTTGCTTTTCTGGTTTTAACCTTTTCATTTTCTCGCTCAAATTGTTATGCACTATTTTCTTATATTATTCAATATTTTCTAGAACTGAAACCTAGTTTTAGAGCAAACAGACAAAATTTGAGTAAATTTTCAGTTTTTACTCAAAAAATTTTGCTATTTTTGTCCAAATCTTCTGAAGGAATGTGCAGACTATGCACAGACAATGTAAAGTCAAACCACCCTGCTTGTTGCTAGAATTCGTGGATATGAGAGTTGTAAATATTTTCAGGAACTACTTGTGAGACCTATAACATTTTATTTTAAAAAGTCCTCAGTAATCAATCTTTCAACATAGACTCAAAGACAATCTAGACTAGATCGACTTTGATGTGCTTTGTCTTTTATTAATGTCCACCAATTTTCGATGACTGAAAATCTTTATTTCTGTTTCAATGGTCATACTAATTCTGTTGTGTTTCATGATGTGCTGTGAAGTTAATCAGATTCAGGCTGATACGGCTACACAAACGCACAGACTGGATTGTCGCTATCAAGAGCAGTGTATTCACCAATAGTGATGTCACAGCAATCGCTCTGATTGGTCAATAACAGTTTTCAAATATATAAATGTTTGATATGTTTATAAACCATACATTTTGTGAACAGCACTGTATCTGACAAAAAAAAATTCTAACAGTATTAAATTAATATTATTATATTAATTTGTTATGAAAAAGAATGTTAAGATCCTAATATCAATTGATTTGAATTCATTATCTTTTATTCAGATTATTGATTTAGATAGGAAAAGAAATAAGAACAGAGAAGCTCTGAGAGCGTTGGGTAAGATGCAGCCAGTGCCAGGCAAGGGTAAGAGCCAATTTCCTTGATATGTGTAGAGTAATCTCTGTCACAAAGTTGCACAGTGACAAATTTCATTAACCCTTAATCTTGCCACCCTCATGTACATTTATATTGACTTGATCAAATAAGAGTTGAAGGACCATCACTTCCAGTACTGTTTTGCATAAACACGCAGTATGATTGACAGTCAAGTGCAGAACAAAACCAAAAACATTCCAGGGCGATGTTTCTCCAATTTAGACGTGGTGCATTAGCATAAATTACAAAGCTGTTCACACAATGACATCACTTCCCACTGGTTCACCTTTCTCTGGTTGTTTTGTTAAGATGGCTGAGCACAGATGTGAGATGTTAAGTCTAAATATCCAAGGATGATATTTTATAATACACTTTTTTCACGACTAATACCAAAATTATAACTGGGTACTATATTATTTATTCAATGATGTTATGTTAATACTGCAAGATGACATAAGTGGAAACAGCTCATCCACATTTGTAATTTCCACGCAAGACATATCTACCGGTCGATAATGGAATATTTATATTATTCAATTGTACTCCAATTGAAAATATTTTAGACACTTGTGCCCCTAATTTGGTGTTTTTTCGGTCTGTGATTTCTCCAAGTTTTCATGTTTTGAGCTTAAATGGCAGAACACACCTTCCCAATACAGTTCCCCACATGGGAATTTGCGATTTGATAAAAAAACATTTGATCAAATTAAGTACAAGTCATTGACATTAAATACAAGTCACTGCACAATATCATTGTTTTGATATGATTTCTTCATTAGATTTGCATGTGATACTAGTATGGTTCTTTCAATTACATCAATACTGTTGATTCCGAAAACTCCAACCAGTAAGTTGAATGTAAACATTGCATGTGAATTTTGACAGCCTCAGTTTGGACTTGAGTGTCCGATATTTGTATGACGCCATGACGCTGTATTTTTGAATATATCCTCTATAAAATTGAGCTGTTGTTCAATGTTTATTCTGTAAAAACAAATTGGGGATTGGAGTGGCTATATTTATTTTCATAAAACCCATTGTGTAGATGCTCTTCTAGGAGTTTCTGACATACATATTCCTCATGGGCATAAATACTTATTTTTTTTATTTACATCAGTAAAAACATAAAACCAATAAATACATATAACTAAATCAAATGAAGAATATGATCAGTTGCGCAGCATGTTTTGAATTTTATATAAACAAACACTGTATTTTAAATGCATTGTGTACATTGCTATGACAACCATATATGGCATGACCAAAATTGTTCTTTTTTTTTTCTTGATCTTCGCCACAGTTCTTTTCTGAAACTAAGTTCATATTTCAGAATCTTTTGGACCAATTTCAGATGTGAATAGTCCAATCAAATAAAGTTTAGCTATGTCTTTCTATTTTTAGCTCCGCTGTCGACTTTGTCGAGCGGAGCTTATCATATGAGTGATTGTCCGTCTCCGTCGTCGTTCGTGTCAATGTTTTACTTTTTCGACTTCTTCTTGAAAACTACAAGCCTAAATGCTTTGATACTTGGTGTATATGTACCTTGGGTAGACCTCTCTTAGGTTTGTTCATTTCATGTTGATATCTTTAATTCTCTAATTTTGGTGAATATTTTTGTCATTTTTGGTAAAAACTGATATTTTCGACTTCTTGTTAAAAACCGCAAGTCCAATTGCTTTGATACTACATATATAGGTACTACATGTGGACCTCTCTCAGATTTGTTCATTTCGTGATGATATCTTCAATTCTCTAATTTTGGTGAATATTTTTGCCATTTTTGGTAAAAACTGATATTTTCGACTTCTTGTTAAAAACCGCAAATGCAATTGCTTTGATATTACCTATATAGGTACTACATGTGGACCTCTTTCAGATTTGTTCATTTTGTAATGATATCTTTAATTCTCTAATTTTGGTGAATATTTTTGTCATTTTTGGTAAAAACTGATATTTTCGACTTCTTGTTAAAAACCGCAAGTGCAAATGCTTTGATATTACATATATAGGTACTACATGTGGACCTCTCTCAGATTTGTTCATTTTGTAATGATATCTTTAATTCTCTAATTTTGGTGAATATTTTTGTCATTTTTGGTAAAAACTGATATTTTCGACTTCTTGTTAAAAACCGCAAGTCCAATTGCTTTGATACTACATATATATGTACTACATGTGGACCTCTCTCAGATTTGTTTATTTCGTGATGATATCTTCAATTCTCTAATTTTGGTGAATATTTTTGTCATTTTTGGTAAAAAGTGATATTTTTGACTTCTTGTTAAAAACCGCAAGTCCGATTGCTTTGATATTACATATATAGGTACTACATGTGGACCTCTCTCAGATTTGTTCATTTTGTGATGATATCTTCAATTCTCTAATTTTGGTGAATATTTTTTGTCATTTTTGGTAAAAAGTGATATTTTCGACTTCTTGTTGAAAACTGTAAGTCCGATTGCTTTGATATTACATATATAGGTACTACATGTGGACCTCTCTCAGATGTGTTCGTTTTGTGATGATATCTTCAATTCTCTAATTAATTTATTTTGGTGAATATTTTTGTCATTTTTGGTAAAAACTGATATTTTCGACTTCTTGTTAAAAACCGCAAGTCCAATTGCTTTGATACTACATATATAGGTACTACATGTGGACCTCTCTCAGATTTGTTCATTTTGTAATGATATCTTTAATTCTCTAATTTTGGTGAATATTTTTGTCATTTTTGGTAAAAACTGATATTTTCGACTTCTTGTTAAAAACCGCAAGTGCAAATGCTTTGATATTACATATATAGGTACTACATGTGGACCTCTCTCAGATTTGTTCATTTTGTAATGATATCTTTAATTCTCTAATTTTGGTGAATATTTTTGTCATTTTTGGTAAAAACTGATATTTTCGACTTCTTGTTAAAAACCGCAAGTCCAATTGCTTTGATACTACATATATATGTACTACATGTGGACCTCTCTCAGATTTGTTTATTTCGTGATGATATCTTCAATTCTCTAATTTTGGTGAATATTTTTGTCATTTTTGGTAAAAAGTGATATTTTTGACTTCTTGTTAAAAACCGCAAGTCCGATTGCTTTGATATTACATATATAGGTACTACATGTGGACCTCTCTCAGATTTGTTCATTTTGTGATGATATCTTCAATTCTCTAATTTTGGTGAATATTTTTTGTCATTTTTGGTAAAAAGTGATATTTTCGACTTCTTGTTGAAAACTGTAAGTCCGATTGCTTTGATATTACATATATAGGTACTACATGTGGACCTCTCTCAGATGTGTTCGTTTTGTGATGATATCTTCAATTCTCTAATTAATTTATTTTGGTGAATATTTTTGTAATTTTTGGTAAAAAGTGATATTTTCGACTTCTTGTTAAAAACTGTAAGTCTGATTGCTTTGATACTATTCATATTGTTCATTTTCTAATGATGTCTTCAGTTCTTTAATTGAAATGTGCATTGCTAACAGCGGAGCTATCTCAGCCGATAGGCTGCTTGTTTTTTTTCACCTATGAAACATTTTCTACATCCCACTGAAGATGTTACTTGCTGACACTTAACTCAATATAACAGAAAAGATCAGTAATTTACCGGTATAATGTTGCAAGAAAGTACTGGTACTTGTAGTTTCATCACTGATGCTTTGTAATATAGTGAAATAAGTATGCATGCAGAATAATTGGATAAATATTGCTCTGGAATGTTTTGGTTTACCTATGACTAAATCACACATTTGATGGTCACCAGATTGTTGCAAAATTTTTAAAAAGTGCAGTAAATTTTAGAACAATTCTAGTGACATTTCAACATCTAGCAGTGTCTCGTCATGTAATCATAGAGTTTAAAAGATAAGATAAAGCTAACAACATTATATTCTCAGATGTCACACTTTACCCACAATCCTTTGCTGGAAAATCAAGATGGCGGACTACATAATACTGATGAAAATTTGATTATCTAGAGAGATTGAAAATGATATAAAAATTGCATTCTCCAACATTTGTGAAGTTCGTTCATCTGTCGCTTGCTTTGAATTTTCATTTGACTTTAAGAGGTTAACCTCAGCTGTCCTCACCTTGTTACCTCACTTTTCTACTGCAAGGTAGAAAACAGACAGGGGCAGCTGGGGCTACCGCAAAGTAGTGAAGCAGAGAAAACAGGCAGAGGCAGTTGAAGTAAAAAGGGTTGTAAACACATTTATAATCTAACACAGCAATATGTTGATGTTGGCTCCACTCTTGCTTAGGAATATGATGTCATTGAGAAACAACAGATGAAGAAACAATTACTCCTCCAATGAGTGTAACCTAAGCAGATGATAAAAAAAATGATCACTGCAACTGATTAATTACTAATTTATCTCTCTTCATAGCTGACAAAACATGGGTGTGTTTTGGAAACACATTTTTAAAAATTCCCAGATCAGATGCAAAGAACTTGTTAGAACAAGGTGCGTTTGTTATTTCCATGTTTTTACTTGCTTACAATTTTCACAGGTGCACCTTAGATTGTTTTCATTTCTGCACTTGTCACATGTCTGAGTCAGTGCATGTAGCTCCTATACCCATAAGAATATTGCATAAATAATGTACAGAGTTCAATCTCAATTCTTACCTGAAGAAAAACCATTGAGTTTTCATTATTTGATGGTTTAAAGGCTGGTGATCATCATGCCAAGTGTGTACGAGATTTCAACTTGGTAAACAGTGATTTTCCTGCAATCTAATGCGTTCTTAGCATGATAGCAAGCTTTGATCTGTTTCTGATGTGCACTAAATACCCCCGGCACTGACTGAAGTTAATTGGTGCATTCAAATTATCTTTGGAATTTCCTACCTTGGTAGTGTCTCCTTTTTTGATCTGCGCAATAATCTAAGTCTTTGTCAATATGGACCAATGCCATCACTATCCTTCAAGTGTGTTTTCCCCAACAACATTTCATGCTAATCACCATGATGCCTCTTTGTCTTCATGATCTCAATGAAATGTTCATTATCACAAAAAAATTCTCTGACTCATGAATTCCACAACAATTTGTCACTAAAGGTAAATATGAAAAATGTGGAGTGATGTGGATTTCAGAAGTTTGGAAAAAACAAAACACAGTAAATAAGAATAAAAAAGCTGTTCACCAACTGATCTACTAGTTGATGAGATTCAAACCTGGTTTCCTAATTAGTTTGAATACTTTATCTTAAGGTAGCGAGACTATTATTTGTGTTGAAAATTACGATTTTCACATTTATTTATTAATTGATGAAATGCACCATAAACTTTCATATGTTAAAGTCAATATAACTTAGAATGTCATGTAAGTTGGTTACAATGTAGATTTTCTGAAGGGAAGCAAGGCAGCCTCAGTAGTGTTTTCCAAAATCAACAACACAGGTTTAATCTGTGTGCCTATAAGTTTCAAAGATAAACTCAAGACAAAGCAATGTTAGGATGTGTTATCAGTAGCTATCTGACACACAATGAGTGTTTCCAAACATTTGAGTGGTTTGTCTCCGCCCCTGTTTGTTTCACAGATTAGTCATTTGCATATGAATGTGTCAGACACAAGGTCACACAGCCACTGAAAAAAATCATTGATTTTGGTGTTTTCATATGCCGAATTTATCCAATTATAGCTATCCCATTCCTTTATTTTTTTGGTTTCCAATAGCCTTACACATTTGGATGTCCCTACACATGGTAAAACAGACCTTGATGGGAAAACAAATTGATTGTGCCGATAAACAAGCTTGAAAATCTTTGCTGTTACTTCATGGACGTTTTCTAGGAGTTTATGTTTTTCAAAATACAAGGTCTTCAACAAAAAATAACGTATACTTATTGTCGTCGGATTAACACCAAATTTTCACAGCTCTAAGGTTACAATGAGAGGAACTTGAATGTGTCCAGACAAACTATTTCATCGATTATTTACCAACGAGTTGTGGTTTGAGTTGGGGGCAATGCGACTAAAACAGTAATTGAAATTCAGGACACTATTATTTTAAAATGCGTTGCTTGAATAAAACTACCCAGACACATTCAATTTACCAGACTATTGAACAACTAGGAAAAGTGAAAAAAATACTTCTTATCGCCAGCATAAATGCGTAATTTTTTTTTTACAGAAAAAGTAATTTTCCACCTTTGATTGAGTAACGCGTCGTAGAATGCAGATACGGGCATGCAAAATACACTTGTGAAAAGCTTGAAGTCTGGCGATTCTAAAAATATATACTTTCCCGGGTCTATTTGTAGTCATTTAGTCACAATTAGAAGATGAAAACAAGTATGCAAATAATAGTCCCGCTACCTTAAATAACCATGTACCGGTATAATTTTCTTTAATGTAATGCAGATCAAAACAACATAGAATCTGAAATTGGAAAACTCCGGGACAATTTAAAACCCAAAGTGAGCAAGCTAAGGGAGCTTGAAGGTAGGCAAGGCAGATTGTTACTTGTGTCCACTATCTTTTTATTAAATACTGTAAAATATTTTATTTTAGCTGGAATTAATTTTTGCTGAAACGACTTTTTGAGTGTTTTGTATGGAATTTATTGTCACTGATTTTTGACGTGTTGAATGTAAATTATAGTAAAAGAGTTATATTTGCTAGATTTATTTTCACTGAATCATTC
Organism: Saccoglossus kowalevskii; assembly: GCF_978046115.1. Taxonomy (NCBI): domain Eukaryota; kingdom Metazoa; phylum Hemichordata; class Enteropneusta; family Harrimaniidae; genus Saccoglossus; species Saccoglossus kowalevskii. Next base: position 22,346,972 of record NC_140646.1, on the reverse strand, counting down.
ATTCAGTGAAAATTAATTCCAAGCAAAAATAAAACATTATTATTATTATTGACCTCTTGAGGGCGCTATAATGTGGCATGTTATCTTCTCACTAATGCACAGTTACAATTGTTTTGAGGTGTAGTGAATGTAATATTGTGGATATTGTATCAGTTGTGAATTCATAAATTTTTCATTACAGGTCGACCAGAAGCTAAAGGCTTTAATTTAGAAGCACTATCGCGTGATGAAATCAATGCCGTTCATTACTGACAAGTTACAAGCTGGCTGAACCGATCAAGTTTTAAGCGATTTCAACATGGTTAAACTGACATGGATGTCATTTGAGCATACAAGGGAAATACACGCACTTCTAGAAGAGATTGTGGAGTAACTGTGAACTTCAGTGAACAATATTCCAACAAGAACTATGGTACATTGTGCAGTTGTTTTCATATTTAACATAAGACCACAGTTACATTATGGTTTTATGAACCTGTTTGATGATATGTATTAGACCACAATTCAGACATATGTTTCTACAGGATATTCCATCTATCCAGAATCTCAAGACTATTTTCCAGTCTCCTTTCCATAGATTTGATTAAACAACAATTTTGTTATGGAATTATCAAATCAGTGAAAAACAATTTTGATGATAAATAATACTTATTATACATCTGTCATTGTAACGCCATAAGTAATAGCCCATTGTAATTTTATGGGGTATTTTCATCCTACCGTATCAGGAAATGCGAATTCCAAATATGGAATGATTATGCTCGTACATGTAAGCATCATCTAATAATAAAAACAAACGTGGCTGCCACGTTTTGGATTTTGGCATTCCCATGATGTATCCTCAGAAAAGAAAAGATGTATAATAAGGTTATTACGAGGATACCTCAAAGTATGCACTCAGACAGTACAGAGGTATCCTCGTAATAACCTCATATTATTACTTATTTATATTGCAACATTTGTATACATTGTAGTCATTTTTATTTTTTAATAAAAGAGCATAATAAATTTGATATTTTTTCCATTGGTTTCTTCCTTTACTGGCATTCTGCTTCAACAAATTTATATGAAGGGCATGGTCGTCATGCTGCTTATGCATGATGTATGGGTCTTATAATAAAGACGGCCATTTTGATTGTTGTATATAGCTAATTGTATTGAAAAAGAGACTAAGTATTAAAGAAATACCAGAGATGATTGGAATGCATCAAAGAGCTCTCAGGTGTCAAAATCGGTATTTGGTGCATAATAAAACTCGACTGACTAACGAGCTGTTTAAGAGAGGAGCTGCTGTGAATACTGTTTTTAAGAATCGGAGATTAAGATGTCTCAAAATTAGCTTGGGACATTTTATCCAAAATGGAAACTTGCTGTCATTGAACATTTTTAATTATTGCCATATTTAATGCCACATTTTGGATGTACCACACATGTAGTCATGAGTCCTGCTATGGGGATAATTATCTAGAGAAATATACAGAACTGTTAACACCATACCCAAATTGATCAGACCTCCGCACCACAGACAGGACAAAATGCATCAGCAGAGTAATACCAATATGTGATGTATATAAAAAACAAACATTTTATTCACAAACAAAATCTAAATGTACACAAATCCTCTCAGAAAATTGCTGTGAATATGACTGAAATATGTGTGAAATGTATGTACAGAACATTATATTGCTTTAGTGTGGACAGTTTATTTTACTTTGTAAGGAAACTGTTGGACGAATGCTGCTGTGATTGGATACATTTACACAAACTTTGTAGTATAACATTACTGAAAATAAATAAATAACAACAAATTGCTTAAAAATCATTACTGTATACAGTGAAAAAAGTAGATGCATGTGTAACTCCTTGCAATAAAAGGAATGCACATATGGACATATTTCAGTGGCGTACGAGTCACAAAATGTAATGCATCTGTTAGTATAAAACATAGTTCTTGATAGATGGACTAAAGCATGAGATAGGGCCATCATATGCACTGTGATCCTTGCACTTTTATTGAAATATTGTTTCCCATGCTGCTAACGCTGAGGAGTAAAAGGATTATGTCAACATTTCTAAAACTGAACAACACACATTTTTTGGACTTCTTGAAAAGAGCTTCTCATTGGATGGATAGTTTTCAGAGTTGAGTAATACATAAACACAAAATATAAATAATAATAATATATGGCAAATTATCATATGTCAGTTCTAGGCCAACAAACTACCACATAACAGACTATATAAGGGGCATGTATTCGGGCTGGATAAATTTATTTAAAATGATTGAAATACCAAATATACACTGCTTTCTGATGAATTTTGAAGCATACAACTGCCATGTAACTATTCATATAGTCTGTAACTACAACAAATAGTAGTGAAATAGAGATTGTATATCACAGTTTAATGAGTTGGCTTGATATCTAAGCAAGTCTATTACTATTCCCATTTTTAGAGACATTGCAATCCCAAATTTCACAGTGTAGATTTAAATTAAGTAAATACTCTTTAGGTCCATGATAAAGAATTACTGTAACTAATTTTATGTGGTGAAATGAAAACCACAACGTGCTGTGGAAATAAATCTACTGGCTTTTCATTCTGTTATTTTTTATAGAACAATTTTTAAAAACTTTGTGGTTCCACCACATGCCTGCATATTGCACATGTCATAACAAATCCACAGCTTTTCATACTGGATGGGGATAATACAGCACAGGACGGTAAGGTTGTAAGATGGAGGGGTAAGGTGACTATCAAGTCGACAATAGGTCCAAGTTACATCACTAGTGGTTATATCACATGTAGTCTTGTCATCTCATGGTTTTTTAGTTGCTTGCACTTGTTTTAATTGAGTATACAGCTGTTTTTTTCTGTCGTTATGACAACCTGAAAATATTTTTAAAAAAACATACTTATAGTAGAGCTGCGAAATGATAGAGATGTTTTTTTTGGTATCCAAATAATCAATCCACCTTTTTAATTATGTATGCTCTTTATGACGAAACATTGCTGGGTCACTGAAAGGCCATTCACAACGTTACCAATGAAACCGTCATCCTATGATAAAATGACTATGTATAACCAAACAAAGTTGTTAATGAGATTAATATTGTCTTCATCCATCTATACTGCAACAGCGATTCACTAACAGAGGGTATGGTGCGACTTTTGCAAAAGGTGTATTACCGGTATCTATTTATAGACTATGATACATTTAGCTTGAATCATACTGCTGCCCTCTAGTGTCAATGTACACAATTCTTTTTGTTTACATATCTAGTGCACTTCGGTGGCAATTTATGGAGAAATGATACTGCCCTCTATTGAAATCTAATTATTTTTTTTTCTGCCTCTTCAAATTTCTGCTCCATTGGCTGGTGGATTCGAAAGGATTCATATGAACCCTCTGAAATCTGGAGATTTGTATAATTGTGCCTTTTTTCATTTTATTTTTACAAAGAAACTAACAAATACATTTCCTGATCTGTCCTCAACGAGAAAAATATTTTTTCTTGACAACATTCACAAATTACCTAGGAATGTGTTTGTAGAATACGTAGGTGTACTTATACAATCTACTCCGCCTTCATCTGCAACCACTGGTCCATCATTCCACATTAAATCAAACCCACCTACTCTCTTCTCTTTACCAGTCAATCTATGGAACAGACACAAAATATTACTCTAAACCATTTTACCAGGAAGATAGTCACTCACCAACTTGCGCTTCTTTCAAAGGGGCACGAGTTTTTTTGTGATTCTTTTCTAGCGAAACAAGCATTCAACATCAACGCAAATAAGTTGCGAATTATAGCAGAGCATCCACTGAAATATAAATGTATGCTTTGTGTTGGTGATGATGCATTAGGGTAGAATTTAAACTTGACTGCTTAAAACACATCAGCATATAAAGTACACCCCTTACTTGTTTTCCAAATCTAAGACATGGATCACATCCTCTAACAGTCCAAGCTTCAGATTATAATCTTGCTCATTACTGGCAGTGAGAGATGGCGATGCATTCACTTCTATTAGCCATCTATCAATTAAGACGAGAAAAAAAAAGTTATGGTAAGATCAAACAGGTGTATTTACCCATTTACCCATCCAGCTACTCTCCCCTCTCACTTCCCCTCCCCACCAGGGATTGTGTTTTCATTTCCATGTAGCGAGTCTCATAGAGAAAATGAGCAGGAATTGATAGTGTATTTTATTTTTACAAATGGACCTTTTCTTGTATTAAAAGTAGGATCCCTTTCTAATATTGAGGATCTGGAAAGCAGAATATGAGGGAAAATGCACTCCTTCACCCTAACCTTAGATATTTGTGTATGGTTAAACCTGGCATGTTAATGTCATGCATTGCCATTTTTCACAAATTATTATTCTTTTAAAAATATTTGTTATCAAATCTTTATGTTGGGATATTATGATGATTTGGTCCAAAAATTAAACATTAATGTTAAACATAAAATGTGCAGAAATGATGGTGTTCAAACGATCAAAGTATCTCACAAGGCATAATTTTCATAGTTCTTTATGACACTGGTAAAATTATCAATATTATATTTCTATTGGAGATGCCCTTGTAAAAGAGCAAATACAGTATTCACATATTACATGTACACCTAGATTTATGGCAGAACAAAATTAAATGTGACAATACTGTAAACCTGTCAATTTTTGGCTCATGAATTGTTTGCTATTTCACTATTTGAGAGTGTCTGCAAACACCGTCCCTCAACACCAGTGCTGCTCGGTGCTGCAAAGCTACATTTTGCAAAAGTCACTGAGGGCTTTAAGAGTCACAAAATTACAAAAATCAGTCTCTTACAAAGTTATGGTAGTTTACATTTGAAACTAGTTTTTTTTTTTACTTAGTCGACAGAGCAGAGCTGTTTATATTACTGATTGTTCGTCATCGTCTTGCAGCATCAACTTTATGTTTTTGTACTTTTTTTGAAAACTTCAAGTTCCCTTGCTTTGATACTTGGTATCTATATACCTTGGGAGAACCTCTCTCAGATTTGTTCATTTTGTGTTGATATCTTCAAATCTCTATACTTGTCATTTTTGGTAAAAAGTATTATTTTTGAATTCTTGAAAACGGCTAGTCTGATTGCTTTGATATTTTATATGCAGACACCTTCTTCAGCTTCTAACATATTTTCTTTCATTCATAACGACAAGTTTAATTTTCTAATTTTAGTGATTATTTTTGTTATTTTTGATAAAAAATGCTAATTTCAACTGTCAAACTATAATGTGAACAGTAGAGCTATATCAGTCTACAGACTGCTTGTTTGTGTTGTCAAGCATAATTGTAAAATAATGAGAGGCAAGCCAATTAAATGAGTGAGTTCATCATACTTTAGTCTGACAGAACGTATGATAACATCTATATTTACACTGTGGCATAGCTCTCTTACCTAGGAGATATGCCACACTTAAATTTGTCGGTACTAGTCCGTTCTGAGCAATGCAAGAATTGAGTTTCGTTGACTCTAATTAACGACTGGTTTCAGTCTGATTATGTCAGTTTCTAAAACAACAAACAGAATTTGGTTGCCAAACCTCTGGGATGGGGGAGGGGTTATCACGGCTGTAGTTCCTCTCATACCCCGGTACAAGCACCTCTTCAATATCAGAAACACTTGCTTTAAACTATCAGTAACAATTACATGACAATCCTATTCTCTCTTCAAATAATACAGTAGTATATACACAGTACAGAATACATTTTTTGCATGTTTACAATACTGAAATCAGATACAAGTTTCACATAATTGAGTAAAAAGTGTTTTATACTTCATTTATTATCGGGTCAGATGACAGTTAAATTTAATAGCAATGTTGTCTTTACTGACATTTATTTGTGTAGATTACAAGTGCAAATGTTGAATATAGTGAATTTAGCCTCAGAAACCATATTCCATGTTGGAAACTATATGACAGGGCCTTGTGACTATCTTCCTATCACAATGGCAAGAAGTGCTCTTTGGACATCAACCAGGCCAAAACACAACCACTTGTGGACTGTAACCAAAGATTTTCCAGAATCAGCAAAATTTTTACCACTCTTGGTGAATTTTTTTTTTTACAAAAGAACACGTTTGGATCTCGTAAGTTACATCTAAGTTTTATTCTCACTCATGACCAACACATGATAAACACGAATAAAAAATAATATTTGAAAAAAAAACAAAAAAAAACAGACTATGACTATTTGGAGGAAAAGATAAACAAAAAAAGATGAGAAGATGTTTCTAGCAAAGCAGAAGAGAAACCTGTGTTTAAAATGTTTTTAAAAACTTACGGTTTGATATCTTGATCTATTAGTATATCGTACCCATACAGTTCAAAGCAGTGTTTATCATTGATCATTATTTTCTGTACGCTCTGAAGGCTCTTGATGAATATATCATCCATTAATCGGAATAAATTCTCCACCTGTGATGATGAGGATGGATGATAGCATCAGTAAACATACACTGAATACACAAGTGATAGGGGGAGGGAGAGGAAAACGTTTTATGCAATAGTAATAATCATTCAAACAGCTGTATATTCTTATGATATATCTAACTGACAAGTATTAAGTACTGTAAAGTTACTAATTTTCACTGGGTTTAAATTTTGCTGATTTACCATTTCAGGCATACTCAGTGGGTTTTAAATTCACGGTTTTATCATTTAGATAATGTATTCAATGCAAAATTGTACATATTCCCTGGGTTTTAATTTAGCGCATTTTCCAGTCAGCGAAATAAGCTAAATTAAAACCCAGTGAATAATTAACTCCTTTACAGTACTAGCCACATTTATAGTTTTGGTTGAAAAGGTTACGAGACAAGGCATTTTACATCTCATTTTGGATAGCAGAGATAGCAGAATCATGTTTCCAAGAACGAAATTAAACAATTTAAAAAGTTTTTTTTTTTTTGTGGTAAATGAAAAAGAACAACAATCGAAAGCTGGCTTTTAGCTAGCCACCTTTCTACTTGTTATCTTAGACAGGCCCTCTACATTTTAGAAAGTTACAAAATTTCATTTGAAAAGCAAAATTTCTACAAACCTGTCTAATTTTGAGTGAAAATTACCAGTAAATCACAAAATAACTAACAAAATAATAAATAATCAACAAAAAAATCTAATTTAGACAGGCCCTGTACATTTTAGACAGATATAAAATTTGATTTGACCGGCTAAATTTCTACAAACTTGTCAGCTTTTTATTGAAAATTTCTAGTTTTTACAAAATAACTATAAATAAAGGAATTTTTTGTTAAAACAACTCTTTCTTTTACATTGGCAATTGAAATATATGTTGAGTACCATACATATCACAATAGTAGAGACATTAATCATAATTTTAAGTTTACACAACGTTTGCTAAATTCAGCTGTTCTAACTTTTTTGAAAAAAAAATTTTCACTACCAGTTTTAAATTGTTTACTGTTTTAAAATATTATGACTGCCGTTTTCAAAAATACCACCAAAGACGAATGTGACGTGGAACAGTTATTGCGCCATGTTAGATAGCCCAGCAACCACTAAAAGTATTCATCAGTAACAAATATTCAAAAAACACACATTCATATTTATAACCGTAAAAAAAAAAAAACTACTCAAGTCGTAAAAATTAACACCTTATTTTTTTATTACGCAACTATGTATTTAAGAACATCAACAAAACATTGCCTTAATTTGGATTCAGTTTAGGTGTCTTAATTCCTCATTTCAGAACTCAATGAAACAACAAATTTTCACAACCTACATTTTCTATTCCATGCTTTGCTATCAGATACTGTCGCAGTTGTTGCATGGACCATTTGCAGCCTTTTTCGGGATCGTAATCTGGGGCAGTTTTCTGGACAGCGACATTCGTTAAGTGTATGTCTAGTAAAACGACTAGGTTAATGGAAAATACATCATTGTAATTTGACACTCGTGGTGACAGTACTTATCATCCATACTGGTGGTTGCGACATTTAGCGTGAAATATTACTGCTCATTAGTATTTAAAAATAATATGCTAAAACAAATTGTGCAATGGTATGTGTTTATCATAGTGATATAATATTTTCAGACCAAATAACACCAATTATTCACATGGTGCATTGACGCTATCAAACTCACAATAAACGCAACGACGAGTATATTTTGAAAAGATATTGCTAAGAAGGATCATAATACTGTGGTTAATTATCAAAAAAAAAACATTTCTTTGACCAAAGGACCAATTTATGACTGAAAAAAAAAAAAAAAAAATTCATGACTGAACAACTATGAATGAATCATTCTTTATTGTAATGGATACTAGTAATCATTGATTTTTAAAATAAAACAAAAAATCATGCCATTGTTCAATCGATATTAAAAAGAACCAAATCCTCAGAGCCTGTTGAATTCAAATCTCATCAATAGTTACATATACAGTTTGTAACTTTTCAGTATTCTTCACATGGTGGTAAAAAAAGGATACAGGTATCGTCGATAGAATCTAGCGAGAATCTAGAATTCGAAAACCTGGCGAATCCACTTCTATAAATCCAAGCCTTCAATGGGATATACTGTAATAAAAAAAATGTACCATAATAATAGCAGTATTATCGCATAATGTCCTAATTAAGTTAGCAAAAATGAAGAATTGTTTGCGATGAGTAATGAGAATTTACAAAAAGCTGAAAACAATTCTATTTGCTCAGTACATCATTTGAAAAAGTGCTCACTTATTTGTGTCAATGCCCTCTGGAGGGCAAACAGAGAGAATGTTGACTGACTTTTTTTTTAAGCTAATGCAGTGTAATCATCAGGGTAATCGTATTTTGTTGTTGATTTCCTTCCAATGACTACGCCCTAAACAAATCTAGTGTAATCATCAGGGTAAATCTATTTTGTTGTTGATTTCCTTCCAATGAGTACGCCCTAAACAAACAAAAAAGGTAGGGCTGCTTGAAATACAAAAATTACAATTATGACAACCATAAAATGTCATACAAGCATAAATACCGCTTTACAAAGTCTAGTAGATAAATGTATATAGTTTCTGTCTTATCAGCATCACACGCCTTCCAGACATCTTTGGTTATTAAGTCGAGATTAATCGCATTAATAACAAAAAAAATTAAATTTGTTTTCATGGCAGAGAAAAAAAATTGGTGACATAAGGTCATGGTCGAGAATTAATGCGGCCACTTTTCACAGGAGTTGAAGGCAATGCCAGGGACCAGGAATTAAGAAAAGAGGCTATGACTCACCATCCCATGGAGTACATTGTTATAGAAATGATGAGTCTTTTGATTGAATGCCAAAAAACAAACATGATAAACAGAGACAAACACTTTTTAAACATAATATTAATATTAGTTATATTTTGCCATATAACTAGACTTGTATATGGATCAGTATTCAGTCTTGATCTATAGCCCATCTTAATTTAAGAAACCTGACAATGAGGTAGCATGTTTTGTGAGAAATGATGCCAAAGTATGCCACATGTATAAGGTCAATTATTTCTCCCTCAAACCAAAAATTTGTATTTCGATATGAAGAAATATTTTCTTTTTGAAACCAATGCATGAACTTTTCCAGGATCCATTTTTTGTTGTACTAGCTTGCAACTTATTACTGGGTAGTTGTTTTTCATCCGCCCAGAAAACAACATACTGTAAAATACTTTACTTTAGCTGGATTTAATTTTCGCTGAAAAGACATTTTTGGTGTTTTGTATGGAATTTATTTTCACTGATTTTTGACAAGTTGAATGTAAAATATAGGGAAAAGGTATATTCACTAGATTTTATTTTCACTGAATCATTCCTTCAGCGAAAATAGCGAAAATTAATTCCAAGTGAAAATAAAGTATTCCACAGTATATGTAAAGTATCAGGTAAGAAATGTCAAGGAAATAGGAAATTTACAGCGAGTACAAACAAGTTTCGTACAGATAACTTGCAACTTCCCTGGGATAGTACTTTGTTCCAATAACCCCTTCAACTTTACCCAGACGGTTGAAACAACTGTAAATAAGATTTTTTACGAAACTCCCTTTGTATAGTCACAACAATGTTGCAATATGAAAACTTAGCTATAGTATGTATCTAGACAAAATTTAAATACTGTAGAATACTTTATTTTCGCTTGAAATGTATTTTTGCTGAAGGGATGATTCCGTGAAAATAAAATCCAGCGAATATACTTTTTTCCCTATATTTCACATTAAACTCATCAAAAATCAGTGAAAATAAATTCCATAAAAAATGACCAAAAGGCCTTTTCAGCGAAAATAAAGTATTCCACAGTAGTCCAAAATCAGGAGGCACCAGGGGAAGATTGTCACAAAATGTAACAAATCATATTCATAACATTAGATCATTTTCTGTATTGCAATATTCATAAGAGCTTTTCTAAAGAGTTTGCTAACTACTCGTATGAATATGCTGTAAGGGATTTGCATTTCACTTTTACGCACATGTACATATCTCCTTTAGTTATGCATGTAAGAATGCTCTTGTTTTTGTAGAAGACAATTTTCCTGCAACACCCCACAGTATCATTCAGCATACCAGATCTAATACAACCACTATACAATAAATGCTATAGATAGCAAGCCTGCTTAACATATGTAAAAAATAGTATAATGAATGTACTGAGGCATGTAATAACCAATCAACAGTGTACCTCATTCAGTAGACACTTCCTGAGATCTTCTACTTTTAGTTTTCAGTAATGTTGTAACCAACACTTAACAGTTCTAAAGTTTGAAGTCAGTAGAATGAGTTTTGTACTTGTAGTGTAAGTTTATGCTATTTTCGCAATCATAGCTGTTCTAACAAACATATACCTACAGAAGTAACCATGACGTAAACTCGGATATCAAACTTCTTTCCACCAATTAGATAAGGCCTGTCTAAATATCGCTGTACGATGTACGTTTCGGGGGCTTCTTTCTCCTCTTGCTTGTCATCTCGTCTTGTGTACGTATCATTCTATAAAACATAATAAAGGCAGGGTATGTACCTGCTTGTTACACAAATCTACAACAGCGCATGCCTGCATTCATTTCGAAGCTACGAGATTCAGGTATATTCAGAACTAAAATGATGACACTAATTACAGTTGTTAGTACTTCCATTCTCACTAGAAACAAAGCATTTGGGGTAAAATTCTGAAACGTATGTTGACTACCGGTATCATCTGAAGAGGACTGGAAGCTCCATCCAGGATTCACTTATTTCCTCGTCATGTTTTTTACAAAAAAACAACGTTAGGCAACACTGGCTCAAATTGCTGGATTGGTGCATTTAATTATCACCATTTTCTGTATTTCTCAGTTTGGGAGTAAAAAATGTAAATGTACAAAATCTGCCATTGATTCAAACTGACATGCCACTCGCCTAATCTATTTTTTTTGAGGAAATTGGGATAAGATTTAACCATGATCGTATATTGAATTGTCTACAGTATAAACACAATACATCTTGGCAAGGATCCAGTTATAGCATTTTAGTTCTTAAAAGGAACAGTTTTAGTGGTAAGTTACACCCAGGAGACGTTTCTTTTTAGCAACCTGTCATAAGAATTTCAATAAAATACAGTAAAGTAAATGCAAAAGTTTCAACCAAACCCAAATCATGCATATCACACACAAGCATGCATATTAGTATACCCATCATTTTATCCACATTTATAAATAATTCATTGTTAGGCGCATTTGGGTTATTTTAACTGACATGAAAAAGAGGAAGGGGGGGGGGGTAAGTAACAGGAGGGTGATGTTTTATTATGGTTGTTGTTATGGTGATTAACAGATGATGCATCCTGATCATAATGTAGTAGTCTACTCATCATAGGTACAAAAACACTTGACAATATTTTTCATTTAAATTAGTTCTCACTACTGGGGTGTTATCAATACCATTCTACTGTTAGATACTGAATCAGAAAATTATCTAAGAAGTGAAAACAGTTTTCATAAAAGTGTCATTTAATTTTGAAAATATTTCACGACTGAAAAAGGACCCTTCAGTTCAAGATATACTGTTTCTCATGCAATGGATGCAAAAATGTGAGATATGAAGAAATACCCCTTTGTCATAGAGACTGATGATAACAATTTGATGAATAAAAAGTCTGCTAATAATTTCAATATACTGTATTTATACTCAATATTGTCTTGACTTCAATTTTTTTATGCTAATACCCTTATATCGCCTCAGCTAGAGTACAAATAAAGACAAATTCTGGGCCAGTATATTTTCATTTCTGAGCAGACTAATTCTACTTTAATTCAGGATCGTTAGCACTGAGCTTGTTAATTACTTAATTACCTGTAAATAATATTAAAAAAAGCCAACAAATACCCATGCAGCATGCTCAAACCATACAACACCATGTGGCCAGCCAGCCACCATACAAGGCAATGCTGAGAACAGTATTTTTTTTTTTAGTAATCTGAGAAATATTAATAAAAAGCAAAAGTTAAAAAAAGCATTGAAAGGCAATTCAAGCAGACAGTTCACTGCATTGCCACACCACACACCTTTACTACCTTTTTCCAATCAGTTATATCTTTAAGTTTCCTGAAAAGAAAAATGCCTTTGCCTTGAGATTTTGCGACGGGTTTCATAATCCATATGGTGCCCGGGTTCCTCTTGAATTCCTCAACAAATATGTGATATTCAGACTGTGAAGAGATAAGGTGGGAATTGATTTACTGTCAAATTTAACACATGCATGTGATATGGCATCCACAATGACCCGAACAACCATCGACAACAGCAGCTTTCAAAATTTAATTTTATTAGCAATGGCAACCAAGCTCAAACTGTTGGTGGCCAACTGGAAAATTGTTGGTCACCACAAATGGACCATGGATACCTGCCTGCTTGATAAATTTTCTTTCACATAAAATTATTGACATCCTATTTCTCTCCATCATTTTAAAAAAGGATACTGTAAATGCTATAAATAAATTATTGGGTTTCAGTTTTGCTATTATTGCAGATAAGTAAAATCAGCAAAATATATCTACGTGAAAATGTATAAACAAAAATAGTATTGTTTCACTGGTAAGTTTCACTGGCAAACCCAAACCCAGTGAATATGTTCACAATATAAGTATAGTGAAACTAAATGCCAGGGAAAAATAAATGGTTTTACAGTAGCAGTGCAATAGATCAAAGCAAACATCAAAGAACAGCTAATGCACACACAATCACTTATAATTTTTATTTATTTTGAGGAAACTACTAGCAGTTTGTGGTGTGGAAGTAGAGCATCATAAATACAAGGAAACTGTTCTGTTTTTTCACTAGGATATCCTGATTACTGTCAAAACTGTCAATTAATTATATCCGCGAATAATCCATGTATCATTATAACATCATTTTTGTTTGTCCCTTGTGGCTATTCTTTGAACATTATCAGGAAGACTTATAATTTCAACTTCCTGATGCGTGAAATGTACATTGTGTATCTGTAATATTTAATAGGAAGAGACTATGAGTTCAGTCATCAGATGTCAGTCTTAACCAAATAGGAAAACCTTGGGGGTCAAACATAGTTGAATGCTACTACCGATAGATCATGAACAATAGGCAAGACTTGCTGTCATATTGCATTTGATCTATTAAACAAAGTTTTTTTTTTATTCAGTTAATCAAAACCAAAACACATTTGACATGAAACACAAAAATAACGACGTACATGTATAAACAAACCAGAGTATCGGTAAGAGTATGTAAATCAGTTTGCAATTATAAAATCAAATTATTATTTATCGCACTATTCATTTTAATGGAAATTTTTTCATTTTACCAAATTTCTACAATTAGCAATATGTTTTTCTATCTTTAAAACATTTACCACATTTATTAAATTCACAAAAAGTTGAAATCATCCCAATTTGCCTAGCATGGTATATACCATACATTGATTAGTAAATAGACAAATGTATCGGTAGTTCACAATTTTGCATCACCCAAAAGCAACTGCTGAGTCTCCTGGCATGTAATTAAAATGACAGAAATCGGTCCCAATTATTCAATACTTGAGTCCAAATGTCGCCTGTAATAAATTGGCAATGTATAAACAGGTGTATTAAGGTGTTTTTTTTTAAAAAGTACATAAAGAAAAACCAAAGATAATTATTGTCACTATCAATTTTGATACCTTGCCTACTGAAAGCTCCAAAAAAATATCAAAATCAGTGGGGAAACAAAAGTCAACAGACAATGTGTAATGAAGACCTGATTTTATAGTAATGGAAAATTACGTCCATCTGCTCAAACAATTAAATTAAAGAAACAATTAAGTACTAATAAATTTACGAAATGTTGCACCAACATTTTGGCAGGATAAATGAGCATTCAAAACGGAGTCAAACAAACTGCAAAGATCAGTAGAAAGCAGAAAAATACCCTGACTTGAACTCTGGTACTCGAGGGAACCCAATTTCAAGACCAAAATTTCTAAAAATGCCTTGGATTGAATGAAGTAAAGAAGGGCATTCAGGTAGAGCATCAATTGTCTCCATGAATTTGAGCTCTAGTAAGATCATTAGAACTATAGAATGTTTAGTTCAGATAACATGTAGTCCTTTGCATTTTAAGAAAATGTCTACATAATATATACTTACAGGAAGCTCAAAGGAAGTTGGAAAAAAATCACACTTTGATGCTTCCAGCTTCCCACTTTCTCTCTCCAGCTGCTTTCGAAATCTTTTCAAGTTCTTCACCATCAAGTTTTTTCTTGTGAGCTGGAAAAAGGATTAATAAATGTTCAATTCGAACAGTTAATTCCTCCCTGTGTTTAAAGAGTTACTTTAATAGAAATGAAAATAATTCATAATGAGCAAAGAATATCTATATTTATATGCATTTATACAGCTATCTTGTGTAACAGTTAGTCTGCAATGAAACTAACATGTTTCTGAATTCTGAATATTTGTTTTGCATTTATGAAAAATTATTATTCAATGTGGAATATATTTCAAAGCAAGTTCATCACTGAGCAGAAATCAACATGAGAACACACATGATATGCAATACCATGTTACTGTTCTGAAGGAGCTTCAACAGAAGAACACATTAATTTGCCATAATGTCATTATAATATGAAGATGGTGACACAGCCCTGTTATGTAATCCCAAACATGGAATGTAGTTTCTGTGGTAAAATGTATGTACCATAAGCATTAGCATTCTCATATTGATTTCAAACCATTATTCAAAGCGGGGTTTTCAAAAATAATTAATAAACCCAAAAGTACAAATTTGAAGAAATATTCACTTGGTTTAATTTTTGCAGAATGTGCTGTTCCTGTTTGTATCAGGAAGGTTATGACATACTAAAAGTTTATCACAAAGTGTCAAAGTAAGTTCATGTTCAATTGTAATGAAGTTTATCACATACAAACATGTAAATCACCCAATATACATATGCAAATCAATCAGTCATAAGTCATGATGAAAAGATGAGTTGGTCAAAGCTACCGATATATTCGTAATGAAGTTTATCACATACAAACATGTAAATCACCCAATATACATATGCAAATCAATCAGTCATAAGTCATGATGAAAAGATGAGTTGGTCAATGCTACTGATATATTGGTACATTTGAAGACAAATCAAGTTAACACTAGTTGAATATAATATACTGGTACAATTCTTTCTTGATAGGATATGATCATCTACTAAACACTAGTGCTACATAAAACCAAAGACACATCCTTATTGTTGATTTTTTGAATATCTTTACGAAAACTAATTTCAGAATGTAAACTCAATTTTCATCAAAACAACAAATCAAGACAACTGAAATGTATCTTAATTTCGGAGCCAGCAAACATAATTTAAGTCAATTTTAAGTTTTTACTCAAATATTTTGGCTATTTTTGTTCCAATCTTCTGTTCAGGAAAGTGCAGACTATAAACAAGACTATTTGCGAAAAAAAAAGGAAACTGGTGGTGCAAAGGTCAAGCCTCCACTTACATGTATAGTATTGAAAGTTCCCTTTTTTTTAAGTTCACATTTGTCTGAAATTCTTACCTCATAGTGATTCCTAAAATGATTTATTTTGACATGTTCTTCTAGATAGCAATGGTCAAAATATTCTCTCATCCATCCCACATCTGCCCAAAAAAAATCCCAATCACCTTCACTGCAATGTAAAGAGATACCAATGTTCAAATGTTCATTATGATAGCTGCCAGGGAAATAGTAAAGCTTGGATGTAGTGGAACACATAAGGACATGTTGTGTACTATCGTTTGTTTTTAGTGGATTATAATAATAATTTTATTACACCGTAGTTAAAACTTAACAATTCATTTTAGACAGAAATGTAATTATATTGTGAATGTGGCATGGTAAGTAGCGTGTCTGGCTGCAGTATCAAGGTGATTGCCATGATCATGAGTTTGAATCTTCTGTTTTATGTTCTAATATTTGTCTGTTTGTACAATGTATTTACAAGGCTTGAATTGGCCAATAGGCAGATGACACTCTGACAGACTGACACATTCTACCTTCCGGAAAGTCTCAGATGTATTAAGGCAGCAAGTTATTGACTCAAAAATAACATTCCCTGTTATTCACAAGATTCTCTATCACAGGCTTGCTGGAAATATATGCATTGCCAAATTACAGAAACTTATTTAATTAAAAATCAATTCATTATAAGATACAGTGGTTTGTTGCTATTCAACTTTCAATGGTGAGCACTTGTTTTCTATTTAGGGTTGGACCTTTTACAATTCGGGAAGGTCAAAAAGTAGGCATTACTTTTCAATATTGATGACTCATAAGCAACATCAATATATATTAAAATCTATTGTTGTTCCCAGATAATCAATATAAAAATGTTTATTTTTCTCACAAAATAAGAAAGTCAAATATGAATTTTCAGTGGTTCATACTTTACGGTTTTCTATAAACAAAAAATGCACTACTAATGACATGCCAGGAATTTCATTGAGATACTGAAATTCTACAATTTTCCCCATCAATACATTTTGTGTGTTTTTATGTTCTTTGTAAAATATTCAAAAATTATTTTGTGAAAAGTGACAAAAGCTGAATTAAACATTCAATGCTATCATGGGTTAAGTCACTTAATCACAAAAATGTCTAGAGAAAAAATTGAACACATGGTATTATTATCCTAAATCATTTGAAACTTCCAGAGAAATAATATCTTACTCTCGAACTTCTTGCCATCCTTTGGCCTTAAGCACATCATAAATAGTATTCTGAAGTCCACACTTGAACCGTATCACCCTATCACTGTGAAGATCAAATAGGAAAACAAACTATTACATTTTAACACATAAAATATTTCATGAAATAATGCTTTTATCAAAAAATCACTCTTTTCTATCTTCCTGTCAATATTTTCTTGGTGCTGTTCAAGGTTTCCATCTCTGTCAAAACTGATATACAGTTAACGTTTTTTTTTAATTAATGTCTGGAATTCTGTTGTGTATTATTTGAAATGGTATAGAATACAGGTGCAGAGTAGTCTCACAATAGAAGCACAATTACGTAATACATGATACTATACTAGTTCTTGTTTAGAATTCAAGTTGACAAATAGGTTCTTACCCAATGCCCCTTTTTCGATCAGGTCTTGAGTAAAGTGGATTCTACAAAATAAAAGGTGCAGTAAAATGCAGTGATTTTATTATGTTTTCCACATAGTTCTACCCCCTATTTTCATGTGCAGTTACATTTTCTTTTTGGATTTGATGAAGACAATTTTTACAGATGCCAAAATTATGCAATCATGGTTATGAATTATTAAAAATTACACTGTAGAGAACCCACACCAAGTAACATTTTCTCCTTGTTAGTCCCCGTTCGGACGCAGTCCGAAAACGGGGACTTATGTTTTGCCCTGTGTGCGTCCGTGCGTCCGTGATCACCTGTATCTTGAACATGCATGGACCGATTAAGTTCAAACTTCACTCATACATCACACCTTATATGGGACATATGCACATGCATTTTTTTCATGATCCGATTAACGATAGCCGAATAGCGGCCATTTTAAGGCCGAAAATGCATCAAAATCGCACATTTTCACCATTCCGGACCCGGATCTCAGTTATGCATGGACGGATTTTGTTCAAATTTGGTACATACATTAAACATAATAGGACCTTGATGCACGTCATTTTTTTTTTTTGGATCGGGTTCGAAATGGCCGACTGGCAGCCATTTTGTTTTAAAGAATTCAGTTCTGGATCCGTATCCGAGACATGTCTGGATTGATCAAGTTCAAACTTCACACACACAAGGTACATCATGTCACAAATATGTATGTGCATTTGTTTCATGATCTCATTAACGATAGCCGAATAGCGGCCATTTTAAGGCCAAAAATGCATCAAAATCGCACATTTTCACCATTCCGGACCCGGATCTCAGTTATGCATGGACGGATTTTGTTCAAATTTGGTACATACATTAAACATAATAGGACCTTGATGCACGTCATTTTTTTTTTGGATCGGGTTCGAAATGGCCGACTGGCGGCCATTTTGTTTTACAGAATTCAGTTCTGGATCCGTATCTGAGACATGCTTGGATTGATCGAGTTCAAACTTCACACACACAAGGTACATCATGTCACAAATATGTATGTGCATTTGTTTCATGATCTCATTAACGATAGCCAAATGGCGGTCGCTTTAAGGCCGAAAATGCATTGAAATCGCACATTTTCACCATTCCGGACCCGGATCTCAGTTATGCATGGACGGATTTCATTCAAATTTGGTACATACATTAAACATAATAGGACCTTGATGCACGTCATTTTTTTTTCGGATCAAGTTCAAAATAGCCGACTGGCGGCCATTTTGTTTTAAAGAATTCAGTTCTGGATCCGTATCCGAGACATGTCTGGATTGATCAAGTTCAAACTTCACACACACAAGGTACATCATGTCACAAATATGTATGTGCATTTGTTTCATGATCTCATTAACGATAGCCAAATGGGGGCCGCTTTAAGGCCGAAAATGCATTGAAATCGCACATTTTCACCATTCCGGACCCGTATCTCAGTTATGCATGGATGGATTTTGTTCAAATTTGGTACATACATTAAACATAATAGGACCTTGATGCACGTCTTTTTTTTTTTACGGATCAAATTCGAAATGGCCGACTGGCGGCCATTTTGTTAAAGAATTCAGTTCTGGATCCGTATCCAAGACATGTCTGGATTGATCAAGTTCAAACTTCACACACACATGGTACATCATGTCACAAATAGATATGTGCATTTGTTTCATGATCTGCTTAACAATAGCGGAATGATGGCCATTTTAAGGCTGAAAATGCATCAAAATCACATATTTTCACAATTCCAGAACCGGATCTCAGTCATGCATGGATGGATTTTGTTCAGATTTAGCACAATGTGTTGTACATATGCAGGTGCATTTCGGTCATGATCTGCTTTGAATGTATATGTCACTCAAATATGAACGGAACGGGGACGTGTCATTGACAATGACTTGTTTTAATTTTTGATTTGACTGTGTGAGTCATTCCATTAACGATGTTTATAATACTACTTTATCACATCTTTCATGCCCTATGCCCATCATACACACAGTCACTTGTGGGTGAAAATCTAAATAAATCAATCAGTATTATTTATTATTTTTCAAATTTGTTATCTCTACTCATCCAGACAAAAACTGAATTAGTGAAACTTGATCGCCATGTGATTGACACATCATCCTCTTTAACGACCAATCCATGTCTTGCCTTGAAATGTAAAAATAATAAATGTACTACACAAGTCTCCCAGATTATTACTTTTCCTATGATTTCTGTACTGAAATTCAAGCAAAAAACTGGTGGAATCATACGGTTTTGGAACTAAATACACAGATGCCATATATAATTATTACTGTTTTCAATTTAAGTTAAGATTGATTTTACAGTGGTCGAATATCACAAATTATGTTTTGTTTGGACAAGCTGCAGTTGATAAATCAAGAAAAAAATAATAATAAACACATGTAATACTGAATGATTTATTTTAGGATTTTCAGTCCTCAAGTTACTGCAGTGGTCTTACACATCAAATAGACTTATAATCACATTTTGCAGTTGGTTGGTATTTCTTATCAGAGTTGGTTAGCCAATTTTGCTCACCATAATTTAAATTGTTTACCATAGACAACCCAAACACATCCGCACCAACAGTTGAGTATTGCATGTTATTAAGATGTTTATTCTCAAACATACTTTACTTTTCTGAGGTTTAGTGTTAGCATGCTCGAACCATTCATTTTCAGCCTTTCAATCTTCAATCTTTAATATTGTTATTCGACCAGTGGGATTACGATTTTCTTCCGCCGGTTTGAGCAGTTTCGTACTCCCTCGAGTCGTTAATGAGCTCATTTCAAAGATTTGTCAACGAATATACAGTATTTTTTTAAGTAAAGATACTCACTTTACTATTTTTGTACATCACGTCTGTCTTGGTGACAATAAAGTGATGAAAGTAGAAGGTTTGTAACTCCTACGAAAGCAGGAAACCTTGGCAACCAATTGTTTGTTGTCAGTAGAAGTCCATCCGTGACAGAGCAATCCTGATGTTTGTTGCTTGTTTACTCCAGTAATTAAAGTATCGGTGATCGATTTTTGAAAGGGTACGCGACGTAAACTTAAGAATCATTAATACGTTCGTGAGAAGGTATTTCTGTTAAAGATGTTAACATTATTGACAAATATGAAGAATGAAATACTCCCTACATAAGTAAATTAAAGTAGGTATGTATTAGAGCGAAGAAACAACGAACACGCGAACTAATCGTCCCTTGTCCTGAATTGCACCTGTTCTGGAAGCTTGTCAGGCCTGGAAGCTTGTCGAGATATAAGCAAGGTACGAGTTTTACCCAGTAACCGGAAGTAAATACTTGATAACACAACAAGTGGGGGCCTAAGTGAGAATCACGCTATTTCAGCGTGTCAGGTCCCGTCTTTTTATACAATTTATTACTATTTGGTTAAATCCGTGTTAGTTTTTCGTCAATTTGTCAATGTTTTCGAGTCTTGCTTAGTGTGCTTGTTGTCGCCAAACTAGTAACTAGTAAATATGGGACAAGGAATGAACAAGGTGAGTAAGGTCAAGTTCGAAACAACAACTTAGAAGTTCAACGTCATTCACGTTAATCTAGTTAGTGTTTTGTGACTTGTCATTGCATTCCACGACTAAATCACAACTGAGGAAGTTCTAGACAGCTGTACGGCTGGTCAACAAATGCTCATCATTAAATTGCATTCCTATTTAAGATTGCAATTTAATTGGTATTTATCTTTAATAGGATCGTAAATCGCAAATCCCGGTTTAGCGGTGATCAATCATTGTTGTAATCACAGGTGCTGTTCTGTTTGTTTGCGCATCAATAATTAATACTATTTATCTCTATCCGGAGACTGAGTTGAGTGTTAATTAATTAATAAAGATTGATTAATTGAATATAACAAAAAAAAATTATATCAAAATATGTGGTTAGAATATTAACCATGTTGTATAAATATGAACAAATTATTTGTCAATACAAAAGTCATTTGTATCCATTAAAAAATAATAATTACTATACTAGTCTTTTTTGCAAGAAAAATGAAAAAAAAGTTAAATTAGCATGTGAATGTTTCATGTATAAATATATCACCATGGTAGCCATGCAAAACAAATGTGTCAGCTCCCTAGATTTTGCAAGTCATGCTTGTCTGGATTAGATTTTCAAACATTTGATTTTCACTGTTTTTTGCATCTGATAATTTATTTCATACTAATTATGTGGCAAATGGTAGAATTTGATGATTTAGCACAATTTTTTAATCAAATTATTTCAAAAACCTTCAACACTATATTCTTGTACGAAGAGGTATGAAGTACAGATTAAGGTATGTTTTAAGACAGAATACAGTGAAAATAAAAAGTTGGAAAATCTACTCCATACTAGCATGACTTGAGAAAGCTAGGGAGTGAAAACCTTTGTTTTGCATGGTTGCTATGGTAGTAAATTTATGCACCCATGTGCACAGGTGTTTTTTCTCTCAAATGATTGGACAACTATTATTGGCACAAGCCAACATATGTACTTTATTCAATATTAGATTCAAGATGTTAATGCCTGGTACATAACTGTTGACTATAAGACCCCTTTATTTTTGGAGCAAATACCAAGATATAATTCTATTCTATTCTATTCTATTCTATTCTATTCTATTCTATTCTATTCTATTCTATTCTATTCTATTCTATTCTATTCTATTCTATTCTATTCTATTCTATTCTATTCTATTCTAGAGGGATTATGAATCATCAAGGGCTAGGGGGGGTGGGGGGGCTAAATTTTGCACTTAACATGAGCACTGTGTGTTACCTGGTGTGTACCTGGTAGTGTATATGGTAACATGTTGAGACAGGTCTGATTGTGCATGAAGTTGCAACATTGTCACTAGATTCATTAGCAGATAATTGATTATCAAATAGATTATCTAAAACTAAATTTTGATGGAATACTCTGATAAAAGTATCTATTAGATCTAATACAAACTATTAGATGTATTATTTGCCTAATATTGTTATTCTCTGATATACACTGTCCACTTGGAATATGGCTCTAATAATATGGTCTATTAGATCTAATATAAAGCATTAGATCAAATTTTATCGGATATTATCAGAGAATAACTCCCCTAAGTAACTTTATATATTTAATATCAATGACTTTGTAATTCCATCTAGTAAATGTGGTTTCAATTAAATTTATTATAATTTTTTATCTGATATTATCAGAGAATAACAACCATCTAAATGTGTAACTATAATCTTTATATAGTTTTTTTTCCCACAAGTCTCAAAAATTAATGATTTTTTTCTCAAACATTTCAAAATATTTCGGTAACCTAAACTATATGTACCTGTATACCGATATATATACCAAATGTATAAAATAAATGAAATTAGAAAGCAAACATCTGTATTAAAGTCAATTTAGTATTTTATTTTCTAATTTTCAGATTTTGCCTGGCCTCTACGTTGGAAATTTCCGAGGTAATTCACATTTACTGTCGTTATTGCGCATATGTGCTTTATACTGACCCCACTGGGCTATACTAGGAACAATTAATATGAATGCTGGTTTACTTTCTATACCAGTTCGATTGCTTTGATATTTGTAATGTACATTATTTTTGTGAACAATTTGTTTGATGAAGTTAAGTTGACATGTTCTCAACAGCCAGAAAAAAACTATTTTTTTTTTTAGTTAACCACATTTTGTCTTATCGCTTTGCGTTGCTCAACTTGGCTACCACAATGTTCTCGTAGGACAGTGGAACTATTTCGAACGCCAGGTTGCTTATACTGTAATTCCAGTTTAATAGTAACTAGTATTTCTTGTGAGAAATCTACTAATTTTTCTGTACCCTGTAGATTTGCTTTGATTAAAATATTTATCTTTTCCACTCTTTAGACTGTAAGGACAAAGAACAACTAGAGGCCAATAAAATAACACATATCGTCTCAATTCATGACAATGCAAAGCCTTTAATTGATGTGAGTATATCAATATTGAAAAAATATTAAACAAACTTTTTAACTTATATTAAAGTGAGGGAGTTGTCACTTAGGCATGCGTCAGGTGGCCATAGCGTGTCATTGTTTACAAACAAGCATCTACCCATTATGCTTTGTTTTCTTAGCGTGTGTTGTTATCATCACTTGGGGCTCAATTCACACGTGTGCGCAGAAGACGACCCTCTCGCTTTAACAGGTCTTGAACTTTAGAATTTAGATGGCAGACATTTTCATGAAAAAATCTAATAAAATTGCATTAGCATTTAAAAATAGTACATGGTTTAAAAAATCTGTATCTTTTAAGACATCACGAAAAACTTGTGGGCACCTAGGCAATTATCTTCCTTTCTTTCCACCCCCCTGAAGTTTAAACCCTGTAATGATAGTTGGATCGCTGATTGACACCATGCATGATTGATACAAATAAAAGCGAAAGAAGTCCTAAGCGACGATAACAACTTATACTAAAAATGCATGGACTCATTGGTAGACACTTGTTTGTAAACAGCGACATGTTATAGCCATCTTCCGTAAACACAGGGGACAACTCCCTCGCTTTAAGAGCGAGTATCTTTGGCGTTGTTGTGCCCAGTTCGATACTGAATAATGATTTACATAACTTACCATGTATGTATTCATAAATTTGTTCTTTTGTTTTACAGCATATCAAGTACCTATGTGTGCCTGCCGCGGATTCACCGCATCAGAACTTGTAAGTGCAGTTGATCAGTGCATCAACAGAAGTGTCTTAAACGGCGTACCAAAAACATCCTGATTCGACCAGATTACAAAATTTGCATCACAGTTCAAATAAATTTTGAAAATTAAAACTTGGAATTTGGTTTGAGATTAATTTATTCTATTCTAAGTACCAAACCATGCATGTGTCAGTTCAGAGTAAGCACCTGGTTTTCGACAAAAAACAATATATCGATATTTCACTTAATGAGTCATTGAAAATGATTTTTATTCAGGTTCTGATTTAATAAACTTTGCCAAAAGTCAATTGTTTTCAGATCAAATTATGATCCCTCACCAATGCCCATTCAAGTTTTATCCTGAAAAAAAGTAAAAAAAATTTCATTTCTGCTTAATTTAGATCACAATATTTCCGCCAGTGCATTGAATTCATTCATGAAGCTAGATTGGGTGGAGGAGCAGTTTTAGTTCATTGGTAAGTTGTTATTACTGTAAAATAATTTATTTTAGCTGCAATTAATTTTCGCTGAAATGACTCTTTGGATGATATGTATGGAATTTTTTTTCACTGATTTTTGTCAAGTTGAATTTAAAATGCAGTTTTATTCACTGGATTTTATTTTCACTGAATCATTCCTTTAGCGAAAATTAATTCCAAGCAAAAAATAAAGTAATTTACAGTAGTGAACTGATTGGACATGAATAAGATATGTCTTTGTTTAATATCATCATTCAAACAATACTAGTGTCCTTCAATCGCATTTCTGACAATAGGTGATTTTTCGTTCACTCTAAGATTTTGCATAATGTATGAACAACAACAACAAAACTTCTGCTGTATAAATCAAACGATTTGATTTTGAATTTGTGTTTCTCTCTTTTATAGTTCAATGTTAAAATGCCTATTTTTCAGAGAGGATTAGGTCATCGATATACCGGGTCAGAAACTGTTGTCTCTCTAATGCAATTTACTTAATTAATCAAAATTTGATATTAGGAAGCAAATCGGAGGATTTGTTTAGTGAACAAATACTTTTCAAGTTGTCCTGTTCTTTTCATTTCTAAATTTATACATATTATAAAGATTTCATAGAATTTGTTTTCACTGTGACAAACCGAACATGGAACATGTAATAGTTCATACTAAGGCTATTTGTGCTGAGCATTTTCTGAAGCAGGATTTGAAACAGCATTGTATGTCCGAGTTGTTGGTATTCCAGATAAAAAATAAATCAATTTGGTTCTGACACACATAACTCTGAACTTAGTAACTGCTGACTCATTGCTCATTTTTCATTTTCTGTTAAAGATTTCAAATAACAGATAAGACAGTTTTAATATGTTATTATTACCTTATAAATATGCATGAGATCATTTGATTTGGACAAAATAAATCAGTATTGAAAAACAAGAATAAGCGACATGCTTTTAAAAAACGTCCTGTGCAATTAACGCTGTTTATTTGCATGATTGAATGTTTAATAAAAACATTGTTTTCAATAGTTGAAATAGACAACGTAATAGTGAAATTGGCCATCAGGTTATATTTTAGACAAACATTGGTACGGCATATGCTCTACCATTGCTAATCTAAGCTTTCAGAGATTAATTGTTATAGTAGCATGCCATGTTACTTTCAAAGGATGTCTGAATCACAGAACAATTTTTAATTCAATTTCCCCCTACCTAATTAGATATTTTTTACACAGCTAAAAAAACACATGCTAGTAACATGGTTGATACAAAGAATAGCCAATCTTCACACAAACTATAAACTTATTAGGGATATTCATTCACCTTGTTTTACATTTCTACAATGACACTTGCAGCTAATCGAAAACAGTTGTAAAAAATTCTCTATTTTGCTAACACGTACATACCTGTTATGTGCACCCAGTCATATATCCTTATATGATATAGTAATGGAGCGTCTTCATGCTGTAATTAAAAATACCCTCACATTTCAGCATTTTGTAATCTCGGGTACTTTTTGAAGATCTAAAAATTATGTATAAACTCATCATTAGAATGGGGTGTATCTCCAAATGATCTGCGTACGTCTCGTAAAAGTCAGTTGAGTGTTACGTTAGAGAGATCCTGACTGGAGTCTTAACTGCCCGATACTGCTACTGTTTTGCTGTGGTTCATCAGCAAGCTCCAAATGCATGATGCAAAAAACCGAAAACTTTCATATATTAATAATTCCCAGCTTGTTATGATATATATATATATATAACTCATTTAAAACAAAAACTCTGGACAGTGTAAATAATCATTTAAGCATTAGAAACTTTGGTCTTTACAACTGAAACATGACAGCATTTCTTGTTTCAGTCAGGATGACTGCAAGTTTTGAATTAATTTCACTAACTATACCCTCGGATCATTTCTGTCACCCGACAAATTACTCAGGTATGAACACTGAATCAGTGTTTTTCTTCTAATGAGGATTGAGGTAAGCTGGCATGTTTATTACAAATTTGTCATGGTTGATAATTCTACACAAACTTATATTTAATAGACTGTACTGTGACACCTAGACAAAATTCTACATCAGATTAAACTACCGGTACTAACTGGAGAATTAATTGAATTAATGCTATGAAATTGATGTTTAACATCATTTTATTTTTCAAAAATTGCTATTTTCAATACTTCTATAATTTGATGATACTAATTTTGTAGCATCCTTGAAAACAAAAAAATATTACTGGGTAACTGTATTTTATCTATTAGTGGCGTATGTGCTTGCGTAAAATTCTGAGGTGTTTCTATAGTTGAAACACAGCAAGCTAGTGTTTCTTTGCTGTCCAAATACTTACATGTTTGCTTGCCATTCTGTTTCATTAATCAGGCCAGACCATCCAGCAGACTGTTCATAGATAATTAACTTAACTGATACTGCTAAATATAATTGGGTTTGAGGAATAGAGTGTATCTTCTTTAATTGTCAAATTTATTAAGTAAAAGTAGGATTATGTATTGGTTCCAAGATATGTATTGGAAATCTTACTAACTGAGTAAACTATTATGTCTAGTTTCTCAGGCTACAGTTTGTTTGAGCAGATTAGGATAAATCATATTTACTGTTGAACAAATTCCTGCGTTTTTGCCTTCAACATTTTTCAGACATGTCTGAACCGATTTCATTACTTGACATTGACATCACTCACTCATGGTGGATTGTTGGTGCAAATAATTTAGTTTATTTTGTGATCTGATTCAAAATGGCCGACTGCTGCGTTCTAACTGTTGTTCAAATACATTTGGACAAACCAATTCTCAGGCATGCATTGGCTGATTTTATTCAAACTTGGCATGGACATCTCATTTAGGTTGCTAATGCACTCTAGTTTGTTTTGTGATTTGATAGAAAATGGCCATGTTGGTTTTAATTTTATGTGTCCCTAGTTCTCAGACATACCAATTTTACCATGTTAACAAGCTGAATACTCTCCCAACATTTAAATATTACCTATATCTCGCATTGTTTATAATTAACACTGTAGTCACTAAATACTTAGGGTTCAATGTTATTGAGAATGATTTGTTTGTTACAGAATACCGGTAGTTACAAACTACCTGGTATATTCAATTCAATTACAATTTTTTTAAAAATGCTCAAAACTCCTTGGAAGGACTTTCCATAATTACATAATATAGTGAAACACACACCCACTACAAAAGTCACAACAGTACAGTAACAGTCAATTATAGCATAGTGGGATGTTGTATGCCAGGCTGATGGTCAAGGGGTCCCGAGTTTAGATCTGGGTGTGAAACACATCTGAACTCAGAGTACCCCAATGGGCTGCAAAAACTGCTGAGTTTCATGTCACTAGTGAATGTGGCTTTGGATTAATCTTGTTTTAGGTCTGCAGGACCTTGTGTTTGACTGGGTAGATTGACACTGTGATATACATTAAAATGTCATTATAATTGGAAGATGGTAAACACTTCTCTGTCATGTTATATCAAACATGGAATATGGTTTCTGAGGAGAAATATACCATCAGCAATAGTACTAGAAATGTCGGGAGAGAAAACAGTGACATTCAATGTCTGAGACTGTAATCATGGAGACAAAAATGTCATAAATTTTTGGCTATGTATATTATCCTCTTTGAAACTTACATCATATGATTGATGAGGAAGTGAAGAGGAAGAGCATATCGAAAACAATTTTTAATGAATAGACATTCTGTAGTCATTCCGCAAAACACCATGACAACATGATGTTTATGTAAAACAACTTGGATTCTGAGAAAACAAAAAAGGTAGATATTAACTAGAGGCAATAATATTAACAAAATTCATTGCTTTTTAGGCTGATATACATGTATCTATCGAACATCATCCATTTCGTTGCTCACCTCAACCTAAGCTTGTGATGTCATCCTCGGATGTGAGGTTTTGCCAGCAATAGTCTAACTTTTATTTGTCATCAATAGTTTGAACCAAGAAGTGATTCGTTCAAAGGCAGTATTTTACATCTACATCATTCTATTTAATTTGATTTGATCCAGTGTGGCAATATTGGTGGTTTTTCGAACTTTGCCTTAAGAACCCTGTTCTTTTAAAGCGAGAGGGTCGTCACCTGCGCACGCACAGGAATTGAGTCCCAAGCGATGATAACAACACACGCTAAAAACCCAAAGGCTCATGATGGGTAGACGCTTGTTCGTATACAATGACACGCTACCACCATCTGACGCATGCGCAGGTGACGACTCTCCCTCGCTTTAAAGTATTATATGCTTTACTTGGTTGAAGTCTTTTAACGTGTGTTGTAAATTGCATCATGAACTGAATCATTAGTTATACCGTTCACGAGTTATGCGTGTTGGAGTTTGTCGCTCAACAATTAATTTATTTACAAATAAATCCCATCATTCAACACTGTTATGAATCCAGTGCCCGAACATTTTCAACACAACTAACCTTGGTCGTATGAAGTGATTGAAATTCACTTGGTCACAGTGGTTACAAATATTATATAAATTCTAGAAAGAAGGAGGAAAACGTGTTTATCACGAACAAGTTTAATCCAAGTGAACATTTAATCAACAATAAAATGCATTGTTTCCCTTCCGAATTTGTGAACTTAAAGTGAAAATAATTACTTTTACAGTATGTAATTGCCACTGTAATATTTAAGTGGCTCAACAGTATACTATAAACCAGTTATATTTGTAACATGATATGTGCAATTAAATACAACTCCTGGTGTACCCACTTGTTGGATCCCTGCCAATGTTGTCATTAATGTCCAGTTAATCTTGGCCCTCTGCCAAGAATCTTGTCTACCATATCTACTGAACAGCGCCCTCAATAGTTATAGGTCTACCTGCAAAATTTTATAAGTTATTTAACCAAGTGAAAAAAAGAGGGGGTGATTTTTTTAAGATTAAAATTTGTTATTGGTCTACTTGCAAAATTTGATAAATTATTAAAAAAAGTAAAAAAATGAGGGGGGGGGTGATTTTTTAAGATTAAAATTTGCATAAAAAACAATTTTTAAATACTCTTTATATTCCCACACACATGGATAGAAAAAAAGCAACAACAAAAAACTGAAACATAGAAATCTAACTCACAACCTACTGAAGGAAACATATTTTGTGCACAGTAGTTCTATCCCCTCCGTTTCTAATTGCCAACCCTGAAAAGCTTCACATATGCATGGACAGTAGACATTTGTCTTTGTAATTATATTGTCAACAACTATGTTGAATGAGATGATTAAAATAGCAAGAGATTTTATTTCAAAGATATGCTAGACTTGCACAGTGATAAAATTAACTTTCAACATGATTTATGTATCAGTGTATGGAGTTGTAGTAACTTTTACGGTGGTCCCAATAACGAGGGGGTTGTAACTTGTACTACTTCCTATGACATGCATTTGTAGTAACTTTTACGGTGGTCCAAATTTACTGAGGTTCTGATGACAGAGAATTGCAGTAACTCTTACTAGGGTCCCTAAGGGTGGGAGTTGTGACATTTAATGGGGTTCTGATGACAGAGAATTGCAGTAACTCTTACTAGGGTCCCTAAGGGTGGGAGTTGTGACATTTAATGGGGTTCTGATGACAGAGAATTGAAGTAACTCTTACTAGGGTCCCTAAGGGTGGGAGTTGTGACATTTAATGGGGTTCTGATGACAGAGAATCGAAGTAACTCTTACTAGGGTCCCTAAGGGGGTGGGAGTTGTGACATTTAATGGGGTTCTGATGACAGAGAATCGAAGTAACTCTTACTAGGGTCCCTAAGGGGGTGGGAGTTGTGACATTTAATGGGGTTCTGATGACAGAGAATCGAAGTAACTCTTACTAGGGTCCCTAAGGGGGTGGGAGTTGTGACATTTAATGGGGTTCTGATGACAGAGAATCGAAGTAACTCTTACTAGGGTCCCTAAGGGGGTGGGAGTTGTGACATTTAATGGGGTTCTGATGACAGAGAATCGAAGTAACTCTTACTAGGGTCCCTAAGGGGGTGGGAGTTGTGACATTTAATGGGGTTCTGATGACAGAGAATTGCAGTAACTCTTACTAGGGTCCCTAAGGGTGGGAGTTGTGACATTTAATGGGGTTCTGATGACAGAGAATCGAAGTAACTCTTACTAGGGTCCCTAAGGGGGTGGGAGTTGTGACATTTAATGGGGTTCTGATGACAGAGAATCGAAGTAACTCTTACTAGGGTCCCTAAGGGGGTGGGAGTTGTGACATTTAATGGGGTTCTGATGACAGAGAATCGAAGTAACTCTTACTAGGGTCCCTAAGGGGGTGGGAGTTGTGACATTTAATGGGGTTCTGGTGACAGAGAATCGAAGTAACTCTTACTAGGGTCCCTAAGGGGGTGGGAGTTGTGACATTTAATGGGGTTCTGGTGACAGAGAATCAAAGTAACTCTTACTAGGGTCCCTAAGGGGGTGGGAGTTGTGACATTTAATGGGGTTCTGGTGACAGAGAATCAAAGTAACTCTTACTAGGGTCCCTAAGGGTGGGAGTTGTGACATTTAATGGGGTTCTGATGACAGAGAATTGCAGTAACTCTTACTAGGGTCCCTAAGGGTGGGAGTTGTGACATTTAATGGGGTTCTGATGACAGAGAATCGAAGTAACTCTTACTAGGGTCCCTAAGGGTGGGAGTTGTGACATTTAATGGGGTTCTGATGACAGAGAATCGAAGTAACTCTTACTAGGGTCCCTAAGGGGGTGGGAGTTGTGACATTTAATGGGGTTCTGATGACAGAGAATCGAAGTAACTCTTACTAGGGTCCCTAAGGGGGTGGGAGTTGTGACATTTAATGGGGTTCTGGTGACAGAGAATCGAAGTAACTCTTACTAGGGTCCCTAAGGGGGTGGGAGTTGTGACATTTAATGGGGTTCTGGTGACAGAGAATCAAAGTAACTCTTACTAGGGTCCCTAAGGGTGGGAGTTGTGACATTTAATGGGGTTCTGATGACAGAGAATCGAAGTAACTTATACTGTGGTCACAATGACAGGAAGTTGTAAATTTTACTCAGGTTATTTTTTATTTTTTTTTATTTCAACTATATAAAACATTACAAAACTCAAAAGAAAAAAACACAAGTAACATAGCTATTTGACGTCAGATAAAGAGAATTAACCAATAACTTGGTGTAAACATATTTAATATCCTCTTAAGAGGTATGCACTATAGATTTTTGAATTTCAACAAAAATTTGCATACTTAATTTCGATTTTTTTGCTAATATCCAGATAAATATTCATTCAAATGATATCAAAGTTATTCTCAACCGCAACTTATGAAATTTGCACTATGTAATAAAGTTTTTTTTTAACTATATAAGCAATACAAAACACAAGGTCAAAAGAATGAAGTACCGTAAAATTTGTATTAGAAGCCACACCCATTCATTTTGAACAATTGAGACCAAAGAATTCACCATTTCTCATATGTGTAGATACTCTAATAGAAGACGCATCCCCTCTGTTGCATTGTACCATTTTATTAGAAGCCGCGGCTTTTAATACAGATTTTACAGTACATACCTTATTGGCAGATTAAGAAAATTTACATTTAAGAAAATAATCAGATTTCTTTAAATTTAAATTTGAATTAGTGTGCGATTTTAAAATACAATAAAGCTTTCTTCCATTTATTTATAAACTCTCCATATTGTTGGTTTGTTTTTGTCATATGTTTCTCCACGTCTATTATTTGTTTTATACTCTCAATATAAGTATTAAAATTTGGTTTGAGATTGTTAAATCTTACTCTGTACAATTCATATTTTCCAAGTAGTATTAGGTGCTTCCACAAGGCCTTTGATTGAATTCCTTCTATAGTATTGAAAATAACATCATTCTTTCCAAGTGCAGTGTCTATAAACATGATTTTTGTCCATAAAGTTTTGAAAGAGTCCCAAAATGTTCTACTTTCTTTACATTCCCACAAAAAATGTTCTAAATCTTCTGTCTGGTCACAGTGATTGCATTTATCAGTATCAATCTTTTGGTTGAGTTTTAGAAATGAATTTGTTGCGAGAAGACGATGAAGTATTTTATATTGAAAATTGTGCAATTTTTCTTGAACAGTTATTTGTTTCACGTTTAACCAAATTGCCCGCCAGTCAACGTGTCTGTTGAAAGTGTCTATGACAGATGCTTTTTTTCAAATTTATTAGTTTTCGGATCATTATAAAAATTTTGACATTTATATTTTGACAGTCACATTCTTTTTCTGTCGCACGGGTAAGATATCACTTTTTAAATTCTTTTTCCGTTGGCTAGGTATAGCAGCTAT
Organism: Saccoglossus kowalevskii; assembly: GCF_978046115.1. Lineage (NCBI taxonomy): Eukaryota > Metazoa > Hemichordata > Enteropneusta > Harrimaniidae > Saccoglossus > Saccoglossus kowalevskii. The sequence continues at coordinate 22,313,852 of NC_140646.1, read as the reverse complement.
AATGCTATTGTAAGTGAGAAAATCGACTTTTATATTATATTTACTTTTAAATTGATTGTAAGTTAGGATATTTCCATCATTGTCAACCAAATTGCTCATGGATTTTACTCCTCGATTTTCACAGTCGCGATAGAAAACAGACTTTCCTCCCACGAGTATATTTTTATTATTCCAGATAATGTATTGGCTAGGCCGGTCATTCACCGGATCGTTAAATTTTTTGGTAAATTCTGCCCAAAATGTAAGAATAACGTAGATTTTTTGGTAAATATATGGATTGGTATTGATAAACTATTCATAATGTAGATTAATTGTGATGCACCAAAGCACTTTCCTAAAATAGATTTTCCTTGGATGGTCAAGTCCCGTGATTTCCAAATGTTTTTTGTAGATTATCCACAAAATTTAATCTTTCATTTTCAACTTTATTATGGCCCAAATAAGCACCTAGGACTCTTACAATATTATTTTTTGGTAATAGGCCCCGTGGAAGCTTCCATATCTCTTTCTGGTTACCAAGAACTACAAGTTCTGTTTTATCTAAGTTAAGCGCTAAACCAGATAATTTGGAAAAATTTGACAAAATATTTAGAGAAACTTTAATGGAAGAACTATCTCTAAGAATCAGTATTGTATCATCTGCATAAACAGAGTATTTTTGTTGATGACCAGAGGGTAATATAATACCTTTAACAAGGTCTTTATTTCTAATATGGATAGCTAGTAACTCGATCGAAATGGCAAAAAGTGCAGTTGACAGAGGGCATCTCTGTCTTACACCTTTATGCAGATTAAACCACCCAGTGCTGGTACCCCTATTGATTATTGGTACACAACTTTGGATGTTTGTATAAAAGTCTTAACCCATCTAATTAACGACGGGCCAAAACGAAAAAAAGTTGTAAGGCTCTGAAAAGAAAGGGCCACTCTAACGAGTCGAAGGCTTTTGCATAATCTAAAAACAGTAGTGCAGCTTTGTTTCCGGTTTCTTCACACCATTCAATAATTTCACTTAATAAACGAATGTTTTCGGTGATTCGCCTACCCTTAATGAAAGCCGACTGGTCCTCATGGATAATAGATGGCAAGACATTTGCGATTTTATTAGCCATGCAACGACTTGCTAGTTTATAATCTGTGTTTAATAATGAGATCGGCCTCCAGTTCTTAATCTGAAGTAGGTCTTTTTCAGGTTTTGGTAGTAGGATTACCACAGCCTGTCTTTGTGTAACTAAGAGAGAGCCATTATTATATGCATAATTTAACGAATTTAGGATCGAGTCGCCAAGATCTTCCCAAAAGAAAAGATGGAACTCTGGTGGAATACCATCACTGCTAGGAGTTTTATTTTTAGGGGTATTTTTTAAAGCCTCAGATATCAGGGCTTTCATTTCTTCAACAAAGTTTTCATCAGTCAGAAGGCTACAGTTAAATTTCCAAAAACCAGGACCTCTTGAGGTGTCGGGGGGGGGGGGGTATCAAATGTAATTATAACCATACTATGATCTGTACAGATACTGGGAACAATGTCACAGTTCTTAACGAGATAAAGCAAACGTTCTGGTATCTAAAAATAATCTATCCTTGAACCAGAATTTCCCCGTCTCCATGTAAAACAAAAGTTTGTTGGATTTAGCTGTCTGTAATTCTGCATAAGAGTGTGGACGGCTTTCCTAGCCGGGTGTTTATTGTCCAAAGAATTTCCACGTTTATCAATAATTGGGTCAAGGGAATGTTAAAATCACCTGCAATGATTACATTTGAGCGCGGGAAATTCTGGTTCAATATAGAATTGAAAGACGTGTAGAATATTTCTTGTTCTCTACTACCATTTGGGGCATATACATTAGTGATAACGAATGAATAATTACCCTTACAAAGTTCTAAAATAACATATCTACCTTGCACGTTCTTAACCAGTGAATGTTTTTTCAGTTTATCTTGTAAATACTGATATTACAAAAAAATAATTCTGGGTTTCATCTCTCTTCATAGCTTAGCTGGAATGTCACGAAGTGTGACTGTAACAGTTGCTTATATCATGACTGTAACTGAATTTGGATGGCAAGATACGCTGAGAGCCGTAAAGTGTGCCAGAACGGTAGCCTTACCAAACTTTGGATTTCAGAGACAGTTGCAGAACTATGAACATACCAGCCTGCCAAATGTAAGTTTTGTATCCTCCGTTGCGGTACATATACATATATACATATAATAATAATAATAAATACAAGTTTATATAACGCCTAGTATCCATCGCAGTGATGCTCAATGACGCTTAGTTTCACAGATAGGCTTGCTGAAACAGGTAAGATTTGAGTTTGGTTTTGAAGATGTTAACATTTGGTGCAGAACAGATGTCATTCGGTAATTGATTCCATAAAGATGGCGAGGAATGGGCGAATGACCGGTCACCATAATTCTTGAGATGAGTCCGAGGTACGGCAAGTGTATGTTTCTTACTTGAGCGAAGGGTTCTCTGGTTTTGATTTTTGTGAATAAGATTCGATATGTAGGGTGGTGTCAAACCATTTGTTGCTATCACTGATTGCTCCAACATAATAAAGTGTGTATATTAATTGTTTACCTATTTCTCATTTTGATAAATGTTAGCGAGAATACTTAATAATCATCTAGCCTAGTAACTATCCAATGGTTCCACTTTCTCCCACTTCCCAAACTAATACGCAGATTTGATTAGGTTTTTGTAGAAATTCATGTATGTTAATTACTTAATTTGCATGATAATATGCTAATTTTAGCCACCTGTTCCATGACTGTTCCACTGATATCTAAAGAGCAATTATTGGATTTTGATGAAACGTGGTACATAGATGCTCTGAACTAATGTGCATTTGATTAGTTTTAGGTGAAATTCTGTGCATATTAATTACCTAATTTGCATAATGATTAGTCATTTTTTGGCTTTTCTACTGATATCTCAAGTACTAATCACTACTAAGGCATTTTTGATTCATAGAAACATGCACATTTATAAACTACTCAATAATATCATGACTGAGACATTGTGAAACTTGGAATCCTGTGATTCTGCATGTTTACAGCTTTTGATCCACTGTACTTACTATTGTATCATGTATTGATTTCTCATTTTAGGACAGGAAAAAACTGAAGATAAAGTACCCAGACGCAGCCTTTGATGACAACCAATCAGTGAAAGAGCTTCTGGAAATCTACCATACAAAGAACAGCATTGAGAAAGACCTGTATCCATTGCCACACAATGCATACTGTCGTAGAGATGCCCAAAGTAATGAACACAAGCCTTGACACACCTCAGGAAAATATGACAAGGTATCACACTAAAAATACAGTGAAATGTATTTATTTGGTAAATGATGAACCATTAGGCCGAAACAAAAATTGTTTTGTTGCCCTCAGCGACCGACTGAAAAATATGAAATATCTGGTCGCATTTTTTTTTTTTTTCTTTTTTTAATAGGCACAAATAATAAAAACTCACCATTTTAAGCTGTAAAAAAGTGTTTCCTCTAAAAATTAACGATCCCGAATCGTTGTATGATCACCAGGGTCCCCGGGTTGATCGTTATTTAAATACAAAAGACTGAAAGAAACACTTTGATTTTTGTGTTTAATATCTAGCATGCGTTTGATTGATTCCCATATACCTCGGCTATTTACAATACCCTTAGTTTTTACGAGTTTTTAAAAAAAAAAAAAAAATTGGGCCGACCAACCAAATTTTTCAATTTTCCGACTTGAGGGCAACATAAGTTTTTTTTTTTTTTTTGGCCTTATATTTGGTGGGTTTATCTGCAGTAATTATTTAATTACAGCAAACCATTGTTTTCATTAAGCCGTTGTGGATACTGTAGAATACTTTATTTTCGCTTGGAATTTATTTTCGCTATTTTCGCTGAAGGGATGTTTCCGTGAAAATAAAATCCAGCGAATATACTTTTTTTCCTATATTTCACATTAAACTCATCAAAAATCAGTGAAAATAAATTCCACACAAAATGCCCAAAAAGCTTTTTCAGCGAAAATTAATTCCAGTGAAAATAAAGTATTCCACAGTATGTTATGAATGCAAACAAAAGTTATGCAATGATAATCTGTTCAAACATTGACATTCGCCACGTTGCGGATGAATTTATCAACAATAATGGTTAATTTGGTACTGTAAATCACTTAATTTTGTGAGAAAAATTTTTTCGTGTGTCAGTGAAAATTTCTCTGTAGTGTCATCGACTTTCATATAGTTTGTCATGACAAATCTCATAAAAACGCATAGAATTTTAGCCGCAAAAATTAAGGGATTTACAATATATGAGTATTCTCCAAATGGAAAGATCCGTGTACCAATTAAGACATTTCGAAAACTCTTCATTTTTATTCCAATAAAGTGCAATTATAAATATTTTAATCTTCTATATGGTGAAAGGTTACCAAAATAGAAAACGTAGGAAATAAACTAGGTATTGAAGAATAAAAAAAAAAACGTATTGCAATTATACACAACTACCAGTACCCAAAGAAGAAAGGAAATGGTCAATCCCTTTGCTAAGGATGTAGCAATAGAAATTAATAATTATTTAAATAACAAGCTTGATGGTGTTTCACCCAGTGCTTATTAGTATACATTATGCAAATCAGATAATTTTAATATTTAAGTGAAGGTAAAGTTAGTTGGTGACCAATCAGTGGTACAGATATATATACTAATTACAACATTTCCAGTCTCTTGGATAATTTTCTTGTAAATTCAATATTCTAATCATGTATCAAATTGAATTTTGTATATCAATAGTAAACAAGGTTATTAATTATTTTTGGTTATAGACAAATTTTTATCATGTTGTCTGCTTGTATTCAGTTTCATTTATATTTTCACAGGGTACTTACTAAAAAAGAAAATTTGTCATTTTTTTCTTAATTTATATAAATTCAACACATTTATATTTAGTGTTCTTGTTAAGTTCTGTTTGGTGATGCTATGTTTGTTTTTTACTTAGAAAACTCATCCATTCAGACAGTGCCTTACTAAAACAATCTATATTGTTCACTGCATGTAGTTTGTATGATGAGCTTTGATTGGCTGTTGGATAATCCAGACATAACCAGTTTTAACCAGATTGTGTCAAATTCTAATATAAACCATTTGAATACCAAAATCAACTTTTGTAATTAAATAAACTCTCATTTTTTATTCTAAGGCATGATGCACACAATGTGGGTCCTTATCTCAATAACCATTAATAGAATCTCAAGATTTGATAACTTACTTTATCAAAATTCATATAATTACCTCACTTGTCAGATTTCAAATATGCAAATAATTTAGGGTTTAAATTTGTCCATATTAATTATCTAATTTGCATAGTCAGGCAATTTTAACCACTAAATTGGTCCATCCATGTAGATGCTTTTGGATAAAAAACAGACATATGTCTAGAGTTTTCTGTTAATATAAACTTCAATACTGTGGATCTGATTGCTTTTTCATCTTCTATCAATCAGCAGAGCTATATTAGATGGTATAACTTTGCATCAGGAAAAACTTTGCCATTCATTGTGAGTTAAGACCAGACGCAAAAAAATAAATTGCTTTGTTAGATTTTTATAAGAAAATCTAGAGGAGGCAAGCAAATTGCAAAGAGCGAAGAGCGAAGATTTGGTTTTAAATGCTTAAGAAACTAATTTTTAATTTTATTTTATGCTAACCAGGATCATGGCTGATTCTTGAAAAAATTTATAGAATTACAAATAGGAAAACACAGCCTTTTTGTTACCTGTGTGAGCTTTGTATCTTCGAACACCAAAATACATTTGGAAATTATACAAGCCACACATCTTCAAAGCAATATATTTTTTTCAATTGGCCTAAACTGCAATTTGTGAAAAAAATTATCACCATAGTAACATGTATAATTTTAATTAGATTTTTTTAAACATGAGTTTATGATGAATGAAATCCAATCTTTTAACTGTATTATGTAAATAGGCTAGATAATTTAATGTGATTGGATAAAAGTGATCACATAATACACATTGACCAATCAGGGCATTATATTTTATAGAACTGCCTCATCTTCTCCCATTATTAATTATTCTATGTATATTTTATACCAAATAATTGAATATTCATTAAATTTGTATGTTTTTGTTTATGACTTGAGAGACTGATATTCAGTGAAAATACATTAATTTGTTTTAATTATCATACTAACATGTTTGTACAAGCATATTAGATATGAATCAGTGTTAATTATGTGTTCCTGAAATCACAAATATGGTTATTTTTGTTCTTTTTAGCTTTTTTGTTTGTGAATTCTGTATTCTGTAGCAGGATTTTTGCATTGGTTATGATATTATAAAAAAAAATTATGAATTACCTATGTGACAGAATATTTTATTTTGCTCTCACTTTATTTTCAAAACTGACATAGTGTTTTCAATCATTAGATGTTTTTGGGTGTTAAAAAACAATATTTTTCTGCTTTTTATTTACTCACAGACACAACATGACAATTTGACAGTTAATAATCCCTATACATAGTACTTTTCACTGGGTTTTAATTTTTCTATTTTTGCTGATAAGTAAAATACGCTAAATTAAATTTACGTGAACATGGAAAACAACAATAAAACTCATTGTGAATATGGTGAATATGCTCAACACATCGAAATGGTGAAATTAAATGTCAGTGAAAATAAATGGTTTTACAGTACATGCAGGGCCTAAGATAAGCCGAGGCACACGGACACAGACTACAGACTCTTGTCCTAGTCCCCAAAATGCATCACGACTGTTCAAATGGTTCGATGTCATGTTGGATTTAGGAAAAGCAGGAAGTTCCAGTAATCAGAAACTTTTGTTGTAGCATCATTGACGTTTATACATAAAATATTAAACTGTGACTACCAACTCTTAAAATTGGGTGTCCACTAGGCTTCCAAGAAACCACCAACTCTTAAAATTTGGGTGTCCACTAGGCTTCCAAGAAGTGTTGTTAATTTCAAGGTCTATATATATAATGAAAGAAAAAACATTCACATAACAAAAATGCTGAGAATTCTTAATTTCAAGTTGTATTGTTTTGCTGCACATTTACAACCAAAATACTGTAAAACATGTTTAAAAAGCGACATGCAATTTTAGCGAATTGTGGTAAAATGACATAATAGTGAAATGTTGATTTAGCGAATCACTCTTGTCATTGTTGATTTCCTGTTTTCACAATACTTGTCTGTTGCATGCCAAAACAAATGCGCAGTTATCACCTCCATAAAAAAAAAAAATAAAAACTGTCAAGTGTAATTAGGAAGCGCGCCAGATTTTTATGTTCCAGATTACTGTATACAAATCCCCAAGCCTTGGCCATTTTAAATTTATAATAAAGTCATTAGCGACATTCTGAATTAATTAGCGAATCAGTATGTTCTCTTGCTAAATTCGCTAGAAAGACATGTTCATGAAAAAGTTTAACAGTATTCCAGACATCTTCGTTAAACATGCATCATGTGTATTGCAATACAATCAAATTGATTTTTTTTTACCAAATAGAAATACAGAAAAAGAAAATGATAACATAAAATGCATGTTGTTGAAAATTAAGTCATATGTATCATAATAGTAATTGTTATTAGTTGTTACAATCAAGTTTGTAATTGACTCCCATGTGCGAAGCACAAAATGGGAGTCTTTGCAGTTAGTGTGTCTGTATGTGTGTGGGTGGGTGTGTGTGTGTGTGTGTGGGTGTGTGTATGTGTGTCCGACTGTTCCACTGCTATCTCAAGAACCATTCATTGGATTTTGATGAAACTTGGTACATAGATGCTCTGAACATATGCGCAGATTTGATTAGTTTTTGGTAAAAATCCATGCTCGTTAATTACCTAATTTGCATGATAATTAGCTAATTTTTAGTGGTTCCATGACTGTTCCACTGATATCTAAACAACCACTCATTGGATTTTGATGAAACTTGGTACATAGATGCTCTGAACTAATGCTAGGTTTTGATTAGTTTTTGGTAATAATCCGTGGATACTAATTACCTAATTTGCATAATGATTAGTCAATTTTCGGTTTTTTCACTGATATCTCAAGTACTAATCATCACATTTCAATGAAACTTGGTACATAGATGTCATATGACACTGCACAGACCTGATAGTTTTTATGGTAATATCAGTACATATAATTACCTAATTTGCATAATTAATTAATTTTCAGCTTTTGATATAAGTAAGTAGTGAGCATTACATTTCAATGAAACTTGGTACTTACATACTCAAGGACTATGCAGAGATTGATTGTTTCGGATAAATATTTGTGCATATTAATCACCTAATTTACATAATTAGTTAATTTTCAGCTTTTCCACGGGTATCTCAAGTAATCATCGCATTTCAATGAAACTTGGTACATAGATCCTTTAGGACTATGCAGAGACCTGATTAGTTTCAGGGTAAATAATTGTGCATATTAATTACCTAATTTGCATAATTAATTTTTGGCTTTTCTACTGATATCTAAAGTACTAATCATCACATTTCAATGAATCTAGAATTATGCAGAGACCCAATTAGTTTTTGTAAATATTTGTGCATATTAATTACCTAATTTTCATAATTAACCAATTTCCAATTTTCACACTGATATCTCAGGTACTAATCATCACATATCAATGAATGTTTGTACATGGATGCTGTAGGACAATAGACAGACCTGGATAATTGTGGGTTAAAATCTGTACATATTAATTACCCAATTTGCATAATTAACCAATTTTAAGCTTTCACACTGATATCTAAAGTACTAATTATTCCATTTTAATGAAACTTAGTACAAAAATGCTCTAGGACAATGTACAAACCTAATTAGTTTGGGGTAAAAATCTGTTCATATTAATTCCCTAATTAGCATAATTCATAATTTTTTGATTCTAATCACATTTCAATTAAACTTGGTACATAGAGTTTTTGTTACATTGCGCATACCTCATTAGTTTTACACTCAAATCTGTTCATATTAATTTTCTGATTTGCACAATTAGTTTTCAGCTAAGTAATTTCAAATCATATTTAATGTGTCTCCAATACTCTCAGCACATGGGAGTTCTTTCTAAGCTTTCTTTGATTTTTATCTGATATGTATTAAACCTTATATAATTATGTATATTATTAAACATAAAATCTTGTTCAAAGTTTAAAAATACAAGCGTGTCCTTGTCATGCATTTTACGTACACTTTCTGAATTCTTATTGTATGTTTTTCTAAACTCCTTGTAATGTTTTTTGATGATTCAGAGTTTCTCATCAATTTTGATGATTCTGAATTTCTAGTCATGTGTCTTGATGTTGTTTTACTACATGTAAGAATCTGGGTAATTTTTTAATCATTTATATAATACAAGACAATTAACATACAACACTGGATTTGTGGAACCTATCGAGAAAGTGGCATAAAATGAGGAAGTCGTGGGAATTAGATTTTGTGGGATTTTGTTTTGCGTGTCAATGAAACGTTTTCTAAGATGTTTTCACACTTATAAAATACGGAATATTTCAACTATAAATTTTATTACGATGTTGTTTTCAGTGTATACCAGTATATCTATATATTTTGTTTGAGGGGGAGGGAGATTTATTAGTCGCAAATGCAGCTATTAAGAGTAAGGAAGCGTTTGTTTTTAAATTGTACTATCAGCATTGTAACAGGATCACAAGGTCAAACAATGCAGCTGGTGAAATTAAATGTCAGTGAAAATAAATGGTTTTACAGTACATGCAGGGCCTAAGATAAGCCGTAGCCCAAGGCACACGGACACAGACTACAGACTCTTGTCCTAGTCCCCAAAATGCATCACGACTGTTCAAATGGTTCGATGTCATGTTGGATTTAGGAAAAGCAGGAAGTTCCAGTAATCAGAAACTTTTGTTGTAGCATCATTGACGTATATACATAGAATATTTTACTGTGACTACCAACTCTTAAAATTGGGTGCCCACTAGGCTTCCAAGAAACCACCAACTCTTAAAATTTGGGTGTCCACTAGGCTTCCAAGAAGTGTTGTTAATTTCAAGGTCTATATATATATATATAATGAAAGAAAAAACATTCGCATAACAAAAATGCTGAGAATTCTTAATTTCAAGTTGTATTGTTTTGCTGCACATTTACAACCAAAATACTGTAAAACATGTTTAAAAAGCGACATGCAATTTTAGCGAATTGTGGTAAAATGACATAATAGTGAAATGTTGATTTAGCGAATCACTCTTGTCATTGTTGATTTCCTGTTTTCACAATACTTGTCTGTTGCATGCCAAAACAAATGCGCAGTTATCACCTCCATAAAAAAAAAAAAAAAAAAACTGTCAAGTGTAATTAGGAAGCGCCCCAGATTTTTATGTTCCAGATTACTGTATACAAATCCCCAAGCCTTGGCCATTTTAAATTTATAATAAAGTCATTAGCGACATTCTGAATTAATTAGCGAATCAATATGTTCTCTTGCTAAATTCGCTAGAAAGACATGCTCACGAAAAAGTTTAACAGTATTCCAGACATGTTCATTAAACATGCATCATGTGTATTGCAATACAATCAAATTGAATTTTTTTTACCAAATAGAAATACAGGGAAAGAAAATGATAACATAAAATGCATGTTGTTGAAAATTAAGTCATATGTATCATAATAGTAATTGTTAGTAGTTGTTACAATCAAGTTTGTAATTGACTCCCATGTGCGAAGCACAAAATGGGAGTCTTTGCAGTTAGTGTGTCTGTATGTGTGTGGGTGGGTGTGTGTGTGTGTGGGTGTGTGTATGTGTGTCCGACTGTTCCACTGCTATCTCAAGAACCATTCATTGGATTTTGATGAAACTTGGTACATAGATGCTCTGAACATATGCGCAGATTTGATTAGTTTTTGGTAAAAATCCATGCTCGTTAATTATTTAATTTGCATGATAATTAGCTAATTTTTAGTAGTTCCATGACTGTTCCACTGATATCTAAACAACCACTCATTGGATTTTGATGAAACTTGGTACATAGATGCTCTGAACTAATGCTAGGTTTTGATTAGTTTTTGGTAATAATCCGTGAATACTAATTACCTAATTTGCATAATGATTAGTCAATTTTCGGTTTTTTCACTGATATCTCAAGTACTAATCATCACATTTCAATGAAACTTGGTACATAGATGTCATATGACACTGCACAGACCTGATAGTTTTTATGGTAATATCAGTACATATAATTACCTAATTTACATAATTAATTAATTTTCAGCTTTTGATATAAGTAAGTAGTGAGCATTACATTTCAATGAAACTTGGTACTTACATACTCAAGGACTATGCAGAGATTGATTGTTTCGGATAAATATTTGTGCATATTAATCACCTAATTTACATAATTAGTTAATTTTCAGCTTTTCCACGGGTATCTCAAGTAATCATCGCATTTCAATGAAACTTGGTACATAGGTCCTTTAGGACTATGCAGAGACCTGATTAGTTTCAGGGTAAATAATTGTGCATATTAATTACCTAATTTGCATAATAAATTTTTGGCTTTTTTACTGATATCTAAAGTACTAATCATCACATTTCAATGAATCTAGAATTATGCAGAGACCCAATTAGTTTTCGGTAAATATTTGTGCATATTAATTACCTAATTTGCATAATTAACCAATTTCCAATTTTCACACTGATATCTCAGGTACTAATCATCACATATCAATGAATGTTTGTACATGGATGCTGTAGGACAATAGACAGACCTGGATAATTGTGGGTTAAAATCTGTACATATTAATTACCCAATTTGCATAATTAACCAATTTTAAGCTTTCACACTGATATCTAAAGTACTAATTATTCCATTTTACTGAAACTTAGTACAAAAATGCTCTAGGACAATGTACAAACCTAATTAGTTTGGGGTAAAAATCTGTTCATATTAATTCCCTAATTAGCATAATTCATAATTTTTTGATTCTAATCATATTTCAATTAAACTTGGTACATAGAGTTTTTGTTACATTGCGCATACCTCATTAGTTTTACACTCAAATCTGTTCATATTAATTTTCTGATTTGCACAATTAGTTTTCAGCTAAGTAATTTCAAATCATATTTAATGTGTCTCCAATACTCTCAGCACATGGGAGTTCTTTCTAAGCTTTCTTTGATTTTTATCTGATATGTATTAAACCTTATATAATTATGTATATTATTAAACATAAAATCTTGTTCAAAGTTTAAAAATACAAGCGTGTCCTTGTCATGCATTTTACGTACACTTTCTGAATTCTTATTGTATGTTTTTCTGAACTCCTTGTAATGTTTTTTGATGATTCAGAGTTTCTCATCAATTTTGATGATTCTGAATTTCTAGTCATGTGTCTTGATGTTGTTTTACTACATGTAAGAATCTGGGTAATTTTTTAATCATTTATATAATACAAGACAATTAACATACAACATTGGATTTGTGGAACCTATCGAGAAAGTGGCATAAAATGAGGAAGTCGTGGGAATTAGATTTTGTGGGATTTTGTGTTGCGTGTCAATGAAACGTTTTCTAAGATGTTTTCACACTTATAAAATACGGAATATTTCAACTATGAATTTTATTACGATGTTGTTTTCAGTGTATACCAGTATATCTATATATTTTGTTTGAGGGGGAGGGAGATTTATTAGTCGCAAATGCAGCTATTAAGAGTAAGGAAGCGTTTGTTTTTAAATTGTACTATCAGCATTGTAACAGGATCACAAGGTCAAACAGTGCAGTTGAAAGGTCGATTGTCATCTGTTGCCATGGCTACCAACAAATAACTTTTTTTGTGTGTGTTCATTTATTGCTTGATGGTTAGACCATCACAATTTTGTTTCATTATCAAATACTAAATATTGAAAAAAAATTTGATAAATAATTAATTTTTAATAATAAAATTCTAGCTGTTTTTAGAAAATGTTTCGACATTTTTAAATATTTTCTAGGATTTATGCATTTTGATTTCCAGTTCAATTTTGTTGAGAAAAAGAACAGTGTGTTGTTTTAGATATGGCATCATATACACCATACGATGACATCATACATGGCATCATATACACCATACGATGACATCATACATGGCATCATATACACTATACCCTTTGGGTGACATCATACATGGCATCATATACACCATACGATGACATCGTACATGGCATCATATAAACTATACTTTTTGGGTGACATCGTACATGGCATAATATACACTATACCTTTTGGGTGACATCATGCATGGCATCATATACACTATACCCTTTGGGTGACATCATACATGGCATCATATACACCATACGATGACATCGTACATGGCATCATATAAACTATACTCTTTGGGTGACATCGTACATGGCATAATATACACTATACCTTTTGGGTGACATCATGCATGGCATCATATACACCATACGATGACATCGTACATGGCATCATATACACCATACGATGACATCATACATGGCATAATATAAACTATACTCTTTGGGTGACATCATACATGGCATATACACCATACGACAACATCGTACATGACATAATATACACTATACCCTTCGGGTGACATCATACATGGCATAATATACACTATACCCTTTGGGTGACATCATACATGGCATAATATACACCATGCCCTTTTGGTGATACCAATTACATTTCATAAGACCCATACCAAACAGGGCATGGTACAACTGTGGAAATTTATTTCACAGCAAAATTTTGAAAATAAAAAACCCACAGAGAAAATGGAAGTTTTCATGCTGATTGTCAACACCAAAACTGACAGATTTCAATAATGTGTTTTTGTTGATCAATTTGACTGGTTCACACGGCTCAGCTGACACTACATACAGAAGTTTCAGATGATTCCCTTATCTATTTTGACACTCATGACCAGAAGTGACCCTGCAATGACCTCAAGATAACCAAAGCTGTTCATTCATGGATCAGGAAGTTTATTTAATGCTTAATTCCACAAAAGAAAGTGGGTGATTTTTTTTCTTGAAGAGGAAGTGTTTTGAAAAGAAATCAGAGGACTGTATGCGGTCCGTTTATTATTTTATTGTTCCATTGCTACAGCTGGACGTCAATGTTTTTATTTTATTTTTTTGGTCAAGTAGGAAATAAAGCTTTGAAAAATAAACTTTACAATGTATACTAAAATCTGCAATTTTCATGTGGGTTAATTTAGAGGTATCTGATTAATCAGACAAGTTTGTTCTACCTCACCGGAAATTTGTAGCATTCACAACAATTACATTTGATGAAAATCTTTATGTCGTGTGCACTGCAGTTTGTCATGATAAAAGTGCATCAAACTATGAACAAACATAACATTTCTTAGTCGTGTTTTTGTCAATGTTGCGCTAATTTCTTGATGCAGCCATTATTATTTTGTCAATAATCGATGGAAATCTACATAGCGACCTTGGTATTTTGTTATGTACAAACTGGAGAGAGATATCCGTACAGCGCAGAGCATTTAATAGTTGGTAATTTAACAGTAGGTATATGATGGGAACTTAATTGCTCTATTCCTGGAACAAATTTGTGTTAAGTGTTCTACATAATTTGCGATTCTTAGTAAGCATTGATACAATAAGTCAAATAAAGCAATGGTCAGTATAATTATTAGTTTGATGCATTTTAAAAGTTTATTCACACTTCAATTTGAGTCCAAGGGTCAGGTTTTATTTGTTTATTTTTTTCAAGTCCCCACGTATACACTCATAATGTTGAATGTCTAGTTTGGGGTTGCTGTGAAGCATACCGACAGGGAGGTGCAGTGTATGAACCACTTGACCTGACCTTGAACTGTCAAATTATCACTTTTGCACAGTGTTGTTATACCTCGATCTTGAATACCTCAACAAAATGAAATAAAATTTGGAGCATTGTATATTGTATATGGTAATGTACATTTCAGCAAACATGCATTTGTTCATTCACATAGAAGGAGACAAATAACAATATTGTTCTGTTGCAGTCTTGTGCTTGAATGTCTGCCTTTTATGAGGGTGGGCAAGGAGGTAGCTGGTACAGTTTCACAGGAAATAAAAGGGGCTTTTTACAATTTACAAGGAAAAAAAACACGTTTTTTTTACAATATACAGTGAAAATTGAATTTTGCAGTGAATTGTGTCATCTAGTCGTTTTACAGTTTTGAAAATGTAATTTTCCTATATTATTCTTTACGACTTTTTTTATTTGGATATAAATTCTTGTACGTACGAAAAAAATATTCGATTGATTACGTGGTACGTCTAGCCTATGATTACAGAATTACGGAATTTATTTTTTCAATTTACGTTGTACGAACAAAAAAATATTGCAATTATGTGAATGAAAATAACCCTTGCCCCCCCCCCCTCTTTTATATATCTAAATAAATGCGGTACACATTTACTTATTTGTAAACATTATATTTGTAGGGTAGCAATAATGTACATTGCACACATTTACCAAATGCACTACAATGTTGGATGGACCTTAACATATTTCCTCAGCGTTTAACTGTATTTCCTGTCTTAGTTCTTCCCTGTTTTTTGTCCAATACCTGGTGAAATGTTTTTTCTTCTATTCTAGAATACGGTTCAAACTGTATCCAAAATCCAAAGATGTTTATCTGATGGCTGCACAACACAAAATCTTTATCGCCTATTTACTAACTCTGAATATAAGCACATGTTCAACTTTATCTTGGGCAATCACATGCAAGAACAACCTCGTACATTTCTACACTACTACTTTGTGTAACCATATAATCACCTATGTTAAGTGTATTAAGCTTTGGTCTGAATTTGCTAGTATAAAATGGAGGGTAGTATGAAGAATGTGTCAGAATCTGGAATCTGGAGGCATATCTGCATATGTAAATGATCTCTAAAATATAGAATGACTCTGTTATTGGCCCTTTTGTGGAGTACCGGTATATGCCCATGAGTAATTAACTCGCATCGTGCAATGTCAACAGTCAGTAACTCGCGTCATGTGAGCTTACTAGTCAGTAACTACACTAAATCGCACTGCTCCACACAGCTACCGCTACCACAACCATTCAGATAAAACCAATGAACTTTGATGGTGTAGTCACGTACAATGATAAGGGGGTCAGAGACCACCCAATGATTGTGAAGGAGGATTTAGTTGCTCATGCCAAAGGACTTTGATGGAGGAGTCAGCTACAACCATGGGAGTTTAATGGTCGGAGGCCACCCAAGGACTTTGACGGAGGAGTCAGGTGCAACCCAAAGGCTTTGGTGGAGGAGACTGGAACCACCATACAACTATGATGGAGGAGTTAGGTATCACACAAGAAATTTGATAGATTAATTACAACCCGAAGGTTATGATGGAGAAGGAAAGTGCCACCCATCTACTATGATTGAAGGCATCATGTACCATGCACCCTTGTCAAAGGACTGTGATGGAGGAGGCAAGTATCACCCAAGGACTGTGATGGAGGAAGCAAGTGCCACCCATGTACTATGATGGAGGTGTCAGGTACCACCCATGGAATATGATAGAGAAGTCAGGTACCACGCAAGTGACTGTGATGAAGGAGTCTGGTACCACCAGAAGACTATGTTGAAGAAGTTAGATACCACCCGTGGAATATGATGAGTTGTCAAGTACCACTAAAAGACTATGTTGGAAAAGTTGGGTACCACCCAACCCATGAAATATGATGGAGGAGTCAGGTACCTCCAAAAGACTATGTTGGAAAAGTTGGGTACCGCCCATGAAATATAATGGAGGAGTTAGGTACCTCCAAAAGACTACTGTGGAATACTTTATTTTCGCTGGAATTAATTTTCGCTGAAAAGGCTTTTTGGGCGTTTTGCTTGGAATTTATTTTCACTGATTTTTTCATGAGTTTAATGTGAAATATAGGAAAAAACGTATATTCACTGGATTTTATTTTCACGGAATCATCCCTTCAGCGAAAATAGCGAAAATAAATTCCAAGCGAAAATAAAGTATTCTACAGTATGTTGGAAAAGTTAGGTACCACCCATGGGATATGATGAAGGAGTCAGGTATCATCCAGTGACTACAATGAACGAGTCTGATACCATCAAAAGACTATGTTGGAGAAATTAGGTACCACCCATGAACTATGATGGAGGAATTAGGTACCACCCAATGACTATTATGAAGGATTCAGGTACCTCCTAAAGACTATGATGAAGAAACCATGTACCACCAAAAGACTATGATCGAGAAGTCTGGGTCTACCAAAGGACTAAGTTGGAGAAGTTAGGTACCACTCGTGGAATATGATAGAAGATTTAGGTACCACCCAATGACGGTGATCAAAGAGTCAGGTACCTCCTAACAACTGTGATCAAGAAGTCAGATACCACTAATCACAGTCCCTCAACACCCGGTTGGGAAACGCCTTTGTTCTAAGGTGTTAATCCCCCGATCGCTGGTAACAGTGCGCGTTATGCTTGTGCTCACACTCGGTCGTCGGATTAACGAATAAACAACGAATAAACAATTTTACGAAGGCGAAACGCGCATTGAGACAAAAGAAGTATTAACGTTTCCCAACCGGGTGTTGAGGGACCGTGCACTAATAGACCATGTTGGAGAAGTTAGATACCACCCATGGAATGTGATAGAAGAGTCAGGTACCACCCAATGACTTTGATGAAAGAGTTTGGTACCTCCTAACGACTATGATCAAGAAGTCAGGTACCACTAAAAGACTATGTTGGAGAAGTTAGGTACCACCCAGTGACTGTAATGAAGGATTCAGGTACCATGCAGCTACAGACTATGATCGAGGAATCATGTACTACTAAAGGACTTTGTTGGAGAAGTTAGGTACCACCCATGGAATATGATAGAGGAATCAGATACCTATGACGAAGGATCCAGGTACAAAAAAATGTACCATCAAAAGACTATGATCGAGAAGTCAGGGTCCACCAAAGGACTATGTTGGAGAAGTTAGGTACCACCCATGAAATATGATGGAGGAATCAGGTACCTTCTAACAACTATGATCGAGAAGTCGAGGGTCCACCAAAGGACTATGTTGGAAAAGTTAGGTACCACCCAGGAAATATGATGGAGGAATCAGGTACCTTCTAACAACTATGATCGAGAAGTCGAGGGTCCACCAAAGGACTATGTTGGAAAAGTTAGGTACCACCCAAGGACTATAATGATTTCTGTACCATTGTTGGTCTTTGGGGAATCAAGTAAGGGGGGGGGGGCAAGGGTTATTTTCGTTCAACGTAATTGCAATATTTTTTTGTTCGTACAACGTAAATAGAAAAAATAAATTCCGTAATTCTGTAATCACAGGCTTAGACGTACAACGTAATCAATCAAATATTTTTTTTCGTACACTGTAAAAATGTGTAATTTTTCTCGTACGTACAAAAATTCACATCCAAATAAAAAAAACGTAAAGAATAATCCAGGGAAATTACATTTTAGAAACTGTAAAACGACTAGATGACACAATTCATTACAAAATTGAATGTCAAGACGTAAAAGGCCCTCTAACCGAATGAAGAGCATTACGAGGGTAATATGCGCATGCGTCTCTTCACACGGCGCAGCAATGGCGAAGAATTTGAGTCGGAGAGCTCTTCGAACCATTCAATGTTCCATTTGTTAACACTGTAAACTGTAAAAACGACTTTTTTTTCTTCGTAAATTGTGAAAAGCCCTTTTTATTTCCCGTAAAACCGTACCAGCTACCCCCCTTGCCTCCCCTCAAGTAACCCTCATTCCAAGAAATATGACAAAATATGAATTCATATGATAACCAATTGGAATATGATAAGATAAATCAAAATAATGATGGAACAACAGGGAAAGTGCCAGAGAATAAGAATGTAAAGACCCTGTAATATGAAATATTTACAATATGAAATATTGACAAAGATTGATCACGTCCTGCTCCAGACGTGTCGCTCATCATATTTAAATTCTGAGGCGTAATCAAATTATTTCTGTTAGAAACCTGAGGTCTACTTGAGACTTGAGACATTGATGTCATCTTACATTAACTGTGTATTAGTGTTATTATATTTAACCACAGGCTCATTATATTTGCAAAAAAAAAAACTTTGTATACAATCAACATATTTACGCATAGAAATGATTTGAACGTCTAGACTGTAGACAAACGTCTGCCAGTAATCGACAATATTTTGAAACGAATTAGATAATCAGTTGTTCTGATCATACTACATTAAGAGCAGTTTCAATGGCTAAAATATCGGTGGTATTTCGCTGTAAATATATTGTTTGCGCCAGGCGACACAGTTTGAACAGTTCACTGAATTAAATGTCACTGTTGTCTTTCACGACTTTTTTATGTGCACATATTTTCCATATTCTAGTTGGGACTACGTGATCAAAGCTTGGAAACGTCTAAGTTTGTACTCGTCGATCTGCGCAAAAGTCGAAGTCGCCATCTTTGTTTTTATGAGACCCATATATCTCGCGCATGCGTGGCGCGACGACTACCGCCCTTTAACACTTTTAAGGGGAACTCAAGGCTGACAACATAATACTCCCAGATGAAAGAGCTCATCAAATGTGAGAACATGCCGGTAGATATTCAACTTTTCGTCAATTTATGTAGTCCACCACCTTGATTCTTCAGCAAAGGATTATGGGTAAAGTATGACATCATATCCACTGTTCCTTTAAGGTCAGTTCGGTTGTATTGACATGACTTTACGAAAAGAAGAACAGAAAAACATCAGACTATAATTTTGGTGATCTGTACTTTTAAAGATAAAAACGGTTTATCAAAGAGCCTCACAATTGCACGTGCGTTCCCAGGTCAGTGGTAACAACTTGTACACGTGCGCTATTGGAGTTTCCTCAGATGTTGTAATTGCATTGGGAAATTCCAGCTGATAAACAAACTGGCAATAGGTGGCAAATATAGTTCCTTCTTGGTGATAATAACTGCGAAAGTGAAATTGAAACGTTCTGGTCAATTGGCAGTCACTCGGGTGAGTAGTGTTTTGGGTAAAAACAGTGATATCACGTAGCAACAGGAATAAAACGAGTTACAATTGATTGAGGCATTTGTGTAAGCAGTTATTCGTAACAATTTACAAGAAACTTACAACTCTTTTTATATGCTTTACTTGTTTTATCAAAACTATAGATTATCGTGGTTAAAAAACAAAGGCAGATGAAGAAAAAAAAAGATGAAAGATGAACCGCTATCTTCAAGCCTTCAGCGATACGAACGTCCGTTGCAATCACGGGTCATTTATGTCACCACCGGAAGTGTTAAAAAGCAATGTTTTCCATAGTCGGAATAGTCGAAAAAAGAATAGCAAAAAGGCTGAAAAAAGGTATTTTTTTTCCGATTTTTCACCCGGAATGAAAGACGTAAACCAGTAACTGAAAAAAACACAACTACGATATGTTATTGTCAAAGACGTCAAAATTAAATCTAAGTATGTGGGGGATTCTCTCTCATCCAAATACAAAGGTATGGCAAGCATCTGAAAACACGATGATATGCGAATAATTTGTATTGTGTTACATACGCCAGTCAACTACAAAAAACAAATTAGCCCAAAATGGCAACATGCATAAAGATCATATTCCAAGACTTAAAGCGGGAGGGTCGCCACCTGCGCACGCGCGGGAAATGAGTACCAAGTGATGATAACAACACACGCTGAGAACGCAAAGGCTCATGGGTAGACGCTTGTTTGTAAACAATAACACGCTATGATCACCTGATGCATGCGTAGGTGACGACTCCCCCGCTTTAATTACTTACATGTTTTAAACTATGTTGTTACCTTAAATTTAAGGGGAATATTTAAGAAGAATGTGCCATGACATCAATGCAAAATACACATGTGTTAAAAAGCAATGGTTTATTTTCAAGTTTCGATCAATCGATTGCGGCACAATATATCGACAAATCAGTTATCACAACACTTACATCCATGAAAAACTCTTGACTCACATGTGGTGCCCAGCATATAAAAATCTGTTAAATGATCGAAAAACGTCCGTGTTATCATATTTATCCCCCAAGCACTCTGACGTCGCTTTATAACCTCAGTTTTGTCACTAGCTACATGCCCTGACATAGAAGATAAATATGCAAATTTACCTCCTTCTTAAATATTGTAAACATTTGTGAAAGTAAAACTTGAATTAGAATTTGTTTCATCAATTTCCACACCTCCACAGCAGTAGGCGACATCCCCGATCCGTGGAATATAAATTCCCAAGATCAAGTCAGAAGAGATCCCCCTCGACATCGCGTCCACTATTCCGAGTATCATGGGTGCATATATAGATCAGGGGAACAGTAAACGCGATGAACCGCGAGATTTGAGCACTAATTAAGTGGCGAAACAAGTAGTGTGGTTCTCAACGAAACCTTGATAGCCGTTTTCGTCTGAGGTCTATTGACACGGCGGCACAGATACCTGCCCACGCGCTATTTGAGGTACAAAAGCATGTTTCGTGGCCCACTCGCTCTGAGCGAGATATCGGCGGCCACTATTACAGACCATGCCATTTTAACATAAACTAGTTGATGATGACTTCATATATGGCAATGCTATATAAACAGGATGTGCTCTTCAAAGCATTCTGGCATCGCTTGTGGTCTCTATACCTTACTGTCGTATATTAGTTAGAATGATTGTTTTCCAAGAAGAAATAATTAATTGTTTTATTAATAAGTCCTTTTAGCGTGATAGCGGAAACCAACGGCGGTCACTCACGCAAGTATATTTTTTGTAAAACAAAAAAGAAGTCCCGGCTTTGCCACTCTATATATTAGTGTGCTTGCCAGTATTGTGTTTGTGTGTTGTCTTTGTTTTGTGTTTAGTGCTTTAGGCAAAGCACCACTTTGCATTGGTGTTTGGTCCTATTTTTTTAAATGAATAACATAGGATAGATAGTATGTAAGGTTTTATTTTATGTCATTTGAGTATGTGACAATTTGTTTTGTGACGTAATATTTTTTTGTTTTTAATGTGTCATTTTCATACTGGCTTTGTTACAAATTTTCAGCTTTTTTTATTGCCGTTAATTACTAATAACGATAATTCTTATGTATTTTCATTATTTCCATAATAGTACTGGTTGCATGTCACTATCTGTGGCAGTGCTTAATACATTACAGTTATGCATATCAATTAGGTCACATGGCCAAATATGGACATCTGATATTTCATATCTCTGGTCAAATGTCTTCAATATAGTACTAGTTGCATGTCCTTATTTGTAATTGAGATATTACATTTATGCATATTAATGAGGTGACATGAATCCAGTTATACAAAGTAGATAATTAATATGCATGGATTTCAACCCTGAAGTAATCAGTGGATAATCCAAAAGCAAAAGCATTGATTCATTTGGATTTGATGAGTGTTACTCATGTAATCTGGGGAACACCCATAAATTGGTTAATGTATGCAAATTAAGTAATTAAGAATTGCAACCAGACGGAAACTAATCCGGTCTGCCCATCTCAGACTATCTATGTATCAAGTTTCATTGAAATCTGTTGAACAGATCTTGAGAAAAAAAGTGAAAACGCCTAAAATTGGCCAATTAATATGCAAATTAGGTAATTAATATGCACGGATTAAAAATCAAAACTATTCCAGTGTGTGTATTATCCCATAGCACCAATGTACCAGCAGTAACCACAACAATTAGTGCCTCTAGCGGCTGAGCTATTTCCGACAGAGGGTTTGAGTGTGTGTGTGGGAGGGGGGGGGTATATCTATAAATCGTAAACCTTTTCGCGGTGTTTCTAAGACATAATAAATATGGTGCTTTATGCTTCAAAATATATAGGCGACAAATGAGTTAATAATTAACTAACTGCAAACACCAGATCGATAGTTTGTAGGACATCAGAAATTCTTTTGTGATATGTCAGACTGAAATTCCAGTTAATCTTGTTATTGTTTAAAACGTCTGTGCAATTTCTCGGAATTGTTTGAATATGTCGTAGCTCGGCACTGTGGCCTTGAGACAGAAAACTTGTCAGGTCTGGGTCACGCCGCACTCACGCAAATGTTCTTAAAAATGATATGTGATACTGTAAAATACTTCATATTTTCGCTGAGGGAATGATTCAGTGCAAAAAAAATCCAGTGAATATACCTGTTTTCTTATATTTTACATTCAACTCGTCAAAAATCAGTGAAAATAAATTCTATGCAAAACACGCAATGTCTTTTCAGCGAAAATAAAGTAGTTTAAAGCACTTCAGTCGCACCATCCCGTGTTCGTATCTCGGGCGGACATTCGGGCATTTTTGTCGCCTGGCAACCATCACGGTGAAAACAAGAAAAACCGAAACTTTAAGAAAACTGTACTTGAGGAGTAGTTGAGTACCCTGAACAGTACAGTGTTACAAGATTATCCCTACACGTGCAACATATATAAATTTGGTTGCTCAGAATTCTCATGAAGTTGAGTTTGTTCTGATTTCTCGACTTTAGCTATTTTCACCGGCTCTCCGACCGTAGTCCCACAGCTGCTCGCACGGAGCCCATAGAAATACATGGTACAGTGGCGCGCGTCTTAGCAACGTGGTAGACGTCTTGTGACGTAGCTCCGTCCCGAGATGTAATACGCATTGTTTGTTTACAAGAAATTAGAACACGCACTGCTCACGGCGCCTCGGCGTTTTATAATATTAACGAATTAAAAAAAAAAAAAGGTGTGTGTCTACTGGCGACGCATGTAGAAATACTGCAATAACCTCGTCGCCACTCGTGGTCGCTAAATATAGTACACAATGAAAAAAAAACTTGGCCACTTGCCACATAATAATGAGTCAGTCCATGTGGAGGTGTGGGTGGACGAACTGAAAACGATTTGGATTGTTCCCCTGCACTAAAACCAATAAAGGTGATCTTCGCCCTCGGAGAGATGCGATCGTGTGCATATTTGATTAGTGTAATGAGTGGTTGATACTTTGCGTCAATGTCGAAAATTGAAATCCAGGGATCTATGGTACTCTCTTTACTGGAACTATTTAAAAGCAGACATGAAATAAATATTCCATGTTGTGGTAATTTATTGCTAAGTGTGCAAACTAATTGAGCTGATTACTTCAAAACACACCCACTTTATAATAGAAATCGTGTTTTTTCTGGTATTGATAACGGTTGCATAATCTAATAGCGGTTACATGCAATTAGTGTGCAAATTAAACTACTAATAAGATTATATTAGACAGACAGACAGACAGACAGACAGACAGACAGACAGACAGACAGACAGACAGACAGACAGACAGACAGACAGACAGACACCAACACGACCTTACTTTTCGTTCGTGGTTTGCACACACGGGAACCAACAACCAGAGTTCTACTAGGTGAGACACCCCCGGGGGAGACCCAACGTGACCTAATATATAGACATATGACAGGCATGTGTTTATTATTTATTCCGTATTCCGCAATGAGCCTGAAATAGATATAATGACAATTTAAGTCTTTGTTACCTCTTGAAAAAAATCTAATCTAATGTAAAACTAACTATCACGTTTTCTAGGATCATAATTGCCACAGAGTCGCTATGATTCATACCCGTCTAATATGGGTATTCTTATTCACGTGACTCATAATATGACTGTTGGGAAAATCCATGTTTATCACACATGGGGTTTGCAGTGCATGCTGGTCCTGTTTATTACTTTCCTTTACCCTGGCATTCTATAAATAGCGTTACAGATGAGTTCTATTACCTCGAGGTGCACATGACGAATATGGGATCTGTAGTATCGTAGACTGAATAAACACGGATTAAGACGTCGCATTAAGGTCCGGTTTGGATTGTAGGGTTAGATACAGTTGCAAGACTGGGTGTAAATGCGTTCGGGCGATAGAAGGTCGCGCGTTAAATGTATAAATTGAAAGCTATTTTAACATTTTTGATAAATTATCCTTAATATGATTTATTCACTATGTGGTTTAGGAATGTGCCTGTTTCGTTTGTTAATGTTTTGTTCGTAGAAAAGTCATGCATATAGCGTCAACAATTAGTGTGCGGTAGCGTATAGTCGGTATAGAACTGGGTGAATGGCGTAGCAGAGGCGGCGGCACGACATTATGTATGAGGGTGCGAGATCTAAAATCTAGACACTCTGAAACGCTATTTCCTGTAATTTTAGAGCCAAATTTTGCTGACACAAAGCTTGATTTGGGGGAACGCTCCAAACATTTTTTTTGGGTGGGCGACCTCTGACCTCTGACCCCCCGGTTCCGCCGCCACTTCGTAGTCATTAAAGGGACATACGCTGCGTTTTTCCGGCAATGTGATTGCTATACCACCATGTGTTTACCCGTTTGAACCACAAATGTAAATTTTAGCTCAGTATTTCATGAATTTATAAATATGGAAAAAAATGGTGAAAAACGCTGCATGAATATTCGAAGAAAAGTTCGACCACGATCGATATTGGCGTTTCTCGTCACGTCTGACATTAAACGTCATCGACTTGGCGTGCCACACAGAAGTAGAGTAAACGAGTAGAGTGTACTTATTCCTTATTTGTTTTATACCCATCTGAGCTTGAGCCCACATAAGAACGTTGACGACATATGGCTAGTCATAATGTTATTTCTAGTGAACAAGTTGGCGATTTGCCAATTTTATAAAGTTACTATTGGTTTCCATCACAACGACATCTCAAAAACATGAGACGTGAGGTGGACAGTCATTATACTTTAAGATACTTTATTTTAGCTTGAATTAATTTTCGCTGAAAAAAAAACTTTTTTTGGGTGTTTTGTATGGATCATCCATCATCCCTTCAGCGAAAATAGCAAAAATAAAGTTTTGACATTAGATCATCTTTTTCAGTTCTCTTAAATACTTATATCACCGAGTTCTATGGCAATGTATGAAAAAAGTGATTGCTGCATAAGATTTGACTTTTCTGTTTTTGTAGTACACGACCAATGTTGTTCACCGCTAACTGGCATCAAAAATGAACAGCTGAACACTGATTCGGGATCATGTATCATGTCCTTATAATACACGTATAATACAATTAATTTTAATTAATTTTATTTAATGTATTTAATGTTATTTTTTTATTTTACTTCTTTTTTTCCCTTTTTTTTCTCTATACTTTATTGTACACTTTTGTCAAGATCCTAATAAGGATACGATTACAATAAAGATTATTATTATTATTATTATTATTATTACAAGTTCAAGTACATCCTAATGAATTGGCCGTGACGTACTAGGATGCAATAGATTGACCATACCCAATGAACTTGAACGAAGGGTTAGCGTCTTCCAGAGTAAATTTTTGATAAATATTTATAAATTATAACTGTGTATGAAATTCTATGTATATTAAACAACGTGGTAAAATTCATCGAAACGTATATACCGCGTGTTCAAATTATCATAATGTCCATCTTCGGATTGTGAACTGTGTTTACCTGTATGCAACGCTGATTGGAACAACAGGGCCAAGGACGAGTTGTCTGGGGGGGGGGTCTGACCTATGTATGACCCCATATTAAAAACATCGATTGTAGGTCATTATGTATATGAGCAAAGCTTTTCTGGTGTCTTTGATATAAGTATTGGGATTTGTCATCTTTATAAATATACGCAACGCCGTTACAACCCACGCCTTGGCCACTGAACACACACGTGACTACACCCACTGTATTTATTTTTCAGTCTGTTAAAAAACACTCAATATTCTCGTAACTGCGTTTGTGAATCCATAGAACAATCAGATTCGTAGTAGTCAATCGCTGCGTATATTTCAACTTAGGATACGCGGCATGGTGCTAAAAGGGGCATCCCCTGATATTAAATATACATCCCGTGCCAGGCTATCTTTTTTTTATTTAACCGCACCCACTCGTTAAATTCATTACCATGGAGTTTTGCTAGTAAAAGTAAAAAAAAAAAGTAAATAAACATGAAAATCGCCTTTACGTTATATTTTCGCGTGGGGGTATGTCACTAATAAGTAGACCGCTATGGCGATGACTAACGTCTGAGACACGTCCTAGGCTATTAACGTTATTACATCATGACACCAGTGACCTAGCCTATTTTGTGCATGTCTGCGCTGGTGGGGTTGGTTTCCTAATCACAAAATGTCGTAGAAATCTTTGAACTTCGAAAAAGATTAATGTTGGTCTGTAAGTGTTTTTAAATCGTAAGAAATAAAATAGGCATGTGTTTATGTGGCACTGAAGTAATCTTTGAATGTCATACTAGGTATTAATGAAAACAACATCATTGTCTACATGTCTGCCGATTAAACTTGGAGTTCACCGGAAACAATGTCATTCTCTCTCTCTACTAAACGTAATGATATGCGTCGCTCTGACGTATTACTTAAAATAAAAGAATATGATTGGGGCCGCCCACATTTACATTTGCATGTTCGGGGGAATCCCCGTCTGAAAAGCAGTATCCACCAATCAGGGTGCCCTCTTCAGTCACGTGATAATTACAAAACTGGGAATTCCCTGTTGTTCCGGGAATACCCCAGCGTTGAACAAAAGTGTCCATCCAGCTGCTTGGAGATCCCCAATCGCTATTTTAGCAGAACATTTAAAGGCAACTATTCACGTCTGCCAGCTTTTTCTCATTTCTAACCGAATTCTGTCGTAGTGAACTCTCAGTCACTGGATCTCAGAAGAGTGATTGAATATTTGCGCTGACTGTTGCTGTTGGACGTAGATATTACAAGGTAATAGTACAACGCATATATCAACATATAAACCTGTTTTAACATCACCGGCAGCGAGCGACGCGTACACAATCACACATATATACACAAGTCGGTCCAAGTGGCGTTTAAATCGAAGGCGCCATGATGTTGAGACTGGGCGGGGTCTGCGAGTGTGTTGTTATCACACACGAACTAAACAAATCGATTCGATGGTAACGTCTTTATCGTCTTTAAAAAAAAAAATGATATGCGAAAAAAAAAATATTAGTTTTGATGATCCTTCTTGGCAACAAGTTCACATAATTGGTATTTATGATGGCCATAGTGCCCCGGGGAAAAAACAGTATTAGTAATACAAGAATGGAGATATGAAGGTATTAGTACCAACGTGTATTGTGATATGTAGGCTTTCACAGAATGCTATTTTGCCGATAATCTTATATCACGAAGTACAATGTATATAAATTGAGGCGAGTCCATAAGACTTTGGAACTTTTGTTTGCGGTGTCGGGCCCGTGTCTGCCTTGGCTGCTGGTTATTTCATTATTTATATTCCACCTATGATTTTAGTAGAAATAAAATTATGCTTATCAAACCATTAGAATGCTTCGGAGGTATTGTTAGTATTATTATTAATAATTATTTAATGAGGCCCTCCAACTTGAACATGGCAGTACTACCACAATGCATGTCAGTCACTACGTACACAACTGCCTGCCGTGTAAGACTACTGGTATCAAGTGAAGATTTGTGTTATCCTGGATCAACAGTTCTAAAATTTTTCGTTAGCGAGACATAGTTGAAAATATTATAAGTGTGTACATGGCCTAATTTGTCGTGCATCATTTTATTTTTTTAAAAATTTCTTGATTTTGAACCAAATAATTATAATTTTACACTGGCTATAGGTCTAGTTCAACATTTGGTGGGAAAATATAACAATAATTTTGTGAAATTTATTTGACGAAATTTGACTTTGGTAAAGAGGTAATGGCGATAACCTGATATCAACATGTACATGTATACGCACAGTCACCCCATTCACACATGTGATACGTATTGTTACCATATACTTCCTCTTTAACAGCACGTTTGCTATAAATTCACAGTTGTAAATATATCAGCACGCCATTGCCTATTTAGATGGCGATGATAACTGATTTTTGCATATTTGTTCTACCAGTTCCCTATTATATTATACCCGAATATATGGCCACGATTCACAAAGTTGGCCAATTGCCAAACATACAAACATACGGGATATTTGGGTCGACTTCAATGTATTTATTCAATAATAATTTGTTCGTTTCACCCAATAACAGTAGTCACCGCTTACTACAGTCGTACTATGTGAGTGATTGTAACAAACTTTCTTCTTCTTCTTCTAAAAAAAAAATCAATCCGCGTTGATTGATTATTTAAAGGGCGGCAGTCGTCGTGCCGCGTCCTGTTAGATATGGGACTCACAGCGACGTATACAACGCGTGTAAAATACATTATTTATTTACATGAAATTCGAACACGCGCTTCGCGACGACCACCACGCTTTAATATTCAGTAGTAAGTATATTGAATTCGAGAAGCGCAGAAACTGTGTTTCATATTAGTGCACGCTCGTTCAGTTGTGTTTACATCACGATACTCCACCGAGGCAGTACCACAGTGTGTGTGACTTGACCAAGTGTTAGTCAATGATGATTTAGAACACTACCACAAAACCCCTTCACCCCGACCCGATACTATAGCGTGTGATACACGTGAAAAGACGCCAAATCCCAACTCCAATAGACTCAGCCATATCTCCACGCTTAAAACAAACTAAAAGAAAATAATAATGCCGATTACATTTTACCCGCACTACAGGGTCGCTAATGGAAATAAATCGTTTCCCGGAAGTCCTGACTACCTGGGATTCACGTATTGATTTCAACTCGCCGGCTGTTGTTTTCTTTAATCATGAAAGAGCGTAGTCGAATTAAGCCGCTTCGTAAGCATCGGCTGTTTCCGGTGATATTCGGAGCTATTTATCATTAGCACCAGTTGCATCGTGCTGATAAAAAGTGACTCGGCGATATAGTGCGAATCAGTTTGTTTATAAAATTCTAATGTTTGACCTCAACTATTTGAGCGCCAATGTCAATTTTGTTTACTATTCACAAAATTTAATACCACAAAACTGATGAATTATGTTTATCAGTGCGGTCTAAAATTAACAAAGAAATTCAAGAAAAATACTAGCACCCAAATATATGTAATGCATCATTTTTTGGCGAGCAAAATTATGGGGTATAAGGTGTAATAAAGTACAATAATTTTATTTTATTTTATTTTATTCGTTCGTGTCTTACTTATTCTGGGGCGGAAACCCAGATGTGCTCGTGAAATGTTCAATCTTCTTACGATTACGTAACGTGGTCGTGAATGGCGATAACATAATTAAATAGTGTAATATTTCTTGTTAATTGTGGGGCGTGATCGGGAGAAACCTGCGAAGGAAACAACTACTAGAATTTTTAATAACTCAAAAAAAATGACGTCTATTGTACTGTGAATGTATGTGTAGTGAAATCAAAGCTATAGATCGACTGCACTCAAGTATTCGGAGACAATTTGTCTTAAACAGAAACTTGAAACACCTGTTTTCCAATAAGAAACCGCTATATTTGTTCTTGGAAATCATCGGATGGGTCAACTAAAGTCAGATAATAAATAGGCGTCAAAACTGTTTTCACTAAGTCCCATTGCTTGCTGTCATTGATGGTGTAGATACCGTTTTTGTTTTGTGTGGCTGTGTCGCGAGGAGTGTGTGTGGCTGTATCGCGAGGAGTGACTCGAGCGACGACTCGAACGAGGAGTACAGAATAGCGCCCCCACGGTAGATTATTTTTTCCGCGGTTATACACGATTTTAGAGACACGTGTAAGGTGTTGTCCCCTGTTATTTTTTAATTTAATTTTTTCATTCATTTTGACAAATCATGTCATGAATCAGCAATTTCAAAGAGCTTAGCCTACGCCTCTTCCAAAGCATATGGAATTACCAGAACCACACTTGAACTTGAACAAAGAAGGCTAGATGTTTGTTTATATGCGGGGACCTCTCCCGAAAAAAGTAGAAGTGGACCACCTTATACCAATTTCCATCCAGGCACAAATTTCAATGGATCAATTAAATTGTTTGGGGGAAGTGATTATGAGTACGTGTAAGAGTTTGTTTTTGCTGGAAATTAAAGGCTTTAACGCCATTGTTGTGGGGTTTTTTGGAGGGCTGGGTTGAGTGTCGTTTCAGAAAAGACACCTAGTTAAAGGCGCAACTCTAAGTACAATCTTAGGCTCACGTCGCTTTAATAGTGGGCTATATTGCATTGGAGATGTAGTTTGGACCGCTCGCATTAATAATACGTCGTTTAGTAAAAGGTGGCAGGCGTACATTTGGCGGTATATTGAAAACTACCAGAGCCAAAACCCTTCACAAGATCAGACGGACCCGTGTATGAAATCGACTTGTATGACTACATTCGCAGTATTTAGGCTGCATCAAACAGAAAAACTGACGAATTACTAAATCACTGGCTACTCGTATTTTCATGGATGCATCGTTATCTAACACTCATGGTCGGTTAGAGTGGCTCTCCACTTCGTAACTATAGAAACGAAAGCAGGGCTACTCACAAGTTGCCAGTATGCTTCAGTAATTTATTTGTCTCATTTGCTGTGACGTTCCCGCACGAGAATGGAAGAGGTAGATGGAAGTTAATTAAATTAAAATAATTGTGGTTTTGTAACCATTGTGGAATTAGAAATTAACTCGTGATTGACACCGTAACCAATTGAGTCACGTGTTTCTTTCAGGGCTTATGTTCATTGGTCAAAAACTATAACACTGGCAATACATATGACATGTAGATTTTACGGTGTCTGTTTGTATGCATTTCTAATGCTTCGAATGACCGCACATCATAGTTATTGTATACATAAATCATAAATTAACTCTAGCGGTGACGTGTGCTCATCGGTGACGCCACCGGAGTCGCGCGCCGTACGAAAACACGTGCCAACATAACTAATGGAAATCTACGCATACCTACTACTTTGTCCCCCATTGTTATATATAAAAATCATCGTTATCAAAATTCGCACCCAGTCTCATTTTATGTTCTATGAAACATGACGATTCTGGAATTAGCGCACTTTCTGTCTACAGTTCATTCATCCTATATTTCAATGTTAATGCAACTGGCTGAGTGGCGTGTTTCTGTGAATAACAGAATGAGGATGGAATTAAATTGTTTTGTTAAAATTATCGTGATATGCACACCTTTAGTGTTAGCGGATTTTCCGCGTCCGGAGACAGCTATATGTGTTGTACTATGCGTGAACTCAGTGTACTAAGATGCAGGCCGACCGGTGATGTTATCATGTAATGTTTTGTTCATTTATTTCCTTATAAAATTATCTAACTCGAAGGTGTTTCTCTATTTTCAGAAAGTGTAGTATATCCTTTAGTTTGCTTCTGAATTGTCCGAAATTTCAAACGGTTTGGGTGGGTGGCTGAGTGAGTGGGTTCTGGTGCGTTGGGGAATCGTCATTTCCGATTTTACCTTTTCAAAATTTATAAATAAAGTTTACAGACTTTTGTAGGTGGTTCGTGTGTTACGTATAAGTCACGTACATGAACAGTGGCACTTTAAAAACCCGTATATCTTTAGCGATGAACAGCGCAGTACACCGTAAAGGCAATTTAACGTGTTGAGAAAATTGTGTGGTTTATACATGAATTCGCCGGAATTGGCCACTTTGAGTGTGCGGGAGTGAGATCTGTTTTTGCTCCTTCAAGATACCGACCCTAAAACAGTCGGGGTCACTTCCCATGCAGCGTCTGCTTCCAAATTTGGCATTACACACACTAGAGGACGCTAGCGTCTGTCACGACTTCTTTCTGCACATGCGCAGTTGCACAGCGCGGATAATCGTATTAATCAAGAGTTTGAAACCATACACCGTGATGTTTGGGCGATAGGGGGCTACACTATTTAAGTTAAATAGTTTGAGAAAGTTTGACAGTGTATTCCCAGACAGTCAGTCGATTCACAGTGATGTCGCACGTTCCGTACCATGAGATGGACACGCATACCAAGTGTAATATGTATAACAACTACGCAGTACCTATGGATAAGTATTACTACTCATGCCAGCATCAACAACAACGGCAACAATATTATGAGCAATTCACCTATCCGCCGCTTCCTATGGTCAGCTTTAGCTTCTTTTTACATTAAGAAAAAAAAGCAATAACGCAAACTGTCGTGCAATTGACACTGTACCTTGTTTAGTAGTTTAATGGTTCTTAGGGGTAGTGTACAGTTCCGTATTTTGTTCTTTCTTTATTTATTTATTGTGTTGCGTGTCTGCTATTTTGCATATTTACAATGCGATTCCTTTTTTTCTCAAACCCTGGACAAATCTGTATGAACCTACAGTTCTGTAGATAACGATGACTCACGCACGACGGGCAGTACTTTAACTTCATGATGCAGTCGCAATAATCTCCCCCCTTCTCTGTCTTTCCTTACAGTACTCCTCACAGGCTAGCTACAACGGAGATCATTTCTTAAAACAACCGCCTTTCAGAATGCTATCTGAAATAACAACAGCTTCTACAAACCCGTCTGGACGGCAGCGAATGCGTCCCTGGCTTATTGACCAAATTAGCAGCGGGAATTACAGAGGACTGGCGTGGTTGAATGAAGAAAAAACAATGTTTAAAATTCCGTGGAAACATGCAGGAAAACAAGACTATGACAAGGAAGAGGACCCAAAAATTTTCAAGGTAAACCCCAATATATATATATATATATATATATGGATTGTTTATTTTCACGACAATGCATCTGAAATTAAATTTCACGAACGGTGAGTTAGGAATCGGTTTTTAATTTATTCACGACTACCACAATGATTTAATTATCTGAATAATGGAGCGTGGCAGCAGTTGTGTGAGTCGATTCGTGACACAAGGCGGATGAAGAGTTCACACATGGTTTACATTTACTTTTTCTAAGTTTACGGAGCTCGTTCATCAATACAAATATCACGACGGGGTGGAGAGCCAAGTGTGGGGGAAAGGATGGGGTAGAAGTAATGCTGGCGTCCTTTTCATGTAACTTTCTGAGAGTAAGTTAAACTGTATTGTGATAGCCGTGAATTGAAGCTGTCACGGGTAGTAAAGGCACGAAGACCAACGTTCAAGAATGACGCTGCCCGGAGATCAGATACGACTGTGTGTTATTGTGTCTCGTGATGCGGTATGACAATTTGTGTTCGCTGTCTGGCAGCGTGTTATTACGTTTCTCCAGCCATGCTAATACATGGTACGATTCCACGCGTCGCCGTCATTCAGCAACAGACATTTAATACCACCATCCTATTAAACAGGGTCACTATGATATTGATGCGTACGATACACAAACGCCATGAAATAACAACCGCCTGTGTTTCGTTTTGTGCGTAGGTAATCACTTTCATTGACAAAAAACCCACGGCAGTATTGGTATTGTGCGATTAATATGAATAAGCACGAGGTCATTATTCATCTAGCTTCCTTGGAAGTTGGATGTGCCCAAATGTGCCACCAATCTCCACGACCTCCTGAACCCAGCCGGCTTCAAGTCAGAACCCCGGACACGACACAGCAATAGCGTATATTTCAGTGTACTTGGGAATATTAAATTACGTTATATTGCATGAGTTACTCAAGTAGTCGTTGAAACTGATCCATGGGCAGCGGTACGAGTATACATATGTGGCTTGACATTATTTGACAGTTGGACTCGATGAATTACAAAATAATGTCGACATTCGACAAATATTAAAGTTTAAGTCATGTGCACATATTTGTTCACGCAAACTTCTTGATGTCAAACAATGGCCCGATTCAAACGAGCACTTCCTCTAAATCTCGATTTGCCAGTGGTGAAGAAGGTCTGGCCACCTGCCAATATATAGCGCCATCTCATCCCCGCTTACGTGCTTCGCGGCGAAAAAGGGATGTAATAATGCAAATGAAATTTATTTATTTATTCATTTAATATGCTACTCTAAAACATGATTGTATCGAGAAACGCCACTGTTGGAAAGTTAGTAGCAATTGAGACAGATGATGATACCATATTTGTGTGCTGACTTGTCATATGAGTCCTGTTACTGTTTAAGTTTTAGATGTACGCCCCTCCCCCGGCATTATACATAGGGTAGGGCTATTGGTCATGTTACGAACATCACTAAAATACAAACTTGCCGTACGAGGCATGCCATCCCGATCAAATGCGGTGTTTAAACAAAACCAACATTGATCATTCTCGACGGATTTGAATAATTGTTTTTCTGGATTAAAGTCAAGCCCTGTATTATATCCATGAACGTTTCAGTGTTACAAATGTTGGTAGATTTCCTTTTTCTCAATTTAAGTATTTAAATAAATATAAACATAATACTGGACTGTTGTCTTCATTGTCTGCAATATAAATGATGGCATGCGTTGTTATTGCTGTTGTCTGTCTCTCATAGGCTTGGTCGCTGCACACCGG
The DNA here is from genome assembly GCF_978046115.1 of Saccoglossus kowalevskii. Taxonomy (NCBI): domain Eukaryota; kingdom Metazoa; phylum Hemichordata; class Enteropneusta; family Harrimaniidae; genus Saccoglossus; species Saccoglossus kowalevskii. Next base: position 22,278,498 of record NC_140646.1, on the reverse strand, counting down.
CAAGTATCGGGAAGGTGTCGATGACCCTGATCCTGCCATGTGGAAAACGCGACTACGCACTGCTTTGAATAAACTGCCGGACATACAGGAAGTGCAAGAGAAGACGCAACTGGATATCCCGGAACCGTATAGAGTGTACCGACTGTTACCAAAGAAACGTAAGTTTGTAATTATAGGGGATCAGAGTTGTTGACGTCATTATATAACGTCACGGTGTTGCTGCCGTCCATGATACAGACTGAGTACAAGCATGGACGTGTTGAAAACAGATGCGCGTGAACATATTTCAGAAGATGTATGTGATTGAGAAATCGTCATAAATTACACAATTTACGCCATGTGTGTTCGTGAACACACTTACACAGGACTCTCGATCGCTATCTCAATGATAAGCGATTTAAGTCGAGGATTGCGGTCAATTCCTACTTAATGCTGTTGTTCTGCAGTTAAATGAATCTTTCGAAAATTGAAAATGATGGTACATGATATTTTCAAAAATAAAACCATCTGCTTGGGCTTGTTACTTCAGATACAAATGACGTTTCCAGCCGACCCTCCGTCGAAGGTGTTTTTTGTACTTATAAAAAGGGGAACGACTTTTTCAGAAATTAAAAGTAGAACGAATGGAGTAATTCATTTCAATGAGGTGTTTGTCCTTTCCTTCAAGCACTTCGTAAATCATATTCATCAAGGTTTTTACGGCGGAAGTGGCATGTGTCAAACTAATGAACGCTACTTCATTTGCGAATAGCGCCCTCGCGGCGGGGGATGGGTGTTCATCGTTCAACACAAAAAGGTCAAATCATAGTCTTCATTACAAATTTCCGGATATCCAATAATTTTCCCAAAGGCCGAATCTTCACTCCCGGAATTCAGAAGTCCATGATTACCCAATACATCGTATGCGTAGAGAGATAAACATCATCAATTTTCAATACTAACTTTTACATTTTGTTCTTACCCCTATGTCCATGAACACCAGTGTTTGGTCTGTAACGATCTTCCTGACTGTAAATCATTTTGTTTTTCAGAAACGCTTCGGGATGCCAAGGCCACGGTTAAACAGGTATGTACCATTCCATTTCTGGGAAGATCAACTTTCTTTTAAAATTGTTTATACGATTTAAAAGTAATATGGCACATACATCATTGGTGATACCGTTTATAAGGGTCAAGTTTTCCAGTGACGAATCTCTTCTCTGACGTCAGAATGACGTAGCTAGGGTATAGCAATGTAGTATTTTTCATTATTTAGAATTTAACACAGTTCTAGAAAACAGTATTTGTTATTGGCTATATATATATATATATTGATCTTAAAATCGTCTCTTACACCCACTTACAACTCATTTGGGTTTCTAAGAACCGTGGCAGTGTACATGTAATAACATGTTTACGGCCATACGATATGCGATGATATGTCGACATTGTGATTGCAAACGTTGAGTCTGTCGGTGAGGGCGCAGTTCCACGTCACCCATTTCGTAATTTTTTTTTTAAAGGAATGCTCCTATATTCCTGGACATAATCCTGCGTTATCCCTTCCAATGACCAACAGAAGTACAAGTACTGAAGGGTACTTCAATCTGGGTAAGTCTAGTACTCAAAACACTGACTAAAACGATAATAGCTCAGTTCAAAAACATGAATGTAAATGACTTTCAAGTTAGGGTTGCAGATAACTTGTTATCCTCGGGGGCGGAGCTACGTCACGGACGTTCTACGTTGCTAAGACGCGCACCACTGTACCACGTATTTCTATGGGGCTTTGTGCGCGCTGCTGTGGAACGCCGTGGAGCCGGTGAAAACTCGAGAAAACAACACAAACTCAACTTTGAAGTAATCCTGAACAACCAAATTCATATATGTTACACACGTAGGGCTAATCTTGTTACACTGTTCAGGGGACTCTCAACAACCATCGCAAAGTACCGTTTTCTGCGAGTTTTTGGTCTTTGTTTTCACCGCGAGGGTTGCCAGGCGGTAGAAAATGCCCGGATGTCCGCCCCTGAGGATAGAACATTGTCTGGATAACAACTGGTTTGAACTTTGTTCTATGACAGAAAAATAACGTTCACACACATTTTCATTTTATACATTGAGAAGGAAATGGTTAGAAAATAAAGATAAGATTAAAAGTCATTTTTGCGACACTAACCTTTCTTGGAGTATTCTGTGGAACTTGACGTGACATTAGAGAAAAAAAAAATGAATCCACTTATGAACATGAAAGTCATCATTAATGAATCAGACAACAACAATACCAACACTGACAACAACGATAGCAACAACAGGTGACTGTCGCAGATCCTTCTTGAGTGAATAGTAATTTATTTGTATTGAAAAAAAAAACACAGAATGATACATGTCAAATATAAACTGATTTGATCTTATTTGATTGGTTTCAGTTATCAGTCCCACATCTACAAGTTCTACTACTTTGAGTCTTCCACAAGCATTAGAAGACCTGGACGGAATTATTCAGAGTGATCTGGGGGCTGCGAGTGATTCACCAACGGCAACGACTAGATCAATGTCATGGTCAACGTCATCTCCGGGTATTTACACGTTATGAATATATGTTTAATACAAATGGATTTCCGATAATCTAAACTAATGATATCTCTCATGAACTTGTATAATCTATCTTTATATATATATATATATATATATATATATATATATATATATATATATATATATATATATATATATATATATATATACTATTTTATCATCACTCTTTGAGAACGAATCCATTTTCTATGTCTGCTCGTACATATGTGTAAACTCTAGTTAAACTCCAGATGGCGCTGTCATACACGCAGTTTCATGGACAATTGTTACCTTTCTCACCTTACTTGGAGACTGTGGCTGAGCAAGGGCGCCCTCTCGGAGTTGAAGACCACACGACATTCCTTTTGTTTTTATTTACTTTAGTGGGGGACAGTCGGTGAATTGATCTTTGCTATTACTAACTATGCCCCTCTTTGTGTCACTAGATTCAACTCAGAACTTCGACTGTTGGGAAGAGAGTATCGACGACAACAATAACTCACCATCAAGCATAACAGCAAACTTTGGTACCCCGCAGAGAAATGCCTTCAAACGTCAACTCTGTGACAGTAACTATGACTATGGGATGATGATGGCAACACCAATCAAGAAAGTCAAACTGGAATCACACTATTCGCATTTTTCCAGTCCTGACTCGGATGGGAATGATTGTGACGACCGCTCGCTATATACGATGAACAACTGCAACCGAATGATAGGTCATCATGACCCACCAGGTACGTCATGTCGGTTGGTTACCATAGTAATTTCAGACATTCCACGTTGATATGTGTTTGATTTCCCACGTTTTGCACCATGCCCTTTATCAGCCTACATTCTCCATTCAACCGTCTCAACATTACGCAATTCATTCACCTGTTAGCTAGCACATGTAGGTGGCGCAGTCCAGCCCACATAAGCCCAAATAACTGTATAATAATACAGTAATCCTCGGGGGCGGAGCTACGTCACAGACGTTCTACGTTGCTAAGACGCGCACCACTGTACCACGTATTTCTATGGGCTTTGTGTGCGCTGCTGTGGAACCCCGGTGTTGCCGGTGAAAACTCGAGAAAATAACACAAACTCAACTTTGAAGTAATCCTGAACAACCAAATTCATATATGTTACACACGTAGAGCTAATCGTATTACACTGTTCAGGGACTCTCAACAACCATCGCAAAGTACCGTTTTCTGCGAGTTTTTGGTCTTTGTTTTCACCGCGAGGGTTGCCAGGCGGTAGAAAATGCCCGGAGTGCTGTGATCGGTACTGACGGAAATATCTTTGGTTATGTGGGACGTAACTGGACACATTGTGTTGGCAGCAAACCATTAACATGATGTTATTAGATGAAACAATAAAAACCGCCAGTACACACAATCTTTGATTTTTCTGTATAGATTACGATAACGAATTCCCCGCCGTGTTTATCAAAGTGCACCGTCTGCCAAATAAAATTATTTAAACATGGTGTTCTCGCCTTATTAAAAAACGGATTTTTGGAGAAGATGCTGATTAGAGCACCAAGCTTGACACACACCTTTGATAACGTTTTTTTTTCTCTTTTTTTGTTTGTTATAACTCACAGTGCATTATATGCAAGTGAAAATTAGCTACAGAGCTGTCACTGCGTGTGAGTATCGCGTTGTAGCCCCTGGCGGATTCCTGCTGACCAACAGTGGTAACAGCGATACACCTAACCAGAATACGCTCATTGATAACATAGTATTCCCTGACTGTACGAAGTGGAGCACGAGTCCCAAACAGACCCAGTTGACCTCGACTCTTCTCGGTCACGTCGAAGGAGGGTAAGTTCAATTTTTGTGGTAAAAGTTTGTCGTCTACTCTCACTTTGGCAGTTTTCTGAAGGCACTGTTATTATTTGACATGCTTGGCAATAGAAGTATTTTCGTTTAGTCATTCATATTTGATATTCGAATGAGTAATCAAAATGTTGGTCTTGAACGTTGCGTTTAATTGTACACAATTGCTTCTGAAACTAAAATAATGGGTATACAATATGATTTGACTTGAATATGTGATTAATTAACTATTGGGCTATCTTGAAAAGATTTCATGCGAATTTTCATTTTCATTGAATATTCAGAATTCTGGTCGAAAGCTGTGATGGAGACGTTTATGCTACTAGGAACTGTCGGACCGTATTCTTCTGGAACACCTCCGCCCCGTCCGAAGAACCACGACGCTTACCACGCAATGAACGAGTCAAGCTTTTTGACTATGGACAGTTCAAAAAGGAGATCAACATGCATCTACAGAACGGTGGTCCTAAACCGTCTTTGCCTCACATTTTCTTCGGCGTCGGGCAGAGATGGGATCTCCTCTGCCCATTGCGGAATAACCTCATTTCCGTCACCGTGACGCCACTGAAGGCACTCGAAGAACGAATGATCCTAAATGCTTCGTCGCTGGGGGTGATGATGCCTGTGCCACAACACCAGAGTCCTGAACATGATGTCCAAACCATGGACGATTTTGAACTCATGCCGGACAGTTCGGGTTCTAATGATTTGAATTCGTTTGAGATGGTAGTAGCTAAGGCCCTGCAGACGTGCAACGCATAGAACACAAAAAAGTCTCGGTTCAAAGCAGCTTGCCAATAATATGTTACTTGAGTGCGATGACACCGTACCTAAAACAACTTTCACAACCGTGAACGGGAAACTCTGGTCGCATATAAGTGTGTATCGGACTACTGCCAATATATATCTTCCTTTTTTAAAATAGACTTCATTTATTTTCATATGCTGATCATTGTGCTATTCACCACATAGTTACTGATATATATATATATATAACTTGAGTTGTACAAAGTGATAACATTTATGTTAAATTTTTTGTTTTGACTTCGTCTGTGGGCGGGTGTGAAACACTACATCGCCAAGATTATTGACACGACAGCGCCACCTGCGACATTTTAGAGGAACTTTATGATGACGTGCTAAAACGATCATTGGTTGGCTGGTTGGCCAGAGTTTTCAATACTTTGTTAAGCCTTCATTCAAAATGACTTAGAAAATGCGGCTTCTATAACCACAAACACTCCACCATAGTGGGAGTAATAAAAAAAAAGCGGAAAAAATGTTGCGTAAGTCGGATTCCTTCATTTGATATTTACCGACAAATATTATTTATACATACAGTATTTTCAAACTTGATGAAATTACGACTAGTAGAAAAGAAAGGACTAATTGTGGCTCAGTTAGAGTGTCGGTATCTTGTATTTATGTCATGATTGCCTACTCTAGCTCCTACAACGTTATATGTACTAATGGTCTGGCATCCACTTTGACACAACATTCTCCCGAGTAGTTCATCTCGGAAGAGTCAACTTGCTACTAGAATCTGTTGACAAATAAAAGATTTGGAAGTAGTAATTCCATTCGCTGGGTAAACCCGTCCGATTACTTTTAAATACCATAATTCATGTTGTGATTTTCGAAACAAAATTAATTAATGTTTAGTTGATTTCATTGAAAGATTAGTCGAACTTACTACGGTACACATGACATTGCGGAATCCGTATCCGTATTTTATTTGTTATCTCGGCACTATGTGGATTCATATGTGATCTTACGGCAAATGAAAGTGTGAGCAAAATCAATCAAACTTCAGACCGCAACTCAAGCGAATATATGTACACACATTATTATCTGAATAAATAAGATAAGACAATTTCTCTATATAATGCATAGTTTTAAAGTTATTGCATATCTTCTCAAAAACGATGTATACAACAAAGCAGTATAATGCATTCACTTGAGGATAGGTAGTGGTGGAAAGACTGATTTTTCTCACTTTTATTTTCGATAGAATTCAGAGATACGTGCCGAGATAGAACAAAATATCATCATACGTATACAACCTGCCATAGTTACACCAAATCATTCAAGTAAATAACTAAGATTAGAAGCGCGGTGGTCGTCGCGCAGCGCATGTTCGAATTTCATGTAAATAAACAATGTATTTTACACGCGCTGTGTACGTCGCTATGAGTCCCATATCGAACATGACGCGGCACGACGACTGCCGCCCTTTAAACTTGGCCTCTATAATTTGAACGAAATATCCTTAAGATAGACAAGTCCCCTTTAAATACCGGTTGACAAGTTAAAACACAACGTATAACTCATTTCGAATGTCATTAGATTTATCTTTACTGGAGATGGTCAGAGTAAATTGTACACAAACTTGAAAATTTCCAGTAGACAACTTAGTATTTTCAAAATAGAATTTGTATTTGTTTTTGTTATTTCCATAGTTGAATATTTGAATTTATACTTCTTCAGAAATAAATGAATGTTTCTCCTAATTAGTAATCTTGTTATGATATTTGTTATAAGGCCTGTTCTCGGTCTGGTCAGTGATTCAAAATAATTTAGCAGTCACACCTGTTTTCATACGTGTATTTTTTGTGTACGTGTCAATGTTCTGTGTGTCGTTGCCCCGTAGTAAATTCTGTATAGTAGCATTCAATTTGTCTACATCCTTTCACATCGGCCATATCGAGTCACTGGATAGGAATGTCCGAGATTGTTGCTTTCATTTTAGGTGCCCAAGTCTACAAAAGTGCGCCCTCACACTGACCCTTGACTTGTTTATTGAGAGCCTGCAGGCTTACGTCGCTGACTGGGGGTCACCCGAGGACGACTTAATCATCTTACCACTATACTAGACATGCTAGACATCGTCCAAGGAATGTATCGGAAAGGTGAGTGATTTCATTTCAAATGAAAACACCTGGCAACTCTTACACACTCTGGTCGCCGTTGAATGTTAGCGACTGACATGGCAATATGTAATTTCAGAGGCATGTGGAGGTGCAATGCGCTTGCCAGTCGGAATCGGTGTGTGCGTGTGTGATCCGTCGACACTTTTAAAAAACACACATTCTGTATGTGTGGGCAGTCTCATTCATAATGCCTTTCACTCGCGATACACTCGTAGTTTCGATTTCATTTTCGCTATAGTAAACGTCTTGAACTTGTGACAGTTGTTGCCTGATACGCGCGATTTCGAAGGGTCCGAATGTATCGCTGTGCTACGCGCAAATTAGTTTGTCGTCTGAAACGTTTCGAAACCGGGAGTACTGAGAGCAAGTCAAGGCTATCGCTTTCAAGTTTCAGTCTCTCGCCTTGAAAACATCCTGTTTGTACCTCGTGATAGCGCTGTATCTAGGCCATGTTCTAACTTTTGCTACCCCCATTTGCGGATCTATTCTTTTGTACCCAACTTTTATAACCGCCTCGTGTCGGATCGGGTGATTTTTGGTGAGTAAAGTTCAATTGACTGTGTGTGACAGGTTTGAGTTTGTAAAGTAAACGATACCAAAACATAAGTGCGTCACCCGCCTTTATTGTGCATAATCTCTTCCATGCGGAAATAAGTAAGCTAACTTTTTTGTTTTTGCGGAAGCGAGCGCTGTTCAGGAAACAAAATATTTCCGAAACTTCTTCCCTTTTTTTTTATTTTCCAATGTTAAATTTTATTCACGCACACAATCTTGTCGCGTTAGCCGCTACTCATACTTCGAGTACTAGTACCGTATGCAGCTTATCTATTTGGAAAGATCTCTACTGACGTGGACTGTCAATCGTCGTGCGTTCCCTTGACGGGTTCTCTGATGCAATATTACCTTTTGACAGATATCCATATTATGTCAATGCCCGACCCTTTTGCGTTTGTTTTTAGTGATTTTTTTTTTACGGTTGCTAGCCTACCAATGCTTAGTTGACAAGTTACCGTAGATAAATTTGGACAGGTCACCATATCTAAGGTTGGTATCAATTTGCCATCTGTAAGGTACATAATATTAGTTCGTGTTGTAATCATAGACTGGAACATTCTAGAACAGACTCCCATTAGTTTACCTCTTCTCTAGCAACCGGAGTCCTGATTTTTCTTCATTACACTTTTGAGTTCCTAGGTCTAACAATATTTTTTGAGGGGCAGAGATGATTCCTGTTTTCTAAAAATAAACTCTTCTTGTTATTAAACTGAATCCATCGAAAATCTAGAAATTCACGTTGATGATCTATTTGACTATTCAGGCACAATGACTACGGAAGACGTGGACAGTGTTCAGTCAACACATCACCGCCAACGACTGCGACCATGGATTGTAGAACAGATTCATAGCGGAAAATATAAAGGATTGGAATGGACTAATGATCAGAAGACTGAATTTAAAATTCCATGGAAACATGCTGCAAAAAATGATTACGATCAAGAGGAAGACTCCAAAATATTTAAAGTAGGTCCAATTTCAGGCGGGTCCTTTTCATCTACTATCAGTGAATATTTATGGTGATTCTTAACTGTTTAAAATTCGAAATTGGTACAAGTTGTTATTACAGGATAGACCCAGCTTGGTGGACCCTATCAAATCATTAAATTTAACTGATGTCAAATACAGTGTGTTCTAACATGATCACACATGAGTTCGTGGGAACGATCATGGATGTTCGGGTTTCAGCGAAACCATTCTATTGGACGTTGGTCACATGAACATATAAACCAATTGATTTTTTTATTGTACGTGATATAAGAGTAGGGCACACAGCACTGCACTCTTAATTAGGAACTTTTATACAATTCGTGTTTAGTGTTTTTAAGGGACATTGAGATTAATACAGTGCATGTAATATTAATTGAGGAACACATTGGCTAGTATTTTTCTTGCCAAATTTTGCTTAGATATTATGCCATACTATTATTTGTTTTAAAACTCACGTTATATTCTATTAGGGACAATGAGATTAATACAGTACATGTAATATTATTTAAGGAACATGAATATTAATAATTAATAAATGTACTCATGATGACTTTAATTGGTGTTCTTGCCCATTTGTTGTCAGAATTGTTCACACTTAAATTTTTAGGATATATTATTTCATTATTTCAGAAACAGTAACTCTCATTTTTTCCATGCTGACAAAAGATTGTGCATCGTTAGTTTGTATCTACCCATCCATTTGTTTTTATCTCTGGTCCTGACTTTGTCAAGCGAAGCTCATCCGTCAGTGTTCACATCAACTTTTTACTTTGTTGACTTCTGTTTGAAAACTACAAGTCTGATTGCTTTGATACTTGGTGTATATGTACCTCAGGTGAACCTCTCTCAGATTTGTTCATTTCGTGATGATATCTTCAATTCTCTAATTTAGATGTATATGTTTGGTAAAAAAGTGATATTTTTGACTTCTTCAAGAAAATCGCAAGTCTAATTGCTTTGATATTTTACATTTAGGTATCTGCCTCAGATTTGACCAGTGTGATTTAGATTCTCAATGGACAAGGTTGTAATAGTTACGCTATGTTCTTTCAAGGTTGTGTATGACTTTTAGTGTATATGGTATTTCTAGGGGCTTTCCCTTTTGACTTATTGACTTAAATGAAAATCTTATAAATGTATAAAGAGTTTTCTTTTCTTCTTCCCAGTGACTTTCCTTTTCTTGTATTCTGGGAATTCTCAAATAGTTTTCTTTGAATATCACATCGATGAGAAAGTGGAATCATGAGATGTCAATACCATGGGACACTCCTAAATATCACTGTGTTTTTTCTTAATACTGTAAAAGGGGTAATTATTCACTGGGTTTTAATTTAGCTTATTTTGCTGACTGGAAAAATGCGCTAAATTAAAACACAATGAATATGTAAAAATAGCATAGAACACATTATTTAAATGACGAAACCGTGAATTTAAAACCCACTGAATATGCCAGAAATGGTAAATCAGTGAAATTTAAACCCAGTGAAAATTAGTCATTTTACAGTAATTTAAAAATTGTTTGCAGTTTTTGTGTCTCATTAATTCTGACGTTTCTTAGTCTCATTTAATTTCTGTAAAGTACATTAAAAAGTTTTCTAAACAAGACTGAGCCACCTAACTGATTGCCTAAGAAATTGTAAATTCATATTATTATAGCATTTGAAAATTCACCAGTGAGTGCCGGTCATTTTCAGTAACAGTAGATTTACATGTATCTGTAAAGCTTCAACTTTTCAGTTCATTTTAAAATATTTTGTTGCAAAGTGCGTTTATGTACAGAATGTAATCCAATAAACCAGGGTCAGTCTTTTACAAATGTTCGCATTATTTACAAATTTAATTTTATAAAATTAGAAAGTACACTGAAAAAAAAAGGACTAATAACAATATACAAAATATGAAGAATATGAAAAAAAAAAGGCATAAATTTGTATTAATTTTTGTATAAACCGAAAAAAAGTAACATACCAATCAGGTTCGTATGGCATATCATTTAAATCTAAAAATTACATGAAATAAACCAGCCATAAAACTTACCCTGGTAAAGATCAATTATTTTTGTTAATAAACAGTCATGATTTTTTTTATATCAAGCAATTAATAAAAATATAGAGCATGTTAATTATTAATTTGAGATCCTCGTTTATACGTATGAACGGTAAAGGAACAGGGGTCCTATTGTTGAAAATTGCAGCCAGCATTTCATCAAAACAAGTCAGTGGGCGTAACCCTGAATTGTTCGCTATTAATGGAAATTAACTTAACTTGTACAATCTGTATAATTCTACATGTGTATTTGAAAAACAAAGTAAAGTTTCAACTTCTTATCTGCTAAAAACATTATCAGTAGGTAAAAACACGTATTAAATAGTGTGTTTATATTGTAAGCCATTTTTAGCTTCACTGTCGACTTTGTCGAGCGGAGCTTATCATATGAGTGATTGTCCGTCGTCGTCGTCCGTCGTCCGTCGTCCGTGTCAATGTTTTACTTTTTCGACTTCTTCTTGAAAACTACAAGCCTGAATGCTTTGATACTTGGTGTATATGTACCTTGGGTAGACCTCTCTTAGATTTGTTCATTTCATGTTGATATCTTCAATTCTCTAATTTTGGTGAATATTTTTGTCATTTTTGGTAAAAAGTGATATTTTTGACTTCTTGTTAAAAACCGCAAGTGCAATTGCTTTGATATTACATATATAGGTACTACATGTGGACCTCTCTCAGATTTGTTCATTTTGTAATGATATCTTTAATTCTCTAATTTTGGTGAATATTTTTATCATTTTTGGTAAAAAGTGATATTTTCGACTTCTTGTTAAAAACCGCAAGTCCAATTGCTTTGATACTACATATATAGGTACTACATGTGAACCTCTCTCAGATTTGTTCATTTCGTGATGATATCTTCAATTCTCTAATTTTGGTGAATATTTTTGTAATTTTTGGTAAAAAGTGATATTTTCGATTTTTTGTTAAAAACCACAAGTCCGATTGCTTTGATATTACATATATAGGTACTACATGTGGACCTCTCTCAGATTTGTTCATTTTGTGATGATGTCTTCAATTCTCTAATTTTGGTGAATATTTTTGTAATTTTTGGTAAAAAGTGATATTTTCGACTTCTTGTTAAAAACCAATAGTTCAATTGCTTTGATATTACATATTTAGATACTACATGTGGACCTCTCTCAGATTTGTTCATTTTGTGATGGTATCTTCAATTCTCTAATTTTGGTGAATATTTTTGTAATTTTTGGTAAAAAGTGATATTTTCGACTTGTTAAAAACCAAAAGTTCAATTGCTTTGATATTACTATATAGATACTACATGTAGACCTTTCTTAGATTTGTTCATTTCGTGATGATATCTTCAATTCTCTAATTTTGGTGAATATTTTGGTCATTTTTGGTAGAAAGTGATATTTTCGACTTCTTGTTAAAAACAGCAAGTCCGATTGCTTTGATACTATACATATTGTTCATTTTCTAATGATGTCTTCAGTTCTTTAATTGAAATGTGCATTGCTAACAGCGGAGCTATCTCAGCCGATAGGCTGCTTGTTTATTTTATGACAAATGTTCGTAAATTATGCGCCAGTAAAAATATTTCTGAGGTCTTATGGCACAGATCGTCAGTGAGATCGTAAAATTTTGTCATCATCAATGTCATAAAAGTAACAAATCATGGACATTTCCAGCAGCGAAAATAAAGCAATCTACAGTACGATAGTCTTTAAAACATGAGGTTTTGAAAGCGACACCTCCAAATCAAGGTGATGTCAGCAAAATTTACCCCTCAAAATACAGGAAATAGCGTTCCGGAGTGTTTCAGATCTCGCCCCCTTATGCAAAATGTCAGGCCGTCGCCTTTGGCTACAATTGTTGAAAGCTTTTTGACCAAATTAGGATGAATATTGTATTCGCGTGATTGGGAAAATATGTGTTTTTTTTAAATCTTGAACCAAATGGACATCATTTACTATTGATTGACATGTCTTGGTCAAAATTTTGGAAAAAATCTAGAAAAAAATAGAGATTAAATTTGGCACAAGTTTTGTAAGAACTGGGTCTGTTGAGATTTTCTTTTTTTTGATTCCTGTTCAATACTTTCTTCAAGGCATACAATTTTTCAGAATTTGAAATGAACACAAAAGAAATATGATATGCATTGGTAGGGAAACATTATGAAAGTAGATACGCTTGTTGTTGCCTCACAATTCACCAGGAAATGGTTTGAAATGGAATCACCCAGATAATTGCTCAAAACTTACAGAGCTTCAAATCGCAAGATTCTATTAATAACACTGTTGTTTTGCTACATAACTCAGCTGACTTGCTCCTTGGGCAATTTTAATCAGTATTGCAGTTTTATCTGATTGAAGTTGAGTTTTTAAAAAAATAATACTCAATTTAACGCCTAAATTATTATATTTATAATATAATATTTATACAAACCATAGCACCTGATATACACGAGCAGAACAGAAACACTTTTTATAAATTGTTATTGATAGAGATAGAAATTTGTTCTCAAGTTTTCATTTATTTTCTGGTGAATGGCCAGGATAGTGACCTATCAAATCTTCAGTTTATTGAATGAAGGGAGTTTCCCCGTCAATAATAAAAAATACCTGGAATACTGGCAGTCTTCGCCGAACTGCTGTTTGGCTATTAGCAGTGCTTATTGGAATTATGTTTCTTTTCTAAGAACCAGTCAGGGATGTCCCGGTCTCCAATGTCTCCTTTAATGAGTCAGCCTAACTTGGTTTATGAATGGATCATCAAGGGGTATCCCATCATTCAGTGCTGTATTACTGGAAGAGGGGGGAAGTTTCTGAGAAATCTACTCGGAGCAATCTGATTACATGAAACATTCAGTCACATCATTGGTGTCGCTAAAACGTGTTAAACAGCAAGGATTGGCCGTGCAGCTATTGTTTTTTTGTTTCCAGGGTCTATCTATGTTTAGATGTGAAGCCGTATTTGTCGTCCCATATGGATATACTTTATGTTTATGGCTACATGCTCCTCCAAAGAAACTGTTGTATACACTCAAGTGTCACTAGCTTTGAGGTCAATTTAAAAACAAAAACAAAAAACAAATTTGCTTCATGTTATTTCATTTGTCGTACTGTTTTCGTAAAAAATATTTTACATTCTACAAAGAATTGAGGTTGTCAATGTTACAATATTAAATTGTAAAGTTCAGATCCATATTTGACAGATTTAACTCTATATTTGGCGTGATAATAGTTATATATTAGGTATTTTATAGGTCAAATTGTTCAATGTGTTGGCCTTGGAAGGCTGAGTCACTGAGTGCTACCCAGAACTAAAATCTCTCTAACTGGATTTGCTTTTTATCACCCTATCCTATAAACAGTCTTTCTCTTTAGCTGGTTAATCTGTTGTGTTGAATAACTTGTTGCTAAGTGAGTATCCCTATGTATAACGTTGTGTTGATCGAGTGAACTGAGTGACAATGCTGTGACTGTTTATTGCCTGTCCATATGCTACTAATCCAAGACACAACATATACCGGTATATACAACATATGCATTTCCATATTTTGCACACACCCCCCTCCCACATAATTTGGAATTGGAACTATGTTTAGTATTTTAAAAAAAAAACATCATCTACATGTTTACCCTTGGCAATGAAAAATGATTTTGTTTTAAATCATAATTTATTATTATGAACGCATTTTTGGAGATGTCTGAATTTTTTTTTTTTTTTTGAGTTTGCTACAGTGGTTTTGTGATAGTGTTTATATTATGACTACTGTAAAATCAAATCTTTTTGGGTTTTTCTTACTTTATTTTTTTTTCATTGTTTCAATTCTTTTTTATCTTGGTCATATTTCTTTAAATTTTATTTTTTTAATTCTATTTTTTTTAATTTTCTGACAGAGAACAAACACTATATAATATCTCGTTCATGATATTTTAAATAACCAGATTTGTCAGCCAATTAGAGAATCATTGTGAAATTTAATGCTTGAGTCATAAAATGATATTCCATATCACACCTGTGTTCCCAACTATATGAAAGTATTTTATATGGTTTACATCACAAACTCTTTGTCTGGTTCCAGCTAGACACATTGTCACAACCAGGCATTATCGCAACTGATATTGGTAATTGTTTTTATCATGGACTTGACACATCTTTTCCTCTGTCTTTGATTGTTTAGCAAACATACCCTTAGCAACGATGAGGTCACAGAAGCCATATACATAAAGTATATTTCATTTGCAATAAAGACTTATTGTCTTTTTAAGTCCTAGTGTAAATTTGCATATTGAAATGCAGACTTATAATCCTTTGGGGTCTGCTATAATCTAATCTATCTAGGTTTCTTTGAGACATATTAATAATATAGCCAACATGCTGTCAACATTTCAACCTCAATATATGGATTATTGCCAACTATTTTGTTTACGAATCATTGCACGTTTGTCTCGTAGTTCCTTTGACCAAAATATTTAAATACCCCCCACACTCCTCGATTGAAGTTAACAGACACATTGGCAATAATGAAACAATTGTACTCTCATACTTTCATTTAGTTATTTAAGACTTAAATTTATAACAATTTTTAGCATTTCTTATAGTGTATCATTTTAAACAAAAGCTTGATAATTTGGGAAAAAGGAGAGATGTTCATTTCCATGTTTGATCTTGAAGTAATTTCCTAATGAGAAAAAAAATCAAAATGTCCTTCAACAGATAGCGGTGACTGGCCACCAGGAGAATAACCCTTCTAGTTCATGTGTTCCTTCATCAATAATAGAAATACCTGGAATGCTGATAGCGTTCGCTGAAATGTTGTAAAACTGTATGCCTATTAGAAGAAATACACAGAATTATGGGTATTTTCTAGGAACCAGTCAGGGATATCCCAATCTCCAGGTAGCCAGTCTAGATAGGTTGTAATTTATGAATGGGTCGTTTAGGTGTATTGCAATCTGATTAAAATCTGATGTAGTGTACGGGCTGTAATTATTTTGGCTATAAACTTATTTTAATTTTATTTTTTATTACTTTTGTTATTAATGCCCTTTTATTTTATTATTTTACTTTGATTTTGTGATTTTTTTAAATTCCGCCCTACCTACATCTGAACCGATGCCTATGTAACGAGATTTCAACGAGACCCACTATCGACGATTTTAGTCAACGAATCACAGATCTCCTTCTATAGCGCACATGATGGCGTCACCGGGCAGAGTCTGATGGCAAACACACTCAAATAAAATGGCGGATTATACCGACCGAGAAAAACACGGCTTTTCGGTAAGTTTATCATTGTCAAATGCAACGAAAGTCATTTTTATGTTAATATTGTGGCTCGAATGGTTCGACTTTAGATCGTTATTTTGCATAGTTATTCTGGGAGTGACGATTTTGTTTCTACCGGTTCGACCGAACACCAGTGTCTTTTTCCAGTCGCCTGCCCTGGAGACGGGTGATGTTTTGTTGACGATCGGGCCAAAATCTTCTACGATATTGAAGCCGTAGCTGTAAATATTCATCAAATTGTATCAACATTTTGTACATTATACAATAACACTTTATTAAAGTAAATGAGCTGATTTGGACTGGAATAAAATATTTTTTATTTGGAACACATCGCAATTGATCAGGAAATATTTTTTTGCTCCAATTTTCTGCGTCGATGCCGTGGGCCGGTGACCGCTATACAATTTAAAATCAGTTTGCATTGTTTACTATAGCTGTTTACAGTGTTCTAATCATTACGGTTTACTCTTTTTTGCTTCCATTCTAGATAATTATGTTCAGTGATGTAAAATTGAAGCGATGACTGAATGAACGAACCTTGGCTGGCGAAGATGTATCTGGAAGTGTACACATTTGTTGGAAGTGAAAAAAATATTCAATGAAATGACAAAAATTGTAAAATGCTGTGGAATTTTTTTTGCAAATAAAAATGTACTAGCAATTTTCTATTAATGGTTTATTCAAGTGGGCAAAATATAAATGTACAGAAAGATTGCCCGTATACACTGAAAAGTAAGCAACCGACAGCCTGTATAAAAGGGGGACTGTGATTGGCTGTTACTTACGCGAGATTTGAACGGGACTTACATAGGCGTCGGATCAGATGTAGGTAGGGCGGAATTAAAAAAAATCAAAATCAAAGTAAAATAATAAAATAAAAGGGCGTTAATAACAAAAGTAATACAAAATAAAATTAAAACAAGTTTATAGCCAAAATAATTACAGCCCGTACACTACATCAGATTTTAATCAGATTGGGTGTATTGCATCATTTAGTGCTGTATTACTGGAAGAGGGGGGAAGATTCTGAGAAATCTACTACTGGTAGGAGCAATCGTAATATTAATGTGTATCTAATAATTGGATTGATCAACATCAGGTTCATGAATTTTATTCATTCTAGGATGAAGAGTCTGATTTTTTTTTTCATATTTTTCATTAAACATTTCTGTATGTTATTTTTGAAATCCTCACATCTCCCAGCTACATAGGAACGTATCAGGTTTTTATAAAGAACAGACAGAACCTTAAATCTTCAGCAATTTAAAAAGATCCAAATCTTGTTTCACTCCCCATTGAATTTTTTTTTAGGGTTTTGCTTCCAGACAGCACTGTGGTAAAAAAAAAAAGTGATAAAACAGTAAATTCAGGTCGCTTGCTGTAAACAAGCTTTAAAGATTGGCAGTACACATAAACTCAAGTCACCAGGGGTCAAGGACGGTGACCTCTAAACAGTACACAGATAGTATACAAAATCAACAGCGGCTGTTAGACAGTACAGTAATCAACTAACACCTTATGCATAAATAACGTGTTATTTCAAATATTTTAGATCTATTTTCTTTCAATTTATTACATCAAACTGTTGAAAATAATTTTCCAAGTATTTTATATTTACGATATAACTACCAACAGCCTACTTTACTGAAGCATTTATAAGTAGTCTTTGCCATCCTACTGGTACCCCCCACCCCCCAAGTGGTTAATGTTTGAACAATCCTCTCATATCTACAGAATATGCTGTAAAAAATATAAAAAGCAATGATAACAGTGCATTCAAGTTATCAATTAATTATGTTGTTTGTGCAAAAAAAAAAAAACTGCTCTGTAAGTTTTTTAGGTTATCATTACATCCAGGGTCCGAGTGATATATGTGACAATGCCACCTAAATCTTTTGAAGATGTTGAGTTTCGCTTTAAAAAAAATCCTGCCTCGTAAAAGTGATATAATGCAAACATTTGTTAACTAGGGATTTTTTGTTTTTGTTTTGTTTATGAAAGTACACTGATGTTACTGTGCAGGCTGGAATATACTGTACATGTACATGTAGGGTGGAAGGTACTTTATATGATTATTAATAAGTACACATCTTACTCATGGTGCAGTAAACTGTATACCGGTAGTCTCAAATTATGCATTCAGTTTGAATAACTTGAAAAAAACAAACAATTTTCAATCATTACTTATTATTAATTAAATGCATAAAACAAATTAAATTAACTGGCTAAGGTATTGATAAAAAAAATTCAGAATTATTTTTTTATTTATTATTTTTTAAATAAAAATATGTTAATCATTCTTCTATGAGAATGGAAAAATGAGAGGGGGTGGGGATTGAGGATTATTATAGGTGAAGATAGTAGCTATGTGGATCGAAATTTCACGGTTAATACAGTGGTATGCACAATTCAAGACAAATATAAATTAGGATATCTGTAGTAATTTCTGAAAGTGGGTCACATTCATACACATTTAATAATTTTTCTCTTGTAGTCTATATATATATTTTTAGCTGTAAAGTGAGATTATTTTACTCATAAAATTATGTTTTCATTTTCCCAACAGGCTTGGTCATTACATACAGGGAAATACAAAGTTGAAAGAGACAAGCCTGAGCCCGCTGTATGGAAAACTCGTCTCAGAACCGCTCTTAATAAACTGCCAGACGTTGCAGAACTGCCAGAGAGAAAAGTACGAGGAGCTGATGGCATCCCGTTCCGGGTCTACAAACTTCTTCCCACCAAAAGTAAGCTTTTTGGGTAAACCTAACTATTTAAAAAGTGGAACGATTAAGGGTTATAGTAGGTAAAGGGCACATAACAATGTCAGTATTGAAATGACAATACAATCATCTCCGGTGAAGCGTGCATAGGAAAAACAATCGTGTATTGACCCATAAACTGTTGTAATGCTATTATATGGAAATTTAAAATCAGCATATTAAAGTAGCTGTACAAGTATCAACTCTATAACAATAGGCTTCATTGCCGTTGATTGTAGACGCAGAAGCTCACTGAAATAGAAACCTTATTCACCAGACTTTTAGTTAATGTATTAGCAGTATACTGAAATATATTGAAAACAGTTTCCGGGTTGGACATATCCATTTTTTTCTTATTTCAATGCAACTTGAATTTTCTTACAGACAGATGCAATAAATAATTTTATTTTTCTCAAATTTCTGAATACTATACCTTGAAATAGTTTTTGTATAATTCAAAATGGCTGATGACCAGTAGAATCAAGCGCATTAATGTATTAAAATGGTGCAGTATAGTGTTCTTATCTTGGGAATCCCAGATCTATTTTTCTATTCTGTGTTTCTCTGTTTGTTCAAAATGTTATGCATCGTCCAGGGAATTTATGCAAATGTAAATACAAAAATTGTTTTGTTTTTTGCATTTCAGGCCATCCTTGGAGTCGACGAGATGAGGAAGATTCGCCGGAGAGGAAAAAATCGTCTGGTACACTAAAACGGAAACGAAGACGTAAATCTTCATATGCCACAAGCAGTGAGGATTCATTTATCTGTACCGAGCCTGCTAAGAAAAAGACAAATGGTTTGAGCATCAATATTAAGAGAATCAGAAAGGAAACGTCTGACATCTTCACATTTGGTAATTAGCTTGACTTGTGATGAAGCTGACAAGTTATATTTATGATTGAGCATTATTAGACATGTTCATCTGGACCAGTACTGATCCATATTGTACTTGTTTATCTGGGCCATTACTGTTTCATGTTGTACTTGTTTATCTGGACCAGTAATGATCCATATTGTACTTGTTTATCTGGACCAGTACTGATCCATATTGTACTTGTTTATCTGGACCAGTACTGATCCATATTGTACTTGTTTATCTGGACCAGTACTGATCCATATTGTACTTGTTTATCTGGACCAGTACTGATCCATGTTGTACTTGTTTATCTGGACCAGTACTGATCCATATTGTACTTGTTTATCTGGACAAGTACTGATCCATATTGTACTTGTTTATCTGGGCCATTATTGATCTATATTGTACTTGTTCATCTGGACCAGTACTGATCCATATTGTACTTGTTTATCTGGGCCATTACTGTTTCATGTTGTACTTGTTTATCTGGACCAGTAATGATCCATATTGTACTTGTTTATCTGGACCAGTACTGATCCATATTGTACTTGTTTATCTGGACCAGTACTGATCCATATTGTACTTGTTTATCTGGACCAGTACTGATCCATGTTGTACTTGTTTATCTGGACCAGTACTGATCCATATTGTACTTGTTTATCTGGACAAGTACTGATCCATATTGTACTTGTTTATCTGGGCCATTACTGATCTATATTGTACTTGTTCATCTGGACCAGTACTGATCCATATTGTACTTGTTTATCTGGGCCATTACTGTTTCATGTTGTACTTGTTTATCTGGACCAGTAATGATCCATATTGTACTTGTTAGCTCCGCTGTCGACTTTGTCGAGCGGAGCTTATCATATGAGTGATTGTCCGTCGTCGTCGTCCGTCGTCCGTGTCAATGTTTTACTTTTTTGACTTCTTCTTGAAAACTACAAGCCTGAATGCTTTGATACTTGGTGTATATGTACCTTGGGTAGACCTCTCTCAGATTTGTTCATTTCATGATGATATCTTCAATTCTCTAATTTTGGTGAATATTTTTGTCATTTTTAGTAAAAAGTGATATTTTCGACTTCTTGTTGAAAACCGCAAGTGCAATTGCTTTGATATTACATATATAGGTACTACATGTGGACCTCTCTCAGATTTGTTCATTTTGTAATGATATCTTTAATTCTCTAATTTTGGTGAATATTTTTGTAATTTTTGGTAAAAAGTGATATTTTCGACTTTTTGTTGAAAACCGCAAGTCCAATTGCTTTGATATTACATATATAGGTACTACATGTGGACCTCTCTCAGATTTGTTCATTTTGTAATGATATCTTTAATTCTCTAATTTCGGTGAATATTTTTGTAATTTTTGGTAAAAAGTGATATTTTCGACTTCTTGTTGAAAACCGCAAGTCCAATTGCTTTGATATTACATATATAGGTACTACATGTGGACCTCTCTCAGATTTGTTCATTTCATAATGATATCTTTAATTCTCTAATTTTGATGAATATTTTTGTAATTTTTGGTAAAAAGTGATATTTTCGACTTCTTGTTGAAAACCGCAAGTCCAATTGCTTTGATATATTATACATATAGGTACTACATGTGGACCTCTCTCAGATTTGTTCATTTTCTAATGATATCTTCTGTTCTTTAATTGCCATGTGCATTGCTAACAGCGGAGCTATCTCAGCCGACAGGCTGCTTGTTTATCTGGACCAGTACTGATCCATATTGTACTTGTTTATCTGGACCAGTACTGATCCATATTGTACTTGTTTATCTGGGCCATTACTGATCTATATTGTACTTGTTTATCTGGACCAGTACTGATCCATATTGTACTTGTTTATCTGGACAGTACTGATCCATATTGTACTTGTTTATCTGGACCAGTACTGATCCATATTGTACTTGTTTATCTGGACCAGTACTGATCCATATTGTACTTGTTTATCTGGACCAGTACTGATCCATATTGTACTTGTTTATCTGGACCAGTACTGATCCATATTGTACTTGTTTATCTGGACCAGTACTGATCTATATTGTACTTGTTTATCTGGACCAGTACTGATCCATATTGTACTTGTTTATCTGGACCAGTACTGATCCATATTGTACTTGTTTATCTGGACCAGTACTGATCCATATTGTACTTGTTTATCTGGACCAGTACTGATCCATATTGTACTTGTTTATCTGGACCAGTACTGATCCATATTGTACTTGTTTATCTGGACAAGTACTGATCCATATTGTACTTGTTTATCTGGACCAGTACTGATCCATGTTGTACTTGTTTATCTGGACCAGTACTGATCCATATTGTACTTGTTTATCTGGACAAGTACTGATCCATATTGTACTTGTTTATCTGGGCCATTACTGATCCACATTGTACTTGTTTATCTGGACAAGTACTGATCCATATTGTACTTGTTTATCTGGACCAGTACTGATCCATATTGTACTTGTTTATCTGGACAAGTACTGATCCATATTGTACTTGTTTATCTGGGCCATTACTGATCTATATTGTACTTGTTTATCTGGACAAGTACTGATCCATATTGTACTTGTTTATCTGGACAAGTACTGATCCATATTGTACTTGTTTATCTGAACCAGTACTGATCCATATTGTACTTGTTTATCTGGACAAGTACTGATCCATATTGTACTTGTTTATCTGGGCCATTACTGATCCATATTGTACTTGTTTATCTGGACCAGTACTGATCTATATTGTACTTGTTTATCTGGACAAGTACTGATCCATATTGTACTTGTTTATTTGGACCAGTACTGATCCATATTGTACTTGTTTATCTGGACAAGTACTGATCCATATTGTACTTGTTTATCTGGACCAGTACTGATCCATATTGTACTTGTTTATCTGGACCAGTACTGGTCCATATTGTACTTGTTTATCTGGACCAGTACTGATCCATATTGTACTTGTTTATCTGGACCAGTACTGATCCATATTGTACTTGTTTATCTGGACCAGTACTGATCCATATTGTTCTTGTTTATCTGGACCAGTACTGATCCATATTGTACTTGTTTATCTGGACCAGTAGTGATCTATATTGTACTTGTTTATCTGGAAAAGTACTGATCCATATTGTACTTGTTTATCTGGACCAGTACTGATCCATATTGTACTTGTTTATCTGGACCAGTACTGATCCATATTGTACTTGTTTATCTGGACCAGTAGTGATCTATATTGTACTTGTTTATCTGGAAAAGTACTGATCCATATTGTACTTGTTTATCTGGACCAGTACTGATCCATATTGTACCTGTTTATCTGGACCAGTAGTGATCTATATTGTACTTGTTTATCTGGAAAAGTACTGATCCATATTGTACTTGTTTATCTGGACCATTACTGTTTCATGTTGTACTTGTTTATCTGGACCAGTACTGGTCCATATTGTACTTGTTTATCTGGACCAGTACTGATCCATGTTGAACTTGTTTATCTGGACCAGTACTGATCCATATTGTACTTGTTTATCTGGACCAGTACTGATCCATATTGTACTTGTTTATCTGGACCAGTACTGATCCATATTGTACTTGTTTATCTGGACCAGTACTGATCCATATTGTACTTGTTTATCTGGACCAGTACTGATCCATATTGTACTTGTTTATCTGGACCAGTACTGATCCATATTGTACTTGTTTATCTGGACCAGTACTGATCCATATTGTGCTTGTTTATCTGGACCAGTACTGATCCATATTGTACTTGTTTATCTGGACCAGTACTGGTCCATATTGTACTTGTTTATCTGGGCCATTACTGATCCCTGTTGTATTTGTTTATCTGGACCAGTACTGGTCCATATTGTACTTGTTTATCTGGACCAGTACTGGTCCATATTGTACTTGTTTATCTGGACCAGTACTGGTCCATATTGTACTTGTTTATCTGGGCCATTACTGATCTATATTGTACTTGTTTATCTGGACCAGTAGTGATCTATATTGTACTTGTTTATCTGGACCAGTACTGATCCATATTGTACTTGTTTATCTGGACCAGTACTGATCCATATTGTACTTGTTTATCTGGACCAGTAGTGATCCATATTGTACTTGTTTATCTGGACCAGTAGTGATCTATATTGTACTTGTTTATCTGGACCAGTACTTATCCATATTGTACTTGTTTATTTGGACCAGTACTGATCCATATTGTCCTTGTTTATCTGGACCACTACTGATCCACATTGGACTATTTCATCTGGATCAGTAGTGATCCACATTGGACTATTTCATCTGGATCAGTAGTGATCCACATTGGACTATTTCATCTGGATCAGTAGTGATCCACATTGGACTATTTCATCTGGATCAGTAGTGATCCACATTGGACTATTTCATCTAGACCAGTAGTTACCTATATCTTCTCAACAACTTCTAGTTGAATTCTAAAATGCTTTTATTTTCTGATTTGTAGATGATGATAAAGTGGCAAAAATGAATGGTTTTGATCGTGCTGGAGAAAATGAAACTCTCACAAATGGCAATCCCTTCAGCAAACACATCAAAATTGAGAAACCTGTCAATGGCCTAACAAATGGCAATCATGACAAAGAAGACACGAAGAAGAAAACTACTCCGAGAACCACCCCTAGTGAAATGAATGGACATGATAATAAATCACCTCGCAGTAAATTTTTCCCAGATACACTGCCGGTTAAAGATAGTAAAGATGATTTTTTGGTGTCTGCGAAAATTGCATCAAATGGTATTCCAGTTGCCATGACAGTTGTGCCATCAATACACACGGCAACATCATCTAGTAGTTTTGTGAGTCAGGATTTGACCCTGACGAGCAAGCCACAACCAGTGTGGACTACTAGTAAAATACCAAATGGGAGAATACTGGACCTTAGCCCCTCTACAGATGTACGTAGTCAACCACCGAGACGGACAAGAAATTCAGTTTCTAATGCTAGAAGACATAGGCAGGTGTTTGGTGGTTCGATTACAAACAACTCACAAATTAGCACGTCGCGGTGTAATGGACATAGCCCTTTGAGTATGCCAATGTTGTCTCCGAACTTGGACTGTAAACAAGAGCCAGGAAACTCACCAACATGGACTCATGTCACTTCCAATGGTGCTCTCTCTCAATCTGATGCTGATACCACCTCTGCTTGTAGTCCGCCATTTGCATTTCCCAGCGCATCATCAAATGGACTTTTCATCGCGTATCCTACTGGACTGTTACCTGCGAACTCAATGCATCATTTTGTCCCCGCATTTGTCAGCAATGGTCACGTGACTCCCATGATCCCTGGCGTCAATATTCCAACAGGGATGCCAATGAGTTTACTGCCAACATCCATCTGTAATGAGTCTCTCCCGAAATGGCCAAAAAAGGAGGAGGAGCAGGAGGAGGAAAAGCTCGAGGAAGAATTATCGCCAAACAGTCTCCCAAAAATTGAATCAGTCGTCAGCTTAGGTATGATAGCAGCTAAAATGTTTGAAGATAATAAGAAGATGTCTCTTTCTGATAATAGAAACAACTCGCTCAGTAATCCTCAACCAATCCCCTTGAATTATGTTGTGAAATCGGAACCTACATTACATATCGAAGATTGCTATGAATCAAGAATACCTAACGGTCAGTATATTAACTTTAAGCATTAACTTTAATATTTTAAATTTTCTACAAAGTCTAAATGTAATGGTTTGTTTCTGCAGATCAATGTTTTGGGGGTTATAGTCTAGGCAGTTTAACCAAGTGGCGGTCATATAAA
The DNA here is from genome assembly GCF_978046115.1 of Saccoglossus kowalevskii. Classification (NCBI taxonomy): domain Eukaryota; kingdom Metazoa; phylum Hemichordata; class Enteropneusta; family Harrimaniidae; genus Saccoglossus; species Saccoglossus kowalevskii. The sequence goes on along the minus strand of NC_140646.1, from coordinate 22,252,907 downwards.
AAACTCAAAATCATCAAATTGATGCCATCAACCGTTTCTCAATTATGTCTATTTTGGTAAAACTTTATAGAACACAACTAGACCTGAAAAACAAGGCTTTAAAAGTCTGCTTCAAAATGAAGCAAACACTCTTTTTGGAATTAAGTATCCCATTGCGAATTCATCTAAAGATGCAGTATTTAAACCAGTCCTTCTGTACTGTGCAGAAATTTGATCAAGTCACATAGTTAAACACACAAAGGATTTGTGTAACTTTGCAGCAAATTTTGCTAGATTTTGCTGAAAGTAAAAAGCAGGGCTCCCAATCTAGCTTGGTTACTTGAGCTAGGGAGATATCCTCTTGCCATAGAAAGCACGAGGCAAATGATAAAACATTGGATGGGGATAAGGGGATATGCCAGGAAATACACTAATAAGCGAAGCATATAAGCTTGGTTTGAAAATGCATAACTACATAACAGTAGGTATACAAAGTGGGTTATCTAGTGTGATCCAAATACTAGATGAATTAAAACTCAATATCTGGAAAAACTATGCCAGAAAAGATGTACAGAATTGATGCACACTGACGACAAAGTCGTAAACCATAAAAATAAACTGAGAACGAACAGAAAATTAAAAACAAAATTTTTCACTAGTGAAGTACTTGCAAATAATAAAAAAAAACTGCTATATCACATTGCAATGACCAAACTGAGGCTAAGTGCCCATCACTTACAGATTTGGTAGGTACAATAGTGTACCAATCTCAGATAAGAAAAAATGTTTAGTTTGGGAAATTAACGAAATTGAAATTGTCAATTATACACTAAAGAAAGAGAAATTTGTTCAGAAAACACATTATTCATGAAAACTAAACAATGAACAGTTATTAATTAATATTTTAAACAATAACGATTGAAAACATTATAAATGGTGTGGCGACACAAATCTCTGTTTTAATATACAAGAAAATTCAATATCTAGAAATTGGAGTGTCTTGTTTTTTTTAATTTTTTCTGTATCGTTAGTGTCAGTTACTTTTTATGTTTTCAAAATTTAGTGCTTTCTTGTGCTTCATCAAAACTTCAAATATGTGGTACGATGGCAATAAAGATGTTTTCAACGTCAGTGAATAACATGCTTTGTATCAAATTCTTTCACCATGTATTCGTAAATGATTATAAATTAGGCATTAAGATAAGGATTGAGTTGCCAGGCTGCGTTGTAGATTCTCACAAAGTAACGATCTATTTATTCCACCTAGCTTAAGTCATAAATTACCTGGCAAACTTTAGTTGAAATTGGCTCAATGAGGAAACAATTGAATGACGCAATAAAGTTTAAAAAATACCTCATACAAATGTCACCTTAGTTTTGTAGAAATAACTTTATTGAGTGAAAAAAAACTTTCTACATTTGCGTCATTTTGTCTCTATTCAGCAGCTACAGAATGGTTCTAGTTAGAACTAGTTTTGAGACAAGGTCGTCATGTACTGACAAAGTTCATGACGTATATTTATGATTGTATACCTAAATGTGCCTTGTATAAAGTCCTATTTTGTTGCCCAATCACTATAAAAACGGTTTCCTATCTTACTGGTACCCGGTACTAATAGACTGAAAAAAAAAAGTTACTTTTTTCATGGGCTGGATGTTCAAGTTTTATTTTTGTTTATCATAGAAACTCAACTTGTGACCGTTATAAAGTAGAAATAAACAACGTAAAATGCATTTTTATTTTATTCTAATCTGTACAACAAAAAATGAAAAATTATTGAAAGTTTAGTCATTCAGTGCAATATCCCGATACTCAAAAGTTTATAAAAACAGAAATGTAGCTTCAGTCTAAAAGCCACTTAATAGCATGCTTAGTAAACATAGCAACTTATGGTCCTAGCATTTTAATGTTTTTTTTTTTAATTCTTTTGTCAATTTGGGTCCCAATTGACATAATATTCTATTATTTATTTATTTAAAATGCCTTATCAGCATGAAAGAATATACATGTGTATTTTGTCAAAAATTAGAGTGAATAGAACCGTTTAAAAATAAAATAACATTGTTTCCAGTGCTAGGGTTTGATACAGCATACCGCCAACGTATTTACTCTATTGAAAGCTCATCTTCTATAGAAAAACATAAAAACCCAAAAATCATACTAATTTTGATCAAATATGGTAATATGTTCTTATTTTTTGCTCCACTGTCGACTTTGTCAAGCAGAGCTTATCATATGAGTGATTGTCTGTTGTGTTCGTTGTTCGTCATTTGCATCAACTTTTTATTTTTTGACTTCTTCTTGAAAACTACAAGCTGATTGTTTTGATACTATACTATTTTAAAATATAAATCAAGTGGAATTTTATTATAGTTTGCAAACTTATTTTAATGAATATTTTTTAATATTTATTAGTTTTATAAATCCTTCATGAATGACTCCCAAGTATTTTTAATAACAAAGTTTACAACAGATTCCCTGATGAGGTCAAATATCGCTCAGTACTGCAGTTGATTTATCTTGAAATTCCTCCTTGAAATCATTTATTTACAACAAGTACAAGGTCATTGAAGACATGTTTATACCCCATGTATAAGAGTTGGACAAATAGTTACACCCCCCACACACACATACACATGGTTATTTAGAGTATTAAAAGCATAAGTATTGACAGTAAGCTCAGACAATAGTATTTGGGTCAGGCTGAAATTAGGTCAGCTTTAGAGACAAAGTAATTCAAAGTAGGTGCCAGCAGTCTGGACTATTTCATAAATTCATCATCATCATCAGTCGTGGTGGAGTGTAATCCAGCCAGTGAACTGAATATTCGTTTTCTGTACGATTAAGTTGATTAATAAATAATGATTGTTATTGAGAATTATAAACTAAGACAAGTCTAGCTACCCTCCCTCCCTATCACCCCCCCCATCCCTGAAATAATAATATTTGTGAGATTTTTGCATAGTGGTCAGCTGAAATATCTAATCTGATACAAAAAAAAATAGGTGGCCTGATTAATAACAAATATCAAGGATTTGTTTAATCCTGTTTAATTACATTTGTAAAAGCCAGGGACAAAGCTTGGTGTATAAAACAGCTCACAACTGGGATTTCCCGTCCATACATATGGTAGTCTCGTTCTGTTGAAATTCCATTGTCGTTTGTTTTAGTTCTTGACACCAAGGACTACAGTAGTGTTACATTCCTGTAAAGTCATCTTGTCTGTTACTTGATACTCGTATTTATCAAATAATTTATGTGTTTGATTCTCAGCAGATGGTTTCTTTTCTCTTTGATGTTGTACTTTAGAGGGATATTGAATTATTTGGCCATGAGCACTACTGACATATTTGACCTGTGCATATAAGGGACTGGTCGTTACCGCTAGAAGGGGGGTTAGAATTATAATGCGCAAATTATTTTTTTTAACATAGTTTTTGAACAATATTGTTTGTTCAATGTCGCTATGTATTCATGATGATATTGCTATACCCCCCCCCAGTGTATAATGATCTACCCCTTAAGATTATGGAAGTAACAAGCACATATCTGCAGGATTTTAAAAGAATCTATTTGTCTGCTACCTCATTACTCCAATGACTTTCATTTCTCAACAACTTAAAAATACTTTTATTTCAAGGTTATTTTTTCTACTTTTATCATTTTACTATATTGCATACACTTCAATGGAATCTTCCCCCTACCTAAAGTTAAATAAACAACTAATCTGAAAGCCATACCTATAAGACCATATTGAAGACATGTAATCTTGTAATTGAGTTTATTTTAGAGAACGTTTATTAAAAAAAATTATTTAAAAGAAAAATGATACCAAGTACTGAAACAATAGGCCTAATAAGCCCAATTGTATCGTAAACATGACATTGTTTTTTACTTCAAGGTTTTCTGGCCATTAAAATCAATCACTGTATCTTCTCTTGAATGTCAGATTACTTTCAACGATGAGGGTTGGATTTAACTTTTTGATGACAATTTGATTGGAAAAAAAAGATTAATAATGTTTTATTTATTTCTTTTAAATACATAGGAGAAGAGTTTTTAATAGAAATCCACTACAAGTCTGCTAAGGCCTTGAAACATCAGGTGACCAACAGACAAGGATGCCATCTTTATTATCAGAATGTTGTTGAAGATGAGAACGATGGAGCCTTTGGTCCGATGAGTGCTGATCAAATCCCATTCCCAGACTTCAATGAGTTCTGCATGTCAGAGAAACAGACGGATCTTACCATGACATTGTTGCGGCACATGGAAAAGGGGTAGGTGGCACGATGAAATGCATATTTAGTTTTGGGAATCCGGAGTTGTAGTTCTCTTCGCACATTAAAGATCCTATTTCTAACATGGATATGCGCCCTCCACCAATCAGATCGCCGGATTCATGATTTATATTCTCTGTATAAATTGAGAGAAGTTAGTTAGAACATGGCTTTGTCAGCTGAAAATAAAAATAAAATTGAATAAATTGTTGCAAATTAACCTATATATATTTGTCAGTGGATTTGACTGGCTCTTCTGTCTCATTGGGCCCCTGGTAAGAATAAGAGGAGGCTTCCAGATGAGTAAGTGAAAAGGAATGTGATCTTATCCCTAAAAGGTTTCACTTTGGCTTACAAAACCTGGATAAAGTGCCATTTGAAGAAACACCATATTTTTAATATTCTGAATACCCCCGGTACTCTCCCAATATTTAATCATGATCCTACATCATTTTTTGTTCATATTTGACTAACTAGGGGGGGCTACTGTAAAAGGATTAATTATTCACTGGGTTTTAATTTTGCTTATTTCGCTGACTGGAAAATGCGCTAAATTAAAACCCAGTGAATATGTAAAATTTAGCATAGAACACATTATCTAAATAATAAAACCATGAATTTAAAACCCACTGAATATGCCTTAAATGGTAAATCAGCGAAATTTAAACCCAGAGAAAATTAGTCATTTTACAGTATATTATTGATAACTCCCTGTTAAATTTTAACTTTTCTCAGTGGCAAGACTTCCATAATTTCATTATGCTCACCAGTTTCACTTGATTTTGATAGAGTCATAGCTATCATTACAAAATTTATAATAATATTCATAAAAACACACCTATTTTTTCTGATAAATAAATAATTCTTATTTGAAATAAATTATTGGCAAATACCAGTAAATAACAAGAAATATTCATTTGAGAGACACTCCTCAAATACTGCCATACTTAGATGTTTTCATGACTCTGAGTAAACCTCAGAATTCACTGTGGCTTGTTATGAAATGTTTTGAATGTTTTTCAAAGAACAACTTCCTCTTTTCATTACTGCCAGCAGTTTTGTCATGACAGATCTTTGTTTCAATTGATTGTTTCACCAATTCATTTTTTTTAACATGCAGAAGAATACTTGAATACATGCCAATGTCTGCCATAAATCTTATGAAGTGTAACTATTTAACGGGACACACCGTTGGTCTGAGGAGAGGCTAATCATTACCGTTGTTTTTATAATTACTATTAGCAACTCAAAATAACAAAGATTTTCTTGCTTGAAAGTAAATTAAATTTAAAAATAAAAAGATAAGATTCAAAGTTTCAAGCTTCATTCAAAGTTTAAAAATTTGTGCAAAGTTTAAAAATTTGTGCAAAGTTTAAAGCGGGGGAGTCGTCACCTGCGCATGCGTCAGTTAGCCAAAGTGTGTCATTGTTCACAAACAAGCATCTACCCATGAGCCTTTGCGTTTTTAGTGTGTGTTGTTATCGTCGCTTGGGACTCAATTCCTGCACGTGCGCAGGTGAGGACACTCCTGCTTTAAAGCTTCGTTCAAAGTTTAAAGATACATGTGAAAAATTAATGTATTTCCCACATGTTGTAGATATCACCGGGAACTCACATTAAAAATGGGCGGTGCAACAACTTTCGGGTTTTTATTTGAATATTTAAGTGCTTTGGGAGAATTTATGTAGGGTTTAAAGAAAACCTGTTTAATCCGATGTGCTTCTGATTAACTGCGTTTTTTTTCCCCCCTATTTAGATTATTGCTGCATTGCCAGGATGGTAACATGTACTTGACCAGGTATGGCCGTACAGTGATCTTTTGGAACACGTCACAAAATGAAAACCAAGAGCCCGAGAAGAGCAGGCGTGGAGAATTAGTAAAAATATTTGATTATCGCAAATTCCGAGCAGAAATCACCGACTGCTTGGGCAAACTGGGTCCATGCCCGCCAGCCCCTCAAATATATCTCGGAATTGGCCAACAGTGGTCGTCAAAGTGTCCGCTAAAAAATAATTTAGTGTCAGTATTGGTTACACCTCTGAAGGCAATGGAGGAGTATATCTCCATAGCAACAAGGTAAATATGGGGATCAGAATGGATTATCTAAGTAAGGAGTACATATTTATCCACGAGGACGTAGTAATATTTTAAAAATGACAATTAAATTGAGTTTAATTTCAAGCATGCAACAAGGGATGAAATGCTAGCCTTCACGCAAACGGAGACTATATTTTGTAAGAACAGTCAATGACATATCACAATACGGTATTTGATTTTTATAAACTTTGTTCAATCTCAGTGATAGATGTCTTTAAATTTACTATTCTTTGCACCGATGGGGCTGTATGTTCTTTACTTATTATAACGTTCATCATTTAGCTAGAATATTCCTTTGTTTTTTTGTGTGCAAATATCTCATAAATACCTTATCTTTTTTTTGTGTTACACTTTCACAAATGTCACAGATTTTACCAATTTTAAATTCACAATACTAATTGCTATTTTGTATTGTATCAAAACTTCATTTGCATAGTGAACAATTTTTGTCCATTGAGGAGTCTTGTGACGCAATGAACAAGCGACATAATTGGTAGCAAAAGTAACTAAAATAAATCTGAACTTCTTTAAAAAATAAGTCAAGACAATCAAGAAGAATGTAATTTTCCCATTTTTTTTTTAGCTCCGCTGTCGAATTTGTCGAGCAAATGAGTGATTATCATATGATTGATTGTCCGTTGTCATCATCCGTTGTCTGTGTCAACTTTTTACTTTTTTGACTTTTTCTTGAAAACTACAAGCCTGAATGCTTTGATACTTGGTGTATATGTGCCTCAGGTACACCTCTCTTAGATTTGTTCATTTCGTGATGATATCTTTAATTCTCTAATTTAATTATTATTTTTGTCTTTTTTGGTGAAAAATGATATTTTTGACATCTTGTTAGAAGCAGCAAGTCTGATCACTTTGATACATATTGTTTATTTTCTAATGATAGCTTCTGTTATTTAATTGAAATGTGCATTGCTAACAGCGGAGCTATCTCAGCCGACAGGCTGCTTGTTTTATATCACTTTCCTTTAATGCACTTTACACATAGCAATTTGGCCAGTTTTATAGAGATTTACTTTTGATGTTTGTTATATCCATACATTTAGATGCCAGTGTATTCAGAATAGAAAGTAATTAAGCTGTCCCAGATGGCTTGAATTCATTATGGGTCATATTTGAGGGTGAGTGATGGCTTCAAAACATCACCCAGGGTGATCTTTTGTCACATTTTTTTAAATCGTTATTTCAGTCCATTATAGTCTGAATACAATAGTCATGACAGAGGTTGCAGGATATCAAAAATAATTCCGCCAGTATTACAATTTAGGTGCCAGTATTTAGCTTTGGTAGTAGAGGCTCTATATGCAAATCAGCTATCAGAATTGTAGCTTTCAGGTCAACCTATCAGAACCGTTGTTGCAGACTTTTTTCTTGTAAAGTACGCTCTAATTGGTTGACAATTCTTCCTCAGATTAAAGCTGCATGAATGTAATTTGTTACAGCTGATATATCAATGACAATCAGACGCAATAATTGAATCATTTTCAAGTGACATATTTTTTAACTTAAACAGTGGGGCATTATGTTTTTTCAAACTTTTTCAGTAACGCTTGAAAATTATACATGTAGTTTAGGATAAGCAATAATTTTGTACATTGTACACGTACTCTGTTCTTCCAATGCCTTGTAATTATTAATGAGTTTCTTATAAATACCTGTTTGTATTATACCATAGTAATTTTGTGTGCTGTGTACCCTGGTTTTGGAATACTGTAAAATACTTTATTTTCGCTTGGAATTAATTTTCGCTATTTTCGCTGAAGTAATGATTCAGTGAAAATAAAATGCAGCGAATATACCTTTTTTCCGTATGTTTTACATTTAACTTTTCAAAAATCAGTGAAAATAAATTCTATACAAAACACCCAAAATGTTTTTTCAGTGAAAATTTATTCCAGCTAAAATAAAGTATTCTACAGTATTCCATCGCGTGTTGAGAAAAGGCTGATTAGGATATTTTGATAAAAAATATGAAAAAAATTATATTTCTTGACATACAAGAACAACCTTTTTATATTTTTCATTATTATTTTTAATCAGTTTGATTGTCATGAAAAAAAAATTGTCTTCATTCGATTATATAAGGTATAATTTATGAAAAACTGAATATTTCAACTTTTTTTTGTTTTAAATTTTATTGTTGAGTTTTGTAAAAGTTATGATCAAAAAGATCATATGTCTTGCCTTTTCTTACTAACGAATACTGTTTCATGCCGAATGTAACATTTCATAAATATAAAAAAAAAATGATGAAACTGAATCGAAATTTGAATAGTTTGGACTACTAGTCGGATGTTGTGCAAAAAAAAAAAATAACAACATATTGTTGACTCTAATCACCTTCAGTTCTTCTTTCATTAACAAACAAACAAACTCTGAATCGGAAGAATTGTAAATTATTGTATAATAGTGTACTTTACTAAATTAGGGAAAATTTATATATATATATATAAATATATTTTTTTAATTATTTACATGAAACTTGATTTTTTAATGGCAGTCTGATTACAATAATATTGTAAGTACTTCCGGTTTCTTTAATATAAATGCATGGACACCTTAATTTATCCAAATTTGCATGGACCTCATTAAATTGGTAAAAGCGACTTTATTAAAAAAGAATTAGGATCATGTTTCTATTAATTCTGCTAATATAGTATTTCTGCTCGCTTTCAGTTTTCTGCCAATATTTCAGGAGTATGTAAACAGAATTTTTTTTTGTGCCAAAATTGTTCTCCCTGCGTAGCAGTTAGAGGAGCTTTATGATGAAGAAATGTTGTTAGGAGTTTTATTGTTTTTGGATTTTGAAAGGGAATTAGTTTATATCTTGCCATTATTTCAAGCAGTATTCAAATTTCTTTCAGAAAGAAATTCAATTTTTGTATTATCTGTCAAAAGTTTTGTCAGCCATTTTTATTTATGCAAATTAGCACCTGATTCAAATTTGAATGAATGGTTTGGATTTATTTTATGAAACTTAACTCCTATTCACGCTTGAATAAAAGGTCAACATCAGGGTTAAAGGTCACTCATTAGCATAATATATTATGGCTGACAAAATCGAAGCAGGTTTTTTTAGAACTATTTTCAGTGGATATAACTTTTATAAAAAAGATGTATCTTGAGTTCTAATAAAATGAGATCAAGTGTGTTACAAATAAAACTTGAATCATTGTTAAAATATGTTGTCTGATAGTCATTCTTCGAAGAAAACATCGTTTTTGCTTATGCAAAAAAAGTATTAGTTTGATGATAGAATGTATACAGAATTACCGGTATGTACAGTATGTACACTGTTCTATTTAAAGTGCAACTCCAATAGGAGCATACCCGTATATAAACCAAAAATTGCATGTGTAGAAACACACCTGTAATTAGCATGTGCGCTACTAATGGAGCAAATACGGTACTGTTAATTCCCTCACAGCTTCGTAGTTGGTTATTCTGTGCATGATAAAAATGTTAATAGGTGATAATAAATCATCAAATCCTTATATGACAACTTATTGAACAAATGTCCAGATCGCCTCTTTAAAAACGTTTCATTTGTTCATGTTATGTATGAATTACTCCATGGGAGAAGTAAAACATAGGAAGTGTGGAACTAACAATACAGTTTCATTTATTGTTTCATTTCTAATATAATCTGACTTAGCCAACATGCAGTTCATGTTTATTTTTACCCAGAATACAGTTCAATCATATATAAATCAATATTAATAATCTGCATGAAACCATAGACCCTCTGTTAGAGGGTCTATGATGAAACAATATACTGTAAAATGACTAATTTTCACTGGGTTTAAATTTCACTGATTTACCATTTCAGGTATATTCAGTGGGTTTTAAATTCACTGTTTTATAATTTAGATAATGTGTTCTATGCTAAATTTTACATATTCACTGGGTTTTAATTTAGCGCATTTTGCAGACAGCGAAATAAGCAAAATTAAAACCCAGTGAATAATTAATCCTTTTACAGTAGTTATCTTCAATGATCTCTGTATGTGAAAGAGTATCTTTAATATGTGCAGGTATAAGGAAAAATTCTATACTGACACCTAATAGTGAAAACATGGGGCTGGTACTCGGATAAAATCACAGTTTGGTGTTGATTACATGTTTATAGGTGTCTTACAATCACATCCGGATTTAGTTTATTTTAGGACTCATGTTGTTGTATATGCTGTTGTATAAGTATGGATACATGTTTATTTACTTGTTATTTTTTTTTTTAATTTGTTGTCAAAGTTGGTGATTATATCTAAATCTTTATAATGTGAAATTTGCAATTTGTTGATTAAATTTGAACTCTGGCGGCGCCCTTCACTAAAAAGTATTTCCGCTAATGGAGGTGTTTGTCCAGCGATCGAACTAAAACAAGCCCTTGTCCTTAAAAAAATTATAGTTTCAATTTAAATGATTATCACTAAGATATACACTAAAAACCTGAGCGGACCTTTTCAGATAGATATATTTATATAAATCGTGGAGCTAAAATTTGACCGATTCACAAGTAACATTCAGCGATTCTGTTCAGGAAATGCAGAACTACAAAAACGATAGAACAAATTCCGAAACTGAAACCTTCTCGAAAGTCATTTATTTTATTGTGTCAACCACAGTCCCTCTATAGAGGGACTGTGTGTCAACGCAACATTACAACGAATGCAATGGATGCTGTAGACGCCATTTGGTGATGATAAACTTATTTCAGTTGATGTGTATAGCGCCTTCTATAATTCCTTTGTTTTACCATTCCCAACGAACGGTGCCTACATAAAGTAAAAACTAATTTCTGTTTTTACCGCATGGAGTAAAATTCTACATTCTCGTGGGAACTGGAGTACGTACACAGTTGTTGTCTGCTGGATTCGGCTTCCGCGATATCTGAATGTTGCCTTGTATTACTGAATATGGCGTTCTTTTGATTCATAATTCATCGTAATTTATGCCAATCATTCGACAGTCGATCTTTCATTATTCGCTTAAACATGCTTGATAGGGCATTTATTCTTTAGCATAGGGAAGTTATCTGTTAATGGTGTACAGCCACAGGGAACAACATCTAAGCTTTTATCTATACCAACTGAAAACGCAATAGAGGAAACTAGGAGTCGTTTGGAAGTCAGAAGGGCGGGTGTATATAGAAGGTTCACTGCAATATCCAATGAAATCAGAAGAATTATGTCGACAAACAATACCATGAATCGTTAAGTCAGGAAGAAAGCCAAGAATCCTATACCAATTAGTCAATGTCACGTTTTACTTCTAGGGTATAGCTCCATGTTATGAGCTACGTTTAAGGCACTTAGGGGATCCTTTGCCGTTTTAATCAATCATATAATAGTGGGATGGGCTATGGATGACAGGAGCCAGTAGCAGGGATAGTACTTATCACAGATTGACCAATAAGAATGATACAGCGTATACATTGTGTGTTTAGATTTACTGGTCAGTTTTGCAATTTCGTTTGAAAGGCTGTATCTCTGCCTGCTGCTTGCTTGTTTGCTGCTTGCTTGCTTGCTTGTTTTACTTCTAGTTTTAGTAAAATGCCTCGCTGGAAAGGAGCAAGAAAAAATATTGAAACAACATGTAATGAAGCAGAGCTGCCATAAAACAAGAAAACCAGTTGCATGACTTTCAGCTCCAAAGGGAAATAAAAACAGATTGCTGAACAAGATTCCATTATGTATGACTATTGTGAAAATAGTGTTGCAGGACTGTCTGAATTATAAGCATTATTTCAATCCAAAGCTACCTTAAGTGAAGAAATTAAACAGGAAGGTAGTCCTACCACATCTTATAGCCACACAGACCCACGCAATCAAGGTGTACTGTAAGAAAATGAAAACCGCAAGGAATGTCATAAATTCTGCAACAACACATGACATAAATGAACTAGTATACCATACACATAGGGTAGGAGTACACCTCTAAGAAGGGAGCCAACCACCATTGTTAGCGGTTGCCGTGATGGTACAGGTAGTTCTGGTGATAACAGGGATGTGTCAGTCGTAGCCAGGCTGATGATTGAAAATTTACAACAAACGTGCTGCACTACCGCCACAGAAAATTCCAACATTCAGAGGTGACACATTAAAATACAAAACGTTCATTCGTGCGTTCAAGCATGATATTGAGCCCAACACTGAAGATCCCGGCGATAAATTGTACTTTTTAGAACAGTACACAGAAGCTGAACCTAAACAAACGGCGAGCAGTTGCATCCACATGAATGGAAAGGAAGGTTATGCGAGAGCAAGGAAAATGCTTGAGAATGAGTGTGCAGTTGCAAGAGCTTAATATGTTAAAATAGCTGAAAATTGGCAAGATATTAAAACTGAAGACAAAGCAGCTCTAAAAGAGTTCATCTAAATCTGTCATTATGTGATAATGCAATGATGGGTGATGCCCATTTTGAAAATGCTGTTACCTTTCCTGTTACCTTTCCAAACTACCTTTCAAAATGAGGGAAAGTGGCGAACAAGGGCAGCAAAGTAAAGTAAAGAAGTGAAAGTACTTTTCCAGTTGATGTTTGGGGACCTGAACTGGACAACATGGCATAAAGGTATGGGTACAAAGAAAGTCAGTAATGGTACAAGGAAGTTTCACAGTCAATGTTGATACAAAGACTACAACCCATTTGCTCGTTGTTCCGAGGAAACTTACAGCCTGGAAAAATGCAAAACCTTCGCAGATAAGACTTACAATGAAAAGAAAAATCTCATCAGATCAAAGGGATTATGCTATGGTTGTCTCAGAAGTGCAAAACATTTTGTCAAAGAGTGCAAGGACAAGTTGATTTGTGACAAGTGTGATAGAAGCGTCCTAGAGTATTACACTATAAAGGTCCTAAGATTAAACACAAGAAGAATCAGCCATGTTGACAACAGTGGGAATGGTCGATGTAGACTGGCAAGCAACAAAGTCCAGTAAAATTGCATGAAAACCAGTTATCATATCCACCAGGCTAAGATGTAAGGCAACTGGAGTTAGTGTAAAGACCTGTGCAGACCTAGAAAATGGCAGTGATAATGTTTTTTGTACTGTGACAACAATTGAATGCTGGCGGCAAGAAAATAAAGCTGAACCTATGCACCATAACTGGTAGTAAGCAAATAGATAGTCGTATGGTAAAATGTCTTGAAGTCACTGACTCATAAGAACAACAAGACATACCAGCAACTAAAGAAGTCATTGTGACTCCAGATGATATTAAATGCTGGCCACATCTTCAACAAATTCACTTGACACAGACATGGGCATCGTGATAAGAAATAACATACAAGAAGCCTTTGAACCATGAGAAGTCATCAACAGTGAAGGAAAACTTTGCCTCGTTGCAGCTCGCACTAGATTAGGGTGGGCGGTGAATGGATGTCTGACAGGGCCTGGTGATCCAACACATGAGAGTCTGAAACAGGCTAAAGTAAACAGAATTCAAGTGGGACCCACAGTAAACCAGCAGTTGACTAACTATACATGAATTCAATGAACGCATCACAGATGACAAACCTGAAGGTTCAGTGGAGAATAAAAGGTTCATGGAACTCATGGAAAATGGTTCCATTGACCTTTCATGACAGAACAGCAATAGAACAAAGGTTCAAACAACTAAAACAAAGTTTCGAGAAAGATCAATCATACCGTAATGACTACACACTATTCATGGATGGTATTATCAACAAGGGTTATGGTGAGTACTTGAAGTATTCCCCATTTATTTATTTATTTATTATTTTATTTATAATCTCATTGCAACAAGGGTATTTCCTTCACCTTTATAAATATTGATAAATTTCACAACTCAAACTGAAACGAAAGTTTTCCATTGGCCAATTGAATAACATTGGAACGTTTTTAATTGACGTCGTTGAACTCTGTGCTTGTTGATTGGCTAGTTTGCTTCAACTGCCATTGAAATTTTAAAAAAATTGTAGAGATGCAAGGAATATTTTTGTTGCACCAAGACTGTGTTAGCCTATATTTTACAAAGCCACACAAGTGTAGAGTCACTGGTTTGTGATGCTCGGTAACCGGCAGTTATTGTTCTTCGCTTTGCCCAATGCTAGGAATTATCGTCTCCAACAACCTAATTCTCGATATTAGCCTCAGGTACCCTCAGGTGTTGGAACTGAGTTTGCATTTTAAAGGCATCCGTGTTTTTAAACATCCAACACAACAATTTGTGTATTTCTTCACAAGGGAAAAATTGGGGATTAATAAAATGTACCAAGATTATTGTCAAACTAAACTAATTGTGTGTTACATCATAATTGCAGCACAAGTCACATTACTGTCGAAATGACAATAATACTCTCATTCACGGGATGGAATGTGTGGTTTTATGCACTTATTAAACCACAGAAATGAAGTTGGGTGAATGTGATTAGTTGTGCTTGTTACACCGGGCAGTGAATGGATTTGAATACACTATTTCACTCTGTTTAGCATATTTGGTTTAAATGACGGTGGTCGTCGCGTCGCCTATGTACAACATATGTGTTGATAAACATTGATTTTCCCACAATCCAATGCGCTCTTCTAATGAAATCACGACGAAGGTCACGAGTTTTGACCTGGGCGTGACTTGCACTATTTACTTCCGGCGACTCCTTTGATAGCTTCCAAACACAACAAAAAACTTGATAACTCTCAGTTTGTTTCTCACGCAACTTATAATAATGTTGGTAGTTCCGACAAAAGATTTTAAACATTTCATTATTTCAAATGAGACGTAATTATGGAATGAGATTCCGTTCTATATTCATGCACATCAAGGTTTAGCCATGGCCCCAATGAATTGGGTGTGAATAAGTTACGTGAACGTGGTCGAAATAAGTATGTGTCGCAAGTCTATATGTAACCAAGGTAAACATCATTGGTTGATATGTTTCCCAGCTAGAAAGATTGACAACAGTCATAATCATATGACCATGGTCGGCATACATCCCCTAGCATCTAGCCAGATTGACAACGGTCATAATCATATGACCATGGTCGGCATACATCCCCTAGCATCTAGCCAGATTGACAACGGTCATAATCATATGACCATGGTCGGCATACATCCCCTAGCATCTAGCCAGATTGACAACGGTCATAATCATATGACCATGGTCGCTATACATTCCACAGCATCTAGCCAGATTGACAACGGTCGTAATCATATGACCATGGTCGCTATACATTCCACAGCATCTAGCCAGATTGACAACGGTTATAATCATATGACCATGGTCGCTATACATTCCACAGCATCTAGCCAGATTGACAACGGTCATAATCATATGACCATGGTCGCTATACATTCCACAGCATCTAGCCAGATTGACAACGGTCATAATCATATGACCATGGTCGCTATACATTCCACAGCATCTAGCCAGATTGACAACGGTCGTAATCATATGACCATGGTCGCTATACATTCCACAGCATCTAGCCAGATTGACAACGGTTATAATCATATGACCATGGTCGCTATACATTCCACAGCATCTAGCCAGATTGACAACGGTCATAATCATATGACCATGGTCGGCATACATCCCCTAGCATCTAGCCAGATTGACAACGGTCATAATCATATGACCATGGTCGCTATACATTCCACAGCATCTAGCCAGATTGACAACGGTCATAATCATATGACCATGGTCGGCATACATCCCCTAGCATCTAGCCAGATTGACAACGGTCTTAATCATATGACCATGGTCGGCATACATCCCCTAGCATCTAGCCAGATTGACAACGGTCATAATCATATGACCATGGTCGGCATACATCCCCTAGCATCTAGCCAGATTGACAACGGTTATAATCATATGACCATGGTCGCTATACATTCCACAGCATCTAGCCAGATTGACAACGGTCATAATCATATGACCATGGTCGGTATACATCCCCTAGCATCTAGCCAGATTGACAACGGTCATAATCATATGACCATGGTCGGCATACATCCCCTAGCATCTAGCCAGATTGACCACGGTCATAATCATATGACCATAACCTATGGTCGGAAAACATTTTTTATTTAGATTTGATTGGTCTTTCGTTTTTGCTATATATATTTCACATTTATGAATATTGGGCAGCTTGCAAAGCGGTATTTAATTAAATATGATGACGAGGTTACTATTGATGTAGGTTAGGATTTTGCACAAGTTTATGTTTGAAAAAGTATTATCTTGGTAACTATTAAATTTTAAATTGCTGTTCTACAAGAAATCCAAAGTGTGACCACGATTATAATATCACAATCATGTCTACGTATGAAGTGGCCATGTTTATAGTGACGTGACCTGACCGGCATACTTCTGGGGACAACAACTTAAAGTAAGCACACTCGTGCTAATATAGGATTATTATAATATATATATATATAATATACTAATAATAAAAAAATATATATTAACACAAATATTAATAATTACAGTGATATTAGAGCGTATTTTCGGCTCGAACACCAGGGTCATTTCTCGTTTCTCACTCACATTCATCACTTGCGTTTGCGCTCGCCATACGCAGTGACTCCATTTCTGGATTGATGTTCACAGTTTCAGTACAGTAGTTATAAACAATGTCTCAATCAACATTCTCATTTGAGGTGAATTTGTTACAAAAGTTGTCATTCACCCCTGTTATGTCAGTTGGATAAATAACAGAACTGACCAACATCGATAGATTGATAAACTATTATTTTTAACATCATTTAAAATAGTTGAATGTTGGCATCCATCTTCATCCAATCAGATAAAAGTTGGGGGAATTAGGCTATCTGTGCTGTGCAATCATACATCTCAACTTCATTGTCAAATGTTTGCACAAAGACACATTATTACGTATAGGGTTCGAAAAACATCATAATGAAACATTTGTTTAATTCGCACTGTCATTGTACACTTGCTTTCATTGGGCTCGTTAATAATAGTTAATATGAAATCATTGATAGACAATGATTTGTAATGAGTCTATATAACATCGAATCATTTATTAATTTATATATTTCGTTGATAATAACACCGATTAATATATCACGGGATATTAGTTTCTGACATAATTTTAGTGAAATCCATCCCAGAAGACCCAATTAGTGTCAGAAATGTGCTATAATAGTATATGCACATTTAGTATATTATGCATAATGCAGAATTGTATATGCAAGTTTAATTTCACGGACAAATTGCTAATTTCTATAGTTATTAAATGGCCCTTGATAATCATATATGCTTGAGAATGTAAAATGTTTAAAATGTAAATAGTTAACGCATGAGGAATGTCTAAAAACACCGTGGCCATGGCAAATCGCATTATACATAAAATGCTCTGAAAACGCAACTTTAGAAGGGGATAGTTTATCTAATTTGCAATTTTTTTTAGCAAAAATACCAATAATATTGAGCAAGATTGTAACTTCGCATACTACTGTTGACATTCCGCGTGCAATAAAACAACCCGATTTTTGATGATTGTCTCATGTTAATCACCACGAATAAACATCTCATACACGTGAGGGAATTTCACAAAACACTATTAAACTAAACTCACCAGAAAACAAGAAAATAGATTCACAGGATGTTTTGTTTTTGTGTGTATTCTACAATATAAAATATACATTGTTTTGTTGGAAAGGGCTTACAGAAGTCAAGGAAAAATAATAGTATGTGTTTTGCGATCTCGAAAATTGTCATATGGTGTAAATATTGTCATCTTCCGAATCGCGTGGTTTTGCGAGCTCGATGTGTGAACATACTTTCCCAGTCACCTGTGCGGGATTGCACTGATAAGTCACGTATTTTACCTTCAAAGTTGGTATAATGCATAGATCACTTGATTTACAAAGCCTATTCGATTTATTGTGTTCATTCCTTTAACGTACAGCACAGAGCCCGACATGGAGCATCCGCCTCGAATATGGGTCGGTCAGTGCTAAATATTGAAATCATTCCCAAAGTCTAATCAGTTCACAGTCCTTACCTCAGAGACACACAGTTGCTATGTTTTCTAACAGTTGAAAATCTATGCTCATATTAATGAGATCATATAGTTTCAGTATATAGTTCATGCACACGAATATTACCATGTATTTCACGGTGGTCGTATGTCGTAGCTGTGTTTCTTTGTGTTAAGTATTACTGTTGGTATGTTGATCACAGCCATTGCCGGTGTTGTTCCGGAGCGACCCAGAGCTGTCAGCCACAGGAGCATTGTTTTCGACTGTCTCCTGTATCTTTGCTGCAACGTCAGGCACGTCTTCGTTCACTCGAATTTTGGGTGGGATGATTGGTGACGAAGAACCACATTCATCGGTAAGCGAACAACAAACATTGTCATTCATATTGTTAACTGTGCGGGGTGTAATTTTTCGCTGGCAGCGTTTCTTAGATGGTTTCATTCTGTGGTCTTTCATCCACATACGTAACCTTCGTTTGCCAAGAGCACCCTCCTCGTCCGCTTTGGGTTTCGATGATTGTGATTTGTTAGGACCGACGAGCGATAAAAGAACAGGTAGAAATAAAATACCATGAAGACCACCAAAGAAAATACCTAAAAATACCGTCTTGAAGACTGCTCTGAAAACGTAAGTGTTAGCAGTTGATAAGGGAGCGATGGCGATGATGGTGGAAACCACACTTTGTACAATGGGTAAACCAAGTAAATACAGACCGTAGACAGCACGGCCGTTGCGAGTATCCCGGGGAGAAATGACGAAAGCATACGTCAGATGAGCCGAATAATCAACGCTGAAACCAATACAGACTACGATTGTTACCATGGACACGAAGTCTATACCAACACTCCATAATGACATATAGCCTATGACGCCAACAACTATGGACGCCACAGTGAGGGTGACGTAAAGCGCACAAATCGGTTGAGGAATGAGAAGAAACGAAACAACTAACATAGCGGCAGCGGCTATCGCAATATTTTGTATGGTGTTGGGTAGAATAACGTCAACGTGGTCGTTGAATACAAACGACGGATGATACGCAATCATAGGGAGGCTTGAATCTTTGACTATTTTTCTGGATTGATGCAAAAAATTCTGGGCCGATTTAACGTATCGAGATTGTACGGAAAATCGCGAGGACGTGATGGTGTTGTTGCTAATAGCAACGTCTGATTTGTAATGCTCGTATAACGGATTAGTCAGAAAATAACTCCTTAAGTGAGAAACAAAAGTGTCCTCGTCCGGGTAAGTCAGTCGACTTTTGTTGAGAAACTCTACGTAATCTCTGAGCCATGACTGCGTGGAATATTCCGTATCGTAGAAATACCTATTTGTTCTGTACATAGTAAGGACACGTTCGATTTCATGTTTAGTAGCCATGTTAGAATAATTTTGAGGTGTGGTGACAATGACCTGTATAACTGGTCCATATTCGTTAAAATAACTCTCTTCAAGTTCATAATATGTCAGGCCGTAAGGGTCAGAAGAGTCTTCACGAGCGAGTTGGCTTAGCTGTATCCCTTCAATCACCTGGAAAATTCCCAAAATAGCCACAACTATATATGCGACGTATAATATCACCGTAATCACCTTTACCCACGTCAAAGTGACAAACGGGCCGTAATATTTGTTGAAAAAAGTCATAACTGAGTGTTCTTGAATCACGTCATCACAATCTGTACTGTTACTGATACCACCAGCGCAGAATAACCGGTAACATCGCGAGGAAGACTCCTTTTTTGGTAACACTTTTACGTACGTAAGGCAGTGTTTATTTTGTCGTTCACGGCGTCCAATCAAAGCCATGCACCCTCCAAAGAAAGTAATTTGGTAAATATAGTCAAATAGAATGGCAACCCCACAATAACAACAGAATATTTGAACAGAAGGAAAGGTTGAAATAGCTCCGATGCCGAACGCCAATACGTCAGTAATGCTTGTTATTGTTATAGAGAGCGCTGCTTCCGAAAAGGTCTCCGCCATTCGATCAGGTACGCTGGTACGGGGTGACGTTGTCCGCCATGATGCTATCATTATGAACATATCATCCACTCCGACACCTACAAATAGAAAACGAAACATATTTCACTGAAATTCCGGAATTCCCGGCTAGGACAAAAAAAAACACAAACACACATTACAGAGCACTACATCAGTCATCCACCGTATGTTTATCAGTCTCTAGTTAGAATGTCAGCCTGAGGACAGTCCGGGTATTAGCTCAGTTAATTAAAATGTTATATCAGTTGAAATAGTGAGTGCATAGTTGAAATAAGGTTTTTTGCGCTGATATATTTGATAAGAGAGC
This sequence comes from Saccoglossus kowalevskii, assembly GCF_978046115.1. Lineage (NCBI taxonomy): Eukaryota > Metazoa > Hemichordata > Enteropneusta > Harrimaniidae > Saccoglossus > Saccoglossus kowalevskii. Next base: position 22,232,261 of record NC_140646.1, on the reverse strand, counting down.
TGTTGTTGATAGGATTTTGTAACTTATAATATTTTACAGATACAGTACTTAAGACGGGAGGGTCGTCACCTGCGCACGCGCGGGAATTGAGTCCCAAGCGACGATAACAACACACGCTAAAAACACAATGGCTCATGGGTAGATGCTTGTTGTAAACAATGACACGCTATGGTCATCTGACGCATGCGCAGGTGACGACTCCTCCGCTTTAAAACGAGTATACCAAATTGTTATGTTGTTTACTTTCTTTGTAAACTATAGTTTCCTGTTAGCTATATAGCTCAGTACGTTTTGATGAAAGCTATATCATGACAGTAGCTGGATAGCAGACACATATATTTTATAAAAGTAGAAATTAGTTCTCAAAGTAGGGTAAAAAAAAATGGCAGTTGTAGAATTTCCTTGTTCCATTTCCTTTCAGGTAGTCTGGGCAAACAAAATTCGAGCTCCACAAATGTAGAATAATGCAATTTACAGTTCTTTTACATCACTATTCATTCTCTAGATATTTAACTTTACTTATGTAGTCCACCATGTTGATTCTCCAGCAAAGGATTATGGGTAAAGTGTGGCATCATAGCCACTGCTATGAAAAATCGAGAAAATTATTTCATCTATAACAATAAAAATTTTGATGCAAATTGGTTCAAATTTCCAATGTTCATATTACTCTTGCATGTAATTATAATAGTGGAAAGTAGAATGTTGCAAATACACAAAAAGTACAGAAATTGTAAAATAAAAAAAAAACACACTTTATTTTGATCGTTGAAAATAGAATGACACTTTTTCGCATCAACATACTAGTATTATATGTAACCTGTAAAACTTACTCCCGTCGATGAATTGTATAAAATACACGAAAAATTCAGCATTTGATAGTGACAACTATTTTATAAGTATGTTGACACCGGTACACGGGAACACGGAAATACGATTGTTTGTAATAAACTCACCTAGAGTCAAAAATGGCATTGCAATGTTGAGATGAATAAAGGGCACGCCACAGTAACTTAGCAACCCTATAGTCGAAATCACAGCTAACAGTGCCGATGCCACGCCGAGAGTACCAAGTACTGGTTTACTGGTTACCCAGTCAGTCATCATCAGAGATAGAACGGAAAATGACGTCAGAATAAAGAAGGAGATTATAAGCCTTGGTATCATTCGTATGATGATGTCATCGAGTTCGTTGGCTAGCGTCTGTGACACCGTCAGCGTCACTGTTATTTTCGTCGATTTGTATTTAGCCGCCATTTTGGTGACTTTGTTTTCAAATTCTAAGGTCGCCTCATCAATGTTATTCGGTGATTGTTTCAATGGGTAAAACAACAAAATGGCTCTTGCCGACTTAACAATACTGGTATCGCCGTAAAACTGCACACCACCGAGACTGCCGCCGATAAAATATGATATATTTCCCGCCATTACTGGATACGATATGTTGATAAAATTCACATTTTGCGTTGTATAGTTGTAAATTTTTAATACTGGGTTTGGATCAACACACTGTTTCTTCCACTTGGCACATAACTGTCTGTATGAGTACTCTTCTCTTCCAATACTTGCCTTCGTTTCTGTCACGTTGTCGTGGAATTCGAATATTTCGCGCAGGGAGTCGACAGCGAGTATGTTTTCACTCTGTTTTTTCGTGTAAATAATAACACTGGCGTATCTTCCGAAATCGTTCTGACGATTGGCGAGAAATTCCCCAGAGTAATTCATCGGAAAAAGACTATCCATTACATCTCTGTCCTTCTTGGCCGGTCCGTTCGTCGGTGTAAATAAATATTCGATGTCATTGTTACCCGTGAAATAAAATCCACCCACGGCGAGCGAAAATGTGAGCATAAGCGGGAGAACGATAAATGGGATTGGGTAGTTACCGACAACTCTGCCGTAGCTACACAGGGCAACTTTCAAACGTCTCTCGAAAAAATAAAACGCCATGTCGAAAAGACGGCAGGCGTTAAACGAGTCCTTCAATAGAGGTCCATTCATTCATGGATCTAAAAAGAAAGTTCAATGATTCATTACACTTGTTTAGCTTTGCGTAACACCCATTGTAACCGCGATGACGCCCATGACGACATGTCGTTTATATAACCGGAGGGTAGACTATTCAAGGTTATGTGCGCAACACTCATCCCTAGCTAGAATCAAATATCTACCGCCTTTTTTTACCTATCAGATCTGGATCGGTGAGGTCATAAATATGCTTGCAAGGACAGGTAAAAAACAAATAAGACGAAGCTTCGACTGGAACCTAACCGCTGAAATTCAGAAGAACTAAAAGACGGCACTCAAGGCCAGAACAACAATGGAAAAAATAATTCGTATCCTTTGTACTGACAAACAAATAATAGAAGACAAATAACATGTCATTCTTACAATGATAAAAAACACTATATAAAATCTGCTTGACAACAGAATGACAAGTTCATATTTTCAGCAAGTAGCAAAAATATTAATAACGAGAACATTACACTTGCTTAATTTATCAAAACAAATACGAAAAAAATACACCTAAAATGGGTATATGTGGCGAACTAGGCAGATTCCGACTTAATGTTTTTATTTAAAAAAATAGCTAAATATTATAATCGGACCATAAATGTGTCAAATTAAATTTAAAAAATCAATAACAAATCAATACAAAATGGTATATCACACTACAATCTCATTTGAAAAAAATAAATTTACCACAAATTATTGACCAAAAGAGTACAATTTCAAAATCTGATGTATGAATAATAGGTAATGAATTAAAAAAAGTATTCAATTTGCATTTGAAAAAAGAAATTTTCAACGACAAAAATAAAATTAATAACCAGAAAGATAAACATAAGCTAAGAACATACGTTATCGAATGTAGAACTTCGGGAATGTCTCAGTATATTTCGACTCAGTAACCAATTACAAATTGAAAAAGGAATACATACCAGACCAAAAGCCCCAAAGGAAAAAAATATATATGAGGTGTGTCCGAAAAATGAAGTGGGGGAAGATGAACACTTCATAATGTCATGTTCGCTTTATAGCTTACAGTGGAAGTTCTTGCTAGAAGAGAGTGTGACAACTCTTCCAAAATTAACTTTTTTTTTAAAATTTTAATTTTCCTTTTTCTTATTACAGTGTTATATCTTGAATCTGTATTTTATAATTGTTTTTTTTTTTTTTTTGGTAATTATTATTCGTATATTGTGGTGCGGTTTGTTTGTGAGTGCATGTTTACATTGTTATGTAATTATTTTAATCACTTATGAGGAGTTATAGGCATTCTTTAACATATTGAAATTAAAATTACATTGAAATGAAACTGACATTTTCACTGTCATTAACATAAATAAGGCACATACGGTGAAATTGCCAGAGGACCCAAGTGTGATTCCAAGTGTGTATTCTATCAAATTATAGTCGCAAACATGTTGTTCGATACTATTACTGTAGACCAAACCGTCTGATTTATCATTATAAACTTAAAAGGTTGCATGAACGGGAAACGCAACAACATTGGTTAGATGAAAAATCAAAACCATAAGCACAGCGCAGATTGTTATACGTACGTGCACAGTCACTCAAGGTATCATGCAACTAATCAACCAATGGCTGCCTGTTTTAAATGCCTTGCAAGAACCAATGACATTTTAAAAGTATTTGTTTTCTCAGGTGCTCCAAACATGTTAGTTTTTTTTTCTTATAGTTGATTACTGGCATGTTGATTTCCCATTTTTGAGTCATGTTTTCAACTTTCTTCATCATTTTCATATAGCAATCTCTTCATATGTTAACATTGTCGTCTATAGAAATTCAATTAGTGGTATGAGCCCTGAAGAGGGACTGTGGTAAGTGTGTAACAACAATGTACGTGTCAAAACAACCAGTGCGCATGCGTAATTGAGATGAATTCCATTGTTACATCGAAAGACGTATTCTATGAACTATAAGACAGTGAAGTGTTCTAGCTTCTTCCTGCAATGAGGTGGTCGTATGCAAGTGAATCTTCCCAAACAAAAATGAAAAATTCGGCCGAATTTGGTTAGGGGTTAGCTTCATGTTACCCCAATGGATCGCCTGGCTATGAAAGCTTGGTATTTGCTCACATTGATTTGTAGAAATCTGAAAAAAACACGTTTCTGAGCTTGTCTCCGTTTAGTTTCAAGCCGTATTCAAGATGGCTTCCCCATATATTAAAAATCGGTAAATTAATTGTACGCCAACTGATTGTGGTTTGTATGCAGTGGTTGAAGCTGGACCCGACTTGGTGTATAACAGCAGGTGGATTCTGCAGGGCAGTATGAATGTAATATCTCAAACAAATTTCGTTTGGGTGGACCAGGGGGACATAGATAGTGTATAGTATATTTCTTTTGTTTTTGTTTTTGTTTTTAAAAGTTAACAAGACTGGGATATACAATTAAATTGGGGTGCTGGGTAGTTACTGTTAGGGGTTATTATGTATACAAATGTCGTTGTGTATGTAAATGAGCCTGGCATTTTAAAGGGTGTGGTCGTCGCACTGCGCATGTGCGACATTTGTGTTGAGAGACATTGATTTTCCCACAATCCAATACGCTCTTCTAATGAAAATCACAAGTATAAGGTTTGACCTGGCCGCGACTTGCACTAATAACCGCCGGTGACTTCTTCGATACCTTCAAATCACCTACAAAAATATAATAAAATTAAATTAAAGCCTGGTAACGTCCCAGTTTGTACTCGTTGATCTGTGCAAAAGTCAAAGACGCCATCTTTATTTATATGAGACCCATATATTTCGCACAAGCGCTGCGCGAAGATCACTGCCCTTTAATTAACATACATATATACGGTTTATGTTTAAAGATACTTAGTAAAAGAAAGTTATTTATTACTTTTCAGAAAGTTGTACATTTATTAGCTGAAAAAAAATTCTTACGAAAACAACATATACCGTGTGTGATTTTCAACTCAGACCACTAAAGAGGTCTGAGTTTGCAATAACAATTAAGCCTCGTACAAATCTCTGTTTCAGATTTAACAGTTAAATATACTGTAGGAAAATTACACGGAAATCATAATGAATAATACTTTTCTCAGTGTATTTTTAGTGGGTTTTGTAGGTCTATTTGCCCATTAGTTAGAAATGTTTAAAGCCACGCAGAAAATGCGGTACAAGGTTATTTTACATTGAAGCAATTAATTTTGCTCCTCCCCACATTCTCGCGCTCGAGGGAGCGTCTGCAAGTTACTGACCGACTTGATACCACGCCACTAGCCACTGTTCTCGGCGCTAGTTTAACGTTGTATCGATTTCACACTGAAATGGTACTTCTATACAATCAGCACACCTGATAATTGCTCTATGAATGTTCTGCGTAAATGTAAATTCATTGAATCTGTATTTGTATACTAGTACTCCACGGTAGACTCAATAATGCTCACCGGCCAGTAATTATCCAATAATCATACGTCGGTTGTTATCGAAGGTCAAGGTGTATTGTGACGTAAACATGGGACGAGCTGAGAAATTATCTTATGTACAGGTCTATTAATATACGTTTGACTTCTTTTCCGCTGCATATTACCGTGCAAGGAAGGAAATGGACCTAGCAATAAAAACGATAAGGATTATCTTATTTAATTTACGGACAATAGGGGGCGCTAGTCACTTAGAGGAGACATGAATGGTGTACATATAGGGAAATAAATGCAATCAAAAAAAAATCGATCGATGTTCAAAAAAAAAAAAAAAATCATCACTCTCCGGTGGACAACTTCGTAGATCGGCGCCCTCCTGCCTTTCTGCCACACAGATGAAACAACCGCACAACAATTTTAAGTCATGCATGTGTACAGCGTGTGTCAGCACGTGACGGCACTGCTATTCTCCTGCTGAGAAACTCTGCACGCATAGAACAACTCAGTGACGTGAGAAATCAACATTCAAGATATTACACAGGACCCGGTCAGGTCGGCTCCTAGATCAATGATTTATAACGCAATGATAACCGTTACAACTGGATTAGGGTGTCTAACTAAATGATTGGTTATCTCGAAATATCAGACAAATCGGAGTATACGGAATGCCAGTTTTAGTACTGGTATAATCTACTTTTTATCCGAGATATGTAAATTAGAAAAAAAGGCAGTAGGTCAATGATCTCACATTCAATTCCGTGGGTACAAAGCGATGACTGGTGTATTCTAAAGTATTTCACAATCACCGTGCAACTAGACTAGGTCACAGGGTGGACAGTTGGCTATACACCCTATCTAAAAATAAACATGTGTCAAGGGAGGGGGCGTACCATAGTATCAAATATACCAGTATTTTCCACAACATGTATAAATGTCGTGCCATGGTATGAACGCAGGTGAATGAAGCGCTGGAAAGAACATACAAAAAAAATAATATATCGACGATAATTCTACGGCGCAATACTTGGTCAGTCACTGGCATCGCGATTTATCATGCACGATTATTAGGCACCATGTCCTTTTCTACTCAGTCCGGTGAGATACACACATATGGTGGCCTGAAATCGTTATCCGTGAAATCGTTATCCGTGAGTTAATGGGTAGCTCTGCTTAGTAATACCATTACGTTGTCCGCAGTTTTTTTAAAGATAAAACCGAGTCACGGCGACTTAATTCGCGTTCTCTACACGTTTACGTTACGTTTTCACCGATGGTGCATTTTGTATCAGGACTGTCTAAAATAACAATCGCCGTTCTAGAATTGTAAGGTCGTAGGGACAGCTTTTTATAGAATACACATTTTAGTCGAGAAAGTGGATCAAAAATACAATTCTGTTCATTTTCGCTCCATACACCCACATGCGTAATCTAAGCTTGACACGAAAACGACAAACAATGTGTTTCATATATAATATTTTATTTGTATTCAGATGACCATGACTTTACTAGTACATAAGTTTTGCATTTCATCAATTACTAAACAAGTGAAAATTAATTGTAAACATATATGTATTTCAAATCATGTAAGCGCATTATAATAATATCAGAGGCTAGTTTGATAATTCCAATTACATAAACTGTAAGACATCGAACACGTCACACACTTTGGGAAACCAAAACACATTAAAATGAAATAAAAAAAAAAAAATAGTTAATTAACCACAGAAAACAACAAAACAGGTTCGCGATGATTATCTTTGTGTGTTCTACAATATGAAATGTAACTACTTGTTTTGTTATAAATGGAAGATAATCGGCAATAATAAAAAAAAAGGAATTGCTCTGAACTTGGAATTCATAAACGTTTGTCAAAATGTAATTTCCATATATGGGGTCTGAGTATGTAATTTATGGATTTCCATGGCAACAAATGATGATTTTCATTTATTGTCTGAATATGAAACTACAAAACAGACGTGATGTGTACCTGCTTCTGCCTAATTATATTTAAAAAATCAACTTTTCAAACTAACGTCATTTACAGGCTAGATATCCATGAACCAGACTTCAATGTGACTTTATTTACTTCTGTATGTATGTATTTGAGATGTACAGTACATAACCTTTATCAATCGCAACAATATTGGGTGCCAAGTCATGCTTTTGGTATGGAATAACACAGCCATTGCCGGAGTTAGCGCGCGACCCGAATCTGTCAGCCACAACAACGGTCTTTGCTCCGATTTCTTCACAGTCTCGAGTCTTGGGTGGGATGATTGGAGACGAATAACCATATTCATCGCTACGCGAACAACAAACATTGCTGAAGCCTGGGTTGTTATTTTCCCCCAAAACAATCTGACCATCAAATTGAAACTTATCGATATTGTCATTCACAAAGTTAACTTTGCGGGGTGTAATTTTAATTTGACATCGTTTTTCTGGTGGTTCCTTTCTGTGGTCTTTCATCCACATACGTAACCTTCGTTTCCCAAGAGCACCCTCCTCGTCCGCTTTGGGTTTCGATGATTGTGATTTATTGGGACCGACGAGCGATAAAAGAACAGGTAGAAATAAAATACCATGAAGACCACCAAAGAAAATACCCAAAAATACCGTCTTGAAGACTGCTCTGAAAACGTAAGTGTTGGCAGTTGACAAGGGAGCTATGGCGATGATGGTGGAAGCCACACTTTGTACAACTGGTAAACCAAGTAAATACAGACCGTAGATAGTACGGCCGTTGCGAGTATCCCGATTGGAAATGACGAACGCATACGTCATATGAGCCGAGTAATCAACGCTGAAACCAATACAGACTACGATTGTTACCATGGACACGAAGTCTATACCAACACTCCATAATGACATATAACCTATGACGCCAACAACTATGGACGCGACAGTGAGCGTGACGTAAAACGCACAAATCGGTTGAGGAATAAGAAGAAACGAAACAACTAACATAGCGCTAGCGGCTATCGCAATATTTTGTATGGTGTTGGGTAGAATAACGTCAACGTGGTCGTTGAATACAAACGACGGATGATACGCAATCATAGGGAGGCTTGAATCCTCGGCTGTTTTTCTGGATTGATGCAAAAAATTCTGGGCCGATTTAACATTTTTAACGTATCGAGATTGCACGGAAAATCGTGAGGACGTGATGGTGTTGTTGGTGATGGCAATGTCTGGTTTGTAATGTTCGTATAACGGATTGGTCAGAAAATAACTCCTTAAGTGAGAAACAAAAGTGTCCTCGTCCGGGTAAGTCAGTCCACTTTTGTTGAGAAACTCTACGTAATCTCTGAGCCATGACTGCGTGGAATATTCCGTATCGTAGAAATACCTATTTGTTCTGTACATAGCGAGGACACGTTCGATTTCATGTTCAGTAGACATGTTAGAATAATTTTGAGGTGTGGTGACAATGACCTGTATAACTGGTCCATATTCGTTAAAATAACTCTCTTCAAGTTCATAATATGTCAGGCCATTAGGGTCAGAAGAGTCTTCACGAGCGAGTTGGCTTAGCTGTATCCCCTCACTCGCATAGAAACTTCCCCAAATAGCAACACTTACATATGCAACATATAAAATCACCGTAATCACCTTCACCCACGTCAAAGTGACAAACGGGCCGTAATATTTGTTGAAAAAAGTCATAATTGAGTGATCCTGAATCACGTCATCACAATCTGTACTGTAACTAATACCGCCGGCGCAGAATAACCGGTAACATCGCGACGTAGACTCCCTTTTAGGTAACACTTTTACGTACGTAAGGCAGTGTTTATTTTGTCGTTCCCGCCGTCCAATCAAAGCCATGCAACCCCCAAAGAAAGTAATTTGGTAAATATAGTCAAATAGAATGGCAACCCCACAATAACAACAGAATATTTGAACAGAAGGAAAGGTTGAAATAGCTCCGATGCCGAACGCCAATACATCAGTAATGCTTGTTATCGTTATAGAGAGCGCTGCTTCTGAGAAGGTCTCCGCCATTCGATCAGGTACGCTGGTACGGGGTGACGTTGTCCGCCATGATGCTATCATTATAAACATATCATCCACTCCGACTCCTACAAATAGAAAACGAAACATATTTCAATAAGAATGGCAATTTCCTTGTTAAGACAAAAAACAGCATGTAGACACATTTCAGAGGATATAATTATGTCCATTGTGTTGATCTAATTGCAAATGAAATGATGTTCGTCTTCAACACAGGTTATATTTTTTTTCAATACTTTATTTACAAATTCGTCCATTTTTCTGGAATTGTTTTGTGCATGTCTCGTCCAATCTCCGCGTCATACGATGAAGATCGATGTATTGATATTGCCATTTCGTATTTAATCAGAGGAACGTTGGATAATCACTTTCCTGGCTGAAGACATTATTCAAAATTAGATTAGATCCAAAGTGTCGCTGATGACACCACTACCTCATTACAAGTTTGTATCGAACAACTCTTAATTGAGTGTTTGATAGAAAAGAATTGGGTTTCATTCAAGTAATCTGGCTTTTACTCCATGTTGGATGTATCGTTTCCTGTTCCAGCAAAGAAGTGTTAATTTTCTTTTTTTTTGCGCCTAGTCACATTGAATCATGTCCACCACCGTCGCTGCCGACATTTCATGGCAATGCTATTCAACTGAATATCGAATCTATGCCTCCAACAGCTCTCAGACTAGTAATGCAAGTATTACTAGTCTGAGAAAAGCTTGACCAACTTTATTCCAATCTACAAACTAAGCAAGATCTACTTTTACCGTATGTTGGACTGTATAACATCAACATAGGTTTGGTTCTATTCATCTTTTGACCAGGGAGACCACGAGATGTATGGATCTGTATTTTTTATTGTTGGCGCTATGTCCTGTTTGCATATTAAAGCAGATGATCTGAGATATCCATTGATATTGTAGACACATTCTCAACGTGAGGAACGAAACCCAGGGAGATAATTATGTAATCGGATATACTTTGTAATTTAACAATTGTATGGGTTTTTAACCTCAGGGGAATAGGCAGCACGTCTTTGTTAAATTCACAAAACACTTCGTCGACCACAAGCAATTCAGTATTTGTGGTATGTTTGAGTACTCGTTTAAAATCGAAATTACAGGCACGTATACAAACATATAAAGACGAAAAATCAGTTCAAACTCAAAACTCGCCAAATAATAGTAACATCTTCACAGCAATATATTAGCGAAATATATTTCATCCTACAAGAAAAGTCAACATTTTATCTTCGGATGTTGCCCATGTTTGATTTAAACAGACAACTGATCATGAATGATATTTAAAAAGCACCAAGTTCAAATCAGATAAAAGTTTGTTTAAACTTTCACAATAAAAAAAAAAACACAATGTCTATGGTAGGGATATATTGTACAAGCGTCCTATCTATAGTTTAACTCCCGAATATTGACAGATTCATCACAGATAAACACCTAGCTACGAACCACCTTCGATTCCGTCGTAGTTATTAACTGGTAGCTATCGTACTCTTACAATACGTTAACGGGAATTACCGGCCACTTTTGGACTTTTCCAAGGCGTCAAGCCATCTGCCAATCACCGCAGTTCTTACAACTACCCGGCTGATCGATCATTGTTTGACTTCTAAAGCGAAAAGAGTTCAATAAAATAACACCCTGTTGCATTGTTTCTGACTTTTGTGTGTTATGTCCCCGGGTAATATGTCTAGACACTTTATTTTGGCTTACTTAATACGAACTACAAACGGTGTCACTATATCTAATTGTCGAACTATAAGTTGTTTTTTGGCTATATTTAAAAAGTCAGTCGGCAAGATTGGATTGGATTGTGTCCCATTTTTTGGAAGTTCGCACAAGTACTATTTCCGGCAGCAGGTGGCTCATCAAAAGATACCTCCAACTCTCGACACACGAATTTGTTTTGTAATTTTTGCCATGTTAGATTGGACTCACTAAGAAATCTCTGACTAGTTGAGAACGACGTTTCGTAAATTCCAGTAATGAAGGTCTTCAGCGCATTATTACGAATAACAACAAAATATTCACGATAGCAAATGAATTTCGTCTGTTTTATCAGTGTAACTTTGTATTTTCCGCAGCGTAATAAATTATTCCCTACTTTCAGAAATACAATCAGACGATGGTTTGACAACTCACGTAACACTGATCGGTGTATGAGCGAGCGAGCGCGCGGCGTTTTTAACTAAACGAACGAGCAAAATCCAAGCGGCACAAATGCGGTCGTTTTCCATTCGGAAAACATCGGTCTGATCACAGTCCCTCTATCATATCTGATAGAGGGACTGTGGTCTGATATACACTGAGCAATAAGCCGTAGTTTCTGTTGTTCGGGGTCACGTTCATATGAACGTACATTACAAACAGAACCATCAACTCAGTAGTTGACAATAATGCTCCCTGATTAAACTGGGGCTTCTCTTTAAAAAAAAAGTCGTCACAACAAACAAACAAATTAGTTACGGCTTCGGCGAGCTACGGTAATTTCCGCCGTAAGTGTATCACATAAAAGTCCTGAGACCCCCTGAGCACCCCCATGATGCTCTCATATGTAAGTGTTATACCAGTGTGGGCCAAACAAGCTTAACTATAAGATTTGGAGGTCTCTATGAAATTTTGCCTATAGTAACACAGCTCATCCACCCTGAATCACCAGCAAATTAAACAACACATCATAACACTGAAATCCCCACGCCAAGAGCCCTAACCCTCACGCTGCTTTAAATTCGCTATAAAACAGTGATGTTTTTGACAACCTCACGCGCATGTGCCTAAATAACTATGTCAAATTAAAATGTATGTACGCAACGCATAAAGCATGTAAACATGCAAGTACCCACCTTACACTCTGCTGATGTAATCTCGTCAATCTAATACTAAGGGGCGGACCATTTTATATCCTGGGGGCCAGGAAGATTAAAATGAAGCCTACTTTTTTCCCCTATCTAATATGGAATTTTTTTTTTCTAATTTTTACATGCATATAGTGTAGGAATTTCTTCAAGCATTATCATAGAATTTTTTTTTCACACAATCTTCCTGCCCCCAGGATTTCGAATGGTCCGTCCCTAACAGTGTTAACACTGTATTCAACATTTCCATAAATAGATTTAATAAGATGATAATAATTACCATCTACCATATAATTACATACTTTCCACAACACCCCTGAACGCGGAATACTGTCAAACGTCTGACGCAAATCCACAAAATTCACAAAACAACTGTAAGGACATTTGTTCTGTTACAGTTTAATTTAACTTGTTCTGATTACAAGTTACCAAATTGCTGAATTTTGCTATCAACTGTGTTCCTTTTTTTTGAGTTAGAAATACTTAGCTTGTGGTATTATTCGAATATGTACTGTAGAAAGGCTTCCCAGTGAGTATTAATAATTGTATATGCGATTGATATATTAAGAACATACCTTAAGAATTAATTTCGCAATTTAATATAGTTATTTAATATAGTTATTGAGATTACGACACTGATATTACATTTTTAAATGTTGACATTGTTCTTATATATTGTTTGAACATAATGTGTCATAACAACAATGTATCTATTGTGAATGTACATTGTTGTTGATGTTAATGTTTATTTATTATTACTACGAATACATCTATATGTCCCGCAGGTACATGTGTGCCCTCTCCTAAACCTAATACCACGCATTTGTAAGGTATAGCAGACTGTACGCACAATTGTTACGGCTGAGCAACCTGTCAGCCTCAGGAATCGAATCTAGAGTTTTTCCGATAATTTCATTGAAAAACTGACCCCATTCCTGACACTTTTGTTAAGAGACTGCTACATCTTTTGAGTTGAGAAGCACAATATTGCACTTTCCCTAAGCAACAAACTCTCTGACAAAACAAGAATAATGACTGCTATGCGAGTTACAATGTCTCTGGAATAGTGACTTCAGATTTGGAATATCAAGTCAGACGGAATAGTGACTTCAGATTTGGAATATCAAGTCAGACGGAATAGTGACTTCAGATTTGGAATACAAAGTGAGATGGAATAGTGACTTAAGATTGGAAATGGTTTGTTCATAGTGATATAAGTAGTTATATAATTAGTTATTGGCATTGGTGCTCAATTCTTAGTGTCATGTACATTTACAACAATGATAACAATTTAGTTATTTCCAACCATCTATCATAACAAAATGTTGAATCACTAGAAATACATACTCATAAATAGATTTATCACAATGGAAATTATGGATTAGTGTCTGGACGACAGGGGAACGACAGGTATTACAACTCACCTAGAGTCAAAAATGGCATTGCAATGTTGAGATGAATAAAGGGCACGCCACAGTAACTTAGCAACCCTATAGTCGAAATCACAGCTAACAGTGCCGATACCACGCCGAGAGTACCAAGTACTGGTTTACTGGTTACCCAGTCAGTCATCATCAGAGATAGAACAGAAAATGATGTCAGAATAAAGAAGGAGATTATAAGCCTTGGTATCATTCGTATGATGATGTCATCGAGTTCGTTGGCCAGCGTCTGTGATACCGTAAGCGTCACTTTTATTTTCGTCCATTTGTTTTTAGCCGCCATTTTGGTGATTTCTTCCTCAAATTCTACGCTCGCCTCATCGATGTTATTCGGTGAATGTTTCAATGGGTAGAACAACAAAATGGCTCTTGCCGACTTAACGATACTAGTATCGCCGTAAAACTGCACACCACCGAGACTGCCGCCGATAAAATACGATATATTTCCCGGGCCCGCCATTATTGGGTACGATATGTTGATAAAATTCACATTTTGCGTTGTATAGTTGTAAATTTTTAATACTGGGTTTGGATCAACACACTGTGTCTTCCACTTGGCACATAACTGTCTGTATGAGTACTCTTCTCTCCCAATACTTGTCTTCGTTTCTGTCACGTGGTCGTGGAATTCGAATATTTCGCGCAGGGAGTCGACAGCGAGTATGTTTTCACTCTGTTTTTTCGTGTAAATAATAACACTGGCGTATCTTCCGAAATCGTTCTGACGATTGGCGAGAAATTCCCCAGAGTAATTCATCGGAAAAAGACTATCCAATAAATCTCTGTCCTTCTTGGCCGGTCCGTCTGTCGGTGTAAATAAATATTCGATGTCATTGTTACCCGTGAAATAAAATCCACCCACGGCGAGCGAAAATGTGAGCATAAGCGGGAGGACGATAAATGGGATTGGGTAGTTACCGACAACTCTGCCGTAGCGACACAGGGCAACTTTCAAACGTCTCTCGAAAAAATCAAACGCCATGTCGAAAAGACGGCAGGCATTAACAAAATTTTCAACTAGATATTTTAACCGTTCATTTATATTAATCCTTTCCGGGTATGCACAATACTCATATGTAACACACACGCCACTCCATGCTTTGGGGTCGACCATTATACAATAGGAGGGCAACCCTTATTGCAGTTTTTTTTTTGCGAAACACTCGCCGAAAGAGAACAAAAGTGCCTACCACCGCCTTAACGAATCAGATCTGCAGAATAATAAGGCTGGAAAGTGGATATAAAAGTAGGGTACGTTTCGATTGGAACTTGGTCGCATTTCCTTATAGAGAGTTGTTGGGAGAGCTGAAATTCAGTTGTGCTTAATCTGTTAGGGAAGATCAGAATTATTGTTATTTAACAACATATTTTTAATACTTAGTTGTCAAGTCTCCTAGTATCTCACAAAAAAGTATTGAAACAACAATGGACAACCCTGCGAGGGGAAAAAGTGCCAAATGCAGTGGTGAATAATACACAGAAACTTCGCCCAGCAAAACATGTTGTTCCAAACGACGATTGGAGATATATTTTGTTCACAGTTATTCTACCTCCAGTGCTTGAACAATGTTCTGTTTGTCGTCCCAATAGTCGTCAACAGTAGCAGTAAGTTGACGTAGAACCCCAATAGAAAAATAATTTGCGGGGGACATTTGCTAATAATTAGCAATAAAGATGTATATTACATTTTGTAGAGGTTCGTCATAACACTGTCTTCCACGAACACAGTAAGTTATTTTTTTATTTATAGCTCAAAGGGTTATAGATAGATTTTCGAAGTTATGGGCTGTACGTGAAGACAAGTAGCAATCGGTTTAGAGGCTAATTGGGATCCGAATCTCGTTGCTGTGGAAACAGAGGCACATTTCAATGCATAATCATTTGAGATAACCCAAATAGCATAAGGAGGGGGTTGTCCCTCAGACAAAAACCTAGCGATTGGGTCACTTAAAAGTGACATCTGGGCCAAGTAGCAATAGAGATTCTTTGTCATTGTCAGATGTCAGATAGGATCGATGTCTGAATAAATCTTCCCAATCCTCATTTTTATCAAAATGAAGGTAGAATAAAACATGTGTTTGATGAGTGTGTGCTGTCATGTGAATGCAGATTAATACATTAGGGTACAGATATTAGTATGGATATGTATTTTACCACTACAACGACGGTTTGACCCCTTCAATACTTTCTAGTTATTATTTTTTCATATTTCTACTATTCAGCATTTTGTCGATTATATTTCTAATGGCTGGTCATCTTTGTTGTTTTTAATGTGAATGCTTCAACGAAAATGTTCTCCATCTAAGAGATTTAATTACACTCTTCAAATGAGATAATTGATGATGAAAATTACATTTCGAGTATGTAATGTTTTATATATTCAGAAAGATGGATATGACAGCTTAGAAAACAACATATAATGTTAGTGATTCATGAAATGGTCTTTGTTTTACCCTATTTACATCACAAACACCATGAACAAACACGTTAAAAACAAAATAGGGAATAGTCAGAATTTGCCATCGTATCAAAAGGCAAATAAACTAGATTAAATTCTAAATTGTTTTATAAAAAATAAATCCATGCTGACGAGTTGTGGATTAACACGATTTTCAGTGTAAAATAAGATAAGATATAGTCTTACAATTTTGACATGGTCAGCATAGATTAAAATATGAAGCAAATATGTAAAATATGAAGCAAAATCATAATACGCCGTTTCGAAAAGCAAATTGCGTGCCGTTTGTAGTTATGGGTTACTGTAAGTGGCGCATGTGTGTGTGACTAGTGTGATTCTTATATTACATTTAGAGCAATGATTTAGATTTAGTTTTTGTTATGCCTAGAAACTTGTTTATTTTCACTGTCCTAGTATATAGTATTGCATTGATGTATCTTTCCATTCGCACCATCGACTACATTGAGGGCGCTGTGTTCAGTTTAACCCGGTAATGTCAAAAAATAAACACATACGAGTTGATACATGCATGACACATATTTTTAAAGATAGTAGTCTATTGTAATTGTAATTTTTTTTAGATAACCGTTGATCCATTCTATTTCCATGTTCAATGCAAACAATTCATGGTTACATGGCACAGTTGGCTTTTGTGAAGTTGATTGTACATCCAACGAAAATGATGCGAGAAAGATGAAAACAAAAAATCAATATTATATGCAGCACACAAACAATACAACCACATACAACGAAAAAGACAATGATTGAATCATTTTGGTTCCGAGTCCTGATGTCAAACTATTACTAACTAGACGCACATTTTAGAATCTATTCCAGTCCCCTCGCTGTACTACGGGATTTTATCTCGAATGAACTTTTTGCGTGTCACGCATACATTGCAAAAACCCGAAGACATACACAGTTAGCTAGTGTAAAGTAGGAAGCCGAATACGGCATGGAAATCAAGTCTAAGGATATTAAAACGGAATAGGGCAATGGTGATGCAAATACAAATAGTTTTTGTCTACAGACAGTCCTTGTTTCAACATAGTCTAGTGGCGTTACATGTTCAACATTTCATAGCTCTAACCACGACACGCCGTGCATAGCCCCTTTAAAGTAGGTTTTCTCGATAGCCATCGGAGTCAATAAATTCACGCAATTTACATTTAGATATAAGCATACATCATCAGTTAAATTTCATCACTGTTAACGAATATAGGTATCGTTTTGTGTGAGTGTATCATTTCCCAATAAACATGATCGATGGCGCTGTTCGTAAAAAAGGCTTCTGTAGCACTACACTCAGACAAATCCAGAGTTATGAGGAAACCAGAATTGATATAGCCTATGACGTAGATATATCTCATGAATATTCAATTATTGAAAGAAAACATTTATTATGTCTTGGCCCCCACTGTGTTTTTGTGCTTATTCGGAAGACTTACACGCTTTCTATCATACTGAACTCGCCAACAAATTTATCAAGTGTCTGCGCTTTTCGCCGGCGTGATTGGCAAGCCTAAATAGGTTTCGATTGCATACAGCGCCACCAGTGGCTGTTCCCGGCTCCATGCGTCCAGGTTACCATTTCTTTTTCACATTGTATTTGTTACATCATGCATTACCATTTTCTAAAATATAAATTATTTAGACATCTGGAATAAGTTCCGAGCGAGGTAACGTGTTATTAGTAGTATACTAGTTTATTGTGATATGTTTCTGAATGTTATAGCTTTTAATAAAACGCGACCATGGACAGTTTTTCTGGATTTTGATTTCAGCCCTTATAAAAAGATATATTATAAACTTCGATAACTCAACTAAACAAAATCACTTAAACATACGTACGATTGAACCAGGTGGAATTGAAAAAAAAACAAAAAACATTGCGACCCGCGGGCCTATTGACTTCAAACGGGGAGCATGACGGGAAAACTTGTTTTCAGAGCTACGAAAACGACACCAGAAACATGATTGTTGTCTGTAACTGCTCGCTCGTGAGCCCGGAAAAGTTGTCGATCTTTGCAACGCAAATCTAAAAAATCTAAAAAAAAACAAAAAAAAACGCAACGCTGATCAGCGTCAGTATTTTTTGTTGTTTGAATTTTGGATTTTCAACGTTGCTGCTAACTCGAAGCTACACGTTTAAACTTCGCAATGCTGAAATACGGGCTCGAAATAGCGCCATCGCTTAAAATATCTAAACGCTAGTTCCAGCATCCATTTTTAATTTCACAACGGTTATAAGCAATACGTATTACGCTTGTACACGTCGTTTGGTGCGTGTAACATTATGATTCTGAAGTGTACATCAATATAATCTCTGATTGCCATGGTAATTTATCGGCTAAGATATGAATAGCTTCTTGTCATGGTCGTCGGTGTAGATATCTTCATAGAGCATGCCCGCTTGCCAGCAAATTTAGACTAGGAAGTACTAATTAAAATGTGTTTCCCGTTTATTAATATCACGAACGAACATCCATATATCTATAATTGTTATGTTTTGTGTTTCAACGGGTATAAAATGACTCATACTTTCATCATATTTATAAACGGTCTCATAATTATTCACAATAGCATAATCATAACAGTAGTTATATTGAAATTGTTGGTGAAATGTATATATGTAAGTCGCCTTCGAATTACATCAGAACTTCCGGTAAACTTGTGTTAAGTTGTTATACATAAATCCTTGTTGCCAGCAGCGGTCGCACGTAACGGGATTTTGTGGGTCACGAATTCTATAAAGGTGTGGTGAAATGAACTATACGACTAGTACAGTGAAGACCACGTGACATAATGACGTCACAATGCTCAACAAGGTCGGCAGGCAGTCACAATGTCCTCATTTCTCTACACCCTCTCGATGTTCGATGCCGCTGCGCGTGATTAGGGTTATCCCGCCCACCACTTCAACAAAATAGTTTTATTCAGTGCTTTCTAAATTGTTTTTAAAAATTAGGAACGTCGACAAAATAATACAGACGAGAATTCTACCTCCAAATACTAGTATGTTTTCTTCTTGGCCTTCTAATAACAATTGCTCACAAATTCTTTATAAAGTTTGATTAAAAGTTTGATGAGGGCACAATATTGCAATGTATCGCAAGTAAGTACTTGATCACGAACATGTTTTCAGGACTTGACCTTGGTATATTTTATGTTCTGACCTTTGTTCATATAATGCCCTTCCATGGTGTGAATGATCGGCACCCCCCCCCCCCTGTGTAAACGCACAGTATGAGCACATCTATTATCAAGTTGAAGGTTTTTATTTGATTCTTATTCAGGACAACGGACATACTGAAATATCGTAACATAGACGATAATCAATGTGTTTTAAACGTCTAGAACGCGTTTGGGTCATGAGGTGCGTTTTTTAAGTTGGCGTATTTGTGTAATTGTTGTTGCTCATTACAGTTTCCCGAAAGTGAGGGGTTAGAAGTAAAGGCGCAGAGGCGTTTTCTCTCGTGAACATTCCTCCCTGTCACATATGTGCTAGAATATGGGGAATTACTGAAACTGCCGTATCTTTACCTCCCCTTTTTCAAAATGTAGTTTCGGACACCGTGACGTTGTTTCATTATGTTTGGAAAACATTATGTTTTTTTCTAATTGAACGAGTTGTGTTTTATTTTTTCCGAAATACACATAACTGTAACAGTAATATCATGTTCATCTAAAATAAATAGGTCCGTGCCCTAATTATGGTTCACCTGTGACTTTGTGTAGAAATAAGCAATCTATTCGCAAAATATAAAAACACCGAAGACATTCATGAAAATGTATTGAACCACCTTAATCTTAATGGATTAAGAGAGATGATATTTTTGGAGGAGTTTACTGTTGACTTTTTTTATTATAGCGTGTGATCTGAGTTTTGCAATTGTATCTAGAATGTTGTTAAATAACCAAACCTGGCTCTGAAACTGAATAAAATACAAACATGTCATTTTCTGATAACTGATTCCAGTGTTATCTTGCCAAACTTGTTTCATGTAGTATAGTATCTATTTTTAATCAAATGCGTACCCACCTCACCCTCACTCTACCGGAGCATTGGGCGGAACGAACGCTCACATTCCCACCACGTCAGCTCTACCAGTCGCCATAACCTCTCCGACCTCCCCTTTTGTTACAATATTTCCCAGGAGAAAACAATGCCACCTTCTGAGTTATATGGTCTGAAACAAACATGTCCCCACACGCTTACTCTCTCATTTTCCGCAAGATTAATTTCCCTATTACCCCGTAGAGTGTAGTAATTTGTCGATTTTTGGTAGTATGGGAAGTGGCATACGGGTCTAAATAACGGCCGTGTCTTCATAATTAACCGTATATAGACGACGTAAAAAAGATCAAAGTCTTCCATGATGTACTTGTTTTTATTATAAACAAGAAGATTAACTGTTCCCTTGATATCTAATCATTCTTTACAGCGAGCGCAAGATATTTACATACACCTAACTCCCACACCCGGTCGGTAATTACCGAGAAACTTTGCAACATCCCCAGACACTTTCCTAGACGCTCCAACGACCGTTGTAGACGCAATAAATTTACATACACGCCTACGTGACAGTTAATCAAAACAGCTGACCAGGGATTCAGAAGGGTTCAACTATTACAACGTGTAGGCGTCCAGTCAAACATTCATCAATCAATCATGTTTTTACTCATTGTTGATATCGGACACTTTATTATATCATGCATACATATGCTCGTTCATTTGATAAATTAGAATTTTTGAACGTTTAAATTTTGAACGTTTCGCGAAAATAATAAACCCCGTTGATACAAATATTTAAAAACGCCCCTAACATATAAGGAAATTATCTAAATTATCCTCGTGAGAACGTAACAGTTTAGTTTTGAATACAGTTTCTGATTTTGAACAATTATTGCTATTATGTCAAGGCGTTTAGACGAAGACGCTGAGATAGAGATTATTCGCCTCTTGCGAATGCTCGACGACGGAGGAAGTTGGACTAACGAAGGTAACGGTTCAAGAGATTGTGCGGCATTTCTGTCGCATCGGTTGGATACGTTCCGAGAGGAGTAGCGGTCTTCGTCGACTGAATGTTACACAAGCGTTTATCGAATTTTGTCTGAGATCTGAATGGTATTTGAAACTGGTATATAGTGACGGTGTGAAGGTGAAACTAAGTAGAAAATTCTACAAAGCAATGGAATAGTCCAACTACCCCTTGTTCCTCGTGGCCACACTTCAAATGCATTCCGCGTCTGGTGTTTTGATTAACTGTCATGTGGGCGTGTATGTAACTTTATTGCGTCTACAAAGGTCATTGGAGTGCCTGGGGATGTTGCAAAGTCCCTCGGTAATTGCCTACCGGGTGCGGGATTTGGGTGTATGTAAATATCTCGCCCACTTAAACGAACATATAAAGAAAGTAGTACCGATGAGCTTGAGCTTCAGAACCTTCAGGAAGCTGAAATTGCTATTGACTTGCCAGCTAATCATCCTGAGTCTGATGAGCAGCCATTCATAAGGGTTGGTGTAAACTAGTTTAGGCTTATTTTGGACTATTTTGAAATAAAAGTGAAGAAAAGCACCGTGAAGCGAGATGACGTTATTATCATGTGTCTTGTTGTAAGAGCAATGTATTTACATCTCATCATGGGTTCATAAAAAAGCTAAGATCAGACATGTCATTGGGTTTATTATCGCAAAAAATGGAATGGAATAAGCCAAAGAATAAAGGAAAGCCTACTCAAGAAGGAATAGTATGGAAGTTTAATCTACCATCTGGGTCTCTCTTTGGTCGAGCGTGGAGCGTCACAATCAGATAACTACTTCAAGTGACTGCAAAACAACAGCAGTTGCTATACATTCGTGTGTGAAGTGGAACGTATAGCCTGAACAGCCGTCGGATCAGACGATGCCAGAGACTTCGAAGAACTAACACCCAACATGTGACTTACCATGAAGAATGAATATCTGCCTGGCAGATAAGAATGACCTGTATGGAACAAACAGGTGGAAGCAAGTGCAGTATCTCCCAGAATTGTTTTGGAAAATATGAGTAAAAGAATACCTACCATTACTCCATTACTAACAAAACATGATGATTAGTGGCATAGTGTTGAATATTGAAAACACTAATCCATGGCAAGCGTGTTGCCAATAGGAAGGGTAATCAAAGTAATTTCTGATTGTCGTGCTCTGGTCAGAAGAGTATTGTTTAAGACAAAACTAGGGAGCTGGAACGACTTTTTGATAAGATATGTATATTATTAGAAGCTGACTGTTAATGCTACAGTGGGAATAACCCAAAATTACTGTCTTCAGCAAGGTGTTGTTATGTAAAAAACAGTCGGGCCCATCAAACCCACTGTATCAGCAATAAAACCTGGAGTCCTGTATGGATCAACATCAGTAACAGTCTATTATATTAGGTAGCCATACATTAGCCAGTATGGTGGAAGACACCGACAAAGGTTTGGAACAAAGAAAATGTCTTCTATCAACACTATTTAGATCGCATTGAAGACCAAAGTTACATATTTATTGTAATTTCCCCCTTTCTCGTTTTCTGACTTGTACTTTATTAGGCATGTAATTTTTTAGTGTCTCAAGAATGTTTTTTTTTTTAAATTGCTACATTTTATTTAGGGGCTGGTTATGCATATGCCATTTGGTGATGATAGTATTAAATTATGAACTTTTTTCTGTTTATGTATTATTCTCAACGAACGGTCCCAACAGATGTTTTAAGTATATTATAACAATCAGAGTTGTACGTTGTACCAGGAACATTCACACGAATAATCGAACTTGTGATGTTGTTTTAAAAACTGTAGATGAATATCATTTGTTTCATATTCTTCCGGACTGCCCTAAATACAGCACTCTGTGTCAAAACAAAAATAGTTAAAGCGCGGTAGTCGTCGCGCTGCGCATGTTCGACATTTGTGTTGATAAACATTGATTTTCCCACAACCCAATGCGCTCTTCAAATGGAAATCACAAGTATGATGTTTGACCTGGGCGCGACTTGCACTGATTACCGCCGGTGACTCCTTCGATACCTTCCAATCACATGAATATTACCCAATTAAAGCTTGGAAACGTGTCAGTTCGTACTCGTTGATCTGCGCAACAGTCAAAGTCGCCATATTGTTTATATGAGACCCATATATGTAGCACATGCGCAGCGCGACGACTACCGCGCTTTAAGCAAGTATAGTGTTCACATTAATATTTTCGCCACTCGCTGAAAATATAAACTTGTCATTCTGTTGTCACGCAGAGTTCATATAGTGTTGTTTTATCATTGTAAGAATGACATGTTATTTGTCTTCAATTTCTTCGTCAGTACAAAGGATACGAATTGTTGTGTCTGTCTGGCCTGAGTGCCGTTCTTTAGTTCTTCTGAATTTCAGCTTTTCTAAAAACTCGATATGGAAAGGCGGTTGGGTTCTAGTCGAAGCTTTGTCTTATTTTATTCTTACCAATCCTTATAAAAATATTTATGACCTCACCGAGCCAGATCTAATCGGTAAAAAAGCGGTATATATTTGTTTCTAGGGATGAATTATGCGCAAATAACGTTGAATAGTCTACCCTCCGGTTGTATAATGCAGTGTCATCGCGTTTACAATTGGTGTTATGCAAAGTTGAACAAGTGTACTAAATCATGGAGCTTTCTTTTTATTTAGACCCATGAATGAATGGACTGTCAGAAACCTTTATTGAAGGACTCGTTTAATGCCTGCTGTTTCTTCGACATGGCGTTTTATTTTTTCGAGAGCCGTTTGAAAGTTGCCCTGTGTCGCTACGGCAGAGTTGTCGGTAACTACCCAATCCCATTTATCGTCCTCCCGCTTATGCTCACCTTTTCGCTCGCCGTGGGTGGATTTTATTTTACGGGTAACAATGACATCGAATATTTATTCACACCGACGAACGGACCGGCCAAGAAGGACAGAGATTTATTGGATAGTCTTTTTCCGATGAATTACTCTGGGGAATTTCTTGCCAATCGTCAGAGCGATTTCGGAAGATACGCCAGTGTTATTATTTACACGAAAAAGCAGATTGAAAACATACTCGCTGTCGACTCCCTGCGCGAAATATTCGAATTTCACGACTACATGACAAAAACGAAGGCAAGTATTGGGAGAGAAGAGTACTCATACAGACAGTTATGTGCCAAGTGGAAGACACAGTGTGTTGATCCAAACCCAGTATTAAAAATTTACAACTATACAACGCAAAATGTGAATTTTATCAACATATCGTACCCAGTAATGGCGGGCCCGGGAAATATATCATATTTTATCGGCGGCAGTCTCGGTGGTGTGCAGTTTTACGGCGATACCAGTATTGTTAAGTCGGCAAGAGCCATTTTGTTGTTCTACCCATTGAAACATTCACCGAATAACATCGATGAGGCGAGCGTAGAACTTGAGAACGAAATCACCAAAATGGCGGCTAAATACAAATGGACGAAAATAATAGTGACGTTGACGATGTCACAGACGCTGGCCAACGAACTCGATGACATCATCATACGAATGATACCAAGGTTTATAATCTCCTTCTTTATTCTGACGTCATTTTCCGTTCTATCTCTAATGATGACTGATTGGGTGACCAGTAAACCAGTACTTGGTACTCTCGGCGTGGCATCGGCACTGTTAGCTGTGATTTCGACTATAGGGTTGCTAAGTTACTGTGGCGTGCCCTTCATTCATCTCAACATTGCAATGCCATTTTTGACTCTAGGTGAGTGTATTACAAACAATTTTATTTCCGTGTTTCCATGTGCAATAGGGCGAAACCATTCTTAAAGACGGAGCTACGCCACGATCCCTCAAACGTTGCCAGGACCAATCCCAAACAAGAGTAGACAAAGAATTTTCTGATTACAGCAAGTCTCAGAAGTATTGGAGCAGCCAATTTGCAAACTCGCTAGCGAATTGGCTAACTGCTTGGGTTTTGACTAAACGGTTGGCTTTCGAATCTCGCTGGCGCCGTCTTGCGGTCACGCCCACTTAAGGCGAATCTATGTAACAGTAGGGGACGATCATCATGCTTTATGAGCTAATCAGCGACGGTCTTACAGTTGGATGGCGCTTTCGCTTTGAAATATACCAGGGAAAGTATTCTATGCTCTTCGGGTCCACACAAAAACGACGAATGAGCTCTATTTTTTCAGCGGTTGGCTTAATGTTACCCCAACGGATCGTTTGAGTGTGAAAGTTTGTTATTTCCTCCCTGATTTGTTGGAAACTGTTTCTCAACTTGTCTATTTAGTTTCAAGCAGTGTTCAAGAAGGTTAACCTCATATAATAAATATCGGTAGATTAATCGCATTTATAATATTATCACGCCAGCTGACTGTGGCCATTTTTTTCGGGCTCAAATCATTCAGGGGAATCCAGACATGTACCAGCCTGAGGATGCGTAAAAACATTCTATGTCCCCTAATGCAATATAGACTCGCCAAGAGTGGACGTGATCACAAACCAGCGCCAGCGAAATTCGAAAGCCAACCGTTTAGTCAAAACCAAAGCAGTTACTGTAGCCAATTCGCTAGCGAGTTTGCAAATTGGTTGCCCCAATACTTCTGAGACTTGCTGTAACATCTATGTTTTCCTCCACGCTAACCAACTCCCCACACTAACAAACAAATATTTTATCTTCTACTGATTTCCTGTTCCGGTCCGTCTTTGAAAACATCGACTGGATTTAACCGAAATAGGTGAGTCATCTTCTGATGAACAAACAACACCTTGCATGTTTTATGACAATGGTAATTTCTTTCCTGCAAATGAAAACTTTCGCTGTAAATCTGTTCAGGCAAACAATATAATGCTCTCTGGTGATAAAGCTCTACAGTTTTCATTTCCTAGATACTAGTATCCAGTTTTTTTTGTAGTCCACCATCTTGATTCTCCAGCAAAGGATTATGGTTAAGTATGGCGTCATAGGCACTGTTGTGAAAAACAGGAAATGATTTCATCTATAACTTTAAAAGTAAGACTTGAAATTGGTTCACAGTGTAGAACATGGTAACAATACATGTACCGGTGTCTACATACTTATAAAATAGTTGTCATTATGAAATGCTGAATTTTTCATGTATTTTATACAATTCATCGACGGAAGTAAGTTTTACAGGTTACATATAATATGTTGACGGCAAAAAAGTTTCATTCTATTTCAACGATCAAAATAAAGTTTATTTATTTATTTTACAATATCTGTACTTTTTGTATATTTGCAACATTCTACTTTCCATTATTATAATTACATGCAAGAGTAATATGCACATTGAAAATTTGAACCAATTTGCATCAGAATTTTTATTGTTATAGATGAAATAATTTTCTCAATTTTTCATAGCAGTGGCTATGATGCCACACTTTACCCATAATCCTTTGCTGGAGAATCAACATGGTGGACTACATAAGTAAAGTTGAATATCTAGAGAATGAAAAATGATGTAAAAGAACTGTAAATTGCATTATTCTACATTTGTGGAAGTGTCTGTAAAATATTACAGGTTACAAAATCCTATCAACAACAGCTGTCTTATCAAATATATCAGCGCAAAAAACCTTATTTCAACTATGCACTCACTATTTCAATTGATATAACATTTTAATTAACTGAGCTAATACCCGGACAGTCCTCAGGCTGACATTCTAACTAGAGACTGATAAACATACGGTGGATGACTGATGTAGTGCTCTGTAATGTGTGTTTTTTTTTTGTCCTAACCGGGAATTCCGGAATTTCAGTGAAACATGTTTCGTTTTCTATTTGTAGGAGTCGGAGTGGATGATATGTTTATAATGATAGCATCATGGCGGACAACGTCACCCCGAACCAGCGTACCTAATCGAATGGCGGAGACCTTCTCAGAGGCAGCGCTCTCTATAACGATAACAAGCATTACTGATGTATTGGCGTTCGGCATCGGAGCTATTTCAACCTTTCCTTCTGTTCAAATATTCTGTTGTTATTGTGGGGTTGCCATTCTATTTGACTATCTTTACCAAATTACTTTCTTTGGGGGATGCATGGCTTTAATTGGACGCCGGGAACGACAAAATAAACACTGCCTTACGTACGTAAAAGTGTTACCAAAAAATGAGTCTACGTCGCGATGTTACCGGTTATTCTGCGCCGGTGGTATTAGTTACAGCACAGATTGTGATGACGTGATTCAAGATCACTCAGTTATGACTTTTTTCAACAAATATTACGGCCCGTTTGTCACTTTGACGTGGGTGAAGGTGATTACGGTGATTTTATATGTTGCATATGTAAGTGTTGCTATTTTGGGACTTTTCCAGGTGAGTGAGGGGATACAGCTAAGACAACTCGCTCTTGAAGACTCTTCTGACCCTTACGGCCTGACATATTATGAACTTGAAGAACGTTATTTTAACGAATATGGACCAGTTATACAGGTCATTGTCACCACACCTCAAAATTATTCTAACATGGCTACTAAAAATGAAATCGAACGTGTCCTTACTATGTACAGAACAAATAGGTATTTCTACGATACGGAATATTCCACGCAGTCATGGCTCAGAGATTACGTAGAGTTTCTCAACAAAAGTCGACTAACTTACCCGGACGAGGACACTTTTGTTTCTCACTTAAGGAGTTATTTTCTCGCCAATCCGTTATACGAACATTACAAGCCAGACATTGCCATCACCAACAACACCATCACGTCCTCGCGATTTTCCGTGCAATCTCGATACGTTAAATCGGCCAAGAATGTTTTGCATCAATCCAGAAAAATAGTCGAAGATTCAAGCCTCCCTATGATTGCGTATCATCCGTCGTTTGTATTCAACGACCACGTTGACGTTATTCTACCCAACACCATACAAAACATTGCGATAGCCGCTAGCGCTATGTTAGTTGTTTCGCTTCTTCTTATTCCTCAACCGATTTGTGCGCTTTACGTCACCCTCACTGTGGCGTCCATAGTTGTTGGCGTCATAGGCTATATGTCATTATGGAGTGTTGGTATAGACTTCGTGTCCATGGTAACAATCGTAGTCTGTATTGGTTTCAGCGTTGATTATTCGGCTCATATGACGTACGCTTTCGCCATTTCTCCCCGGGATACTCGCAACGGCCGTGCTATCTACGGTCTGTATTTACTTGGTTTACCCATTGTACAAAGTGTGGTTTCCACCATCATCGCCATCGCTCCCTTATCAACTGCTAACACTTACGTTTTCAGAGCAGTCTTCAAGACGATATTTTTGGGTATTTTCTTTGGTGGTCTCCATGGTATTTTATTTCTTCCTGTTCTTTTATCGCTCGTCGGTCCTAACAAATCACAATCATCGAAACCCAAGACGGACGAGAACGACAACGAGGAGAATGTTCTTGGCAAACGAAGGTTACGTATGTGGATGAAAGACCACAGAATGAAACCATCTAAGAAACGATGCAAGCTAAAAATTACACCCCGCAAAATTAACAATATGAATGACTGTGACAATATCGACAAGTTTCAATTTGATGGTCACATTGTTTTTAAGGAAATTGACAACCCAGGCTTCAGCAATGTTTGCTGTTCGCTTAATGATGAATGTGGTTCTTCGTCACCAATCATCCCACCCAAAACTCGAGTATACGAAGACGTCGCAGCAACGAAACAGGAGACAGTCGAAACCAATGCTCCTGTGGCTGACAGCTCTGGGTCGCTCCGGAACAACTCCGGCAATGGCTGTGATCAACATACCAACAGTAAGACTTAAAGGGCGGTACTCGTCGCGCCGCGCATGCGCGAGATATGGGTCTCTTATAAACAAAGATGGCGATTTTGAATGTAGCGCATACCACGGTCACTCGACTAGTACAAACTGGAAGCTTACTAATCTTTAATTAAGTATTTTGTTTTGGTGTTCGGAAGGTATCGAAAGAGACACCGGCGGCAATTAGTTCAAGAGGCGCCAAGGGCCCAAATCGTACTCGTGATTTCATTAGAAAAGCGCATTGGGTTATGGGAAAATCAATGTTTATCAACACAAATGTCGCACATGGGCGGCGCGACGACTACCGCCGTTTAACACAAAGAAACACAGCTACGACATACGACCACCGTGAAATACGTGGTAATATTCGTGTTCATGAACTATATATCGGAACTATATGATCTCATTATAATATGAGCATAGATTTTCAACTGTTAGAAAACATAGCAACTGTGTGTCTCTGATTAGACTTTGGGAAGGATTTCAATATTTTGCACTGACCGACCCATATTGGAGGTGAATTCTCTATGTCGGGCTCTGTGCTGTACGTTGAAGGAGCGAACGCATGGGATCGAATAGAACAGTGTTTTCTAGCAACATGGAATTATTATGACCATGAATATTTCACTTCACCAGCAGAGAATGCAAATAATCAAAATAGCACAATTTAACGCAAAATAACAAAATTTTTGAAAATTACTATATAACTATCTCTGTTACTCGGGGGATAATACAACAAGAGAGATAATATTATCACTGAGTGGTCCAAACAACAAGGGAGATAATATTATCCCTGAGTGGTGCCACTTTGAACAACAAGAGAGATAATACCGCCATGGAATTTTTCATAGCCTATTACGTGCTGATTTTGGGGTCACGTGATCGAATTATGAGGTCATCTTTATTAGTCGCTTAGTTTTCTTTAAGGTGTTGGAGCGTGTGTTGTAGTTTTGAAGCGGTACGATGAAGAATACAGTTCTTTGGTGTTTTATTCCTGAGTGGTGTGTGTGTTTTCATTGATTTCGTTCCCGTTACCATTCCTCGACGAATGGGAGTGCACTGGCTGCTTGTGGTCGTCCGAACGAGATTTGTGTTAGTGTTGAACCGGTGAGCGTCGATATCGTCGACCATTGATTGGCACCGTCAGTTTGTTACAGGGTGATATAGATAGTCCCTGAAATACTCAAATATTTCTCTTACATTGGTGGCAGCGAAGGCAGGATTGATGTCTGGTGAGTTTTGTTGTTGGTTTTCAGTTCATGCTACCGAATCTTTGTTTGTTCAACGACTTTGTCACCGATAAATTCCCGTATAGCCATGAGTACAGTCCTGTAGGTTGGCCCCCAAAGTCCTGAGAAGCCGCATAGACCGAGGATTCGACTCCCACCTACACATCTATGGCGGAGAACCGTTCTGCAGTTTTCATGATTGTAACCAGCTAAAACATCTATGACCCCTCATCTATCGACCAATCTAGCGATCACAAATACCCTTTTTTGTGGCCGAAAAATGAACCTACAGTACTGGAACGTTGGCAAAAGCTAGTTTTACGCAAAGAAACAACGTTTTGCAAATAAATACGTAAAGATGGCGGCGTATATTTTCGGTTGACGTTGGAAAATGTCAGTTAAGGTATTCATATTAGTTAGACGTATCGACTTGCTTATTTTTTAACTACAAAGCTGAATGAATCTTACATATCCCGAGACATTCCTTCACAATAGTGTAGAATTCCCGGTCTATGCGACTTCTCAGGACTGTGGGGGCCGAATGATCAGCGGAAGAAGGCCAACCTACAGGACTGTACTCAGGGCTAATTCCCGCAGTGATACGAACCTAGAAACTGACGGTTCTTTTAATATTGGTCGATGTCATGGTGTTTTGTTGAGGTTTTACGAGCTGCATTTAACCACAGTCCCTCAACACCATATAGGGTGCAAGATTAGGTTTTTTCTTTCTTAGATATTCTTCTTTGCATCTAACGTTCAAACAATCAAAAAATTTGTCCATATATCGCACAAATTTGGCAGTCTCTCTAGCATCAGGTGGTCCATATGTCTCTATAGCATTGGCCACAGTTTCACTCAGCACCTGTGAAGAGTAGAAAGTTCTAATAGTAAATGCTGTTAGTTAAATTTATGACTTTATTATTTTTTTATCAGAAGGGCACCTGCTTGCATAAATATTAAATTAGTCTGCACAGAATCTGAGATGGTGGTTTGTATTTTGTGCAAGGAAAATGCAAATGTACTTGAACATACAGGTACATTTTTTTCATTCACCTAGCTTTCACATATGTAACAGGGGTCCTGGTCTCACAACAAGCTGGTGTTCTGTCATTGATGAAGAATTTTTATCAAATTTTGCAAATGATACTCTATCATACAAACACTGGCAAATATTTGAATAACATACATACCTGAGCAGCAAGATTAACTCTCATAATTGAGAATGATGTAATGTTGATATGATCATATCCAATTTTATGGAGTAGATGGATGTCTCTGGTCTGGTCATCAATCACTAATTTCGACAGATGACGCCATAATATAGGATTTCCATTCTGTTAAAAATGTAACACTCATGAATATTCCATTAACATGAATAACTGACAGGAAAATTTATATTTGGCTAGTTCACAATTTTTTTTATAAAATACATGTATGACACAATGTTTGAAATAGCACATCAAAACATGTAGATTAGTTAAGCGATGGTTTAAAAATGTTAATACATACCCATAAACTTCTAGACTTTCTGTGTGACTCTGAATTAGCCCAACAATTCCTAGTGGTCTTGATTAAATGTGGTACATCAGATACAAAATATACATATCTTCCATCAAAAGCAAAGGGGTTTTTGCACTTGAATACTAAACTATCTCGTGGTGCACCTAAGACTCTGTGCATCCTATAAAATTTCCTATTCCAGGATGCACCATCACTGGTGGACACGAGAACATGCAAACCACAAGATACTTCAAGATAACTTATAGTATTCCAGATAATAGGGAATAGATGATCAGCTCTACAACTATCTGTTGGATGATAAGACACACTCATCTGGAAATTTGATGCCAAATCACGAACCATAAGTACCAGAATATGACTAGCAAGTTCGGGCCCTTTAGTATTTTTACAATTGCCATATTTCTCTAGTTTTGCCAACTCATTATTGATATGACCAAGATTGATAAAACCAACTAACTCTCCAGTATATTTATCATACACAAGATCTTGTTTTATTTTCAGTTCATCGTGAAGAAGTGCTACATACTTAACAGCATTAGTTTTGCCATTCACTTCAGATACTAGTTCTTTTAGTACATGATGATTGATACCTGGTTCAGGCTTTATGTAGTTGGAATAATCTCTTAATGTTCTCTGACTTGGCAACTTTACAAATCCAGAGTTCTTCAGTGCTTCATATGCTGTTGATGACTTAAACCTCAGAAATAAACACCAACGAATAATAGTTGGATGCCAACGCATCTGACGACTGTCAGCACATCTTGCATGTTTTAACTGCTCTTCCCAGAATAAGCGTTGGAAACTGTCCTCTGGAAAGCATTTAATCACTTCACCACAGTTGTCTTCCATTATTGATTTGAAATCACTCTGCAATGATTTTTCAACAAAAACACCATCATCACTTATCAATCGCTTTACAGTTCTATCCAATGTCCTTTTCAGTGCAATCTTTTCTTTCTGTAAATTTACAGCCCTTTCTTTTAACTGTACTTTGTCAAGATATCGAAGGTTAACTCTACTGCCTGTTTGAATTTTACATACTTGGTCTTGGCTCTTTCTTCTTGACAACAAAGATCTGAGGTTGTTGCGATATGAGGAACACTTAGTACATCTTATTTTATCGGCAATGAGTAGACAATCAGTTGTCCGTATAGTTGAGTGGTAGACTTTCCCATCTTTTGCTTTGGCATGCAAATCCTCTTCAATATATGCAGACACATCTTTTTCACAAGAAAATGAAAAAGCCTTCACAATCTCCCCACCTCGACTCTGCAGCAACTCTATAAATGATGGGTCTGTATTACCCATGCATATATTACACTGACTTATAACTGTGATAAGTTTGTTCAATACTTCAAAGTCAGTAACTGTTGGTGGAATGTTATTAAAAATGTAGTGACTGTTCAATAGATCTCTTCCATGAACTTTTACACGCCAGTTCAAGTCTTCTCCTACCATAACACACCTCACTATTTTTGACACATCGCCAATAAATTCCACTTGACTGAATCGAAATTCTGTTGCGGAACTCAGAAGTGACCAACCAGATGGTAACGTGATGTTATTGACATGCTGCTGCAAATAGCTGAAGCTAAGCAGAACTGGTTCTCTGTTGTCATCACTCTCCTGAAATGTAAAATATTAATAAGACTTGAATGAAAAAAAAAAAATTTCAAAAAAATAATTTGGTTTTCAATGATATGTTTATACAGTAGCCTCTGTTTGGAAATAATAAAATAAACCTAGTGAAATGTTATAGCAACTTGTAATGAGGCAGACAATCTCACCCAAAACATTTCAAAAAATTATAACTTAACATACCTGGATCTTATATTTTGTGACAGTAGGAATACCAGAAGACTGTTGTTGTTTTAATTTCTTTTTTTCTATCAAATCTCTGTAATACCGCTTTGGACGGTCCCATTTATTTTTACGAAACGGCATTTTATTCATACACCACCTATTGAATGAAAGGAGACAGCAGATATGGGGTTACATTAGTAACAGTTCACAATCATGGACGAGTTTGGGTTCAGAGGTTTCACCGGAAAAATTGAGCACAAAAAACATAAAACTATTATAGATTAAATAATCACCATGGCGGTGACACTTTCGATAGCGCATATAAGCAAAGAAAACCTCAATACAACATCAGATGATATGAATAAAAAGGTTCCAAAGTGAACTGGCTAGTTCCGAGACAGCAGTATGTATCCATAGAACGACGCCATTTTATCCACTAAAATGTCAGATTAAAATAATTTTATATGGTTTTAAAATTATGTTAAATGGTCGCAAAACCACAAACATAGCAATAAAAACATAAAAACCTCCATCTACGATTACATTTATAAGTTTAAACTAAAATTTCTGACAGTAGTGTTGAAAACAAACGTAGTCTAGGAAACGCATTGACAATTTTACACCCATATAAGCAGAATTGCCCTAGTCGTTGACCATTGTACTTTGATTATTTTTGAATGAATAAGCAAAGAGTGGCTAAAAGGACGATATAAAAGGTTCCAAAAGTTACGATGCCCACCGTCATTAACATTGTGTCGAAAGGTGACGATCAAGTAAAACACAAGCTCAAAATGAACGTTGATTTTTTGGGTATGAGACAAGTATACATAATCGAAAATACTTACCTAAATTTAGAAAGACTAAAACAATCTTGTAAATAAAATTCGATGATCTTCTCCTGGTATATTATACGTAAGATATGAAAAAATCGAGAAATACTGAGAGTGGGTCTGACGTTTACGTAAGAACGCAACAGTACTATGACGTCATTGTCTCGCAGGAAGAGCGAAACACGCATCCCCCAGACGCAACCGTCGATTCACGCGTATAGAACAATAGCGTTTCCTAACCGGGTGTTGAGGGACTGTGATTTAACCTTTGTGCTAAGCTTGTTTTCTTGTGATCTTATTTGTATTTTCTGTTAGTTTTCATGCTATCGAGTCGGTAAAACTGAGCGCCACACTTCTCTTCTGTTCTTGATCAGAGAAAATCCATTATTTGGATTCTGATAACATCTTTCACTTCATTGCTTCTGTCCTATACGTGGGTCAGTAGTGCCGATCGAATGGCTGCAAATACAGTGTTGGTGGATAGTGAGGTTGCATTTAATGTTCCCGATTCTGGGATAAAAATGAGTACTCCCGTTATCTGGCAAGGAGAGGGGGGTAATAAACTTGAAAATTGGCGACAAACTTTATTAGATAAGCAGAAACGGCTCGAAAATGATAATGCTGAATTGAAGAAAGCTTGTGCCACACCTTGTTTTCACGCCCAATTTAATTAGCTAATATTTTACAGATTAGGAGATTTGTTCCTTTTGTTTTATCCTGGAACATTGTATTTTGTCCCATGTTTACAGGGTTCTAGTAACGAGTTTATTAGGTCACTCGATATGTATGCGAGGTTTGGATGATTGCAAATGGATGTACCCAACGCGTCATCACGATAAACCGCGGGATTTCACGCGCAGTTGAAAGCCACAAGACCGCCATTGGTAGAAACTTTCTTACCCGGGCGTTCAAGAAACATCTTAATTTCTGCCTGAATTAACTATCAAATCAGTGCCAGACCGTATTGCAGGAAGCGCCGAACACCAGAGCGACTGCAAGCAACCTGATTGAACAGCTGAAGCACACCCTGAGGTGAGAGTCGCTGATGAACTTTCTACCGCCTTCCATGGAAATCGTCGCCCAGCTTAAAGTTTCACCGACATTTGCCGAGACGAACTGATAACCATCGTGTTGCCGTAACAACAGCACCGACCAGCGTTTCGGAGAAATTGTGATGAGTGTATTCCTGGAACTGTGGCTCATTGTTGACCAACGTAGAAGATTTGCTGGAGGTTTGTAAAGACTAACTGAAACTACAATCGTGTGTTGCCCGCCCCATGTAGTTTGAATTCAACGATAACTGTAGACAATCGCAACCGACGTGGGTTATTTGTATTGAATCATATGATTTTCCCTTGTGTTACACTATCACATTGGATGAGTTTAGCATGAGTGTGAATTTATAGCGTTGCATCAGGAATTGTATTGCAATTTAGTTGTTTGGCTATTTTTGAATTCCACAAAACGGACAATTCCCCGCGCCGTTATAATTGGAGTGTTTGCGTTCGATTGACCTAGTATACCGATATATAGTCATCCTTTCAGTGATATATTTTACTCAGATTTATTTAGTATTTGCTTTTATACAATTTTACATGAATACTGTTGAATTGTGTTGTATTTTCATGCAGTAGATCATTTTAGTCCGGTAGAGGTCAGTGACACTGAGTGACCTTGGATACGCTAACTAAGCAAATTAGGTGAAGTCAGTTTTACCGTGTGTCCACGTTATTACGAGTTGTAAGTGACGGAACTAGTCCTGAACTATTTCATTTTATGTACTCCATTGTTCCTATATTGTTCAGTGGATATATACTCCATTTGACTGTTGCTATAGAGACGAATAGCATTGAATATCAGAGACATATTAGCTGCTATAGGAATTATTATTGCATTGTGTGATTTGCTATGTGCTCATTGATGACAGTGTCAAATAACGAATAAACGACACGTCCTGACTTCTCAGGGCTTTTGGTTAATGTATTTGATGTGTCTTGATGTCCATGTTATGTTTTTATAATTATTATCATTAGGATTGCAGCGCCCTCTATAGTTGCAACTGTTCTCAAGTCCAGACAACAGAATTATACCAAATCAAGGAAGTACAACGTTAAAGCTTATTGTTTATTTGTTGCGAATACTGACAAAAATGGCTCTGTTCGAAAATGGCGGGAACATAAAAGTCCCGATAAGAGCGGGTTATTTTTAGATCAACGTGGTGTTGTTGCTAAGCAATCCAGTCAGGCTGAAAGGGCGCGTGTTAGTGACGAGTTTACATCCGCCAAAGAAAGTAAACTGGGTGGAATAAATAATCAAGCTGATAAAGCACCAGTTATTGCAAGTGAGAAAAATGTTTGTAATGTAGCCACTAAATCTAGTTTTCCAGAGAGTTCAATGGGTAATTTTCATCGTGCTAGATTGACCTCTCGGCAATATGATGGTAGTTTGTCATGGGACACTATAGAATTCACTTTAATATTTATTGTGATATGCATAATTTGGGAGTGAGTCAACACAAAGAGTATTTGCTGGCAATGTTAACTGGACCAGTTTTACAGTTATTAAGCACGGTTGACATAGCACAATTGACATATAAGGATTGATGTCATCGTTTGGCTTTTCGATTTGGTTCTATCGGTAAATGAGATATTAGTCGCTTGAGCTTAAAACAGAGACACCGAAATGAGGGTGAAAGTTTACAGAGTTTGGCTCAAGATATACATGAGATGGTTGCTATTGGTTACCCTGAAACTGGAGGGGAGATATTTGAACAACTCTGCATTGATGCATATTTCAATGCTATAGATTCGCCTGAAATCCGCCGTAAAGTGAATGAGACAGTAGTAAGTGAGAGCATACAGGAGGAAAACTATTTGACATTAAAGCGCGGTGGTCGTCGCGCAGCACGTGTTCGAATTTCATGTAAATAATGTGTTTACGTTGTATACGCCGCTATGAGTCCCATATCGAACAGGACGAGGCACGACGACTCGCCCTTTAACCAAACTTGGCTCTGATTTGAAAAAGCGGCCTGGTATTGGTATTCTTGGTAACAGTGATAGTGGCCCTGATCAGCTGTCTGATTTAGTTGGTGTAAAAGGGCTGCAACAATGTGTAGAAGAGGTCAAAAGGCCAAAGGTACAAACAGAGTAAAAGTCAGAAAGTATGTTACGCTTGCCAGAAACCTGTTCATTTTCGTAAGGATTGTTCCACCAGACAAAACCTAGTGATTTAAACATCAACGGACGGGGTGTGGGGGTCAACCCCCAGTCCCAGTAAAGCAAAACAAAGAGAGCAGACCCGGGAAATCTGTCACAGTAGTGTCTTGGGAAAAATTAGAACACGTTCAATGACCAATAGTGAAAATTGGTGTGGTAAAACAAGATTGTTTGCTGATGTAGAGATTCATGGTGTTAAAGGCCATATTTAAATAAACACTGGGGCTACCGATTCATTTCTGGCTGAGCATTGGTATTTGAAAGTACCAGAAACGGAAAGACCACAGCTACAGGTGGTCAGGGAGCCAGTATATGCTTTTGGTAATCATAAACAGGAAGTACTTGGGTTCTGCTATATGCATGTCCAGGGGCGGATACAGGATTTTTTAAATTTTATATCCAAACTTTAAAATCGCCTGACTAAGTTAACAATTGTTCATATTATACAAAAACAGATTGAATAAATTTTTCAACAGGGGGAGAGAGGACCCCTAAATCTGGACCCCAAAACCCCCCCTAGATCCACCATTGATGTCACTTTATGTGGTTAAACTGTTGAAGTACCGATATATATTTTGAATTGGGATACCGGTGTACTTGGTATGTCTACACTAGGTCCGTTAAAAAGTAAAACTGATGCATTCAATGGTGTGTTGGAACAGGAGGGTCATATAATCCCGTGTTTTGATAGTCCACATTACTCAGTAAATCTAAAGCCTTACGTATCCAGCATTGTTGTTGATAAAGACCAAAACAAGGTGGAATTGGCTTTGCTGAGCGCCCTTTTGCGACAAGAATGGGGAGATCTTGTGTAGTCCCTGGACATGAGGTGAATTACACTGCTTGTGTTATGCAAACTCGTTCTACTGGTAGTTTTAAAAATGGCATTGGAGTGTGTCATGCTGTTGTATATCCATGGAGTGCTAGGATACCAATCCAAACACTCAATGTGACTCCCACTGACCGAATACTTAAAGCTGGGACTGCTATCGCACTTTGTAGGGTTGATACAGATAGGGTCTTACCATTTGATCTCCAGAAGGATTGCTTGGCGGATAAGAAGGAAGCCATTGTAAATAATCATAGTAATGAAAGTAATATTAGTACACCTTCTAGTACTACTAGATCTAATTCCCCCCAGGCAAACTCAGACGATTTTGAAGCTCTTGTGCCGAGTCATCTTAAGGAGCTGTACAGGAAGAGTAGTGTGGGTTTGGATAAAACGCAGAAACAACAGTTTGTTGATATGTTGGTCAAATCTTCTGGTGCCTTTAGTTGTGATGGTAAGGATTTAGGTAAAGTGGATCTGATAAAACATGAAATAGTACACGGAAAACCAGTACGACAAGCTCCATACCATGCTCCAATATGGAAACACAGAGAGATTGAGAGACAGACAAAAGATCTCTTGGATAGGGGATTAATTGAAGAGTCTGTCAATCCTTGGGCCTCCCGGGTAGTCTTGGTCCAGAAAAAGATGGGACGCAAAGGATGTGCATAGACTATCGTAAATTTAATTCAGTGACATTCCAAGACAGCTTTCCTCTCCCAAGGATTGCTGATGCTTTGGAATCACTCTATGGGTCAAAATGGTTTTTAGCTCCGCTGTCGACTTTGTCGAGCGGAGCTTATCATATGAGTGATTGTCCGTCGTTGTCCGTCGTCCGTCGTCGTCGTCCGTGTCAATGTGTTACTTTTTCGACTTCTTCTTGAAAACTACAAGCCTGAATGCTTTGATACTTGGTGTATATGTACCTTGGGTAGACCTCTCTTAGGTTTGTTCATTTCATGTTGATATCTTCAATTCTCTAATTTTGGTGAATATTTTTGTCATTTTTGGTAAAAAGTGATATTTTCGACTTCTTGTTAAAAACCGCAAGTGCAATTGCTTTGATATTACATATATAGGTACTACATGTGGACCTCTCTCAGAATTGTTCATTTTGTAATGATATCTTCAATTCTCTAATTTTGG
Organism: Saccoglossus kowalevskii; assembly: GCF_978046115.1. NCBI lineage: Eukaryota > Metazoa > Hemichordata > Enteropneusta > Harrimaniidae > Saccoglossus > Saccoglossus kowalevskii. Next base: position 22,192,740 of record NC_140646.1, on the reverse strand, counting down.
TGAATATTTTTATCATTTTTGGTAAAAAGTGATTATTTTCGACTTCTTGTTAAAAACCGCAAGTCCAATTGCTTTGATACTACATATATAGGTACTACATGTGGACCTCTCTCAGATTTGTTCATTTTGTGATGATGTCTTCAACTCTCTAATTTTCGTGAATATTTTTGTAATTTTTGGTAAAAAGTGATATTTTCGACTTCTTGTTAAAAACCAATGGTTCAATTGCTTTGATATTACATATTTAGATACTACATGTAGACCTTTCTCAGATTTGTTCATTTCGTGATGATATCTTGGATTCTATAATTTTGGTGAATATTTTTGTCATTTTTGGTAGAAAGTGATATTTTAGACTTCTTGTTAAAAACTGTAAGTCCGATTGCTTTGATACTATACATATTGTTCATTTTCTGATGATGTCTTCAGTTCTTTAATTGAAATGTGCATTTCTAACAGCGGAGCTATCTCAGCCGATAGGCTGCTTGTTTACATTAGATTTACAATCAGGATATTGGCAAATTGAACTTGTGCCGGAGTCTAAACAATACACTGCCTTTTGTACGAAAACTGGGTTATACTAGTGGAAAGTGCTTCCATTTGGCTTGACCAATGGTGTAAGCACTTTTGAAAGAATTATGGAACGTTGTTTCTGTGGCTTGTCATGGAAAATCTTAATCTTGTATCTGGATGACATTATTGTATTTGAGGAGAAATTGAAACGGTTAGAATTGTTTTTTGATTGGCTACAGCAGGCAGGGTTAAAACAAATATGTGCTGTTTGCCTCTGTAGTTGAATTTTTGGGTCACAGAATTTCGGAATATGGGGTTGAGACAGATCCTGAAAAGGTGGCCGTAATACGGCATTGGCCTACACCCAGTTCTGTGAAAGAGGTTCGTTCTTTCATTGATTTGGCCTCATACTACAGACGTTTTGTCAGGGGGGTTCACAGAATTAGCACGACCCTTGAATGAGTTAACGAAGAAGAATTTTGCCTTTGATTGGACAATGCAATGTCAAAATGCCTATGATAGTCTGAAGGATACTTTGACATCTGCTCCTGTTTTGGCATTTCCATCTGAAGACGAAACCTTTATACTAGATACCGATGCTAGTGGTTGTGGCATTGGTGCTGTTTTGTTCTAGATACAGGATGGGAAATAACGGCTCATTGGTTATGCAGGTCGGGCTTTGTCAGCTGCAGAGCGCAGATATTGTGTGACCAGAAGAGAGTTGCTTGCAGTTGTAAATTATGTCAAACACTATCGTCATTGTTTGTTTAGGAAGAAAATTCACATTTCGGACAGATCATGCTTCTTTAACATGGTTAATGCAATTCAAAAATCCTGAGGGTCAGCTGGCTTGCTGGATTAAATTATTGCAACAATTTGATTTCACCATTGTCTATAGGCCGGGCAAACGTCATGGCAATGCAGATGCATTAAGTAGAGCACCTACTTATAGATGTAAACAATGTAGTCAGATGCATGCTAGCACTAGTGTCTCTAAATGTGACCAAGATTCGGATGATGGATCTAGTCAGAAAGCTTCTTCATTGAACCCATTAGCTTCTGAATATGTACCGGTTGGTCAGGATGTTGTAGGAGTTGGTAGTACTGCTGGTGAGATGAATAGGCAGTCAGACGTTGGTATTTTGGTGCAATACCCAACATGGACCCACTGTGAACTCCGAGAGAAACAGCATCAGCTGGCTGGTATGAGCATTTTAATTTCTGCTGTTGAGCATGCTATGCAACGACCTGCATGGGAAAAAACTTAAAAATGTGCTGGTCTTCATTTGATCATCTTCCTGTCAGGAATGGTGTTCTGCATAGATTGTTTGAAAGTGCTGATGACACGCAAGTGACCTGGCAGTTATATTTGCCTCTAGACTGTAAACAGCAGGTGTTGCATGGCTGCACACAGGTAAAGCAGGTGGACATTTGGGAATGGATAAATCTCTCTAAACTGAGACAGCGGTACTTCTGGTAGGGAATGACATCTGATATCAGAGCATATATCAGGCCGTGTGATGCATGTGCACGTTGTCAGATGCCACAAAAATGCAGAAAGCTCATGCCTGGGCTAGTGATCAGGTGGCAGTAAGTGCTTGTGTCCAGAAGAAATATGACGATCGGCACTTGGACAGACAAGGTTTTAAACCTGGAGAATTTGTATGGTTGAAGGAAGAAAGAAGGAGAAAGAGAATGAGTCCAAAATCGCAGCTAAACTTTAAAGGGCCTTGGTCATAAGTCGATATTTAGATGTGATGTACAGGATTCAAAGAAGCCCCGCAGTAAGTTTAAGATCGTCCATTATGAGAAGCAGAAGAAATATCAAGGGAAATTGATAGTCTCCTTGTTGAATCATGTGCCTATGGTTAGCTTGGATCCACGCATGCAAATTGGTTTACCAGAGGAGAACCTGTTGGATGCTGCTGCCATTGTTAAGGCACCTATAATTGATCGAAAGACAGATCAGAAACTCATGGTGGTGAGACACCGATGTGTGAACCGACAGTAGTTGCTGGTGACCATTCAGAATCTGTAAACTTAAATGTTGATACTACTTCCGAGCCAGCAACAGAAACACTTGCAGAAAATATCCCGGACAATTCTGATTCTGTTGCTGATGGAAGTATAAAAGTGGATGCTACTAACCACCTAATGTTCCGCGAAGATATCCAGGAAGAGAACGTAACCCGACCAACTATTACGCATTTGGAACAATCAGAAGAATTAACCTAAATGATGATGATCTTAGGCATATTTGATTTATTTAGCTATTCAAACTCATGGACCACAGACATTGGTACATTTTGAACTTTGAACTAAATTCTTGGAAATGTAATATGAAAGAGCATTGATTATAAAGCAAATAATGAATAAGAATGATATGGCTTTGTTAGTCCCCATTCGGACGAAGTCCGAAAACAGGGGACTATTACTTTGGGTTTGTTTCGTCCGTCCCTCCATACGTACGTCCGGAGCTATATCTCGGACACCCATTGTCGAATTTCATTCAAACTATACATGACGACAATACATAATGTCTTACATATGCGCGTCAAGTTACTTCATGATCAGAGAAAAAATGGCCGACTGGCGGCCATTTTGATGTAAAATTTGCTATTTCTGATACCTAAACGTGTTCGCAGCAGTTTCTCGGAGATGACTGGGCCGATTTGAATCAAAGTTGGTATGATGATCATACATATTGGGTTGTAGGTGCACGTCATTTTTTTCGTGATTCGAACAAATATGACCGACTGGCGTCTATTTAGTTTTTCATGGTACCCATGCTACTTTATCTTGAATGCAATGAACGTTTCTGTACAAAGATAGTATACCAAGAGAAACATCTGCACCAACATTATTTTTGTGATTTGATTCAATATGACTGCCCAATGTCCAATTCTCGTGTAAAAGCACTAAATCATAATTTTTTACAAATCCATTTCCTATTAATGGTTTCAATCTAATCGCAATGACTTCATCAGCATCAAATTGATATGTCAGATTTTTCATTAACAATGACTTGTTATTGATTTTTGTAATGACCAAAACCTTACTTTACAGGTACAAGTAATTCGCTCACATAAGTAGATTATGATTCATTTGTAATTTATAATAATTTTATTTCATACTTTATTTCACTGTTTTGTACTCCGAATTTCTCATATTTTATTGTATAGTACGACGCAAACACAGGATGTAATTTGGTCTGAGAGGGAGGAATGTCATGAAATTATTTAGTTTCATATAATTTTGTGTATATCCGAGAAACGTCTCTCGCCCTGGGAACATACTTTTCGCGGGAACATTGCAAAAATATTAGTAATTTTGGTCAAATTGTGCTGTTTTGATTATTATTGCATTCTCTGCTGGTGAAGTGAAATATTCATGGTCATAATAATTCCATGTTGCTGGAAAACAATGTTATAGACATCTTAACCAAATCAAGTGATCTATGTATTATACCGGGGTAAAATATGTGACTTATCAGTTCAACCCCGCACAGGTTGGTGAGAAAGTATGTTCACACATCGAGCTCGCAAAATATTTACTCCATATGACAATTGTCGAGATCACAAAACACAATCATTTTTCCTGAACTTCTACACGGCTTTTCCAACAAAACAGTGTATATTTTATATTGTAGAATACACACACTAAAAAACATTGTGTGAATCTATTTTATTTTCTGGTGAGTTTAGTCTAATAGTGTTTTTCAAACGTTTGAGACAATAATTTGATTGAAGACAATCATCAAAAATCGTGTTGTTTTATTGCACGTGGAATGTCAACAGTAGTATTCGATGTGACAATCTTGCTCAATATTATTGGTATTTTTGCTAAAAAAAAACCCACACACAATTGCAAATGAGATAAAACATCCCCTTCTAAATTTGCGTTTTCAAAGCATTTGAAGTATAATGCGATTTGCCATGGTGTTTTAGTCATTCCATTTACGTTTACTAATGTTATAGTTGTTTTTCATACATTCACGCGCAAACATGATTATCAAGGGTCATTTAATAACTATAGAAATTAGCCATGTCTCCATGAAATTGAACTTGCATATATAATTATGCATTACAAATTAAGGTATATCAATGATGTTCTATTAACTGTTATTAACGAGCGCAATGAAAGCAAAGATACAGTGACAGTGCGTTAAACAAATGTTCTATTATATTTGGTTGTTGATGTTTTTCGAATTCTAAACGTAATAATGTGCCTTTGTGCAAACATTTGACAATCAGGTTGAGATGTATGATTGCACAGCACAGATAGCCTAATTATTAATTCCCCCAACTTTTATCTGATTGGGTGAAGATGGATGCCAAACATTCAACTATTTTAAATGATGTTAAAAATAATAGTTTATCAATCTATCGATGTTGGTCAATTCTGTTATTTGTCCAACTGAAATAACAAGGGTGAATGACAACTTTTGTAACAAATTCACCTCAAATGAGAATGTTGATTGAGACACTGTTATATTTGACGTATATTAAACTACCAACATTATTAAGTTGAAGGGTGTGGGTCGTCGCACCACGCATGCGTGAGATACAAACTGAGAGTTATAAAGTTTTAATTAGGTATTTTTTTTTGTGAGTCGCCGGCAGTAAATAGTGCAAGTCGCGCCCAGGGTAAAACTCGTGCTCGTCGGGTGATTTCATTGGAAGTGCGCATTGTATTGTGGGAAAATCAATGTTTATCAACACATATGTTGCACATAGGCGACGCGACGACCACCGCCATTTAAACCAAATATACCAAACAAAGTGAAATACTGTAAAGGGGTTAATTATTCACTGGGTTTTAATTTTAAATTAGCTTATTTCGCTGACTGGAAAATGCGCTAAATTAAAACCCAGTGAATATGTAAAATTTAGCATAGAACACTTATCTAAATGACAAAACCGTGAATTTAAAACCCACTGAATACGCCTGAAATGGTAAATCAGTGAAATTTAAACCCAGTGAAAATTAGTCATTTTACAGTAGTGTATTCAAATCCATTCACTGCCCGGTGTAACAAGCACAACTAATCACATTTACCCAACTTCATTTCTGTGGTTTAATAAGTGCATAAAACCACACATTCCATCCCATGAGTTTTATTGTAATTATGATGTAACTTGTGGAGAAATATGCAAATTGTTCAAACACTTAGCACTAATTCCTATTATACAGTTATTGGCTTCACCTGAGGCAGTTGAGCGAGGCTAACCGAGTCGTAAACTCGTTCTGGTTCGTAACCAGTCTTATGATTGGTTGTTGACATATTCTGAACAGGCCCGCTTCCAACTGCGCCGTGTGTTCAGGCCAACCGTTAATTATTCATAAAAGGAGTCAATTTGTGTAGTTTTCTTGATTTATTCTGCAGATATTGGTAAAATATAGGTAAGGCTTTGGCGAAATTTGAAAGAACAACTAATATTCTTCAGCCTGGTATTTTTTATAGATTTTATTTTTCATTCTGTTCGTCTGTTTTTTCGAGTTTAAAAAATGTGAGCTGGCTGGAGCCTTCATCCCCCTATCTGTTTCCTACACACGATACCAGCCGATCCCCCCTGCTCATAGGGACTGCGTACAGTTGATTATAGTTCCTGGGCTCCCTGTGGCACAACAACCTGAGTAACTTGGCACAAATAAATATTACTATACATACTAAATAGAAGCAAGCATTGAAACGTCTTTTTACAGCTAAACCAAATATTAGAGTATAATTTTAAATAAATAATACCAAGATACCAATTAATTTATAATTGACTGATAAAATCCGTTGGCGGCTGCATACAACAGTGATCCACTTTCGCTGGAAATGGAGGTTAATGAAAAGTGCGCCACTAACGACTGACGTTGCGCACCATTTGTTTTCATATCGCTTCTGTAACTGTTCAAATGCATCGAGTACAGTACACAAAAATAACACTATTTTAATAGTCTGCATTATGCCTAGAAACTTGTTTATTTATTTTGATTGTCCTATTGCGTTAATGTATCTTTGAATCGCACCATCCACTACATTGAGGGCGCTGTGTTCAATTTAACCCGGTAATAAACATATACGAGTTGGCACATGCATGACATATTTTTAAAGGTAGTAGTCTTTTGTAAACGGCAATTTGTCTTAGATAACCGTTGATATTATACGCACCACACAAATAATACAACCACATACAATTGAAGGAGACAATTATTGAATCATTTTGGTTCCGAGTCCTGATGTCAAAATAATACTAACTAGACGCACATTTTAGAATCTATTCCAGTCCACTCGCTGTACAACGGGATTTTATCTTGGATGCTAAGTGAACTTTTTGCGTGCATGCATACATTGCAGAAACCCGAAGACATATACAGTTAGCTAGTATCAAGTAAGAAGCGGAATACGGCATGGAAATCGAATCTAAAAGGGTATTAAAACGGAATAGGGCAATGGTGGTGGAAATACAAATAGTTTTTGTCTACAGACAGACCTGGTTTCAACATAGTCTAGTGGCGTTACATGTTCAACATTTCATAGCTCTAACCACGACACGCCGTGCATAGCTCCTTTAAAGTAGTTTTTCTCGATAGCCATCGAAATCAAAAATTCACGCAATTTACATTTAGAACTAACAAATATGCATATATAACGTCTTCAGTCAACTGTCGTCATAAGTAACAAATATAGGTACCGTTTTGTACGAGTGTATCATTTCCCAATAAACATGATCGATGGCGTTGTTCGTAAAAGGGGGCTTCTATAGCATTACACTCAGGCAAATCCAGAGCTATGGGGGAGCCAGAAATGTAAGAAATGTAACTGCATACTACAGCGTATGACTTAATCATGGGAGAGTGTACAAATCTATTTGCAATCTCAGCAGTCGCTGGGTTTGTGTGGTTCGTTAGCTTGTGTGTATATCTGGTTGCGTCGCTTATTATGTGTCGGGTTCGAATACGAATACAACGTTCAGCACCATCAATGCGGTTTGATTGAAAAACCTCATTGATGGTTCTGAACATTATCTTTCATGAAACGTAAACTGTGATGATATAAATTATTTAGACAACTGGAATAAGTTCCGAGCCAGGCAACGTGTTATTAGCAGTATACTAGTTTATTGTGATATGTTTCTAAATGCTATAGCTTTTAATAAAACGCGATCCTGTACAGTTTTTCTGGACTTTGATTTCATCCCTTATAAGTAGATATATTATTAACTTTGATAACTCAACTAAACAAAATTACTTCATATGTGTACGATTGATTGACAGGCGGGTTTGAAAAACGTTGCGACCGCGAGTCGACGACGCCAAAAACATGATTGCTGTCTGTAGCTGCTCGCTCGTGAACCCGGAAGAGTTGTCGATCTTTGCAACACAAATATCAAAAATCTTAAAAACATAACGCTAATCAGCGTCTGTATTTTTTTTTTTTTTTTGAATTTTGGAACTTTTGCAATTTTTTTTTAATTCGATGCTACACGTTTAAACTTTGCAACGCTGAAATACGGGCTCGAAATTGCGCCACCGTTCGATGTATCTCGCTATAATCTCTGAACGCTAGTTCTAGTACCCATTTTTATTTTACAACGGTTGTAAGTAGTACGTATTACGCTTGTACACGTGCTTTAAAGTTAGTCCTGTGTCTCAGAATTACCTTAGTGTAATATGATATGAATTACTTACCCAGAGGCGAGTATACTACTCGATTTTGACCAGGTCACGATACTCACACTCGACGTCGCTCTTGCGTGTATGTTGCGAAACTGCTCCAAATTACGTGGTATACTCGCCTTTGGATGGTTATTCCTTAAATATACACGTGTAACATTATTATTATGAAATGTAACATTATTATGCTAAAATCGTAATTCTGAGATGTACACATGTAACAGCGCAATTCTGAAATGTACATCAATATAATCTCTGATTACCATGGTAATTTATAGGGTAATATATGAAAAGCGTATTGTCTTGGTCGTCTGTGTAGATATCTTCATAGAGCATGCGGCCGCGTGCCAGCAAATTTAGGCTAGGAAGTACTAAATTTGTTTCTCGTTTGTTAATATCATCAACGAACATCCATATATCTATAATTGTTATGTTTTGTGTTTCAACGGGTATAAAATAACTCATACTTTCATCTTATCAATAAACGGTCTCATAATAATTCACAATAGCATAATCATACCAGTAGTTATATTGAAATTCTTGGTGAAATGTATATATGTAAGTCGCCTTCTAATTACATCAGAACTTCCGGTAAACTTGTGTTAAGTTGTTATACATAAATCCTTGTTGCCAGCAGCGGTCGCACGTAACGGGATTTTGTGGGTCACGAATTCTATAAAGGTGTGGTGAAATGAACTATACGACTAGTACAGTGAAGACCACGTGACATAATGACGTCACAATGCTCAACAAGGTCGGCAGGCAGTCACAATGTCCTCATTTCTCTACACCCTCTCGATGTTCGATGCCGCTGCGCGTGATTAGGGTTAGCCCGCCTTCCAATTCAACAAAATTGTTTTCTTCAGTGCTTTCTAAATTGTTTTCAAAAAATAGGAACGCCGACAAAACAAGACAGACGATGATTCTTTCTCCAAATAGTGGTATGTTTTCTTGGCCTTCTAATAACAATTGCTCACGAACTCTTTATAAACTTTTTTTTTTAAGTTTGATTGAAAGTTTGATGAGGTACAATATTGCAATGTATCGCAAATAAGTACTTGATCACCAACATGTTTTCAGGACTTGACCTTAGTATATTTCGTTTACGTTCTGACCTTTATTCATATAATGCCCTTCCATGGTGTGAATGATCGGCATCACCCTAGTGTACTAAATGTACAGTATGAGCACATCTATTATCAAGTTCAAGGTGTTGTATTTGATTCTTATTCAGGACAACGGACATACTGAAATATCGTAACATAGACGATAATCAATGTGTTTTAAACGTCTGACAAGTGTCAGGGATGACTTGTGTAACGTAAAGAACGCGTTTGGGTCATGAAGTGTGTTTTTAAGTTGGTGTATTTGTGTAATTGTTTTAAGATTGCTCAATACAGTTTCTCGAACGCGGTGGGTTCGAAGTAGAGGCGCAGGCGTTTTCTCCCGTGAACATTTAGCCCATGTGTTAGCATATGAGGAATTACTATAACTACCGTATCTTTACCCCCCCCCCCCATTTGTTATCAAAATGTAGTTTCGGACTCATTGTATACACATAACTGTAACATAACTGTAACGGTAATATCACGTTTATCTAAAATAAATAGGTGCATGCCCCAATTTTAGTTCACATGTGACTTTGTGTAGAAATAAGCAATCTATTCGCAAAATATAAAAAAAAAATCGAAGACTTTTGTGAAACTGTATTGAACCAACCACCTTAATGAATTAGGTGAGATGATATGTTTGGAGGAGTTTACTGTTGACTTTTCTTGATTATAGCGTGTGATCTGAGTTTTGCAAATTTATCTAGAATTTTGTTAAATAATAAAACCTGGCCCTGAAACTGAATAAAATACATGCCAGTTTTCTGATAACTGATTTCAGTGTTATCTTGCCAAACTTGTTTCATGTAGTATAATATCTATTTTTAATCAAATGCTTATTACCTCACCCTCACCCTCCCGGAGCATTGGGGCGGGGCGAACGCACACATTCCCATCACGTCTGCTCTACCAGTCGCCATAACCTCTCTATCCACCTTCCTTTTTGTTACAATATTTCCCAGGAGAAAACAATGCCACCTTCTGAGTTATATGGTCTGAAACAAACATGTCCCCACACGCTTACTCTCTCATTTTCCGCAAGATTAATTTCCCTATTACCCCGTAGAGTGTAGTAATTTGTCGATTTTTGGTAGTATGGGAAGTGGTATACGGGTCTAAATAACGGCCGTGTCTTCATAATTAACCGTATATAGACGACGTAAAAAAAGATCAAAGTCTGCCATGATTTACTTGTTTTTATTATGAACAAGAAGATTAACTGTCTCCTTGATATCTAATCATTCTTTAACATGACAACTACTGTATCGGAATCCGACAGCTGTGATCGGACATTCTCTGATCCTGGGATCATTTTCTTTAAGATTCTTGTCACTTTAGTACTAGAAACAACAAATGTTGGTTTGACATCCGCTCTGGGTTGGTAAACAAGCCCGAGAAAGCCTTGAGAAGGTGCCAAGACCAATCAACAAAGTTGGCGAGCCTTACCGCAGGGCGCTAAAAAATACAAAACAATGCAAGTGTTGTATCCAACAATTCGTTGGTACGGATACAGTTTAAATTGAGTGACCTAGGCTGACCCAAACATGAAGGTCAATGCACGTAGCGGCATTCTGCAATTGATACAAAAACAAAAAATCAATGGGGACGTAAGACATTATATTAAAGACGATAGGGGGATAAGAACATGGTTAATATGTATTGCAAGACGAGAATGTATAACTATCACTATTTAATGGAATTAAAAATAAAACTTACATGTATTTGAAATTTTGTACATTACTGACGGGTTTCGACATCGTTGTCTCAATTCTTGCAATTCTGCTCAATCTCGTGGAACAATGCTAGTCAATGATGTGGTGTCGGTTTATATATAACGTACATATTCAAGTTTGCCAACTTACAGGTAATACGGCGAAAAGCGTCAATATAATGCTTAAAACAGTGATACATCAGTCTGAGAATAACACTAAACAAACTGTTCCTTTATATGTTGCAATCGACCACCCCTGTACTATTCAATTTCTTGATATAAATAATATTTTTAAGATCATTTTATCTATTTTATATTTTTAACAATTTAATTGTATGTACTTATAATAAATTATGTATTTGTACTGATTAGTGTACTGAACAGTGTCATGTCTTATTATTAGACTAACGATGGACTTTTATACGATTTTATCGAATTTATATGAATTATCGGAGCCTTTTCTTGAGCTAATGCGGTACTACAAAAATCAAATTACTTTTTGCCTGAATTATATTTATGGCGAAAATAAAGTAAATCTGGTAACTGGAAAGGCATGGCTCGTACGCTCTAAACAGTCGAAAAATATCGAACAACGAAACTGATATTAAACTACTAGTGTAATCACTTGAATTAAACACGACAATAATAGTGCCAATACTGCATTAGGCCAAAGTGTCTTGTTTCTGGACTGAGTGTGCATCAGTTCACAGAGGACCACGAGATTTGGAAAAGTGACGGTCGGATAATAATAATAATTACGTGTATAATAATAATAAAAGCTCGTCGTTTCACCATTTTTAAAACATCTCAGACCCGAAGCAAATATTTTTTCCTTTTAGTTTAGCTTTATTTAATAATTGTTTAAAGGAACGTAGTCGGTGAATTATTAGCTGCATTAGGTACAGCATAGTTACTTCGTGACATTATCAATGTTTCCATTTCTCAGCTTTTGTTTTTACTCGGGCGTCAATTTGGCATATACTAGGAACTAAGTTTGTTACATGCGGGTACAGACTCATTTGAAACCAATTTACATTACTTTAACATGTTCAGTACAGACATATTGGTGGTAATATCATCTCTACAAAACATAGACGACGTGCATCATTTAGGCGTGGTATGGGTAATCTTCGAATTCTTTTGTGACATGTGCACTTACCGCGACGCTCTTTGATTCTCGGTATGTCTCCCACTGCAAGGTAATAAATTGGATCAATATCCTGCAGATTTTACGATGGTTTTTTTTATCGATTTTTCTGTCGTCACACATCATCGCATCTTGGCAAAGTTTATAGCATAAAACAGTGTAGATATATGGTGAGAATAGAATGCTGCGAGTCACAAGTAAATTATTTTATTGTCGATAGCCGAGGACGAAAATATTGTCAATGGGATCAGTGATTTGGGAATTATATCGACGTGTTTAATTCACACGTAATATAAATAAATATTTAATATTGCACCTACACATTGAGCCGCTACATGATTTTATCTCGCCAAATATAACGTGTGACGTTCAACACATTCCCAATATCTCCTGTACTGAGTTGAGCGGTATACATGCCACCAGACATAGTATTGACGGGGAAACATGCACATACTATACACATTATTAAAATATCATTCTCTAGACGGACAATTGTTGTCATTTCAAATTATTAAAAATTAATTATTCTATTTTCTGTTTACTCTTTAGCTTTTATTAGGCATACTTTTCACTCAAACCCCGACGTTTGAGCCATAAATCAATCACGTACTATACCATCACGGTGTAATATTTAACGGGTGTGAAAGGAACGATAACAAAATATTGTTGTTCTATGTTGACTCAGGTATTATTAATTCCGAACACGTGGAATGTTTACGTTACTGTCACGATGACCGATCGATCATTCACACATCGTCGTCGTTGTGCCCCCTGTTAAGGTACGCGATATACGCGACAATGTTTATTTTGCGAAGGGCCAAAGACAATACTATTGTCTCGTATTTTCGTCCGTCTCATCCTTCCTGTTTCCTTTTAGTTGCATCCCGAATAAATACCAACCGCGGAGTCACCCGTGGGTCTCAATGAAGATAAACGAAGGTCGTCGTTGGAATGTTTTATTTATCCACGCTGTTTTTCGTGTTGGTGGTTTTCATTATCCTGTCTTTTGTGATCAAAAGCAGTTACATTTATGAAAGTTAAATCGTTATCTATCTTACAATCAATTACTAGCCAAAATAATGTCACTCTGATTACCGCCAGAGTAGTATCAATTGATACAGATCTCTTGTTGTTAACCATTCGCCAAATATCGACGATTTTTTATATAAATATACATCCGATAAAACACGTGTGAGTCTAATATGTTTAAAAAATAGTTCTAAAACGGTACACATCATTCAACACGTCAATCTAAAAAAAATACAAATACATGTTGATTTCTGACTCAGAGTTGCGCTAAGATCGATACTTATGATACATAAATGGCATTTCCCCTCTCTGTGCGTGTTTACAATTATTTATGCCCAATGGTTTACCCGTCATCGCGACACAATTAGTAAAATATGCGACAATATTCACATATTGAATGGTTACAGCAGGCCTTCCTTCCCGGAAGAGCCACTTGAACACGTTCGAATTACAATATTCTAAGCATAACAATAGTTACAGATTTCAATAATCTAGCTGACTTCAATTTTTAACGTTTCCGCTAAAATGGGCCAGTCACTATTCAGACTGTCTTGCCCAGTGACGCAGATCAAGTAAACAGAATTGTTCCCTACTGGGTCCACAATGCGTAAACACGGGTAATGTCTCAATTTGTATACACCGGGCTCTGACCCCGTGACCTCTATCCCGTCATTAAGTTATTGTTCTTTTCACTCCCCGTTGGGAGAATTCGCCGAACCAATCGTTAAAATCGCTGTGACTTGTCACTCAGTTATGTCGCAATGACTGGAGTATTACTATTGTCATGCATTGTGTTGAAGCAATAACAATAGCCATTGTTGGTCTAATCGCACGTACTAAATATGAATGGTTGATCACCCTATTTAAATTACATATTACCATATACGGAGGCAGCACACAAAAAGTGACACCCTAAAGACCAATGAAAAATCGAGTTTTCCGAAAATACCCCTTATTGTTCACAGTACCCGCCCATTTCTTTTTTTATTTTCAGTCACCATAGCTGTATGGTCGTTCATGCAATTTTAGTATACGGAGATTTATTAACCGAAATAATAATACAAACGTTCGTCGCCTGGGTCTGATATAAAGTTATTGACATTGAATGGCATTTTGTTATTGTTTTTTTTTTATTGTTGATGTTGTGGGTGGGACATTTTTTATCATGAGCTTAGGGGGTTCACTTTGTATTAACATGTTTATATATAGCGACCATAACAAAGTCAGGCCAGTAGAATACGAGTGGCACCCAGAGCGAGAAGGAGAGACCCATTGATAGAGCGAAACACGGCTATTCCGTTTTGTCTTCGAACGAGACAGTAGACACAGAGCAAAAATTACAGAAGATAAAAACGCAACGGTGGAAAATCAGGAACAGGTAAGGGAATATTTCACTTATGACCGATTAGGGAAGTACACACCGTAAAGCTCTAATTACTGTTGCACGTTGAATTTATAGTATCGTCCCGGTGCTTTGCTTCAAATTGTTACGTTTAGCCGAGTAACGACACAACGTTCACTCGCACATACGTACAGGGATATCAGTTTGGATATCAACAGGTGGTTAGGTCCCCAGATTAAACCAACCATGTTGTTATTATGAGCATGCACGTGGTAAAACAATATTTACTTACTAAATTTGAACTTTGTACTAAAATAAATTGAACTATGCATGTAATTGCACGAGTTATCGCTCGTTATCGCCTTCGTAAACTAAGGAATTTTACTTGATAATCATTGAAAGTGAGAGTTACAGCTATTGTTTTTATCACGTATACTGACCTTTTTTGAAGTATGTGAGGTCACGGTTGAAGTCAATTGATTGTATCGGAGGTCGCCGCGTCGTTTTAAAGATCTACTTTTAAAACTAAAAGTCGATAACATTCCAAAATAGAGTGTTGCCTTGCGTAGTTAGAGGTCATTGGTATATTACCTTTGTTTTTTTATCGATTTCACGACAATACCCTGTCTCGTTAAACCGCTTTGGAGGACGACGTACGGGATTTACGGGATTTGAGTTGAAGGTTTACATATAGGCTGCATACATATATGACTCTTAAAATAAGTGACACAGTGCTCAATAGGCCGTTATATTAAAGATCACCACAATTTTGACAACGCCAAAATCAACAACATTCCTGTGCGGAAAGTTGTCTGACAGACCACATTCTCGATCGTCTCGCTTCGCCCTCTAGCATTCTACGAGCTAGTGTTGATATTCTCATCCAGTTGAAGCTCGCGGCTAAAAACCGGCTTCTTTCAAATATCGCCCCGATTGTTTACCATTGAAGGCATGCCTCACATTTATTAGCGCAAACAGGTACACTGCGATTCAGTGGAGCCAAGCACCTTGTTATTATATCGGACTATACATGGCACACGAATACGGTGTCTGTTTACAGACTGCTATCCGATATACCGGGTCAGCTGTTTAACACACGTATAGGGTAAACACTGAGTATTGTATCTCTCCATGTAGAAGTCAGAACGATTATCTTCCAAGCAGTTACGTAAGGTATTAGATCGATGGCAAGTCGGCTTGAGTGAATGAGTGCTTGCTTGGACGACGTGTATTGTAAGCTCGGACCCACCGACCCCGAACCGCTGGCCACTGCCAACCAGTGTAAAACAGACAATATCATATCATGAATGAAAAGCATCAATTGATTTCATGACCGCAAATTTAGTTCAATGAATACGCTCACGCGAACCAATCGGATTGGAAGATAAAAAAAACTGTGATATTATATATAAGCTCTGTAATAATGAATTGGATAGGATCATTATTATTTGACCTCGTTCAACCGTGGTACGCCACTATTCCCTGACGCAACGTAATTAAATTAGTCCGAATAAGTTGCGTGCCGGGAGGGGGTTAGAACGCATTGATCAGAAGAAAAAACGCGCACCGGTATCAAAACTATTCAACTAGGACACCGAACAACATAGGATTTGTTTCAATGAAAGAGTTTGTAGTTTCTGTTTGGTTAGCGTCGCTTCAATTTGTTTTAAAAGTTTTTTTCCGGATTTTAGCGTTTCAGTGTCTTCTAGTTACGGTGAGTGCCTCGATTGTCGACAATGGCGGAGAGTGAAAGAATAGGCAGTTTTGAAAGGTTAGCGTTAGGTCATTTACAACAATGATGAGAAGTACGCTACATTTCAGATAAAATTGAAAAAAAAAGACAATTCGATCAATTCATTGGGCGTACAGAATGCCCTGGGATGTGGATAGAGTCTGTCCAGCGGAATACAATGAATTTCCACTGTACAACTACTCGCGAGAGAAACGATGTATTGGAAGGCACGATTTCATTAAAACGGACGCTATGCAAGCATACCGTTGGGACACACAGGCTTAGCTCGAATAGGAATGGCCTGTTATTTTCCCACATCCGATTGATATGTCTATTTTGCTTACTTACAATTGCAATTGAAATCACAATAACGCTCATGTGTCGAGAAACATTTTTTCGCTACCAATCCTCATTATTGTCCTGTCTCCAGTCACTGACTTATTCTTTGTGTAAAGCATGCAACTACGCCAGGCAAAGCCCATTTGTTCGGCTAACCAACTGCAATAATTAAATTATATTTAATTAAAACGTCTGACATCGTCGATGACACACATTCAGAGACGTGAACGTTGCTGGATGGGATTTTTCCCTCAGATCCTATTAATCAATGGTCTGCCCCCTTCTATTATCGTGCCCTGTTATTGGATTTAGTACTTCAATCGTCGAATACGACTCGAGTTAAATACTCGTTGTATTCAGCCGCCCACCCTCTTTAATGCTGGGTACCGTACGGTGAGTGCCCTTTTATTAAAACGTTGAAAACTTTTGAATGTTTTTGTTGGTGGGCGAACGAAACAAACATTACACACCTTCCCCTGTGTTTTTTGACTTTAAAAAAACTGTGTTTACTCAACTTAGTAAATAGTTCCTGAAAACCTGTCCACCCTGTTGGTCACTTCCGGAGATTGTGGCACTATCCCAATTGTCAGGACAACGAGTGCCAATGTACTGAAAACATAATATCCCATACACTGATCGACGGACAATGGAACAAAGAAACATACCTTGAAATGAACGTATCTCGTATTGACCGTGCTTTCAGGAATTTGAAGTTGACTACGGTCTACGGTATTTAAAGTATTAGAGCCGAATTACCACCTTAGTACAATTAATGGTTCAATTCCCTCCAGACGGCATGACGGGCTGACCCTAGAATCACCCTGTAGTTATTTCATACTATTCTTCTTGCCTTGGATCAGATTAGGTTATTACCTAAACTACTAAGAGCACGAGGTGAATTATTCGCGGCAACATCTCGACTATTATGGAAAATCAGATTTTAAAGTGAAAACATATCAAACCTCCACGCTGACAGTCGCATCTTCCACACTGCCCGATTGTTTAAAGTACTGATGCGTTAATCTGATTTGTTCAACATTAAAATAATTTTAATTAAAGAATTGCGGAAATGAGGGGGAAACATAATTACACCAACTATAAAATGGTGTCGAGGTTAAAGTTCACACGCCACCGAACTCAGTCCACCGGTACAAATATGCAGGCGCCATGTAATTATTCAGTTCCGCGGCGTGTCCAATTATGTGACGATAATAACTACATGTGGTAGTGGTTGTCATTGGATTTCGTTGGTAGGCTAAAATAACGCGATTCTAATGGAATCGATATGATACGTGTCTAACAACGACCACAGTTGGTAGCCTACTATGACAATAAGTTAAGGACGTTCACCTTGCCTCGTCCTCCATTCACCACGTGTCCTACAGCGTAGGAAGTGCAAATCGAGCCCACTCACACAAATATTATGGAACACGTACTCATTCGTATTAGAAGAAGATTTGGGTGTAATCTTCTAATTGTTTTCAGTTGTGAAAAATAATTTTACTAAACATTTTTCCAAATAATAATAATAATAATGATAATTCTATGAGTTGACTGAATAAATGTGACCTACCAGCTAACGGGAATATGTGGCGGGAATTATGTCGTCACGTGGGGGATAAAAACAATAGACACGGCACACTGACGATTCCTGTGCACAGGTTGACAATCCATTAAATAACAACGGCACTATGGAGGTTTTGTTCCCACTAATGAAACATTCATTACTTAACCATAACATAGGAAATACAAATTTAATCGGAAATCAAAATTGATGCCCAGTTCTGTACAAAAACATTAAATATGTATCAGATAACGGAGAACGGCAGGTGGTTCTTTTAACCCGTTTCCGACATTTTTGGGTCACCTCAATTTCATCATAAAATATTTTATTTTCGCAAATATTTAATCGAGAATGCAAAACTGTTTAACGTGCTGTTATATATACATGTACAATGTCGGTATGAGTTTTCCATACTGCCATAGCAACCGTGCGTTTTCGCATTAAATGCCGGCACCGTCATGGTGGCGACTATTCACCGGCGTCCCGGTAATTGATGAGTTTGTTGCTGTCACTTGTTCCCATGGAAACAACAAGAGCAAGCTGTGACCTCCATCGACGCGCACTCCATTATAAATTAATTTTAATGATGGCGTAATATTTTCATCCAGAATTGCTCCTTTACTATTTATTTGGTGTAAATGCCGGTTAAATGGTTACATTTTTCTACCAGAGAATTACAACATTTAAGCTATGCGAGCTTGGGATGATTGCATTTAAATAAAACCTTAGTTCCAGTAGTAAAAATATCAGGTAACTGAAATTTGAATATTAATTTCCATATTTTTGAATTAATTGTTTATTCACATATGCAGGTCGGCGCTACAACCCAGCTGGTCGTTATTCTTTGTACGAAGAACAGTGCATCCTGTTAAAAGGCACAATCATCAACCAGTCAGACGTATCATTCTTGTTCAGCGATCGACCCCACTGGCGGTACTCATTATATTCACGCAATTTAACATTGCAGGTATGGATTGTACATTTGTTTTATTACGTTACTAATACCCATATTTCATGTATACATTGCCTTAGCGCCCAAGATGGATAAGCGTGGTTTTACTTTTTAAATATTTTAAGACACTATTGCGTGGTAGAAAACAGTCTATTAAATATGGACACTGACGCAAGCGTTAATATGTGTTAACAAAAGCACGATTGCAAATCTTGAAATAGTCTGAAGTTACAGTGGCAAAAAAATAATGTTTCACATGGGGAAAACTAAGCGAGTGTATTTGGGTTCAAAGTTCACGATGGGCAGTTACCGTCGAACGAGGTCAATCTAGACAGGAGTGTAATTTATTGCTTGATATAGTCGACGTAGTTTGATATATTTTTAACGTGTCGTTTCAGGTGATCAAGCTAACACGCTAAACAATGGGCTACGATATTGAGCGCTTCCTGGGACAAGTCAACGAGGGGCTGTTGTGCTGTATATGTCGAGATGTTTTGGAAGATCCCCTCCAAGCACCATGTGAACACGCGTTTTGCTCGACCTGCATCCATGGCTGGTTGGTCCACGAAAACATCTGCCCCGAAGATCGTCGTACATTGCTTATAACGCAACTCAGACCTCTCTTCCGCTATATGAAGAACGACCTAGACAAATTGGAGATCAAATGTGGTAATTCGGACAATGGATGCAGTATGATAACCACTTTAGAAAACATTGATCGACACGAACACGAATGCGGTTTCGGAAACGTGTCGTGCCCCAGTATCGGTTGTAGCGTCGTTTTAGAACGACGAAATCTCAACTCGCATCTCGGAACTTGCGAATTCCGCACTAAAGTCTGCCCCAGGGGTTGCGGACTCACTTTACTTACAAAGGAGGACGAAGAACACAACTGTATCGGCGAACTCCGGACAGAACTCGAACTTCTACGATCCGAAATGATATGCAAATTAGACGACCAGAACAAAGAGATGCAGCTCCGACTGGATTCTCAGCGAAGTCATATGGTGCAGAAGAGCAGCCACATGCAACAGCAAATCGACGAGTTAAGAGGTGAGATTCTTGTTGCCAAGTCCAGCATTTGAATGTCTTTTTTCTCTTTCATGTGTTACGAAACGGGTGCGTTTCGCTTCACGAATTTGTTGACAACTATGCCTGCACATGAAAATCACAAACCACCCATACCAAAAATGTCGTCTGCTACAGTTTCATAACCAAAAACACCCAATCTCAAGCAAACTTCAACCTTTCCACGAATATTGCACATAACACATGTAATATTAAGCATATATCATTTCTCCGACGAAAATGCTCATTTTCACTGGTTTGAAAATTTGAACAGTTTCACTGGAGCAGACGACACCGAGCCTTTCCTTTTGTATCATGTACACTACTTTCAACAAACAAGTCCTACTGTCTACGTAATAATAACACACACAGATAAAGCGACTCTGCAAATATCTCCTAATAAATTTCTCATTTCCGATATCTGTAAATCCCAGTTCTATGATAAATTTATTAAAACTGTCACTAATCACTCCTCGCACGCCGGGCATTCACTGAGGTTAGCACGCGCGGTGTATTGAATCACCGGGCGACTAGCACCCAGCACTTGGCACCCAACTCCTTCCTCAAGAATTTGTTAACCACAAGGTCCAATTTAACAATTTGTGTTGCTTTGCAACAGGGTCCAAGTTATGTACAATACTTTGAATGAAGAAAAAACAGGTCAAAGAAAGCGGAGGGGAGGATGAACATGACCCGAACATCAAGTCGATGATTGCTTGTTTGACACTTTTGAAGGAGCATTTATTTAGCTTTTATTTAACATTTTGAAATACAGTTTTAACGTGGCCTTTAAGTATATGACAGATTACGGTAATTATTTATACAGCATTAAATATATAACAAAAACTTAAAAATATAAAGTATTTATTTTTACGATATTTTTCTCAGGGTCGCTTTATTTTCTTAAGGTACTTTTCCTTCTGATATAGAATTTAAAACACACAAATACTAAATAGTTCTGCGTCAAACAAGTTCGTGAAGTTAGATCATAAACTCTTTGCAGGACAAATCTCGCGACTTCAACAAGATGTACGCTCCCTGACCAACGCGGAGAGAAAACGACGTCAGGAGATGGAGCGGATGGAGCTCGAGAAGCAAGAACTGATAGAACTACTGAAAGGTTTCCAACGCGAGGCTGACGCTAACAAGAAAGGTGCTTGCAGAAACTGTAAACGCAATGAAAAGATCACTGCGATTTAGAAAGGTGCGTTTTTGTAATAACAACAGATTAAAATAGGAATATTAAAAACTAAATTATTTTAACAATCAATATGCATACTTTAATTAACAATATTGTTATTTACTCAAATTAGTTAAGCTATTTATTCATTTAATTTAAGCTATAATTTATTCAGGTTTTATAATTTCCGTTTTAACATTTTAACAATAATTAACGTTTTCAAGGTTAAAGCCCGCATATTTGAATAAATCTCCCGTTAAACATTTATAATGGAACAACAATTTTCCGGTTAATATGAAAAAAAGCCAAGTTGTAATAAATTATTCTTTAACTTTTCCGAAAAGGTGCTAATACTTTTAACGTTAACGTTAATGTGCAAATATTTATTGACATTTATTTTTTACTATACTAGTACATTATTAATATAACACAATAACATTTACAAAATTAACATGTTGAGAAATTACTGGTCATGATATATAGCTTTATTGTTATAATGAGTAAATGTGACCTCTAAGAGTGTAGTAAAGTAATACTATAAAAAGATCCCATTGAATTTTTAACAGTCTTTAGTCATGTTTGACGTTGTGTACTTTGCCCTCAGGCTGATGACGATTTTCTGTAGTCTTCTCACCAAATAATTATACTGTGTTTTGAATGCAGCTAAATTTTTATGAAAGTAGACAGCTGGCTCAAAAAACCGCGTACTACTGTGATTTACACTTTTAAACTGTTTTTATAAAAATATTAGCACGATTTGATACCAAATGTGCATTCCAACTTAAATGAAATTCTATTTACATTTTTTTTTGAAACTTACACAAGTCAGGGATGTGTTAATAGCTATAAAATGTTTAATGCAATTAAAGATATATTTATTTATTGTCTTTTCTTTAATGTAATGTTAATTAATCTTCCTTCTTAATAAATATTGTGTGTAATCATGGCAAATTCAGTCTATGAAACAAATGTGTCAACCACCTTTTTAACTAGTAGTGTGATGCACCCTAGTCGTCCCCCTTACTACTTAACATGTGCAGGCATAACTATGCTATATCACATTTTCTTTTACTAGTTGTATGATAATCCAGTTCCAATCTCCTCCTTCTTCTCACCCTGCTGCCATATATTTTAAAGATAGGTTGATTTATTGTTCTGTCTCCATATATAAAGTTCCTCTGTTATTCCGCATGCTATGGTTATTTGACTGGTGGTCCGAAACCAATATTGATTTTCATACTCTCAGATAGAAATCTCACTAGTTTCTGCAGTATCACGATCGTCTACACCACGTTCAATGTTTTCAACCTTTATTAAAGTACCCCACATATCTGATATAGCATTCCAAATAGAACGTTTCATTCTTTATACTTTTAACAATGTTTTCATTTGCGATGATGGTATGGGTGAATGACTTTGGAAAGTTTGACAAAGCATGGTCACAATAGCGTCTAGTATTGTCTGTGTCGTGAACAATATGGCCCACTCTGTGACTATAAATAACAATTTAATCTAAAAGTGAATCAACAAAGTGTCTGCTTCTGTAACTGTCGAAAGAGGAAATGGAGAAAGAGGACGTAGTCGTATGCATAAACCAGGAGAAATGGCTCCATTACATCTGCACAAGTGATGAGGAATGGCTCCATCGTCTCCACACGAGTGAGGAGAATAACTCCATCGCTTCTGAACACTAAATTACGTAGATTCAATGCTCTTCATTATAAGTAATTTGGTCTCAACAATTCTGTAGTTATTGAATATGATACTTTTCTAACACAAAAGTACTTCGTTAACTTCTAATCAACCGATTAATGTGGAAATTACATACGTAAAACATTTCTAACATTTCTAGATTTTTGAAGTGAACAATCGTTCGTTCTTTAATGGTCTCGCGTATTGATAATCTGAAATTAGACATTGATTATCCGCACATAAATAATTTTGATTTGACTTTCCATCAACGAGTTTGAACAGTTAAGAATAACACCATTGTGCATATATTAATGATAGAATAGGGTATCTTACAAATGCAGTTTGTCTACATATAGGTACAAATAAATATGTGAATGAACTAAATATTAATTCATACTAACACACATTCTGAATTCTCTCCAAGACTCTCTGGCATGCTCTAAGCACAGCATTGCATTGTTTGAATTTTTTGAAACGATATCAATCTACACCAAAGTAGTTTACACATTGCCAAAAGCCTTTTTATCGGTTCATTGGACGATATAAAAGTTTGCATGTGAATTGCACATTGACAATGCATAATTTACATAACAATACTTGTATGTGACATACACCTGAACTTGGCGTAGCTTCGTAAGTGTGATTGGATGAGTGATTTGAAAAAGCAGTCGGTGCCTAATATAAAGTGGTGTCCAATAACAAAAGCATATGCATATATATTCACTTATTTGTTTATAAAACTGATGACATGATGTACATACAACTTTTGTGTGTATGGTTCAAAGTAGAGACAAATGTTTTTCTGCAATCACAGTATTTCACTCTCGCATTGTAACTTGCTTATTATCGATAATTTAATTTATTTAATTTCCCATGGGAAAAAATATGTCCTACAAGATGCACATTGTACAATTTATTCATGTATGGCTCCCCAGCTTTCAATCAACTTGCAAAACCCTACTATATTCAATACAAGTTGGTAATTGGGTGCAGGGAGTGTCAATTTTATTTCAGACAATACTTGAAACATATCGCATAATGCTAAAAAACGGGGCTGAACTGAATCAACATCAAACAAGGGCAGTGTTGCTATGCAATTCTAACATCATTGCGATTGTATTCATCTTGCTTTGCCATTCCCACGATAAAGTTATTATTATGGGGGGGAAAGTACTCTAGCATTACCTTTGTACTTAGAAACGAATTCTGGTTTATTTTTACACTGGTGGTGCTCACAATGACTGTTTAGGAACAATGTCAAAGGCACGCGGGTCAAGGACTTGAAATAAATAAGTTTATCTATAGATAGCGCATGAATTGTGGTCAGGTAGAGAAGCTATGATCCTTTCCGTTTATTATCACGGTCAATTATTATAATGTAGTGATAGCAAAATAGTAATTTGTCATATTAGGAATGTCATATTTTGTATACGGCAATTCAATTAGTCAATCAAACAGTATAATTCTCAAAGAAATGCAGCAGCATTAAGTTCATTGTCTATAAAACATTTTAATTTTTCTGAGATGAATGAGTACATCTTAGTACAGAAAAATCATACAGTGTTCATTAGCATACATTTGACTTGATTGAGATGATTCAAAAATCACAGTTTCATTGGTTGAATGACCAATATAATGAAGGTGAGTTCTACCGGAATATGACAAAGAGAATGTACTCTCTGACTGACCACCTGAATGGTGATAACCGTGAATTGTTGAAACATGCTATTAATTATTTAGCTAGGTAGTTAAGATTAATAAAATAGAATGATATTAATATGAATCTCCTACTTAAACTATTGACTGACAGAATTGGATTCCTCCTTATTTAAATGGATCACAGAACAACGTGCTAATGCATAACTTAAATTTTAAAAATAGTCAGTGATTATGGTTTAATCATTTGTTGATTGATTACACGTGTAGTTTTTATTCACTGAACAGCCCATGCTTACTCCCTCCGCCTTCCATCACCTGTTACCTCATATACTTTAAGCACAACTGTTGATGGAACTATAAGTTACGAATATTTTTCAAACTTGCCGACAAGTTAAGCTTGATCATGTACATTGAGTTAGCTATTCAGTTTGTGTTTCCCATGAGGACACCCTGTCTCTGTATGGGTACTCATATTCCGTTCTCGTATTTCTACTTGATTACCTCTATTAACTGTTACTGTGTCTGCTTGACTGCACCATCGTGTATGTCTATACCTGAGGTGATAGAAGGAAAAGTCAAACACACTATTCAATGTGTCCAGTACCTCGCTTCATCTACACACATGCCAAACCAAACAAGAACTTCAATGGTAGCAATTCCTCTCAAGGTTCTTGCCTTATCTACATATAACCATTGTGTCTTCTGGCGAACCCATTCCTTTTAATATTCAAACATCACAGGTACAACTACACTACACCAGTTTACGTGGCAATACTAGCTCTACTGTACCTTTGATAAGCATGTGTGTTTTAAAAATTAAGATCAACATTCAGATAACCATTTGACGATTACTCGCCCCTTTTTCCGAAAAGTTTTTTTTATTTTTATTTACAATGCTACATTCCGAATCAGTGCAAGAAGACTACCCAGACTAATCAGTGATCTACGCAAAAACCTTCAAGCATCCCGGTTAAGGAAATTAAAACACCCGAACTTTCAGACTAATGACGTCCTATTATCCCCACAATTTTCTTCTTCTGCTAAATCTATATCAATAACATAAACACAATGCTATAATGTAGCAGCTACTCATACCTAATTGTCTGCGCGAACATAGCAGAACAAAATGTCAGACTAACTATTTAAGATATAAGTTTATGACTCGATCAATGAAACCATTATCTAATCCAGATACTAGGACCAATGTCGCCAAATAAAATGATTGAGTACGGCCTAAGAATTGACACATAATTATTAGCATTGTGATTGCAGCAATAATTTGTTTTCATGAGACTAATGGACTGATCGCGTAGCAAACAAATAATAAAAACGTCGCTATGAACTCCCAGCAACAAGTCTATGATATAAACATTATAACATCCCTCATTTTCATATACTGATAACATTTGACACAGGGAAGTCATTAATTTTGAAGAGGGTATGTACAGGATGCGTGCACGTATATCTTAGAACACCCTTGACATACCACAGTCCAGTGAATGATACTATGCAAAATGAGATTTAATTTATTAAATCTATTTAATTAAAAATAAAATGCACTCGGGAACTTTTGCTGGTAATATTTGTCAATATACTATAATTGTTCATATTTAGTAGATAGGAATATAGTAACTAAAGTATGATGAGTCAATTAGGGATTGACCAATAGAAAATCTGGGACAGGATTAGAACAAAAGCAAATGAGTTAGATAAAATATATTCTGCACGTCTATATCTTAGGGGAAACACATTTCACTAAGTGGGAAAACTGTCAGCCAATTCATCATGAAATAACGCAAAACTAAATGAAGGAAACACATTTTTGCAGAGTTTCTCTGCCATCGCATCTCCAAGGGTTTTAATGCTCCATATCTTAGTGGGGCGAACTTAACGTGGTGTTGCCAGCCCTTTTCCCCTGTTTATTCAAAAGAATGTCTCTTACGTAAGTCAGTGAATAGCAGAACCAAACTTTAAAAGGTGCACACCACTATAATTTATCTTCGAAAAATACACGTCTGTGTTATATTTATGCCCTTATACCATTGTACACATCGACACGTTGCCTGGAGCACTCCACTCACTGCATTGTGATAAGCACTCTGTATTAATCACGGTAAATACTTGAAAACTCAATATTTGCACAGTGACAGGTCAAGTCAAAGTACAACACTGAATCCACATGCACTACAGAAAACCATATGGTTATATTTTAAAATTGTATATACTTTACTAATATCATAATTGACAAAGATGAATGTTCTATGTGTAATTGCGTTGGTTGAGGGCAACTGATTCAGAAACACGAATACGCAATGTCTATAGTATATTATATATATATATCCTATATTAAAGTATTCTCTCACCCAACCGAAATAGCGCTGTACTGAAAGCAAATCACCATGGTGTACGCAAGATATCCAAATAACATTTGACATTCTAGTGAGAGCCTTGACCCGAATTAACATACGTTACATAGTTACGTTCCAACTGTCTGCACCAATGTGTTCCCATTACCAGACAATTAGGCAATCACTACAGGGGAACAGACTGTCGCAAACATAACTAAGTGAGTGACACCAGTTATTAAACTTAGATGAAACAGGTGGAACTGGGCCAGGGTCAGGGAATAAAGGCACTGTTATAACAATAGCAGGACAAGGGATTAGTCAATATCTCGATCCACTCCCAATAAGGACTGATACATAGTTGTTAACCCCTCTTGGAAGTCTCCTTAGTGAGGACATGTTGATCCTAACAACAACACAAGAACCCAGTAGATTAGTTGTCAATTTTAATGTTATGTCTGGTTAGAGTTATCAGCATTCTTCGCAATGTGGCCTTGGTGATTGTCTGCCAAGATACGTGTCTATAAAGTAGACTTAGTGCTGTTTGAATTGCTCCGTTATAAATAAAATAATTATGAGATATCAAAGGAGAAATGTAAGGATTACTGACTGCAAACAGCTTAGTGGGGGAAAGAAAGATTACTTTATGGTGTAATAGATTAATCAAATTTACAACCACATACCGCAATTCAATAAACTCATGACTCAAACTCGCACCAAACAACTCCAATTTCTACCGGATTTGGCGTTACATCAAACCAGAATATTCCTACCATGCTGTGATGTGATAAATAGATAAATTCAAGAGAACTATCAACTAGAAGAAAATAAAATAAAGCAATGATGTACTTGATAAAAAATATTACCGAAATCGATTGATATACCATAATTATAGAAATACAGAATGCACCGCTCTAATACTCGATGCTTGAGTAGAAACACTGAACATACAATTGCACCAGCACCGTACAAATATGTCTCCATAATAGTTATTTTCTGTATATTCTTTTTGCAGTTGAGATGTATGGTAAGTCTGCAAGAAGAGTCGGCGTATGCTAATCTACGGCTCATTCGTGCCGAGTGATGTGAACTTCAGAGAAGAAAAGTTTGAAAACTCTTCCAGTTGTGTTATCTGTTCGTGATGCATTTTTTATAATTAATCAAAAAACTTAAGATGTGGCGAGTATTTGTTTTGTTGAAAAGTCAATGTCTCCCGATTTTTGTAATAATTGTTATTTTGTATATTGTAAGCATTCCGAGTAGTTGATTAGGACGATGGCAAGGCATATTAATTGACACACAGCTTATCGTTAAAAAGTTGTTTATTTGCCTTTATTTTCATATTTTCATATTTTCAGAGATTAACTCCTTCATATGGTCAAAATAAGATTTTAAGATGTCGCTTTCTGTATACGTTGCCATTATTATTCGGAACATTATGAAATAGGCGTTATTTTGAAATTGTCTTGGACTTACTCGAAGCATCACAAACTTTACAGTTATCCCTCCCGCCCTTACTGATATAAATAGTAGAGCAAGGTCTTCGCCTAACAATCAGACAATTCATTTCGGTGTAATGATTTGTAATAATGCCGTCTGACTTATCTCTTACATTGGTATGCACGGCAACAATTTCATGATAGTAACATTTTCACAGAGTACACTATATAGTCTGCAATTTCCAAGGCCATGTGACATTTGATCAATAAGTCTAACCACACCTGTAACACTGGTAATAAAAACCAACTCGACAACAAATTGGCCAGAGTTTTGTTGTTGTTAGAAACACAGGCAGCTCACTAAGGAGATCCCCATACCAGTTCAACAACTATTTTCCCATTGTTAGCAACAAGTGGGGTAGCTTATTAGCTTATTTGCGTCACTATTGTTTTCGGTAGTTTTATTACCACCGTTAAATAGTACTCGACCTAAGGAACCCGCCTTACCTTCCTGGCCTGCATATTTGAAGTCTTCCTCGACAGCGCCACCTACGGTTAAATGCCGGCATTATATGATGAACATGTTTACGAAATTTGTGAAATTGTATTAATACACCGAAGTTACACCTTCTAGAATGTTTAAGCCATATTTAATATTTATACAATTATTTATTAACGAAACTAATATGGTGCTGGATTTAATACGCATTATTCAATGTCAAATGATGCGATTACATACTTCCAAAGATAAAAGACGTTATCTGATGTACGGCACTGACACTTGACAATTAATTAATCAATTAATTATTTAAATTATTTATACTCTTTGTCAGTATTATTGATTACATAATAATGATTTTGAATTGTAATTATTTGTGATAGTTATCATTATTTAAAAGTTGAGTTATTTTTTTCCGGATGTGTTGTAAGATATGTGTTTACACAGCGGGCATTTTATTTGTTATGTTCATATGTACTTGTTTCCTGTACATTCCATGTTACAACACAGCCATTGCGTTTGCATCACATTCATTATGGTGCAACATAGTCAGTATGTTGCAGCACATCAAATATGGTATAGCACATATGTTATGGTGTAAACTATATTTAAGTCTACACTTAGAATATTCGAAAAACGTTTTTGTGATACATATTTAAATTATTGAACGTTGTGTGATAAGTCACGTGGTACTCAGTGTCGTGACGTTTATGATGCGCAGGCGCACTGAAATATGTTGAATAACTTTTCACATATCGACTGTACAAGCCACGCCTGTATAATCGGCAGTAAATGTTTAGTAGTTTATAGAGTCCGTATACATTTGTATAACTTTCCCGCCGATGAGGGCACTTTTGACGACCATTTAGCTTCAAGTTGACGAGAATCGAAAATTTAAAAGTGAGTGTTATTATGTTGTAATATGAAATAAATTCAGTTGTAACTGATACTGTAAATTTCATTCTATTCAATATTTCAGGATGAGTGCGTGAAATATACATGTATGTGACGGCTACTACTTGAAAATATTAAAGCGCGGTGGTCGTCGCGCAGCGCGTGTTCGAATTTCATGTAAATAAACAATGTCTTTTACACGCGTTGTATACGTCGCTATGAGTCCCATATCGAACAGGACGCGGCACGACGACTGCCGCCCTTTAAATGGAACAAAATACCAGCATTGCCATAGTTATTCCAGACCAATGTACGTTCGACTGTACGTTCAAAGGCGAATTTAGTAACAATCCGGTCCTCTCGTAAAATATTCGGCTTCTGTGACGCAATTAGGCGTAAGGTGTTTAATATGGTTTGGTGTGTAGTTTTCGCTCAACTTAATGAAATATTAATTTTGAAATGATGAACATCTACACCATTTTACGTCATGGAATCGTTTCGTCTTCAGTTAATTAATAAAAAGGTAAGTAATGAAAGGGAGAAAGGGGAAATAGAGGCTCGTTACTAATAACATGGAAGGTATTAACGTTAGTACCTTGCATGCTAATAATAATGCAATAGTATTTAGGTCCAGTTTAATCTAAAATAAAAGATTACGACTAGTTCAGTGACAGGAGTTATTCATTGGACATTATTCACCCACAGTCTCTACGCGTCTTATGTAGCATAGTCAGGTTTCGAATTTAGGATAAAAAAGTATGTACTTAAATAATCAATGATGCTGTTATGACACGATCGTGTACATGATTTATTATTGCATAATGTCATATTTAAACATAAATTACTTATTACCAAATCAGTTTAACTTTCAAACGATGAATCTCGTCTTCGTACAATCGCCAAATGTATTGCTTCAGTATTGTCATTTTGCTGCAAAAAAAAAATAAATAAAAATAATGGGTCATTGGTTGTTTTAACTTGAACCTCCCGTCGCATTCAACTTATGTAAAGAGTGTGCCAACTACGTTGACTTTCAGTTATTCGGACCGCGTCTCAAAAAAGAAAACAAGAAAGTGTGTAAAAAAGTTCTTATATGAAAAGAATTTTTCACTCTCGGTTTCAATTCGTCAACCATAATCTAATTCCAAGAAATTATTTTACTCGCCGTTTAAAACAAAGATCCTTTATCTGAATTGGCTACCCAAATTTTGCTGAATTGAAATATTTTGCTCACCGAATTTCGCTCCCCATTTATCGAACCTTCTCGCATCAGATATACTGAAGTACTGGTACTCAAATATTTTGAAATTATATTTATTATTTTAAAATATATTTTAACTTACCCGTGTAGTCCACGCATCCGTGGCATTGACAGTGTGCGTACGTATTACCACACCAATCGGCCGTTGAACAACATGGATATATTCCATTTGGATCACATTGGGAAGGTGCGCCAGAGGACAGAGGGTAGTTGGACCCACAACGAAGGTCATCTCTCCATTGCTTCACATCACCATTTCCTGCAATGTAATATGATATAATATAATTTCCACATGAATTCAGTGCAGAATGAGTTCACCAATATTATATGAAAGCAAATAAACTTGATGACACTAACCACACGAAATGGTAAATATTATGTCAAATCATATCGGCTGTTATATCAAAGTAAACATAGTACTGCGTGCGTGACTAGAACCTCTTCCCCCGGTCGCTGGGATCCTATTAATTATTTTCAGCCATCGATCAAACATATTATAGAAAGACAACTTTGTAATAAGATTGACAACCGTCTAAACACCCACCACTATAATCAACGCATCCGGAGCATTCACAGTGCGCATACGTATTACCACACCAATCTGCTGTTGAACAGCACGGGTATATGCCAGTGGGATCGCATTCTGAGGGGCTACCATCGGATAGGGGATAGTTAGACCCACAGCGGAGGTCATCTCTCCATTTCTTGTCGCCTTCATTTCCATCTTCTCCTCCGTTATCTTCTAAACAAATAATACACAAAAGTGTTGAACATCACCATTCTGAACTTTTTCATTTAGAGCCTGAGTGTAAAGTGCGCTTTTCTAATCATCTAACATAGCTCCCACCCGAATATAGATATTCTGACCACACCCTTGCCATGTATTCTCATGTAGGATATGCCTGGCCCAGCTCGAGTTGATATTACCCACACCTTGAATGACACGTACTCCGTCGTGTATGACGTCATCCAGTAAAAATGGTTGTCGTGTAACGTTGTTGTTGGATAAGTTACAGCACGTGCGTAAACATACCACTTTATTTTATGAATGTTATTATTAATATAATGTTTGAGGTATGACAAACACCGAAATTATACCCACCACGATAATCTACACATCCGGGGCATTCACAGTGCGCGTGCGTATTACCACACCAATCGCCCGTTGAACAGCATGGATATATTCCATTGGGGTCACATTGTGATGGCGCACCAGAGGACAGAGGATAGTTGGACCCACAACGCAGATCATCCCTCCATGTATTGCCTCCTTCATTGCCGTCGCCTTCATCGCCGTCATCGCCATCTAAAATAAACAACATACAAAATTATATTTCAAGCAGGAAACCTCGACAATCTTATTATTACGTTTCTTGATAAACCACGGACATCATGCTGATTGTTCATTCATTATACTTTTCTTCGAGTGTTTAAACCAGCTGTGCCTTTGATTGTCGATAGAGGGATCTCCATGCGTGTTCAAGTTTCATATGTTGACACAGTTCACACTACGAGTGTCGAGGTAATACTAATATTCAACCTACCACAATTGTATAAGCGATTGAGCTTGAAAATATCTGTTGAAGTGAACTGTGGGCTCGATCCGAGATCTTCTGGTTTCACACCAGCCCGTGTTGGTAAAATGGTCGATTCCCCGTTGATTGTGAACGCGGTGTGGTGGTAGTGCATGATAGAATGGTAATCATAACTGGAGCCAAGGTCATCGATGTAATCCGTTCCATATTTTTCAAAGTTATATTCCATTCCTACAGAAAACGAGACAATATCTTTAGTTGAAATTGCTACACTAACAGCATGACATATTAAAGGACAGTAGTCGTCGCGCCACGCATGCGCGAGATATATGGGTCTCATATAAACAAAGATGGCGACTTTGACTGTTGCAAAGAGCAACGAGCATAAACTGAGAAGTTACCAAGCTTTAATTGGGTATTTTTAGGTGATTGGAAAGTGTGGAAGGAGTCGCCGGCGGTAATTAGTGCCAGTCGCGCCCAGGTAAAACCTCATACTTGTGATTTCATTAGAAGAGCGCATAGGATTGTGGGAAAATCAACACAAATATCGCACATGCACAGCGCGACGACCACCACCTTTTAAACATGGTATTTTCATTTTGTCACGGACAAAGATCAAACTGACGTCTGAACATGTTTTTTTACGCGTACATACTATTTATAATGCGGTGTATTTTTTGAATATATACCCCACTAATTTGGAAGCCTCCTGCCCCAAAAAGAATCAAACTCATGCCCCATTTTTTTTGCAACTACGTCTCGTGTTTGAGACGGATAAAACGTCCTTACCTCTTTGAATGTTCTGTGATATCAGGTATACATAGCTGTCTCTATCGGTTCGGCTTTGTTCGTGAGCAAACCCAACGGCGTGCATGAATTCGTGCATGGGTGTAACTTTATTGAATGTGCATCCGTATCCAAGCGACAGTGCCTGACGTCCACCATCTCTGCCGATACTAGACCAACAACTGAAAAGGACACAACAAGTAAAGTATTAAGCAACTTCAAGGTGAATTCAATTCAATAAATTATACCTATTTAAAAAAAAAAGTATACATTTTACGTATTTTGTTTCAATTTCTGGAGGATTCAGCCTATTGAGCATGCGCACTGGAGTTTTCATTATTCCGTCAAACGAATACTGTTATGATTACAATCAAAGCATTATCTTTATTGTACGATACATCACATCTTTATGTTTTTATCTAGATGGAATATTAAGTAAAATTGTCGGCGCCGTATTATTATAAAATCGGGGGTTACACTCATCATAACTACCGAATACGAATTTTTCTACGACTACATACCCGTTGCCAGGATATATTGCCAAATAATCTTGCTGGCTCGAACGCTGTACGAATCGTATACACGTGTGTTTGTGATACTCCGCTATAGCCGCGTTGATGGATGCCACGGAACTAGAGTCTGTGAAAAGAGTGGCAAATTCCGCTAATAGTTTATAATGCAATATTATTATTAAGCAGCCCATTCGTCTTACTAGTGTGTAAAAAAAATAACTATATATATTCTAAAGTAATTTTGATCGATTATGTATATCGATAAGAACAAAGGTTTATAATTTGTCGTGAAAAAATCGACAGATGTTTGGCGAATCAGTAATTCTTGGCTGCGCGATCACACCACCAACGACAAACTCAGTTGAACAGTCGCACTTTTCAATATTTTACGATAAATTATTGGCTTTAACAAGATTTAACATGCTCAAAACTGCCAAAAAGTTATATTGCTTCTTTAAAACAAGAAGCACGAATGAGAGGACGTGAAAAATATGTACAAAATAAATATTGAGGTATTGTTTGGGTAAATAATGAGATACAATTATAATACACGTAATTATTTCCGAATAATAACCTTAATTACATGCGACGAAGTAATTAACAGGCTGTAGTTATTTCATTTGAGCAAATGAGAACCGGTGCTTTATTGTGTTCATCATTAAACGGAAATCGAAGAAGTAACAAGTTTCGAAGGGTCTAAGTTATCGAAAAAAACGTCCATTTGCTTCTATCTTGCATGTCATTATGCTAGTTTCCAAACCTCAAGCTATGAAACAATTATCACTTACCAAAAGACGAGTCGATTTCATAAGGCACGATACCGTTTTGCCATAATCGGGTCTTGTAAATTATGGCATTTCGTTGTCTCTACAGCGGTAAAAGAAAAGACAGCTCGTGAATCACTGAACTTGACAACTGAGATACACGGGAAAACAAATCATTGAAATTAGATATATGCTATCAAAAATCTAACAAATTCATTTACAACAATCATTGCAAAATAATATTTTATCGTTAACATGCAGAACGAAACTCACAGCAGGTCCAAGATATATATCGCCCTCAAACAACAGCTCTTCTGTTTCTTCGTCTGAAAATGTATTAATACGCGCAGAGAAATTAGAACGTTTCTAAAAACACAAAAATGGCGACAAACATTTTTGTTTGTTTTTCATCTCAATAGACATAATAATATATATTGGTAATATTATATTTCACTTACTTCCCAATATCTCCTTGTTTTCATATATGATGTGTCCCATTGCTGGCTGAGGGTCGGCTGCTCCATTTGAGTCTAAGTTGGCCAGAAAATATTGAGGAAAATGAGATGGACGAATATGACTGAAACAATAGCTGGTTAAAGTCCTACATCGCCTACTTGCAATCAAGGTAAGTTGCAAAATAATTATTCAGCCACACGATGATATTTGAATATAAACTTAAAAAATATAGTAACACAATTTTTCAACAACAATTGAAAACACAGTGATAATTATGTGAATGGTTGATACGTGGTGAGAACACAAAGTATTTTGAATACTCACCAAATTGTCGACCGCTTGGCGGTGGGTGAAGTTCTTTCTGGAAAATATAACAATTAAAACTTCAAAAATGTTTTCATTTTGAACATGGTTGAAACCAAAACCAATTTATGACACCCGCACACTGTTTTAGTAGCCCCGTTATAAGCGATGACTTGAATACACAAATATAACAAGGTAACCTACCAGCACATCGGGCAAACTGTTCCACATATCATTCCGCCTTCGTTCTTCCAAGTCGGCATCATCGCCGTCAACTTCTACGAAATGTACTTCCAGCTGCAAAGAATGATAATAAAAAGTACTTTGAATGTTTACAGTTTTAAATCAGAATCTCGAATTGCTATGCGAAATAACTGCTATGCACGTTTTTTTTGTGTGGATCTGTAAACATTCTGCAGAAAAATATGGACTCACAGCATGCACGTGACACCAAACGAGAACTCCCAGCACGCTGACGAGATAGCACAGATAAGTCATTGTTTGAGTCTAGATGAGTGTTTACCGATGACAACTGAGCACGCCTGAGTACCTTGGCTGAGAATGTGGTGACATTTATACACCGATAAAAACAGTAGGTAATTATTGGTAACTTAAAGCAATCAATACTGTGATTTTAATTAGTAATTAATAAACTTTGAAGAAACGGAAATTAGTGCTGTTGTTTTTAAAAAAAAAAAATTTTCTTCTGCCTATTTCCGATAGTGATTATACACAATGCTAGTAATTACATCCCCATTCATCGGATATTTTAATTTCACTTCCCTTTTATGAATTAGTAAAAAACTCACACGGAAGGAGGTTGTTATTTTTTCGAATGAAATTTGGCCGTGTATCATGAATCATGTGTTATTCCATTCCGATCAGTTAAACTTAAATCGCGTTATAATTTGTAATGTTTTACATTCAGCGAAGCGACATTTGACGAACAACAATATCACAATACAGATATGTACATTTGTCATGGCATTTTTGTAAATACTGTTTTAACAAAATGCATTGAAACATTGTCTTGTTTTTCACATATTGAGCTGCGCACTTGAATGAGACACCAATGTGGTTGAATTGTTTGTAAGACTTTCAGCTTCAAGAATCTGCGGTGTTTTGTATTTGAATTTATGCCACTTTTTTATTATATGTTTAATTTGGGTGCTTGGCTCTATACATAAACTAGTTCTGCTTATTGAGTGTTTACACATCTAGAGTGAAAAATATTACATATAAAACAATATATTAATATTATACTGATATCGTAGATAGTAACTTTGCATTGTTATTCCAATAATGAACGCTAGAAATTGTTGATTTCCAACTGTCAATCATCAGTCTATGATAATATATTAATCAGATTAAATCAGTGACACGATTGCTCATTTCCGTTTGTGATAGCATAGTTATACATAGTTGCCTGTTTTAACGTACGCCACAGTTCCGTGTACCACGTTTGAAAGCACCATGCGCTCCCCGATTTATTCAATATATACGTGCCTTTGCGTGGTTTTACAGCTCAACTTCGCGGTGAGTAACGGTTAATTCTTTTTTTTAGCAGTTGTACAGGTTTACTGTTACGATCACGTCCTGTCTGTGCTACACACGGTAACTGAGTTTCAACAGCAAAGAATTTTATTTATGGGTCTGCGCTTTTTATTCACAAGAATTGTTCTTTGGGATGCAAGTTTTCTTAATTGTATGGGGATAATGGCATGTCTTTCGCAATGAATTTCGGGTAAATACAAAGTCAAGTCCGTTCCCAAATAGGCAACAATACCACTCGGATTACCTATTACAGATTTTGATCTTCGGACTTTAGAACATCGTAGTTTGATACGATAATTCCACCAACAATGCGCATAGACGGTAATGGATATCTTATTTAGATCCTCCGCTTCAGTTGCGGGGTTTATCGACGTCATAGCATTGATTTCTAGTAAAAATGTATGAGTTTATGTGTACTTTCATGCTTTTTTGGATACTACCCTCTTTGCTTCATTGTTTACCAGGTACGCGCTAATACTTATTTATGAGCAACCTTTGTTCTAATTCACTCCAACAATTGTACAATTTTGTATGTGGCATTTGTATGTGGCAATATGATTTAATACATTCACTATTTAACAGGCGAGTGTCAATTTCAAAGTTGGCGATCCAAGCGAGACTGAATTATCCGAGAGAAGACACCAAGATGCATGGGATACATTGCCAGATGTGTTGGTATGGTGATAGTAGTCATAGTAATGGCATAAAGTACAATTATCAGTTAATAAAAGATCTGCATGTTTTCTTACTGATACTTGGTGATGGTTCGTCATCTCCATATAACTAACACACACACGGAAATATATGCGTGGCCCACGTGTCCATTTACGCTGGTGTAAGACTTAAACGTATGTGAACACGTTACGCCGGCGTAAAGGGGGTCTAAATAGTTGAGTTTGTGAAGTGAATTCGGGTCCTTAACAAACGTAGTAGCAGGTGCCCACAGCTCCAATATGTGTTGAATTTTTATAGAGTTTCGCTTGCTATACAGACTTCTATAGCTGTTAAATTTGAGCTTCGCTGTTCAGTTTGGTCGCATTCGTGCGTATACTTATTAGTGTGAAATTGCTGAGTGTCGATGACTATTTTGTCGAAAGCATAACTAAACGAACAACAAAACAAACACATAACATAAATATATGGGATAACAAACGATTGCTTATCCGCGAGTCATCATCGATATACCTGCCGCCATATCTGTAAGAACCTGCAAAATGGTGAGATTCTCTCATTTTTTTTACTGGACTTTGGGGTAACTTCGTCTTTATACTGTAGCATCAGGTCGTACTAAATATAGTATGTATTTGTATTATTTCTTAGCGAGAAACACATTTGCCAAGTGAACGCTCGTATGGTAAGTGACACTATTTGAAAACTAGTAATCTGAAAATGAAACCAACACAAACGTTCTGATTTAATTCTAAGAAAATATGATAAATGATCAACGTAAAAAATGAGTGATTTCTTTCTGGTACTGGGAATAAACGTATCACCGGAGTATGCACAGTACACACACGCTGTTGCTCACATAGTATCAACAGCATCATCATTCAATCCATGTTATATACAGGTGGGGGCTCAATAGTAAATCAACCAGCCATGGCGCAAATTATTGGAGAGAACAAGGTACTAAATGGTGAGTATACAGCCTTGATTGCATTCGGGACGAGTCAGTGCCAATATCAGAACTGTGACTAACGTTGTTACGATTATGAACATAATGGACGTGGCGTCTTTCTCATAATGGTTACCGTCAAAGTGGGAAATTTGTTCCTTCTGTTGACTTGCATATGGCGGTGGAAACGATTAAACACACTCCCAGTGTATGTAAGGGGGTTATAAATAAAACATGTGGGCCACAACGATTGAAATGAAAACAATTACATGTATGTTATTTCTAGCACAATAACCAATATTAAGGTAGCGATCAGGAAAATATGGAGTTTGAACATGAAGAATTCCTGGAGAGCCATGCATAAAGCTACCCCCATAAAGTATTTATATTCTGAAAGCTTGAATATCGGAGAATACATCTGACCATAAGTTGCGTGCCCAATGTCACCGAATTGATCACATGACACGTGTTTTTAGTTAAACCCCCGAAACATTGATAATCCCGCGCTATCTTGAAAACGCTGTGAGATATCTGTCCAAAAAAGTGTGAATGAACGAACTGTGAGCTGTTTTCTAAAAGTGCGTCTAGAAATTGTTATCGGGTATTATCTCTTTACCATGTGTCCATCCTATTTCCCGTGCAATTATAATAATAGCGTGTCCTATTCATACGATTGATTGTTTTAGACCTAGCGGAAGATCTAATGTTCGAAGGTGATATTTATCTGAGCCCACTGGTAAGTATATCACTTTGCATTTATAAATTCATCGTAGAAAAACATGTTCAGAATTCTTATAAATGTTATTATCCGTTGATGATATGCCATCAATAGTTTGAACATTGTCTGTACCATGCATTTCAATATATTGGTACACATATCTAAACTTGCTCTGAATTTGCATTATTATAATCATTTCACAGAAACAGAACAATGCAGTAACCTACGAGACGTGGCTGTGGCCAAACGGCATTGTTCCTTACGAAATCGATTCTGCGTACGGTGAGTACACGATTAATAGTGCTAGTCTTGCACTGTGATGCGCATGCCCAGTGTATACGCGTGATTTGGCACTGATCACGTCTACATTATACAAGTAACCTGTAGAATACTGTGTGGGTAATATTTTTTATATTGATTTTTGTTGCATTTGCAGCAAATAGTTACCAAACAATGAGAAATCTATAGGATTGAATATACCCCACAGCTGGCTTCACATGCATTGTTCATAGTTCATATGGTGCTTACACCAGGATTTAATTACAGCACCTAGGCGGTATGTGGTTACAGCTTAAAGTGCCTGTGCAATGCCCACCCACTCGCTTCCCATTTTAGATCTGTGCCCCACTGAAATAGGCAATTATTGATTTTTTTGCTGAAAATGATTACTCGTATCCAAGTAAATTTGAGATATTTCCCGTGCTGTAGCCACGCCCACCTATCCTGAAACGGTCGACTGTTTCCGGATTTCCGACTCTCGCCGAAAGTGCGCCACCAAATGCAAAAATATGAGAGGAAGCCATACCTCTGGGCCGTACTTTTATATCACTGTGTCATTCAATGTACAACTGTACTTTTAAACGATATACATTTTTTAATCGGCGTTTCTTTTGTCTATTTTATTTTATTTTTGAGAGAGCGAATTTTTAGAAATTGTTTTCACAACAAACTTTTATGATGGTTAAACGTTGTGTTGTGGGCGGTTGCAGTAATGCGTGTAGTCATAGTGTAAGTACTAGTATTTCCACGTTTCCAATCGATCCGAAGGTGCGAAATCGGTGGACGAAAGCCGTGAAAATAACGAGAAAAGGTTGGGGTGGACTTCTTCCTAACAGCGTCATATGCAGTGTCCACTTCATCTCAGATTCTTTTTTTTTTGAAAAACTGTCCTTGTCCATGACAAAACAGCTAGGTTTTAACGAGAAACGCCGACAATACAAAACGTTTTCGAAAAAATAGATTCCGTACCAGCCCATGATCACTGAGACGAATTTCAGAAGGGAGAGAGACGTAGAGTACGTGTTTCAAATGATTTTATTTTATTTGCGATCCTGATTATCGCTTTATAGAGACCACCCGTGTTATGTAAAAGCATGGAGGTAGAAAAGAGATCTCTTTTCTACCTCCATGGTAAAAGGTAGCAGTAATTTTGATAATGACACGAAAACGAAGCGTCGGACAAACAGGAAATTACGCAGCCCTCAGGCTGTTTTCATTTTCGCAGGCTAAAAGTGTTGCCTTTACTTGCAGCTTGATCGGCGTAATAATTTACGGAATAAGAATCCGAGCTTGAGCTGTCAATGTATTTTTTTAATATGATGTCATAATCATGAAAATCACGCTAAATCCACTCTGAATTTGTCTGTATGTGAGTCGTTCTCAATTATTTTTGTTATCCAATTAAACGCCGCCATTCACGCACTTGTCCCCCTCATGACCCGACGCAATCACCCATTACAACGCGGCAGTCATTTATTTAGTAACTGTGTTTTGTCGGTTTTTTTTTAAAATTATTTCTCTATTTTATAAATTAATAGTGTCTCGTAACCTGCTAAATAACAAGACGATTCAGCCGTCAAATTTGATTTTGTCCAATGCCGGAGTCCAGCGACAGTGTACAAACGTGCTCCGGTGACGGTGACGACCACGGTGACTAGCTACACCAGACCGGACATATTTCGCATCTGACTCAACCCCATGCAACAAACTTGATACTATGTGTTCATTATGGTCCATTCTTCCTCGGACGAACAAGTACATAAGTGGCAATTTAGTCAAAGACGAGAAAACAGCACAAGAAATTTGCCTTATTTATACGTATCGGCAATGCAAGCTGCCCAGCGACTTCCCCTTCTGACGTCACAAGGGGAATTCCTGTATGCAAATGAGAAGCTAATGAGGAGCCTCGTTTTAAAATACACAAAAATAAAGTTTCCGTAGACTGAGTTTAAAACACATTTTTTCACTTAAAAAAAATATTTATGCTTAGAAACATAAAAATTAATAATATTTATGTATCAATGGATAATTTTAGGCGTGAAAATAGCAGCCATTTCACAGGCACTTTAATGTTCGAGTAATCGCAAGAAATTGACATGACAATAGAAATTCATTAAAGACTGCCACTCCCATGCAATTAACAGCGAGTGAAATTCCTGGGATTGAAACATATATTTTGAAGTCACTGGTGTAGGCAACGAATAACTGCAAGTTGACATAAAGACGAGGTAGTTTATTTAATCAGTGGTCAACTATAGGCTGAAATTATAATTAATTTGTTTATTTCAATTTCTCCTGACGTCAAATAGAATACACTGGTGAAACACGGTAGTAACTGTGGGTGAAAGGATGTTTTGGGGTGTAGTTTACATTGTATATAGAGTGGTAGGGTCGGGTGTAATGTGTTCATTTCCAACTATTATGAAGTCACGTAGAATTTCACTTAATTTATTTTTTCTGACATGTTTTCAAGCATTACATGTGAATCCAATTTTCACTGCGCTGTGTCTCAATAGAGTATGAGGGAAATGGCATATTCACTGGAATGTATTTCAGGGGAAAAATGTTTTCAGTGATAATGAAGTATTATGACAGATACCCTCCCCGTGGCTTTCATTGCGTATGGAAGTTATTTTCGCGAGTGATGCGGTGTATCCTGCTGCCGTACTTTCACGAGCGAAGCCACGGGGAGGGTGTAGGGTTCTGTTATTATACACATGTCCCATATTTGATTATTTCATATTAAAAAAAGAACGTGCAACAAACCGGGATAGAAATTTAGATCGGGGAACCCAATTGCCCATTAATATGCTCCAAGACAGTGCTGCGACCTAGCAACGCTTGTCAGTGTAGAACGCGTGTCGCTGTACGTGTGAAAATAAAATAATCAGACGTCTAATTTAAGTCATTGTCCGAATAAATAACTCGTGGATGTTTAAGCGCGGTGGTCGTAGCACAGCGCGTGTTCGAATTTCATGTAAATAAACAATGTATTTTACACGCGTTGTATACGTCGCTGTGAGTCCCATATCGAACAGGACGCGACACGACGACTGTCGCCCTTTAGTTGGGACCACGACAGAACCAGAACTTAAACTGGGCGACTACGATACACGGTTGATGTTGAAGTTAAAAGTTCCTCCACAGATCTGTACATTGGCAAACATGCCGTGCAACTGCGGTACTCCACTGACGGAATGACTTTCGTTGAAATCGGTCGTCGCTGACTCGTGAGCTGCACACTACAACCTCGTTTGGGATGTTGCTTGCTTGTGGTGGATAGACTGAGTCTTGGTTACCGGTTAAATTTTGCTAATTTGGCGTTGGTAATCTTTATTTGGAACTGAGTAACGCCGCAACGTCGCCAGCAGAAACCTCATGGTATATCGATGTTGATGGTTGCGGCTCCATATTAATCGGAGATTTTACTGCGGGTCCAGGCAGCGGGTGGATCTTCCGAGAGCCCTTCAAGATTTATAAAACTCAGATTCCAGGTGGTCAACAAACATTAAGTTCTCCCAATCCTAGTATTCTATGTGATGTACATCTAACATGCCAAAAATGCTGGTGAGCGATTTGAACCTGACAAAAATACTTGAAATAGATACCAGGAAGGGGAGGGGGGGGAGGGTAAAAGAAAAGTTATATAACATTTTATTATTCAATAATTTATTAAAATACATAAGTTTGTCCAACTCCCTGTGATACAACACCTCAGACATAGCTCATTGTACTCGGCTTGAGTGTGGGCAAAAAGTTACTATTTGAATTTTTGATATCTGTTTTCATTAATGAGAAAGTTGACCCCGAAGTTAGAGTAACTGTTCAGCAGGAATGGCTTTTTAACTCTTCTGTGATTTTTTTTGGCTTGGCTGATTTTGTCACGGTTCATACTTGACAGGCAGGTCGTACCATCACTAATTGGAAAAACAATCCTGACCCACCGCTACCATGGCAACAGCCAAAGTCTTGTAATAGCAGTGCCCAAATGATCATGCCTTTTATTGTGGCTACGTTGCGCACTGGTAAGAGATCACCGGCGCCGACATTGTTACCACTGTCAACGGAATCCCAACACAGCTTTGAACTTTGAATAAAATGTAAATGCTGCCTCCAATCTAGAAAATACTATCGCAAAACGGTTGGAAATAATACATTTAACGGCTGAATACGTCCTAACAATAAAATAAAGTGACTTCTAATGACTGCCATGTTATTTTGCGAACCTCGTATAAGGTGCCCGGTTTTAGTTATAAACAGACGTTAGCTTCACGTTCATGTCCCTTCCATGATAACAGCCGAAAACATATTGCTTGTTTTTTACCGGTTTTCATTGGCAACCGAAGTATTTTTATTTTGTAAACAAATTTTCGTCTGCTATTTTTATTCAGTTCAAATCGTTCA
Organism: Saccoglossus kowalevskii; assembly: GCF_978046115.1. NCBI lineage: Eukaryota > Metazoa > Hemichordata > Enteropneusta > Harrimaniidae > Saccoglossus > Saccoglossus kowalevskii. The sequence goes on along the minus strand of NC_140646.1, from coordinate 22,148,674 downwards.
GCAACATTTTTGGCATATTAGGTGTACATCACATGGAATACTAACGATTGAGAGAACTTGATGTATGTTGACTGATTTTTATCATAGTACGAAGTACCAGGAAGTTACTCAGTTCCAAATAAAGATTACCAACGTCAAATGAGCAACATTTGACTGGTAATCAAGATTCATGTAATCCATGGCTAACAAGCAACATCACAAGCGAAGTTGTAGCATGCAGTACCAGTAAGTCATCCCGTCAGTGCAGTACTGCAGTAACACGGCATGTTTGCCATCAGCATTGTATTCAAACGAATCACGTGGTGTGCCGTTCTCGTTCAAACCCGGGATTCGATCAATAGGGGAGTCCCATTAAAAAAACACATTGCAAATCATGCAAGTTCAACATTTTCAAACCAATATACTAAAACAGAAATGCTCAGAGATGCAAATGAAGGATAGATATTACTTTTCACTATACACATCTCTGTTGATACTATCCCTCACATATTCTACTCCCAATTACTCCTGCGTAAAATGGACTAGCCTCTTCATGTTGACATTCAGACTAAAATCACGTGACAGGCTGTTAAAATTGGCTGTTGTATACTCTTTCGCCGGTCTGGAAAAGGTGTTTAATTAACTCACATTCAAGCAACAATGCAGATTTCCCAGTGGGAGTGAGACTATTCGACTCTGCCACTAAAAAAATAGGGGTGTTTTCAGCAAAAAACGAATAACCCTGGAATACACACAATATACTGAATTTCGGAACAAATCGTGCATTACTTACAGCAGCAGAATACCACAGAAATATCAGACGAAACATGAAAACACTATATATTGTATTTCAGCTTGAACCCTCTATATTGCAATTCAAGGAATTAACCCCATATGTGCATCCATTTCCCACCTTGGTATCACCCACCCCTGAAAACAAACTCTTAATACCACGCTGAAGCGTTTGGTAAAAATACAATCCAGTATACCAACGACCAATTGCTTGTTTAATGAGAGTTTGAGATTATGCCAGTACGCACCACACCAAGTGTGACTGCACATGCGCATGCGCCAGCAGCAATGTTCAGTTCTGAGAACGTGTAAATTACATATTAATTACTAGTATATTAAACCGGGGAGTCCATGTTGGTTATTATGAAAGTAGTTTTTTGTGATTAATCATAGACGATTTAATAAGGTCATTGACCAGTGTCATTGTCAATTGGTAATATCCTCCCATACAATATCAACTGATTATAATTGTATATAGGACAATTATTTTGAAGTTAGTTGTTATTAGGAAACCTCGCACGGGTACAGCGTGGGACACGTCACGTCACTTACGATTCGTCGTGTGGCATGAATTATTTAAATAATAATGAATCACCCACAATGCCATATTGGATGAGCGGAAGGTCTAAGTCAAGATCATTTGTGAGGTGAGACCGAACATATTATCGTGTCTAGACTCTCCCCCGAATCCAAAATATCGCTTTGGGGATTCATGATTGTTATCACAACTACCACCATCAGAATTAAATAAATTTACTTGAATTTTAATGATTTGTGTTTACTTACAAATATACACTCACATTATCGTGCGATAATGTAAAGCTATAACGTCATAAAAACCTCTAATTCTGGTAGTGATAAGTTACTGTTGCCCTGGGGGGATACATATCGCGTAATATATATGCAAATGAGCTAATTAGCATACATAGGTTTACATGAAAATCGGATCAAATCTGACAATATTCCTTATGGTACTTTCTGTAGGGGTAATACTCTGTAAAATTGAATTTCCCCATTACTTTTTCCTCAAAATACAAGAAATTGCACAAATACCACAATATCAGGTGTTGTCAAACGCGGAACGATGCCACATAATTGTTATACAATCCCGTCATCCCGTATTCAACGACTCACCAACTATTATGGCCCTAATTGCATCACTTCACTCGTTAAACAAACTTGACCTTGAATTGTTTAAATGTTGTTCTTTACAACTGATAGTTAAAGTAAAACTGTGAGGAAGATACTGGTTATGAACGGCCTGTATGGGGTCGAGGCTGTGTCATGAATTTGTTTTCGCGTATCTGTTAACCGACTTAATTAACTGATTATTAGCTGAATTGCTGTGTTATGTCTGTCATCGTTTAGGTCTATTTGAAGTTTTGGACGGAACTTGGCTCAGTGGTTTGGAACTAATTACAAGATACCGTCGCTATTCTGACATCCGTAGTTATTAATGTAGTGAACGATTAATCAAAAGATATGACGTATTCAGTACTTAGTGTGATTGGCTTTATGATTGAAGGTTACACCCTAGAGTCTTTTTACTGCATTGTAATTGGTCAGAGTTTTGAAAATGAATAAAGAGAGTTTGAGTTGGTCTTGACGAACACAGCACGATAGACGCAGAAGAGAGAGAGAATGCAGTCCTGGGCAGTCGAGAGTCCTGGAGAGACTTGGGGCGAGCCTTGACGCAGTCTAAGAGAGTCTTGGGTCAGCCTTGCGAGAGTCTTGGGGACTTTTCCCCAGGGCGCTGTGTCTTATAGAGTGCTCGATAGATCGACTAAGACGAGAGCTGAAACGTATTTCGTTGTGTGTGCCTTATTTGACAGTAAGGTATAAGTGACTTTCCCGATCCCGTACCTCAAGGGGACGAGATAGAGAGACGAGACGAGATTCCCCCCGACAGTGTGGAGAACCCGAGAAAAAGAGATTTACCCCTGATACGTGGTGGAGAATCCGGGCATTGCGTCTTACGCACATTGACATCCTGTGAAGAGAAGTGAAATGGCGAAGGTGTGTCTTTCTTGCGAACCGAACTAACTGGCTCGATGGCAGAGACGAAACCGCGCTCGACGACTAACACCGTTACCAGTATGGCACCGATGTACAACGCTGAAGAGATGAAGATTTCAGAACCCCTTCGGAAGGACCAGTACCGGATAGGACTGTATAATTAAGAATTGAGCGACATTAAAGACAAGAAGAAGATGAAAGAACGACCTGGACTAACGCGACAAGAGAAGAGACGCTTATAGACTTTGACTTTAGCTATCTGTGTATTGCTTAGAGAACCGCTCGCTGGACACTGTAACTGACACTGTGTAACTCAAGGACGTTGAACTCTTTTCCACAATCCCAACACTATTGCTCAGTAAGGCAATGTATTGTTTGCTTTTTCTATCTTTTTTCTTACCTTTTTTTTGTGATGTCGAATTGTATGTATGTAGGCGCCCAGATCTTTGTTTTGAAATGATATTTAGTGACGTTCGAGGTCCTTTATAACGATTTAAGCGCGTTTCAGTGGACAAGTATTTGCAACACAGTGTTTTGAGTTTTGTGGAGTTTATAGTGTTTTAATGAGTTCATGAGTACGTATTATGATGGGAGGAATGATGCCCCCACGAGTTTTTTAAGAGTTTTGAGATTTGTCGATGTACAGAGATACCGACGTTTTAAGAGTTGTTTTTGTTTATGTGTTGTTTCCGGAATACTTCTGACGCTTTTTGAGTTGAGAGCACCTTTGTAACGTTTTTTAATGTCTTTTTGAGATGGGAGTTTGGTGCGCTTATATACGTATTGTTTGATAACGCAAGCTTTTGTTCATGATTGACAGGTTTATGTAACATAGTAGTTTCTATCGTTTTACTTTTCCCCGTCTTATTGCCAGAGAAGTAATGTATTATGAAAGCGAATTTGTTTTTGCATTCTGTTTCCACGCCGTATGACTTTTGTTTAGATAAACGACTTGTGAGTTCAGTTGAAGTTTATAAGCGTATATGACAGGAGTTTGATTAATAGCTTTTTATTCATTGTTTATTAGTCACCGCTTTGCAATGATTTAACCGAGAGACGCATCCCTGGTAATCACGTGATCATGCTGTCGACTGCAGCGATTGGCTGATCGCTTGGTTACACTGCCACGCCTTAGTTTTTTTTGACCTGTTGATATAGAGTTTGTAACCTTAGTAACGGAGACAGTGCAGCGAAGGGTTACCGCAGCGAACTGTTTGAGAAAAGTGAGTCGTTTGGTAGCCTTTCCCTTTTTTTTGATTCATAACCGTTGATATTTGTGACTTTATAACCATTGTATTTAGACTTTATAATCATTGTACTTAATTAGTGTGTTTTACTCTTTTTGATTTATACCTTTTATTAGTATTGTATTTGACCCGTATGACGATGAGTAGAGGACGGTATCTTTGATTTATGAACGTGCAATGCCAAGAGGCATATCTCAGTTTGGGTGAAGGGATGTGTCATGAATTTGTTTTCGCGTATCTGTTAACCGACTTAATTAACTGATTATTAGCTGAATTGCTGTGTTATGTCTGTCATCGTTTAGGTCTATTTGAAGTTTTGGACGGAACTTGGCTCAGTGGTTTGGAACTAATTACAAGATACCGTCGCTATTCTGACATCCGTAGTTATTAATGTAGTGAACGATTAATCAAAAGATATGACGTATTCAGTACTTAGTGTGATTGGCTTTATGATTGAAGGTTACGCCCTAGAGTCTTTTTACTGCATTGTAATTGGTCAGAGTTTTGAAAATGAATAAAGAGAGTTTGAGTTGGTCTTGACGAACACAGCACGATAGACACAGAAGAGAGAGAGAATGCAGTCCTGGGCAGTCGAGAGTCCTGGAGAGACTTGGGGCGAGCCTTGACGCAGTCTAAGAGAGTCTTGGGTCAGCCTTGCGAGAGTCTTGGGGACTTTTCCCCAGGGCGCTGTGTCTTATAGAGTGCTCGATAGATCGACTAAGACGAGAGCTGAAACGTATTTCGTTGTGTGTGCCTTATTTGACAGTAAGGTATAAGTGACTTTCCCGATCCCGTACCTCAAGGGGACGAGATAGAGAGACGAGACGAGATTCCCCCGACAGTGTGGAGAACCCGAGAAAAAGAGATTTACCCCTGATAGCTCTAGTAAACGGCAGAGGCTCGCAAGAGAAGAAGTAAAGCAGTTCAATTGTGAAAAGTTTTCAACTTTTGTGAAACTCAAGATATGATGGAAACAGCCTGAGCATTATTTTAAATAAAAAAATAGGTCACAGACTTTTATCTTAAAAAACGACAGTTTCAGTGGTACGTTCTATGGTGGCGTATGTACGCGATGGTGATTTATTTTACTTGTATGCGCACTGGTCATCACAGTCATTTGAAAATTTCTCGTAAATATTACCAGAAATAAATCAATGGCAACATTGACGTACTAATATATATTAAAAATCTAATATTTGTTGTGTCAATCATATAGTTCCCTTCCATGAACTGCGAAAATACGTTTTCCGTCGTTCTATTTGTGGCTTGTACCACGTACCACTCCCACAACCACGTCCTACTAATTAACATAATTTAAAACAATCCCTGAGTGGTTATCTCTGAAATTGACAAATCGCCAAGCGGTATGACTGAACTATTTGTCAAAGAATCAATTGCAATCTATTTAGACATTCTTCATTATCGCTACTCACACCAAAAAAAGGAAAGATAGAATTCATGAACAGAGGTTTGTCTTAGTATATGTTGAAATAATCCAATAATGCTTCAAATTTTAGATACTGTAAAGGGGGTAATTATTCACTGGGTTTTAATTTGGCTTATTTCGCTGACTGGAAAATGCGCTAAATTAAAACCCAGTGAATATGTAAAATTTAGCATAGAACACATTATCTATATGACGAAACCGTGAATTTAAAACCCACTGAATATGCCTGAAATGGTAAATCAGTGAAATTTAAACCCAGTGAAAATTAGTCATTTTACAGTAACTCAATATATAACACATGTTCTGTTCATCTTTAGATTCGGATTCTGTGGCAAATATCGAAGAGGCAATCAGCCAATATCATCAACATACCTGTATACAGTTTGTGCAACGTACCACGCAAGAAGACTATGTGTACATCTACCCCGGAAATGGGTACGTCATTACGTTTCCTAACATGTTTTCAGGCTAGATGAAGAGTGTGCACGCCCCCCGGGGGGGGGGGCAATACATAGAACTTGCCTAATGGGGACGTGCCCCTGAAATGGGTCTCGTTTTTTAGATTTTATGTATAAGTTTCGGTCTTATTTCTGGTCAAGATAGGTATAAATATCAGTAATATTTTTCCGATTTGGTATACTTATGGTTCCGTATATGAGCGAATATCTCCGTCTCAGACCCCGGCCTCAATCCATATATACATCAACCCGGAAATTAAACAAGGCAATCAACATTTAAACGGTGATTTAACACGGAATAGAAGAGGGCGCACATTCCTCAGTGAAACCTATTGGCTTACATGAGCTTCTATTGGAGATGCTCTTCTAATAGAGCAAATACTGTTTTATTTGGAATAAACAGTGATGACAGAAATGGTACTTTGGTATAAATATGGATATAGATTTTGCCACTATCCAGGTATACACTTTTGAGCACTCAGGGGCACCTCTCAACCCAGCTACGTATGAACTACCCGTAGTGTGCACAGTGCAACAAAAGAAAACCACAACCTTTTCCTGAGTCATTTTGTCCTTAAAGCATCCCTCATTGCACCGTTTAATAGGGTTACATTGACCAGCCATCGCTGAAATTTGTAAAACCGATCCATCCTGTTGACAAATAACAGCACATTATGTAAACATACCAAACTTATATTTTTTTCGCAGTTGTTATTCCAGTATTGGCCGAGACGGTGGACGCCAGCCATTGTCTCTAGGGTACGGATGTACGCGTCACCCCGTGACTACAATGCATGAGTTGATGCACGCTGTGGGTTTCTTCCACGAACAGAGTCGAACTGACAGAGATGATTATGTGTACATCTTATGGCAGAATATCCAGGAAGGTAAAAGTAGTTACAGATGATCTCTGTAACAATAATGACATTATGTATTGAAGTATTGAAGAAATATGTTCACCTCGGCCTTATTATGTAAAATTCTTGAAAAGGTGGTTATCTCAACTCGACAATTTAAAGGGTGGTCATCGTCGCGCTGCGCATGTGCGACATTGATTAACATTGATTTTCCCACAATCCAATGCGCTATTCTAATGGAAATCACAGATATGAGGTTTGACCTGGGCGCGATTTGCACTAAATACCGCCGGTGACTCCTTCCATACCTCCAATCACCTAAAAATTACCTAATTAAAGCTTGGTCACTTCTCAGTTTGGACTCGTTGATCTGCGCAAAAGTCAAAGTCGCCATCTTTGTTTATATGAGACCCATATATCTCGCGCATGCGTGGCGCGACGACTACCGCCCTTTACTAAAACTGCCCCTGCATACATTGTGGATTTGATCCATCTCAGACCCACAATTACTTCTTTCAAATGACAAATGTCAACTCCATGGTGAAGAAGCTAACCTAATGAACATGTAATTTGGGGTGTTTCAGCTACAGCTGTGAAATTACAAAAGGATATTAGAACTCGTTTAGTTTTGTTGAACACCTTTGAACAGCGCCATCTAATTTTCATTATCAAAGTGTTTAATTGAAAAATAAACAAATTATTATCATTGTACCCATATCATCGTTAATTTGTATATGATATAATATAACATTCTTACCTCCGATGAAATATCATAATTAAAAATAACCTTAATGATTCATTTCGTCTTTTCACAGAACACAAACACAATTTTGAGAGGCACGAAGCCGATTACATCAATGACCTTGGAGCAAGTTATGATTATTTTTCCATAATGCACTATTCTCATACATCGTTCACAATCGACGGTCAGTCAACCATCTTACCGACTCAGGACTCAGGAGTGTCACCAGAAGACCTGGGATCAAGTTTAGTGTTCACAGTCACAGACTTGTACAAACTGAACCGTTTATACAATTGCGGTAAGTCAGCAATAACTGGTTCAAGACTACTACGCTGCGCCCTCTAGGGACGTAATGCTTCTGTGACGTCAAAGTGACGTATAGGGATGGAGCCAATGACGTTCAAATCCGATAACTGTGTTCGATTGTGTAGTCGTTCGCCATCTAAAATATAGTGAAATATGTAAAACTATTTTGTCGCTGTGAACGGCATTGATGTCACCCACGTCATAATTGCTAGGTGTTATTCGCCGCTAGAGGGCTCAGCTTATGGAAAAAAAATGTATTGTTTTCTCGTAGACATCAATGCTAATGTTTGAATATGATTAATGTTTGAATATCATTCAGCCATGGCCAATAACTTTATTGAGTCAAACAAATATCAGTTATTACTAACTTATAGCACAGTTTTTCACAATGTTCGTGTGGTCATTAGTAGTCAACTTTCGAACTCAATGACTAAATCATGGCCGCCACCCGAATTACCAAATCCGAATATACAAGAAAAAACATTATCATTTAAACTGTTTGATTTTGTATTGGCCTACAACAATTCTAATTTAATATGACCTCGATTCCACTCCCCCCCCCCAATAGGAATTTTCAGAGAAAAACACATCTTGTTTATTGGCAATTCATCAGAAGTTAAGTTGATTATTGATCTTTCTCCAACTACCTATTGTTTGGATTTTAACGATGTCCGGGTCTTCATTTCCCGTTCGGCAACGATAGATAGGTGTACTTTTTTGAAAGAAACACATGTATACAATACTTTGTCGTATGAGTTTGTTTTCACAAAGTGTAGTTCAACCACCGTTATGTAACCCCCTCCAAACGCGTATTAATCTATTTCACTTATTTGTCTATAAATACAGATGGAAGTGGTGGCATTGGAAAGGAAGGTACGATTAAAAGTGTTTTGTTTCTATATTGAATCGTTCGTAGTTTAGTTGCTTTAATCGATTAAAAGCTTTGTTTAAGCGTAATATAAACAAACATATTTAATGTAACTAAACACATTAACCATGATCTATATAATTTTTTAGAATGTGGCATTGAACATCGGCTCTCCGCTGGTTCGTCTATTGAAATAATGTCCCCCAATCACCCCGGCAACTATGACGATAACGCCGACTGTACATGGACCGTCATCAATAGAGATGGAGGAACCGTTCGACTTGAATTTGTTAGCTTTGACACTGAGATTCAGTATGATTATGTGCAGTTCGGTAGCGGGAGCTATCCCAATACGGACGCCGAACGGCATGATGGGAACGCGCTTCCGAGCGTCTTCAACTCGCAATCGGAAACTGCGTGGATAACGTTCCGTTCCGACAGTTCAAACGTTATGACTGGGTTTAAATTGTCGGCTACTGCAATTGGAGGTACGTAAAACCTAGTTAGCGCCCATCCGGGGAAGAATTGTTTTCTGTCGGTCGCGCGCATTGGATAAAGTCAAACCTTTGTACTGACATTTTAGTTAAAAGCACGCCCTCAATAGCGACAATTGTGCATTTTCCATAGATACCAGTGAGTACGAATAGTTGAGGAATTCATCGGTGTATTGCTATGACAATAAATATTAAAAGAATTTGTATCACATTTATTCACCTACTTGAAGGAGAAAAACAGTGCATTCATAATTATTTATTTGTTTTGTTCTTTTTCACCAGGCGGAGAAGACGGTAAGTAGGCACATGACTTTATCCCGCTTTCAACTGTAATTTATCGATCTTATTTGTGATTGAGAATACGTTCTTGCATATATTGTCAGTCCCGAAGTTATTTAAAATGAATCATTATAATTTATACACCACGTAAGTTAATCACAGCGCGGTTGGCCAATCAGCTGAATCAGCTGACTTTCGTAACAAGAGACAAGCTAGTGGTTATTGGACATATTTCAATGCTGAAATCTCTAAAGCCACTGGCCTGACAGTTTCAATATTTCTGTAGAGTTATTTAAATTAGTAAAGTACGAGTGGTAGGCTGTTATGTTCAGTGTCAACAAACGACGGAAAATGAAGAATGTTTTGTATATAAATTAATTATGTTGACAGTTCCGCCGACTACTTTTAAATTACGTCGAGGCAACTAGCACACAAATATGTAACATCATGGCATAGCGGGCGTTGTTGCGGACTACGCCTCGTGGTATTACTTATGCTAAATACATTTATTTGCAAGAATTATGCGAATCATCTTTCATAACATTATCACACTGCTGATTTGTTAATGTATTCAAATGATTTGTTAATGTTTAACTTGATTAGTTAATGTGTTCACATGATTTGTTAATGTGTTCAAATGATTTGTTAATGTGTTCAAATGATTTGTTAATGTGTTCAAATGATTTGTTAATGTGTTCACGTGATTTATTATTGTGTTCACATGATTTGTTAATGTGTTCACATGATTTGTTAATATGTTAACATGTTTTGTTAATGTGTTCAAATGATTTGTTAATGTGCTTACATGATTTGATAATGTGTTCACATGATTTGTTAATGTTTCACGTGATTTGTTAATGTTTTCACGTGATTTGTTAATTTGTCCAAATGATTTGTTAATGTTTTAACATGTTTTGTTAATGTATTCAAATAATTTGTTAACGTGTTCACGTGATTTGTTAATGTGTTCAAATGATTTGTTAATGTGTTCAAATGTTTTGTTAATGTGTTCAAATGATTTGTTAATGTGTTCAAATGATTTTTTAATGTTTCAAATGATCTGTTAATGTATCCACATGATTTGTTAATGTGTTCACATGATTTGTTAATGTGTTCAAATGATTTGTTAATGTATTCAAATAATTTGTTAACGTGTTCACGTGATTTGTTAATGTGTTCAAATGATTTGTTAATGTGTTGAAATGATTTGTTAATGTGTTCAAATGATTTGTTAATGTTTCAAATGATCTGTTAATGTGTTCACATGATTTGTTAATGTGTTTACATGATTTATTTAATGATTGGCTATCGTGCAATAATAATGGACATTTGCATTGTTAGTTTCACTGCTGGTTTATCTTTTTAATTTTCAGAATGTGGTGGTAGTTATGAACTTGGCGAGGGTTCAATGTTAGAGATATCGTCTCCAAATTATCCCAACAACTACGGCAATAACTTAGACTGTTTCTGGAAATTTACGCATTTCAGTGGGGGAGAAATTAAATTCCGTTTCACCAACCTAGATACGGAACCCAGGTATGACTACGTGCAGTTCGGCGATGGGAGTTCTCTCGATCAAAACGCTGCCAAACACTCTGGCATTACCACCCCAGCTGATACTACGTTGTCTGGTGGCGAGGCATGGGTCTTATTCCATTCTGATGAAACAGCTACTATGACAGGATTTCAACTTCGGGTAGAAGGGCTTGGAGGAGGTAAGTAATCCACGTGCTGCTAATGCTGTAACCGGTTTCATATATATATTTTTATTCAATACAAAGAAACAATCAACATTGTTGAGTTGTTGATATGACATACAAACAAATACACAGAAAACCAGTATTCAAGTTAATCTCCTGTAATTGCTATAATATGCTAGAAAAAAGGATAACTGAATCACACACATACACACATAATATTTAGGCAGAAAGGAGGTACTTTAATACACACTAGACCTCAGTACCCCAGACCACAACAGGAAAGTAAGTAATTACTGAAACTTATTAAATTCACAATGCTGTTAGAAGTGTTACAATTCAGAAAATGGGTGTGGGAAATAAAAAGAAAAGAAATGGGGAAGTGGTCGGTTGTTGAACAAATATAAAGCAGCCGGGAAAACAAAAAGACTGAAGCAGACTGAGAATCTGCTGCCACTAGGTGGCGCTATATACTGGTGGCTACAATAGAGATAAACTGAAAAGGCAAATCTATATATGTGCAGCAATTAACCAAATTTATACTGAAAACAAATTTAACACAATTATGTCCTTGACAGACTACATGGATTATTTTATAAAAGTGATCTTATATGATAATCGAACTTTCAGCAATGACTGAATTAGTAATTTATGTATGCCATTACCTCAGTTTCCGTAGCAAGCAAGGATTTATATTTGTTCGTATTTTTTTCTCTTGAAGGTGGAGATAACGAAAACGTAGGTATGTCAGTCATATCGTTCCTGTTGTTCATCTGTTTGTTGACCATTTGAAACTGGCGTGTATATACATGATTTTACATAATCACAGCTATTACAATTATATTTGTAACGATTCGAACTATTTTTATTTTTTTTAAAAAGTTCTTTTCAATTTACCGGGGTTATTGTTGTACACAGGGTTCCAAAAATTCGTAGTGCAAGTGGTCGAAAACATCAACAATCAATTCATATTACTTCCATTGACCACCTCACACCACTCACCAAGTTCCTCCATAATTATAATCACCATAATGTAGGTTATGTAGTCAACCACTACGTGCAATTCTTCATTAAGTTTTACATTATTATGTACGTCCTTCTTAGAATGCGGTGGAAACCATGAAATCGGCGAGGGGAGCTTTCAGTTGATATCTTCGCCAAACTACCCTGGTGACTACGGCAACGATTTAGACTGCATCTGGATATTTACGCAAGTTGATGGAGGAAATACCGAACTTCATTTCACCAGTCTGGATACTGAGCCAAACTATGATTACGTAGAGTTCGGGGCCGGCAGCTCCCCCGATAAAAACGGTGCCAGACACTCTGGGAACATTATTCCGTCTGATGTCACGTTTTCCAGTGGCATGGTGTGGGTGTTGTTCCATTCTGACCAATCCTCTACCAGACCTGGATTCGAACTGAGAGTATCGGGGCTTGGAAGTGAGTAAACAATATGTTACCTACGATATGTCTCCCTATGTGACCTCACTGTGTTGTATACACATAACTTGTGATTTTATCACATGACATATTATTGATACCCCCTCATGAGAAATTTGTCAGACACACACAGTATTCGAATCAGATAATCCTGGCTGTAATTTAAATTCATCAAACGAGTGGAAATGAGTTCAGGGATTAATATAATAACAGAAAATATGTGTGTCAAATTCTGCAAAGGGGGGTCTCTCTTATTGCGATCAAAGTTTAAAGCGGGAGGGTTGTCACCTGCGCACGCGTGGACACAACATACGCTTAAAACGCAAAGGCTCATGGGTAGACGCTTGTTTGTAAACAATGATACGCCATGGCCATCTGACGCATGCGCAGGTGACTACTCCCCCGCTTTAATCCTTTAAACGTCGTATTTGTTCCCATCAATTAAATTTCGGTGCACATTTTAATTATTTTTACCCGAATTCTTTGTTGATTTAAAATAAGATAGACATAATTTTGAAACTTTTGAAAAAAATAACAAATTTACCAAGTTTGTGAAAATGGACAAAAAGTGTTAAAATAACATAAGTAGATCACGGGTTGAATCAAAATAAGGATGTCTTTTGTTCATCTCGTTCATTTGCGATTATAACATAGAAGCATTGATTCAATGGAAATGCACATATGTAACGTTTCATTCAATGCGGAACTTATGCTGAGTATATGAGTACATGGAAATACCCACTATAGGTACATCAAGCGAAATCGAACAATATCTAGCATATACATGTACTCCAATCACATTCATAACACCCATGTTCCTTTCTCTCCAGATGGCGGTGAGGAAGTCGTCGAAGGTAATTAACCGAACATATTAATGTATGAATAACCGTTTGCGAGTTTCTAATTATCATGATATTTTTCTAATATAATCTCCGCACCTTTCCTCCAGTAAATATTTCAAGTACTGCGAAAACTTGTAGTAGATTAGAACAAATTTTGAAATACGTCTCAACGACAGTACGCTGACCAAATCGAACACTACATCACACACACACACAGTAAACCCTAAGTTGTATGTGTGGAACACAGTCAGCTGGCGCACACGTGATAATAAAATAAATACGATATTTACTATATGGGGGCCGCCATCTGGAATGACGCATAAAACTAAATAAGAGATAAGTTGTGAAACGCGTTTTTCAGATTCCTACAAATCAGGACAAAAATACCAATCTTTCATAAAAATACGACAGTTAAATTAAGCCAACCGATAACAAAATTCGGCCGAATTCGTCGTTTTTGTGTGGGAAAATCCCTTGCATACGAACACCTAATTACACGAAGAACCTAGAACACTAAGCCGGGGTATTTGAAACCGAAATTGTCATCTAAGCGTAAGGCCGTCGTTGATTGGCTGCTGAGCTGGAATGCCATTTTTTAGTTTTAAATACCCCAGGAAAGTGTTCTAGGTTTATTTTTGTGAAAGATTGGTATTTTTGTCCTAATTTGTAGGAATCTGAAAAACGCGTTTCACAACTTTTCTCTTATTTAGTTTTATGCGTCATTCAAGATGGCGGCCCCCATATACTAGTAGTACATATCGTATATATTTTACTATCACGTGTGCGCCAGCTGACTGTGGTGTGGAAGCGCTGTAATCGTCAGTCCGCGTCACGTTTGAAATGAGTCCCACGCGACCCATGCAACACATGTAAACGACAATGTTTGTTTACACATTTTTTTTTTATAATTATTTAGCTCCAAATTAACATGTTACGTAACATAACCGTAGACGTAATTTTTATACAGATTGTGGTGGACATAACGAGTTAGCCGAAGGCGTTCTACTAGAAATCACTTCACCAAACTATCCAAATACGTACGGAGACAACTTGGACTGCGTATGGACATTTTCTCATATAAACGGCGGAAGTATTGAATTCAAATTTATTGATTTCGAAACGGAAGTAGTACATGACTTCGTACAGTTTGGTAGTGGTGACGTCGTTGATCCATCCTCGACAAAACACCAGGGCAGTGTTATTCCATCTGATTACACTTCTTCGGGCAGTGCTGCTTGGCTTTCGTTGCACACGGATGCATCGGTCAATATGCAAGGATTTAGGGTTCGGGTAATGGCAGTAGACGGTGGTGAGTATTAATAATTTTACACACAAAAAATAACATCGTCGAATCTATTCAAAACATTGTAAGAAATCTTACAACACTGTACATTGTACTCTCCAGGCATTCTCTGACCGATTGTTCCAGTTCAGGGATTATTTTTCTAATGCCCGTCCGCCATCTAGATACAAAGTCAACAGCCAATAGTCATTCGTATCCATACACTTGTCCCGTCGTCCACCTGCTAGATCTTCAGTATGTACATTTCAAAGTTGTCACCTGCGCACGCGCAGGAATTGAGTTCAAAGCGACGATAACAACGCACGCTAAAATCGCAAAGGCTCATGGGTAGACTCTTGTTTGCAAACAACGACACGCCATGGCCCTTTGACGCATGCGCGGGTGACGACCTTCCCGCGTTAAGTGAACAACAGAATAAAGTCCGAAAAACGTGGACATATTTATACCAACATAATCAAATGAACGCCGTTACGGGCCACAACAAGCTCCGGCGGGTATTGTTGGGGCATTCAAGATTGTGAATCAGCTCATGCACTGGTATTCATTCGCGTATTTCCTGCGCACTTGTTTTGGTCAAATATATGAACGAACGCACTCTACTTTACATAATATTTGCATATTCAGTCCTGAATTCTGAATTGCCCTCCGTAAATCAACATTGATTTTATATGTGGTGCTAATGATATGAGGTAACAAAACCTCTCCCCTAGGCTGTTTATGGATAAATATATAAAATAGAGTTAATTACTATTATTGTCTTTAGGAGATGACAATGATGATGATGACGTGGGGACACGTAAGTATAAATTTATAACTTCGAACAACAATAATGCAGTACTGAGTGGTATTTTTGAACAACTCGTATGTGACCATGGTATCTGATACTTTGTCTGCACTTACATGTACAAAATAGACTCACAACTTTTAGAACAATATGCACCTAAACCTGTCTAAACCACAACATGACATGTAATAAAATAGAATAAATGAACGCATGTCTAAACCGAACAACGAATGACTGGATACCTGTCTAAACCGAACATTAAATAAAATAAAACATATCTAACCTGAAAACTGAACCAACGGAAAACTACCTAAACCGAACACAGCTAAACAGATCTAAGCTAGAGCTAAATTAACTAAATAAATTCACCTGTCTAAATCGAACATTGAATAACTAGACTCATTTCTAAACTGAGCATTATATAAATAAAAACCTATCTAACCCGACACTAAATTAACTGTAACTAACTAGAGTAAATCATATAACTGTCTAAACCGAACATTGTATAGATGAAAATCTGCTTAAACCGATGACAAATATTAAACCTGTTTAAACCGACACTAAATTAACGGAAACTTGAATGTGTGAACCTAACACTAAATAAATTGAAACCTGTCTAGACCGAACACCGAATGATTGGAACCCTTTTTTGAACAGAATCATTTTCTAATCCATTCCCATTTTATAAAAGCAAACTTGTGAACCTTTATCAAAATGACAATTTATTTAGTTTATTTGGTGTTTAGTTCAACGTGATAAATCATCTATCTTTTACGATGTCATTTCACAGAATGTGGTGGCAACTTTGAAGTCTATGAAGGTGAGGTATGGCACATTGAGACACCTTATTATCCGACCAACTACGTAGATAACCTGGACTGTACGTGGATGTTCACTGGCATGATGGGAACTGAACTGGAGGTCAGATTCCGCTCATTCGACACCGAGGCGGTGCATGACTATTTACAGCTTGGTAACGGAAACACGGTGGATGAACATGCTGCCAGATACTCAGGCAACACGTTACCGGATAAGTTTGTGTCACAGGGTACAAGGATGTGGATGACGTTTCATTCTGACGGCAGTGTCAATGACAAAGGCTTCAGAGCAACTGTGTCAGCTTTAGGTAAGATATCTTAGTTGACGTCTAATTCTCAGTCGTCGTCTAGTGCAAATGATTTCTAATATTGCGTCACACTGTATTGATCAGTCCTAACCCCAAGTTTTGTTACTATTCATTAAACCTGCATATTTGGTTTCCATAAAACAATATGGAAACCAATATGATGAAATTACGTCACCGAGATTACAGGCGAACACGAGATTACACGAGATTCGAACTCACAAGTCGGCAAATGCACCTCGCCCATATAAGCAGATTAGCTACCGTTACGCCACGTGGCACTGTCTGTGCATCTAAATTATACATTCAAACGCACCTATTTTAATGATCATATATTCTATAAATTATTCAAAAACAACAACAACAAACTATTATATTTCCAGAATGTGCAACATTGGTTTCCATAGATGCTTTCTAAATACTTTTCGATCTAGTTTTGAAAACACATCTCTTGAATGGGTGAAGGGATATAATAATAAACAAAAGAAAAGAAACAAACACCATTAGATTTTAGTTAGAGCTTGTCTCAATGAGAAGTTTGTTACTATACATTCAATCGAAATTTCAATATATGCAAATTAACATGTGCAAATATATTTATATATTCACCAGGGTCATAACAGTGTACAAGTCAAAGGTCAAACAAGCAAGCTACAAGGTACCCGGGGAAAGGAATATATGAGGTTGTTTCCACTTACGTATCAGTACTTGCATTGTAGATGTTGACGGAGGGCCAGCACATATCTGATCTGATGTTGATGCGATTGATTAAATGTTATCAGCTCTTATTCCATTGTAATATTTCAAATCGATTTTTTTGTTAGAAAGACAGTCGTATCGTAATATCAGCTTATCTAGTTGACGTAAAAGAGAACATTATTTGATTAAACCGCATATTATAAATAGTCTTGGTTCAATTATTAATTCATGTTCAACGTGAATATATGTCGGCTGAAGACCAGCGCATAAAATGTAAATTTTACTTAATATTATTTGTTATTACGTGTGTATACGTTATGACGTGTTTAAAATGTTTTGTTTTTATGAATCATGCATTTTGGATTCCACTGCAATGCGTAGAATGTAATCTAAAACTGTATTTGTTCCCATTCATGTTCAGTTTATCATCTCGGGACAATGACAAGATTATTGTATAAGATATACGCGAACGCCTGAATTATTCCAGACTTTCACCGATTTTCCCGGCGATCCGAGACTACTAAATCGTTTCTTTGCAAAGCAATACGTTTACTATTCCATACGTTTCCATTCAGCAATATTCGGTAAACAGATTAAATCAAAAAAATAAATTTCACATTTTTTTGACTGCTTTTATTGGGAACACATTTTGAAAAGTATATTGCCAAAATTTGTAAATGTAACCTTGCTACATCTCTGAATTAAATTATGTCATCATTCAGAATGTATTGCTAAATAAACTGATTATTACTAAGACCCACACTCAAATATGTATGTAGATAAACATGCCATAATTTGCAAGATCCTCCCGCTTTGTGCTGACATAAAAAGAGCTCATCCTCCAGCGGTAATCTGCTATTTATCCTTTCACGGTAATCCGCTACTTCCCATCGCGCGGAAATCCGCAACTCTTTGCGAAAAGAAGTCTTGCGTACTTGAACGTGCACTGGTAGCGAGAAATATACACGGAGACGTCCGGCTGTTACATTCTCATCCGATACAAGTCTTCATTCTCACGTATTACGATTGAGAATGTTGTTACCTGTTGTCACACAAATTGAACTTTATATGACAATAACAACTAAAGACGTCATTTCAAGCGTGTGTATTATAACTATAATAAATATAACCAATAACTGACTGAAATATAAAAATAAAATAAGAAGCTTTGTGAACATAAGAACGGGTATTCGGATTTCCGTGATTTTTACACTATGGTTTTATTCTAAGCATAGACCTTAGAAAACAGGGACATGCAACTTCTGTCTAAGACAAAAGAAAATCCAGTTTCCTGTGTGCAACGTGGGTTATAATCCCCTGTATAGATAATCCCATTAATACATATACCTATACATCTGAAACAGTTTTAGTTCTTACCTTTCTACGCTTTTTTTTATATGTTTGATAAGTTATGCTGTGCAAATATTCACATTTGTCAGTGTATAACGAGTGCACTATGCTATATTTGTTCTAAATATGATGACAAATCTACTTGTTATAATGATACAAATTTTGACAGGTCATTGTTTATGTTTAGGCAGTTTTGTTTTCTTGTAGAGAAAACTGACCATTTTTATTTCCCTTTTCTGTTTTCATAGTGGAATAAAAACTGTTAACTTTGCAATTTTTAGTTTCACTCGTATCAATAGAATGGGCTTGGCTATTCAGTTTTAATCAAATGTAATTTTTCTGATTATATTCTAACCACAAAGTTGGCTCATTTTGTGTAGCTACTCCCTGGCAGCCATGTTTGGCTTATGGAACAGGAGAGGATGTAACAGTGGTGTTGACATAGCTTTATTGTCAGTTTCACTAAGGGTAGAGGATTATAACTAAGGTTACATGAAAGGGATACCTACAGTAGCATGTCCCTGTTTTCTAAGGTCTATGTTCTAAGTTAACTCGCATAAAAATGGTCACTGAACTAATCTTAACGTGAAAATGGCAACATTTTCCCAAAAAACGTCAATCCAAATCTAAAAGTAAGTAGCACTTTTGAAACAAAATATATATTTTGATAAAATGTATATCCTATGTATATACGTCGAAATACAGTTAGGCAGCATGTTGTGCTGTTCAGTCAATGTGTTATGGAGATTCTTGCTCATTTGCATAACCTATCGCCGTGAATGGACGCTGATTGCTGTCAGTTTACTCTATTGCGATTAATAAATAAATAAAATCTCGTCACTGAACGTATGTCGCAACACTTTCTTCAGTTGCCATGTCGGGCTGTTATCACTCATTAAATTGTTTTTAAAAGCAGGAAAAATATGTATAATATTAATAAGTTTATCACGAGGTTACTGTAAGTCGGTCGATACGATCACCATACTGTCTTCGTGCATACTTTGCGGTATTCTCGTAATAATCTAATTTTATTTTACATCCGTTCCCGTCACGCCACAAGTTACAGCGTGCCGCCTAATTTTGCGGTATCATTTTACGGGGTATTTTCATCCTACCATATTAGGAAATGCGAATTCCAAATATGGAATGATTACGCACGTCTTCTAATAATAAAAACAAACATGGCTGCCACCAGAGTGTGACCGGACTCCCTACAAAGAATTTCGCTGATTTTGTTCTAAACTTTTTGGATTTTGGCATTCCCATGATGTATCCTTTGAAGGATAAGATGTCTAATAATAAGGTTATTACGAGAATAGCACAACGTATGCACTCAGACAGTACGCCGCGCATCGACCTCCGCTGCGCGTCGGTCGATACTCCAGCTCATAGTTCCATGTCCAGCTGTACTGTCTTCGTGCATACTTTTAGGTATTCTCGTATTAAGCTTATATTATTATACACCTATCACAAAAACAATAGAATTCATCCGCCCGTAAATGCTTTGTGGGCGTGTTTGAATATATTTGAATATCTTAAATATATTTTGAATATATAGGCACAATAATAACGTCATGGAGCACAAACGATGGCACAGACATATTTTTTGCAGGCATTTTCGGGATGATATATCTCGCCGAATTATTACCACATGAATATTACGAGAACACCGGAAAGTATGCACTTAGGCAGTACGAGCTCGTATCGACCTATACCACCTTTATGTATATTTTGCGGTATTTTCGTAATAACCTCACAATTTTAAAAATTTCATCAGGTTGTACAATTCAAAGATTTGTGCTTGAAAGGTGTCGGTTATAAATAAAGTAATAACAGTCATTTTTGGAACATTTATTGGTTGAAATAGTGAAAACATTATATCTCAAATGTGTGCGTGATAACACAAAGTAAAAATGTATACTGTGATTTTGTTGCCCTGACTTACATTAAAAGTATGGGTTTAATAAAAAAAATTGTAAAATAACTCCATGGTTTTAAACTATTTGATAACATATATTCGTGTTTCTCTAATGATGTTCGGTCTGGAATGAACATGGTTAATTTGCCTGCCACCCCCGTCGAAGAAAATAATCAATTATTTAATCACATTTTCATTTCTACAAATGATATGAAAATTAACCGCAGTACTGTAATCATAGTTCATCTTCACTGTGTTTTTATTTCGAGACACACTTGATACTGATCATACTCAGAAATGACATTTGAAATGCATACTGGAAAACGTCATTTCTAAATGAAGCCCGCATAATATTTATATTATTTTGTTGAAAACGAGACTCAATTGAATTGATCAGATGATCAGGTGACGTATAATTTGATATTATTTTTGTTACAAGACGTCATTATTTCCCCCAAAATGGTCACCATAGCAATTATATCAACAAAAATCGTCGGTGAACATTTGGTTGGCTGCTGTTATTTTTATTGTGTAAATTAATACTCTATTCATTATTGAGGAATGCATTATACAACCCGGTAAAAACATTGTCTATGAAATACCTTTCGTAAAAAAAGATAAATGCATTACACAACATTGGAAACATACTGCATAACAATGCATCATATAACACAGAAAATGCACTGTATAACACTGAAAACATACATGTAATGCATAACATTAGAATTGTGACTCATACGGACAAAGATCAGATGACGACTTTGACCGAGACGCTGCCAAGCTTTAACTAGGTAGTTTCCTTGGTTGTTGGAAGAAGTCGAAGGAGTCACCGGCGGTAATTAGTGCACGTACGTTAATGTGTTAAAGCTAAATAATTTAAAATAGTTAGTCGTCAGACGGAAATGTGGATGAATGTGCAGACAGTGGCCGCGCGCGACTTAATCGAACACTTGAACATATATCACGCACAAACAGAAAACATGGAAATGGTCTATTTATGGTGTCTTTATAAAGGAATAAATACAGGTTATAAATATGAATGTAACAATAAATAATTCTCACACATAAACAACCCACACTTGGTTACAGTGTCACATCATGATCTATGACTTCCAGATAATATACAGTACGCATGTATCTATAAATAGTGTAAATATAAACATGTATAACTCACATAAAATAGAATATATTTCTTGTACCATGTGATTTTAAAATTAGTTTGTCAAAAACAATATATATAGAATAAAAAAAAAGTATGCCCTTTCAATAGTACAGGCCACTCTTGAACTTGCGTTGTTTGTTATCGCTACATTTTACTCCAGTGTGTGTCTCCCATATCACACGTCCTCCCTGCACTACAGATTTGAATTTGCAAGACACGTCTGCACTACAAACAGATTTCAATCACAACAGAGACGATTGTTATAAGCAACTGCATAAATTTGGCGACCATATTTTGTAACAAAAGTATGGCAACTGAACATACGTTGCTTTTTCCATACAGGATACTCTTGCACGTGTTTTTATGTTGAGATGCAATCACCAATAATTATGGTAAAATCACCTGCCCGATCTATCCACTAGTGTATAGTGTAGCGACAAATCTGACAGGAACTGTCGGATCATGCTTATTATCCCAAAGCTAGCTTATGACTTGAACATCTGCGTTTTGTCAAATAAAATGCCAATGTACTATCCTGACGTCACGGTGTACAATAATCTCGACCGCGGAATGACGTCATAGTTCGCCACAGAAGTTATTTGACTTTCACGCAGGAATGCGAGAAGAAACTCGTGGGTGGAAGACGAGTAACTACTCTGTGGTAACGTTGGGCGTTCAAATCCTAGTAAATCAACACAGATATTTGCTTACAATTCTTAGAAATATTTTAAACGAAAGTCATATGAAAATTTGTGCTTACAACTGGTTTTTAATCCGTGTCGAAAACGTGCACAGAATGGTCGTTTTGTGCACGTTTTCGACACGGCTTATCAGCTACCTCAAGTGCCAAATCCATGAAATAAACAACCAGTGTCAATAGAGTAGACTAGGTGTTAAAAATGGATTAAGTACTGGCAAACCAGCTTCTGCATAGGTATGTTTCTGAACGCTTGCTTTTTAGCTGATTTAGTCATCATTTTTGAACTCAGAAGCCCGCAAAACCTGATATTACATGTGAGAACGAAACAAATCCGTCGAGATTTCACGTTTTCCCGTAAAAGGGATGCTGGCTGTTCCCTCTCTGTACTCCCTCCCCGCGTATACTAGTACTGGTACTACCATGGATTAGTACCTTCCATGGTACTACCGACTCTAACCATGTCCCGATTTGGTGACGCATGTCAACTATAAATGGGCATCAATACTCATTTCGCCCAATATTTCGCTTTTATAACATTTTATAACATATCACTTAATTTCCGACCGGAAACACGACCATATTTTTATCCCTTTTTTCTCACTCGCTTATTAAAAACACTGACCGCTTGTCCAAACACTGAACACTGGCACATGAGTTGTCGAAATGGTTGTTTTAGTGCTAAAGTTTGAGGATTCAATGAGTATTAACCATTATTTAATTTCGAAAGACACTTCCAAACCATCATACTTTGTTTCGTTCGCGAACGTACAGCGGGACTGAGTTCCGTTTGAATCCAGGGCTGCTATATCGTTTCAACAACATGATTATCGAGACAATTACATGATACAGGCAATGCTAACTCCTTGGGGCAGAGAGCAGATACACCATGAACATATTGATGCCACGGCCATGTATTTAAAATGCGAGCATGCAGACGGGCGATATTTCTGGGTTCGCGCGCTCGAAAAAAAAAGCGAAAATTATTCAACAGGCGGTTGCAAAAGCGATTAAAAATGATAATCGAAAAGCAGAAGCGAGCAGGAGGTTGGGTGAAATTAGTGCTGTACATTCAGGTCCTTTGTAAAAATACGATCGGCCAAGATCTATATCATTCTCAGGCACGCCAGAGACAGACAAAATGCAGTTTTAAATATTGACACCGTTCGTATTTTTTAAATGAGTCAAAAAATAAATAAATTGTATGCTGCTTAAGCGATGATGGATCGAAACAGACTCGTTTTGCAAGTTTTAACGGCTACGTTCTGCTGAAGATATAAGACTTCACTTTCGGAGTTATTACCGAAGATAATGTACAACAGCAAAAAACAACAACATTTGGTTATGTGAAATAGAGTAGCATTCATGTAGGTTCAATCAGTACTGTTGTATCGTCTATTTCGTCAACCGAACGTTACTACCCGTACCTGCTCGTCGATTATTATTGCAAATGTCATTTTTTTTCCAGAATCAATTGGGTATAAGTACGTTATTTTAGAATGATTTTCATTTGGTTTCACCAAAGACAATTGTCTTTGGTTTCACGTGATAGTTAATCTGATTTATCATATAGCATTACAAACAGGAAGTCCTCGGCATGGGTCAGAGTACTAGTATACCCCAGACCACTCGTTTTGATGAATGGTCTGGGTGTGGCTTGTGGGTAAGAATAGAAAATGAATTTCGGTGAGGTTGTGATTATTTGGATTTTTGAGAACGGATTTTTACTATTGAAATGAAATTATCACGTCTAGGGGTGAATTGTTAATAGGTGAAGTGATGTTAAAAACATAAGTAGTTCATCTTCTTGCGTACACCGCAACAACAAAGGTTTATTTTCTAACACAGATCTCCAGTCAAGAGGGTGGCGTTTGGACGTAACCCCGGAGTTAAACCATAGACAATATAGTAGGAAGGACAAGCAACTCCAGCGATTCTATTGTAGCAGGGTAGGCTGGAAAAAAGTTAAGCTGATTTAAACTAACCGTTAACATAAACTAAATATTTATTTCGATTTCTCGTTAAGGTAGAGAGATGCCTGACAGGTATTTTAATTAGTTAATTAGGCAACCAAGATGACCTCCCTTGTCCACAAAACTATATACAGACAAAACAAAGTCAGCTTGGACATTCAGTTGTGAGACATGACAAAATAAACGGTGCCAGTGATAGATTTCGCGAATGAAAGAACAAAATAAACGCAATCAAAGGCGCCGACCACGCGCGTTCGAAATATATAGAACTGACGAGAAATTTCGCCTGCATCTTTCACTCACGCAAACGCACACATATGCTATTTCCGTATATTGAATACGTTGGTAACGGAAGGGACAAGTTTAAATCATCTTTGTATTAACACAACTTGAAAGCAACAGTCTCACACTGAATATATGTTTATAAATTATCAAACTAAACAATCAATGAAGCGGACTGCGTAATTTCGTTGATGAGAGTCGCCTACGGTATTCCATGGGTATTCTAAATGGCCGTTGCTGATCACGAGTTCCCGTGTGTAGATGATTTGTTTTTTTTCCGGATTTTGATGACGGTGGAAATGATAGTGAAGAAGATCCAAACGCAGTAGACACAGCAATTCATGTTAACAACTCTGTGTGTGTGATTCAGAGCCCAGGCCGATCAACATCGAAAATAGCGAAGATTTGCGTTTCCTTGATCGTCACGTAAAAGAAACCCTTTGAAACGCTAACAAAAAACCGATAATAGTGAAAATAAAATAATAAAGACAATCGTGCCTCATTTATTCACAAGTATTCGAGTTATTTTGTTGAAATTATTAATAAAAACAGGGTATAACGTAGGTAGACGTGCATTCAGGCTGAAAGACTGGACGTGTAGTCAAGATGGCGACAGACGTGAAAACGGAAAACGGAATGAAAGTCTATTTATAAAATGCGAGACAGACAACAACAAAAAACAAGTGTAGTCAGTGAAAATAACAAAATTTGACGATTCATGCATCATGAAAACAATAATATTCGTGTATTTTGTCGAATACGGGGTACAAACTTACACATGCATTCCGTTTGAAAGTGTGAATAAGTAGTCAAGATGACGACAGACATGAAAACGGACGGATTGAAAGTTAATTTCAAAATAAGTGCAAGACAGAGAACAACAAAAACCGAGCACAGTCGGTGGAAAATAACATAATAAGAAGATTCATGCATCATGAAAACTAAAATATTCGAGTATTTTGACGAAAACGGGGTACAACCTTAGACATGAATTCCGGTTGAAAGAGTGTGAGCTATTGTCAAGATGGTGACAGACGAGAGAACATACGGATTCAAAGTCTGTTTGAAAAAAAAATGCGTGGCAGAGAAAATAAAAAACGAGCATAGTCGGTAAACAATAACATAATAAGATTCATGCACCATGAAAACATCATAATATTCCAGCCCTGCTTACGTTGGGCATACTGCGTTTGACATTGGTGTTACTATACTACTACACTGTCTATGGTTAAACAGGGCCCAAATTGATAGGGAGTAAAACACGGAAGTGGAAGAGCTGTCCATGCATTGACCAATCACACAAGAGCTCACAAACACCAACGAAATATTTGTTGTTGTACTTAACAAAGGGGTTTGGCACTAAAAACAATGGAACGTTTATAGGCTTAACGTTGGATTTAGATCGTGTTATAATCCAAATCCCCTACTAAGACTTGTAAGCACCAATTTTCATATGGTGTCTTCACTGACATCGTTAGTCGTCAGTTGTACGATACCCGGATGACCCCCTGTCAAGAATGGCCTCTGAATAACGAGTTTATGATGTTACGTGAAATTTGCCAAGTCGCTATTATTATAGCTTTCGCGAACACTTTCACAAAATGATATCGAACATAATGTAATGAATATAACACATATAGATAACCATAAAATAAACAATTAGCTAAGGGCTCTAGAAGGATTGCTCAATTTGTAAAATTTTATGTGACACGGTCAGGGTTTTATACATTGAGTCTGAAAGAGAAAAAAAAAACTTTGCTTTGAAGTAGGGTGTGTCGAAATCACATAATTGAAGGAGAAATTGAAATGTCGTACGTAGATTAAAATATCACCATAATTTTACAAATCTCGCAGCAGAAAAAAGCTATTGTTTTTTTTTTTTTTCATAAGAGGAAGCTACTGTCTTTCTCAACAGGACGCTACTGTCCTTTTCAACAGGAACCTGCTCATTCCACGGCGCCATGAAATCAAGGATTCATTTTAGTGATATCTAGAAATGTGCAAATAATATTACAACTTCTTGCTCCAATGATATTGGCAGGATTCAACAGACATGGGCTTAATTGAATTGCAGCGTTGTCCCTCTGAAGATTATCGTGGTTACTAAACACACTCTTTTTTCAACAGGCGTTTCCTGATATTTCTCTCATTTTAAAATCCAAAATGGCCGCCAAAGTATGGGAAATTCGTAGAATTGTTATTTTTTATAGAGGTAAGTTGGGTACCATCGATTTGTGTTTACTGTTATATTTTTTATAAAGAAGAATTTAAAAAAAATGTCGTGCTTTTGAAATTTGAAGTTTGGCTTAGTTAGCCGTGTCCATTTTTTTTAAATATAAAAAAAAATCGAACAACTAGGCGCAGAACACTACATTCTCGTTTTCTTTATCTTGTCGTGTTCATTTGGTCATCGGTTTTCATACATACACATACTTTGCAACCCACAACACATACATCGTATGCTACACACCGGGTTATTAATGGGCTCTGGCACTTTCCCCGCTCTATTAGATATCACTTCGCCGGTTTGTCGGGAAGTTTCGTCTGCTTGAATTCCGTTCGTCTGAGTATCTGACGCGCGTCTCGACACGGGTTCTTCAAGTACGATATTGTTGTCATACGCGTAGTCGTTCTCATCCCCGCTAACGTGTCGTTTTCCGGTAGCGACCCCGAACTGCGAAATCGTAGCAAGTGTGCTGGAGTCGGTTGTGCGCTTCATGAAACAAGGAAAAAATGTTTGCACGAAAGCTCGTCTGTATCGTTCGCTCATAACGTTATAGACGATAGGGTTGATCGCCGAGTTGGTGTATGCCATGAATCGACCAACCTGTAAAAACATGGATGGTAGCGAAATTTTTTCCGGATATCCTAAATAGTAAACGACCGCGATGATATCATCAACGTAGTATGGCAAGATACAGACGTAGAATATCGTCGAAGTGACGATTAACATTCTAACAATCTGTTTTCGATTCTGTACAGATTTTGAGCTCGTGGATGAACTCATCGTTTTGGAGCTTTTTCTCAATGCACCGATAATCTTGACATTTAGTACTAGAATAACTATCGCGCTAAAAAAGAACGGTATGGTCTGCAAAGCGTAGCACTGTAGCGTGACTCCACCTTGAAATATTATCGGGACTGTGCCGCACTTCATAATCTTGCTCGGCAAGCCCGTGACCTCAACCGAGTCAGCCCAGACGATATTAAACACCTTACCATCAATGAAAGAGACACACGGAGACGCCAACAAAGCTGAGATGATCCAGACGCAGACGAGAATGGCAACGGTTCGGCGTTTCCCGCTCAGACGGTGACGTTTCATTGGCTGACAGATGGCGTAGTAACGCTCAAACGTGAACAAACAGATGGACAGTTCTGATACGTAATGTGGAGTGAATATGAGACCAGTAATGAGACGACATCCGTTTGGCCCCCACGAACTGTAATCGGACGAGAAAGGCGAGAAATAGTATCTCACCAGTTTGTCTGAAACTACGATGCTCAGATACGTCATATCCGCTAAAGCGATGTTGACCAAATAGTAGTTGGTGACGGTGTGCATGGACTTGTTAGAGACCACCACAAATAGGAACGCCGCGTTACAAGTTATGCCTATTGCTAATAAAATAGGCATGGCAATGGTCAATATAGCTGCTTGACCCTCTTTATAGAAATAATCCCCCATGGTGTTTTCGTCAAGGTAGACCGTATCGTGCCCGTATACATCAGTCGTGTCCTTGTACGATGCATTCAATGGCCAGTCAGTCGAGTTGCTGTAGTTCCAGGATAAGTACATGTCATAGATGGTACTAGCCAACATGGACACGGCTGTGGTGTGCAGTGCATCTTCACTTGAACTAAAATTGGTCGTCATGGGTACTTCGCTCCCCGTGTTCGGCCCCGTGCCAAAAAGCGTGCTTGTTGTCCCGTTATCCATTTGTTTTGTCTTCAGTCGTATCTTTATGATGTGTTAGTTTACACAATCATAACCATGCACTGTTAATTAAAAACACAAAGAGAGTTGTTAGCCCGCATATCAAATCTATAGATCAATGCATATTAAATCAATGCATATTAACATTGAATATTAATAAGCCTGGCCATGAACACAAACTGTAACCTCACCCACATTGATACACACATATCTATGACGTGTACCGACATGTACAATTCGTTCACTCATACATGGTATTTATAATGAATTATTTTATATAATAATACTTGATATACATAAATATTTGTTTATGTCTGTCGATTTTTACCGTGACAGACTTTTACAAAATTACTATTTTTTTTTTTTTTTGTTCGGTCGAGATCAGTCCTCTAATCTTAGCGTCCATGCTCATCCACATGTGTGTTTCCTCGTTCATTAATATTACTTGTTGTTTATTGAGTTTTATTCTTTCGTATTCTTAATTTAGTCATATTATTAGACTATATTTTACTGTATCTTTTCGTCCTTATTTTATAAAATTCCAAGCTGTATTAGCTGAGATACAAGAATTGAAAGTTGTTACATGTCTGATATTATACCGTAATACATGTATCGGTGACCACCGAACTCGGCCAGATTTCTACTCGGCCGGTGACCGGTATCTCTATTGTAAAGAAACACAGATTTGAGTTACATAAGGCATTTAGTAATAACTACTATCAGCACTAACGCAATAGAAATCAGTTACAAGGTCAAGTTAAAGCTGATGTATCAATACTACTATCTAATAATTGTGTTGTCCTTCAATCTTTATTCTAGAGGTGTGAATCCTACTCAGCCCTATAAAAGGTCACCTCATTGTATATTTCTTCAGTTGCGTCCTTGTTACATTATAGTTTCTTTGTTGTAACACTGTACGAATACATAGTGTATTGTTTAGATGTACTTTATGCTGTCTTTATTATCTGAACCTGATCCAATGTGAGCGAATATCATCCACAAATGTGGCGTGTATTTTGGAGGTCGTAACTGATTGGACGACGATTAATTAATCGACCAACCCGATTTGGTTTTACAAATATTTAATGTTTTCATTTTCCACGTTAGTGCAGTTGCAGGAAACTTTCAACTTTTATTTTTGGTGTGGTGATACGGCGATAGTATAGTCTTATTGTTGCTTGGAGTTCATTGGGCTGATCCGTTGATCTGTGGGTCCCGAATTGTTAAAAAAATCAACACTGGTTAATACTACAGCAAAGTCGCTTACTCATAAATTGACCTGGAATGAAAAAATACATTTCAACCGTGACGCCCCTTTTTATGCGACAGCAGTAATCTTGAACATATACCTTGATATTTCAAGATGTACACAAAATCGCTTCTTTGATTGAAGCGACAAATATACTTCGAAACAGCGTTTCCTACTTGAACAACGCAGATATATGTTTATCTTAATCCAATGAAAATTAAAAAATCTAGAAAAAATAAAATGTGTCATACCCATTTTATACGTGAAATAGCGACAACTTAAAGGGCGGCCGTCGTCGCGCCACGCATGCGCGAGATATAAACAAAGATGACGACTTTGAATGATGCGCAGATGAAGGAGTACAAATTGAGACGTTACCAAGCTTTAATTAGGTAGTGTGTTAGGAGCCGCTGGTGGTAATTAGTGCAAGTCGCGCACAGGTCAAAACTTATAATGGTGATTTCCATTAGAAGAGTACATTGAATTGTGGTAAAATCAATGTTTATCAACACAAATGTTGCACATGCGCGACGCGACGACCACCGCCCTTTACTAGTAAATAGAATAGGCTCACTACAGGCTTATTGTCTGAATTGTCTGTGTGTCAGTTCATTTGACAGACCTCACAATTCTAAACAAGGTTAATAATATAATTTACACTCAAATTCGCATCACAATTTCTTATTTAGACATCAATGCCCGAATACAATTGCCAGTAAAATACAATTACTGAAACAGCCAGTATAGTAGATGAGCACGTGACTTTCTTAGTGGGTGTTTTTAAGAAACAATTTCCGGTAAGTAGGTCAGCAATTTTTATTTTGTTTTCTTCTTTCTCGCGTCACATTGGACTGCATGTTTTGCTTTTATTCAAAATACTCGATAAATCGTAAACTGTAAATATGGCGACGCTTGTTTCGAACGCCCTACTCAGATCGCACCATGCGTGTAACCACCGGAAAATCGTTTTGGGTAAACTA
Organism: Saccoglossus kowalevskii; assembly: GCF_978046115.1. Classification (NCBI taxonomy): domain Eukaryota; kingdom Metazoa; phylum Hemichordata; class Enteropneusta; family Harrimaniidae; genus Saccoglossus; species Saccoglossus kowalevskii. Next base: position 22,117,750 of record NC_140646.1, on the reverse strand, counting down.
GACAGACACCCGTATCATGTTGGAACCATTTAGCGTAATTGCTACATAATTTAAATTACCCCGAGATAAAAAAAAAAAAAAACTCGTGGGGAAAACGACTTGGTAAATATTAATTCAGATGAATCGACGGCACATTAAAGTGTGCCCACCTCGGTTACAACAGATTAGCGGATAATATATACTGCACAGAACTAAATTATTAGATGGATTTAATTTTCACTGATAGCTGAATGAACTAAATTAAAATCTGGTGAATATGCAAAGTTGACAATAAGAATGTCTTGTTTCGAATTTAAAACCTAGTGAATATCTTTGAAACATCAAATTTGCTAATACCTAGTGAAAGAAATCCGGCCACTGGTAGCGTAATGGTTGTCGCATCAGACTCATGATCGGTAGGCAGAACATCAAAGGCTACCCCTACCCTGGGTGAGTGTGCCACAGACTCAACGGGAAGGCCAATTCCACTGGCCGAGACTCATTCACTAACGAATGCGACTTTGGGGGAACCTTGGTCAAGGTCTGCAGGTGCTTGTGTTCGACCGAGCCTGGTTGACGCCAGGATAGCGCATTAAAATTGCCATTAGATAGAGTGATGGCCACAGCCCTTCATGTAGTTATCACGGGGGATTTCTTCTTCTCTGGGTTCTCCACACGTGTTAGGGGGGAATCTCGTCTGGGCTCTATATCCCGCCCCCTTGAGGTACGGGATCGGGAAAGTCACTTAAGCTTTACAGTCAAATAGACGCACACAACAAAATACGTTTCAACTATCTCGTCTTTAGTCGGTCAGTCGAGCACTCCATAAGACACGGCGCCCTGGGGAAAAGTCCCCAAGACTATCGCAAGGCTTACCCAAGACTCGCCCAAGACTGCGTCTGTCCTGGTGTTCTCGCCAAGACCAACCAAAACAATTTTATTCATTTTCAAAACCTTAACCAATTACAATGAAGTTAAAAGACTCTAAGGCGTGGCTTTCACACATTCAACTGGACACGTCATATCTTTTGATTAATCGTTGACTATATTAGTAACTGCGAATACCAACTGTCAGACATAGTAGTCCGGATAGCGACGGTTATATCGTAATTAGTTCGAAATCACTGAGTCGAGTTCCGTCCAGGACCTCGCATGAGCCTAAACGATGACAGACATAACACAGCCATTCGCTAGTAATCAGCTAAATAAGTCGATCAACAGATACGTGCAAACAAATTCACCACATAATACCAAACATGAAAATGCACTATGTGTCAGCACTAGCACTTCAAATTTGCACATACAAAAAAGTCAGGAGAGATAACAGTGACACTCCACTGGCACAAACAAATATTACATATTTTAGTGAAATAGTAAAATTCATAGTGAAATATTTTCTTTTCTACAGTATGTATGTAATTAATATCATACGCTAGTTGTAGTATCATCATCCTGCATCATTTACTATTATATTAATTTGGCTGCTAGGTGACAGCATACATTAAGCTAGCCTAACATCGACAATCTAGAATAAATTGTTTCCGTCATCCTAATCAGCATGTATTTTGCGGATCACAATAAATATATATATATATATATATGCAAATGAATTGTAATTGACATGACGTATATTGAACGTATTTGTAGAACAACTCGCAATCAACGCCAAAACATCTAAGTAATTGAATTGACGATTGAATGTTTGGTAACACTCGGTCACCGTTACAAACTAAATAAAATTATAGTTAAACTTATTAGACTTCACAGTTAGATAAATTTAGAGATTACGCGCGTAAATTTGTATACAAAAAAGTACGTGACCCTTGTACCAACAACGGACACGTGTTGAATTTCATGGTTTAATGTATTAAATTAACCATACTTGCCCAAAATCTCCAGTGTGGTCGTATTTCGATTCAGAAATTCACAGTAACTGTGTTAGAATATTAAAGACAACACCAATATATAACTTGCGTGTTCTTCAAGCCCAGGAGTAGTCTCGATAGCCGGACGGACATATATGATCAGGTACAAATAGCACTGTCAATCAGTTCGTTTATTATATGAAACGTGCCGTTGCGCTTTGTTTTCGAGTCACGTGGGACAATGCGGCGTTTGATTGCCGGCTTTGTTTGTTAATTGCTGTCAACGTGAAGATAATCTTGTTTTCGAAGACGATATTTATAATGAATACTACACACTTTAATCTCAGGTTCAACTGAATATATTATTTAAATGTATTCTAAATTTATAATTGATGATGGAAGTACATCATCAATATATTTGAATACGACATCGAAGGATTTGTGTTTTTTGTATTGTTTTTTTTTTCTACTTTCTGTAGAAATTAAGCTTCATAGGAATATTAGAATAAATCAGTCAGACAGGGATCACAATTCGTTAATTAGAATGCCAATACTTAGTAAAAAAATAATAAATAAAAATAAATCTCATAAACTCAACCAATATGTTGTTAATAACAAATTTTAGCATACTGATTATATCAATAATCCATCAATACGATAGGTGACAAGTAGGGACGTAATTATGCTAATTTTACCCAATTAGCTTAATTGTGTTCATTGTATTGCATTAAACACACACATTACACGTTAGGATTTTTCAGAAAAGAGACAGTGATCAAGGGTCAAAGTTCACTCATAGTTGTCATTGAAAATACAATATTTAAATCAAAGTTATCAAAATCATCTACATCGTACAACAAAAGAATTACACTAAATTAATTAATAAAATATAATTAGAAACCATAGAATTTATTATCGGCATTTATACTTTCAATTTATAAATTGAATATACTTTCATTTATACAGATCAAGATCATGTCGAAATGACCAAGAAGTCTAGAATGGGGAATAAAAACGAAACAAAATGTACACAGAATAATCTGAATAAGGATACATTGAACAATCAGGACTTATAAGATAACAGATATGCTTAATATAAACACATTATTATACCGTACGACATTAATATTCAAGTAACTGATGACCACTTTCTAAAGACTTGTAAGGAGACAGATTCATTCAACTAGTCCACCATTCACGTCGCGACTTATATCTCGATTCCGATGATCTGCGTAATGTAATCGTGATCTGGCCCAATGACATAAAAAATAACTTCGTTTTTTCCCTCAGAATTCACGCCCTGGCATGCTTGCAATATCTCTGATACACTGTAACCATTCGTGCATATGTTCATATGTCAACAAAGAAAGAAGTACTTACATCTTACATCTTACACCTCAAGTGAAGCTAGATGTAGCTCTCATATGTCATTCGCTAGATCTAAATTGTGAGGTAACGTAACAAGTGGCTTGTGATTACACATGCAAGTATCAGTTGTTATTCTGCTCATTATCCCATTGTTCATCTACACACAAAATTTACATAACACACTTATGTAGCAATGTACACGCCATAGAATGTAAATTTAAACAGCAGCCGGTATTGAAATGGGTCAGGGATTTCTAGAAATCCCTCCTAGCGTGGCATCGTCCATTCCTGGAAAAGAGACACGATTTTAAAAATAAACACCAATACGCAGGATTTGAGCCTAAATATAAATATAAAAGTAACATCGTGGTTTAATATAGAAACCACCTCCCCTCAACGTTTCTGGTTTTTTGATATAAAGAACATTGGTAGCCGGTGTTCTGATTGATGCCATTGAGGTAGCCGGTGATATGATTGATGCTACTGTTGTAGTTGGTGTTCTGATTGATGCTTCTGGGGTAGCCGGTGCTCTGATTGATGCTACTGTGGTAGTTGGTGTTCTGATTTATGCTAATGGTAGCCGATGTTCTGATGGATGCTACTGAGGAAGCCGGTGTTCTGATTAATGCCACTGATGAAGCTGGTGTTCTGATTTATGCTAATGTAGCCGGTGTTCTAATTGATGCTACTGAGATAGCCGGTGTTCTGATTGATGCTACTGAGGAAGCTTATGTTCTGATTTATGCTAATGGTATCCGGTGTTCTGATTGATGCTACTGAGATAGCCGGTGTTATTCTGGAGGGCACTGCTGAAAGCAAGAGATCGCAGAGCAGTTCATACAAGTCTCACACAATGATGGTTAAAGCCTGTATCACTTGTCTCACAATATCACAGTAGCTACACACGGGATACTAAGTTGAAATAATGGACCCCAACTGTCCAATTATATGCATGAATGGCCCAGATTCAGGGACACCACCTGGGTTTCCACATGAGCCAATCAGAATGTGATCTTGCTAGCAGCTGTGTCACGCAACTCAGTAGATCATAGACATCTTTTGTTATTCAAATAACAGCCCACACAGCCCACCTGGTAGATTCCAATTGTCTTTCCATAGTTGTTAACACCCTTTGTTATGTAAATCACAAGCACACCTGGTAGAATCCAACTGTCCTTCCAAAGTTGAAAACAAGTATGACCTGTCAATCACCTTAATGACAGTTATCACACGGCAATGCACACCATTTCTTCCCATGATTCCATGCGCATGCTACTGTTGTTGCTAGTGTTCTGATTGTTGCTACTGTGGTTGCTAGTGTTCTGATTGATGCTACTGTGGTTGCTAGTGTTCTGATTGATGCTACTGTGGTTGCTAGTGTTCTGATTGATGCTACTGTGGTTGCCAGTGTTCTGATTGATGCTACTGTTGTAGTTGGTTTTCTGATTGATGCTACTGTGGTAGCCGGCGTTCTGATTGATGCTTCAGTCATTAGCACATATCACATATTTTATCAACAGAGCAAATATACGATTCCTTTGATTCCTGGAAATGTCAAAAAGGTACCCGTGCCCATTTACAAAAATAATTCGCAGTCCCAAAATATCAAAAAATATCATGTTGGCGATGGTTGAATGCAACATGCAGTTTATTGTGATAGGTACATAATTCAGGTGTGATTCAGTCAGGCCAATGGCCTAATATGCTAACGCTGTGACTACATGCAACTTGTGATGGGGCTGCAGAAAACCCATCTGAAAACTGCGAGAAATCTAGACTCTCCACTGACACAAAAGGTTTCAGCTTGATATCGGAGTGGCGACCCCCCCCCCTAATAATTGCTTCTTGCTATATTTACTAGTTTGCTTTTACCATGAATTAAATATTTATATATTGCAATCTTGGGAAGACCAAAATAGATAGTATATTAACGTTGAAACATATTATTCTTTGGTCAATGGGTGGTTTTCAAGAAAGGTAATGAAACCGGTATCTCAATCTGAAATCAGAAGATAACAATGATTAATCATGTGCACAAATGCCGATAATTCTGAGTTATGCCTGATTTTACAATCTGGAAAAATGTCCTCTTGATATTTCAACCAAAAATAACATATGATGATAAATATGCATTGTGCCCGGCAAAGAGTATTTGCATACGAATATCCCTAGGCTATTAAAGTAAATATCATTCCTGGATCCATGGCGTTGACATAGTCGTCGATATTTAAATGTTTTATTTTTTTCTTTGAGACTCGGTCGAACATATAATAATAATACTTGTGTTTGGGCACTTGAGTAGAATATAGAATTATTGGCAAACTACCAAAATATCAAACTACTAACAGCTTAACCGTTCACCCATGACGACATCACCTCCTTCCCCGCAGAAAAATAAATAAATTGATAATTACGATCGCATCTGATATGCGAAGAGAAAGACCCAATTGATATGGGTATGGGTATCAACAGATTGTAATTTTTTTGAATAAATATATAAATGGTTGGGAAATACGATAACATGTAAACGTATACGTCATAATATAATGGGAAATGAAATCCCTTAAATATTCCCTAATGGTTCGTGTTACCAAATTAATGCATATTCGATACAGGTATTCTAAACTCTGTAACTGACACCCATAAATATTTCCGAAATTATTATTTTATCAATATGAAACTATACCCGTATTTTACTCTAGCTGATTTTATTTCAATAACCAAGGAATACGTCATGAAACGTCGGCGTCCATTTTCATTTAGGATCTAATATTATTGGAAATTTAAATTGCTAAAAAAATGACAAACTATACATTTATGATGATTCTCTGATTTATATTTGCATGAAGTTTAATGGTGTGGTCAAGGTTAATATACCAACACCAACAAATAATCATTTAATTGTTATCATCTTTTGATACTGATAACTCATCATCTATGATCGCACCTGCTTTTAAATTACCTTACCAATATTGTCATTCTCGTGTTAGTAACAGTGGGGACCATCACCATGACTTGTTTCTTTTTACTGTAGAAAATCACCAGCTGTGACGCTATTACTGACTGGCTATTTGCGCTGTCAATCACTTGGACATTGTATACGACGAACATGACATAGTAATATACTAATGTAATGTAATGTACATGACTTGAACATATGAACACACGTGGGAACAAATGGACTAGCTACACGTCATGTCGTGACTTCTGTTCGACCACAATGTACCCCCTTCACGCCAATCTAAGCGACACATGTACTGCGTCGCCTGACACAGAAGCAAATGCAGGCAGGCTTGAATTTACCTGAGCTATATATTCCACCTCAACTGATGCTTCGATGTTAACATGCAATGGCAAATTTACAATCATTCATGTAGGCTTGTATAGTGTTTTCCATGCAGACACTGATAGATTTATTGAAAAAAAATATGTGTTGTGTTCAGTATTCCACCCTGGTGCAGCAGCCACTCAACTGCAAATTAGCAAGGTTTTTTGCTGAGACTTCAAATTGATCCTTTTTTTTAATCTAGTCATCACTCATATCCTGCATGGAAGAGACATTGGAGTTTGTTACAATCTCTGAGTTCGATACAGTGTATTGGACATATGTTTTGATCATACATTCTCGACAGTTCTCAAAGGAAATTGACATTACAACCTTCCAAGTTAAATCGCTCTCTGTAAAGCTTTGCATATAGATTTGCAATCAAGTTCAATGAAACAATTCTGTTTTACTGATTCACCAGATGTCTCAGTGGTGGATTGAGATGCTAATAAGCTTTTTATGATGCTATTTGATCTACTTAGAACATGACGAAGTCCAGCAATAGCATTTTAAGTTTTTTTGCCAAAACTACACAAATAATTCATCACCAGATCATTATCCAATGGGTTACCATCTTCATCGTGACTGAACGCTTCCTGTGGGAATAAATATGATTTTGTTATTATATTTGCATGAACGAAAAAAACACTGAATAACTACATACTTCAGTTACATTATAAGAAAACTGGTCTTAAAAATGTGTAACTGTTTGTATACTCAGATCATTTTGAAATGAAAGACTATAAGTATATAGAAACCAATGTTTTACGACACGGTGTATTATGGTGTTTGCAAACCAATTAGAGGAAGTACCTCAGGTACACTGGGTGTTAATAATTACACTTAAGTGATTCTTTTGCCCGGATTTCTTTCTATAGATCATTATATTTAAAGTACATGATTTGCATCTTTATTTTCAACCAAACACTTTTGGAAAACTAACAATAAAAGTACTTGACTACTAGTATAATATGGACAGTACACAAATCTTTGGATGAGGAAACAAAATCCAAACAATCATAGGTAAAATAAAAAAATCATCAAGATACATGAATTCTACATTATAAATTAACACAAGTTTTAGCAACTTACCACGATAACACAGCCGTGTCTTGCACTAATGTATTGATTTCCAAAAAAAAAAAAAAATAGATGACCGACTCTCTCTGAATCAAAAAATGTCCACTATCGTATGCAGTTTAATGCCTAATTTCATCTTTCATGTTTACATGGCGAAGGCTGGACGCGGACTAAGACATCGTCACGGTTTGATATCTGATTCGCGCGAAACATGAGCAGGCTTCTATATATTTGCGTGTTTGGTGTTGGCACCGTTGAGTGAACTCGATGTTGGTAAATCACGTGATACAGTTATCATCGCTTGTCATTCAAAATAACAAAACAATGATTTACTATTTTAGAATGTACTCATGGTGCTGGTAATATAACAGGCAATGGCGTACGAGTGAGCCCAGCTGAAAAGTTCATCAATTTACTAAAATTACAACTGATGTAACCACAGAAGGGGGGGTAGCTGGTACAGTTTTGCAGGAAATAAAAAAGGCTTTTTACAATTTACAAGGGAAAAAAAGACGTTTTTACAGTTTACAGTGAAAATTTAATGATTACAGTTTACAGAGAAAATAAAGGTTATTTTACATTTTACGGAAAATTAAAAAAGAAAACCTAGAAAATTCTTGTACGTACCGGAAAACTTAAATCATATATTTTCACAGTGTACGAACAAAATATTTGATTGATTACGTTGTACGTCTAGCCTGTGATTACAGAATTACGGAATATATTTTTTCAATTTACGTTGTACGAGCAAAAAAAATATTGCAATTACGTTGAACGAAAATAACCCTTGCCCCCCCCCCTCACAGAACGTTGAAGCGCGTGAACTGCGCACGTCGGTTTATTTAATAGTTCACGGGTGAGTTGTGCGAAATTCAAAATGGCGCCACGTACGACTCTCAATCAATCTCAAACAGGCAGCCTTAAATACTGTAATGATTCCCCTAACTAGGCACATTTTCTTCGCGGTTAATTTGCTTGATAAGGTACTACAACTGCACTACAACAAGTAAAAATGTTTAAGACAAATAACTATTTGTTAATTTCTGACAGGAGTGACATGGCACACGTCATACACCACAACTGGAGAAAACTGACGCTCTATTCAGGGCTGGGAAAACTGGTTTTACTAACGAAATGTCTTAAAATACCCGTTTGTCTAGATTTATTTGAACGGGTCGGATATTCCACGTCTAACACCCATACAATGCAAATCACTTAGACATTTATGAAGTTGGTCATTTATTGTACAATTATTATGTATTACACTGTTATAACGCCATTTCTGCATGTTTTATATATTTTAACATTATATTCAGATTTGGGAATAAATCGTTATATTAAACTGATTGAAGTAACTGGGCGATTTGAATATAACTGTGTTAACCGATATGCACTTGAAATGTTATCTAGAGCGATCTTTGCGATAGGTTCCCGGTCACCCCCGCTGTGCTCGCTATCAATATGTAAGTAATTAGCATATGACGACAGAGAGCAGCTGAGTAGTTTTGATTTATAAAAATAATCACAGCATAATATAACAAAACAAAACAATGGTGCCGTCCATGGACCGGAAGTGCACTATGTTCAATCTCTTTGGGTATTTAGATTTAATTCATACTCCAATGGAAATCTGCACATGTTAACAGAAGAATATTCGATTCAGTTTTACTTGTATGATATGTTCCCGATATGGTGCACAAATCACCTTTGAAAGTAGGCTCGTACAAAAAACTGCGTTTTCTATCTGAGATATTTTTCATTATTTTAGGTTTATTTTCTCCTCTTATAATAATTAGACTGTAGATGTCTTTGAATGACGGGCCGAGTGCATGAGAACGTATCAAAACCATTCTCTCAAAATCGGGTACAAGCCACGTCATTTCGGCTACGACTCATAATGTATCGGCCTTAAAGTTATGTTTTGCGAACATAATTAATTAACGTACATCGGTGACATTGCGATGGACAGTCTCGAATCCGACAGTGACACCGGGAAGTAGCGTCGAAAATTAATTGTATTGCAAGGGGTTTTTTCCAGTATTATTTCATCGACAGTAAACAACGTAAGACCACCCTAAATCAATAATACGGTCCAAATCATAACCACCATTTCGGATTTGTTCAACCATGTGACGAACAAATTGATAGTGCTCGAATAAAAGAAATACGGGAATGGAAACCGTGACGCGACCAGATCAGCACGTTGAAACAGGTGGTTCATTTTTTTGTTGCAATAACCAATCACGCCATGTAATCATGCTGAACTCGTTTGGTGGACTGTGCGTCGCCCACTTGTTTTATGACGCATAAACTACCAAAATCGTTGATTATCTACTAGTATTACGTACTAGTATGTGATTAACATATTATGAAACAGGATATTGCTGGCGATTGACGGAGCGCAGCTAAGCGTGACAATATAATTGATTTAACCTTAGGACATTGAATCATGTGAACTTTGTTTTATCACGAGTATACTGACACACAATTGCATAATTCTTTTTTTTTTAAATTTCAAGTTCATGGATATTTTGATTTCTCATAAAAGTGATTTGAACTAACGATTTCGAGACGAACCAGTCAGCAACTTAGATGGCTATGTTGCTGTTTTGGTGTTCGGAGCAATATGACGCATCGCGCAATAAAGGTATACAAAAGTATACAAGTTACCAGCTAGAAATGGATCGTGTAAAACGAAAGACAATATATTAAATTGCCTCATATTAAAAACCTTAAGGGAGCTAAATCGGCGAGACCCGATTTATTAATTCTAGATTTTTTTTTAAAATCAGTCGTAATTCTTTTACTATTGTTACATAAGAAATCAACCCCACTAAACCCGTGTATTACAGAGCGATCACATTACTCAACATATTTAGTAAACTTTTCAGAAACATTCTAAACAACCGTTTAAAAGCATGGGACATTTAAATTATCCAAGAATGCTAAGCTGGTTTTCGGGAAGCTTATTTCTACTGTTGCCTTCTTTTTAACACTCCATGCAGTTATACAGAAGCGCCTGTGTGTATGCAGTGTTCAGAAACTATATTGTCTGTTCGAAAACTTTTGAAAAGCTGTTGATTCTGTAAACAGCACAATATATAGATTGGCTCTAGGTGGTCTGACGGGAAAGGTGTTTTTGATTATAGAATCAATTTATTCCCACGCTAAAACATGTGTCAAGACAGAAATTAAATATCACGTTATTTTGAGCTTCAAAAAAGGCTTTGACGTGGCTGTATGTTCAGTCCAGTTCTTTTATGTAAATGCATTGGAAAACATGTTGCAAGATTGAGGTTACCGGGGTATAGAGATTTTATCGAATGATATGTATAACCTATTTATGTTATTGTATGCTGACGACATCATTATATTTTCTAATACGGTAATATGTTTAAAAAGATTAATCAATGTACTATATACATTCACTAAATACGGCCGAGATAGAAGTAGTAGTCTATATAGAAATTGACGACACATAGATAAATATGTGTGCAGGTATATATGAGAACAGTACATGGCAATTAAAGCAGTACGTAATGACGAGTAAGATTTTTTTTATCTGTTACTACAAAACATCTAGCTATGTCTATTCTAGGGAAATGTGTGCCAAATTTGAAATTCTTGCCCGAAAACATATATTTAACCTATTTGATATTCTAATTTTACCAGTTGTCTGTTATGGTTCCGACGTTTTGGGATTTCCCCAGAAATCGTATTTGCATGTTAGTCTAAAAAGTGTTGAGTCAAGATGTGCTCGCCGGTCGTAAAATGAGGGAAGATTGTTGATTACTGTTCTACTTTTAGTGTTAGTTTAGTGTATACAGCCCCAAAGGATGAAAATAATCAAAACGTCAAAAATAGTTGATTACACGTCATAGTGACGTCTAGATAAAAAAAACGACGCGGAATACCCGTGAGGAGGGGTATATATAATTGTCATGATTTGTACGTTTGTTCATTTATTTATTCAATCAATCAGTCATTTTTGCCCTGCCGTTTTATCTTGAACGTAAATGAAGTGATGGAGTTGCCACTCAAAGTTGTATTCGTTAAATTACTTCTTTTAATAAATAAGGCCTCCCAAATCGCCCCCCTAATGTATATATGCACTATAATCTAGAAAATGACTCGCATTGGGACAATAGGTCAGAGAATTCCCCGTGAAGCTCACGTGTAATATACATGTTGAGCGAGCATTCAAGTCATTACATTCCTGCTCCAAGTTTACTCATAGACACTCCAGTAAAGGGACACGAAACTGCGTTGTTTTCTTTGATGTTAGGTGGTTTTGAATATTGTAACGTTTATTTGCTCTCTAGTGGAGAGTCTATGGTTTACTCAAGATACTCAATTCTATGAAAAATATTTAACATAAATGAATTATAAAAATTGCAATACTTACTCCAATAGTATTCAAGAATAGTTGAATTTCAAAAATCAATTGTGTGTTCAAGACGTTTGTTGATTTGTGCATTCGAATTTTCTGCCAGTCACTGATGAAATAATCACGTGGAGTTAAAAATTGCGTTAAGCGTTGCAATATTGCGACGGGACACTTGAATAATATAGTGGCGAAGATTGCTAACTTTGAAATGCTACATAAGGCGAACCATATAGGCTGGTATTCAGCTAAGAGTAGTAGCTTATAAGCATGAATAACGTAATAGAAACTATGTAGCGAAGTCCCTGTTCACACTGTCCGTCCATGGAGCTAATTTAAATACCCCTCACTGTGTGTGTATGTATGTGTGGGTGTTGTGTATGGAATAATACCCTCAAACGCGCCTACTACGCATACTCGCCAATTATTCAGGGGGGGGGGGATAAAGGTATACAAATAAAATAAAATAACATTTCACGTTATTCGTGAATTAAAGCTTATATCTAGAAACAAACACAAGCTCACCTATTTTAGAGTCGTCTAAAGACTTGTCACATCAACGTCTCCAACAGCTTGTGACTGAATATATCATCCAAACTTATATATACTTCATTTAGAGTATTCTCCATTAACAAAAGATGGTGTACAACACTCGCCGAGGGCGGGCGATATCGATCGGGGGTCACGTGATAGGATTAATATGACTACAGCAAACTCTCAAATCTTTTGACCATAAACTGCGTAATATATATATATGAAGAATTGAAGATAATGATGGGTTATTTGTCGGGCCATGACAATTGGACAATCATATTCCACAAGTGAAACAAAACAAATAATTTCAATACAAGGTCCCTTGCATAATGATTTGTAAGATATTACCATTCAGTATATAAAACGAGCACTATTGATACTAAACTCGACCATATGTTCAGCGTTTCCATCCATTTCAAATGTTCTATATGACGTTATTACCGGGGAATAGATATTCTCTCCAATTCCCAGTGTCGATACGATGGAATACGTGCCCTCCAGGTCCTAACTTCAGAAGGCAACAAAATCCGAATTCAGTCAATTATGGCTTGTCATATACCTTATCTATTCGATTAGAAGAAATGCGATAACTATAGACGAGTCGAGCTACTGGTGTTTGTTCAGTCCCTGTCTCTAGTTTATGTTAATTATTCACAGTACTATGTAATACCATCTACATATGAATATGTGTGGACATTGGTAAAAAAAACACGATGGACATAAACCTGCACATACTATAAGATATCGTATAACAACGCGTATTAAGTGACCGATGTGACGTCATTCGCTCATCATAATGATGATAATATTTCCTGTTTTAGCAAGTAGTAAGTCATCTCATCAAATAATAATGGTGTTGTACGTTATATGAAAACACTTGTTTTGATGACTGTATTAACAAAACCAGTGTCATGTGGATCGAGTTAATCTATTTATACTAAGCACTACGAGAACAAACTGGCAGGTGTCTGTGTCGTTAAATAGGCGGGGAATTCATGATTTAATTCAGTATTCATTTGAAGACATGTCATCAACTAAACTAAACTCAGATTGTAAATTTTAGGAAATTTTATGATTTGTTTTAATGGTCATCCCAAGGGTGACGTTATTGCTAAATGTAGTTTCATGTTGGAATGGGAACAGAATATATCTTCCTCTACCGACTTCGAAACTATTTATGTATGCAATGTCTTCTGTCGTTCGGTCGTGAAATCGTTTAGAAAATAGCAAAACTCTAAAATAAAAATGTGTGCAATTTATATGGATATTAATATAAATAAGGTCGTTGACGCGGAAATTAAAGATGCACCGTCTCACTCAGGATTTTTTTATTGTTTGCTTTGTTCTGCTTTTAAATGGTACGCTCAATACGGCCGTTAACACAACGTTAGCCTAATTGGCGACGAGGTCCAGAAGGGTCTCATATAAGCAACTAATGAACACATGTGTAACAGCATTAAATTCTGTTAAATCATCTTTGAAAGACACTTTTCACACGCGAGTATGTCCTTGTGTGGGTGTTAAATATGAAGATTATAGCGCTTTATTTCCGCTATATAATCTCCATCGTACGTCAGGGTAAGGCATGTCAAACGTCAACCAATCATATTACGCCGGGCTCATTCAAAGTAAATTGGGGGTAAACTAGTGTCCCTAGTAGAAAGTGAACGAATGACTCATTAAAAATGTGTTTATTCACGTATTTATTTTTATTTGTTAGCTATGAACAACTTTCGATATAAGGGTTCACTAATTTTATTCGCAATTATCTAGTGCAAAGTCGAAATTCGTCTTAATTTTCCTTTCCCATGTAACAAATACTCAAATTGTCGGTTTTCAATATAGTCGACACATTTATTATATTAATATTATATTATATTATATTATATTAGTTTCTTTTCTATGCCGATAAGTGCAAAATATTAAAGTTATTTTCACGTCAATTCTGGAAAAAATATATAGATTACAAAAAATGTCAATTTCGATCAGGAATATTTTGGAGACTATACAATCACAAAAACATTTCGACTTGTAAAGATATTCGAGAAATGCTTTTGATTCCCCGGGAATGCAGGTGTTCCGCGTAAAATGTTGTCGCAATACACACTGTGTGTATTCATTTTAACGACTTTTGCAAATAAACGTTACGCAGGTAGCCGAAATCGCCCCCACGTAATCGTATTTGTGCTTAACAAAAACGCAACAATAAACAGCTACGCGTGTCTTTGTTTTCCTTCGGACCTCATTTATTCGTTGTCTGAGTTCAGACTTAACGACGAAATTGGTTATTTACAGCGGATTATACAAATCACTGCCTCCTTCCCGTTGATAAGTTCTGCGCATGCGCCACGCAGCCATATCATCAACAGCATTGCATCGATAGATAGTCGTTTCATCTGGGCAGGGAGTTGAGTAGTCTCCGAAAAATCTCTAAGTTGACTGTACGAAAAAAAACTACACAAAACAAACGATTGGTGCAACTGCAAATTGTAAATTGTAACAAGGCAGTTGCTGGTTGGCGACCCCATTGTCACTTTGATGTCAGTCCAGGAATCTATGATTCTTGACTACTTCCGCCAGGTTTTGAATTGTCGTATTTGACACGTGTTGGTTGTCTTTTCGTCTTGCGTCTATTTTGCGACGTCACCACCAGATAGCCCGATAAGTAATCGGGAATAGCACGACTCGATGACCACTGTATAACGACCATTTGGGTACTTTTCCGGGTTACGTTTCTGGTCGACAATTTTTTTCCCACTCAGCATCATTCAGATTGAAATCATCGTAGCAGGGAGGTAAAAAGAGATTGTTTAGCTCCATAATTGCAGCAATGCGATCCAAAAAATTAATGTTACACGAATCGACGTCTTTTTTTTAGTACAATCCATTTTGTAATTTATATTCGATGGCAGGCAGCTTACATTGGTGGCGCAGCGGCACATAGCTGTTTACACTTTCGATGGACACGACAAACCGGACGCCACAGGACCGAGGACTAGACAGGGTTTCCGGATCAAGCTCTATTAGGATTTCTCATATCATCCTACGACAAGACCAACGTGAATTTTTGGTTTAATCCCAAGTACCCATTACACTTTACGTCCAGATTTGAGATAAGATTAAATCGTTGTTAGTTCCATATACCTTAGACTACTACTACTATACCCCACTAAAGCAGTCAAATGACGCCATTTTACCTGGCGGTTTCCGAAAAAGTGACGTTGTTGCAATTGCATTTTTTGTCAAAATATCCGTCACAGTATGATTATTTTCGTTGATCAGAATGTCAAACGTATTCAAACGAATTGCCTTGAAAAAAACAAAACAATCGTTTCCATTATGTTTCATTTTGGCACCTCGCGCAATAGACGTTAACAGACGCCGAATGAATGGAACAGTTCATATTTTCACAGAAGATTCTCATCTAGCATACCAGTAAGTGTACGTATCGCACTTTGACTCTTATTTTAGTGAAAACTGGGACTCGACTTACAATCCGGACACTGTCTGATTCCAAGTTGCTGGCCAATTCATAAAAATTTACAGGGGGTATGCAACTTTGTACATTTTCCGTATGTCTGTTTTGAGCGAAAACAAATCAAAAAGTCATATTTTGAGAGAAAAACACGCATACAATTTCACACACAAAGCTAACTAAAACATATAACATGTAGGTAGTCAAATGATATCTTCACTATAAAATATAGGTTTAATGATCACGTGATCGAATGGTTCTTTTCAAATTTCATATAGATGTCATTCACTATCTGTAAATATCATCCTCTATCACTCTGTAGATGATTCCTAGCAGTACAAATACAACAAAACAGTAACAGTATAATTCCTAAACTTACTACTACGTACGCAGCTGTTATTTCTGGTTCTCTCTTTACAGTCACCATGACGGATAACGATTAACACGTTTGAAGTCAAAGTATAGCTCCTTTCAGTTCACACATATTATGTTTTGCCTGGGATTTTCCCATTCATATAGAAAGTGAAATAAATTGACCAGCTAAGCACCGGCGCTGAGCCTGCCGTTGTTCTGTCACACGTTTTTTTCCTTTCCTTACAACCAAAACGCCAATCAAAGAAATTAGTACAATTACAGCCGTTCCAATAATCGATCGACAATATTTACAAGACTTATAGCTATGGATTTTGGAATCCAAACCCCATGCTTAGGTTTGTTCTCCACAACAGTTATGTTGTAAGACATGTCCGTTCCACTGTACAATATTGGAGATTATTACACAAAATATTCACTCTGGATATTCCTATATATTACTGCAGCTTTTGAGGAATTATAAGAAAATAATGTATAAATACAACTACTTCTTATACCGTGGTTAATCATAAAGTAGTTCACATTTCTTGAAATAAACTCCTATTGACTCTGTGTTGTACGTTTCATTAGAAGACCCAATCGAATAACGGAGTAATCACGGACTATATTGGTACATCTTTACAATTACGAAATGGTGTAAAAAATAACAACGTTCTCATTAAAAAATAATCTTATAATTGCTTTCGCAACAAAATGCAACAAAATACAACCTAACAATACAACCCAATATTCTGGTTTGAATTTGATTGGTTAGGTCGTTTTATATCAATTTGTGTTAAATAATATTACAGATACGTGATTACGTCGTCTGGGACTGAATTACTTGAGACAGTGTGATCTAGACTGAAAACAACCAGTATTCAATCCAATAAATTCACTATGTTACTATACTTTACATTTCATTTCAAATTATATTAACCAGACCGTTTTATTTAGATATTTTTAAGTCCATAATAATCTAAATCTTCATCATAATATAACATTCTGTAATTCTCTGATTGATAGGTAATATAAAATTAAGTAAATCATTATTTAACTACAGTAACTATACAGTTTTGATCCTTAGAGCGACTTGAGTATTTATTTGCTGTGATGCCATGTTATTAATTTTGGCTTTAAGATTTCAAATAATCAAAGCGTAATTTTAGTCAATTTGTTTTAATATCATACTCACTGATTTGATTACAGAAATTGACGTCGTCATCAAACCATTTTTTTATTACTTGATTATAGCTATTATTATTGATATATGTTTGATAATATTATATTTGCAAGCAATTACACTACTTAATTATGTAATTAACTTGTCAGTTGAATCAATTGTCATTCCGCCAAATTATACATAATAATATATATGTAAACCAATTGACCATTAGTCTAATTGTCCACATCCCACAGCGGAAGGGTAGAAAAAGGAAGTGATCATGTGGGCCATTAATATCAAATTATCTTATCTACTTTGCAATTGAACTACTTCTTGAAACTCGAAAACAGTTTGAGCTCAAAATCTGAGGAAATATTTTGCTAGATTACACACAGTAATTACACGATATTTTACCATGCAGAATTCTTAATATTAGCATTCTTTCTTTGGAGCAAATACAAAATCCTTAGAAAACTAATTCTTAAAAACTCATCTAACGTTTACTATTATATCTTTATAAAATATTTCAATCATTCAAAACTGTATTGATGACGGGGAAGATTGCGTTACATATCATATCTTAATAATACCTAAAATTAAATTAGGCTGAGATTGTTGTTTCTATGGCAACCAACCAATCTCTATTTCTGTGAGTGTCTGTCCTTGCCTGGTTGTCATGGTGTCCATCCAATAACGTTTTTGCTCTTACTTTCGCCTCTAAGTTGTTTTAGGGCGCCCTAGTTTTCTACCTTCTAGTGATAGTGCGAGATCTTTATGCAATGGCAGTTATATTCCATTCTTAGTACATGGCCAATCCATTTCCATCTTCTGTATTTGACTTCATTGCAGATATGTTTTATGTCTTCACTACGTCTTGATAAAAGATGCTTTGTTGATTCTGTTGTTTATATAACCCCCCTCACCTCCACCACCACAGTCTTGGGGCGCCTAAATAGGTAAAATGATTCACTTTATTTAACTGGTTACCGTCCATGGCGTCTACTCTGCAGTTGGATTTGCTATTTAGTCAACACATTTGTTGGTATTAAGTTCAATCTTGGTTGCAAACTTATTTTATTTTAGCTTAGATACTACAGACTGCATATGTTTAGGTTTGATGAAAAATTCCAAATCTTCTAATTTTGACATGAAAATCCATCCCGTGTTATTTCTCTTTGTGACATCCTTCGTAATTCAGTCAGCTACAATTAGGAAGATGAAACCAGACATGACGTCACCCTGCTTCACTCCTGTCTTTATCCTGGCTCCTCTCCGTCATCTAATACATCATACTTTGTACAAGATTGAAATCATATTGATTAATTTTGGTGGAACTCCATAGCTGAACATTGTCCTGATGTATGGAGTCAAATGCGTTTTCCAAATCCACAAATGTAACATATAAAGTAGACTGCCATCATCCACAACTTACTCGATTATATTGCAAAGCATGAATATCTGTTCCACTGTACTTCTTCTGTCCTCTTCTCAAAATATCAAGCTTGTTCATCTCTCAACTTGTTGTTCACTCCACTTCTGATGATATCAGTTATTACTCTTCTAAATGCTTGAGACTGATATTAATGTTATGCCTTAGATCGCCTTTCGTAGGTAATTCAACAATAAACGCCCGTTTCCATGCCCTGGGTACTTCTTCCTTGTTTCAGATTGTGCCAAACAGATCAGCTAGCCAGTAAAATGTGGTGTCTATGTCCATCCTCATCTATTCGGTCGTAATTTCACCTTTTTCACAAGATTTTCAATTTCAATCTACTGATTGCGGCTCTCATTCCTGCTTTTGAGATCGTGGCTTTTAATAATGGCTTAAATTACGTTATCAATGTCATTACAAAGTATACTTTCAGTCTCAAACAATTCTTTCATTCGCCCATTCCGAGTAACCTGTTCTGCCCAAGATGCCAGATCATCGGTCCATTTTTTTTATCCTTCCTCATACTTCTTTTAACTTCCTTATCCTTTCCCCGGTAAGCTAGATTCTACAAAAATTCTGCCTCCTCAATATTAGTCTTCAGTTTCTCTCTCCTCAACCAGGTTCCATGACTCTTTACAGCTGATCAATGGTTTCTGATCCTTTTTTATATCCTAGAACCTTCTGTACAGTTTCCTTGTAAGCATCCTCCAGATGTTGCCATTTATTTTCAATACTGTCCTCAATATTTTCATAATCTTTAAGGACATCAAATTTATTACTTAATTCAAGTGTAAATTTTGCCTTAGTTTGAGACTGCTGAAGCTTGGCTGTTTTCTTCGATATGTTTTACATGTTTTATTTTTAATTTCACGTTTTTCATTGTTCCTTCCCCTGGAGAGACCCATGTTAACTTGTGTATTTGTCGATATGAAAAGATGGTAAAAATAAACACAGTATTGAGACTGCAGAACTCAATTAATCTGTCATCATTTTAGTTTTCACTTTAATTCCACGCTTTCCCCATGACGCTTTCACAGGTCCTATTTCCATCACCATTTCGACGTAGTTAGCCGTTGAATGTCCTTTTGGCTTTGGTTCAGAAGCGTCATGATATCTTCCTCGAGCACCTGGATCGTCGCCTCCCAAGAACCACCAATTCCATTGTCAACTGGTGTTTGATTATCCTTGCAGTTTCGGTAACAATTGATTGAACTATGAGAGGAGTTGGCCCTCCACAACAGGTTTCTGTTCAGCTTTTCAGGGTTTTGCTTCCTAGCGTACTAGTTACAAAAGTACATTACATTAAAAAACAAGGTTACTTGGTAATCCAAATATGTCATATATTTCAAGGGCGTTGATGGTATACCCAGATGAAAATGTTGTAAAAGATATTCATGTCATTATCCCGAGAAATGCATAGGTTTAATGGTATGACTTATGTCGCATACGACTTGTTTACCACTTCCGTGTGACTGAGAATGTTCTAGAACCGTACTGTGTCTGGGTGGAATTTTTAGAAGTTGGTTGAATAGGTAATAGGGCACTGTAGAAGGTAATGGAACATTCTAGAAATTTGTAGTAAGTTCCAGACTCATTATGTATACTGATGTAATGATCTATTTATAGACAGTGTGGGTATATATAGGGGAGTTGTTCAGCACTGAGATCAGATCGGAGATCTCGTTGAATTGTATTGGAGTTTAAGTATCTAGTTATTGGAGTAGTGGAGTTTTATCGCGTTATTGTACTTGATGTTTGCAGAGTATAATAATACCAGTACCAGTTGAAACCTCATCTGTTGGCTCCGTGTTCGTATTTTATCACCGCCGCCAGGGAATTCTTTTTGTTACTGTTGCTATTTTGGTATTTGAACCATCACACCTGTACTATACCAATTACGGTAATATTACGTTGCGTGTGACAACTTAATGTGGATATGTTGGTATAGATGAAAATTCGAAAAAAAACACAGAAAAAACTTAGATTGGACCCCTGCCAATAATTGAAGAACCATCACATGATTTTAATACATTAATGAGCAACTCTGTTGTAGAAGAAGATACTTGTTCCAAGCTAAAGTAACTCTTTAGCGTAGAATAACCACATTGGTTGTCAAATGTACATGTTTTAACCAAGAGACCACCACCACCCCTTTCACTATAGGGAATTTAATTGCTGAAGTCATCCGTAAAAGAAGGATCCTAACACCACCCCCATTCAGCAACATTTTTACAGCATTCTGGTTAACTGCCAAAAGATGTTCATGCTTTTGCATAAATCTTCCCTGGGTTGGTGCGTTTCCTGGTTTCATTTCAAATGAAACAAACCAATTAAAAAAGTCTTGATATCCTAAGATGTATATGCATTTGCACTTTAAGTTTTCTTGGCTGACGAAAAAACTCAATGATGTCTCTGGCGAGACTCATCTTGCGAAAATCATAAAACCACACACAATGTTGTACGTATAGAAAAAACATAAGCACAGATGTACTAGAAACTAATTTTATTACATATACAGAATATATAAGCAAAGTGATACAATTATGTAAATGAATAGGAACCTTGAAACCGTTATGGTTTAATGTACCCAAGACTATAAATGCAATCATTATTCATACTGTCAGTTAACCACATTCCTTGGAATAACAAATCATTCATTTCTGATACAATACCCAATCATTGACAGGTTTACCTGTGTTCAGTCAAATATAAAGAGATATTTTTTTTAAAAGTAAGTTCAATATAAATACATTATCTCAGAAAAAATAGTTAATATTTACAAGAACTATTATCCTAAATGTAATTGTATATAAGTTGTAAGTCACAATCTTTTTTTCGAAATTATCTGATTTCCCGATGCATGCATATACTGAAGCAAAGTATCAAACGCATAAATGACACATCTAAAATAATATGATACCCAGAATACCAATATTAAATTTTGTTGTTAATAAGAATCTGAAATGCAATATTAACAACAACATAGCATACTAAAATACAATTGTTACGTACTGCAACCTCGTGTTCAGCATTAAGATATTTAAAAAAAAAGAAGTCTATGACATTGAAACACAGGCATATTTTATACTAATATACGTTAAAACGACATGCTGAAAACATCTTAACTGAACACAGTTCCGCAAAACATTGTCAAACCAGGACAACTGAATTAATACAATTATTAAGTACACAAGTTAAAAAACATGTTTGGGTTCAGAGTGAACCATACGACAACAAGACTTTGAAGGAAATGCGCAGTAATTTACAATGCTTGGCTGGACCACTTATTGGCACATTGGCATCCTGAATACATTTAACTTTGACATTTAGTCAAAATGTTTTTCCCTTTCACAGTGACCTTCGAAATATTTTGTCATTATAGTCATTTTCAACTTTTTACTTCAATGACTATTGGTATGTTTTATTGCATTAAATCGTCAAATCAAAACAAAAGAACATCTACATATAAATAATTCAAATGACTGCAATACATGTATGTTACAATGAAGAAATGTATAAGCATACAAATATAAGAATAAATCTGTTTCTGAACAACTCACCCTGTGTTTGGACTATATAATTATGTTTATATGAACAGAATTGCTTTATTTTAATTAAAGGCATAATTTTGTGTCACCAAAAAAAAGGGCGTTGGTAATCACGCAGTACGTGTTCGTATTTCATTAAACAATGTATTTGACACGCGTTCTGCATTTCACTATAAGACCCATATTAAACAGGATGTGGCACAACGACCACAGCCCTTTAAACCCTGTGATGTACAGGACAGTGTCAGGTGCAAATTTATCGAACGTTCAAATTAATGAATGTTAATTTTAATAATTGAAGAATTGTTAACACGATTAGGTAAAACATTATTGTTGTTTTTTATTAATGGCAAGATCCAAGAGGTGACACAAACTATTATTTCATATTAGATGCTCTGAATTTTCTTTTTTTTTAAATGAATGAAGAAGATGTCATCTCCACTGTCACAAAAACTAAGTACTTTTGCACACCATCCAAACACAGGCACAGTCCCTGCCATAGAAAATCCTTGCACAAACAACATTACTTGTTGTATCTATATAGTATCCTATGATTTCTAAGAAAAGTATTTATCTATAGAAAAAAATATATATTCGTCACTTTATACTATTTTTTTCATATTTCGTTTCTTTTAGCATATGAAAACAAAAAAACTGGCATTGAAAAATTAGAAATTATGATTTCTGTTTGTAAAATGATGATTGAGAATGCAATTATTGGTTAATATTTAGTCAAAAAATTAAGAGCTACAAATTAAAGCAACAAATACATTGTATGTAACTACTTCATCATGATTATATTAGGCAATATTTATACAGAAACATTATAGCAAAATATTTTTTTATCACATTTACTGTGCCTCACACGAGATATAAGGCTACAACATATAATCCATGTACAATGTGGGGCACACCAATATATGGATACACTTTCAAAAACTTGTTTTCTTCAACATTTTAGATACAAAAACATGAGCGATACATTACAAGAAAATCATTTTTCGTGTTTGGTATATAATAAAAATGACAAGACACACCAAATTTAGTATTGATAAAATATGGTTAACAGGATGGACAGGACAGTAGAGTAAATGATAAATGTCACATATCCAATCATTTTGGGTTTGGAGCTGGTACCAGAATAGATACATCCGTCACAGTCATCACAGACATCACATATGTTGGTGTTTTGTAATGTTTCTGAGGAATACATTTGGGCCACGTTTTTCTCTGTAAAATAAAAAAAAAATGCTATTATTACCAGACCACTTTTTCTATGATTATATCTTGTTATGATAAGATTGTGATGACACAAACCCTGATGGGTCAACCAGTCAATCTATGGGTTCCAAATGTTTCAATTAAAGAACTGAAGATATAATTAGAAAATGAACTAATCTGAGAGTGGGCTACCTGTAGTACCTATATGTGTAATATTGTTTTCAACAAGAAGTCGAAAATATCAATTTTCACCAAAAACGACAAAAATATTCATCAAAATTAGAGAATTGAAGAAGTCATCACGAAATGAACAAATCTAAGAGAGGTCTGCGAAAGGTACACATACACCAAGTATCAAAGTAATAAGATGGATGCCGGACGACGACGGACAATCACTCATATGATGAGCTCCGCTTGACAAGGTCTACAGCGGAGCTAAAAAGTTGAGTACACCACAAAATGGCCGACATAATAATATAACATGGAACTTAGGTTGAGTGTTAAATCAAATGTCTAATGGAGCTGCATAGTTTCAGGGCTCTGCAATGTAGCAGGGATATAAACAGTGCTGCTTACCAGGCTTATAATAATCAAAGATCTCTACAGCAGCTGGTTGACTGTTAGCAACGGCTTCACTTCGGCTCATTCCAACAGTCACGCAAGTCTGAGTCTTGTTGAGAATCTAGTGATATAACCAAGAAATGAAGGGGTATTAGATATGACTAGATGATGCTCAAAGTTATTTTATGTATAATCCATTATATCACTTCCACTGACATGTCAACGAGTTTTTTATAAACTTGAAATGATGTATACTTGTGTATAAATTATTTATTTTCAGCCGTTACATTTACCTCATCAAAGTAGAAAACGACCTTGGAGCCATCTGCATCAAATCTTTTTAATCCAGGGGTAACACCAACCATATTTAGCAGATCATCCTCCTTAGCAAAAAATCCTGATGGTAAGCCCACCTGCATTACGGACATACCACTAGAGCCTTCACCTAAATAACTAGTGCAACAAAATAAAACAAAATCAGTATCAACATGAAATGGGTTTTAACTAACAGATAACGGAATGTAGTCAACCTAAACTATCCACATAGATTTTGCAAACTTTAGTTTGTTTTCTAGTCGTTTATAGTGTTTTTTTAACTGACAAATTGGTCTTTTTCAGTGTAAAGTTGTGAAACTCTGGTAACAGAAATTAGTATTACACAGAATTGAAAGTAAAACTGTTCGTTTTCTTAAAAGTCATGGAATAAATGAGGACATACAATACTGCCAATACATATGACGAAATGTCATTGTATTACCGAGATCCATTAATTAGAAAAACTTTTTTACTTTGAATAGGTAAATTAGTAACAAGATATGGACAATTTGGTTTACTTTTTTACTTATTTGATATGTTTAATATTTTGCTATAGAAAATGTTCACAATATATGAAAATGTATGAAGATATAGGCTAAAGAAGCTAAACAATACATACAGCAAACCCGAAAATATGCAGAGTCATTAATCTCAGAATGTAATTCAAACAGACATACCTTCCACATGCTGCAAGTGAGATTCTGTTCTGGTCTATGTCAGATACAACCACGACAAGATTGAAAGCATCATCCCCTCCAGGTTCTTGCATGTTGTAGTCCACTTTTAATGATACCATGGCAACACCTGATCCAATACCTCTGACTATTACATCACCACTAATGTCCTTCAGCTATAAAAGATAAAGCGACTTCCAATGATTAAAACAAAGCAATCATACAATCTTATTGAAGAAAAGTTGAGAACAATTACAACAAGACGTAAAAGCCTTTTGTATTTAAAGACCCACGTGTTCAGCGTGGGTACCATGTGACATATGCAACAAGTGTAAAATATATTCATTACTTTGTTTACAAAACTAAATGTTGTTCAATAAAAGGAACATGTAATATAATTTTAATCCATACCAAATTATGGCAACTTTGAGTGGCAAAAAATGTCACAATTTACTGTAGAAAAATACAACAGAGGATGATAGAAAAATTGAACTTCTTGTATTATAACTTTAATTCATCATATATACTTGATAGATAGAAACAAATCTGTGTTATTCATCAATCACATAGGTTCTTGATAGTGGCCTATAAAATAGCTTCTTGATAGTGGCCAATCACAAAACTCTTTGTAATTGGCCAATCACATAACTCCTTATCATTGCTTAATCACATAGCACCATATGATTTGCCAATCACATTAAGCTCCTGGTTATTAACCAATCACATAACTCCTTGTTATTGGCTAATCCCATATAGCACATTGAATCACATAGAACCTTGTTTGTAGCCAGTTACATTGTATCTTCTTAGTGGCCAATCACAGAAGAGAGACGTATGATATCATAAAATGTAAACAAACCTGAATTTGCTGGAGAACAACAGAATTGTCATTATTGACAACCAGTGTATGCTGAGAGGTGGACAATTCATTTGTTTCAATGACCAGGGTAATATCCTTGTCCCCAGAGCCTGTCATGATTGCGAACTCGGATAGTGCCTCGAGCGCAATAACAGTGTCCTGCAGACAGAAGACAAATACATCCATGCTTACTTTGTATATAAAATAATTTAATGAGAATGACAAAAAATAGAAAACAATCAAAGTCATAAAAATGTGGATAATATTATTACAGGATTAACTGGATTAGATCAGAAGCAAACACATGCAAACCATTACATCTCGTCTTTGTATACTAACACAGCAAGTTCAGTCAAAGAGTGCCTGCCATAAAGATGTATGAGCTTAGAATATATATAACAGCTAAATGTTAAACCAAATAGACACTTTGCATGTTATGAGTGCTCCACTACGTCATGTTCATGCATTTGTATAGAGAACTTTTGCCAAGGCACCAATATAGTCACCAATATCTAGGCAATAGCATTCAAAAAACCAAATATATAAACAGTATATTGGCCAATATCAGGATAGGTTTTAAGTTTTTTGCATTTTTAGAAACAAACTGGTCATTCGCTATGTTTGATTAGCTGTGCATATTTATCAATTCTACGGTTAACTTGTTTTTACAGCATGATACTGTACAATGACAAATTTTCAGTGGGTTTAAATTTCACTGATTTAGCATTTCAGGCATATTCAATGCGTTTTAAATTCACGGTTTTATCATTTAGCTAATGTGTTTTATGCTCAATTTTACATATTCACTGGGTTTTAATTTTGCTTATTTCGCTGACTGGAAAATGCGTGAATACAATGTAATTAACCCTTTTACAGTAAGCAGACAGACTTTGTTAAAATGGTGACTATTCTATTCAACAAATAAATGGATGTTCATGGCCAATCACATTAAGCTCCTGGTTATTTACCAATCACATAACTCTTTAATATTGGCTATGTAAATGAATGACTGACTGATACCTGAGTTGAAGAGTAACCACCATATCCGTTGCTTTGTTTTGTCAGCCATCTTACAATGGGACCAGCACCATCCAAATCCCTTCGGAGATTATACGTCAGCAAAGCATACCCAGTGATTTCAATGTCTGCAGAGGGTGGCATGTAGTACCAGTAGTTCTGAGGTTTATCATCAACTGGTCCGTTATTCTCACTCCAGAATGCAAGTCCATCTATGCAAAAAAAAATAGAAAATAAAAAATTTCTTTTATAACCACGTTATGGAGAGTTGTCAATAATATAGACAAATCAATAATTCTATATTATACATTGTCATTTATGCTCCAAATCATTTGGCCATGTATTTAAGATCGGTTATTTAGGTAAGAAATGAAAAGTATTTTTGCTCTTGTTATAAAAACCTGGAATGAAATTTATGCTGTAAGGGTTTACAAAGAGAAAACATTTTTTTCAAAATGACCAAAATAGGGAAAGTCACAAAAGTCATTGTTTCCATGGAAATTTAATCTTTGTCATTTATTTGATAGAATGTTTATCTCAGCAAAATGTAAAGAATTTCACATTTTTACATTTTCGTTGCTAGCTAAATCCATAAATGTGTTATATAAGGGTAGAAACATATGTCAATGGAAAAACAAGATGGCCGCACATTTGCATTTCTTGTATAATCTTTTAACGCCAAACCCAAGTTTTGTCACGTTTCACATAGAAAAAAAAATGCGATCAATATACCAGTAGCAAATACCAAATTATGTTCATTTGGTCTAAGATTATAAGCAATCAGAGAAAATTACATAAAATAAAGCAAGTGTGCACCAAAATTATTGAAATCTGAATGACATCCCTCTCACCTTGTTCTGTCTTGAAAGTATTGAGTTTCTGGAAAGCCATATCCCTCCATGAGCTCTGAACAAGATGTAATGCATAGGACACGATAGCAACAGAGTACAGATCATTGAGGGAACTGAAATGACTCTCCAGATATGATGTGGCGCTGTTCTTTGCACGAGTAATGTCACTTTTCAGGTCCTACAGAGAATTTATTTAAAAACATTCAAGTCTGGATCATTAAATGGTTCTTCACAATTTGGTGTTGTGAAGAACATTGTGTTTACCATGAATATATTCACCTTGGAATAATCACAAAATGTATTTAATTTAATTCCAACATTTGTTTCAAACATAATCTGTTACTCATCTTGATATAGCACTAACATTACTTTATAACTAATTTTTGAAACTATATGAAATTCAATGAATATTTTATGATGACAACAATGACAATGACAGACATTTTCCCCGAAAAGTAATTTGGAAAAGAGACCAATGAAGGTTGGAGAGTGTGACCCCTAAAAAAGTATGAACTGTTAACACTTAAATTTACCGGTACATGTTGACAGTACTTTGTTGACGCCCGTTCAATTGTAAGATTACTTGACCAAAATCTAGAATTTCAGTGACTGAAAGTTATTATTTGCCTTCACTACAGTAATTCATGTCAGGCATTGCAGTCTGATTACTGCTATAGGATTGTGCTGAACATAACTATAACTAATAATGTTGTATGTTCGCAGGGGAGACATGAATAAAATTGTTCTGCTATCAATGAAAGGAACTTTACACAGCTGTACAGAAAACAACTCAAAATCTGGTGTGAAAATCATACTATCTCAGTGGGAATCGATTTTGTATTAAATAAAAGCCATCTTTGATCATTATACAGAGGTCCCACGTGTGATTCGGTTACTTGATGACACCTTCAGTAGGTGATTTTCTGCTTAACTGCGAGAACTCGCGTATTGTGCGAAAGACGTGGACCAAACGTCTGCTTCAAAAATCGAACTATTTGATTTTGAACTTGAATTTCCTCTCTCATAGCTCAATTTCGAAGGCCAATCCTTGACTGGGGAATATTGCGTTTAGATATCATTACTTCATAGAAATTGACCATCATCAAATGTGTACAGCACATTATTATGCGTGGAAATACCCCCAAAAATACTTTTTTCAAATCCCACGCGATATTTGTCATCACTACAACGCTATGACCTTTATTTGTCCTGTTTTATGCTCGATTTCACACATAACGCTGGATCCCGCAGTGAACAGAAAATGATCTATTACAAAGCTACTGCTCCGTGATGTTTGGTTATTGGCCAGGAAGATATCCGATACCGTAGCTGTTTTTATTAACAGAACACGCATATAACAGTCAAAGCTTTCAAACAAAATTGTGCTGACAATGCAACTATAAGATATATACGCTCAATGAAAGATCATAGTAATTAATTCCTTGATGTGTTTTCAATACTTACCGCAGGAATTTCGCCATCCAACATATCATTCTCTTGCATCAGCGCAATCAGTATGTACGCTGTGAGTGAAGTTTTACCACTTATCCCACCCTGAAACACAGAATAACACAACTATAAATAATCTGATCTAATCCAACCATACAATACGTGAACATGAATATGAAGTAGTGGTGTTCAACTTACAGGTAAAATAAAAATGATAATATATTGATTATTTTTTTATCAACAACTGTCAAAATATGCAAGTCAGGACTAAAACAAAAATTAAAATTATTGTTAAGATTTTGATAAACTGTATTTTTATCTGAAAGATCGCCCTGGGTGATGTTTCATATAATTGATCATATTTTAGGAGTGGTGTTTTGGCACTCTTCTTTTCACCCAGGAGCTGACACATCGCCCATAGTGATTTTTTGTAGTAGGCAATGTTTCATATTAATACAGTGGTATTAATATCTGTTATTAATAATAGTCTGGGGTCTAACAATTAGAGTCATAAGGGTCCATGGGCCAACCACAATGACAAATTCTGGAAATGTAATAGCACATGTATATATCCAATTCACATGGTTTCACTTAAGCATCTTTTCATAGTCATTCTTAAAAATCTGTGCGTGATTGTGTTAGTAAAAAGCTGTATTTGACCTCAGTTAAATTGAATGATTTCATTGGGCATGCCAAGAAGCTGGATCCATCAATCAGTGTTTTTGTAATAACAACGCAAGTCAATTCAATTTTGAATTTAACACTAGAATTTGTCAAAGGATAGCTTAACTGAAAAATTAAACAAACATGCGACTTTGTGTTTGATTTCCAAAGGAAACACATCACAACACAACTTTGTGTTTGATTTACTATGAAAACACATCACAACAAAACTTTGTGTTTGATTTCCAAAGGAAACACATCACAACACAACTTTGTGTTTGATTTCCAAAGGAAACACATCACAACACAACTTTGTGTTTCATTTACTATGAAAACACATTATAGAGCATGCCATTGTTTATTTCGTTGGCGGTGAATACAGGTTTACAGTGGGAATTCTGCCAAGGTATAATAGCGAGCTGAATAAATGAATCTTGACTGGTGAAGATGTTACATATCTTACACAAATAAGAATTTATAAAACGGGGAAATGCAATGTCATATGAGTATGAAATGGATGTATGGAAAGATTTGCTGGCTCAAACAAAAATGCACATGCCGGTACCTTTAATACAAACAAAAACTGAACAATACGACCACAAATATTAAGAATTAAGTAAAATGCCAGATATGCACAAACCTGAATCATGGCTCCATCCACCACTTTGCCGACTTCAGGGAATGAACCATCGTTGCTTTGTGTATCCACCAACCAACTAGAGGCATCAATAATAATCTTAGGATCGATAAACACGAAATCCATTGCTTGCACGAAAGATTTGACAACAAATGCAGTCAGCCAATTACTGCCAGAGTCATCACGAGCACCAAAAGCACTGAAGGAGCCATCTTCGTGTTTGTAGTTAAGCTCACGCTGGTAACCTGCCAAAATATACGAGATGGAGATGAAACCTTTACCTCCAAAATACCCCAACGTTTCAATCAATATCTTCTCATCAATTGGTTGTAAGATAATAATTGCCTATTAGAATCCTTTTCAAAACTCATTGGTGTAAGTATACTGTAGAATACTTTATTTTCGCTTGGAATTTATTTTTGCTATTTTCGCTGAAGGGATGATTCCGTGAAAATATAATCCAGCGAATATACTTTATTTTTTCCTATATTTCACATTCAACTCATCAAAAAAATCAGTGAAAATAAATTCCATAAAGAATGCCCAAAAAGCCTTTTCAGCGAAAATTAATTCCAGCGAAAATAAAGTATTCCACAGTACTTAAAATATACTTCAATATTTCAAATTCAATGTACTTAAAGAATATTTCACATGATGCAGCAAGTATACTTGGTGGTCGTCGCGCAGCGCGTGTTCGAATTTCATGTAAATAAACAATGTATTTTACACGCGTTGTATACGTCGCTATGAGTCCCATATCGAACAGGACGCGGCACGACGACCACCGCTCTTTAAAGTATGTATACTTTAGTTGTATTTATCGCTATAAGTATACTTCAAAATAATATAAATTTTGATAAGAGAATACATTTATGGATGGCATCTTCACACAGATATTATTTTTAATGAGCTATAGATACATAACAAATTACATGGTTGTGGTTGTTTTTAAAAAATTACTTGCGTATATCGAATCACTCAAATGAAAATCCAGAACGTGACTGTCTCATGTGACCACTGTCACATCACCTACAGTTATATATAGTCACCCCATTCTTATGCTCCCTAAATAGATGATATAGTAGAAGCCCCCCACCCCCCACCCCCACTTCCCAGGGACCACCGATAATAATAATATAAAGTTCATTAAGCAGTTGCTTGTTTAGGATTCCAGAGATAGAATACAATGTAACACCAACACACTGTGAACAAGATGCGCAACTTAAAGCTAGATGAATGTGTTGTTTTTTTTAATTGACTGAAATTTACAGATCAATGCGTTAATCCTATCATAAAGAGAAAGATATAAAACCACTTCATCAACTCATGGTTTTGAGTTTCTATCCATCATATTGATACATAATTATAAAGTACGAGAGTATCACATAACAACATTGACTCGTTACTTTATCAGAAACCTGCATCCTACATTACCCTTAAGAGTCATCAAATGCTCACATTAACTTACAATCATGTCATAGTTACGTAACAAATTAACAAAATCAGTGTCTAACCTTGTGTCATAAAATTAAGCGCTTTCTGTTTAATTTCATTATTGTCCTGATTGGTATTCACCAAGTATTTATATATGAACACGTCTGGTGCAAATCCAATCATGTTCTGTTCACCACATCCAGTCGGCATTCGTAGTAACTGTTCCAAGTTATTCATAGCTACTCCTAACAGATCACCTGAAAACGACAACAAATAAAATTATTATAAGTAAATGAGGGGGGACAGTTGCATTGTTTCAATCTACATGTGATCTAATCCAAATGATTTATACTAATTTCTGTAAAAAAAAATGACTCAATTTGAAAGCTGAAAGGCAAAAATTAGAAAGTTAAAATTAAAACATTATAAGGTTAGAACTAGAAAATTTGAGGCCACAACAAATGTTTAATGATGGAAAACATCGTGTAGACAAAAAAAGAAAAAAAAATCTGTCCAATACCAAATTACCAAATACAGAATGCTGAGATACTATTTGTGAGAATGTTAAGTGAAGTCATTACTAACATCAAAATTGCAGAATTCTGTTTCGACAAGAAAAAAAAAAGTGTAAATGACAGAGTTAATTCAAAACAAGCCATGCATGGCACAGTCCCCGTTAGTTATCAAATTTAAGATATATAGTTTTGTTTATAGTAATATAGCTGAAATATAACCATGTCAGGAATATGATTTTTTTAACATTAAAATGATTGACATTTGTATCTGATCGTCAAAAAAGTACTTGTCCATATTGAGAGATATTGCTCTGGAACAGCATTCAAAATCAGCCATTTTGAATACATGTGTATATATATATAACATGATGTATAACGAATATATAAAAATTTGAATATAATCAGTCAAAGCATATGGCTCTAGAAACCCAATCATTAAAACCAAAATGGTCACCAGTCGGCCATTTTGTATCTTATCTTAAAAACAAAATGATGTGCATCAAGGTCCTATAATGTCTAATGTATATACCAAGTTTGAACAAAATCCATCTGTAAACAGCCGAAAAATGCTTGATTTTGATGATTTTGAGCACAAAAATGGCCGCCATTAGGCCATCTTGAATCATATCGTGAAACAAATTGATGTGCATATGTATAATATCATGTATGATATATGTGTGAAGTTTGATTGTGATTGGTCCAGGCATTTCTAAGATACAGGTCCGGACGCTCGCACGCACACACGAAGGTCAAAACATAAGTCCTCGTTTTCGAACTGCATCCAAACGGGAACTAAAAATATGAAGTTCTTGGTGGTTGTTATTTTATTCTGACATAACTAAAATTATTACATATGTAAAATTATTACATATGTTTATTTTGATTTGTCCCTGAAATCAAAATCAGTATTTCCACACCCCATATGAAAATGAGGTCTGAGAGCAAAAAAAGTAGTCCCTTCAGGAGTACTGGTTTTCGAAACATAGTAGCAATAAACAATCTTTTGAAGAACAATATTTTTCCCTTGGGGTACATGAACAGTAATGGTACTTTTAGGCAGTCACTTATTTTGACTAACTAATTTTCACGGTCAATATGCAAATGAACATGGTATTTCCAGTGGCTACCGAACTATTTTTATTTTGTAAACACATTTTCGTCTGCTACTTTTATCCGGTTCAAATCGTTCAATAGGTGTACAGCACATGGAATAATACAATTAGGAGAACTTTATGTATGTTGACAAGCTGGAAACTGAGTTTTATAAACCTTGAAGGGCTCTTGGAAGATCCACGCGCAGAAAAATCAGCGATTACTATGGAGCCGCAACCATCAACATTGAGATACAAGGAGGTTTCTGCTGGCGATATTGCGGCGTTACTCAGTTACTCGCCAAATGAGCAACATTTTAACTGGTAACCAAGACTCATTCAATCCACAACCAGCAAGCAACATCGCAAATGAAGTTGTAGCGTGCAGCTCAGTGACGACCGTTGTCAACAAAAGTCATCCCGTCAGTGGAGTACCGCAGTTGCATGGCATGTTTCTCAATGCACAATTCTGTGGAGCAACTTTTTACTTCAACATAAACTGTGTTTCATAGTCATCCAGTTCAAGTTCTGGTTCTGTCGTGGCCTTAACTAAATGTCCACAAGTTATTTATTCGGACAGTGACTCAGATTAGAGGTTTGATTATTTTATTTTCACACAGACAGCGACACTTGTCCTACATTGACACGCGCTGCTAGGGCGTGACACTATCTTGGAACATATTAATGGGCAATAATGAGGTTCCCCGACCTAAATTCCATCCTGGTTTGTTGCACGTTCTTCTTTAATATAAAATAATCAAGTATGGAACATATGTAATAATAACAGAACCCTAAAACCTCCCTGTGGCTTTCGTTCCATATGGAAGTTATTTTCACTTGAGATGCGGTGTATTCTGCTGCATTTTCACTAGCTTCACTGGTGACAGTACGGCCAAGGGATACACCGCTTCACTCGTGAAAATAACTTCCATATGCAACAAAAGCCATGTGTGAGGGAGTGTATTATTTTAGTATCACATACCTGTAACTAAAAGTTCAGCTCTGACGGATCCTTCTACTACACCAACAGGAGGTAAAGATATGGTGAAGATTTCCTCAGTTTGGTCTGTAGTAATCAGTTCTATCATGGCCGATTGTGTACTTGACACTGGCACTCCTTCAGGCTACAACAAATTAATTAAAAATCCTAATTATCAACCAGTCACAAATATCCTATACATTTACATACTAGTACATTTCATAAACTCTGACAAGTCATCCTTAATTTGATGATTCATTGCTTATGTGTGCAATTTTTTTTTTTATCATGCAGGTGCCTAATTTACTAACACAGCCAAGTTGCCCACACACTTCTTTAAGTCCCTATTGTAAATTTATTTTTTAATAATAATTAATTATTTTTGCTATCACTTCTTCAAACGTCATACAAAACCTTGTGCTTAATCTCTCACTCTCACGTATTCCCAACCGTTATGAATTATGATTTGCGATTCGTGAATCACCCTAACCCTAGTGTACTAGTTCCCAGTAATATATTTCGAGACGAGGCTCTT
The DNA here is from genome assembly GCF_978046115.1 of Saccoglossus kowalevskii. NCBI lineage: Eukaryota > Metazoa > Hemichordata > Enteropneusta > Harrimaniidae > Saccoglossus > Saccoglossus kowalevskii. The sequence continues at coordinate 22,082,443 of NC_140646.1, read as the reverse complement.
CATAGTCTACTAGTAGTTGGACACTAAAAGGAGGGTCCTCCGGAACGTCTGAAAAACACGAGTATCGAGTTCATGGTTTCCCCGGGTAATGTACTCGTTCTCAGTTCGTACGTCCGTATTCCATTTTCTCATTCGTGTAGCTTAGTGGTGTAGGCCACAGTGGCTCGTATATGCGGGTGCCAGCTTATACCAAATTTTCAGTTCATCGCCATTTTGACGATCGTCTTCACATCGTTTTTTATAGGGTTGACCCTTCTTGGGTAAAATCTGGGTTAGAGCTGAATCATCAGACAAAACAACATGAATATTAAAGTCCCTGTGTTTGAATGAGTGTTTTTTGAAATGAAAATTAGAAAAGAATATCCACATTTATATGCATTTATACAGCTATCTTGTATAACAGTTAGTCTGCAATGAAACTAACATGATTCTGAATTCTGAATATTTAAATAGTCGTTTACCATGAATAATGAATAATTGAATAATTATTATTCAATATTTTTAAAAATGTGTTCACCAACACAAATCAACATGAAAGCGCATGTAATATCCACCACCATATATGTTCAAATAAGCTCTATCCTGCTATGGAAAGTGAATGGAAACTGATATAATGTCATGATGAATATGGTCACAGCCAAAACTTGTGGGATGTGGGCTCGGTGGCAATATGCTCTGAATGTCGGCAGTCACAATTACCACATAAAAAAAGTCGATACAGACAACAGTTATATTCAATGTTCGAAAGTGATATGTAACAAAAAAAAAATTGAAAAAAACAATTGTGATAAGATATTAATGACCATGTCCATACAAAATCCTGAGGGTCTATAATGGTTCATCACATAATACAGACCAGTTACTTGCAAGGATAACCAACAGTTTAAATCTTACCTTAACTAACAGAAGCCTAGTGACTGCGTCGGCAGCATCAGATGACTGTGCAGAGATCGTCACCTCAATGAAGCCAATATCACGTGGGGTTATTGGGAATGAAAAGGACACTCCTTGTCCGGAATTCACCATTTTTGTATAGGTCTGTGAAACATACAAGAATCAGATTGCAAGTAATGTACATGGGAAATGTATTACTGCTAGATTTGTTATTGGGTCGATGTTTGTTTGGGAGCAGGGTCACCAACCAAATCCAAATACGCAACAGAGACAAGGATTTCATGAACAGATTAGAATTATCAAATTTACTACACGATAAGATGAGATACAAATATGGGTCAATTACTGATGTCCCAAGGCCACCTGTGGCAGTTTGATAATGCATGCTTAATTTTTAATACTTGTTATAATCACAGTCAAGTCAAATCGTAGAAAAATCAAAATTTGAGAACCTGTTACTATTCCAAGCTTTTATAATGAAGAATAATCAACTTCTACTTTACATGGTGAAAAATAAAATCTAAGTTTTGTTAGAATAATGACAAATTGATGGTTTGTACCTTATCTTCTGATGTGTACTGAGGCTCCAATTCGTTACCAGATGTAGCTGTGTATTGTATATTGTCATACTTATCAGATTTTGCCAGCGTCACTACAACCTACAGAGAATGGAGAAATATGCCCATTTAATCCAAAATAAACAAAAAAGTTATAGAAAGATACATAAAAATGTGCAAAATTTGAACATAATCAGTCAAAGCATGGCAGAGATATGGCGCTAGAACTGCATTCATTAAAACAAAATGGCCACCAGTCGGCCATTTTAAATCTGTTCTGAAAAATAAAATGACATGCATCAAGGTTCCATAATGTTCAATGTATGTACCAAGTTTGAACAAAATCCATCCATAAATGCTTGATTTTGATGATTTTTTAGCACAAAAATGGCAGATCGTTAAACAAATTGATGTGCATATGTATAATATTTCATAAACATGAAATTTTTGTGATTGGTTGTGATTGCCTAACAAATTTGTTAACAATAAATAATAAACACAAGAAAAAATGAGAAAAAACAAGCAGCCTATCGGCTGAGATAGCTCCGCTGTTAGCAATGCACATTTCAATTAAAGAACTGAAGACATCATTAGAAAATGAACAATATACATAGTATCAATGCAATGGGACTTACAGTTTTTAACAAGAAGTCGAAAATATCACTTTTTACCAAAAATGACAAAAATATTCACCAAAATTAGAGAATTGTGGATATCATCACGAAATGAACAAATCTGCGAAAGGTCTACATGTAGTATCTATATATGTAATATCAAAGCAATTGAATTTTTGGTTTTTAACAAGAGGTCGAAAATATCACTTTTTACCAAAAATTACAAAAATATTTACCAAAATTAGAGAATTGAAGATATCAACATGAAATGAACAAACCTAAGAGTCTCCCCAAGGTACATATACACCAAGTATCAAAGCATTCAGGCTTGTAGTTTTCAAGAAGAAGTTGAAAAAGTAAAACATTGACACAGACGACGGACAATCACTCATATGATAAGCTCCGCTCGACAAAGTCAACAGCAGAGCTAAAAAAAAATTTGTCAAATTCATTTTGCATACAATATATTCCTGAGAATCACATGTTTGAAATACTGAAACATGATGCAGCACAAAGACTGTGGTGTTTTTGGAAAGAACAGTGTATGTATATTAATGCAAATATAGGCTGCAGTTACATGTGTACGACTTTCCATATACCAAAAGAAAAACAAGCAGCCTCTCGGCTGAGATAGCTCCGCTGTTAGCAATGCACATTTCAATTAAAGAACAGAAGATATCATTAGAAAATGAACAATATGCATACCAGGGTAGTATCAATGCAATGGGACTTGCTGTTTTCAACAAGAATTCAAAAATATTATTTTTCACCATAAATGATTGTGGTTTTTAACAAGAAGTTGAAAATATCACTTTTTACCAAAAATGACAAAAATATTCACCAAAATCAGAGAATTAAAGATATCATTACAAAATGAACAAATCTGAGAGAGGTCCACATGTAGTACCTATATATGTAATATCAAAGCAATTGGACTTGCGGTTTTTAAAAAGAAGTTGAAAATATCACATTTTACCAAAAATATTCACCAAAATTAGAGAATTAAAGATATCATTACAAAATGAACAAATCTGAGAGAGGTCCACATGTAGTACCTATATATGTAATATCAAAGCAATTTGACTTGTGGTTTTTAACTAGAAGTCGAAAATATTACCAAAAATGACAAAAATATTCACCAAAATTAGAGAATTGAAGATATGATCATGAAATGAACAAATCTGAGAGAGGTCTACCCAAGGTACATATACACCAAGTATCAAAGCATTCAGGCTTGTAATTTTCAAGAAGAAGTCGAAAAAGTAAAACATTGACACGGACGACGACGGACGGACAATCACTCATATGATAAGCTCCGCTCGTCAAAGTCGACAGCGGAGCTAAAAATGCATAGCATCACCCAAAGTCAGTCGTATCACCAAAAACAGCTACAGCACCCCAAAGATAGCTGCATCATCAAAGAGCGCTGCATCATCTGAAGACAGCTGCATCACCAAACACAGCTGTAGCACCAAAACACAGCTGTAGCACCAAAACACAGCTGTAGCACCAAAACACAGCTGTAGCACCCAAAAACAGCATTTAATTAAACACTAGGTTTTGTGATGTCAACTGCAATGTAAGTGATGCATACCGATAAGTCTTTGCTCATATAGTTGAACACCAAGGCTTGCAAAACTAGATCTTCACCTCGTACCACAGAATACGGCATATTCAGCGTGATGAAGAACGGTTTGAACACTCGTAACTGCAAAGTAATAAACAATTAGAGCATTGTTGATATCATATAATGATATTATTTCCAAGAATATAATTAATTATTTGCATACTGTATGTAGTAATAATTAATTTTCACTAAAGGAATGATTCGGTGAAAATAAAATCCAGCGTATATACCTTTTTTCCTTTATTTTACATTCAACTCACCAAAATCAGTGAAAAAAGGTCTATTTAGCAAAAATAATTCCAAAAAGTATTTTACAGTATTTATGCCAATGATCATAAAGAAAAATACATTTATATTATTGTTAGATTTCAATACACATTTAATATTAAAAGAGAACTATTACCGTAGCTGGGGATGGAACCACACCGATTCCATTATCTGAGGACACAGAGAGAGCACTGGTCACCCATGAAGTGATGGTATCTGGAACAGTGCTAGTGAAGACTGCTTTACCATCATTTCTAAAATAAATGTAATATTCAAATTTCAAGAGGAGAAGAATAAAATCCAACAAGGGCTCAAATGTATATATACATTATTTTTGTGAACATGTGGTGTAGTGGTATTGGGTTTTACTTAATATATATACATGTACTTGTATGAGAGTTGTTTACACACAAAAAAGCCAAAACAGGCTTTCTATTTACATGTACATTATAGAGCAATGAATAATGCCTAGATGTACCACAGAGATGTAATTGAGGAGAAAACCATAATTGAGAGGGGTAGGAGTGTGAGTTAGTTATGAAAGTCAGCAGAATTGTCTGCTATTATAATAAATAGGTATAATTAATTTCACTGCAAATTAATTACATTTGGAGCATATACACCAGTCCCACATACTCGATCTAATAAGTATTGTAATTTGGCAAAAGAAAAAAATGTTCCACAAGACAAACTTTCAGGGATTCTTAAGACAACAAGACTTTGATAAAAATTTGCTGATACGTCTTCTCTATTTGTATCTTCATTTGATTTCTTCATGTTTTTATTGTTCATAAAGCCACCACGTTATCTCTATGCAAAGATACATTAACCACTATAAATTCTGGGAAATATTGAAATAGTGGTGTTCACAGACTGAAAGTTAAATGTTTTCAAAATGAAACTAGTATAATAATTAAAAGAAAAAATAACAAATCAAAATTTGTCAAGCATTGGAGGGTTCCTTGAAAAATTGTAATGGTATTTTTGTTTTCTGAAATGTTAGATCAGAACATGACCCCAGAACCACAAAACCACAGCTAATTTTACTCAACTGATATCTTCAAAATTAATATTTACAAAACAGGTAAAAAGAAAATGCATTAAATACTTTGAGAATTACTATACAGTACAAAGTCAAATACCCATCTTACCCTGTGATTTTATCTTCCCATAGCCATGTTTCTGGGAAGAATTTTCGAATTCGTTCTACTTTTTGCAGTTCACCACCACCACCATCTCCTCCTGCTGCTGCCTCTACTTCCGCTGTGTCATCCATCACACCATTGGCCATTTCAGGAGCCATGGCGAACAACATATCTTCGTCAGACCCTAAAGAGATAATGATAATGATAGTGACAGTTATGACAGTGGTCTGACTAAAGCCAGACAGGGGCTATGTGTTCATGATATGACAGTGGTCTAACTAAAGCCAGACAGGGGCTATGTGCTCATGTTATGACAGTGGTCTAACTAACGCCAGACAGGGGATATGTGCTCATGTTATGACAGTGGTCTAACTAAAGCCAGACATGGGGTATGTGCTCATGATATGACAGTGGTCTAACTAAAGCCAGACAGGGGCTATGTGCTCATGATATGACAGTGGTCTAACTAAAGCCAGACAGGGGATATGTGCTCATGTTATGACAGTGGTCTAACTAAAGCCAGACAGGGGATATGTGCTCATGTTGTGACAGTGGTCTGACTAAAGCCAGACAGGGGCTATGTGTTCATGATATGACAGTGGTCCAACTAAAGCCAGACATGGGGTATGTGCTCATGATATGACAGTGGTCTAACTAAAGCCAGACAGGGGCTATGTGTTCATGTTATGACAGTGGTCTAACTAAAGCCAGACAGGGGATATGTGCTCATGATATGACAGTGGTCTAACTAAAGCCAGACAGGGGCTATGTGTTCATGTTATGACAGTGGTCTAACTAAAGCCAGACAGGGGATATGTGCTCATGTTATGACAGTGGTCTAACTAAAGCCAGACAGGGGATATGTGCTCATGTTGTGACAGTGGTCTAACTAAAGCCAGACAGGGGATATGTGCTCATGTTGTGACAGTGGTCTAACTAAAGCCAGACAGGGGATATGTGCTCATGTTATGACAGTGGTCTAACTAAAGCCAGACAGGGGATATGTGCTCATGTTGTGACAGTGGTCTAACTAAAGCCAGACAGGGGATATGTGCTCATGTTATGACAGTGGTCTGACTAAAGCCAGACAGGGGATATGTGCTCATGTTATGACAGTGGTCTAACTAAAGCCAGACATGGGATATGTGCTCATGTTATGACAGTGGTCTAACTAAAGCCAGACAGGGGATATGTGCTCATGTTATGACAGTGGTCTAACTAAAGCCAGACAGGGCTATGTGCTCATGTTATGACAGTGGTCTGACTAAAGCCAAACGGGGGATATGTGCTCATGTTACAATGTATGACAGTGGTCTAACTAAAGCCAGACAGGGGATATGTGCTCATGTTATGACAGTGGTCTGACTAAAGCCAGATAGGGGCTACGTGCTCATGTTATGACAGATGACAGTGGTCTGACTAAAGCCAGATGGGGGCTATGTGCTCATGTTATGACAGTGGTCTGACTAAAGCCAGATAGGGGCTACGTGCTCATGTTATGACAGATGAAAGTGGTCTGACTAAAGCCAGACAGGGGCTATGTGCTCATGTTGTGACAGTGGTCTGACTAAAGCCAGACAGGGGCTATGTGCTCATGTTGTGACAGTGATCTGACTAAAGCCAGACAGGGGCTATGTGCTCATGTTGTGACAGTGGTCTGACTAAAGCCAGACAGGGGATATGTGCTCATGTTGTGACAGTGGTCTGACTAAAGCCAGACAGGGGCTATGTGCTCATGTTGTGACAGTGGTCTGACTAAAGCCAGACAGGGGCTATGTGCTCATGTTGTGACAGTGGTCTGACTAAAGCCAGACAGGGGCTATGTGCTCATGTTGTGACAGTGGTCTGACTAAAGCCAGACAGGGGCTATGTGCTCATGTTGTGACAGTGGTCTGACTAAAGCCAGACAGGGGCTATGTGCTCATGTTGTGACAGTGGTCTGACTAAAGCCAGACAGGGGCTATGTGCTCATGTTATGACATAACAAATCAAAGAAAGCTTAGAAGTTTTAGAGACGTATACAAGTTTAAGATTAGCCAATCAAACAAGAAGCTTGGCTTCTAATTTTGTCTGCTATTTGAAAAGCACAACATGCAAAAAATGTGATCTATATCATTGAAGTTTATAAAATAAATTTGATTTTACACATCTGTGGTTTTCAGACAAATTTATTCCAGAGCACCTCTACCACAAGTTCAATTTAAATCTTATTTTTTGAGATACCAGAAATTATCTAATAAAAGTTAAAGATTCAATAAGAATGTTTTTCAACATTAAACTAATTATGTCTGATTACCCAGAGCATCAAATTTCAATGAAATATGATGATTATGCACATTAGCAATTATACTAATTGAATCTTTAGTATTGTTCCCAGGTACTTCATATACCAATTCTTATTGAAATGCAATAATTGTTTTTTGAGATATAGGTAGAAAATTGGGTAATTATGCAAATTAACTAATTATTATGCATAGATATCTTAATAGTACTTGAGATTTTGTTTGGAAAAGCCAAAATTATTACACAAATTAGGTAATTAACATGCATAGAATTTTACCTAAAACTATTCAGGTCTGCAAATCTTTCCAAATCATCTATGTATCCAGTTTCAACATAATCTATTAAACCGTTCTTAAAATGTCAGTGGAACAGCTAAAAATTATCATGCAAATTAGGTAATTAATATGCACAGATTTAAACCAAAAACTAATCAACAAAATCCAATAAGACATTCAAACATACATACAGACGCATTAAACTGCAAAGACAAGAACAATAATAGCAGAAATAATATGTATGAATACATAGGAGGAAGGGACATGCAAGGGTGTCAAACATGACGCAACATACACAAGAGGTATTTTTCCCCTTCAATAAAGCTGTAAGCGCTACCACATTGCGCTGTGCATTTCAAAATGGACTAGTTACAATGAGAATTATAAGTATTCTGGCCATAATTACACATCAAGTTCATTGTCTGTTTACATAATCAGTGAAACGTAACAATTCTCTTTTATCTTGCAGCAGCCATTGCTACCTACTGGTGATCCAGGCCTTGAGTTTGCATCGAATGGAGATGTATCAATAAGGAATATTGTATGTACGATACATTGCAAAAGGAGCCCAAAAGCGTGGCTTGGAACAAAAATTAATCAGCAATGATCACTGCATAATAACCGCAAATTTGTTAGTATATGTCACAAGGTCCAAAAATAGGTGATTTTCCGTACAATTGCGAGATCTTGCGAGATGCATGAAAGACGCGCGTCGAACGTCTGTCGCAAAAATCGAACGATTTGATTTTGAACTAGAATTTTTTTATTTCGTAGCTTACATTCACCGGCCGATCTTCGACAGAGGAATATTGCTTCCGAATACCCTTACTTAATCGAAATTGCCTATCATCAAATGTGAACAGCACATTATTAAGCATGGAAATGTCCCCGAAATACTTTCGCGTTTGTCGAATCCCACACGATGTTTGACGCGACTACGACGCTATGACCTTTGTTTGTCCTGTTTTTATGTTCGATTTCACGCATAATGCGTGATTCTCGCAGTGAACGGAAAATGGTCTATTGAGAAGTAGGCATGCTAGTGGTTGAAAAGCATGTAGATAACATGTATAAAATCAGAAATCGTGTTGGGTACAGTGGTCATGTAGTTTATTTGACACCCTTACAAACCTTTATAGGACTTACTCCAATTATTTGTTGGAAATGCATCATACACCAAGGCATCTGACAGCACCAATAAACCAGCATTCTAATTAGAGATAATAATTCAGATAAAATACAGTCATTATAATTGTGTCAAGAAATTTAAACAAGATATTAACCCACCTAAATATTTAACGATAAAATGTTCAAAATTCAAATGAATATTAAATTAAAATTGAAAAGCGATTATAAATTGATACATACTATATGCAATTTGAAAAAAAATTGGACTAATAAATTTCTGGGAATATCATTAATTAAAGATGTTAATGACAAAAACATCAGCACACACACACATGTACAGTGGCAGATTTATTCAATTTGTTTTTGTATGATATAAAAAAATTATTAACTTATCTGGCGATTTTAAAGTTTGGCCCTCCCGATAAAAAAAAAATCCTGTATCAGCCCCTGATGCAGAACCCCATGCATTAATCTATTATCATATCAGAAAGCGTGAATAAAAAAGTAACCTTATTAACCTATTGAAACCACTGAAGCATATAGAGACGAAAGAAACTAACCGCCAACTTACACTGAATAAAGATGCAGCATCATTTCCACCCGGTGACCAATAACCTGGCCATATCATTCTCTTGCTTCTCTTCAATGCAGATCTTTTCTTTCTTCTAAACATTATCATATCATTCATCGGCATTGGTCCACCACCACCCCATCCTAGTGTTTCTTCATCTTCATATGTCCTGATTTCATCAATTACCTGGAAGTGAATACACGTAGGACATTTAATTTACGTCAAAAAAATGGAACTAATAAAAACAAGATATTTTCATATCATAAATAAGGATGGTGCATTTAAGCAAAGAAAGAGGATATGGTGACTATACATAAATGACAAACCTGTTGCTGTGTAATGTCATTGCCGCCTCTCAATAACAATACACTTTGATCCACAGCTAGAATAGCAACATAGGAATTGGGGCTGGAGTTCACAACGATGTTCACTTCATCAGCCGGCAAGGCTTCATCTGTACTCAATTCTAAGGCAACCTAAAGTTGAAAAAGAAATAAGCAGTTTAAATAGTAATCAATATATGTAGCTAAAGGACACTTCACTGAAGTGTTTTGATACGAATGTGTTGATCAACAAATATTACACCACAAAGCCCTTAGAGCAGGATGTTCACAAGTAAATGTTTGGGGAAATCTTGAGATTGGACTCCACAATAGAGACTATATCTGAGTGATGATGAGTGAAATTACACAGGTGAAAGATCTATGTAATAAATATGACAAGACATGAATGTCACAGCATAGAGTGGAACAAGTCATTGAAAATGACACAGTCCCCGTTAAATTTTTGAAAGTTCTCTTTGTGCTCGTCATATTAAAGCGGAGGGGTTGTCGCGAGCGTGTCCTTTAAACTTGAGTTGAAAGTGCAGTGTTCTCCCCAAAGCGTTTTAGCGGGGCCGCTACTCTATTATTTATGCCGCTACTCTGAGAGATTGCCCACTACTCTGAGAGATTGCCCGCTACTCTGTGGCATTTCCTGTTACTCTTTGTTTTAGCTTGTAAATACACGTGTGAATCTGTTAGTCAGCGTCATCAGCGTCCGGTACTGTGAGCCAAATCAGGTGTGAATGGAAACATGTCAGTGATTACGCAAAGACAATGGACTAATACAGCTTCGTACTTTGACAATAAACACTTTCGCCCAATTTAATTGGGGTAATAGCGAGTATTTTCTCAGTAGCATATTCGGCTGGAAGAAGCAACGATGTCAAACAGCAAAAATATTACGTCGTGGTTCCGCGTAGAACGCCCTGCTGGGCCCCTGGTTGCGAGCGATAAACCCACCAGCAACGCGGTCACCGGTACCCCTGTCGGCAGTGGTACTAAACGTGTCCAAGATGATGTTACAACGAAAGGTGCAAAAAATTAAACTCTGAATTTGATGCACAATGGACAACAAAATATACGTGGCTGAGAGAAACATCCGATGGCAAAGGTAAAAAAAAGTATTTATTTGTAGTGTTTTACTTGGAAGCGTATTTTGACCTAGTTTAGTAAACTTTTGTATGGCTTCATTTTTTGCCGATCGTCGAAACATTTTTTTGAAAATGACTTTCTTTCTGGAAGTTCAAAAATTGTTGGCTACGATTTATCAAAATAACTACTAGTAGTATTGTGTTTTGAAATAGTTGGGTAAATTTTATCGTGGCAATTTTTTAGTTTAGCGACTTTTCAAAATGGCGGCAATTTGTTTATTTTCGTGTTGATCATGACGATATTTTTTAAATACAAGTATTGACTCGCTCCTATTTCTTATCTTTTAGGAATGCTGTGTCACATATGTGGAAAATTCAACTTAAAAACATCCAGAAATAGTTCTTTGGTATGGAATTCTATGCCATGTATAAATATTACGAAATATGCTATCGATAAACACGCACACTCGGAGATGCACAAGAAGGCCATGTCATTAGAAGTGGGAAGCAAAGAAAATCACGGCGTTCTCAAAAGCTGCAGATCACTGGGCTTCCATGAAAGTCCGAAGAATCAACATTACATAGAAATCACACAGCAGCAGATTCATTTAATCTTGTACATAAATTTGTTAAAAAATAAAGACACATTTTCATCCATGCAAGCCTGTCATTATTGTTTTCTTTACCTCCAGACATATGCTAATGATATGTAAATTATATGCAAATTAGCCGCCACTCTGATACATTTTTCTGGGGAGAACACTGAAGTGGCGTATACAACAGATTGTTTATTTACATCAAAACACATGTTCCGTGTAGTAGTAATATGGCCAAAAATAAAAACAGCCGTTAATCGGCCATCTTTGATCTGATTATGAAACACACTGATATGTATGATGTATGTGCCAAATACGGATGAAAATGGTACATAAATTGTGGAAATATAGTAGTAAGGCCAAAAAGTCAGATGGCTGTCAATCGGCCATCCTTGACCAGATTTTGAAACAAATTGTCATGGACATGCATCCTAACATGTATAAAGTACATGTATGTGCCAAATTTGACAGAGCACATCCAAGATACCACATAAAAAAAAAACAAGATGCCTGCCAATCAACCATCTTTGATCCAATTGCAAAATAAATCGTCATGGACATGTATCCTAACATGTATAATCTATGTACCAAATTTGAATGACAACTGACAAAGCATGTCCAAAATACAACATTTTCAAAAAACAAGATGGTTGCCAGTCGGCCATTTTGAATAGAATCGCTAAACCACTGCATGTGCATATGTCCCACATAAAGTACTAGGCACATGCAAAGAATGAACTGAATCGGTCAAAGGGATTCTGAGATACGACTCCGGACGGACGGACGGACGGACGGACGCACAGACACACAGACGCACGGACAGAGACCGAATTATAAGTCCCCGTTTTCGGACTTCGTCTGAACGGGGACTAAAAAGTCATCTATGCATACAGCAAAGCATATGTACCAAGAGTAATCATCTAATTAGAATGTAGAAAAAAATATGGAAGTTACTTATAATGACTCTTTAAAGAAACAATTTAAAGGAATAATTCAAAAACAGATGTAAAGTAGAATATGCTGAAGTTATTCATGCAGTTAATTTATATTGAATGAACTAACTCTCATATTCACAAAATTTATTTTATCATGAACTTCGAAATCGACTTGCATATCCCCCCTATTTTGATGAATGGTTTAGCCCTAATTAAACATAAATATGATTTTGCAGAGGGTGAGAGACGTTGGCAATGAAAGATTTGACAGTTTCTCAGTTTTCATGCTTACCTGATTTTCAAATGTACCTTCCACATTAATATTCATTGTGTCCACGACAACCTCTCCATCATTACGAACATAGTAAACGACAACTTTGGCGGTAGGAGCCATTTCGTGAGTGGCAGTCAAATGGAAATCCATTGTTGACGCGCCAGCTGCATTGACAGTACCTGTTGTGACAATGGTACCACGCGACTTGACCTGTAATAAACAATTATCACTCTAATTAGAATAATTATTCAAGGGCAAATAAATCTGGGGTCTACAATTTCAGTGTGGGGATATATAGTAAGCTCTAGCTTAAGAACAAATCTTATGTGACATTACATAGGTTGGTTCTACTAAAAATAACAATTTACTGAAATCATACTTGACACTATCGAGGTTACAACATTTACACAATATATTCAAATACAGTAACTTTACCTCAAAGACAAAGTTATAAATGGATTCTGTTGCTCGAACGGTAAATGCGACATTATCACCAGCTGACAGACTGTCAGTTGCTGTCGTCAGTTGCAAGTAATTACTGCTTGGCGACAAGGCTTTTTCTGCATATATATTTGATCTCTGCCATTCATCAGTATTGTCATAGTACCATGCCTAGTAACAAAAACAAAACAAAACAAATACTATACACATAACCCTTTGAGCTCCTAATTTTTTTTCGCTTAGATTCATGTAAATTTGTTCACTTTTTTAGTAATTTTCACAGAAATCTATCTTAAATTTGGCCCAAACTGATAAAATTGCTTTACATTGCTTTTAGTTTTTGATAACAAATTTTGAAATTTTCGCAACAGCACCTGGCTTTTAACAGACATAATTTGTCAAGACGACAGAGGATAATGGGCGACTGAGGACATTGTAAAAAATGCAGACCCAATACAAGAGAAGTCAATCACTGGACAATGAAGTACTTTGAGACTTGTCACGAGTGTGATGACATGGAAATAAATATTTCATGACTAAAATGAGCACGCACAAGCACTCACAAAATGGTAATTATTCTGTCTGCACGACCAATAAGAAATCAATATTTGTGACTGTTAAACAAGTCGTCCATATGCATAGTTAGTAATACTTACTGAAACTGAAATAGACTGTGTACGAGGAGGAACATCAGGAATGGTAATTGTGACGAGACCAGTGTCAGGAACACTCAATTCAAGTTCGTTAGCGGAATTACTATCATACTTAGTAGATACTTGCACCTGTCGACTATCAGACGCTCTTAATGGGGTACCATCTTGTAACGTGACAGACACCTATGGAGAAATACATTAGGGATGGAGACCACAATTTTGATTCAATCAAAAAAATGAAAAAAAAAAAACGTAATGTCCACAGCTTAGAACTCATTGTCCAATGACACACTTACAAACAAACGAGAGTTAACCAACTGAGTATAACAACTCTATGCACTGTTTTCAATAACTTGTATATCTTCTATGTCCAGTTTTACAAGAAAAATCACAAACTTACCAATTCTGATTTTCATCTTACATGTATATACTTTACCTGTGATTTAGAAATGATTCACTTTTCGTAAAAAAACGCAAATTTGTATAAACACTTACAAAGGCATTAAATGTTAGTCCGGGTTTAAAATTGTCAGGAGTCATCTCCAGGAATTCCACTTTAACTGGCTTATTATGACAGGTTACAGTTGTTGTCGTCTCCTGGCTTAGACCAGTTAATGTTTCCGTTACCACGGCAGTGACAGATAGTTCAGATGCATCAGGATAAATGCCATTGTTCAGGGATTCCAAATCAGACTTTTTAATCTCAAAATCAGCGCTGCCATCCAGCTGTATTAGAAATTAGAAATTATTATAACCCAAGCATGTGACAGATAGTTGCAGCATCCACATGACTCCCCAGTCTAAGCAGAGGACAGTAGAGCTTTGTAACACAAAAGTTTACAATCAATGCTTAAAGCGAGAGGGTCGTCACATGTGCATGTGCGGGAATCGAGTCCCAAGCGACGATAACAACACACGCTAAAAACGCAAAGGCTCATGGGTAGACGCTTGTTTTTAAACAGTGACACGCTATGGCCATTTGAAGCATGGGCAGGTGACGACTCCCCCGCTTTAATCAAATGGGAATAATCTCAGTGTAAATCTGGAATTTGAATTGAATTTCAGGAAAGTCACATGAAAAAATAATATGCAGTGTACACACATGTTAAATGATTATACCTTCATATACAAATTTTCCAATTAGCAAAAAATTGTCTCTCAGAAAATTAAATTGATTCACAATATTTTTAAAAAGTACGACAGTTTTAACAACATCGTTACCGTGGAAATGGTAATTTCTTTACTCCTTCCATTATTATATGATTCCTGCATGAAACCTCCATACAAGTCAACCAAAGACAGAGTGATTAGGACAGAGCCTTTAACTGGTTTTCCATACGTGTATCTGAAATATAATACACAATTTAATCATACAAAGACACATAGGACAAGAATGAGACTTATAGACGTATGATTATAGTCCATTATAATCCTGACTGGCATGTGTAAATACAAGTTGTTCCCACCATAAAATACATGCCATCTTGAATTCATAAATAATAAATTCTGTGTATTTTTGTCTTGTGACCCGGGAATGGTGATGATCTGAATCAGATAACTAAAAAAATATTTGTGTCTTGCCCAATGAAAAATGGTTGACACTTTTGCAGCTATTATTGGATAAATTTACATTTATTCATCAAAATCTTTCCTTGCAACTTTTGAAAAAAAAATTTTTTGAGGGAAAATTGCTGATGGCGGTTGTTGTGGCTTTCCTAACAATCATTAGAAAGTAACAACTTCAGTTGAAATGAAAAACCCAGTGTGCTGTCTAACGGGACTGATTTTGTAAGGATCCTTAGTCAAAATGGAACTCCCTAAAATCAAGATGACTGAGTTCGTTAATTGACTGCTAGAGAGAACGGACTTCAAGAAAAAAATAAAATTGTATGTGACTATATACCGGTAGATGACTTGAGACAGGAATAAAAATCTTGCGGCTCCCGATTTTCTACATTCTTACACTTATTTTGTATATAAAATGTGAATTTCATTTTACTAAATTACAAATTCCACAAAAATAATAAAATGTTTTCAAACTCACTATAACAATTTACAATTTTTTTTTTGCGTCAATGATGCGCCGAATTAGTACAAATACATATAGTTGCATCACAGCAACTGTTTACGCGACAGTTAGGCGTCATATCAGCTTAGAGGGCACACTGGAAGAAACCATACAAAAAAGATCATAAACAGCAATTTTTCTTCACATCATCATAGTTACTATAGTTACTATGGAAATCAAAGTACCAAGTGTCACATCACCAACAATGTTTGTAGGAATATTGCAATGGAAACCAAAAATCAGCAGTTTTAGTTCTAGTAAGCCCAATGTAGAGAAAAGTTTTTTTGCTAGTCTTCCAAGTTTGCTACATTTTAAGTCAAAATTAGTGGTTAAGTCACAGAGCTTGGCATAAATAAACAACACAAGCATCAAGAAAAAAAAAAGTTTTGGTCTAGTAACTTATAATAAGTTATACACATCGCTAACTAAAAGCCCCCGTGGATTGCCAAAATAGAGAAAAATAATGTCAGCAGTCCAAAAAGTTGTTCCTTGATGATTAAAAAAATTCTAGTTTATATTTCACTATTTCACTGGGAAATTAGCAGCCATCACAATTACACAATGAGTAATTAGCTGATGTAACCATGGCAACATAATATTCAGCTATATATTGAAATACTCACTCAGCTTTGACTGTAGCTCCAGCGATGGGGACAGTGGCGTCCAGGAATGATGGCAACGTCAAGCTCACCTCATACTTGGGTAAAACTGCAGAAGCAAAGAGGGATAACAATTCAACCAGGCATTAAAATTAAAAACAATATCAGGATGTCAATTGAGGAAAGTCACCCCACTCTGAAAAACTGGATGTCCACATTAAAATATGGTTGTTACGTTTAACATGAATTTGCATTACCTTTCTCAAATAAACCTAAATAATATTTACCAAACAATAAGTCCAGAAATTGACTATTACTATGACAACAGAATATAACACAGTGATAAGTGAATTTAATTTCACGGTTGTTTCAATGAGCAACTGGGGTTCATATTTGGTTACTCCATGTGGTTGCCCCTGACAACACTATCAATTTCAGCCAGAAATAGACATTTGTTTATTACACTCAGTTGATGTCATTTTTTAAGCATCCTTAGTTTCTAATTTGAAAATGTTGAACAAGTTGAACAATTAAAGACAAAACATACCATATTCGTCGATGACAAACTCCTTTTCTTCAGAAACACCCTAAAAAGAGAAACGGAACAAAACCTTAGATACTAGTACACTGCTATCTTACAACCTACTTTTTACAGGATAATATCATCTGACCATAGGGGGCGCTGTAACCCAAACTAACCAACACATAACAGAAAATATTTTTTTATTTTTTTATATTTTGTTTGAAGAATGCATTACCCACCAGCAACGAGAAGAAGCAAATCTTGTAATAATACATACACTTTCTGTCGCAGTTACATCTATTATCCATGTGCCAAGTACTGGTTCTTTTGACGTAACCATTTCGTTCTGAATCACACCAAATCCATCAGAATCCTCAAGATCCTTCCATTGTTTAATGACGTTACCATTGGGATCCTACGGATGTGAACAAGGTCGGAATTACCCTGTGGCTTCAAGCAAGGATTAGATTGGATCAAAAGGTACATGACTTCTCCGATTCAACAAGGTGGCCAATAATAATGACCATAATTAAGATCCCTGAGACCGCACCATGGAATCTTGGGATACTATTGTTACATTAACAATGTAATTAAAATGATTCAATGTTCCCCTATTAAATGCAATACAGTGATCATATGACAACTGTATTTACAACTTTCCCTTGGTTGTCATGACAACTCAATACAACATACATGTGCATACAGTGAATTTCTGACGTAACACAGTGTACATGACAGAGCCAATTACATGTCGCTATAAGTGGATGAAATTAACACCTACAATTTTGGGTAATTATTCTCTTTAAATATTAAAATTTGAAAAAAATGTGTGGATACTGGATTTTGAATGTTTGGGTTCAATTCTCAATTTAAAACGGTTGCCAGGGTCGGGGCTTCAATGCAATAGGAAATTTACAAAGTCATTGTTTAAATAGCAACATCTTTTCAACAAAAATATCAATAATTTGAAGTGCTGCGAAACTGTTTGCATTGTTTAAATAGCAAATAATTAATAAATAAACGCTGCTCGGACTGATAAATATGATATATACATTGTAGTAGATATGGCTCTTTATCGATAGCATAGAAATAAATGTTTAAACGTATAGGTAAAACATAAGAACGTAAATAGCAACATCTTTTCAACAAAAATATCAATAATTTGAAGAGCTGTAAAACTGTTTGCATGTTTACAAGATGGTATGGAAAATGAAAAGACAAAATTCTGATATTTTGCGGAGATAACAAAAGAAAATACTAATTTCAAAGCTTGTTTCCATGGATACTGTAATTTGGTGAATACTCCATATTGTTTACTTTGGTAGCCATGGAGATTGAAAAATTGGTCCAAATTGCTATTAAAATATAAGGTATCCCAAGTTGTTTATGTCAAACAGTCATACACATCAAAAGTGAGATATAGATACCAATGGTTCTGAGAATGTCAAAAATAATAAATATAAGACAGACAAACAAATGTACAACTATAGAGGAAACACAGGTTATTAAGTTACATACTACCCAGTAGTAAAATTATAGGTTATCAATACCACTTCCACAGTCTGATTTTATCATACCAAATTTTTAAAGTTTTATCAACATTTTGATTTTCAAAAAAAAGTCTATCTTTAATAGTCAAAATTGTTAAACATTAGTAAAAATATCAGTCAAAGCAATCCTACCTTTATCTGTACATCAAATGTTCCAGTATATGTATTCAAACCAGACGGAGAAATAGCCAAGGCACGAAATTTCACTGTGGATAAAAAGATTTAAAAAAATTTACTCAATGTGCAGCAATTCATTAAAATAAATAATTGATTTAATTTGGTTGTTTGTTTATGTACTCTGTTTTGAACTCAAAAATTAAAACCTGATAGATATAAAACTATAGAGTGATTTTTCATAACTATTTTTTTTTTTAAATGTTTTAGTATCTATTACAATTTGGTGTGCATTTGTTAAGTAGTAACATTTTTTAGAATGCAGAAATTTATCAAACATCATGCACTGACTGAGATATACTTCATTTATACCATGATATCTCTGACACAAGTGAAACAAATCTGGTAAGTTTCCTCTGCGTAGTACTGATTCGATCTTTATTTTTTGCTTTCTGAATTAGAATAAACATATACACTAATTTGCATATTGATTGAGGGATAGCAGGGCTACATTGATTTGGTAATTTAAATGGTCATTTTCTGTGATGAATATTTTGATGTAAAAAACAAAACAAAGATTTAGAAAGTGTGATTTAATAGTTAATTGAAATTAATGTGAATATGCAAACTTAGTCTGAAATTTATTCTGATAATTTAATGGAATAATTAGAAATAGCTATGGATTTTTTACTGCTTATCCGGTCAAGTCAAAGTAAAAACAGCTGGGGCTGGCTGGATAATGGATAAAGTATGAAATGTCCATTTTAATTAACAGTTCCTAAAAAGAGTCAACCGCATTAACGTAACAATAAAATACATGACGCAGTGCTGTTTTTTCTGTTTTCAAACCATATGCTCAGTGTTCATTCTCAGATTTTACATTTCCAGTGCGACGGTGCAATTACCACCCCAGTCGCGACGCTAACAACAAGGTCAGTGATCAAAGATGGCACCGAAGCCCTGAGGTGTGTTTAACAAAACATTTTAATTCAATAAAATAAGTATGTAGCTGTTCTAAAAACTGGGCAAAAGTTTTGAATGCCTTTGAGTTTTTATTTATCTTCAGACGTTGATTCAGAAGACAAAACATTTTGTCAAAAACAATGCTATTTTAATCTTTCCTTTAGGTGATGACGAGAATAATCTTACAAGATCTGCGCCTTTGGGTATACATATAGTTATGTTCATGGGAAAATGCCAGGAACATTAGACAGATTAATTTGTTGCACATACAGGTAGCTAAAAGCTAGTATTTCATGGTATCAGTAGGTGATATTTCTTTAAGTTGGAACTTGTTTTTATGGATTTTTTCGTATCTGGTCTATTAGGTACAGTACAAGCACTTACATAAATAACAGACGTATTATTTACGCACACTGCACATATTTACATGAGGAGTGTTTGATTCATACGTACAAAATGGTTCTAATTTGAGTGTTGCCTGTTTATTTAAAAAAAAATAATTCTCGTATATTTTTTAAATTTTTATCAAAATATGTGCGCATTGTAAGGTTCTGTCTGTTTGGTCAAAAAATAACATAATATTGATAAAATCTGATTTTTTACAAGAAATTAGGGTTAAGCTAAACATTTTTTTTTCATTTGTTTATCAACTTGAAACAGATACAACATCTGATCTTGCACCATTATTTATCAACAGGTTGATTTTTCACAGAATATATATATTTTCAGTGAACATCGATAATAATCAGCTATGGATATAAAGAGTTGAAAAGTTTAACATGATGTTGTTCGTGCAAATCGGAATAAATTAAAGCTCCTAGCAAACTGAAACTGGGATTGTATGAACGCTATACAAATTGCAGACAGTTGAGTTCATAGCTCGACCTTAAGTACGATAACCGACATATGACAGAAGAGAACAATTATGTTGTCATGGTGAAATACACCAACAAAACTTCACCCTTGCCTCAGGCACAATAGGTTTTCAGATCTATGACATTTAAGGCAATCTATTTATTTTTCACCTTTGAATTGAACGTCAACTGAACACAATGAAGCAGCCTATTGACTGTTTTTACATGTTGTGTGCTGGCTAAAATCAAAACAATTTTTTTTATTTTTTCCAATGGTGCCATCTTTATTTTATGCTGTTGCTCAGGGCATCCAGATAAAAAGTATGGTCACCAGACTAGTTTCTGCACAAAAAATGGGTTGAACACCCAGGAAAATGTCCATTTTTATTTTACCATTGGTTCCTATAATAAATAAGTATCATCATTAAATTTTGTTCACGTACAAAAGAAGAAAAAACCTTGAAGTATAGTATAGAGATTTTATGAAATACATGACATGTAATGCTTTAACATGTAAAAAATTATAAAATGACAATTTTTGCAAATTTTCAGACAGTTTTTCGCCAAAAATATATTTCATAATGGGTGGTATACACTTGCTAACACCAAGAAGACATGCACAAGAAACAGTACTGTGTCAAATAATACTTTTTCACACTTTCTTAAATGTTTCCACACTAATGTATACACGACCATTGCAGAAAATAGAACGTTAAATAGTTACTCAAGTTGGTATAACCTCCAAAAACGTTAAACATGAAGACGACAAAAACGGATATTTTACTCTTGAAGATTGTTTGCCTACCCGTTTGTCCTGGCTTGTAGATCCCTTTATCAGTCTGAATAAGAACTGACATACTCTTTAAATCCACAGTCACCTGTGTCTCATTAAAAAATGAGAGACCTCCTCCAGATCCAGAAATATAGAGATTCATCGGGCCTTGGCTCGGGTTATATTCATAGTCGGCAGGAAGCTACAAATAGAAAAATAACAAAATTTGTAAAAAATTTACTTCACTAATTATTGATTTAGATATTTCTGTTTCAAAAAATGATATTGTTCCACACAAACATATTTTTTCAACCTGTGCACATGCAGGAGTTCTACATAACCATAACACCACATTCTAAAAATGCAGAGACTCATGGGTAGACATTTATTTGTAAACAGCAATATGCTATGCCTGTCTGCACGCGTGTAGCCGACAACTCGCCGGCTTTAAAACAAGTAACTGATATTATATTTTAATGTCACAGTATTTTTAAACTTTGTGTATAACCGTGCATGGTGTATGGTTGGTAAATAGCATACAGTTTATTAACTTACACTTAGTTCCAGCTCTTCAGGTATTCCTTCCATGCAAGATGCTGTAGTTGTATCAACAGGATTATTTTGGTCAGTACCGAGAGATGCTGTTACTGCTACCGTACCAGTACTCTCTAGGATATGAGCGCTAATAGTTATCGGAACTCCCGGTCGTACTTTTTTAGGACATAACACAACGTACGAGCTGAAACAAAAAGACACAAAATGTCAACATCACAATAAGCAACCTAACAGTCAAAATAGCTCTGCTGTTTTTGTAGAGCGTCCTCCTTGAAACAAAGTTGATAATGTTATGCCATATTTATTAGTGTTCCCGCAATGTTGCAATAGCACAACCATGGCAGTTTCATCTTGTTACAAATCTCATGGAGGTCAACCCATGGAACACACATACCAAGTATCAAAGCAATTGAGCTGGTAGTTTTCAAGAAGAAGTCAACAAGCCATGCATGGCACAGTCCCTGTTTTGTAATATAGTTTGACCATAGACATGTCAGAGATATGGATTTAGAAGCTGATCCTTGATTATAATGATTTTTTAATATTAAAATGATTGACATTCAGTCATCTTGAATCTGAATGAGTATTTGTTCATATAGGTAGATATTGCTCTGGAAAAGCATTTGGCCATTTTGAATCGGATCATCAAAACAATACATCTCTAATGTATGTACAAAGCTTGAACGAGTTCCATCCATAAACGACCGGTTCTGTAATGCCTAAAATGCTTGAATTTCGATGATGTTTTAGTACAAAAATGGCCGCCATTTGGCCACCTTGAATCAGATTCTAAAACAAATTGATGTGCATACCGGGGTATGTATAATGTATCCATATCTCCACCTAAGCTTCACACAGTGTCTCGCTCATGCACCAACATCACATTTCTACACGAGTTTCATTCAACAACTTTGAGAGGTTGTTGCATAATCATTGCATCTCTGAATGGTAATTAAGCCCAGGGATAATTTTGTTATACTGAAAATTCTGAAGAAATCAATATGGAAAAAAAAAACAGTGCATGTCTATCTAAAGAACCCAGTGGAAGTGGGTTCCAGTTAAAGGCACACTCATACAAGTGTGGTGCTTTAATTTTCCAGACCTATCGTATTCAGTTGACAGTAAATCATGTCTAATTATTACAACTTGAATACATCAATGTAGCGACAGATCATGAAATTAATAAACATACATATATGTACCGGATTTGGCTGATACCCCGCCCATTCTAAACCCAGCCCATGGGTGGTGTTTCAAATAGTGGGCGAAGTTTTGGTCCACACATTGCCTGACTGAACCAACAAACACTTTAACAGAATCCAATTTTGCCGTCCGACATCTTGCACGCTATTTCAAATTTATGCTAAAAATAATAACTGTTAAGTAGCAACACATTTGAGAAAACATGACACAAAAAAATTTTTCTTAGTATACACTTTTGTAGGAAGTATTGGCCCTGAAATTGGCCATTTGGTTTGATTGGTAATAAAATTATAGTATATATACAGAGTAATTATACGATGATTACATCAAATGAAGAGTTTCGTAATATTGCTCGGATTTTATATGCCTGAGTCTTCGAATGAAATCACAAAGCGATCAAGAGAGACGTAGAGAGAGGTATATCTTCAGTTAAAAGTGTGACATAATATGGTACATCATATACATCGATATATTTTTTATCATTTCATGTTTGATTTGTAAATATACCAGTAAAACAGAATCAGTCAATTTTTCGAAATTAGAATACAGTTTTTGTTAACACATCGAAAGCCGCTGTTGACTTGTTAATAACGATGTCAGCGGGTGATGCATAAATTTAACCTAGTTATTAAAATAAATTATTGATAGATGGTTTATTTGGAGAAATTGTTTAAACAATAATGAGCATTATTGACATGCCAAGATGATTAATGTTTCATGCATTATTAACCAGAGAAAGTTTGATTATTGAAATAACATTTGTTTTGAAGTAATTTCAATATTCTCGTGTGAGTTTTATAATCAATGTTTATAGTAAAATTTGACTAATACATTTAAGGTGAATGATAAGAATCAATTTTAACCAATGACTAACAACTTTGCAAAATAAATTAATATAAAGTTAAAAAGCTATTTTGCTGAAAGTATAAAATTTTTGTACAGCATTAGAACTTACTTTGTAGCAGCAACTGTACTCATCCATAGCATACAAAACAATGAGAGTGGAATCCAAATGGATACCATTTGTGTTCTGTCCATGATGCCACCTGCAAAAAAACATAACTATTAAGACCTTGTCCATTGAGAATCTAGATTAAAAAACAAATGGTTGGATGGATACAAACTAACGATGCATAAAGGGACTAAAGTGAGTATAAATACATCTGAATATTTTGTGTGAAAAATACTGGCGAACATTTAGGTGCGAACTGAAAGCTATAAGGACAGGAAAGAGGACACTGTTGTTCTCCCATGTTCCATGATCACTTCAATTTATTCAAATATTCTCATAATTATGTGAATAATTAGCATTAAGCTCGGAAGCAGTCAGAGTTTTTCCAAAATCACACAACATGACCAAATCACAGATCCTTGTGAAATAATATTCTATGCAGGCTTCTAAAACCATAGTTCACACACAATGCGTATTTAGAAGTCAGTTTGTCACGAATTGATCGGTAACAAAAAGTCCAAAATATATTGCGTAAAAGACACGTTTCAGACATGTAATCGACTGAGCTTATCTGAAAGTGTCTGGTACAAAGCCCCACTTAGACCTTTTCAAAAACTTTATGAGACGACCTGAAGTGTACTTATTCATTTTCAAACTGAAACAATTCTACTACAGGAACGAAGCAGTCCACTTACGGTCGAGATTGGTTTTTCAGTCACAGAAATTGTGAGTCTAACCTGTTTTGTTGAGTAAATAAGCGGAATAAATGATGGGTTGAAAGGAAAAATAGACAATGGCGATACGACTTGAAACAAAGGCTTGAAACAATAGAAACAAAAGAAATAAATCAGATTAAAACTCGTCTTCCAGGGTTGGAACAGTTTGAATCGAAAATAGACAAGAATAATGAAGTCATCATAATTACATAAAATAATATTGTATAATAATTCATGTACTGTATTAATCTTGATGTCTCGTATAGAATAATTAATGTGAATGTGTAAAAGTTCCAAAGACAAGCAAAGCAGCCAGTCGGCTGAGATAGCTCCGCTGTTAGTAATGCACATTTCAATAAAAGAACAGAAGATATCATTAGAAAATGAACAATATGTACAGTATCAAAGCAACGGGACTTGCTGTTTTCAACAAGAATTCAAAAATATCACTTTTCACCAAAAATGACAAAAATAATCATCAAAATTAGATAATTGAAGATATCACCACGGAATTAACAAATCTGAAAGAGGTCCACATGTAGTACCTATATATGTAATATAAAAACAATCAGACTTGCAGTTTTTAACAAGAAGTTGAAAATATCACTTTTTACAAAAAATGACAAAAATATTCACCAAAATTAGAGAATTGAAGATATCATTACAAAATGAACAAATCTGAGAGAGGTCAACTCAAGGTACATATACACCAAGTATCAAAGCATTCAGGCTTGTAGTTTTCAAGAAGAAGTCGAAAAAGCAAAACATTGACACGGACGATGACGGACGGCGACTGACAATCACTCATATGATAAGCTCCGCTCAACAAAGTTGACAGCAGAGCTAAAAAAGTGCAGTCACATATACATGTACAGTGTATAAGCGAAATCAAATATGGCCAGATTTGAAAAAAGCGTGAAACTACACTTTTCACTTTTTTTACTTATACCCATAACAAAAACAACATATGGGTGTACTACATCTGTGTACACTTAACTACTTCACAGATCTAAGAGAGCATATTACTAACATCTGGTTTGCATTATCAAACAATACAACTATCCACTTATTTCTACATCTAACAAATGTTTTATTTCAGTTAAATTATATCCCATTATTTGCACTTGTTACACCAAAATTGAATTTGGTTGACTTTTTATACTGATTGATAAGGTTCCCAAATTTGAATTTGATCAGATAAAAATCGTTTTAGTTGCATGTATTGGATGGACCACAAGAAGAAGACAATTTTAAGTGAAATTTAATCAATATCTTGAAAAATACACCATAGAACATGAACAAAAATCAAACTTAGCCGACATTCCAAATTGGTTAATATAATATCCAGGTTTGAAAGTAATTGGATAAAAGCTGTTTGAGTTATTGTAATCACAAGAAAAGTTGGTTACCATTAACATTTATTTATCATGACTTTTATTATATGGCTTTAGCTTATACACAGAATCCTGATAAAGAATCAATTAGCAAAATTACTATTTCTAGTTACATACCATTTGTTCCTAATATAAAAAGGTTTGGTCATATCTTAAAATTTTGTTTTGGCACATCCAGTGAAAAAATACAAGTAGTTGATTAATCATGATTATTTCCAAATAATAGGGACAATCTGTTGAATACTAAGTTTATACTATTTTTTATACATCTGACATATGGTATTTACCTCAAGTCTGAGTCGTGAGCGAGTTTTCTTATTTCTTATTAGGCAAAAATTGGAGGATAATTCCCCCGGGCAATCACGACAATTTCAATTCATACAGTTCATGATGGGGAAAAATAATAAAGTTTTAATAAATGACATCATTTGACATGTTTTAACCTTATTCTTATCATTTGGTTTTATAATTTTTAGTTAATTTTGGACTAAACAGTCATAATTTCCCAGTGACTACAGGGGTTGATCACAATTGTTATACAGAAGTAAATTATGCAGGCTTAATTAGTGGATGGTGACTTTGACATAAAAAGGATTAAGCTGAGTTAAATTAATTAGCACAGTATGCAGATCAGCCGTTACAAAGCGGTATCGTTAAAACTCTATTAGAAGCCGCATCCCTAATATAAGTCACACCATTTCAAACAATTGAGAAGCAAAAATTCATCATTTCTTATTTGTGCAGCTGCTCTAATAGGAACCGCATCCCCTCAGTTACATTGCGTCATTTTAATAGAAGCTGCAGCTTCTAATACAGATTTTACTGTAAGTAAAGAATAAACCACTCATTCCCTGCAGATGTACATGTTCTATTGTGGAATCTTTTAATAATTCCATTTTATGGTTGTTGTGTATGTTCTTACGTCATTACGTTCTACTTCTACCTAAATATTCAAAGATTTTCTTATATGCTACCAATAAAGAGACATTGCTCGAAACTTCTAGCTATTTTTTAATAGTTACTTAGGACTACGATTACCAAATATTATCTACTATGTATCACTACCACAGTCGGTTAATATCATGAGATAATGCACACCTTTTATAGCAACTTTATAGTAAACAGATTTCTGAGACATGAACATAATTTTAAAGCACTAAAAAACAAATGTGACAAGCATATTAAAACTGTTCTACTTGCACCCACAGTCAATTTAAATGGAATCAGCATACAATGAGCATGGTATGGCAACGTATGGCAACGCAAATGCCGAATAGTGCCATAAGCCTGATTATGTTTTGAGAATCCCTGCAAGACTGCAATCATTTTGTTGGCGTTGTTAGTGTAACTGAAAATTTTGTAATCTTATGAATCCAAATACAAAGGTCACAATGCTTTTCATCAAGATCTATATGTCTATAAAACCAACATTTTTTTAGCTGATTTCATTTCATGATTTACTCCTACTGTTGTCTACTCATGATTTTGACTTTATGATGTTGACTTTCACGATCTTTCAATTCCTTTCATGACTAATAAATATTCTTTTTAAAGTTCAACATTTATATTATAAAAACTGACTTAAATTTTATTTACATTACATTAATTAATTCACAATTAGTCACCATGGAAACCTGGTCATCACTGACGTACCAATCCTTTTATGCCAGAGAAAGAAGCCTTACACTTACCCTACAGTTTTTTTTTTAATTTCAGATATCGTTTTTTTTTTCAATATACAGCAGCAGTATTCAAAGTTTTTTTTTTGTAGTAGTGACAATTTTGTTGGTGTATTAGCATTGCTTATGTCAATTACAATATAAGTAATATTTTAATGATTCTAAATATAATTTTGGGTTTATATACACTAATACTAATAAACTACTTCCAATAGAGCCAATACAGTATGATAACAAAGCTTGAGTTTTATATGGGCCTCAAAAAAACCCCCAAAATACAGATTATATAGGGAGGCCCCAGTGGTTGAAATTAAATCCGTTAAACTTTCACTGCATTCAAGTTTCAAGTCTTAAGGGTGAAAAATTTTTGTCAAAGTAACTGCGATTGTCACCAAAGTGACTGCTACACCATCTTGCAATTTCTTAGTAAATATTTTTCAGTACCGGTAATTCGAATTGACAAAGATAGATATTTTAACAGGGCAGTTATGGCCAGCAAGTACCAGCTGTCCCCTAAATAAACCACATGTGTGCATGCCAATCATTTGCTGTAACATTTTTTTACACAAGTTATTATTACAAATTTGTTAGTGAATTTTGGACCAATTGAACATAATTGAATAACCCCATTGATTTGATCAATATTTTTGAAAAATATAGAACAAATTTATGCAAGTTGATGTTCCCACTGTAGATTAATATATTCAACTTTCGATTTAAACAACTCACATTTCGGGGAATTGTCAGCTTACACAAATAAAACATAGTGCTGTTTATCAAAAAATGTAAACATGTAGGTGTGTATTTGGGTGTTGTTTTGAACAGGAAGTGACGTTGCTGTCTGTCAATGATACAGAACCTGAGGATTAATATGGTTAATTCTCAATATTACATACATTTTCCATTTGAAATGTTTCTACTGAACAAAACACACTCTAATAAGTAGTCCAGTCGGAAACATTTTTTTCTTCTAAAATTCAGCTATCTGCAAATATAATTATTTGTTTATTAAGCAAATAATAGAATAATAATGATAACTTGTAACCAGGATGTTCAGTGTAGGATGTAAATTTGAGACATGTATATAGTAACCAAAGTTAGAAATAACTGTTAACGTATTGTGCGATTACAATGATATCAAGAAAACATGGGGAAATGTCAGAATGCTTACAACAAAAATTAGCACAGCACACCAAAGCACTAGTAAGTCGGTAGGGATAGGGATGGTGGCTCATCTCCATGATCAATGCTAATAAATGTAAATAACCTTTAACCTGATATTCCATGTGACAACAAAATAGTTGAAAATTTTCTATTTCTTAAAAGGCAGTGGGAATGGTGGCCATTTCATGAGGGTAGCTTTTCTGAATCTTTAGGGTGGAGTATATCTTTCTAGATTTTCTGAAACACGCATTTTAGTTTGAGGAACCTATTTGAGACTGGTGAGAGCTAGGGTAAAGCATGAATTGGGAAGGGGGGTCATTTCTGCATTTAAAATAACAGACCAATATACTAAGATGGAGAGAAATTAACAGAAATATTTTGCGGGCAGGGGAATAAGTTGCCAAAACGAAGGGTCTGATAAATTCTCTAACGGGAGGGCAGGTTATGAACGGCTTACAATTTCCCCTCTTTAGTAATAGTTTTTCTAGAACTAGTATTTTGTCTTGATAAGAACACATTTACGGTACAGGACATGATTGCTGCAATATAATCTAAAGCTACAGATAGCCCACAGCTGTTAATGTCTACACGATTGTTTCCAATGAGCCTGGACTCAATGCCTGGAAGACAGGATGACCTTATTGCATCTCATTTCACAAATACGCACCCTATACGTGCATTGTACTGGACTCCCCAGACAGATACAATAGGTGTTGTCATTGGTACCATTCAGTGTTTGGCACCGCTGAACAACACTTTCCATAACAATGATATATAAGGCTATTGCGGTCACCTATAAAATAATTTAGGAATATATAGTTCTTATTTATTTTAATATTTTCACTTAGTATTTATTTTTGATGTCGCTGTCATACTTGCTTCACAGCAGTATTCTTGTATATAACAATCCTTATAGTTTTTTTTTTTTAATATTTGAACCTGAATTGAAATTGTCATCAAACATAAATTCTACTTAAAAGTTAAAAAAAAAAACAGAATGCCAAAACTAGTGTTAACGTTCACACACACACACACACACACACACACAAAAAATCAAAAAAATTTGTAATCTTTCAAATTTTTGCTCAAATTTAGTAAAGACCAAACAAAACAAAAAAATTTGGGGAAAATTTACAGATAACATCAATATTTTGAAGGAAATATTCAATTTCCGATATTTATCAACTGGCTTAATAAACAATTGTATAATTCAAGAATAAAGTTTACTTTTAGAATTCAGAACCTGATTTGCTACAATAGATAATGTGCTTAGCCAAGAATGAAATGAAGTGTAGGGTTACTTTATTTATTAATTTGTGACACCCAATACTGAATGCAATTAACTGAGGGTAAATATTTTAAGGTCAAAGCTGTTAATTTATGTTTATTGTTTACTTTTTGTTTGGCCAATTGACTATCTATGTGAATTAATATAAGATGATAGATGTAATGCTTTGTGATGCCATTTGTAACTCAAACTGATCTGCCAATGAACCCCCACCCCCACCCACCCCTGTTGCTGATAGTTTAGTATCAACTGTATAAAATAACTTAATTTATTTATTTAATATTAATATACCAGACATGGCAGGCCTACTACTGTCAAACTATATAAAATTGAATATATCAATCAATGATATTGATAAGTAAGTGTTTTACATTTGGAAGTTATGTGAAAAAGCTGCATTACATCAAAATTTAGCACGTGTTTTTCAACAACAAAAATTAAAATGCAGATTAAATAACACCAAAGTCTATTGAGATTGACCCTTGAGGTACTACCCTTTTCACCATCAGTTACTCTTTTCATCACAAATTCACAAAATAGTCCTGTATATAGTCTGTACTCTCCTTCAGATGATTGGAACAAAAATAGCCAAATTTTTTTGAGTTAAAACTTAAAACTGACTCAAATTTTGTCTGTTGGCTCCAGAATTAGAGTTCATTTCCAGAAATATCGAAGAAAATAAGAAAAAAGTGCAAAATAATTTGGGCGAGAAATTCTATTCATGTCACTTCAATGTAAAGTGTCAGTTGAACACAATGAATTGTTACTACCTGTACCGGTACCATTCCGTGCATAGGTACAATAAACACTTTTGCTAATTAACTTATTCAAGCATGAAGACATCAAAACTCATTATTTTAAAAATACCGAACTTAAAAGTTAAACATACTATGTCTGCCCCCCCCCCAAGCCTCAATGAGTTATTCCCCTCACACCTGCAACACTACTACTTTCATTAGGATTGTTTCAGAGAGTTTAGGTTTTTGAAAAGGATACATATGGCAGAAATAGTTTTTAAATCTGTTTAAATTTTTTTTGTAATCTTGGCAGTTTACGGCAAAAGCTTCATGAAAAGGTCCCTGGGATATCCCACTTTATATTCCATGTATGATACATGTTCCATGTGCTACAGCACATTAGATAGTTTTGATAATGGGCAAGATATGAATCATGACACTGGTATCAAAAGATCACAGTTGGAGATCTGTACATGAAAACTCATTGAAATGTGAGGTTCTTTAACTATGAACCACTAAGATATTGCCATTGAGATTGCTCTTGATGTTATAAAATTAGAAAAAATGATTTCCTATTTTGCTTCTAAATATTGTTGACTACCTACAGACTTCTATCTACATATTTACATTATTCTATGGTTTTCACTGTATTATATTGGTGGTTAAAAGTGGAATGGTTGTTTAGTGTCCGTGAATAACCCGACGAACTAGAGGAACCATGGACAAAACTACGCATGGGGTTACCAGTAATTTGACGCAATATTGTAAGGTTATATGATAGTGGTCCTTCGAAAAAAAAAAGACAACAACACGTGGAACTAACAGACCAAGAACAATTGAAAGATATGTGCCACAGAGACAGCGTTGAAACTAGAAACAATACTTGTGTACAAGGAGTTGAACGCCCAACTCTAAACTTGACCCCGAGATCACAAACAAACAAGTCTGACAGTCAATGTTGTATAATAATACATGTACAAGTGTTTGTGATATTGCAGCCTATCAATCAACGACAACCGAGGTTACTGTAGGATACGCCTTGTAAGCGGATCGTCCCGTTCAAGTACATGGAGGTGAAGCAAAATCGAACTTGAAACATAATTATTTGCAATCAATGAATCTGACAATGTTTAAAATTAATATACCCACCTGAACTAAATTTTGCTGTGAAAAAACGCCAAGGTTGCAGTCTACAGAACAACGATATATAACTGGCCAACTTGTCAGCAAAAACACGCAGTTCTGACTGATACTGCGACGCGATGCCAAGGTGTATTTGAGTGTTGTTTCCGGAAGTGACGTTTTAACATTTCAATAAAGACCGTGAAGATTAATAAGGTTAATTCTTAATTTTAGTTGTGTAAAAACAATGTATTAGCCTGCCGGGATCACAAACACTTGCAAGGGCGTGTTGGGAGTTTAGGAGCTTAAGTCAAAATAGTTTGTGGTCTGGGGTTATAAATATTGATGGGAACTACAGGTGATATGTGAAGTTATTTTATTATTTACCACTTTATATGTACATATAAAATGAACATCAGGAAAGAGTTATTGAATTATTCTGCAGATATAGGTAAAATATAGGTAAGGCTTTGGCGAAATTTGAAAGAGCAACTAATATTCTTCAACCTGGTATTTTTTATAGATTTTATTTTTCATTCTATTCGTCTGTTTTTTTCCAGTTTAAAAAATGTGAGCTGGCTGGAGCCTTCATTCCTTGTCTATTTCTTACACTAGATACCAGCCGATACCCCCCCCCCCGCTCATAGGGAGTGCGTACAGTTGGCCATAGTTCCTGTGCTTCACTGAGTCAACTGAGTCCTGTAAATTAATTTTGCACAAAATTCAAAATGGGAAAGCGAACCATACCCCAAATGAAATATGATATAAAAGTCCTCGGATATTTGTTACGCAATGCGAGCATCAGTACACGATTACGTGAGCGTTGATCTTTCCGAATCTGTGGTAATTGTTCTTGAACAATATTAGTGAAATGAATGGACAGTCCAAAAGCAACAATAATCCATTTCATCATAACGATTGTTTTTCATATTTCAATAAATTATTAAACTCAAATGTTTCGAGTGAAAGCAACAAAGGCGACGCAAACTTGAACTTGGATGAAGAAAATAATGTTTGCAATAATGGGTTGGGCAGACCTTTATCATGATGAATACAATACAATCTGCGAAAAACAATGAAGCATCAGCGGAGAATAAAATATGTACCGAAATATTTAAAATTGGT
Organism: Saccoglossus kowalevskii; assembly: GCF_978046115.1. Classification (NCBI taxonomy): domain Eukaryota; kingdom Metazoa; phylum Hemichordata; class Enteropneusta; family Harrimaniidae; genus Saccoglossus; species Saccoglossus kowalevskii. The sequence goes on along the minus strand of NC_140646.1, from coordinate 22,049,391 downwards.
CAGTTTTACCTAATAGTGCCATCCTTAAAGGGCGGTTGTCGTCGCGCCACGCTTGCGCGAGATATATGAGTCTCATATAAACAAAAATGTTACCAAGCTTTAATGAGATACGTTTTAGGTGAATGGAAGGTATCGAAGGAGTCACCGGTGGTAATTGGTGCAAGTCGCGCCCAGGTCAAAACTCGCATTTGTGATTTTCATTAGAAGAGCGCATTGGATTGTGGGAAAATCAATGTTATCAACACAAATGTCGCACATGCGCAGCGCGATGACCACCGCCTTTTAAATTATTCAACACTGTTTATGTGTCCAATAGCTCCCAAAGTCTTGAAGTCCTGTTATACTAGTTCCATTTATCGTATTTATCTTTGAATACTATCTGTATCATAACGAATCGCGGGGAATTGAAAATAACATGAAAACAGAAGAGTGGGAAGCAAAACCTACTTTCTACATACTCCGTGGACCTGACCGCGTCTGGTACGACGGTTTATTCAAAAAGTTATTAAAATATAGCTTTACAGGCAATATGTATGAAACAATACTGTAACAGTGCACAGTGATGCATGGAAGGTACCGTTAGTACCGTTAGTACTTTCCATGGTTACATACTAGCACAAGGTAATAAACCAAGGTAGAACTAACAAAGAGATTTCATCCCCAAACAGGAGTAAAACAAGGCTGCAAGTTAAGTCTAACATTATTTAATCTTTTTATCAACGATCTGCCAGATATCTTTGATTCAAACACATGTGACCCTCCAACTCTCAAGGAAACACCAGTCCGCTGTCTTATTTTTTTGAAAGCAGCGAAATAAACCTGACTAATATAAAAACTATTTACTTAACTCGGAGTCACCCTGAGCTCTAATGGAAAATTTAAAGAAGCACTAGCAAATATAAACAGAAAGAGGCAAAAAGCTGAAAGTAAAATGTGGATATAAACTAAATATAAAAATAACTCCATTACTTTCCCTGATTGATAAATTAATCCGGCCAACTCTACCATAGGACAGCAAGGTTTGGGACATGAATGCTCGCACAAGTCTGCCATTGAAGGGATCCATACAATCTACCTCAGATATCTTCCAGGTTTTCCCAAAAATACACCAAAAATGGGCATTTGTGGAGAATTGGGTTGATATTCGTCGGAAGAGTTCGTGAAAGAGGTCTAAAAAGAATCATTTAATTAATTACAAACAATTTACTACTCCAAGAGGCAACAGCTGGGTCGGCGAAGTAAACCCCAACTAGTAACAAAAATAATTCAAACTGTAATTGTAAACACTGATAAAAAAAATGTCCAACGCAGGAAAATAAAAAAAAAATCAACTTGGGGGTTGAGAAAGAATACAACAACTAGAGGAAAAGAAAAATGAGTCATAGGATTAACAAAAAAATAAAACCACAAGACAGATACACCATTACATCTCCCTGGATACACCGACACAACCGAACACATTCGCACACACATAGACAAGCAAAACATAGAAAACGGTTACCTGAGATTGACATTGATGCAAACAAGAAAATTACTCGAAACTAATTCTGGTAACTAACCTGGCAAGTGTGGATTTACCCCCCCCCCCTCAGCCCGCAAACAACAATTGACAAATCAATTGACAAACCCAGCCCACCTGAGATACGCGGACATGGCATTCGGCCACGCCACCCCCTACCGAATTTCTGGATTCGCCAGTGCCTTGGATATTTGGTATTGGAATTATGAAATCCTAGTATTTATTGCATTTGATAAGAAAATGGTTTTCATTTAACCTTTCATCGGGTTTTGATTACACAGATTCATTCATAGGGATTCTCTGGTGGCCACTTCAATGAAAATTAAAAATAAAATAAACTGCTGCGTGTGGCATGTGAGACTTTCAGAAATGTTATAACATGACGGATTTAATGAATTGAAATTGTATTCATGATGGTAACTAATGTGTTTGTATTATCAGTACTAACAACAATCCAAGTCATCCACTCACTTATAAGTCAACTGGCCATACAGATACGACGGAGTGCATGCTACAAACAGCCCACAAAATAACTTACTGAACCAACATCGTTCTGTGCATTCAAAAAGTATTCACAATAAAGAAATAAATGGCAATATGTCAAATAAAGCATTATGAGTATTTTTTAGTTGACTACAAATAAATTCTAAAATGGCAAACAACTAAAGCTACTTTAAAATCGCCTTCCTGATTTTCTGCCGAACAGGCATTGACAATAATGCTCATCACATCAATTAACAGGTTCACTCAGACAATCACTGGAGAATCAATCTATTTTTAATGTTTGAGAATCTAGACGGCAACACCTTCTTTACCTTCTCCCTTTGATGACCATCCGAAATCTTGATTTTCTCTGTGTTTTGACAGGACTAACGTTTCTTGAGAAACCGGAACGCTTAGAGAAAACAAGTAAGAGTGCAGTAAACGAAGAATAATTATTTTCGCGACCTCGCGATCGAGAGGCTGCAAATTCGTTCATCTATAGTTTCCGCACAAAAATTACAAACGATATCGACTCCTAAGATCCCATCGTGTTTAATAATGGAACGTAACTTGAAAAGGGCGATAGATGACGTAATTTCGTTAAGGATCGAGTCCTATCGAAGCTCAACTCCGAGATTTGACAGTATCCGATCCATACCGAACGCGTTTACACGACGATTTTCAATTAGCTGGCTCGAGCCGATTCGTACATTAAATACTCTAGTATTTAGTTAGAAATCTCGTCTAGTATCGTCTAATATCTAAGTTAAACTGCGTGTAGGGGGAGTGTTTCCCGCGTACAGCTGGCTCGAAAATCTCCGATATTATCGATAATGTCGTCTAGTATCGAAGTCAGACTGCATTCAAATGAATGCCAGGGAAGTTTTTTTGCATACATCGGACACTGAACATCTCCTGTAATATCCGATATTATAGAAAACCTCGTCTGGAATCGTCTAGTCTCGAAGCTTGACCATGACTGCATTCAAATAAATGCCAGGGAAGTGTTTTCGCGTACATCGGGACTTGATATTGAAGTCTCCCGATGACCATCCTAATGTTCTGTCATGACAGGGACATACATTCCCATTCTGATTAAAATAAGATCCAGGTTTGGGCTTTATTTTTTAATATGTTTTAGTTATTTATTTATTTTTTATCATACACTTCTTTAACTTTATTTTATTTTAATTTATTATTAATTTGCTGGTAGTTTTTTTAAAACGTTTTGGGAATCGCGAAAGCCCACGTGATGGGCATAGTTAAAGTAAAATAAGATGTACGCAATAATAATAAAAGCAATTACAAAATATTAAAAATATATAATAAAATTTAAAAATGTAAATATATAAAATATATAAAATATATAAAATATATAAAATAAAATCAGAATTCCTTGAGAAAAATGTACGCTTGCTCTGCTTACTAAGTATGTACTTTTCATCGAAACACTTGAAAACAGACTGTGTTAGAATCCGAGGAGGGTAACTAGTTCTGGTAAATAATAAATAATTGCAGGTGAACGAACGTCTATTAGATAGCTGTAGTTGCCATGGGTTTTCTGTGTATGTGTTTTTTTAGCTTTGCCATTCCTTTTATTATTTTTTTCACCTTAATTCAACCTGTACTTACCTATGGGTCTGCAATCTGGGGATATGGTCAATATCAACATTTAGAAAGTGTATATATACATCTTATTGTAGGCAATACCTCGGTGTAGGTAAAAATGCTCCAACTTGTACAGTATTAGGGGATTGTGGGAGGCTACCCTTATTTTGTTACCATGTTAAAAGATATGTGAAACATTGGTTAAAAATTACTAGCATGGAAGAAAACAGATTACCCCAAAAAGCTTACCGGATGCTACCTTCACTGGACAAAAAAGGACAAAGGTCATGAGCCACATAAATTAAAGAATTGCTATTTAAATATGGATTTGGTTATGTCTGGTTTAATCAAGTGTTTTTTAATCAAAGATCAAATGAGAATAACCTAATAAGTTTGTATGCATCACATTATTATATAGTGGTTATATCATCTATATTTTCATACATATTTTGTAATATAAATTTATTTCTTGTCAATAATTAATTTGTATGATTGTAATGAACCGGAAGCCACTATACAATTAATAAAAAAAATATTATTACTATTATTTTTTTTCATTCACATTCCAAAAAATGTTAAATAAACAATCAAACGCAGTGAACAGAGGGGGGGTATCTAAAAATCTTTGTATTGCCGCAATGGGGGGGGGCACTTATTATGTCGAATTATATATCTAACTATGAATACACTATTCACAAAATATTTCTTGACGTAGATGGCCACAATGAGGGCCACTTATTATGTCGAATTATATATCTAACTATGAATACACTGTTCACAAAATATTTCTTGATGTAGAGGGCCACAATGAGGGCCACTTATTATGTCGAATTATATATCTAACTATGAATACACTGTTCACAAAATATTTCTTGATGTAGACGGTCACAATGAGGGCCACTTATTATGTCGAATTATATATCTAACTATGAATACACTGTTCACAAAATATTTCTTGATGTAGAGGGCCACAATGAGGGCCACTTATTATGTCGAATTATATATCTAACTATGAATACACTGTTCACAAAATATTTCTTGATGTAGACGGTCACAATGAGGGCCACTTATTATGTCGAATTATATATCTAACTATGAATACACTGTTCACAAAATATTTCTTGATGTAGAGGGCCACAATGAGGGCCACTTATTATGTCGAATTATATATCTAACTATGAATACACTGTTCACAAAATATTTCTTGATGTAGACGGTCACAATGAGGGCCACTTATTATGTCGAATTATATATCTAACTATGAATACACTGTTCACAAAATAAATCTTGACGTAGATGGCCACAATGAGGGCCACTTATTATGTCGAATTATATATCTAACTATGAATACACTGTTCACAAAATATTTCTTGACGTAGATGGCCACAATGAGAGCCACTTATTATGACGAATTATATATCTAACTATGAATACACTGTTCACAAAATATTTCTTGATGTAGATGGCCACAATGAGGGCCACTTATTATGTCGAATTATATATATAACTATGAATACGCTGTTCACAAAATATTTCTTGACGTAGAGGGCCACAATGAGGGACACTTATTATGTCGAATTATATATCTAACTATGAATACACTATTCACAAAATATTTCTTGACGTAGATGACCACAATAAGAGCCACTTATTATGTCGAATTATATATCTAACTATGAATACACTGTTCACAAAATATTTCTTGACGTAGATGGCCACAATGAGGGCCACTTATTATGTCGAATTATATATCTAACTATGAATACACTGTTCACAAAATATTTCTTGACGTAGATGGCCACAATGAGGGCCACTTATTATGTCGAATTATATATCTAACTATGAATACACTGTTCACAAAATATTTCTTGACGTAGATGGCCACAATGAGGGCCACTTATTATGTCGAATTATATATCTAACTATGAATAAACTGTTCACAAAATATTTCTTGACGTAGACGGCCACAATGAGGGCCACTTATTATGTCGAATTATATATCTAACTATGACTACACTGTTCACAAAATATTTCTTGACGTAGATGGCCACAATGAGAGCCACTTATTATGTCGAATTATATATCTAACTATGAATACACCGTTCACAAAATATTTCTTGACATAGATGACCACAATGAGAGCCACTTATTATGACGAATTATATATCTAACTATGAATACACTGTTCACAAAATATTTCTTGACGTAGATGGCCACAATGAGGGCCACTTATTATGTCGAATTATATATCTAACTATGAATACACTGTTCACAAAATATTTCTTGACGTAGATGGCCACAATGAGAGCCACTTATTATGTCGAATTATATATCTAACTATGAATACACTGTTCACAAAATATTTCTTGACGTAGATGGCCACAATGAGGGCCACTTATTATGACGAATTATATATCTAACTATGAATACACTGTTCACAAAATATTTCTTGACGTAGATGGCCACAATGAGGGCCACTTATTATGTCGAATTATATATCTAACTATGAATACACCGTTCACAAAATATTTCTTGACGGAGATGGCCACAATGAGGGCCACTTATTATGTCGAATTATATATCTAACTATGAATACACTGTTCACAAAATATTTCTTGACGGAGATGGCCACAATGAGAGCCACTTATTATGTCGAATTATATATCTAACTATGAATACACCGTTCACAAAATATTTCTTGACGTAGATGGCCACAATGAGGGCCACTTATTATGTCGAATTATATATCTAACAATGAATACACTGTTCACAAAATATTTCTTGACGGAGACGGCCACAATGAGGGCCACTTATTATGTCGAATTATATATCTAACTATGAATACACTGTTCACAAAATATTTCTTGACGTAGAGGGCCACAATGAGGGCCACTTATTATGACGAATTATATATCTAACTATGAATACACTGTTCACAAAATATTTCTTGACGGAGACGGCAACAATGAGGGCCACTTATTATGTAGAATTATATATCTAACTATGAATACACTGTTCACAAAATATTTCTTGACGTAGAGGGCCACAATGAGAGCCACTTATTATGACGAATTATATATCTAACTATGAATACACTGTTCACAAAATATTTCTTGACGTAGAGGGCCACAATGAGGGCCACTTATTATGACGAATTATATATCTAACTATGAATTCACTGTTCACAAAATATTTCTTGACGTAGACGGCCACAATGAGGACCACTTATTATGTCGAATTATATATCTAACTAAGAATACACTGTTCACAAAATGGTTCTTGACGTAGATGGCCACAATGAGGGCCACTTATTATGTCGAATTATATATCTAACTATGAATACACTGTTCACAAAATATTTCTTGACGTAGATGGCCACAATGAGAGCCACTTATTATGACGAATTATATATATAACTATGAATACACTGTTCACAAAATATTTCTTGACGTAGAGGGCCACAATGAGGGCCACTTATTATGTCGAATTATATATCTAACTATGAATACACTGTTCACAAAATATTTCTTGACGTAGATGGCCACAATGAGAGCCACTTATTATGTCGAATTATATATCTAACTATGAATACACTGTTCACAAAATATTTCTTGACGTAGATGACCACAATGAGAGCCACTTATTATGACGAATTATATATCTAACTATGAATACACTGTTCACAAAATATTTCTTGACGTAGAGGGCCACAATGAGGGCCACTTATTATGACGAATTATATATCTAACTATGAATTCACTGTTCACAAAATATTTCTTGACGTAGACGGCCACAATGAGGACCACTTATTATGTCGAATTATATATCTAACTAAGAATACACTGTTCACAAAATATTTCTTGACGTAGATGGCCACAATGAGGGCCACTTATTATGTCGAATTATATATCTAACTATGAATACACTGTTCACAAAATATTTCTTGACGTAGATGGCCACAATGAGAACCACTTATTATGACGAATTATATATATAACTATGAATACACTGTTCACAAAATATTTCTTGACGTAGAGGGCCACAATGAGGGCCACTTATTATGTCGAATTATATATCTAACTATGAATACACTGTTCACAAAATATTTCTTGACGTAGATGGCCACAATGAGAGCCACTTATTATGTCGAATTATATATCTAACTATGAATACACTGTTCACAAAATATTTCTTGACGTAGATGACCACAATGAGAGCCACTTATTATGACGAATTATATATCTAACTATGAATACACTGTTCACAAAATATTTCTTGACGTAGATGGCCACAATGAGGGCCACTTATTATGTCGAATTATATATCTAACTATGAATACACTGTTCACAAAATATTTCTTGACGTAGATGGCCACAATGAGGGCCACTTATTATGTCGAATTATATATCTAACTATGAATACACTGTTCACAAAATATTTCTTGACGTAGATGCCACAATGAGGGCCACTTATTATGTCGAATTATATATCTAACTATGAATACACTGTTCACAAAATATTTCTTGACGTAGATGCCACAATGAGGGCCACTTATTATGTCGAATTATATATCTAACTATGAATACACTGTTCACAAAATATTTCTTGACGTATATGCCACAATAAGGGCCACTTATTATGTCGAATTATATATCTAACTATGAATACACTGTTCACAAAACATTTCTTGACGTAGATGGCATCATTTCGCAAGAGGGCGCTTCTCTTATACGTGACACATCACACGGCGTTATTGCTGGCAACATGCGTTGTTGTCATTGTAAATATCTGTTGTTTTTAAGCGTCAATGGGGTGCACATGAACGCCTGAAGAGTGACTATCGAAGGTGCACACTGCTTTAGAGACGATGTCAAAAGATCGATGTCGGATAAAAAAACTTATTTGCTTTAGTTTGGGTGTGGGGGGTGTTTGACCTCAAAAAGTTTCCATCCTACAAAAACGATTTTATTATTTAATTAAAAAAAAAAGTTATGCAGATGCAATTTGGATTTCTATTAAAAAATATGAAAGGTAATGGTGACATTTACTACATGAGAACATGCAAACAATGTGTAATGACAATTTCATTGTACTACCTACCTTTATAAATTAAATGTACTTCTTAAAAGAAAGGTACAAATAAAGCTTGTTTTTCTTTGTTATTGGTTCTTTTGTAAAGTCTTTTTACACCCACCCGACAACCAACTGCTATGCCATACTACTGTCCAATTACCAATTTGTATTTAATGATGAATGTAGTCTGCACCATATTATCAATTAAGTTTCAGTGGGGGGGGGGGGGCTAAAGGAAGTAATTTTTTATCCTACATTAAATTGAACTTTTGATGTTGTCCCTTAAGCTAGATGAAATATTCAATTCCGAAGAGAAACGGCAAACATTTTCATTACAATCCCGAGACAATGACTGATTGAAATAATTAAAGAAAATAAATTATTTATCCAAGAACAAATGGGATTCATGCCAAAATGCAGCATTCATACAGTCAGAAATGTGACAGAACTCAGCAAACACGTCTGGTCACTCAAAGAAAAAGATATTGAATATAAAATACAATTGAAAATTCTTGCTCGCGGTAGCCCGTATAACAGCTCCAGTATGATGCCGACACAGATCAAAAGCTCTAATATGTAACAATTAAATTTGCTATTTAATTTTAATTAATATGTTAATTTGCGAAGCTTATAATGTATGCTCTTTGGTGCAGTGAATTAATAAACATAAAGCTCCTGATGAGTGAGGTACTTTACGAAACAGTGCTGTCGAGTTTCAATATTCATGTAGTTGTGTATTAATAATTCCTCTATCACCGTATTCACCCGCTCTACATAAACTTTGTATTGAGCACTTTTGTTTTGGAATAATCGACTTTCGTATCTACACTATATATACATATATTATAGTATCAGCGGGGCAATCGACATATAACCAACATTATCATGTAGTACTAGTATCTCGTGTTGTCCAGCCTCTTAACGCTGTAGAAAGTGCGCCCTCATTTCAGGGCAATAATCTCCGCGCTTGGCTTTCAGTTTCAGTTTCATGCGTCATTCTAAAATACGTCATGTGTTTGAGGGCACGCCGCGGTAAAAATGTAATTACTTTCATTTGAGACAGCGCTTCCCGTGACGACACAACGCACGAGTCAGTCTCCTGGCTGAATATCACAAGTGTGCATTGACGCTGCAGTTCGGCGTCTTCTACACCGATCTGACGCATATCGCGCTAGGTGTGCCGGGAGTTTGTTCGAAATTTCGAACGTTTCGAAGTCAATTGTCGATTGCCACGTATTTTACGGATATATTAAATCGTTTCAGAGACCTGTTTACTAAATAATGATAAATGAAACTTAGAAAGCTTGTAAGAACAAACTGGGCCCAAATCGCGCAAATTGCAATAAGTTTACGCTGGTTCGGATGGAGTTCTACACGTGATTTTATTGCGCTCAAGGACGTTCTATTTTCGAACTAGTTGAAACCGGAAATAACGCAACTACTTTCGAACTTCAAACACAAATTTGATTATCGTTATTATGTGTTAGTTTCTGTTGTTTCAAAGATTGAATTATGTATGACAACAATATTTCACTAAAATATGTGATTCAAAGGCAACCCAAATTGTAAAAAGCAATATCAAGTTCCGCGTATAAACACTGTTGTAAAGAGGCGGCGGAGCGGAATTTTAGCCAAAATCGGCTAGTAAGGCGTCATATGACACAGGTTTGTGCTGGGACAGCGCTTCCGGTGACGCGCCATCCTCCGTGGGGCCGATGGTAGAGAATGACTTGTGCATTGGCACAAGTCATTCTCTACCATCGGCCCCACGGAGGATGGCGCGTGACCCTTGTTACGCAGGATGCGCACAAGTGTGATGACAGCGTACGGTACGATTCGCATACAATTGACGTTCGATTCGCATACGATCGGTGTACAATTGAAATTGCTATAATTTACACAAATGTTTATATATAGCAAACTTTGTCTAGAAAGATATGGATCAATAAAAAATTTTTTGGAGAAAATCATGGTTAAAAATAGTCTCACAGTCTCATTCACATCGGAAGTCACGTGGGCTCAAACAAGTATAAAATAACCATAGAAACAGACGTATAAATATGTTTAAAAGAACATGAATCGTATGTAAAAAAAATATAGTTTCAAATTATCAAATTATTTGAAACAGGTACGTCGACGATGTTTTTATTAATATTCATTGCCCTTTGACCTTCCGTGCATTCGCAAACTGGGCGCGCCAAGGAACTGCTATGCACACTATAAAAGTATTTATAACTTATTTATAAAATACTAAATTAATTCCTATTTTTTCGCAAAAAAAAATATTGTTAAATTGGCTGAAATTTCTATATATCAACATTCGCCGGAATTATAAGTATTTCAATGGGAGTATCAATCAAATCGAACGTGAATCGTACGCGAATCGAACCGTACGCTGTCTTCACACCCGTGAATAGACACAATCGTTATAATATTCTGTTGGTTCACTTTGGCATTGGCAATGACATTTTTTGGTGATTTGTAACAACGAATAACGTGGTTGAAATGGATAAGTCATCACCAATATCGGGCATTCCAGATGAACTATTGGCTCATATACTGTCATTTGTACCAGACAGTGACCTTTCGGCGTGCGTCCGTGTTTGTAAACATTGGTGTAAAGTAATTCAGCTACCATCTTTCTGGAAAATAAAGTGTTTGAAATGTGGCCGAGACATCAAGGAACTAGTTACGATACCTTCGAGGGAATGGAGGATGGTTTACTTCAAGAACCCGTATGGTAGAAATTTGGTAAAGAATTCATGTGGAGAAAGTATGTAATTTAATTAAATAATTTAAATTCATGCAAATGTTGGATGTGCATATGTCAGAGCGAGACTGTGATGGGTTCATACTTATATAGTTAGAGGGTTCCGGGGTCCGAAGGTACAATTTTAATTTAATTTGGTATAACGTTAACCATGGTGACCTCAGGAAAACTATTCTTTCTTTTTTGTGAAAGTATAGCTATCACAGGTCTCAATATTCAAAATGTCAATTTTAATAATAATATTTTTTTATGATCACTTTTCACAGTATACAGTGAAGGGAAGAAAGCCGGGGATGCTAGAAACTTTTCATACATAATATCATTATTAAAAGTCGGTAGTTGTTATGCCATGTATGCGTGAGATATATGGGTCTCATATAAACAAAGATGGCAAATTTGACTGTAGCACAGATCAATTAACGAGTACAAACTGAGATGTAACCAAACTTTAATTAGGTGTTTTTTAGGTAAATTGAAATGTCATTGGTGGTAATCAGTGCAAGTCACCACAAGGTCAAACATCATACTTGTGATTTCCATTAGAAGAGCGCATTGGATTGTGGGAAAATCAATGTTTATTGTCACAAATGTTGTACTTGCGTAGCGCAACGACCACCGCCCTTTAAGTTTTTTAATTTGAATGAATGCTGATGATGAGCATTTACATTTATAAACTTAGGTATTAACAGCTTTCTGGCTTTAACTGTATTAATTGCAGTATCTTTAAGAATACTGTTAAGTTATATAATTAAACACAATTGAATCCCCCATGATGCAATATTGGATGATGAAAGGGTCTATGGTAAGATAATGTGTTAGACAAAGCCAAACACATTATCGTATCTAGTCCTTTGTTCAAATCCAATATGATGCTGTGGGGAATTATTGTTGTTATAAATCATCACAATCAGAATTAAGGTAACGAGACTATTATTTGTGTTGAAAATTATGATTTTCACATTTATTTATTAATTGATGAAATGCACTATAAACTTTCATGTGATAAAGTCAACATAACATAGAATGTCATGTAAGTTGGTTAAAATGTAGATTTTCTGAAGGAAAGCAAAGCAGCTTCAGTAGTGTTTTCCAAAATCAACAACACAGGTTTAATCTGTGTGCCTATAAGTTTCAAAGATAAACTCAAGACAAAGCAATGATAGGATGTGTTATCAGTAGCTATCTGACACACAATTAGTGTTTCCAAACATTTGAGTGGTTTGTCTCCGCCCCGATTTGTTTCACAGATTAGTTATTTGCATATGAATGTGTCAGACACAAGGTCACACAGCCACTGAAAAAATCATTGATTTTGGTGTTTTCATCTGCCGATTTTATCCAATTATAGCTACTAGTATCCCATTCCTTTATTTTTTTGGTTTCCAATAGCCTTACACATTTGGATGTCCCTACACATGTTAAAACAGACCTTGATGGGAAAACAAATTGATTGTGCCGATAAACAAGCTTGAAAATCTTTGCTGTTACTTCATGGACGTTTTCTAGGAGTTTATGTTTTTCAAAATACAAGGTCTTTAACAAAAAATAACGTATACTTATTATCGTTGGATTAACACCAAATTTTCACAGCTTTAAGGTGACAGTGAGAGGAACTTGAATGTGTCCAGATAAACTATTTCATCGATTATTTACCAACGAGTTGTGGTTTGAGTTGGGGGCAATGCGACTAAAACAGTAATTGAAATTCAGCACACTATTTTTTAAAACGCGTTGCTTGAATAAAACTGACCAGACACATTCAATTTACTAGACTAGGAAAAGTGAAAAAAATACTTCTTATCGCCAGCATAAATGCGTAATTATTTTTTTTACAGAAAAAGTAATTTTTCACCTTTGGTTGAGTAACGCGTCGTAGATTGCAGATACGGGCATGCAAAATACACTTGTGAAAAGCTTGAAGTCTGGCGATTCTAAAAATATATACTTTCCTGGGTCTATTTGTAGTCATTTAGTCACAATTAGAAGATGAAAACAAGTATGCAAATAATTTATTTATTTATTTATTTATTTATTTATTTATTTATTTATTTATTTATTTACTTATTGACTCTTGCACAATCCCCGGAGGGAAAGAAAATGGTCACAAAGTACAAGGAGAAATATATATATAAAAAAACAAAAACAAAAACACAATATACTAAATAACAAATAACAAATACAATCACTAAATTACTAAATAATACAAAATCTCTAAAATACAATCTAATATAAAATTACAAAATTGACAGCAGGCATTAAGATGTCAAGTAAGACCCTGCTTCCTGACTTCAAAGCTTTTACTTATGAACTGTGCTACTGGTATAATAATGTTTTCATTCTGTAACAATTCCATGAATTTTTTCTCTGCAGGTTTATTTTCAAATGCTGGGATCATATCCTTAGCTTTATTGAACAGTTTGGCACGCAACTCATTATATTTGTTGCATTCCAGCAGAAAATGCATTTCATCCTCAATTAGACCTTTGTTACACATGTAACAGTCCCGCTACCTTAATCAGATTTAGTTAAATACCATTCACAGCTGGCCCTTGAACTAAAAATATATCCAAGACTATATACCAGTAGAATATATCACTCAACCAATACATTATGATGATGGGGCGTCATGTTACCATGGTTGCTGTTATGACTTTTTTAATTAGACATATGCACATGCAGTGGTTTACTGATTCAATCCAAGATGGCTTACTGGCAGCCATTCCCTCTTTTGAAAATGTGATATCTTATGATATCATGCTTTGTCAGTTTTTTGTTTAAATTTGGTACATACATTATACATTTTAGGATGCATGTCTATGATAATTTATTTCGTGATTGGATCACAATATGGGAACAACACGCTAATAACCTAGCCACAAAAAACCTGAGTTGCTGAGGCAGTTACTTGGGCGCGATAAAATGTCAACGTCATCCGGAGTTTGTTTACTTTTTTTGGATATGGGTCGTAAAAAAGTTAGATAAGCTAGATTAGAGGGCAATGCCTGAGACGAAGTACTCATAAATACTTTCTTACGCGTGGAACTATTTTTTTGTTTTTCACGATGTGTTCTTTATATACTCTATATTTGTGACAATAAATATACTGTTGAAAATGTTATTTAGTTTAGAGCTCCGTGGAGTTTTCATTATCGTCATATTTTAACATGAGTATTCAATCTGGAACGGCCTCTTCACTTCGCTCTTACGCGTAGGGATATGCAAATGTGACCTTTATGCAGTCTTAGTCTTATAAAAACAACTGGTGTCCAGTTGAATTTTCAGTTACGGCATTTCGTCGAACTTTATAGAAGCGTACATGATTTGCTAATTTTTCCCGTAAATGTATCAGTATGGCCACTTTCACATATAAACAGGGAGACATCATCGAGCTGGCGGGCAGTCGCCAAAGTACGACAAATCCAGGCAGACGATAACACGAAAGTGATTTTTCCAGGGTGGACGAAACGTTATGATGTGTCTCGCCTGATATGGTGCGCCAGAAAACTCTTGTAATTGAGAGTAATACTCGTACTCTTTTCCGTTTATTTTGTTCTATTGACTTATTTTACATGATCACGAAAAATGTTTATGATTACTGTACAATCGTGCTATAGTAATACAAACGCGTACTCCACGTGATTTTCTAAACTGGCAGGTCAATCGATGTCTAAAAGTAGTTTCAGTCAGTACACATTTGTTTACACATTGTTATGTGGCATAAGATAACAATCGTTATAACTAATTAAATAAGACTAATGTCCTGATCATAAACTGATAACCAAGTGAGGAAGTGAAGTTACACTCTTTTAATGGGTTGTTCCCGTAATGAAAGATTGCCGGCCGACTGGCAGCCATTTTGTGTTTTGAAAATGTGGTATCTTATGCATGTTTTGTCAGTTCAAATCAAATCAAAGAAGGCGGCCATATTGCTTTTTGATCATACTGCTATATCTCCAAGGCTTAAGGACCATTCATATTTGGCACATATATCATACATATAAGAGGAATACATTTCCATGTCAGTTTATTTCATAATCAGTTAAAGAATGATCGATTGGCCCCCATCTTGTTGTTTGAAAAATGTGGTTTCTGAGACAGGATTTGTCGTTTTTTGGTAAAATTTGATACAAACATTATATATGTTGAGATACATGATCATGATGATTTGTTTCCTGTTCAAATCCAAAATGACCAATTTGCAGCCATCTTGTTTTTTGACTCCCATATGCGAAGCACATAATGGGAGTCTTTGCAATTAGTGTGTCTGTGTGTGTGTATGTGTGTCCGACTGTTCCACTGATATCTAAAGAACCACTCATTGGATTTTGATGAAACTTGGTACATAGATGCTCTGAACATATGTGCAGATTTGATTAGTTTTTGATAAAAATCCGTGCATATTAATTACCTAATTTGCATGTTAATTAGCTGATTTTTAGCTGTTCCATGATTGTTCCACTGATATCTAAACAACCACTCATTGGATTTTGATGAAACTTTGTACATACATGCTCTGAACTAATACTAGGTTTTGATTAGTTTTTGGTAATAATCCGTGGATACTAATTACCTAATTTGCATAATGATTAGTCAATTTTATAGTTTTTTCCACTGATATCTCAAGTACTAATTATCACATTTCAATGAAACTTGGTACATAGATGTCATATGACACTGAATAGACCTGATAGTTTTTATGGTAATATCAGTTCATATTAATTACCTAATTTGCATAATTAATTAATTTTCAGCATTTGATATAAGTACTAATCATCACATTTCAATGAAACTTGGTACATAGATGTCTTATGACACTGCACAGACCTGATAGTTTTTATGGTAATATCAGTACATATTAATTACCTAATTTGCATAATTAATTAATTTTCAGCATTTGATATAAGTACTGATCATGACATTTCAATGAAACTTGGTACATAGATGTCATATGACACTGCACAGACCTGATAGTTTTTATGGTAATATCAGTACATATTAATTACCTAATTTGCATAATTAATTAATTTTCAGCATTTGATATAAGTAGTGAGCATTACATTTCAATGAAACTTGGTACTTACATACTCAAGGACTATGCAGAGATTGATTGTTTTCGATAAATAATTGTGCATATTAATTACCTACTCTGCATAATTAATTTTTAGCTTTTCTACTGATATCTAAAGTACTAATCATCACATTTCAATGAATCTAGAATTATGCAGACCCAATTAGTTTCCGGTAAATATTTGTGCATATTAATCACCTAATTTGCATATTTAACCAACTTTCACACTGATATCTCAGGTACTATACATCACATATCAATGAATGTACATGGATGCTGTAGGACAATAGACAGACCTGAATAATTGTGGGTTAAAATCTATACATATTAATTACCTAATTTGCATAATTAACCAATTTTAAGGTTTCACACTGATATCTAAAGTACTAATTATTCAATTTAAATGAAACTTAGTACAAAGATGCTCTAGGACAATGTACAAACCTAATTAGTTTGGGGTAAAAATCTGTTCATATTAATTCCCTAATAAGCATAATAATTCATAATTTTTTGGTTCTAATCACATTTCAATTAAACTTGGAAACATAGATTTTCTGTTACATTGCGCAGACCTCATTAGTTTTACACTCAAATCTGGTCATATTAATTTTCTGATTTGCATAATTAGTTTTCAGTTAAGTAATTTCGAATTATATTTAATGTGTCTCCAATACTCTCAGCCCAAGAGAGTTCTTTCTAAGCTTTCTTTGATTTCAAAATGTTGACATTTTAGTCCCCGTTTGGACACAGTTCGAAAACAGGGACTTATGGATTGACTTTGTGCTTGCATCTGTGTATGTGTGTGTGTGCGCGCGTCTTGGCCTGTATTGGCCGACTGGCAGCCATTTTTGTGCTGAAAAATCATCAAAATCAATCATTTTTGGTATTCCGGAACCAGATCTTAGCTGTTTACAGATGGATTTTGTTCAAACTTTTATATTTAATTAAATTATAGGACCTTGATGTATGTCATTTTATTTTTCATATCGGATTCAAAATGGCTGACTGGTGGCCATTTTGTTTTAATTAATGCAGGTCTAGTGCCATATCTCTGACATGCTTCAAATGATTATGTTCAAATTTTGTATATTCATTACACATCATGTCGTAGATGTACAGTTGTATTGGTTTGACGATCTGATGCAAAATGGCCGAATGGTGGCCATTTTTGTGCTGAAAAATCATAGAAATCAAGCATTTCTGTCATTCCAGAGCTGGATCTTGGATGTTCACAGATGGATTTTGTTGAAACTTGGTACAAAAATGTACATAAATTGGACATTATGGGACCTTAATGCACATCATTTTGTTTTTCCGGTGGGATTCAAAATTGGTTTGATTATCTGATTCAAAATGGCCAATTGATTTAATTAATGCTGTTCCAGAGCAATATCTCTCAAAATTTTAATGTTAAAAAATCATAATCAAGCATCAGCTTCTGGATCCATCCATCTCTGACATCTTTATGTTCCTACTATATTTACTGTAAACAAAACTATATATCTTAAATTTGATAACAAATGATGCATGGCTTGTTTTCTCTTCAAACTATACATGATACATGTCCATGACAATTAGTTTCACAATCGGGTCAATGATGGTTCACTGCCTGCAATCTTGCTTTTTGACCATACTACTATATCTCTGTACATGAGCCCAGACAAATGAAATTCAGTTTGGATACAAAAAATGAATGAATAGCATATGCTGTTTAATTTTTTACCGTATATTGGGTTTTGGAAGAGTTATTTAATACATCTAACAGCCTTTTTTTCTTAAAAAAAAAATTGGAAGAGGGAGCACTGCAATTCAGCCACGCTGGCACGTTCTCCCTACCAAGGTAGGAGTTTTTGATAATTCTAAAGTAAAATGGAGCAATCAAAATTACTATCAGACAGGTCACAGTTGAAGACTGTGGCCATATGTGATCCCTGGTCAATCAGAATTTTAGCATGACAGCGCCTCTGTTTCCTTATTTAAAAAAATCCCTGCATCTAATATCTGTTGTTACTGGACCAGCCATTTATTCACAATATGTAACTGTTAATTGGTGAGGATGATGTGAAATAGAAATTGCCAATTTTAAATAATTTGTTTTTGAAGTTTCATAACAATGAGTTTTATTCTCCTTCATCATGTCATTCTGAAAATAGACAAATTGCTATGGTTACATCTGTTTTAATGACATATACAACTAATAGTATTTTGTTTAATATTGTCAATACCATAAAAGGTGATGGTAAGTCAGATCGCATCCTGTTCGATATGGGACTTGGCAACGTATACAATGCATGTCATTCCCAACATGCGCTTTGTGATGACCATCGCTCTTTAATTGACTTCTATCTATACTGTTCTTGTGGGTATATGCCTCTGCAGTTTCAGCCAGGACTTGACAAAATTACTGTAAAACATATTGAAATAGCTACATGCCATTTTAGTAAATTTTATTATATTAAAAATATGCTTATTAATTAGCTAATCTTCATTTTTTTTCATTTATTCACCTCATTTTGGTGTAGAAGGAGCAACTGATCACTGGAGACTGATTTTAAACAGAGGAAATGGCATAATTGTTGAAAACATAGACATCGGATGCAAACCCAAACCTGTGGAAATGTTGGCAGAGATGGGGGATACTACGAAAAATTTTGCAACATCTTATGGATGGAGTCGTAGAATTCAGATTATAGACTTGATAGCAGAGGGATGTAGTAAATACATTCTTGATGAAATGCGTCCAGATGTTGTAGTTTCAGAGTGGTAAGTTTCAAAATTCTTCCTTATAAGCTATCTGTAATATTTGATGGCATGATGGCAACAGTTTACAATGCAATTTTATTTATCTGTAAAACAACTAAATCACTCACAACAGACTATATAATATACAAATATTGACTCCAGTCAAAAGTGAGACACTGATTTGTTTGTCCCAAAGGGAGCACTGTTGACAGAGGCAAAGCCAAGCGACAAATCTGACCTGACTGACAATAGTTGCGTTCACGCACAGCTCCTTAGCACAGGCTAAGAGGTCAAATTCCTTAGCCCGTGCTAAGAAAACGTGCATGAACGCTTAGCACGGGCTAAGGAATGCTAAGTACGGGTTAAATCTGATCCGAATTTAAGACGCGGTCTAGACCTTAGCACGGGCTAACGAAATATGCGCAAACGCTTAGCCCAGGGCTAAGCGCCCTCTGCGGCGGCCTTTGGGTGTGAAAATTGTCCCATGTTCGCATAACGACACTATTCCACCAGTCATTACTCCGCGCTCACTTCCACACTAATCGGGTCACTGTAGTAGTAGAGCGTACAGCAGCTCCAATCGTAGACAAAATAAATTTGGTTCGCTGTCTGCGACATGCATTAATAAAATTCTGTATTCTGTTACGCCGTTGTATACTGTTTCTGTGCATCCAAATAAGTTGGGTCCGTCTTCTCTCGCGTTCCTGTGCACGTCGCTTCAAAATTAGAACAAAACATGTCAGCAGCAGAAATAGAACCTAGCGCGTGTCATCCATTTTTCGTTCGTAAATAGCGGCTTACCAAAGGTCACCAACTAATGGCATCCCTTAGCCCGTGCTAACGACTGGCCCTCCCTGTGCGTGGACGCAATTGGGTCTAGCCAAAATGCAAATATGCTAGATAAGCCTAAATCAGCTTAAATCTTAGCCCGTACTTCGTGTAACGTGAACACAACTTATATAACATATTTCCAGTTAAATAAACAATTTATACTAACCTATATGAATGTGCAATCAAATTACCCTGATGAAATAAAAAAAGAACTAAACAACATTCTAATATGTCTACAAATCCTAAAATGGCGTACAATGTTCAACTTTCATTGCTATCCCTGTACACAGTGTGGCGACTACAACTGACCCACCGTGACCCGATGATTATCTCATAGTTACAAGTATTCATATAATAATGCATGATACAGTTGTTTTAAGCTGTTCACAAATCATTAAAACTAACCTGTCTCATGATTGTCTAATCAGTTTAACACTGACAAAAACAGCTATTTTTAGATCTATGATAATGCCTGCACAAGCGCAGAAGCTGGTATGACAGCGTCAACAGATGGAAAAGTTAATATTGGTCTATTATGTGAAATTATGAAGCTGTACCATGAAATAACATTTTTTTGTGTGTTACAGTAACATATTTTTCAAAAATCGCTATTTTCAGAACAATTCCATAAAGCACAAAGTTAAAGACATTTTTTGACATTTTTTGTTTCCGCATTCATTAAAATATATTATTTTTTCAGCCAATGTCACCAGGCTACAATTTGAGATATGGCATAATATCACTGCCATAGGAACCTATGATAAAAGCATTATAATACTGCCAAAATGGCAACATCCACTAAAATACAACCATCATTTTCTCAATAATTAGGCTGTGCCAAGTCAACATTCTTATAATGCCTGCAAGTACAATTTATTGGAAAATGTCTAAATTCTGAATGTTTGCATTCATGAGTAGACTTCTCCCTTAATCATGATAAAACTGTTAACGCAGGTATGCTGCTCGAGCAGACTGTGCCAGTGTTTGGGAGATGAGGGTGACATTATGCCGAGAGAAAGCGCACAAGGTTGAACGATATTTAGATGAGTATGCTCAGCGATTCAACAGAGATTCTTGGAATGCCCATAGCGTACTGATGCCCGACGATTGGAAGCATGGAGACAGTGACCTTGTCATAGAATCTTATAACTATGGTCCACAAGAAACGCCACAGTGGTCAAATTCTGATTGGACAAAGGTATGACACAACCTTTTTAAAAAGATCTTAACTTTAAATTTGCAGACTTTCTTTCTTCTTTTCGTTTTAAGTAACAGTGTCATTCTAATTGCAAATACTAGAATTCATCTTTGGGTACTTCTTAATTGATATTTAGTACCATACGAATATATCAACACGAAGAAGCATGCAATGAAACATTCAATCTACTTATTTTGACTTTGACAAGTTGGTAATTGAAAAAATTAAATATTCAAAGCGAGGGAGTCACTTGCGCGTGCGTCAGATAGCCATAGTGTGTCATTGTTTACAAACAAGCGTCTACCCATGAGCCTTTGCATTTTTAGTGTGTTCCCGCAAATGCACAGGTAACGACCCTCCCGCTTTAATCAACATGTTTTTCATACTTTTTCTCGTTGGCAAACTGTTAAACAAATCATTGTAAAAAAGCAATGTAGTAGATTTTAAATTTAGTGCTTGATATCAGTATGATGGAGGTGGATGATGAAGTCTCACAAAGGGGCGTGGCCGTTGTGACCACATGTTTGATATTGTTTACAACGTACACTGTAAACCGTTTAATTTTAAACTGTGTCCATCAATCACTATTTAATTGACCAATTTAATGTAAATGTCTCTGTCCAAATTCTGTTTTACACCAAAAGGTCAGTCACACATTCCAAGGATGTAGTCCAGGCTTGAGAACCATCATCTTTGAAGATGCTTCCAAAGACATGCAGTTTTGGGCCGGACACTATGGTGGGAAAATGAGTGCCGCTTCAGTCTTCGTCAGGGTCAAGAAATCTTGATGTTGTTAAGCAGACATATTTCTGAAAACCTATTTACATTTCCTGCAAAATTGTATTTTTAAGGTTATTACTGTATAGCCATATTACATGTACATGCTCGTTTATTTATATGTTAGCACATCATATATGGCATGTCAAGTATTGGTTGTATTGTACATTCATATATAGACAAAATAGTGTAAAATAATTTATTTTAGCTGGAATTAATTTTCGCTGAATGGACATTTTGGGTGTTTTGTATGGAATTTATTTTCGCTGATTTTTGACGAGTTGAAGGTAAAATATAGGAAAAAAGGTAGATTTGCTGGATTTTATTTTCACTGAATCATTCCTTCAGCGAAAATAGCGAAAATTAATTCCAAGCAAAAATAAAGTATTCCACAGTATACTAGGGATTAGTAGTAGAGAATCCTGTTATCATGGTTCTTGGTAATTATTCAATATAACCAGATGCTTTGTGCAAAATTTATAAATGAATAATCTGAATTGAATGATAGATTCTAGAAAACAGAATAATAGCACACACAAAGAAATCACCAGGGATCATGTAAACTGAGTATTCACTAAATGATATTGTAATTGGGTTTTGAATATTTTCTCTGATTTTATTTCACAACATCATAATCCATATTAACAAGTTTCACTTAAATCTACCAACCTGTGAAATTTTGCAATTGACACTGTACGTGTGTCTCCATTCCATTAGTGGCATTGGTTCATGAGTTGATGCAGCATGATAAAGTAATGCAGTGTCATCAGGCACATTAATTTCTTGATGGTTTTCACAATAGATGCTGCATCATGTCTGTTCTATTAGCCACCATGTTTAAATTTGACTGATTGTATATTTAATTATTGTGAAATCACCTACTTCAATATTGATATATCTGTGCTTAGAACCATCAGATTTAAAGGGCGATGGTCGTCGAGCCGTGTCCTGTTTTACATGGGACTCATAGCAACGTACACAACTCAAGTAAAATACATTGTTTGTTTACATGAAATTTGAACACACACTTTAATGTGTTATAGTAACTCTAATTACTTAGGGTTTGCAACGCGCATAGTACTGTACGGTGACATCATGCCAAGATCCCATTCAAGTCTCATCTCGTAGATAGCGAGACTGATGCTACGACCTTCTGACATGACATAGGCGATTTGTAATAAAACAATAAAACATGTATTACCACATTCATAGTGAAAAAATGTAATACATCGAAAATGTACAGAAAATATAGTTATTGTAATCCGTCATATCGTGAGCAGCTATTTTGATCCACCTGGACATCCCAGTATCCTAGTTACCTCGGGCATGCGCATTCTCATTTTTCTGAATTGGAACACTTATGCAAGAGCGAGATTGAAACAGGATCTTGGTATCATGTCACCGTAGTTGCAAACCCCAAGTAATGTACCTCTGATATATATTATTCTTTATCAAACTGTAGTGTATTTGTTAGTCCCCGTTCGGACGCAGTCCGAAAACGGGGACTTATGTTTTGCCCTGTGTGCGTCCGTTCGTCCGTGCATCCGTGATCACCTGTATCTCGAACATGCATGGACCGATTAAGTTCAAACTTCACTCATACATCACACATTATATGGGACATATGCACATGCATTTTTTTCATGATCCGATTAACGATAGCCGAAAAGCGGCCATTTTAAGGCCGAAAATGCATCAAAATCGCACATTTTCACCATTCCGGACCCGGATCTCAGTTATGCATTGACGGATTTTGTTCAAATTTGGTACATACATTAAACATAATAGGACCTTGATGCACGTCATTTTTTTTTTTGGATCGGGTTCGAAATGGCCGACTGGCGGCCATTTTGTTTTAAAGAATTCAGTTCTGGATCCGTATCTGAGACATGCTTGGATTGATCGAGTTCAAACTTCACACACACAAGGTACATCATGTCACAAATATGTATGTGCATTTGTTTCATGATCTCATTAACGATAGCCAAATGGCGGCCGCCTTAAGGCCGAAAATGCATTGAAATCGCACATTTTCACCATTCCGGACCCGGATCTCAGTTATGCATGGACGGATTTCATTCAAATTTGGTACATACATTAAACATAATAGGACCTTGATGCACGTCTTTTTTTTTCGGATCAAGTTCGAAATGGCCGACTGGCGGCCATTTTGTTAAAGAATTCAGTTCTGGATCCGTATCTAAGACATGTCTGGATTGATCAAGTTCAAACTTCACACACACATGGTACATCATGTCACAAATAGATATGTGCATTTGTTTCATGATCTGCTTAACAATAGCGGAATGATGGCCATTTTAAGGCCGAAAATGCATCAAAATCACGTATCTTCACAATTCCAGAACCGGATCTCAGTCATGCATGGATGGATTTTGTTCAGATTTAGCACAATGTGTTGTACATATGCAGGTGCATTTCGGTCATGATCTGCTTTGAATGTATATGTCACTCAAATATGAACGGAACGGGGACGTGTCATTGACAATAACTTGTTCAATAAGAGCTTGATCGAAAAAATTCATCAAGTGCAACGCGTATACAAGGCAGATTCCAGTGATTGCACATGAAATGGAGGCAAATCAAATATAAATATGAAAATTAAACATTAATAAATTTCAATAATATCTTGAACATTGAACAAACGGTACGCCAAATACAATTGTTGAACGTTGCCTTCGTATTCACAGCCCACACATAAGTGACGCTACCAGATATATACAACAGCTAACAAGCCAGCAGCTGCTGAGAATTTGTACACACTCCCACCATGTCATACACTGTAATATGCAATGACAATCCTGGTTTCCCCATAACTCTGGATAAATTGCTATAGGTCTTATACAATTTGGTAACAGTACCTTGAGATTTATTGCTACATAACATGCAATGGTACAACAAGTCAAGATAATAACTAATAAGAAAAAAAAGAGTATGTCAATCATTTTTTGCATAATGAGAGATGTAATAACACCTGCAAGCACTTCTGTATTCAAGAGCTTATCTTACAAGTGAAATGTACAATAACATTTGTAACATTGTTATGTTATTTCCAACGGTTCTGTGAATAAATTAAAGCAGAGGAGTTTGTCGTAATTTTGAACTATACAGGGTGATATACTAGCATTCTGGCTCAACTCGCATTCTTAATACACACACACACAGTGTTCGAATTCCATGATGCGTCACTGGTAAATGAATGTCAACAGATTTTATGTAGGCAACCTACTCTTAATTTGTTTTGTAAAAAGTGTTGAGCCATCACGGCAAGTGCAACCTCGGGCAGCCCCTCGGAGTCTGTTCTTTGTAATGACTCTGTGAGCCACGCCGTGGGGGGGGGGGAAACATTGATTCTAGTGACCCGATGTTCAGACCCCCGTACCCACCCCACCCTCGATCCTGAAACAGTCACTCTCAGTAGGACTGTCTCTTCCGGGATCCAAAGCAATACCAACTGCAGGACTCTCCTGGTCTGGCCGGGTGATGGACGTTGGGGGGGGGGGCACAGACGGTGTTGATGGGCGGACCTTGGTCCCCCACAATTTTATGCTCAACCCTTTCTGCTGGACCAAGCGCTAACGATTGAGCTGTGTTTGAGACCGGAGCCAGCAGAGTCTAAAGTCAAATCTCGTGCCCCGATCAGGCAGCACGGGCTGCCTCTGTTTTGGCTGTTTTCACTAGAGACATCACTAGCTCAGTTACACAGACTGGACCTCCCCCACCCTCTTCTTTTTTGAGGATGGAAGGAGCAGTCTCAGTGCTTCGGGATCCCACTGACCAGTTGGTACATGTGAGACTCGCAAGCCAAGGGCAAGCGGTGAGGACTCCAAGCTGAGAAAACGTAACAACCAAAGTCGGCACCCACTGGCCAGAAGTAGCCAGGAGGCAAGCGTCCTGGCTCTTCCGAGGAGGGAAGAGTGGCGATGCGCCCCCAGGAAGAAGGGACCAGGTGGTGCAGGTTTGAAGCTTCCGCTTGCGACGAGGGGATAGGCATGTTGCATGAGTCTCAACCTATCGACTTCTACAGACCTTACAGGGTCTCACTTCGGCAGAGGAGAGATCTCCCCCTATGTGGAACCGCTGAACCCACACATCTCTGTTGCACTGATTGCACTGGTGTATTCCAGTTCGGAGGAAGCGCATGACCAATCCCTGGACTCTCCAGGTGGCGATACACGGTTACAAGATCCCGCTGCCATCTCTACCCCCATGGCACCAGCCCTCGTTAATTTGACAGGAGGTAGATAGTTTGCTTACAAAGTGTGCTATACACAGAATAGGGGACCTGGAGTTAAGTCTGGGCTTCTACTCACGAGTATTTTTGGTTCCAAAGACTACAGTTGGCTGCACCCCGTTCTAGAATTAAGTAGACTAAGTCAGTATGTGCTTCCTGGAAACGCTGAGCACCGTATTATTCTTCGTGTTCTGTTTCTACTGGTTAGCCTCGCTAGATTTGAGCGATACTGAGCCGCACATATCGATACACCCAGTGAGTCAGTGATTCTCTCGATTCACCCAGTTGGGCCAAGTAGTCAAGTGCAGGGTGCTCCCGTTCAGGTATTACATGGCTCCATACGCATTGACCGGAGTGTGGAAACAGGTGGTGCTACTGCTGCGCCGGTACACATCACATTGGTACACATCAACGTGTACCTAGATGCCTGGATGCTACACAGCCCAACAAGGGGTGGATAGTCAAACAGTAAGGGTAACACCAGATTTTCTAGACCAGTTGGGCTTCCTAGTGAATCAAGCAAGTCCCACCCTCAGCCAATACAACAGTTGGTGTTCCTGGGCAGGGAGGTGGGCTTGGTACGGTCACCACAGGCCTGTTGCCTTAACGACCCAGCCAAACGCCTAGTCAGTGTTCCATCTCTGTTCCTCTGCGAACTGATGCAGATCATCGGAATGTTGCAATACTGGGCTCACTTACGGGAACTGTACCAAGCGAGGGATGTCTTGCCCTGATGATCGGCAATTGCCAACCTCAGACAGGGGGGTCCCCTTAGACCCACTCTCCATGGCTATGACTCTGGAAACAGATGCCTCCCTCACATGTTGTGAAGCGCACCTATTGGACGAACAACCCCAATGGAAAATATGGCTCCTGCGTTAGATTCAGGGCTGCCAAATCAACTGATTCGAACTGAAAGAATGTGCTTAGCACTGATTCACCTACTACCCTTAGTTCGAGACCACAAAGTCTTGCTTCATACGAACAACACATCAGTGGTCTCCTATAGCGACAAGGGGGTAGATCCCCATCATCGTCAGTTCTAGCGGAGCAAATTCTCTTTTGGTACTTGGAATACATGTGGAGCTAGCCGCACACCACCTTCCAAGACAAGAAACAGTCAAGCGGACGCCCTCTCGTGGCGGCTCCATCTCCAGAACACAGAGTGGTAGATACCCCAATGACTGTTTTGGCAGTGGGGCGGCCCAAGGTTAGACCTTTTCACCACACCCTGCACTTTGACGCGGGTGGCGCCCAGCGGGCCAAGCAAGGTCTGGTTTCCACTATTGTTGGAAATGTTAGTCAAAACACCAGGGATGCTTCCGAACTTCTGGCCTCTCACTGATAATTTTATGTGTCATTTTCTATGATTCCCATCATTTAATTGATCTCAACGAAAAAAAAAAAACGACTACTCGACCTTCAGTTTTAACATCGCAATTCATGTGGCATTTAGCCTTGTGTAGGGTGATTTTGTTCATGCAATTGTCTAAACAATATTTTGGTAAGAATTGGCCAATTTTATGTAGTTCTATTGCCGCTTTAAAAATGGTGTCAAATTACTGCTGATTAATTCCCAAAATTTTACAGCGAGTATTGATTCAAGCGGGGGAGTCGTCGCCTGCGCATGCTTCAGATGGCCATTTTGTGTCATTGTTTACAAACAAGCGTCTACCCATGAGCCTTTGCGTTTTTAGCATGTGTTGTGTGCGTGCGCAGGTGACGACCCTGCCGCTTTAAAAATTACTGTGACTTATTTCATGGTCTTGGCGTGCATAGTATTGATATACAACTAATATCATATTGTTGTTACACGCTATTGCGGTAATGGGGTTGATATGTACTGATTTTAATGAAGGTAGTTCACAAAACAAGGGCATAATAAATCAACAATTCTCAATTATTGTGTGACAGAGACAGAACGAATACAAGTGAATAATAATTAGTTTGCAATTAATAACGTACAACGTTATATAAGCATATTTTGTCAGGGAACTTTGGTGTGGAGAAATACGAATGCCTCAATTGCTTGTTGGATAAACCTAGAAAAGACTAACATTTAATTCACAATCGAAGCCGTCGTCCGTGTTTCGTCATATTATATTGCTACGTGTTTGCAGGTTCACTACAAAGCAACATGTATCAGGTTTCTCGCATTTTGTTTGCTCAATATCCTGCAACAGAATCAAACCTGTATGAAACATGCACGTTTTGGCCATTCTGCGCTGGTTTTATATGTCTGTTATCAGTCATTACAAGAACTAAATCAATAGGATAAACAGCCAATGTAAATAGAATAGCCAAGCTGTTAACAATTGATTTACTACTGCATAGGTATGTTTCTAACGCATGTTTTATTTTTTTGGCGGGGGGGGGGGGTATATTTAGTGTAAGTTTTTAGACTTTGTAGCCCTCAAAACCTAATATTTTATATAATAACATAGATAATTTGTCGAGTGGTCACGTTTCCAACGTAAAGACTGTTAGCTCTAGACACCAGAGAAGATATTTGCTGTTGTACAAAAGAGGAGTTAAGCACTGAACACAAAGGGGGAGTTTATCATTGGAAAGCATGATTTAGATACTATTATAAATCTATTATAATCCCCCACTTACTTATATAACCATGGAGGTATAAACAGGTTATAACTTAGTTATAACTGTTACCGACGCTCGCGAGACTGCGTGGTTGAACAAGGTGATGGATCCCAACGGGTCTCTACGTTCACGTGGCTAAGTTTCTAATAATACCACAAGCTTCGGTTTATGGCCTTTACTACCAGTGCATTCCAATCGTGAAGCAGTTGTCGTTATCGCTGTTATGCTTGATAAAATATCTGAAGACAGTTCATCAATTTCCATAACTTTATTGTCTCTTTTACCAAAACATGAGAATAACTGAATAACAT
Organism: Saccoglossus kowalevskii; assembly: GCF_978046115.1. Taxonomy (NCBI): domain Eukaryota; kingdom Metazoa; phylum Hemichordata; class Enteropneusta; family Harrimaniidae; genus Saccoglossus; species Saccoglossus kowalevskii. The sequence continues at coordinate 22,020,161 of NC_140646.1, read as the reverse complement.
GTAACTCAACTTCACTAGATAAAATCACTACTTAGCTGCATTGTCCTGGTTCACATTCAAACAGGTTGTCAATCTGTTGTCATGAGTAGCACTGGTGTATTCGTAAAAAACGTATATCCCTTTGCTTGGTGTCCATCCAAAATGTGTTTTCTGGTTGCCTGCTTGTGTTCGACTAAACTCACTAACCTGACCTAATTATGCTACAACTTAGTTGCTAAGCAATGGTGACTGTTGCTGGGCAGACATACTATTTTGCCCTATATGTAAATTAGTTGGGTTTTGAGGTCAGAGACCCAATGGATGTACTAAATTTTATAAGCTCACAATATTTTAGTCCATGTCGGTCTTTAGACTGCATCAACACCAGCCTCAAATTGTCTATATAAAAACTTGAAAAAAACAAAAACAATTTCCAATCTAATAACAATTACGGGTCCAACAAATTACAAACTATCAAATTTGAATGAATAAAAGTACAGTACAAAAAATCATGTAATTCGAAAGTCAAAAAACTATACTGCAAATGTCTTTGAGACTTTGTCTTAAGTATAATATATGATCTGGTCTTTTGCCAAATATGACAATCTGATATGTTGATCTTCATTCACTGTCAAAGCTGAACGTAGTGGGTTTGACTGTCCACTACTTGAGAACGTTGTTCACTGCCTACACTGAGCGTAGTTGATTTTACTGTCCACTACTTGAGTGCATTGTTCTTCCGCTTCCAGTAATGTGCATATTTTGACATGTGATCTTGATATGATCCTGCTTTGAGTTTTCACCAACACCTTTCTTACCAATCTACTGGCGCCAGGTGTTACTTGTAACACTTTTCCAAGTGGCCACAAATTGCGTGGTGTGTCTTCATCTTTAACTAACATGATGTCGTTGATTTTCAAATTTGGTTTCATATTAAGCCACTTTTGTCGTCGTTGAAGCGACAGTAGATATTTCTTGATCCACCTTCTCCAGAAAATGTCAGACATGTACTGCACCTGCTTCCATCGACGTTTACGGTGTGTGTAACTCGGTACTTGCCATGTTCAGCATCATGCTTGGTGTCAATGCATCGAAATCCCTCGCGTCGCCTGTAGTTAGCGGTCGACTGTTAATAGTCATCTCCACCTCACACATGATAATTCTCAAGCTTCCATCAGTCAGTATTTCTTGACCAACTAATATGCTCAGAAGCTGCTTGATCATGCATATCTGTCTTTCCCAACTTTCTCCAAAGTGTGAACCATAAGGCGGGTTAAACTTCCAGTTGATGCCCTTACGTAGTAGTCCCTCGTTTATCTGTGCATGGTTCCACTTGCTAACGAGTCCGTGTCCATTGAGTCTGCAATTTCTATGTGAACTGCTCTTATTGTTAAACATGTAAAAATCACACAATAGCGTTTGATTCGACTTCTCTTTAATTTCATCGCTATTGGGTCAAAACAATCTATGCCCATCCGTGTGAATGGGGGTTCACCAATAGCCAGTCTGTCCACCGGTAGATCTGCCATCATTTGTTCTCTTGGCCATCCACGTTGTCGCTTGCACACAATACATTTCGATATTAATTTTCTAGCTGCCGATTTAGTGTTAACAATCCAGTACTTTTCTCGTAGCTGAGACAGTATGTACGAATGGCCAAAGTGTTGCCCTTGTTTGTGTATTTGTCGTATTATTATCTCTAATATTATTGAGTCCTTCGGAAGTAGTATAGGACGTTTTGATTCATCAGGTATTTCCGCAAATCGCAAACTCCCACCTACTCGCAACAATCCGTCAGTTCCAATAAAAGGATCCAATTTTCTGAAGCTGTGATCTGAGTTGATGTGCATTAGATCATTGATTTCTTCTGAGAATGCTTGGTGTTGAACCTTTCGTATAATCATGTTCTCTGCAGACTGTAGGTCTTCTACGAACATTGGTTCGATGGTATATTTATCACCTTGCGATTGTTGTAGTAGTGCATTCCTGATTTTCTGTATCCATGCCACAGCTTTTTTTAGTCAATGCCAACTTGAGTGGTGCGTGACTAGCCTGCCAATGAACTCTCTGAAGTCTCTTTTGTAAATGATTGTGTGCACCTCAATATTTTGCTTAAGCTCTAAGTCATTGTCATGTATTTCACAGTCTGATTTGTTGACTGTCCATTTGTCTTGTGTTTCCATAAAAAGGTGGTCCTCTCATCCAGCGCTCATTCGCTAGCAATTTCTGTATAGATTGCCCACGTGATCATTCATCTGCAGGATTCTCAGCGATGTTCACAAATCTCGACTGATCTTCAGTTGATCCTCCATGAATCACTGCCAATCTGTTAGCTACAAAGGTGTGAAATCTCATAGCTTTATTCATGATGTACCAAAGAACAGTTTTACTGTCTGTCCAGAAGTATGAGTTATCTACAATGACGTCTAATTCTCCTCTTAACATTTTGTCCAATTGTATAGCTACTGTAGCCACAGTTAATTCCATCCGCAGTATTGTTATTTGCTTGAGCGGTACAACTCTAGCCTTTGACATAAGTAAGGCACAGTAGATCTTATTGCTGTGATTGATTATTCTTATGTAAGAGACAGCTTCATAACCACTTGTGTCTGAAAAATGATGCAACTCAGCACGTTGTGCTCTGCCGAAGTCTATTGGTTTCATGCACCTGTTGATTCTGAATTCTGATTCTAATTCTGGTAGACTTTCTAACCACTTCTTCCATTGTTTATGCTGTTTTGGTGGTATGTCAACATCCCACCTTTCTTGGCCTTGTATATTCTTGAAAGGTTCTTCGGATCGGTAGTATAGCAGGTGCTGCTAGCCCTAGTGGATTATAGATGGTGCTGATAGTGCACAGCATCCCACGTTTTGTCGCTGATTTCTGTTTGATTTTAGTGCGAAATCCCAATTCGTCCGATTCTATGTTCCACTGCATGCCCAATGCATTTTCTGTTTGCAAGAAATCAGGGTTGAATTCAAGTTATTGAATGCTTGTGTTCTATCTTCTTCGGCTATAGCTTCTAATGTTGAACTTTGTCAGCTTGAAACCTCCAGTCTTGCAGGTTTTGATCAGGTTGCCTGCAAGTTGATGCCCTTCATCTATGGTCACCACTGATTTTAATATGTCATCAACGTAGAAGTTTCTTTTGATGGTATTCTCTATTGTCTTCTCATTGCTCTGTTCTGCTGTCATCTTCAATGCATTGTTTGTGCAAGATGGTGAAGATGTTGCTCCGAATATGTGCACTTTCATGCGATATTCCCTCAGAGGGTTGTTAGTTTCACCATTGGGCCACCACAAAAACCTCTGGTAGTCCATGTAATTCACTAGTATTCTTACTTGTGAGAACATGGCTTCAATGTCTGACATAACTGCAACTTTCTCTTCTCGGAATTGCACAAGTACCCCGACTAGCGTATTTGTCAGATCTGGTCCTTGTATCAATTGACGGTTCAATGAAGTCCCTCCATACTCAGCAGCACTGTCAAAGACAACTTGTAGTTTTTTTTGTGGGTGATAAACTCCATGGTGTGGTAGGTGCCACTTTTTTCCCTGGTGACCCTTGACAGCTGAGACTGGTATCATTTCTGCGTAGCCCTTATTGATGGTACTTTTCATAAAACGTGTGTATTCTTCACGGTATGATGTATTCTTGTCAAACTTGCGTTTTAGTTGCTTAAGTCTCATTTCTATATTGGCTCTGTTGTCCATTCTTATTTCTGAATGGCAATGGAACATTGTAGTGTCCATCAACAAATGTGGTTTTTGTCTTCACTATGCTCAGGAAGTGTTTGTCTTCAACCGAATATTCTGGTTTGTCTTCAACTGTATGTTCGCTGAATTCATGATTATACATGTCTGCTATCATCTTTTCCACAGTCGGTTCTACCCGAATATTGTGGAATACTGCTGCATTGTGATTGTCACCATCCCTCATAGACATTCCCTTTACTGACCATCCTAGCGACGTACGAACGGCATACGGTTCGTTACAGCCAATAAACTTAGTTTCTAGTGGTTTGAAAGCTGTACTTACGTTGCTGCCTATTAGCAGTCCTACTTCATCTGTCTTTGAAGGTGTAGCCATTTTTTTCAGATCCTCCTCTTGTACAGTGTGTGTTGCCGATAATGGTAGTTCATTTCGGGTATAAACCTCTGGTAGGCTTATAAAATTCTCGTCATTCATGTCCGACACTTCAAGGCACTTAATACGTTGGGTATCAGTGACTTTGCTTCTGCTTACCATGTGTAAGGTTAGTTTCATTTTTTCTCCACGAACGTTCAATGCTTTCCGAACACGTTCTGTGCATATCACAGAGTCGCTTCCCTCCTCCAGAAATGCATATGTGACTACATGACCACCTGTAGCTTTATATCTTATTTGAACTGGTATCAATATTGGTCTGCCTTGCAGGTCATCATTGATTGATTCGTTTGAATTATAACCCACAGTCGTTGATGCGATGGGTGTATCATTAACCAGGTGTTCTGCCTTGGAAAGACATCCAAAGCATAAGCCTTTCTTCAGTATCAGTTCTTTCTGTTCCTTGTAGCCCTTTTTGGCAAACGTTTGGCATTCTGCTAATTGATGTTAAGTGCCTGAACAGCCTAGGCACCCAGTTGTATCTTCTTCTGTTGCAATGGTGTATGATACAGATTTCCTTCTGCGTTGCTCTGTTTCATTAGCTGTTTTCATGGTTGGAGATTTCGTATTCAGCTCCAGATGCTTCTTCATTTACAAAACACATCTATGTTATTTCGCTTTATTCTGTTAAAAATCTTTCGCCACCGTGCCCTCTGTTTATAGGGTAACTCTTTAGTAATGTTTCTAAAGTTACCGGGTGCATCATGATTTTCCTCACATGTTTATCACCTTCCATCGCGTCTTCACATGCTGTTAAGAATAATGCCAAGTCATCAAACGGTTCTTCATCTTTTGCTTCGATCATTGGCCATTCTTCTGCTTTTTTCCATTAAGCATTTGCTAATGCTTGCGGTTTCCCATATTTATCTTTCAGTCGTTTTCTAGCGGCTGTATACCCCATTTCTAAGGGCATGGAGAAACCCTGGATCAGCTGTCACAGCTTTCCTCTGGGGTACACCTTTAAAAAGTGTAGTCAAAGTCTTGATATTTAACTGGGTTGTACTCATCTGTGTGTATTGCTGTTACATTGGCCACTTTCGTGACCGTCTTTGCAGATGTCACAATATCCTTTTGTGCATTTACTGTTTCATTGACCAATACGGGCTTTTTGAACAAGTTTGAGATGCCAGACATTCCGCTTGCAGTTTCAAAACTTTTACCTAAGTATGCTTGCTCCTTGGCAGTTTCTTCTGCAATGCTTGTCTCTTGTTGAAGCTCTTCTCTGCGTCATCGGGCCTTCATTATCTCTCGCTTGTATGCTAATTTACTCATCTTCATATCTCATAATGATTTTAGCTTCCTCATCGTCAAGACCTGTTCAAGTTGTAGGCCCTTCAGACGTGCCAACATGGCTTCTTTACTTGCTAATGCACTACGCGCTGAAGCGTCACTTCTTAGACTCGAAGTACACGACATGATCCTGCTGTGGCTTCTCGATGTCTGCTCTCCTACATTGGAAGCACTGTCTGTCGGGTCAATGCATGGTTCGTCATAGTTTAGTAAATATGTGCGTAGTCTCTCGCCCAGTTCTTGCATGCTCTTTTGTTCGCAACCATGTTTCATTTTCATGCGTAGCTTCTTCTTTGGACAGTGCATCATGGTATTTTTATCGGCACGTTCCAAATTCTCTTTTGCTTTGTCATATTTTTTCAATTTAATTATTACCTCTAATACATTCGTTGGGTCACATATTAGCGGTTCGATTCGGTTTGTGATTCGAGTTATTACTCCACTTTCGGCTTTTCGTAACAATTTCAACCTTTTGCAAGAAGTGGATGGTTGGTCTGCCATCTGTTCACCTACATTATTTTTGTCAGCCATTTTCTTTCGACAGGGATATTTTTTTTTATATTTAAGATGTTTTTTTTATTGAGTCAAGTCTCCTAAAAAATACATTTCAGTTTCACATAAATTCTATATGAAACACCTTTACACAGTCAATACAGTCAGAAATTCACCCCATTTCCTAATATGTGCATTTAATTTCCCTTTTTTTTCTGAATATTTTGAACAAACGGTTTAAGATGTTTGAAATGTGGAATTTTTTCCTTTATATTTTCAGATATAGATAAAACGCTTAGTTAGCAATAGTAAAAAAATTGAGCAATAATAACTCATGTGGATCTCCCATTAGAATTGTTTCATCAGATAAAGTATTTCTCAACCCAATATGTTTTCCCCATCGCTCAGAAAATGCCTTCCAAAACAACTGAACAAGAGAACACCTTTATCATAAAGTGCATAATTGTTTCCACTTCCGCTTTACAAAATGTACACATTTTAGATTGGCAAATCTGGGGCAAAATTTTATTTAGTTTTACATTTGTCATTATTAAGTTGTGGTTCATTTTCTATTGAAGCACCCTCAATTTAGTATCTATTGTTATTTTGAATGGTAACTTGTAGATAGCTTCCCAGCCATGTAATCTCTCTCCCAGCAATTCTGAAATTACCTCCTCTGAGCGTGGGGGAATAAAATAATACCCTTAACAACTTGCTTTGCTGTACATTGATTTAGGTGAATAAGTGAACAACAAACTTCACCCCAATCATCTGTTCCTGTCTTTCCACTCCTCCCTTTAACCCTGAAGGTACTGATGATATAATACCTCACCAATTCAAAAACATGTGCTTTGGGACACCTTTGTTCACCATTTCTTCCCAATCCATTATAAAACCCATGTTACTAAAAGGTTGCCCCACATAGTGATCCCCACATCATCAAATTCTTTGTAATAAAAACTTTTATCAGCAGTCAAAACGATTTTTGTTATTCCATATTATTTGATTCAGGATATGCACTACTGACTGACTGCCAGGTTTTCAGCATACTGTGGTGGAAGCTGTTAAGTTGTAACAGCAACATATTAATGTCAAAATTACCCTTAACAAGCAGCCTGTCGGCTGTTAGCAATGCACATTGCAATTAAAGAACAGAAGATATCATTAGAAAATGAACAATATGTATAGTATCAAAGCAACAGGACTTACTGTTTTCAACAAGAATTAAAAAATATCAATTTTTACCCAAAATAATCATCAACATTCGATAATTGAAGATATCACCACGAAATTAACAAATCTGAAAGAGGTCTACATGTAGTACCTATATAAGTAGTATAAAAACAATAAGGTTTTCAAATAGAAGTCAAAAATATAACTTTTTACCAAAAATGACAAAAATATTTACCAAAATTGGAGAATTAACGATATCATTACAAAATGAACAAATCTAAGAGAGGGCCACATGTAGTACCTATATATGTAATATCAAAGCAATTGGACTGGCAGTTTTTAACAAGAAGTCAAAAATATCACTTTTTACCGAATATGACAAAAATATTCACCAAAATTAGAGAATTGAAGATATCCTTACAAAATGAACAAATCTGAGAGAGGTCCACTTGTAGTCCCTATATATGTAATACCAAAGCAATCGGACTCGCGTTATCTAACAAGAAGTCAAAAATATCACTTTTTACCAAAAATGACAAAAATATTCACCAAAATTAGAGAATTGAAGATATCATCATAAAATGAACAAATCTGAGAGAGGTCTACCCAAGGTACACCAAGTATCAAAGCTTCAGGCTTGTAGTTTTCAAGAGGAAGTCGAAAAAGTAAAACATTGACACGGACGACGACGAGGGACAATCACTCATATGATAAGCTCTGCTCGACAAAGTCGACAGCGGAGCTAAAAAGTAGCTCAATATTTCCCACTTTCACCAAAGTATTTGTCAAAAACCATTTCCACGGATGAGGTGTGGTTTCATCAAAATAGCGGCGCATCCAGTTTATACGTTGAGCTTTATGAATTGAAAATACATATGGGACATTTAAACCTCTCTTTCCAATACCAACAATTGCTGTCCTCCTGGCAATCGTATCAGGACCTCTCCACATAAAAACACAAAAATGAGCTTGTTAATGTCTTTAATAATTTGCACTTTACCTAACAGGCTTAAATTTCTCCTTTTCAAAAATTTAATTGATGACTTTAGAGATTCTAATGGGGAAGCCCAATTCATCCTGGATGTCATTTTTTTTATCAAACGAAATGTAGATTCCCAAAATGTTAATGGGAGTGTTAGGCCAACTAAGACGTAGGAGTTTATCTATTCTATGTTTCCATTTGGCCAACCACATTTATTTACTGCTAAACCTGAGATTATCCGAAAGTGTTTAAAAGTTTCTCAAACAGGCGATGACAGGATGGTATATCCCTTAATAAGCAAGTAAGGTAATCTGCATACGCAGCTCCCTTAACCTCCACCTGGTCGGGCACTTCCAACCCTTTAATATTCGGATCATCATGCATTCAACTCATAAAAATTTCTAAAGCCAAAATAAAATGCATGGGTGATATGGAACCGCCTTGCCTCACACCTCTGTGAAGTGGGAAATAGCCAGTGCTTGTACCCTTGTGCATGACACTAATAGAAATATTTTTGTACAGTACTTTGGCTTTCTGAATGAAGTCAGTTCCAAAATTGAAGGCTGCCAGCGCTTTGTATAGAAAATCCCATTCAACTGTGTCAAATGCTTTTTCTATATCAATAGTCAATAAAATGCCCAGTATTTTTTGTTTATCTGAATAATCTAGAATTTGTTCAGCCAATATCACCCCATCCCCAATGAATCGATTTTTCACAAAGGCAGACTGATTTTCATGTATGAGTGAAGGAAGAATTATTTCCAATCGCTTGGCCAGGCATTTTGTACCAATCTTGTAGTCTGCATTCAGCAATGAGATTGGTCGCCATTTTTTAAAAAATCTCCTGTCCTTTCTTTTCCAATAAAGTGATTACCCCTTGTTGTTGTGTTGGTGATAGCTTGCCCTTCTCAAAAGCAGTATTCAATGAATTAACCACAAAGTTTCCAATAAGACCCCCAAAACATTTGTAGAAGTCAATCAGCATTCCATCATTTACTGGAATTTTATTTGCAGGAAACGTCTTGATTGCTTCATGGGCTTCCCCATAAGTAATACAACCCTCACAAACTGTTGCTTGGTCCTCTGAAAATTTTTTGATGTTAGGGGTTCTGAGAGGTTCCTCCCAATCCCTCTCCCATGCCTTATGGCCTACAACACAACGAACATGCCAGCCCCAAACGACTAAACTCAAGTCTGCCATCACCGATGCACACGAATGCTACAGCCACCCCTTTGAGCTAACCTTCTAAATCTAAGAATTCATCCTTCCCAATTTTCCCAATTTTCACCCTCCCCCGGATTCGATATGCGTTTTCCACGGTCTTTGGATCTATACAAAATTTTTCACTCACCACTTCCCACACAGTGCTCAGAGCATTTTCTTCTTCTTTCTCTGTGATTCCATAAAATCTCAAACTGAATGTCTTTCATTTCTAAGACTTGATTCTTTTTTACGTTTATTTTCAGTTTCTAGCTCATGAATCTTTTTTTTCAGGTGGTCAATTTCCTGGGCGTTTTCCCATCCGGTGTTCGCATTGTATTATACCGTTTCCTCCAATTCACTGCACTTTTTCTTCACCTCTCCCATTCGTATTAACATTCCTGCTATGTCCCCGAAACCTGCCTCAGTGCTTTGTTTTAGATCAATGATCAGCATAGTGATAGTTCTCAGAGAATAGCTCGAGACTTCATCATTTTCGGACCTCGATTCCTCATCATCCCCCTTTTTGGCCTCCTTCGCGCTTGTCTTTGATGCCATGTAGGCTTCCATAAGTTTTTGTTCCTTGGTTTCTTTTTCCTTCAGTTTTTTCATCTTTTCCTTTATATCCTTTGATGCCATATTGTCAGCGTGTTCTCTGTACCTTTACACTTCTATCTCACATGTTTCCAGTGGAGGTGTCTTCTATTTCCTTCAGCAACTGTTTAACAAAGCGGGGCCGATGTAGCATGGTTGCTCACCCAAACATGGTTACGTGACTCCCCTTCGAATTTTGGTTGTTGAGTAGTCGACGATAACTGTTGTCACTGAATATTGTTTACTTTTTGGAGATCAATGTTGTCAACAGTCTTTTGTCACAGATTAACTGATAATAATCGTGAAGCAGACAAGGTTTCTACAAGTCGTTATTTATAGGACGTTTTTTACTGTTACCGACGCGCTCGCGAGAAGTTGATTCATGGCGCGCAGACAAACAAGCCAATCAGTTAAACTATTTCAGAATTTCACAGATTTTCAGATCTAACATTTATCTCCCATGCTGTGGTTAGGTAGATAGATGTTTGTAAAAAGGATTTTAGTGGTTATAGGTGATTTCTTGCATTTTCGGAATACATGCCATGGTGCTGCTGGCCATAATTCACCACTGCAATCCTAAAAGCAGTTGGCTTGGAAGTTTCAGTGCTTAGTACTTAGTACTACCTTGCTTAGTACTTCAAAAAATGTAGCTAACACCACGGTGCATCGAGGAGTTGTTGGTCCCATGGTATTTCCTACACTTATTACAAGATCGGCTGCTAAGAAGACACCAGACATACATGTACTCCGTCAAATATACCACCTGAGATTGAACTCCGAAAGTCATCGATTGCAATAAATAAATATTGAAACGTTAACAAGGATTATTATTCTGTAAATGTCCCTTTATATAATAATAGGTTAAACGGAAACTTAACACTGGTTTATTTATTTATTCGGCTATATGTAAATGAAGTTGTTTTGAGACTAGGACTAGAATTTTCACGAATGAGTAATTGTACTTGTGTACAATATTGACACAATTCATAGTCTATATAAATGTGCGGGATTTGGTGGTTCGGGGGTCATTTTGTAGCGAAAAATTAAAATAGGGGTAATGCAGTCAATTTAATCTGCAATGATCAAGAGCTCTGCTATACATCCATCGACAGTCAGACTTAGTTGAAATCAAGAGAATATTCGATCTCTAGCAGTGTAGTGTACTCATTACGACCAATTTCTGAAATACATTAATTTAAAAAAAAACGTAATTTATCTACGTTTGGAAATAAAATATATAACAAAAACAAATACATCAATTATACATAATATAATGAATAAATGAGTAATATAAACACTATTTAGTTATTAATTACCTTCTCTCCTTATGACCCTTTTACGCCCTGTTTCCAAATTCTCTTGTTTCATGCCATTAAAGTCAAAATTATATCTGAAAATAAGGATAATGTGTATATTTCACGTTGGTAAAACATTAGTCATTTACAAACTAATAATCTATCTGTTCACGATTTTGCCACTTTTAAATATTTCGATTGAAAGGAGAACTCAAAACACGCCTTCGTCAAGTCACTAACTGCTTTGGTGATTTTTTTGTTTCTTACCCAAAGTCCCCCATTGGGAGTGTGATGATGCTGTGACTGTCTTTCTGGTAATGGGTTTCTAACTCTTCCGCAATATCTTCCTCAAACAGTCTCCATTGTTGGATATCATCCATCCACCGCCAGCATACGACCATTTCATCATCTCTGTCATCAACTATAACACAATTGGAATAAAGGTGTATATAATGAAATTTAATTATATTATGCAAGCTGGATTTTCAATTTTCATTTATTTAAAGTTTGAAATCACACGAATAGATTCATCCACGTTAACTGTTGAAATATTCCCATACATGTGACAAATAATGCTTAATTACCCCTATCATCATCATCATTATCATCATCATCTTCGTCATCTACCCCTGTCCAAGTTCGTTTCTCATCTTCGTCATCCGCATCATCACCATCCTCATCATCGATTCTACGGAAGCTTGAAAATACTTCAGGTGCGGTTTTAAGAGACTCGTCATCATCATCTTCTTCGTCGTCGTCGTCAATATCAATAATTTCAGGTCTGAAACGAAAATTTTAACACTTATAAGAACTCTCTCACATTAAGTATATTAATAAGAGATCGTCACGCTGTGACGTTATTTGTTCACAATATTAACGCCCTCTATGAGAATGTCTAATAACAAAAGTCGCTCACTGACGAACATTTTTTTACAATCTGCCGTCACGGTGACAACATAACCCATAATTTGTTTTATTAACGTCGACACATACACGTATATTTAATAACAGAAAACAACGCTTTTATTTTATCTTCGGATGCGACCAATGGGTTCTTTTAACAAGTTACTGGCACACAAACATGCGCGAAACGCAGACAAGTACGACGGCCTATACCAGTTAGAGAAGATGTATTCAACCCGTTGTGTGATTTAACAATTATGTGTACATATATGTTAGACTAGTTTGCTCTTACCCCTCTGCTTTCAACAGTTCCGGTGGATCCATACACGCACTATCTGCCACAATCCGACCATCTTCTTTGTCCTAAAATGGAAAGAATATAGTGTAATGGATAACGCCTATGGTTACAGTGGCGATGCTGATTCGCTGAGTTGAATTTCGAATCTCGTGTTTCATGTTTATATATTCGTGTATATGACTGTATGTGTTATTACTTACACTTAATAGGTGTTTGTTTCCGCTAGTGGACGTAAAGAGATTGTAACTGTTCTCACCATGATTACACTATGCTTTTTTGTGCACAAAATGAAATTCGGGATGCTGTTTTTATTTGACACATACTTCAGGAATATGTTGACCATGTCGAGCGTGATAGGGCTCCCTAACGTCATTTGATCAATATTGTTGTGCGGGGAGCATAAGTTTTTTGTTTGTTCAAAAACATTAATAAACGTGACACGATACAGAGAATCAATAATAAATATATGTTTAGAAGAGTACGAGTAAATATTCAGGGTGTTATACTTACTTTATGAACACATTTCAATTTGGACTTCATTATATCTGATGTTTTAGAATCTTTCCACTGTAGAATGATTATGCAACAGAACAAAAAGTTACTCGTACAGGTTCACCTAAGCAAAGCGGACGGGAAATAAAATGCAATGTTTTTAGATGTCACCACCTATTTTTTTCTACTCATTGTTTCTAGTGGTATTAAATCAAAACATTAGGTTTGTTATGTTATAGTTGATAACACATTTAAAGCGCGGTGGTCGTCGCGCAGTGCGTGTTCGAATTTCATGTAAATAAACAACGTATTTTACACGCGTTGTATACGTCGCTATGAGTCCCATATCGAACAGGACGCGCACGACGACTGCCGCTCTTTAATTATTTAAATAATGTGTCTAATATACGGTCGATCAATTGAATCTTATATAGACACACAATGGGTATTGTCGTAATTTAGTAAAATCAACTTACTAATTTATCCTGATCGACGTCCGCTTTACTGACAATCACTGACTGTACCATGAACTTATCTTTGCCACTACGAGCAGGATCTGGTGTGAACTCACTTACTAACACCACTGAAATGATGCAATATGCTAATATGAGCTATATAAACATAGAATAACACCACACTGAAACATCATCCGGGAAAGTAAATTAAGATTCTCAATGAACAACAAAGATGACCCCGGGGAAGGTTACCCAAACATCATAATCCATAAGGTTAAATTAGAAATTAAAGAACATTAATGCCTGTATGTACTCATTACGACCAATTTCTGAAATACATTAATTTAAAAAAAACGTAATTTATCTAGACGAAATTGAAGATGAAAAACATTTTCTGCTTATTAACTGCAAATTATAATGAAAATGAAAGAAACCAACTAAACACCGAGTCAAAAATGTTACTCCAAAACACGACACATGAAGAAAAAATGATAGCTATGATGAACAACAATGAAAATAAAACAATTATAAAACTAGCTAAATACATATACGAATGTTTCAAAATTAGAGAAAATAACATGAAAAAGCCTTAGTTCTCATTCAAATAAACAACAATATTAATATCAAGGCATATCTGCAAGGTTTTTTTTTGTTATTATCATTCTTATGATATTTTATTTTATTGTCTTTCTTGTTTTTCCTTTCATCCACACTTTATTGTGATTTAACTCAAGATCCTATAAAGGATACGATAGTTTATTATTAATAATATTATTATTAAAAGATACCAATGGCCCTGGGTATGGTTACTCAACATTTAGTTAAATGTATAGGTAAACAATGATGTGGTTTTCAAACAATAAAAGAGCTTTGATAAATACTGTTATTTTATAGTGATAATTCTTCCTATAAAATAGTTATTAAATATGAATTTTTAAACATTCTTCTGTTAAAAAAAAATGTCTTGTATTCAACTTGCATCTACGTGTGACCATGAATAGAAGAAAGAGTCATGAGTGTATGACGCCGACATTCGTAAAACAAAATGACGTCGTACGTCGATAGACACACTTGACCGAACATATCTCAGTGTTGAATACAAGTAAATGTGAGTTTTTTTCTTAACCATAGATATAGGTGGCGTTGCCAACAGTAACTAACCTTTGACATGAACGGTCGAATCGGGTTTTACGATCCCTCTGTTAGGATTCACAATATAGTTACGAGGGGACGTTGTCATCATCTTGAAGCACACGATTTCATCCGTTGGATTGGTCAATTTAATAAGTGACGTAACTTCATCGGTGAATGGACCTTGAATGTTTGCATAAAATTAGTAAGTAAATAACGTGACATAAATCCGTTTATCGTTCCAATAAAAGTACACCATAAAGCAATAAAGTAGGATAGGATAGGATAGGATAGGATAGGATAGGATAGGATAGGATAGGATAGGATAGGATAGGATAGGATAGGATATTTGGAACGTACACAAAAACAATGCTTGAGTAAAGTCCAATATAAGAAACATAAAGTAACACAACTAATCTAAACTAATTTTAAAATCTGAAAAACAAAATTATCTAAAATACTACAAACATATTTGTCTACACTTGAGAAAACATTAATAAACAATTCTCCATTTCGTAAGGTTTGATAATCAGATGAGTATGAGGAATTCACAATAAAAAAGTAATGTTTTTCATCGCCCACATCATTAGAGTCACACTTGTTACATACCCTGTCAATTTTATTTATTCCCTGTGACGGCCTATTTCAATTGGCAAGAAGTGAGCTGAAATACGGAATTTGGTTAATGCTACTAACGTTTTTTATATCATCCAAGTATTTTTCAAATTTATAATTATTTTTGAATGTTGTACAAGTACTTAGTTTATTATGACCAGTTTTGTTCGACTGACTTTCCACATTTGTTGAGTAAATTGGGTTTAACCTTTCTTTAAACAGATTGCAAAAACTGACCTGATTAGTATCCGTGTTTGTCATATTTGTAATTTGTAGAAGTTTTTGGACAAATTTATACCAAGGATCGTATTTAAACCCACTACTTTCTTTAAAAGCATCTTCGATAATTATATTGTTGTTTTCTTACATGACAACCTTTGATAAAATGTTATGACAGTAGTACACACATCAATCACAAGTGGGGAACGACCAAGTTCACTTCTACAAGCAATATTTGATGCCTTCCTGTGTACTCCCAAAACTCTTTTACAAAACTTTATATGAAGTTTTTTTTCTGGTAATATTTTGTCACAAAATAGGTTTGATACAAAAACAGTATTATAAATCTCTCATTTGCTATTGCCAGTTCCGCTAAATAGATTAGTCAGAAAACTACCCCAAACTTCTGACCCATAAAGAATAACCGGTTTAATAACAGAATCAAACAGTTTACAGGCTAGACTCACTGAATGGCATTTGAACCCCAAAGCATTTTATACATTTTAAATGATGCTTTGTGAGCTTTTTTTATACAACCTTGCTGTGACTGCACAAAATTTCTATTTTTATTGAAAAGTGATGTCAAGGTAGTTATAAAAATTCACACATTCGAGTTGTGTTCCATTAATGTAGAATTGAAATTTGCCTTCAAGGTTTTCACCAGTGCTGTTGAAAACTATAATTTTAGATTTGTTTATGTTAACTGTTAACTTGATGTACGATAAACTCCCAGCATGCATTGGGGTAAACATCCGGTTGACCTTTCATGTAGTGAACTGCGCATGTGCAGTACTTTGAGTCACATGCTCCGTGTGTGTTTTCTGGAGCTGTGCAGTCTGTATTTCTGTGAACGGGATTCTAATAAAGATGAAACCGTTTACCGATATTGCTGAGTTCTTACTTTATTAAATGGTAGCAGAGCACGGTTGACAAGATGTCACAGAGTACGAGCTACAAAAATCCTCCGAAGCTAGGAGTGGAGACCGTGTATGAAACATGGAAAAACGAAATTGCCGTGTGGCGTTTGGTAACCGACTTAGACAAGAAGAAACAAGCATTGGCTGTTACGCTGTCTTTGTCGGATCAAGCAAGAGCGAAGGTGCTCGAAATAGATGTGACTGAACTGAATTCGGATACAGGTATGGATGTTCTGATTCAAGCATTGGATTCATTGTTCAAAAAAGAAACTGTCGACTTGGCGTATGAGACGTATTCTAATTTTGACTCGTACCGGAAGTTGCCCGACCAGACGATGGCGGACTTCATCATAGAATATGAACGTCGATATAATCAGTCGACGAAATACGGTATGACTCTTCCTGATGCGGTTTTGGCTTTTAAATTGTTGGACAGTGCCGATTTATCCAAAAAGGAAAGGCAGCTTGCTTTGACCGCAGCATCGGACTTGAAATTTGCGACGATGAAGTCAGCTTTGAAGCGTATTTTTGCTGAAAGTCACGTGACCAATGGCGGCAATTCGAGCGAAGATGCGTCTGGAATAACCGTTAGAAATGAGTCGGCTTTCATAACACAGAGATTTAATTCTGATACTAGACGAATGGTTCGTCCAACTCAACGTTATGGAAATCCTGGAAATGCTAATGCTCCTAAAGGTACGAATCCCTTGGACAAATTTGGTAGACGTACAAAATGTGTGATATGCCAGTCAGTTTTTCACTGGGCCAAGGACTGTCAACATAGATCCGATCCATCTGTTGTAAATATGTCATCACATGATTCTGAGCCCGAAGTATGTAATTTGACATTATTAACCAAAGAAGAGAAATCCATTAATGAAATTTTCATGACTGAATCTTTCGGATGTGCAGTTATAGATACTGCTTGTACTCGGACAGTATGTGGTAAACGATGGTTTGACAACTATATGAATGGTTTAGATGATAAGCAAAAATTGATGGTTAATACAGCTCCAAGCAACAAAATGTTCAAGTTTGGAGATGGTGCTCAAATTAGGTCTACAATCAATGCAATACTGCCAGTCAAGATAGGTGAAACGTCATGCAGAATTGACACAGAGGTAGTGGAAACAGATATCCCTCTACTGCTTAGTAAGACTTCACTGAAGCGGGCAGGTACAGTACTTGATTTAGCAAATGATGAAGCTGAAATGTTCAGGCACCCAGTAAAGCTACATTTCACATCTAGTGGGCACTACTGTGTAGATTTACAGAGTCGAAATATTACATGTGAACAGAAAAGTAATCCTGAAGAGGAAATTCTTATTATTGATGAGAACACAAGTAAAGTAGATCATGAGAAGATATTAACTAAACTACATAGTCAGTTTGGACATGCTTCAGCTGATCGTCTTAAGAAGCTGTTAGAAAGTGCAGGTACACATGACACAGAAGTTTTTCGGACATTAACAAAAGTCGTTGACAACTGTACAATATGTCAGAAATATAAGAAACCTGTACCCAAGCCAGTGGTGGGCTTTCCGCTTGCCACAGATTTTAACGATACCATCACGGTTGATCTTCACGAGTTGGACAAAAACTTGTGGTATTTGCATATCATGGATGAATTCACTCGGTTTAGTGCCGGAGCCATAATGACGAGCAAGCAGTCTTCTGTATTTGTTGATAAGTTTATACAGAAATGGATCAGTATCCATGGGTCACCCAAAAAACTCTATAGTGATAATGGTGGTGAATTTAATAGTGCTGAAGTTCAGGATATGTGTGAGAACTTTAATATTGAACAGAGAACCACTGCAGCATATTCTCCATGGAGTAATGGATGCCTTGAAAGACACAATCAGACACTAACTGAGATTGTAAGAAAAGTCAAAGCAGAGAAAAAGTGTAGCTGGGAGACAGCTCTGAACTGGGCCTTATTCGCTAAGAACAGCCTTACTAACATCCATGGATATAGTTCTTATCAACTTCTCTATGGAAAAAATCCTAACATGCCATCAGTTCTGGTAGACAAACCACCAGCTTTAGAAGGTACTACCATGAGTAATATAGTTGGTAGTCACATTGCTTCAATGAATGCTGCTAGGCGATCGTTTACTGAGTCAGAATGCTCAGAGAGAATAAGAAGAGCTTTAAGAAAGCAAATTCGTCCATTGATGGAGACTTGTCAACTGGGAGACAAAGTATACTACAAGCGCCCTGATAGCCCTGAATGGAAGGGTCCTGCTACTGTCATAGGACAGGATGGTACTGTAGTTTTTGCACGACATGGTGGTATGTTGGTCAGAGTGCATCAATGTAGACTCAGAAAAACAAGCCAACCAGAGACTGTTACAAGAGAAAGTATCAGTAACCATGACAGATCTCAGCAGTCAGAAAGTGTTAGTGAAGAACCTACGGAAATTCAGCATGATACATCTATAGAATTAGAGACTGAAAACAGAGAGACAGGAGAGATTCAACAAAATACGTCTGGAGACCAAGAAAATGATAACGGAGAGACTGGGTTAGGTATTAGAAATTTGGCAGATATTTCAAAAATTAAACCAGGAAACACAGTTAAGTATACTAATAGACAAACTGGTGATACACTTACAGCCAAAATTATTAGTAGAGCTGGCAAAGTACATGGCAAAAACAGAAACTGGTATAATTTGGAATATAACGAGCCTGATGAGTTAGGTGGCATAAGCCAGTCAGTAGATCTAAGTAGAGTTGATAATCTTGAGATTCTAGAAACTCCTCCGGTTGATGTAAACATTTCTGATGAAAGTGTCATGCTGTTAGAGGACATTTCAATGACTGAGGCAAAATTGACAGAGCTAGACAGTTGGAAACAAAACAAAGTGTACAAAGAGGTACCAGATGAAGGACAGAAATGTATATCTACGAGATGGGTATGCACCTTAAAAGCTACGGGTGATAGTATAAAACCCAAGGCAAGATTAGTAGCTAGGGGGTTTGAGGAGATAAATAATGACCAAATTCAGAAAGATTCACCCACATGTAGCAAAGAGTCAATGAGACTTATTTTGGCTATCATGGCTCAGAATAGATGGAAACCTCGATCCATGGACATTAAAACTGCTTTCTTACAGGGTAAAGAAATAGAAAGGGATGTTTTCATACGTCCACCTAGGGAGGCAGATTGTCCAAACAAATTATGGCATCTGCAAAAGTGTGTATATGGGTTGGGGGATGCTTCTCTCCACTGGTATTATCAAGTGAAAGCTGTTATGATTGAGACTGGAGCGCAGATGTCCAAAGTAGACCCTGCTGTATTTTATTGGGTAGATGATAGTGGGAACTTAATTGGTGTATTAGCTTGTCATGTAGATGATTTTATGTGGGCTGGTGACTCTAAGTTTGAGGAATCAGTGATTAGTCAAATTCGTTTACGTTTCTGTATTGGAAAGGAAGATAGTAATGCTTTTAAATATGTCGGGATTGGGTTGGTGAGCAAAAAGGGCCAGATTTATCTTGAACAAAGTGATTATGCCAACAACCTGATTCCTATTCCGATAGCCAGAGCCAGAGCGTTAGAAACAGAATCACCACTGACTGAAAATGAGAAGGACTTACTGAGATCTAAAGTAGGACAGATACTGTGGATAGCACGTCAAAGTCGCCCAGATGTACTGTTCGATGCATGTAACTTGGCCACCAGCATAAAAAATGGTCAGGTTAGAGATTTGTTATGTGCTAACAAGGTAATTAGAAAACTTAAATCGGATAGTGTACCCCTTAAGTTTCAGCATTTGGGTGATGGTGAATTGTCCTTAGTAGTCTTCAGTGATGCCTCACTGGGTAATCTTCCTGATGGCGGTAGTCAAGGAGGATATTTGATTTTTCTCATGGGGGAAACTGGAAAATTCTCACCGATCTGTTGGAATTCAAAGAAGATTCGCCGGGTAGTGCGTAGCACTTTAGCTGGGGAAACACTTGCCATGGCCGATGGCATCGATTCTGCAATGTTCATTTCGACTTTGTATTTGGAACTGACAGGTAGTGATAGTAGATATACCAAGTTGCCACTTATTTGTGTAACTGATTGTAAGTCTGTGTATGAAGCTGTTAAATCCACTAAACTAGTCAGTGAAAAACGACTACGTATAGAGGTTATTGGTATTAGGGAACTGATTGAAAGCAATCAGATTAAAGAGTTCATATGGTCTGAAAGTAAAAATCAACTTGCAGACTGCCTCACTAAGAGAGGTGCTTCTCCGCTGGTGTTATTGAAGGTACTTCAAGAGGGGATTTTGGACATTTACTAAATTCTGTGATTTTGATCTTGTCAGATATTTGTCACTGTGAATTTATGTTCTAAACCTTTTGCTATACTACTGTTTAGTTTGTAAACTTGCTTCTTTAACAAAAAAAATATAGAGGAGATTGTTAACTTGATGTACGATAAACTCCCAGCATGCATTGGGGTAAACATCCGGTTGACCTTTCATGTAGTGAACTGCGCATGTGCAGTACTTTGAGTCACATGCTCCGTGTGTGTTTTCTGGAGCTGTGCAGTCTGTATTTCTGTGAACGGGATTCTAATAAAGATGAAACCGTTTACCGATATTGCTGAGTTCTTACTTTATTATTAACCTTTAATTTCCATTTCTGGCAGTAATTTTGAATGGCATCAATGCCCTTCTGTAGACCATCATGACTAGTTGATAGCAACAGAAGATCATCTGCATATAAAATACAGTTAAATTTCACACCATTCAGGTCCACTGGGTCAAAATTGTTAACAACATCACAAATACCATTGCAGCCTTGCTTTACACCTCTATTAGAATCAAAGTATGGTGTAATTCCCCTATTCATTTTTATGCTATAGAATTATAGAAGTTCCCCCCCCCCAATGCCTATATGCAGTAGTTTATATAGTAAGCCCTCACGCCAAACCAAGTCAAAGGCTTTGGAGAAGTCAATAAAGCATAAAAATAAATAATTTTCTGTCTTTTTACGTTTGTTGTTTACATATTTTGTAATCAAGGATCTTAAAATATAGATGTTATCTGTTGTCCTATGATTTTTCCTAAAGCCAAACTGGTTGTCCCTGTTTTGATTATTTTCATATAGATAGTTAGTTAACCTGCTGTTTAATATCATGGTATAACGTTTGGATAAACAGCTGGAGATGGCAATGCCTCTATAATTATTGCAATCCGCTTGGTCCCCTGATTTAAAAATGGGGATAATTAAACTGCAGTTCCATAATGCTGGTAATTTGCCAGACTTTAAAACTAAACAAAATAATTTGGCAATTGAATTAATGAGATATGGTGCACCATGTTTTACCATTTCATTTGGAATCATGTCATTACCTGAGGTTTTACCTAATTTAAGTAATTTAATATGCTTTGATACTTCATCACTTGAAATTTCATAATCAAGATTAATTTTATTTACATTCTCCCTCTCCAGTGTACTGACACTATTCCTAACTGTATGGGTAAAACTACTCTCATCAACATTAGATTCACTGTTTAGACTTTTAAAGTGATCTAACCAATCGTTTACATTAATGTTGTCATTGTTACTATTTATTTTGTCAACATTTCCAAGTTCCTCTAACAGTTTCCAGAATAATTTAGGATTTGTTTGTTTAAGTGCCATAATTTTGTCACACAGCTTATCTTTATATTCTCTTTTTTTAATTTTGATTATTTTTTTGTACTTTTTGTTGATGCTGTATCTTTCCTGTCTGATAAGGTTATCTCTTGGAAATTATTTGAGATAGCCTTGACAACATTTCACGCCCATTTTCATCCCAGATAAATTTGCCTGGTATTGGGAAAATGGTGCTATAGGTATTGTTAATGTCATGATTGAAGTTTGCAGTGTGAGACAAGAAGATAGGACAGTGGTCTGAAAGGTGGTTAAGTGGCCAAACTTTGAAATACTGTACATCTCTAAATATGGAACTGCTAATTACTCCATAATCAACAAGACTATTAGTATAGACATTTCAATGTATGGAATGATTGTTACTATGAGGAGTCTCGTATATGCACGTGGGTATATATACATCATGTACTATACATATGATTTATGGAAAATTACTGTAATTTAGTTTAATTACTGTATACAATATTAATATACGGTATTATTATGCGAATTCCAAATATGGAATGATTACGCGCGTAAGCGTCCTATAATAATAAAAAAAAACATGGCTGCCACCAGGGTTCAACTGAACTCCACACAAAAAAGTTCGCTGATTCTGTTCTAAACATTTTGGAATTCGGCATTCTCATGATGTATCCTCGGAAGGAAAAGATGTATAATAATAAGGTTATTTCGAGGATACCTCAAAGTATGCACTCAGACAGTACGCCATCGCATCGACCTCCGCTACGCGTCGGTCGATACTGCTGCCGTACTGTATTCGAGCATACTTTGAGGTATCCTCGTAATAACCTCATATTATATGTAGTAGCAGCTTATATAGCTATGGACAACTACTTCCGGGATCTTGTACGCCCAGCACGTGGCATGCCTTATTCTCATTTCCTTAACCATTATAAATAAAGTTACAATTTGGATGATGTTATTTCTACTACTCTGATGTTTTCATGAAGTTAAATAGGTGATTTTCCGAACAATTGCGAGATCTCGCGAGATGCATGAAAGACGCGCGTCGAACGTCTGCCGCAAAAATCGAACGATTTGATTTTGAACTAGAATTTCTTTATTTCGCAGCTTACATTGACCGGCCGATCTTCGACAGAGGAATATTGCTTCCGAATACCCTCACTTAATCGAAATTGCCTATCATCAAATGTGGACAGCACATTATTAAGCATGGAAATGTCCCCGAAATACTTTCGCGTTTGTCGAATCCCACGCGATGTTTGACGCGAATACGACGCTATGACCTTTGTTTGTCCTGTTTTTATGTTCGATTTCACGCATAACGCGTGATTCTCGCAGTGTACGGAAAATGGTCTATTCAAACGTTTGGAGCAACTTCTATATGGTAACGTGATTAGTAAATAAATAAATCTTTTTTTATTGGAGATTCAAGTACTGTGTATAAATTAAAGGCGTGTCACATTTTTTTCTTGAAAAATGTAGAATAAATCATGCAAAACACAGCGTCACAGGGATTTTTGCATAACGTTTTTTTCTATTTATTTAATTTTGTCCAATATTTTGAGTCATTTATCATACAGTTCTGAAATATTGATAGATTAATTAGATATACCGACGGATTCTATATATAAGTATAAAAAGTTCATTTTGATTAACAAATGCCAAAAGACTTAAACTTTTACTTCATCCTAAGAATAAGAACACAACCAAATAGAGTTGCAATTTATGAGTTTAATTACATTTTTATTTAATTGCATTTTAGCACGCGATTACAATTTAAGTGAGTTTAAATAAATAAATAAATATATGGAATTGTAATTTAATTTAATATAAAATCTAAAATCGTGGTTTGGTGGATTGCCTACGTTTATTTTACAATCCGTTCCATAAATATATAACATCATACGAACAAAACAAGTGTATGTTCATTTTAAATTATTAAAACAATTATTATTACATATACGCATCTGTCCACTGCTGTGTTTTGAATTGCCCACCCTCCAAGTTTCTAATGTCGTATCTCGTATCGATTGTTAAATAAATCGTAACACGGAAGTGTAAATAGGTAGACGATCGACCTTCGATCGCACAAAAAATACTTTGCGATTCACTTATGAATCCAATGTGTTGTCGCCGCGGCGAGTGTGTGATTTTGACCCACAATTAATAATAAATTAAGTGTCCCTTGAAGGTGACGTTTATAGCAAGCAACAACGACTAACCCCCACAAGGGCGCTCTCATTTTCACAGGAAGTGTAAAGCACATATCTACACGCGAACGCTATGTATAGGTGACGTACTCACCTCGGAAGACTATATTTTCCCTCGGCTCTATACTCAAAACCTGTTTGACAGCCCCAGTCGCCATGTTTCCGATGTTGTGATAACAATATTGTCCAGCGACGACTGTATTCGGAGAAACGGTTTCGTGACGCAGAACTGAGCGACGGAATTCCCCTACACGATATTGTTTGGCGCAAAGCAGCCTGGGTAAATGCGGTTCCGGGAATTCCCAATGAATTCGCATTACTATGACGTCAGTTGTATTTGAGCACCTTGTGTAGAATAAAATAGCAACACAGTTCACAATTATCTCATCAATAATTCTCTGATATCATCAGTGAGAATCATGACAGTGCTACCGTGGTTCATCTCTCATTACGACAGAAAATCACCAGCAGTGGTGCTGTCAATCATTTGGCCGGATTCTAAAGATTACAATACATTTCAAAATAGAATTGCGATTTAATTATCAATTTGGACACCTGGTATAAAACTTTCAGTAGCACCAATTGTTAGATTTGAATAATTACCATAACAGTTTATATGGAAGGGGTATTTTAATAAAAACATTTGGACACCATGACAACCATTAGTATTAATATATAATATGACAGTTATCATAGTTGACAGTTATCACACTGCAATGTTTCTTCCCATGATTCCATGCATACTTCTACTTGCAGGGTTTTAGGTAGTGTATAAAAAAACGCAGAATAAAGGATGCTGACACAAAGACACTAGAGAATATAGGTATGGGCAACTGCGGTATTTCCTTTGATGTGTCGCACGAAACTACTTTCCATTTCACAGTTGCTTGACCCTGTATTCCCTAGAGTCCATTTATTCTACTTTTTACTTATTATTACTTATTCGTTTTAATTTTATTGCATCCGTGCATAAAATAGATTGTTTAATTACGGTTTAATAAAAAGCATTGTCTTAACATTAACATGTTTTTTTTTCTATTAGAATTATCCTAGTAACACTGGAGTCAATATAAGTACGTTTATAATTATAAATATATTTAGAAAATTTTTTAACTTATAGTCGTTTTTATTTGTAATTAATATCATGCAATTGACTCAGTCGATACACACATCTGTTATTATAAAATGTAATGTAATGAGTTCATAAAATGTGTCATCGTCCGAGTCGCACGGTTTGTTGGTGCCAACTCATTGCCGACTCCACCAACCCGTGCGAGATTAGTACCTTCCATGGTCTGGGTAAACGCGTATTTTATGTTAACAAATGGCCAAGTTTGATTGGATGCGCCTGTTGGAAAGGCGCCCAATCATACGTTGTCACAGTATAACATTGCGCGGTAAGCTAAAACGTAAAATGTTGGAAATGGCGACGTGTAGCACGGTTACTTTAAAATTGTTCTAGTAATCGTGCGTGTAGAGTGTGTTTAGGTTGTTTGCTAAACTGCGCTGCGTTTTTTTACCCAGTTTTCCACAATTTGTTATGCCAACGTCGCAGGCTGTTTGTGCAAAGTGACAAATATTATGTCGACCATGTTTTAACAAAGTAATAAAATTGTCAACTCAGAAATCAGAAACTCCACTCCACAGAGTTGAACTGTTGCAAAATTTTCGAGATTTGCCACTCCCTGTTCTATTTACAACACCTCTTCTGTTTTCAGCCAGTAATGCCTCAGTTGCATGGTTTTGCATTGGTGATCGATGCGGATGTTTATCTTGTAACCACTGACAGCAGACAGCTGGTTTAATTTACGGCAACAATACTTCACAGCTGGGTTGGCATAGACGATTGCCATTTTCAAAATAAACAGGTGATACAAAGACTAAAGTACAGTCGTCATTCTTCTTTATGGAATATCTAATATGCTCAGTCAGCGATTGTTTCAATGGAAATCACAAGTATGAGGTTTGACCTGGGCGTGACTTGCATTAATTGCCACCTGTGACTCCTTTGATACCTTCGTATCACCTAAAAAATACCTAATTAAAGCTTGGTAAAGTTAAAGTTTGTACTCGTTAATCTGCGCAACAGTCAAAGTCGCCATTTTTGTTGATATGAGACCCATATCTCGAGCATGCGTGGCGCGACGACTCCCGCCCTTTAAACTTTTAACTGATCAATTTGTGACCGATACTAAGAAAATTTGTAACTAAGATATATCACGGATATATCTCACGTACGGATGCACGTCAACTTTGTTTTGGGATCTATGCATGTTAAGTATAGTTTACTACAAAGGTGTATCACTAAAACGTACATATGAATATCAATTTTATTTTGCGTATTAAGTATGGTCTTATATGGTATAACCATAGCTATTTTGTATACAATTATATGGTTACCTGAAACTTTTTTTTATATTAATAATTTACTATTCAATAAATACTGCACAAATATTTGACTACTTGTGGCTGTCTATCGCACACATTCGATCAGGTCCAAACAAACTGTGAGCACTGTGTTTGTGTAATGGTAACACATGTAAGAGACTATGATAGACTGTAATACGTATATAAATTATTATATCGTTTATTTCGGTAGAGAAGACTGGCATCAATGTACAATGAGAACAATCCACTCTAAACATGCACTGAAACACCCTTTATATAGGGTTAATTGGATTCACACTTCGGATTTTAAAATTGGAGGGAAACACTGTGATTGGTTTGCCATGTGAGAAGGTCACTATTAAGTATACACTGCGACTTCATCCGCTACAAAGTTGCGACTTCTCTTGCGTTCGCAGTGATAAGAGTGTATTTGTGACCATTACGTTAATGGCTTACGTAAACTGATTTGTGTTTCTTTTTAATAGAGATACATGCATTGTGAGGTGAAATCAAACATGAAACGAGTTCTAACGAATATATCTCAGTGAATAATGCTTGGAATCGAATAAAACGAAAACAAACCAATACAGAAAATCATTGTCTATCGATACAAACTAAATACGAATGAAAAATAACAATTACAATTAAACAACAACAAATATGAATGAATCACGGAACACACACGTGATTAAGCATCCACGATACTACTATACGGTAATTTTGTTAGCGAAATTAAAAAAACTTTGAACGTGGACGTGTGGTACACATGAATGCTTATATCAATTACCGTCAGTACCATCTTACTTTTTTATATATTAATAAATTATTTATTACTATATTTATTCTAAATTTAATATATAACATTCGTAGGAATAATTTTGGTATGAAAAATAAAAAATGTTTGTACTGTATGATAATTTTAATAATAATAATAATAATAATAATATGAGGCTATTACGAGGATGCCGAAAAGTATGCACGAAGACAGTACAACGAGAGTATCGACCGACGTACTGTCTGAGTGCATACTTTGCGGTATCCTCGTAATGACCTTATTATTATACATCTTTTCTTCCCAAGGATACGTCATGGGAATGCCGAAATCCAAAACATTTAGAAAAGATTCAGCGAAAATCTTTGTGTGGATTCCGGTCAAACCCTGGTGGCAGCCATGTTTGTTTTTATTATTAGAGGACGCTTACTCGCGTAATCATTCCATATTTGGAATTCGCATTTCCTCTAATATGGTAGGATGAAAATATCCCGTAAAATACAGCAAAATTACGGCACGCTGTAACTTATGGCGTTACGGTGACAGATGTATAATAATAATAATAATAATAATAATAATAATAATAATAATAATAATAATAATAATAATAATAATAATAATAATAATAATTATAATTATAATTATAATAATTGCTTTTGTATCCTAATTTGTTTAGAAAGAAAATAATAATAGCTTATTAATTAATAAATAGTTTATTAATAAATTGACAGGACTGAATACATTTAATAATTAGCATGTAATTAGCCCGTCTCGATATTTTACTAAACGTATATAATAAATATAGCAATGAATATAGAATTCAGTAGTGTAGTTAAATACCCATGTATGTGTATTTTCAAAAACTTACAGAAAACTAACATTTTTCGTATGTTATATTCATCTATATTTGCAAGATTCACACACATAACTCACTTCTAAAAGACATCTTTCCGATAATATATACACTGCATAGCGCAATGGGTCATACAAATGTGAGTTGTTCTGTCACCACTCTAATATAAAAGAGAACATGGTGGCACAGTTTACACGAATTTGACAAAATATGAGTTTTAATTTAGAAGAGAAATATTACATAAAATGTAAAAAAACACATAAAACTTGTTTTTATTTAAGTCATGTATCCGCTCCTGTCAGGACTGGAGATTTGGTGTGGTTATGGGTAAATACGATGGGGACACTTAACCTTTCGAATGTTTATTAACCGTCTGATCATTTTAACTTGAGGTTATGAGAAAAACAAATAAAACAAAAAACAAAAAAACAAAAATGCCGCGCAGAAATGGCACTCTCCGATTACACACGCCGCAGAAATATCAATATCCCCTTAGCTATGATTTAACACGCCTCCCAGAAATCTTGCTTGCCGCTGAGAAGTTGCACCTGCCGTGGAGTAATCGTTGTTTCGGCATTATTCCATTGCGTGTTCGCTTTTCATTCGCGTTATAATTAGTTCATTGCATGTTCACATTTCATGTTCAAATTATTCCATTGCGTATTCGCGTTTCATGTTCACATTATTCCATTGTATGTTCGCATTTCATGGTCACATTATTTCATTGTATGTTTGCATTTTATTTTGTGCTAGCATTATTCCATTACGTGTTCGCGTTTTAGTAAAATCAGCGGTTGTCACTGAAATATAAAATTAGAAATTAGAAGTATTGATTCGACATGGATACAACGTCATACAGGTACGCTACAGTACATAGTGAACTCGGTGTGGGAATTGTTCCAATTTCGTATTTTTAAGTCATAAACAAATTTATTTATTCCGAAAAACGCAAGTCTACATATGTCATTGATGCTATCTGAGATCAATTAATGGTGATAACACAATCTTATAGTTTGGTTGAAAGCCGACAATCAGATTCAAATTCAAGGTACAGGTATAAATATGAAGCAAATTTTGTCGTCGTCTGATCTCGAAAGTAAATCATCCATATATAAGGTGCGCCCTCTAACTGAAAATTCTGCAAATAAAATAATAATTCTTTTAACTCCCGAAACTGGCATCTATTCTGGGGCGCTTTGGTTTACAGGAAATTTCACAATGGTACTCTTTAAAAAAATAGTGGATATATTACATACTGGTCAGTTCAATAAACGTACGGTTTTGAATATTGGAAAAAATAGTAGATATTGATATTCTTAAAGGGCGGTAGTCGTCGCGCCACACACACGCGAGATATATGTGTCTCATATAAACAAAAAATGGCGACTTTGACATAGCAGTCAAACCTCATACATAGAAGAGCGCATTGGATATTGGGAAAATAAATGTTTATCAACACAAAAGCCGCACATGCGCAGTACGACGACTACCGTCCTTTAAAATCACGCTAGATATAACTGCCCTGGACTTTATATAACTGGGGCGAGCAAATACATACCAAAAACCGAACCGATTTTTTCAAAATTGCCATATTTTTGATCACTCAGAATGAATACATGTTTTGGCATAATCGTAAAGACAAGATGTCCTAGAACCACGATCACGTCCATAGCAACTACGATCACGTCCATAGCAACTACGATCACGTCCATAGCAACTACGCTTACCTATGATGTGAAGTGAAGCTATTAATGGAATGACACGGAATAGAAGAATGTACTTTTTTTTATTAGTTTGGCATGATTGGGTGGTCAGATGACCTACTTAATATGCAAGTGATTATATGCAAACACGGGTATGCTTACCATCTGACGTAATCGGCGATAGTTATTGTATCATTCTCGCTGATGAAATTAGTAATTTGAGTCCAATTGAATCCGAGGGCAAGGGCACAACAACTACCGCCAACTATGTCGGCCTAGCTTCTAGATTTATAAGGTCAACACTGTTTAGAAGAATGAGGTGGGTTTATTAACAACCAAGCCAATACCCATAACAGCACATCTAAACACATAATACACACAATTGCCAACAATTCTGGATATAAAATATATCATTGACATTGACTATTTCAAATCGATATGTTTGTGGTGTATATAAT
The DNA here is from genome assembly GCF_978046115.1 of Saccoglossus kowalevskii. Classification (NCBI taxonomy): domain Eukaryota; kingdom Metazoa; phylum Hemichordata; class Enteropneusta; family Harrimaniidae; genus Saccoglossus; species Saccoglossus kowalevskii. Next base: position 21,989,971 of record NC_140646.1, on the reverse strand, counting down.
GTGTACATATGTACACTCATTGTGCAGACATTGACATATTCATAGTAATCTGGCTCAGCCCACCATTGCTGCTTGTAGCTATATTTTGTCTAATTCCGGTATGTTCGTATTTCATTTCAAATATTAATGTCAAAGAAGCCTATTATCTGTAATTAAAATATAAAAGCGTTAATTGTTTGATAAATAAATTGAGTTCCAATAGTTAAAATTAATAATACCGATCAAACAATATTCATATCCAATCATCGAACAATTCACTGAAGAAAAACCTCCTTTAAATGTCCTTCATCAATTCACTCAAACGTAACACGTGGTTAAACAGTATTAAATATTAATACCCATTATACTAATTAAATTCGTTCAAGTATAACTTCAACTCGGTTAAAATTATCCGCTCATTAAAAATTGCAGTTTGAATACACCAACATAGCGAGGCACTACAATCGCAAATTCAAGGTAAGATAAACTGTCGCTTCCACTCACTGCTAATATACAATTGTTCCTGGTTACCTAGGAGTATACATAAACCATTACTTGTGTCGGGGAGCCAAGATAACGCCAATAGTTGATTGATAGGTGTTAGGAATTCGTGGTCCTGTTTTATGTTGATTAGAGGCAGCACAACACACACAGAAATATTTATATATTACATTACAGTTGTGTATTGAAGGGACCGGTAAACCAAAATGGCGTTGCAATCCGGTATATTATTATTTGCTGCCATACAAGCTGTGGTCAACTATTCAGGTAAAAATATAATATTTGAATAATAGCACCTTTCAGTCTTGTTGTTTCAAGTTTACAAGCAATAAGGGTCAACATTTGTGAATATCACGACAGAAAAGCAAAATAAATGCACACACTACTTCGCCACATTGCTGTCAGTGTTTAGAACGTCGGTGTCATTTGTATATATAACACTATTAGCTCTTTTTATTGTGGTGTATATGACAGCCCGGCGAATGTATTTGTCAAACCTCTTCGTTTGTACAGTTATCGTAACAAAATCACGCATGGATAGAGGGCTATAGTCACTGACTGTCACAATATTGCCAATATTACTTTACACAATGACGTAGCAGTCAAGCAGTATCCAAAACTGTTGTCGTTACTAATATGCAGATGAAAAACAACTTTGCCGATTTTAATTGTCATATAAAAAACAAATTATGACGATTACAAAAGTGTAGGGTTATAGAAATGTACTAGGTGTATCTCTTAATAAAACGACTTATTCCCAGCGGTGTGCGCCTGTGCTGATCCGTAAATGACATTTATTACTGTGCATTCCTCGTTCATCGGTGTTGTAACGTGTATTATAACATGTTTAGTCTGAATCTAAACAAGGATTTATAACTTATAACTAGAAGACTTGTGATCCTAACGCGGAACTAGCTCAAATACCAAATTGAATCGGGATCACGCGACTGTCACACTGTCCGTTGTGGGTGTACGATCAACTGATCAAAACAAAGGAAACTTGGTACAATCACTAATACGAATTTGTATTACCAAATATGTTAATATATATATTTACTTAATGCTTCCCGTGAGGATCGTGTGTGTTCATTTCAATATACTAGAGGCTCGAATTGAACACGTGACGTCATTGACGCGTCTTTCATTGAGTCTGTCGTCTGTTTTGTAAATCGACGTAAATGCAAAGAATCACAACAAAAATATGTTTCACTTGTTATGTGCGAAAATAGTGTATGGTCGGTATTACCGCTAGATCGTTGAAATACACTAGAGTTTACAATTGTGTCATTTGTGGGTATGTTCTATGGAGTGCGTTTTGCGCCTAGGAATCTGAAAATGAGGTTAATTTCTGACATTTTTAAAAAGTATACCAGTTTAATTAAACCCAAAGATCCATTATATGACGCAATATTGAGTATTATATATGTTTTCAGAATAATCACACTATTTAGGTGTTTAAAAATACGGATCTTCGTTGCCCCTCAATATGGTAGTATAATCTAAGAAAATTAAATTTAGAGAATTGGAAATTTACTCTTAGCAATATGAACAGCTATTTTGTAGCGTATTTCTTGTGTTATAAAGATATTATAAACGGTTGCTCGGGTATTTAGTAGCGAATATTAGACCTCTCTGAAAAAAATAAGCTCGGCTATTATCTCTCGTAAAATATGCTAATTTTCTGCTACCAAAATACTCTCGCTTGCCGTTCATAACTTTTTTTAACATAACATGTTTTTCGCTGCATTTAATTTGAGTATACATTGAATAATATCAAATCACATTACAGGCGTGTTGTCGAGTCCGCACGAAGAAAACTTACAAACTGAAGTTTTCAACGGTTATAACAAAGACATTCGACCTGTCAACGTAGTAACTGACACGATGGTGTTGTCGTTTTCACTTTACATACTGCAGATCCTGGATATAGTAAGATACTGTCAGTTTTAGCGATACATTCGTCCAATAACTCTCTAGCAATTCTGTGGCATAATAATTGACGTACATGAAAACGAAAATTGCCTTACATGGCAAACACAAATCGCCTCTTTCTTAGTTCAGCAAAATCGTTATTCCGATAGTTTTAGATAGCCTGAAGTCGGTTTAACATGTGCTAGTCCAACTTAAATTTTGAGTTTTCTGCAATAACCGTCTGAAACGTGTCCTTCACTATCCACGGTTGTTTTCGTGTGTTTAGTTGCGTGTTCTGAGCTGCGTTAATGATATAATATAATCATACTATTATATTATATTATAATTAATAATTTAATCATACTAATGTATGGAAGAACTAAATCATTGTTGATGCGCAGTTTGAAAGAAATTCTTCCAAACCGGTTTCTAGGACTGTGGTGTAAGCAATATTCTTTAAAATACACAATTCTGTTGGTTGCTTAGTTGTTCGTCATTTTGATTATGAAATTTCTTAATAATGGACTGGCACGTTTTAAAACATAACGTAACGTAACAGAAGTGTTTTGTCACCAGAGGGCGCGTTCTATAGGAACGATATATTATTAGAACTGAGCATTTAAAAATAATATGAGGTTATTACGAGGATACCTCAAAGTATGCACGAAGACAGTACAGCGGGAGTATCGACCGACCCGCAGCAGGGGCCGATGCGACGGCATACTGTCTGAGGTATCCTCGTAATAACTTATTATTATACATCTTTTCCTTCCAAGGATACATCATGGAAATGCCAAAATCCAAAATGGGTAGAACAGAATCGATGAAATTCTTTGTGTGGAGACCAGTCAAACATGATGGCAGCCATGTTTGTTTTATTATTAGAGAACGCTTACGCGCGTAATCATCACATATTTGGAATTCTTATTTCCTAATACGGTAGGATGAAAATACCCCGTAAAACACCACAAAATTACGGCACGCTGTAACTTATGGCGTTACGGTGACAGAAGTATAATAATATTAATTATTCTCCAAAAAATGGCCGGATATTTTTTTAATAATGAAATAAAAATGTACTTTAAATGATCATTTGTATCAGCTGAATTATAAATACGTTTTCATAGCAACATGAAACACTACCTAATATATACATTTTGTTGCCAGGAGGAAAAAAATCAGTTGATCAAGACAATCGGTTGGACTCAACAGGTATGAATAGGATATGTATATGCATTAGAACTAAAAAAAACAATAGATTTTACGTTATTTTATAATTATATTCACATTCACATTGTTTTATAATTTGTGTATGTGTAGTGAATAATGTGATACAATTCTCATAGGAGTGGAGAGATGAAAAACTTCACTGGAATCCCGCGGACCATTCAAATATTAATCAAATTGTGATTCCTGTTAAGGATTTATGGACACCAAACATTATGCTGGACAACAGGTGGGTATTGCGTGGGTGGGTATATCACTGCAAGAGACTCGAATTAGAATTGTGTGCAAATTCAATGGAAAACGTACTAAGTTAGCCGGTTACATGGATAAGTACGCATGTAGTTTGTTTAAATCGAAACTTGATTAGTATTAATACACGGATTTAATGACGTAATGCTTTTCCGTCCCACAGTGCCAATGGTGAGTACGAGATACCTAAGATTGCAACAGCTGTGCTCAGTCACGATGGAAACGTTACCTACAGCGTTCCTGTCATCTTTGTAACTCCGTGCATCTTGGATATACGCTATTTCCCATTCGACAGTCAACAGTGCCAATTGAAATTCGGTCCCTGGGATCGTACGAGGCAAGAGATCGTGATGAACCTAAAGCATGACGCCATTGATAATACGAAGTACATTAATAACAGTGAATGGGACTGGGTCAAGTCAACAGCTATAATAACCGATGACAACGTAGACGGCGACGGTTATAGCTTGGTCACCTATACTATCTTTGTTGAAAGGCGGCCGCTCTACTATGTTATCAACATCTTGTTACCGTCCATCGCCATGGCATTATTGTCAGCACTTGTCTTGTGCTTACCACCGGAATCTGGTGAAAAGATGTCATTCGGAGTGTCTATACTCGTTGCCACGTCTGTGTTTGGCGTACTTGTTTCTGATATCACCCCGGCCACTTCTGACCATGTCCCGTTATTGATTCAGTTTTTGATGTTTAACTTGTTTCTCGTGACAGTGTCTATTTGCGTCAGTGTAGCTGTATTACAAGTATACCACCGGTCATCTTACAATCTAAAAATGCCATCCTCAATTAGGTTGATCTTCATGAAAATATTGCCCAAGGCATTGTTTATGAAACCCTTTGCCTTGACATGGGATACTCACAAAGTGCACGTGGAACCCAGGAAGGATCGTCCTAGCAATACAGCGTGGACATTGGAAGATATATCTAGGAATGAGCATACCAACAACCAATCCATACCAACTTCTGAACTCCAAAGGCATGACGGGATACATAAAAGTGTAACATTACTTCAGGAAATCCTGGACGAGCTGCGCCACTTTCGAACAAGCGTGAAGGCAGAAAATGTTGAATCAGAGGTGAGATTTTTTCAATGTAAACTTTACAGTTATTTAGGTATTTAAAGGGCGGCAGTCGTCGTGCCGCGTCCTGTTCGATATGGGACTCATAGCGACGTATACAACGCGTGTAAAATACATTGTTTATTTACATGAAATTCGAACACGCGCTGCGCGACGACCACCGCGCTTTAAAGTTCTCAAAGTAGTCATACGTTGTTCGAAGCGCAGATTTGAAACTAACTAATAAAAAAAGGGCACTTAACAAACGGCGTTCAAATTGATACTCGCCAAGCAAACTTGTTATACGGCCGAATGGTCTAAAACCTACTTTACTTTATTCCTATTTATACCCTGCGTATATGTTTGCAACGCTAGAAGGGAATGAACAACAGTGTAATAGACATTCGATGGCAGATGCGAAACAAGCGTATGCGCACAGTGTGGGCAGATGATTCAAACGCAAATTATTAGTGACCAGACACCTGATTTGCCAATATATTCAAATTCATGAAGCTGCATTATAGGTAATGTTGTGTGAGGCATTTTCTTAGATGATAGATATCTTTTATACATGTAGTTTGAAGATGGGAACTGGGAATTGGAGTTTGCCTTACTTTCACAGTGGTGAGCTATACGCATGTTTATTCATACGCGCTGCTGTTTCTTCCATAATTGATATGTTCTGCCGTGAACATTGTTGTGTAACGCAAGCAAGTTAGTAAATAGCTTACTTTAGGGCCATGCTTCACTGATGGTCATACTTTTGCATGACAGAGGAATTCATAATGTGGAATAGGAATCATCTTATCCATTCATTGAAGTTATACTAGGTGCATGGAGATTTCAAGATCTATTGTGAATTCCAACCCCATATTTGAAGATTTTTGGATCGCGTCAACTAAAATTAAAATAAATATATTTTAGACGCGTTTATTTCAAGTTAAATACTAATTTAAAACACATACAAGCAATTTATTGATCACGCGGTCGAACGTATTCAAAATGTCGAAAACAAGGCATTGTCATGAATTTGTTTTTGCGTTTCTGTTAACCGACTTAATTAGCTGATTATTAGCTGAATTGCTGTGTTATGTCTGTCATCGTTTAGGCCTATTTGAAGTTTTGGACGGAACTTGGCTCAGTGATTTGGAACTAATTACGAGATAACCATCGCTATTCAGACTACTCATTCTGACAGTTTATAATAATATTCATAGTTATTAATGTAGTGAACGATTAATCAAAAGATATGACGTATTCAGTACTTAGTGTGATTGGCTTTATGATTGAAGGTTACGCCCTAGAGTCTTTTTACTGTTTTGTAATTGGTTAGAGTTTTGAAAATGAATAAAGAGAGTTTGAGTTGGTCTGGATGAGTACACTAGAACAGACGCAGTCCTGGAGAGCCTTGGGCGAGTGTTGACGCAGTCTAAAAGAGTCTTGGGTCAGCCTTGCGATAGTCTTGGGGATTTTTTCCCAGGGCGCTGTGTCTTATAGAGTGCTCGATTGATCGACTAAGACGAGAGTTGAAACGTATTTCGTTGTGTATGTCTTATTTGACTGTAAAGCTTAAGTGACTTCCCCGATCCCATACCTCAAGGGGACGAGATATAGAGACGAGACGAGATTCCCCCCTGGCAAGTGTGGAGAACCCCGTGGAGGAAGAATTTACCCCTGATAGCATTTTCAAATATATATTTTTTTTAGTTTGCTTTCAATTGTTAGTAGCTCTTACGCTAATCTTCCTACCCCCTTTTTTCAGTAACGTAGCAACCCTGGAACACGTGTATATATTTTCAAAAGTGATCAATTACATTAAACATTGTGAATATGTAGCATGCATGGTTGATTCAGCATTTAACAGTCATTTTTGTCATTTCAGATGCTAGCAGAGTGGAGATACGTAGCAAAAGTCGTGGACCGCCTTTTCTTCGTAATGGCAGTATTTTCGTATCTAATTGGAGCCATAGTAATATTCTCAGACCGGTCAACTGATGAAGTTTGATCTAGTGGCATTTTATTCATTTATCATTCAGCATTCGGGATACTTTGCTAGATTGATGGGTTTTAATTCATTCATACACAGTGGAGATTCTTAAACCGTGAAATGAAATTTCAATTCTAGGACATAGCCAAAGCATTCCAATCCAGGGCGAAATGAGTGAAAGAACTTAGTATATATACACAGACGTCACGAAATTGTGTGAGCATATCTTGGCTGCCATACTATTATTCTGAAGCACTTAATAAATTATTAGTGGCGTTTAAGAATCATACGTATATTTGTGACATTATTGTCTTTCAACAAATAGGTTAATATTTCATTTAATTCTCTTCATTTTTCACGCTCGAGCTTGAAATTATTCATTATCTGACACTCTTTATGAGTTCTATGATATCAGTGGTTAATATGTTTGGCCATTTTTAGCGTATATTTATAATAATGCAGCAAATCTACAGTGTTTTATTAACCAAAACTGTTTTTCGCGTTTTTCTCGAGTTGAAGTTTTGATCGAGTACGACTCATTGGGACCGCCGCCAAATCAAGTGCGTTCGGACTAGGACATTGAAACTCGCAGTCATCGTTCAAAAGATAATGATGGTGCGAAATATGTCTGGGTTTTTAAAAGAAAATGCTTTGTCACAGAATAATAGTCTGTTAAAGGTGCCAAGTATGAAATAATTTGGGGACAAAAAAACAAACCTGCATAGAAATCGGAATAATAGGTCTTTTGATTATCGGAGACGCATTTCAATGGACTTGATTACGGACAATGCTTGACGTAAATTTCACCAGGAAATTCCGCAGTGTGCTCTCGCAATCGCGGACTTAGTCATTTTTACAAAGTTCGCCATTTTTGATGTCACGTGATAATTATGTAAACAATGTCTGTCCAGTTTGTGCGAACTTGCACCTCTATACTTAGTCTTTTGATATATATAACCTAAATTACTGTTCTGAACGAGACAACAGACAGAGAATGTTTTATTTAAAAACGTCACAAAACCTTCTAGCTACCTTAATTAATTAGTTTGCATCAAACGTTCAAATACTGTTTACTGTAATTAGTTTGGTAATTGAGAATTTCTTTCAGATTAATTATTTAAAAGTGTACAAAATTACACTTTTAATTAAAAGTGTACAAAATTACACTTTTACTTAATTTGCGTATTCATGTTATTAAATACCAATAAAGTAATTTTCACGTTGTGTGCCTGCTTCTATTGTAATTGTGTTTTTTTCGGTGAATCTATTGCTCTGTCTGATAAACCTAGGGTGTCTCGTCTTTCGGCGCCTCAGAATCTGCCTACCACCAACTCAACTGGCAGAGAAGATAAAGACAGCATTCATAGGAATGAAATAGGCCAGAGAGAGCTAACCCAAAGAAAACTTAACACTATTATTTAAGAAGAGGTGCATTATAGTATCTGAACGTGTTCCCAAAATTTGTAATTCCCAAACACAAAGTCCTGTTAAATGTCTTTTGTCTCAACGGTCTTCTTCACAACAGTCAAGAGTTGGGAAGAATGTGAAGGTCGTCCTTCATTACTATGACAACCGTCAGTCGATATAGTGCATGTGAGAAAATGTATAATTGTCATAGTTTGTTCGCGAAATAAGCATATTCAAATTAACAGCGAGATAATGTAACAGCCAATCAACGTTAAGATTTAACCACTGGCCACTTTGATTGGCTGTTATATATATCTCGCTGTTAATCTGAATATGCTAATTTCCTGAACAAACCAAGACAGTTCTGTCTGTTCCGAATCATACATATTTAGTCTATAAAACGGTCTTCTATTCGCATGAACAGATGTGTATCGCGCAAATGTGAGTTAATTTCTAGTGTGTGCAATTAAATCTGCCGACCAATCGAACAGTTGGCGTTTGATTTAGTCTATATACTGTTCAAACACTACTTTTAATTGCGTTTTCGTTCATTTAAAGTGGGGGCGCTTTTCTTGACAACCGTTTTTAGGTTAAACCGCACTAACTTTAAATTGTAAATCAGTTGATGATAGAAAACACTGTATCAACCGATGTTAAAAGATTGAGTGTACACAGATCTAACATCACTGATTCGATTGGTTAGGGAATAAAGTTACAGACACCATAAACATGGGGAAATTATTGTGTCCCCGTCGTAAAAGTGTTTGTGTTGGGAATCGTTTATAAACGTAATATTGCCCCCCCCCCCAAAAAAAAAAATATAAAAGTAAACTAATAATGAATTTGGAATCAAAGATTCATGAATTCGATAGCACAAGTAGTGACGTTACAGGGCGTGTCCGATCAAATATACGTTATGAAAATAATGTACGAATTGAAAGAGGAAATGTCACGGGGAAATAAGTATAATGCCCACGTCTGTTAATTTCCCAGCGGTCATAACGGGAGTCTCAAATATGAATACTGAGATTGTGGATGGCTAATTGACTGCAGAATACAAATTTAGATTTGTAAACACTCACAACAATCAAGAGACTTTGTTTGTTCGAAAGGTCAGTTTCATTTTGGGTATGTTTGTTCCAGTGGGTGACCCAAACAAACGTTCCTTGGCCCGTTCCTCCACTCGGGCTGATAACGTAGAGCACTATATCCCCGAGACATTGGTTCACATCCGAGAAGCCTCAGGTTGAGTGGAAAGGCACGTGCATTAAAACCGACCACATCCACACGTCGTTGGTGGCGGTAGATAAGAATGTAAGGTTGAAGTAGGACGACAGCACAAAACAAGCTCTTGAAAAAACAATTCACGTATCAACACGTATCTATATTACAACATCGTATTGCAATAGAAACCTGTGCTTCATTGCATTATTAAACTACGATATTTGTTAACCGCCAGGTAGTGGTGGAATATTCCACTCCATATATGTATAAGATGTACGCCTATTACAGATATTAGTCCATCAGATTGAGTATATAATATTAAAAATTAACATGATTTTCCAAATTATATTTCGATCCGCTTCACAAAACTCAAGCGTGATATCGGTAGAAACTATCGATCGACTTATATTACCTTTATTCGAACTAAAACGGGTTAAATCCTGTGAAAATCTAAACACCAGAGCAAATAGGACAAATCCATCTACGCGGATTATTTGAAGCAGAGACCCGAGCATGCGCACTTCCAAACATGTACGCGCGTACTGCATAGCCTCAAAATTTAAATGTTGTATGTTGTATCATTATACGTTGTATTTTTAAATTGAATTGAATGAAATTGAGCTAATAGTTCGCTATATAAAAAAAAACATCTGCATCGGTTTTTGATGACCTACTTTAGGTCATTTTTTATTATCCAAGTAACATTCCGAGCGCCTTTGGATCAATCCTAATAACAGAATTATCGAAGCATTTAAAGTAAAGTGATGCATTGTTTGTCGACTTCATTACACACATCACTAATGTAGCTGTAATAACACACTATAGTCTGGTAGATAAATGTAGAGTCGATAACCTCGAAGGAACTGTAGTCTACCTGTATCCATCCATGTTACTTTCGCTCACAGTCTACCATAAGGATTCCTTGTCTGATTGCGGGATCACAATTTAGCTGATTTACCAAACAGTGGCGGATCCAGCAAAATGTATTGGGGGGGTCCAAGCTACGTAAATCGCAGAGAAGCTATGCGTAATCCAGATGATACGAATCGTCATGCGTTTGGGGGGGGGGGCATGGCCCCCTCTGGATCCGCCACTGTTACCAAATTCAGCTCAATACAATTAATGTTGCTCACCACTAGTCCGATTTCCAAATAAAGCATTCCCGTCGTAACCAGTTATCGAGCGTTACTTTTGAAAGAGATTAAGTGTTTACCATTTAAAATCGAGGGATCCATAGATACATGCATTCAGGGCTATTCGTTTACACTTTCGTTTTCTCAATACGCAGCTGCATGCATTACTATACTATCGTTAGAACTCATTGGGCTATATGAAATAGTAGCTGACTTCTCAATCCATGATTTCTATTTTATATTGAGTGTCCTTATATGTTTCATCGGGAGGAGGGGGGGGGGGTTACCGACCATTTTATTCGACAAGTATTCTTTATTTGATCTCGGATCGTTGAAAACATTTTGCTTAACGAATTTATCGACACGTACGCACTTTGCGGAAAACTGTCGCATATCTATTCATGAATCTAATTGCTTAAGCTAATAATGTTTAGTATGATCCTGTTTTGTTTCTTCAATGTTTAATAAAAGGTAGTCATCGACCTTGTCAGTTGTTTTAGCAATGTATTTAGCAGCTTTTTTAAAAAAACGTGTTGAGAAAGGTGATTGGTCGCCAATGTTGTATGAATCTTTTATATTTGCCCTTTTCCCCAATGGGGTAATTACACCTTAACATTGACTGTGAGACACGTGGCCTCGTTTTTTCTCTTTATTCAAAGACTAGATTACAGGTAATCTAATGAAGGGCCAGACAGTCAAGTAGAAATTCGTTGAAAGGCCATTATTCCCATGGGTTTCATTTTTCTTCATTTAGCGACGGTAATTTATTAGTTAAAAGCATTTACAATAATTCTACAGCCCTAGTAATAAAAAGACATTTTACAGAAAATTCTTGATAACAAAAAGGTGAGAGGCAGGAATGTCCGCTGTTACATTATTATTTATTTTGGTAATCAAAAAAAAAAACAAAAAAACTATAGAATATAATAAGACATTGCCATCTGACTGACGACATGACCACGTTTTCAGAAAATGAAAATAACCTTATATATAATGGTGATTACTGGGAGGTATTTTGGAACATATTCAAGGCTACAATTCAACAACGAGTTATCTTACTTATCTTTTGTCTCAGTTACTAGTAGCTTCGCGATACTAGTGGCTTTCGCGATAAGTGGGTTTAGTATCTGGTGGGTTTCGCGTAGAGTAGGGCTTTGTCTCAGTAACTGGTCCTTTCATCCTTGTTGAGAATTAAATGTTATGTTTCTTTAACAACTGGTGCTATTCTGGGGATACCATCCTGGCAGGTGTTTCAAAATAAGACCCATGCTCTGATAATGCCTCTAGTTTCAAAGACCAATAAACATTACCATTATGATCTTATTGGTGTTGCAAAGAATAGTCGAATATTGTTTATTAATTCCCATAATCGTTTTCCGATATAGATAAATTGTAGCACGTAACAAACTGTATAACTCAGTCTCAACAATGAAATAAAGGAATATATATATATTTACAATACTATTGCATTGCAATACAACTGAAACAACAATTGAAAGAAATTGCAATATAAAATATTCCGTCAGTGACACTTCTCAAAGGCGTATTTCGCGGTCAGTGTTATTTACGAAATATTTGTTTATAAACTTGCTTGGCAATACCCACCCCTATTAGATATAATGTGTACATATTTCATTTTATTCATTAAATATTAATTATTTCATATTTTATTATATAACCTGCACAAAAGTAATCAATATTTTTCCATGCTAGACTGATGTGTACTTTCATACGGGAATCCTGATAAAGTTCACAACTGGCGATTTAGCAATATTAGGGATTGTCAACTTCCCGTGAATTTGATTACCTAACGTTTTTAGGTTCATGTGCTGCAAGTTACAGAGCAGGTACCTAAGCGGCCGTCCCCCAGCAAATAATTAAAGCGCGGTAGTCGTCGTACTGCGCATGTGTGACATTTGTGTTGATAAACATTGATTTTGTCACAATCCAATGCGCTCTTCAAATGGAAATCACAAGTATGAGGTTTGACCTTGGCGCGACTTGAACCGATCGCCGCCAGTGACTCCTTCGATACCTTCCAATAACATGAAAACTACTTAATAAAAGCTTGGAAACGTCTTAGTTTGTACTCGTTGATCTGCGCAACAGTCAAAGTCGCCATATTTGTTTATACGAGACCTATATGTCTAGCACTTGCGCAGCGCGACGACTACCGCGCTTTAAGCCAAGGCGTTTTCGATATTGAAATCAGGACGAAGCTGAAATATCCAAGAACCAACATAATCGTGGTGTATTTTAAATCTAATCGGACGTGGGAATTTGTTAGTACTCTAAATATCTAAACATGATTTAGTATAAGGTAGTAGCAACTTGTCAAAATTTATGTGATTATTTGTAAACATAAGATTGTTATGTGAACTTCGTTCATTAATGGAATACTTTGCGATGACGCTATTTTCAGGGCCTAACTGACTCAGACTCCTATATTGACTATGTCCAGGGCTGTTTACTAGTACCAACCTACTTACTTGTCAGTGTCTGACTGTTACATACAGCCCAGAACACGTCAGAATATAGTAAAAAAAGTCAGCAAATGTCAGTTGCCCGTGCCATGAGAGCCGGCCACCGAACCAAAACAATTTGTCAGCCTTCGCCGCCCACAGCATCGATATGATTTTATATTGCATAGAAATGAACACTAAATGCAGCTATCCCGGTCAGCAATCGAATCATCAATTTTCATGAGTGGTGTAACTGGTATTTCCACTTATTTGCTTAGTGATCCGTAAGTGAATGTTGTCAAGTTCGAGAGTGTGTTTTGACGTACAGCGACGTGAACATTATTGCTACAATTTTGGGCTTTAACATGTTCTATATTCACCAAAAACAACAACGAACTTGAAATTCCCACAACCTATGCAAATTCACATAGTTTTGTTTACTTTGTACATGTACTATGATTGTATATTTTAATACATAAACACTCAAAATATTTATCATATAACCTGGACAAAAGATTTATTTATTATTTTTCCATGCCATGAGACATTTCCCCTATCTGTGTTACTTCATATTTTAGTATAAGGTAGTAAGAATGCGTATACGTTAACTGGGATGTATATATCCAAGTTTCTAGTGCAGCCTCTCATATTACTTGACAATAGTGTACGAATATTTTGTAAGTTATAAAATTGGTATACGTGAACTCGGATGTAAAAGAAATAAGTAAAAGTTACATCCCAGTAAGTAAAAGAAATAATGTTTTAATTGGTCTCAAAAGGGCTGGAAAAGACGACTTAACACTTACTGTCGTCAATTACTAAGATCCAGAGGGTGACAACCGCCTGACTCAAGGTGTTGGCGGGGTGTCAAATCGCGACTAGACATACTCCTTGATCGGTATGCCTCTGATATAGCTCTATAAAATTCACAACAATGAGTTGAATCCATGTGGGCATGGAGGCTGTGATGTTTTTCAATAAAGAAAACTTACTACGAACACGTGTGTATATGTGCTATTTATTCAACGCATGAACCTCCCCTCACGAACCCTGATATGTCGCGTTTTATGTTTGGGTCCCGACACCCGCGATTTAATAAAACTAAGAAATTTCAATATAAAATATTCCATCACTGACAATGATGGGTGTAATTTACGGTAAGTGTTTGTTACGAAAATATTTGTTCACTATTTTATAAAATGGCTTGGTAATTCCCATCACCAATTACATATAATGCACATCATGTTACTACCAGTAATCCAACATCACTCTCGATAATTGTGTTTACTCTGTGTGTGTACTATTTGAAGTTTTTATCATTTGAATGGTGTGCATATTTTAACGGTAGTACATAAATGTACACTTTACAAAATTGCCCATGATATATTAATTATATAATCAATTATACACAATTTGGACAAAAGAAATTCTTATTTTTTCTTGATATAATGATAACGTGTTACTTCATGCGGAAACCCTAGTAAATGAATTTAAAAAAAAGGATTGTCACCTGCCCATTAATGCTATAAGTTGACGCTACCTTCAGGTCCTACCTGTTATCCAGTATCTCATGATGACTATGTGCCGGATCGTTTACTTACTTATCAGTGTAAAATATGACCGAGAAAAAGACGGAATAGTAACAAAAAAATTAAAGTCAGTTGCCCGTGTCAAGAAAGCTTACAGAATCAAAATAGTCTGTCAGCCGTTGTTGTCCATACCAGCAATATTTTAGAAATTGAGAATCACAATTGCATAGAAATGAAGAATACAGCTATTCCGGCCATCAGGCCATCAATCGAATCATCAGTCCTCATGATTGATTTAACTGATATTTCCATTCATATGGTTAGTTGTCAGAGACTGAATGTTGTCAAGTTCGAAAGTGTGTTTTTACGTACGGCGACGTCAACATTATCGATTACATCACAGTCCCTCAACACTGTGATTACATTAAAGACGCATTGAAAAGAAAGTGCCATATTAAGATTCCAGGGAGTAGAGGACTCTTTATACTGGAGACGTTCCAGTACGGATCCGGGGTTGTTCGATTGGCATATCAAAATTCTTTATTTGAATAGGGCATGTTCTATATATTCACCAAAACAACAACGTTGCCATGTTTCTAGGCATACAACGAACAAAATAAATCGTTCGATCCAAACGACCTGCGTCCTTGGAAATCAAGTCTTATGGCCCTGGTGTTTCCGAGCGAAAATACCAGCGAAGATTACCGGGGAACAAATATTAATGCTGTATTTCACTTTGATGCGGGAATAGGTGACAAAGGTAAAAACAAATTTGGGGGAATCCAAAAACGTAACTTACTGCACGTGAATTTCACGACGACGTTGAAGTTTTCAACGTTCTGGTTATCTCCGTGAGACAGTAGCCTTTGAAACAAAATTGAGGGACTCTAAAAATGCAATGTATGGCACGACAAAAACAGAATGTAATGCAAGTAATGCAATATCACGACGAACGTTTCGAATGTTCGCCCATTCTTTCATGTTTATTTGAATGATTCAGCAGAGCGCTTAGATAGGTTATTTAGTAGAGGCGCCCGGATAATCGTAATTTAGCGTGAATGGCTCGGGGAAAATGTCGCGGGTAAAAAAAAGAAACTATTTTCGCCCATTCATCCATTTTGGGGGTGATATATCATTAATTCAGCCAAGCGGTAGTGTAGTTTATTTATAGAGGCACCAGGAAACCAAAATTTGGGACGTGAATTATTTGGACGACAATTATAACCCAGAGTTAGCGGGACCAGCGCAACACAAACGTGACCTTGATAATAGGATTGTGTTCAAATAATAGAAGCTGAATTTTTGGACTAACATTATGTAATTGAAACACAAAATATAAGTATTAGAGGGATTACAAAAGAGGCTATAGTTAATATGGGCAGATGATTTGCTGGAGCTGTTGGTAAATTTATGTAATTGATTTTGCTATGACAATGTATACATGTATGAACAATTATGTGAATATAGTGTTGTGTGTTATAGGAAGTAGGTGATGTCTTACGTCTTTTGGTTATGTCATTTGAATCAAGAGGGTTAAAGTACTTGATCGGAAGGAATGATTATATTTGTTCTTTGGCAGTGAATTGCTTATTTGTACTTGACTGTGACCCACCCACCACTCGATTGTAATTTGGCCAGCTGCTATTAGACATCACTCAGCATGACTAGTTGGAAGACAACCATGTAAAAATAGTGCGAATAGAATAAACGTCTGTAATGAACAAGGAAAAAATAAAGTTTTTATTTTTTATCTTAACCATCAATATACAACAAGTTTACAAAAAAATTCGAGTAAGAATAAAGTAAAAAGTTGAACCAATAGGAGATACAGGTGATGGTTAAATTATCTCGCCTGGAAGAAAATAATAAAACAAGTGGTAAGGATTATATATTGTAATGAATGATTTGAGTAATGTGTTGAGTAGAGGAATGTTCAATAGGAAGAACATTGTTGAAATGCTTTGAATATGATTGGACTTTCCATAAATTAAATCTTGAGGCACATTGTAAATAACTAGTGAGAGGATGCTGAAAGCACTACCGTGCATTCAAGCATCCTCTCAATGAAAACACAGGTTATGCACATTATAATGAGGTAAATTAGTGTTGTAAACGGAGTGTCATGATTAAATCTGGTATGATGTGCATGGAACGACTCATGGTGCAAAAGCAGATAAGTGTCGACGGAAGACCCAAATGATAGGTATCAGCACCGACCAGTTTGGTAATAGTCATATTGCCAAAAATACTATATCTTGTTGTTTTCAATAAGTATATGTGCAGCAACAATAAACTGTACAAAACCAGTAGTTAACTGTTTACAAGACAGTGTTATAGACCCATATCATGCAAAATTACAGGGTGTTGTACAAATATACCCCCTTACTTTTAGGCTATTGTATGTTCATCCAACTGTCCATTCAGAATGAATAAGAAATAAAGTAGGTGCAAAGAGACTATATGGAATGTATTTGAACTTCATAGAGTTATCAATGATGATATCAATTCCATCAGACTGATAGAACCGGTAAAAGTAATGAATTTATCGCATGGCAATGGTAATGTGTCAACTGACATATAATCGGAGTGAATTGACCATGTGCAAAAACAGCATTGTTGGTTTGCATAAGACAGCTCACATACATGCTATAAGGAATAAACTTCTTGTATCACCAATGACAGGGCTGTAAATGAGTCAACATCAAACCAGAAACATAGAATGTAAATGCATGGACCTGTTTGTACAGAATCCCAGTTCATCCCTCATTATTTATGTGGACTATGTTAAAAAGATCTCAAACCATTATGAGGCCAATGAAAAACAAATTTGGTGTTTCCAGTATTAGAGTAAAAACTATTGGGTAGTTAGGCAGGGATTTTATTATTTTAGATTTATTTTTTCCCCAAAATGTTCAGTCTATATCAAATACAATCATTTTAAACATTTTTTTTATATGATGATATTACTATCAAATTTTGTTTATTTTAGAAAAAGGTAACTCATTTCCATAATAATAAAATTAATAACAAATGACAACACACGTCATTGTTTAAGGTTGAGGTGAGTGGCATGAACTGTTGTTCGGTGGCACCATTTCAAAAATGGCAGCTGGCAATGTGTATGTAGTGAGCACAAGGAATTGGCCCCTATCAGTTTCTGCCTAATAAATGACAGTTATGTACATTCCTGCTGTGGCCATTTACCTACAATAGCAACATCACAAGCATGATAAAAGCCCCCTGATGTACACATTGCAGCTCTTGCTGTTTCTTGCATGTGACAAAAATCCGCCTAAATCACAAGAAACTTGTAGTGAACCAAACAATGATCATGAAAAAGTATGAATGAATACAGCCAGCCATGCCAATGTGGTGAATCAAATGCAATTTCTTGCATGACTTTCTGCTCAATATTATACAGTGTGTGATAGCCTATGCCGAATAATCAATGGTGTGGTCACAAATGATCATGAAGATTAATCATGATCACATACTTCATAGACACTATAACATTACATTGATGGGCAAAGACTATAAATCATATCCATGCCCCTAGACATGGCTACATCCGAGGTCATCATTTTGCCAATGCCATTCTTGCATGTCATTATTGCTGGTTGCATAGACTAGACTATTAATGTACAACTATTTACACATATCGGCCTTAATTGGTTTTAGATGCTATTTTATTGAGATGCATCGCGACAACTGTGGCCGTGAAGAACCGGTAGGTTAGGTAATTGTTACTAGTCGCACCGTGCACACACATCATAATAGTTCACAGGCCATAGGCCTAGTAAATCGCTGTCATCATTTATATACGATGCAATATTTATTTTTGGTCATTAGTTTCTCTGATTCATGACATCATGTGCCAATAAATCCTGAAAATTGGCTTTGCTAAGCGATGAGTCGTTTAGTACAAAACACTGAATGATCATATCATGGTGTGCAGAGTTTTAGAGGTAAAGCAATTGTTAAGAATATATTAAAATTTGTGGAAAAGGGCAAAGGCTCTTACCTTAGTACAATGTCTGTATGGCGTCCTGGGCTGGCTGGCAAAATAATCACGTCATCGAAAGATGCGTGTACGTGTACTGTAGACAATTTCCATGACGCTGCATTGCATGCGTAGAGTCAACGTCACGATTTCTGCGTATCAATTTTTCTCCGCCTTTTTCAACAAATAATTCACTTTTTTCTCATGGGAAAACGTCGTCAATCTTATTTTATTAGCCTGAACTTTGTCTTGACAGCGCAAATTATACCCAAATAAACGTCTTTGGATGATTTCTGGCACCCAAAATTGATTCTCGATTCAGTCCTAATTATGCGTTTAGGAATGACCTGGTGATCCAAAATTGACCTCGAATGAAAATACTGCCGACTACGGCGGGTCCCGGGATCATTGCGTCAAGAGGTGAGAGACTACTTACCGCGACATGCAGTTTCGGTGACTGCGACCCCAATCATATTTTAATTTTAGTAAGCTACAAAAACATTGTTATGCAAATTAGCTTTAGTTGAAAATTTGAGTTGCTCGGCGATTGGTACGTGAATTTGAACCAAAATATTATCAGCAAGACCCAGAGTACGACAGCGACATCCACTGAAACGTTCTTGGAGACAAATGAACACGTCAGGCAAAAAAGACTGTTTCGAGTCGTGGCGTAAAATAGAGGCACATACCATTTTGACGCTTGGGAGGAATGGAAATCAGTTAATTTGAGGGTGTCACAATAAGCGAGGGAGCAAATCGATTTTATGCTACGAAAAATGCAGACCATGAACGTACTTTTTGGACTTTAGTACTACGTCATTTTTGTTTGATTACCTAAGGTTTTTAGATTCATGTGCTGCAAGTTACAGAGCATATACCAAAGCGGCCGTCCCTCAGCAAATTATGAAGCAAAGGAATTTTCGATGTCGAAATCGCGAAACTCTCCCTTTTTACGCAAACTTGGAAGTTCGAATTACTAAACGAAGTATAGGACGACGAAGCTTAGATATCCAAGAACCAACACATACCAAAAAGTTATCTCAAAAGTGAATATTCGTGGTGTATTTTACCTCTAACCGAACCGGAAGTGAGAATTTGTTAGTACTCTAAATATACAAACATATTTCAATATAATGTAGTAACTATGACACGACACACCGATATTGTGTTACAGTGTCTTATGGTGATGATTAAAGTCGTGTAATAAAATGTTTTAATTAAACGCACGGACTTATTCATGAACTGGAAGACAAGACGTACATCATGACAAATCGACTCTCATAATTTTATCTGAATCACCCAAAGGTCGTGCTGAACGGAAATTACTTTCACTGCGACAATAAACAAGTGTTGGCAGACCTGACAAGTTCCACGACACCAGCATTTTCATTAAGAGATAATAAAATAAGACACATGTCCATATTAACTTACGTTGGTTATTATAAAATCAGTAATTTGCTGAGTTATGTACAGCTAAACGGTACCTATACTCCATCAGAACATCTCCTGTAATGAAAATCGCCGAACCCCCGTTCGGCAGATATGAATTTGGCTGATACGGCTAAAATGGTTTTCATTATCGATAAACTATTTCGTTTACCAAATTATCACATGTTTATTCAGACGTGATTGTGATAACAAGTCGTTTCTACTCCACCATGAGGCTCGTAATGTGCGAGTGTTCTTCATCTATTCTTAGTATATTGTGTGCATATGACCATGTGTCAATCGATCCAATCGGTAATATGAAATTACAAGACGCAATATTTTATTCAAGTACACATTCGATCTCTCACTGCACATTGTTTTCACATCAAACAACGCAGTATTCGTTCAATAAAAATAAGTGATTGTAATTACCCTTGCGTATAAGTATACCTAGAGCGCACGTACATTACTATAATCATAATTTATTTATAAACTCAAACAAAGATACTAGCGAGTACAGGCAATTGCGAAAAAAAAACATTAAAGGAAATGACATGCAATGTCTCTTGCTGAACCACGTTCGATTACATAAGCGTTCAAGTGCATGCAACAAATCCTCAAGAGCCGTATAACACTTTTCGGGCGGTTTATGGAACCCGTTTTTAAAACCACTCAGTAGAAAAATCTAGATCGTTCATCTTCTAGCTTACATTCTTTTCTGACTATTTTGTTTATATCACAGCATACATTTTTTATTCATTTTAGTCTTAGTTTTTTACCTAGGATGGTTCCTACGCCTTCGTCGACGGCGCATCCCGCACACCATATATTCTGATTGCCTTTGCAAATACATTTATCCTAACACTTTACATATTATATTCTCATGTAGATGTCTTTTCGATTGCATGTCTTGCCTCCGCGTCGAAGCGCGGAAGTGGACAGTTTTATTTTTTCACAAAGGACAATTTCACTGTACGAAATTCACTACCATTATGAAGGACACTGGTCTAGGAAGAATGGGTTTGAATGATAGAAAGGTAGAAAGGCACGAAGGTAAAATAAATGCAAATTATTTTGTTTTGAGCTGAATTTGTTTTCAGGATGATATAGCTGTAATGTTGTTCTTCCCTCGATTAAATGTTTTTTTTTTGTTTTTTTTTTAAATATATGTTTTATGAAATTTTCTCTGTATTATTTACTTTAAATCCCCTCGAGTTTGTAATGGATAATACCTGATGGAATAACAAACATAACAAATATTTTAAATTCCTTTGGTGTATAAACAATGGTCGTCCTACTTTCCAGGAAGAAATACATTTCTTCACAACCTTTCGCTTGGTCAAGGCATGCAAGGATTTCAGCTGTAGGCGTTCCCGCATGTTTCATTTTGTTATGTAATCACATCTTTATGTACTTCAATTAGGAAAGATTTCACATATAAGATCATACGGCCATGTCAAAGACAAATATGTAAACCTTCGATACCTTCCAATCACCTGAAAATTACCTGATTAAAGCTTGGAAACGTCTCAGTTCAAACTCGTTTGTACACAACAGTCAAAGTCGCCATCTTTGTTTACATGAGACCCATAAATCTCGCGCATGCGTGGCGCGACGACTACCGCCCCTTTAATCGCAGATTCAAATAAAATGGCGCACTGAAGTCAAATGGCAAAATCATTGAAATCAACGGGGCAGCAAAATTAATACAAGTTCCTATTTCAATAATACAAGCTCTTTTTTGCGATAATACCGTGTTTTCACTAGGCATACATTTTTTAAAGTGTTTATAGTTTCGACACGTACGATATTATCTCAACCGTGGCAGGCTGTTTTATTATTACAACGCTTTAAAACGTGGTGCTTTCCCTAGCACAATTTTGAAAAGAGTTTACTTGCAAAAGATTATTTTAATTTTGAAAGGTTCTTCCACTAATAACGTGTTTGAAAATTCACCATCACCAATATATCAAATGATGCGTTTCGCGATTAATATTGCACAACAGTGTTTCCGAATATTAAATTAATTTCCGTAATTACTTGCCACAACGTTATAAATCTAATTAAACAGTGCACTGGTCGTAACACTATTAAATTGCCCGGGGACGCGGGACTATTCTGCACGTCAATGCGTGGAACTCTTTATACTCTTCGTGTCACATAAAACATACAGGTTGCCTCAAGTTTCAAATAATTGAAGACGAAACAGTTGCGGAAACAGTCCCCGCATTCTTTGCTTCAGTTGGATGTTGTCTGGAATGTTAATTTACTTGGAACTTTTTGTTCTGGCTTTATAAATTGAGAAAGAATTGAAAAGCCATATCTCCATTATTTATTCATGAAGGCCAAGTACTAACTTCATATAATATTAAAGACGCTTTACATTGTGTAAAGTCATTAAACGTGCTGAAGACGCACTGCATTCAGTCAAGCATTAACCTCGTGGGATTAATATGAGAAATATAATGATATAATTATAGATAGATCGTCATCAAAGCTATCAATTATCTGGGGGTGAGTAGCATAAATCAATATATTTATAATGCATGTCTTCATTATAATAATTACCTCGATACAATCAGACAATTTCCCGACACTGCGTAATGTAATTCATATATACATTATGACATCACTCTATGTTATACATATTCAATAGCACCACGTCAAATACTCCGACACAGTCGATCATCGGTGTTCACAGACGCATGCATCGGTCAACGTTGTTCACTATCAAAAACGCTGCCGGTCGTCTACTTTCATAATCTATGTGAAATCGTTGTACTTCTTTCGCAATGGAGTTTTATTGGGTTATGTTGACTATTGCTATTCTGTCAAGCGTTCTAAACAACACTGGTAAGTCAACAAAATGTGTATATATCATGATGATATAAGTAATATCTCGGTCATTTTCATGCTGGTTGGGGATCTCATAATGATTTCATTTCGCAATCATGATGGCAGTTGTTTTTTACTACAATTAGCGTTCACCATCAGGACTACAAAAATCACATTTCCTTAAAGTACAACGCAAATAGAATATATTTCCTAATAATTTTGGTTGAAATAAAAATTGACACAAAAATAATTGTGTGAAATGCGACTTTTTAAAGATGCGTTGCCTTCTTTCGTCAAAACCAAGGGATTTGTAGAGAACGACTGGTTTCAATATTCAATTTTTGTTGGGAGATTTAATGAGCTTGTAGTTAAATAAAATACAACAGCTACAAAGATGACTTAGGAGGGCACCAATGACACCTGATGTAGACATACGTTTTCATACAGAAACCACTCGATTATGACACAGAATGATATGACGGGCGTAACACGTGGTGCTGGGTGCGTGCACTCTTTTCGAAACACCTGACATCATTACACTTATACCACTCTAAGTCACGTGTACCATTGTTCTAAGCGTTCTTTTATTACTGTAACACCTATTGTTCTTATGCAGATTACATTGATATTCAAATTAGCAAACCTTACAGTTTATTAATAGACTCAATTAACATGAATAAAACTGTAAGGTTTATTAATTTGAATATCAATGTAACCGTGAAGGTTTACTAATTTACATATGATACGTAACACCACGTCACTCAGTGAAATATTCAGGACAGATGGAGGGTGCTTTAAAGCACCTGCTTTTAATGAATTCATCAGTACAAAATTAGAACACAATATTTACTTTGTTATCGCCATGTTGAATTTGAATAGAAATGCCTTGAAAGGAACCTCTAGATTCACTTTGAATGGTGGTCTCTATTGGTTGCGTACGATGAGGTGATGACACGCGTTCGTTTTGGTCTTTGATGCCAAGTTCAACTACTGATTTTGGCTGCTGCAGAGAATCAGACACTGTTTTCAGCAGTGAAGTGCTGGTTCGCGTGTATTTGCGCAGACCATCATCAGAGCGGTGGCCGGTGCGTTCTTTGATAAGTTGCTCATCGAAGCCTTTCTCGTATAGAGAAGTAGCTGCTGTAACCTTGAAATAACATAACATTTAATTAGTTATACGTTAAAAAATAACAAAGAAGTCAGCATATCAAGCTCGCAATCCAAGTGCATAATTACTAAAACTTAATATTATATTGCCTCGTACAACGTATATATCATGATGTACAAGTAATATCTCGGTCATTGTCATGCTAGTTGGGGATCTCATAATGATTTTATTTCGCAATCATGATGGCAGTTATTCTTTACTACAATTCGCGTTCACCATCATGAAAAAAATTCGTATTTCATTAAAAGACAACGCAAATAGAATATAGTTGTCCATTTCTGACATTTCCTAATAACTTTGGTTGAAATCAAAATTGACACAAAAATAATTGTGTGGGTTAATTGTGTGAAATGCGACAATGGTTGAGACTGACGGTCGATAGATTAATGATTAATTATTGTTCACTATTATGATTAAACATTCATATTAAAGGACAACGCAAACAGAATATAGTTGTTCATTTCTGGCATTTTCTAATAATTCACACAAAAATAATTGTGTGGGTTAATTGTGTGAAATGTGACAATGTTTGAAATTGACGGTCGAAGGTTTAACGGTGCTTCTTCTGATGATTGCAGGTGGCTCAGCCTGTGACGTAGAAGAACGGTTATATAATACGATCTTTGAAGGTTATAACAAACATGTCCGACCTGTCAAGTCCTATAACAAACCCATTGTCTTAGAGTTTGCTTTGTACATACTCCAGATTCTTGATGTGGTAAGTAACAAAGAATTTGTGCTTATAACGACAAAATTCCCAACGCAATTAAAATATCTTAACTACATCTCATATCACCGCACCGAATAAATAAGTTTGTTTCCCGGGTAGATTTGTTTCTTTGAACAATCTTTCGCGTAAACTTGACATTATAATGAAATTGAAGCTTCGGATACGTTATTCATCCAAGTTTGTTTGTCCCCAACGTATATTTACAAAGAAAAAAAATTATTAATTTAAGTGTCATAAATTCATATCATTAGACAATATAGTCTGGTGGGTTATGTTGAGGTGAAAGTATGTATCATTATTAGTATACTAGAATGTCTTATTGATAACATTTTAGTCGACTTTGGGAACAAATTGTGCTAGTTTCCTAATTGATTTATTTGTTTATTTGACTGTATGAAGATGATTTTTTACAGTATTTTTTAGTTAAAGAGATACAAAGAAGCAACATTTTTTCAATTTTACATTTTCGAGACATTGATGTCGTTTTTTCCATCAACAATTCTAAATTTAATGATTATATTCCAATGATACAGCTGCAGTTGAGATTAATGATACAACCTGAATCTGCTTTTTCTGCTTTATACTTAGATCTGTGCCTTGAATTTGACTTTGGTCAGCACTCTACTAGACTATATGAAAAGAGAGATGATTTTAATTTATTTAACATAAATTTTCAACATCCTTGCAGCAATATCTCATTCTTACTTACCCAAGGGATATACATTTTCGAACTCATTCGATATGCCAGGGCCTGCAGTACATATGTAGACTTTTTAAGGATACATTGCCTTTTTTCGTCAAAACCAAGGGTTTTGTGGAGAACGACTGGCTTCAACATTCATTTTTTTTTAGATTTAATGAGCGTGTAGTTAAATACAATACAGCAGCTACAAAGATGACTTCAGAGGGCACCAATGACACCTGATGTAGACATACGTTTTCATACAGAAACCACTCAGTTATGACACAGAATGATATGACGGGCGTAACGCGTGGTGCTGGGTGCGCACACTCTTTTCGGAACACCTGACATCAGTACACGTATACCATGGAGTCCATATACATTTCTCTTACTGATTTGACTATGCTGCGTTTTTTTATTTTTTGGGGTTTCTTTTTCGATCCATTCCATTTTTTTTTGTTCTTTCCCTATTATTTGTGTTATTTCCCTATACGACTTTTGTTTGAGGATCTACGCTTATATATGGGTATGTTACTTCCACTTCTCTCTATCTGGCATAGGACGAGAAAAACCAGCTTATGAAGACGAGCTGCTGGACTCAACAGGTGAATATTGTCATGGTAACAATAATACTTCTCAGTATAAGTATTGAATAATAACAATGGTTTGCTCGTAAATATGTGCTTCAACAAACAAACTAAATTACAGACCTAAATTATTGCCAGAGTACGATTTCCATGCCACACTGTTGTAGTTTTGCATTTCGTGACAACGGATACTTATTTTATCTCTCCCATTAATTTAATTGGTCAATACGTGATAAATATCACGTGAATGCCGTGTGTAGAATGACAACTACATGGATACGACAAAGACAATATTTCATGTGTGCTGATGCACGATTATTTTGTTCACTGGCCCAGGGGTTAATCGACAATATATATATATATATATATATAAGCAAACTTATAATTATTTTAGACAATCGTTGTATTGGAATTAACATCACATACACACATCTACGTGACAACGATAGCAATAACATTGAGTTAAATTAAATTAAATTAAATAAATTTTAATTTAATTGGAATTTAGGATAAAGTAAACGGATAAGTTGTATGTATACATACCACAAACGGAATACTTAGGACATTTATTTCTTACATTTGTGCACACACGCACGCAACACACTAAATTGTCACAACACGTGTTAACGTATACAAATATCTCATTACTGATTTACAACACGTGTTAACGTATACAAATATCTCATTACTGATTTACAACACGTGTTAACGTATACAAATATCTCATTACTGATTTACAACACGTGTTAACGTATACAAATATCTCATTACTGATTTACAACACGTGTTAACGTATACAAATATCTCATTACTGATTTACAACACGTGTTAACGTATACAAATATCTCATTACTGATTTACAACACGTGTTAACGTATACAAATATCTCATTACTGATTTACAACACGTGTTAACGTATACAAATATCTCATTTGTATTACTGATTTACAACACGTGTTAACGTATACAAATATCTCATTTGTATTACTGATTTACAACACGTGTTAACGTATACAAATATCTCATTACTGATTTACAACACGTGTTAACGTATACAAATATCTCATTACTGATTTACAACACGTGTTAACGTATACAAATATCTCATTACTGATTTACAACACGTGTTAACGTATACAAATATCTCATTTGTATTACTGATTTACAACACGTGTTAACGTATACAAATATCTCATTTGTATTACTGATTTACAACACGTGTTAACGTATACAAATATCTCATTACTGATTTACAACACGTGTTAACGTATACAAATATCTCATTACTGATTTACAACACGTGTTAACGTATACAAATATCTCATTACTGATTTACAACACGTGTTAACGTATACAAATATCTCATTTGTATTACTGATTTACAACACGTGTTAACGTATACAAATATCTCATTTGTATTACTGATTTACAACACGTGTTAACGTATACAAATATCTCATTACTGATTTACAACACGTGTTAACGTATACAAATATCTCATTACTGATTTACAACACGTGTTAACGTAATACAAATATCTCATTACTGATTTACAACACAGCTTTGGCGGGATGAAAATCTTCAGTGGAACGCGTCTGATTACAGTAATATTAGCAGTATTGTAGTGCCATTCAGTAATGTCTGGAAACCTCACGTAATGCTGGACAATAGGTGAGGATTTATCTAATTTATTCGTCAATGTCCAAGGTCGTAAATTATTGTTATCATGCCTTAATAAGAAACATTTTTATATATTGTCTGCAAGTTATTAATATTTAATATGCGATAAATTAATCGGATATGCCTGTCAATCACCATGAGGCATGAATCCCCGTGGGGCCTAATATGGCTTAATGAAATTGTGCCAAATTGATAATGTTCCGAGCGTCCCGACTATCTATATCATCTTAGGACATTCAGGCTTTAAAAAAGGGTCACGTGATATCCTGGATGTGATCTTTAGTTTGTAATACTAATATAAATTCACACTTGTATCCCATCAGTGTAAACGGCGAGTATTCAATCCCTCCTCTTGACGGCACCAGACTCCATCACGATGGAAGTATCGTTTACTGGGCACCTGCCACGTTCCACACGCCTTGTATCATGGATATCAAATATTTCCCATTCGACAGTCAGCAATGTCATTTAAAATTCGGCCCATGGGAGCACGATGCCGGGGAGGTAGTGATGGATCCTATATACGACACGATTGTCAAAGAGAACTTTTTAACGAACAGTGAGTGGGATTGGGTCAGTTCATCAGCCAAGTTGATCACCGACGTTGTCGATGAACACTATAGTATGATCGTTTTCACCATCACTCTCAGAAGAAGACCTCTATACTACATCACCAACATTGTATTACCGTCCATTGCTATGGCATTGTTGACAGTATTGGTACTATGTTTACCGCCCGAGTCTGGTGAGAAAATGTCTTTTGGAGTTTCATTACTCGTTGCTATATCGGTCTTCAGCGTTCTTGTTGCTGGTACTATCCCGACAACCTCCGATAGTGTTCCAATTATAATCCAGTTCCTCATGTTTAACTTATTTCTGGTGACATGCTCCATCATCATCAGCGTCGCTGTTTTGCGGTTACATCACAGACCCGCATACAATCTTGTAATGCCACGTTGGATGAGAAAACTGTATCTGATTTTTTTACCGAAAGTATTGCTCATGAAACCATATCGTTCCGGTGTGCGCGGGAATACACATAATGTACGCGTCGATGTGGAAGACGAAGAGTCTCTAAGCACATGTCAATTGTTAGGAAACGCCAGTAGTTCAAAGGGTAAAAAACCTTTACTGTCAAACGGGAATATGAAACAGAAAGTGGCAATCACCGACACTTTCAGAATGCAGTTAAAACGCACGGCTGTCGAAGAAGACTACACCAATAATAAGATACTGCAGATGATCCTTGCGGAACTTCAACTACTGAATGGAAACATCAATAACTCTGAAACGCAAGCTGAGGTAGGAGTCAATAAAAAATTATGTTAAATCGAGTGGCAATATAATCAATAAACAATAATATATTCAATGCAAAAATTGAAATCACGTTGTCTCGAACTTTCATGCTCGAAACAAAAAGAAAGTAATTTATTTCAACTGTTGTTCATTTCAGAAACTGGCGGAATGGCGATACATGGCGACTGTAATTGATCGATTTTTCTTCGTATTGGCGATGGTAGCATACCTGGTTGGGGCTGTGGTACTGCTCACGGAGTTCAACAACGATGAATTACCCCATCTATAAAAAAAACAGTAGTGATAAAGAAAAACAATAGTCTTGCATGCATTTACTCAAAGATGGTTTTAACTGGCTGATAATTTCTAGCACAGGAGCTAGCAAATTATAGTAATCATTACATCTCAAACACAGTAACGTTATTATTAAATAAATCGTTGAAAAGTATACCTTGTCTAAATATATCACTTTTTATGTGTTATTCCATGTTGAACAATTTCGATGTTATTATGTGTTGGTGTTGTGTAGTATCAATTTTTTTCCATACGTTCATTGCATTTTTAGCCTATGATGCATTAAACAAATACGTCATATATTACCTCAATACTCGATTATCGGGCCGGGGCCCATATTCTAATCAATGGCCCTAATATCGCCAAGGTAAAAAAACTTATTCTGCAAATGCATTTGAAAGGTTAACTTAATCCATATTGTAAATGCCTCATCGTCCTTTTTCGATATAGGTTCCATGCGAAAAATACAAAGCGCGATTATTTTACAAAAAATCGAAGACGCGTTGCGCTGTGGCCGTAACGTTTAAATACCACATAAACTTTAGATTCCTTCGAAATTACATGGTAGGTGCATATTTGTATTTAATTATTGCGTTGAAAGTGACGTGTTAGTCGTGACGTTTTTTTTAGCTCCATGATCATTTTAGAATACGAGACAGGCAGTTGTCACGACGTAAAAGTAACGATATCATCGTGACTTCATAAATGTGGATATCTCTTCCTGTGTGAAGATCGCATAGTCCCGAGGGCTTAGCATCATTCCACATGTCTCATAATACTGGATTATTAATGGTTGTTTTATCATGAATAATAACGAAATGATTAAATGTTATTGTAATTAAGAAGAGACAAGTCCATGTGTGTGACAGGAGATGTCAAGGCCACTGATATCAAGTTACTAGGGAGAAAATTCAGAAACGTCGTTCTGTGAGTATATCACTTCACATAACACGTAACGGAAAGCCACTGATATTTGGATTTACGTTACCCCGGGTGAATGGGTCAGTGGGCTAATATGGGTCAATGCTTGAAATCATCTCAACTCTCCCGGGAGCAAACATCTCATCTAATTGCTTATAAGAGCAAAACATACACTACATTTTGTTGGCTACTCTCTACTGTGTTGATAGAAATGCATATTTATATGACATGCCTTGGATCACAGCAATCCTACGAGAATATGTATAAAATTTAATGCTACGTTCCACTTTATGAGTAATAAACCGAAACACACTAAGAAGTGAACGGCATTTATGTTTTCGTCAATTTGTAATATTAATCAAGAAAGGAAATTTGCTACTAAATATGGCTATTGGGAATAACACAGCATATCAGCGTCGATGTTACAGAAACCTATCCAATCACTCTTTTTTTTACATTTATAGTTTTTGACGCATTGATGATGTCATTAAGCTAAATTTTGTGGAATTTGCTGATTAACAAAAAAAAACAGAAAATATTGGATGTTGTTTGTATAAGCACAATCCCTTTATTGGATTTGGATGACCTATGATCTTTACTGAAACCCTTTTACGTTTCAGGTGTATGCAAAATAAATTAACACTGCACATTTGTCCGTACGTTCACAGGAACGAGAGAAAAAACTTCAACGTGGCCCCAATAACAACTGAAAATGGAATGGGTATAGGGAATAATGGGTCCCAGATGAAGCAAAGGCTTGATCGCATTCTGTGATTCGGTATAAATCCTGATTCCGTCGTAAACTGTGCGTAGACGTATCACTATGGGATTTCAAGGTCTATGGGATCGCTCAATGGTCCAACGAACAGTTCTTAGTACATTTCAAGGAGTGACCGGGACGGACGAAGTTATCCCCGCCTACCTCTGTCATCCAAAACGAAATTAATGGACGCTACCCTCAACAATAAGAAAGATAAATATATTATGTAGGAAATCTTCAATGCATACAAATTACATGCCATAACCATGAGTTATGTTTCGCCATTCAAATAGGAAATTTAACAAGTGAATCTTCTAACTGTGCTATGTGGACGAATCATTTGACATAGAAGTATATGTTGTCAATATAGTAAAACAATTATACATAGTTTTGAGATTGAATTGTTGACGAGCTCCATATCATGTCATGCGTGGTGTTCCATATAAGCTATCATTCATTGACAGATTGTAGCTAATCGCAATAACACCACTGGGGTATCATGCTCGTAGTCGATTCAACTTCCAGTTAGATGTCAACATTTGAATAAATCCGTATCCGAAACACGACTGCCTATCAGTGTTACATATAATGTCATGTACTAAAACTTTAGACGTAACAGCGTGACCTATCATAATATTGAACCCATAATACATTTAATGAGTGAACATATAGCTATTAATTTTCAAAAGCAGATTTCTTGTTATGCTATGTATACGCATATTTACAGTGATTGACATTGCAGGATCTCATATGCAATGTGGGTTTTAATCAATACGTACATTTATTTGTCAATGTCGGATATACGCTTTGGTTAGAAAACCAAATTAAGTTCGTGTCTAGTCAGTGTCTAGCGCATCAAGATGCTCAGGCTTATTCCATCACTGACACATTGCATATCATCGTTTTGGCTCAGAAAGCTACTACAATAAATATAACTCACTTTGAATGGCTGACTGGCTTATGGAACTGAATGAAAATATCGACAAATCTGAAATGCGGACTGAGGTATTATTCTAAGTCAAGAGTCAATATAATTGTTAAATAGTCATATTGTTATGATAGCGACTTCATGTTCGCATATTTCAATCCCACGCCGTTGGAATATTGTTTAGAATCAACAACTGGCATGTTTAGGGTAGAGATTATAAACACATATTTTAGGATTTTGATAAATAGATTGTTTACTTATTGTAATTAGTAGTGGCGACTTTACAAGATATAAACCGTGAGACACATCCCTGGAAATAATGAGATCGTGCCAACGACTGCGGCGATTGGCTTATCGCAAGTTTGACTTTTAATATAGGGAGTTTGTAACCTTTTGTAATAGGAGAAGCAGGGGAGAACTGTACAGCGAGGGGTTACCTCAGCCATGGAGCTAGATGCCTAAGCTGGCTGCTTGGGTGAATAAAGCTGGACCATCTGTAATGAACTAATGTGTATTCATTTGGGCAGAATCTGGTATTTCTACGTGTAAGTGTTACAAGCCAAGCAAGGCAAATTTCCCAGGTCCCGGACAGGAAGCCCGTGTTCATATAACAATATAATCAATTCAAACAAAATCAGCTTTCACGGTATTTCGAAGTATATATGCGCAAAAAAGAACGGCAGTCAATTATTTCATGGAGTCACGTCAATAACGAAGCAATGGTCCTGTGTTTGTCACAATTTTGTGAGGTAGTTATTTATACTTGAGTGAATATTTAAATATAAAAATAGAGTGGCTAAACTCTATATCTATATATCAAGGTGCAAAAAACAAAAACTGACTAGAGTTTAATGGCGTAGAAAAGATTCTTAAAAAGTATCCAAAATATTGAATTGCCATTAGAAAAAATAAGCTCAATTTCCATATCAAAAAATGGGGAAATTTCCTTAAAATTGTAACAAAAAATTTGCGGTATGGTGTAAATCCTCGAGGTAATTTATAACTGCTCTACAATGAGGTACATTGTGCGAGATCTTACAATAATGTATTACATGTATCTCTTTACAGTAATGTATAAAATCTCAGTCATGAATAGCTTCTCTACAGTGAGGTACAGATCCTCAAATTATTGTATAACTTCTCTAGAGTAGATTACTAATCATCACATTTGTGATTTACATACCGTAAGTTCTAAAAATAATGTAAAACTTCACTTTATTTGAGGAATGTATATCTTTATTACAGTGATGTAAAATGTATTTGAACTGAACAACCCAATAAAATACTATTAAATACAAAAAAATATATATATAAAAATGGGTAATTAAGAGTTCATACAAGACAGACAACGTCTATATAGAACACAAATAATTTTACAGAAAACAATGTTTGTTTACACTAGGAAGAACATTCGTAAACGCTCTTCGTTGGGATCATAGCGCCTTGTACACAGCACGTAACGGAAAACGTACAGATATATGGATTTACATTACTCCGGGTAGACGTGTCAGTGAGCCTAATATGGGTCAATGCTTGAACTCATCTTAACTCCCCGGATAGTAAACATCTCATCTATATGCTCATCGGAGCAAAACATAAATTATATTCACTCCTGAGCTGAACGTAATGCTTGTGGACGCAACAATGCGGACGATTCGAACCATCAACCATGAGTCCGTGCATCCATTATACAATGGTGTCTCATGTGGGGATATATGCAATAGACACAATTCAGTAGGATCTTTATTAACTGATACATGGCCATCGGCCCAAAACAGTAAATACAAAATATTTAAATTATTTACAATATTTCAGCGGCTTCCCTCCTAAGTTTCATAGCATTAAATACAAACGCAGCTAAACGCTGTAGAAGTACATCATTTTGAGTTTTCAATAATTCGATAAATTTATTTACAGTTGGTGGGGTGCAGTAGTAGTGTGGGATATAGAGACATCTAATGTGGTTATAAAAATTATAAATAATGGAACTCGTTTTCAATAGAATTCATATTGCAAAGCTCGCACGTCCGTTGATCTTTTTCTAGATGAGCTCTGTCTTTTTCAATTCGTAAACAATGTGATGAACATCGTAGCCGAGATAGTGATTACACATGGGTTCGAATATGAACAGAAAACAAATATCTTTCTGATTCTATGGTAGTTTTAAATTCGCAGTAAGTATCTAACTTGTCTAAAGTACACAAGTCATACCAGCCCGCCATACCAAAGAAAGATACTGTTTGAATCGTTCCACAAATGTATTTATAAACACATTAACATTTCCAACTTCTTGTGCATGCCAAGCATCATTCATATTACAAATTGAAAGTAAGTTTTGGATGTCACTGATCCAGGTGTGTTTTGTTCTGGTTCACGACCTTTCGATCTTGTATAGCATATTGTAACATTTCTTGGGTTACCTTGAATTTGGCATGGAAATTAATTTTGCCCAATATTTAATGCAGCGTTTCGCTGAGTACAGATAGTCTAAGATAGGATATCTCCCACATTCTCCTAGAATACTACTATTTGGTGGTCTATTTGAAACACCAAGAAACATTCTACAGGCAAGATATTTGACTCGTTCTAGACATTTACACTCTCTAAAACCCCAGATTTGCGCCCCATACGTTAGTATTGGTAATATCAATAGACACAGCATTTTGACTTAATATTGTGCGCCATCTGCGCCCAAATACAGAAAAACACATGCCATCTTGCTATTTGATGACATGGTCCACCAAATGCTCAAGAAGGAATTATAAATGTTTGCAATATTTATTCGCTTGTTAACTTTCTTGTTACAACGAAAATCCAATTAAGAATGCAATTAAAACAAATCGGGCTCTCGTGGACGCAACAATGAATATCAATGTGACGTGGGCGGAGGCTTTGGTACCTTTTAATACAGTTCGATCCTCCTATTGTGGTTTGATTGTTAATAAAGATGAATTCAATCATCCATTCCATTATTGTCGCAGGTGTGCACGCGTTTAACTACTTAACTACCTAAACGTGGTCAGATAGCGGGTTGTACACACAGGGACACCATCACTTTGTACCAAAATCACTTCGTCCCAAGTCACTTGGTACCACAAGGTTAATTTGTACCATATATTCACATTCGTCCCAGGTAACTTCGCACCACATGTGCACTATTACATACATACGAACTGGTAAACTCATGCCATTATGCGCTTTCGACATTACAGTCAACCGTCGATTCACTGTTTTTAACTTTTATAGTATTTGACACATTGATGATGTTATTAAACTTATTTTTGCAAATAGAATGGCAGTCGACGTCCAATCGCGATTTAATTAACAAAAACAAAACCAAATTGTGGACGCTGTATGTATAGCGTGAATGACTACCATTTGTCCATGATTATTGTTCGGATTGGGGAAACACAATTACGAGCGCCCGTACAACATATGACCTCGATTAAATCACGAGTGCTCATTTGTAAACACGTGCATAGGAATAATAATAATGGAGGCTAAAGCTTTATCGCATTCTGTGACTAAGCATCAATTGTGATTCAGTCGTAAACTGTGCGTGTAAAGAGGGTCGACAAAGGGTATTTTCGTAAGCTGTAATTAATTATTTTTATTTTCGTAACGATGTAATTTAAATAAATAAAAAACGTAATTTTGTAGACATGGGCAAGTTGTAAAATGTAATCAGCTTTTTATTCGTAATTTGTACAAAGATCTTATTATTTGTAAGCGTATAAAGTATTTTCTACATTAAATGTAGCAATTCGAACGCAATTCCAAATGTTGATTCGTAATACAAATAATCAAATATATTATAAAAATGTAAAATGTAATTAGGAATTTGCTTTATCTGTAAAGTGTAAAAATCTATTTTTTACTGTAAACGGAACTTTCATTTTATTTCCTGTGAAAACGTAAAATGCCTTTTTTTTTGTATCCTGTAACCTGTACCAGCTACCACTCTTGCCCCCTTCTGTTCGTATCACCATGGGTTTTGTAGGGCCATGGTATGACTCATTGGTCCAACTAAGTGTTTAAGTACATTTGAAGGGGTGGCAGGGACAGACTACATTGTTGGTGCCATTGTATATCTCCACATACAATACATTACTAAATATTAATCGTCAAAACACTTCTGTGGCTGCCATCCGAAACAAACCTAATGAACAATAGCTAATAACACCAATGGAGTGACTTGCTTGCATACCAACCTATGTATTAATTGTTCCGGTTAGATGTCCAACACATGAATAAATCTGTTTCCGAAACACGACTGCATATCAGTGTTACATATAATATCATGTACTATTACACCATATGGCAACTACACAACTTGACATATCCTAATAATGTACCTATTATATACATGTATTATGTTCTGGGTGAACATGTTTTTATTAATTTAGTGTATGCAAAGAAAACTTACCTAAAACATGTGTAAAATGTTCCATTAAAATATTGACAGAAAAATTATTGCATACAAATTGTTAATATCACGTGGATTCTATTATAGTAAAATTTATTTACTTTAAATGTACATATCATAATCATTGAGGAAATCCTTCTGTTTGTAAACAATTCATCCAACAATAAAATCAATGACGGGCCGTATCTGTAATCTATCTATCAAATCTGCAATATATTTTGATAACATTATTTAGAATGTATATGGAATATACCAAAAATATTCAGTTGGCCATCTTATTCCATATATATCATATTGTCATTAGCAGAATAACGTATTCTGAATATAGCTGAAAATCAGCAATTAATTATGAAGATAAATGTTTTTGACTTTATTTTCTCACTAGTAAGATGACTACTTAGACATTACGTATAAACGGCTTATATGAATTGAAACTCTTGGCTAAAGTAAATGATGCGTAATGACTCTCTATTTTGACTTCACAAATAGCTTTTAGTTTGATATATCCGGGGAAATGCTAATAACAAATTTTAATTGTTTGTTGAAAATATTAGCAAGGTATATTATATATTTCGCACGCTTTAAGAATTTCAACGAAATCAGGATACTTAACTCATTAATTTAATGTAAATTCATTACCAATACATTCTAATAAGACAATGAATACACATACTACATGTATACGCCAGTCATAGCAACACACGGCGGGAGGAGACAGTCACGGAACAAAAATAAAATAAAAATTTATAATAACTGAAAAAAAACACAGACGCTATATCTACGTAAGATTTTAATCATATTTAGTGACCCCGTGACCCCGTGAGTTAATACAGATCCCGTCTACGAATCATTACGAATTAGTGCACGGTTAAAATTAAAATATAGTATGACGCTATATTGTGAACGAAAGCGACATACAAATTAAATATAATCCTAAATAGATTGATTTTCAAGGTAACATCTGCAGTGTGTGTTTTTCGTTTGAATGATTGCAGTGGTTCCCCGTGTCAACCGTCACAATGTTTTCTTTGAGACGAACGCCACGGCA
Source organism: Saccoglossus kowalevskii (assembly GCF_978046115.1). NCBI lineage: Eukaryota > Metazoa > Hemichordata > Enteropneusta > Harrimaniidae > Saccoglossus > Saccoglossus kowalevskii. Next base: position 21,952,503 of record NC_140646.1, on the reverse strand, counting down.
CAATCTAATATGACCATGACGGATTTTTTCCGCTCTGCTGTTGTTTATCAGTACCATGAGGGCTAATCCAGGTATTTATATAAACGTTTTGGTTGTGTACGGCGACTTTTAGCATGGCATTGTATTACCATTAGACAACGATTAAAGGTCGGAACAGAAACATACAGCGGCGGCGATGTATGTATGCTCGCATATAAATGTTATACAGTGGGTCTATGTGGTCCATGGGTATAAGCAAATCTTGTTCTTTGTGATCATTTACATAAGTCGTTATCATATTACGCCATGTATAGCCACGCAGCTTCGCGAAGTCGTCGATACAATAACTGGGCCATGGTTTAATTACGCGCGTTCGCTCGATTGGTCCATCATTTACATTAAATATGCACATTTCATTTGTGAGCCTATGTAAATGTCTGGACCATATTCAAATTCGCTTCTCGTGGCAATACATTTATCATATATTAGGGGCACAAATTGTTCGCAATATTTTATTCCAAATGTGTTACATATGTACACTTAGTGTGATTTTAATTTTTTTAAATAATGTGAAAATATTCAATTTTCCTCTCCATTATTTCAGGAAAATATTTATCCTTAAAATCTCATAATCATCGTGAAATCTATCAACTATTTTCATCATGTTATGAGTTATTTTAACTATAAAAAACAATGGTGACTTTCACCTATTTTGTGTGACAATTACTTTGATGTTCATACTTGTGTCACAGTAAAATAAAACCACTTTTTTAAAGTAAAGAACATTTCACGATGTGTCATTACATAAATTAACCATTAAAAAAGTTTATACGACAACTGTTTTTGATTATGTATTCGTTTTTCTTTTTTCATCTAAAACATCTCTCAAACATGATCATCAGTGCTATGGACGACTACAGATCAAAGTAATATCGAATGTCTCCGTCGCACCCATTGAAGTCATTGAAACGAGGGCGACTTATAGGTAAAGTGTATTCAAGTTTTCGTGTGTCACGACAAATGTACGGGTTTTTCACTCATGTAAATCCCGGATATTGGTGTGATGACGTAAATAATAATCGTTCAAAGAAAATGGGTCATACGTAAATGAACAAATATATCTATATATTTATACATATATCTAGACCGTCGACAGTCCTCGGGCCTAATGTAATTGTTTTTCCTAGACATTCGACATTTTCCTAGACTTTAGTCCCGAGAGACTGTCCACGTCTGCAGGTTTCTAGTTGATATGAATAATTCATAGTTGATGCTTACGTCACAAAATAAATTATATTAACATGGTGTATGCAAATGTATTCTAAATGACCTCCTGAATGTGTTGGTTGTTCATTTTATGAACACAATGAATAGAGGTCACTCCAAACAAAAATAGCAAAGAAAACTATTAAATCGCCTAGAACCACGGAAACAACGTGCATTGTTTGTGGCAGCCAAATAGAAAATATAAAAAAACGGAGGACCAACAGAACTACGAAATGCGGATTTGTAGAGACAATCGATCTACATCTTGCCAGCCTGAATTCGTATGCGTGCAGAAAATGTGGACTCTTCATAAAACATGGATGAGTTCAGGAAGAAATTTCAACAAACTAAGCGAAAGTTATTGGAAAGGTCGCAGGAATTTTCCTCTAAGAGAATGGCAACTGAAAGTGGGGGATCCCTGGTTTCGAAACGAGTTCTTTTTGGCAAGACGAATGTCAAACACAGCACGCAGACGAACACGTCTCTCCCCTCTGTGTAGTTTGCAATATTGTCTCGCTGGTATTCTTTGCAAGAAATATAATGGTAGTCTAAACGTTCCAGCACTTTTATAATGCATCCGTCAAGATTTGTTTGTGTTATGATATCAAAAACTGCTGTGGAAAGTTTCGCGATCGCGTATAGTACATTAAAAATAACTTCGCGTAAGTCGTGGGCGATCCTAGTACACAGCGACCCCTGACCCTTTTCACGATTGACCACGATAAAATGATAGACATTTGCGCGACTATCATTTGCATATGAAAGTACCCGAATCTGGTAAGAAATATTACCAGTGAATTGCAGCACCGGACAGTCGGTCGTGCCAGACAGCATTCCATACTTCCTGTCCCGGCGTTCGAGATTTATTCACGCCTATTACGTTTATACACAATATTTATTATTAATAACAGATTGTCGACAGTCTAATATATATCATGTAATTAGATTTCCCCGGTATAGTATCAGTAGAAGATTTGAAGGATCGACCCTGGAAGATCGACGTTCTCTTTGCGTAGTGTATATGATAACCAAGCGATTGTTGCTGTTTATGTTTACGAAATTGCCTAATATAAATTTTATAATATCTATGGTTATTTTTCGTTATTAGACATGCTTGAAGAAATGTTCACCCGAAACAGACAGTTATTTATGTACGTTATGATATTAGGGGTATTTATTTATATAATGGTAGGTGTGTTATTGTTATTATTAGGTACAATATATAAAATGTTATTCTGTAAATATCAATTTTAGGATATGCGTTGTGTGCATTAATTATCTGTACAATTTACTATGGTAATAATGCTTTCGAATTGTAAAAATTAGGTTTGAATACAACGAACATGTTATTATACTAAACATGAAGTCACGCAATACCCTACGATTACCAGTACATACTGTATGAGTTCTGCATCAAAAAGACATTCTCTCTTTAAAAAAATGAAGTAAGAAATGAGAACATGTATTTTTTTTAATATTGTTGTTTGATGTTGTATGCAGATGAATGCATTATATTATGAATAACCGCGATGAACTGTGATTGCAGTTATATAATGGCAAGTGTTCGATGAAACAATGAGATTTTGTAATACGTATGTGCACGAATTGTTTCGGTGCGTGTAACAAATACTGCATTATTTTTCCTTTTTTTTCATCGACCGAATACGGTTGTGTGTGAGTGCTGTAAAACCGACATTTTTACTGTATCGATATTATGAATTGTGTTCGACAAGTGGAGTGATATGTTGTGATCGTTTTGTGGAGAATACGTATAGATACGCCACGTGATTTTGTTCTCGTGAGATTATATTTTGATTACTCACATTATGTAGAAATGAATCGATGGTCGCCGAGATCTCGTTGAGAGTGAAAAGTTACGAGACTTGTTTGTAACCTTCAAATAGTGTTCTATTCTCTCCTTCCACCACAACCGTGTTTTTTTTTAAATACCACGGTTACATTTGCCATGGGAACAGAGGGCGTGATGACGGGGGGCCTAATATTTGAAGGGTAAAAACGAATCTCGCGGCACACTCGCTCGCAATGAGATCTAGGATATCAATTAGCGTCTAAGGCCTGATGAGATATCATGAATTCTGTCTTCTTGAGACAGACCATGCAATATTCAAATTAACAAATGTACACAATATATCTAGTATGTAAGTACTTACATTAAAGCGGGAGGATCGTCACCTGCGCACGCGCGGGAATTGAGTCCCAACGGTGATAACAACACGCGCTAAAAACGCAAAGGCTCATGGGTAGAAGTTTGTTTGCAAACAATGACACACTATGGCCATTTGACGCATGCGCAGGTGACGACTCCCCCACTTTAACTTAAAGACAGTTCAAGCAGAGTTAAAACGTGTCACGTTGTAATATTATTCTGCATATATGCAATGCATTATAGATGTTAACTTTCACTTGTATATCCTGGAAAACTATTACCCCGTTGAAAACCCTCTAATCATTTAGTAAATGTACATTCACATTTTAGAATTCACATTTTTTATCGTTTTCAGATTTATGGGAGATATGAATGGCGCCCTAAAATGGTAATTTCTCCAAAATCCGTCGAATCGTACAACGGTGTCCACGGTACTGATCACTTATTGAATGCAGCCGAACCCACTTCGCTGTCAGGTGGTATGACGTCACCAAGAAAGTCAAGGTAACATTGAGGGCGCGCGTTTCGCTATCAAAATCAATACATTGCGTCAAACGTCCGTTGATGAGGGTCTAAAATCGAATAAAACATTACATGAAACAAACTAAATTAACATTTTTCTTGGTTTCAAGATTGTTTTAGAAATAAAAATTTAGACACATTTTAGTTGCCTAACAATGCAGGTTGTTAAACAAACTACACTTGTTATAACAACAAACATGTATATGACGTAACTCTTGCATCACAAACCTATAAAGTATTCTCTCATTCTATACAAGGCATATTGATCACAAACCCTTTATTCTGATAAAGTGAAAAATATTTCAAAATAAATTGTATGGTGTATGAACTATACTGGACATTTGTAGAAGGTGTACGTTAATTCACGCATACAATAGAATCACAGTTCGACAACTACAATTACAAATCATGGCAAAGAAAATGTCTGTGTATGGGAAGCCATGACTGTCTTATCCTACTCATTTACATTACATGATAGGCATTCACCATTGCATGATAGGCATTCGCCACAACGTGATAGGCATTTATCACAACGTGATAGGCATTTACCACAACGTGATAGGCATTCGCCACAACGTGATGGGCATTTACCACAACGTGATAGGCATTTACCACGTGATAGGCATTCACCAGTACATGATAGGCATTCGCCACAACGTGATAGGCATTCGCCACAACGCGAAAGGCATTTACCACAACGTGATAGGCATTTACCACAACGTGATAGGCATTCGCCACAACGTGATAAGCATTTGCCACAACATGATAGGCATTTACCACAACGTGATAGGCATTCACCATTACATGATAGTCATTCACCACAACGTGATAGGCATTCGCCACACCGTGAAAGGCATTTACCACAACGTGATAAGCATTTACCACAACGTGATAGGCATTTACAACAACGTGATAGGCATTTACCACAACGTGATAGGCATTTACCACAAGGTGATAGGCATTTACCACGTGATAGGCATTCACCAGTACATGATAGGCATTCGCCACAACGTGATAGGCATTCGCCACAACGCGAAAGGCATTTACCACAACGTGATAGGCATTTACCACAACGTGATAGGCATTCGCCACAACGCGATAAGCATTTTCCACAACATGATAGGCATTTACCACAACGTAATAGGCATTTACCACAACGTGATAGGCATTTACCACAACGTGATAGGCATTTGCCACAACGTGATAGGCATTTGCCACAACGTGATAGGCATTTACCACAACGTGATAGGCATTTACCACAACGTGATAGGCATTTACCACAACGTGATAGGCATTTACCACAAGGTGATAGGCATTTACCACGTGATAGGCATTCACCAGTACATGATAGGCATTCGCCACAACGTGATAGGCATTCGCCACAACGCGAAAGGCATTTACCACAACGTGATAGGCATTTACCACAACGTGATAGGCATTCGCCACAACGTGATAAGCATTTTCCACAACATGATAGGCATTTACCACAACGTGATAGGCATTTACCACAACATGATAGGCATTTATCACAACATGATAGGCATTTACCACAACATGATAGGCATTTATCACAACGTGATAGGCATTTACCACAACGTGATAGGCATTTACCACAACGTGATAGGCATTTACCACAACGTGATAGGCATTTGCCACAACGTGATATGCATTAAGCACAACGTGATAGGCATTTACCACAACGTGATAGGCATTTACCACAACGTGATAGGCATTTACCACAACGTGATAGGCATTTATCACAACGTGATAGGCATTTACCACGTGATAGGCATTCACCAGTACATGATAGGCATTCGCCACAACGTGATAGGCATTCACCACAACGCGAAAGGCATTTACCACAACGTGATAGGCATTTACCACAACGTGATAGGCATTCGCCACAACGTGATAAGCATTTGCCACAACATGATAGGCATTTACCACAACGTGATAGGCATTCACCAGTACATGATAGTCATTCACCACAACGTGATAGGCATTCGCCACACCGTGAAAGGCATTTACCACAACGTGATAAGCATTTACCACAACGTGATAGGCATTTACCACAACGTGATAGGCATTTACCACAAGGTGATAGGCATTTACCACGTGATAGGCATTCACCAGTACATGATAGGCATTCGCCACAACGTGATAGGCATTCGCCACAACGCGAAAGGCATTTACCACAACGTGATAGGCATTTACCACAACGTGATAGGCATTCGCCACAACGTGATAAGCATTTTCCAAAACATGATAGGCATTTACCACAACGTGATAGGCATTCACCATTACATGATAGTCATTCACCACAACGTGATAGGCATTCGCCACACCGTGATAGGCATTCACCATTACATGATAGTCATTCACCACAACGTGATAGGCATTCGCCACACCGTGAAAGGCATTTACCACAACGTGATAGGCATTCGCCACAACGTGATAGGCATTCATCACAACGTGATAGGCATTTACCACAACGTGATAAGCATTTACCACAACGTGATAGGCATTTACCACAACGTGGTAGGCATTTACCACAGTCAGCTGGCATCGGTGTCGCTGGGTACGGGTGTATTATGATAAAGGGAAGTTGTGCAACCAAATTTGCCGAGTTCGCAGTTTTCCGCCAATAAAAAAATGACTAAGGCAAAAACTCACGGGTTTTCAGCATTTTTGTAATAAAGAAATTATTCTCTATCAATAATCCGCCTAAAACAGGAACATTTTTACTAATTCTTGTGTTTTTTCGACGTTTTTTGAAAAACCTGCGATTAGGCTGCGAAAGTAGAACATTCCAGAGGGGGTAAAACGGAAGAGCCAAACTTAACGCGTAAAAATAGAACGCGTATTTTGATCTCTACGTGGCCAACCAATGGCTGGACACGGATACGTTTGCGGTCGTTGCCAAAAAGCCCCGCGTCCATCGCCTAGCGATGCTCTTCCGTTTCACCCCGTCCGGAATGTTCTACTTTCGCAGCCTTATCGCAGGTTTTTCGAAAAACGTCGGACAAACACAAGAATTAGTAGAAATGTTCCTATTTTGGGCGGATTATTGATAGAGAATAATGTCTTTATTACAAAAATGCTAAAAAACCGTGAGTTTTTGCCTTATACATTTTTTTATTGGCGGAAAACTGCGAACTCGGCAAATTTGGTTGCACAACTTCCCTTTATCATAATACACCCGTACCCAGCGACACCGATGCCAGCTGACTGTGGTAAATGCCTATCACGTTGTTGTAAATGCCTATCACGTTGTGATGAATGCCTACCACGTTGTGGTAAATGCCTACCACGTTGTGGTAAATGCCTACCACGTTGTGGTAAATGCCTATCACGTTGTGGTAAATGCCTATCACGTTGTGGTAAATGCCTACCACGTTGTGGTAAATGCCTACCACGTTGTGGTAAATGCCTACCACGTTGTGGTAAATGCCTATCACGTTGTGGTAAATGCCTATCACGTTGTTGTAAATGCCTATCACGTTGTGATAAATGCCTACCACGTTGTGGTAAATGCCTATCACGTTGTGGTAAATGCCTACCACGTTGTGGTAAATGCCTACCACGTTGTGGTAAATGCCTACCACGTTGTGGTAAATGCCTATCACGTTGTGGTAAATGCCTACCACGTTGTTGTAAATGCCTTTCACGTTGTGGTAAATGCCTACCACGTTGTTGTAAATGCCTATCACGTTGTGATAAATGCCTATCACGTTGTGGTAAATGCCTACCACGTTGTGGTAAATGCCTACCACGTTGTGGTAAATGCCTATCACGTTGTTGTAAATGCCTACCACGTTGTTGTAAATGCCTACCACGTTGTGGTAAATGCCTACCACGTTGTTGTAAATGCCTTTCACGTTGTGGTAAATGCCTACCACGTTGTTGTAAATGCCTATCACGTTGTGATAAATGCCTATCACGTTGTGGTAAATGCCTACCACGTTGTGGTAAATGCCTATCACGTTGTTGTAAATGCCTACCACGTTGTGGTAAATGCCTATCACGTTGTTGTAAATGCCTATCACGTTGTGGTAAATGCCTACCACGTTGTGGTAAATGCCTATCACGTTGTGGTAAATGCCTACCACGTTGTGGTAAATGCCTATCACGTTATGGTAAATGCCTACCACGTTGTTGTAAATGCCTACCACGTTGTGGTAAATGCCTACCACGTTGTTGTACATGCCTATCACGTTGTGGTAAATGCCTATCACGTTGTTGTAAATGCCTATCACGTTGTGGTAAATGCCTACCACGTTGTGGTAAATGCCTATCACGTTGTGGTAAATGCCTACCACGTTATGGTAAATGCCTATCACGTTGTGGTAAATGCCTACCACGTTGTGGTAAATGCCTATCACGTTGTGGTAAATGCCTATCACGTTGTGGTAAATGCCTACCACGTTGTGGTAAATGCCTATCACGTTGTGGTAAATGCCTATCACGTTATGGTAAATGCCTATCACGTTGTTGTAAATGCCTATCACGTTGTGGTAAATGCCTATCACGTTGTTGTAAATACCTATCACGTTGTGGTAAATGCCTATCACGTTGTGGTAAATGCCTATCACGTTGTGGTAAATGCCTATCACGTTGTTGTAAATGCCTATCACGTTGTGGTAAATGCCTATCACGTTGTGGTAAATGCCTATCACGTTATGGTAAATGCCTATCACGTTGTTGTAAATGCCTATCACGTTGTTGTAAATGCCTACCACGTTGTTGTAAATGCCTACCACGTTGTTGTAAATGCCTACCACGTTGTTGTAAATGCCTACCACGTTGTTGTAAATGCCTACCACGTTGTGGTAAATGCCTATCACGTTGTTGTAAATGCCTATCACGTTGTGGTAAATGCCTATCACGTTGTTGTAAATGCCTACCACGTTGTTGTAAATGCCTACCACGTTGTTGTAAATGCCTATCACGTTGTGGTAAATGCCTACCACGTTGTTGTAAATGCCTATCACGTTGTGGTAAATGCCTACCACGTTGTTGTAAATGCCTATCACGTTGTGGTAAATGCCTATCACGTTGTTGTAAATGCCTATCACGTTGTGGTAAATGCCTATCACGTTGTGGTAAATGCCTATCACGTTATGGTAAATGCCTACCACGTTGTTGTAAATGCCTATCACGTTGTGGTAAATGCCTACCACGTTGTTGTAAATGCCTACCACGTTGTGGTAAATGCCTACCACGTTGTTGTAAATGCCTTTCACGTTGTGGTAAATGCCTATCACGTTATGGTAAATGCCTACCACGTTGTTGTAAATGCCTATCACGTTGTGGTAAATGCCTATCACGTTGTTGTAAATGCCTATCACGTTGTGGTAAATGCCTATCACGTTGTTGTAAATGCCTATCACGTTGTGGTAAATGCCTACCACGTTGTGGTAAATGCCTATCACGTTGTTGTAAATGCCTATCACGTTGTGGTAAATGCCTACCACGTTGTTGTACATGCCTATCACGTTGTTGTAAATGCCTACCACGTTGTGGTAAATGCCTACCACGTTGTTGTAAATGCCTTTCACGTTGTGGTAAATGCCTATCACGTTGTTGTAAATGCCTACCACGTTGTTGTAAATGCCTTTCACGTTGTGGTAAATGCCTATCACGTTGTTGTAAATGCCTATCACGTTGTGGTAAATGCCTACCACGTTGTTGTAAATGCCTACCACGTTGTTGTAAATGCCTATCACGTTGTGGTAAATGCCTACCACGTTATGGTAAATGCCTACCACGTTGTTGTAAATGCCTACCACGTTGTGGTAAATGCCTACCACGTTGTGGTAAATGCCTACCACGTTGTTGTAAATGCCTACCACGTTGTTGTAAATGCCTATCACGTTGTGGTAAATGCCTACCACGTTATGGTAAATGCCTACCACGTTGTTGTAAATGCCTATCACGTTGTGGTAAATGCCTACCACGTTGTGGTAAATGCCTATCACGTTGTGGTAAATGCCTATCACGTTGTGGTAAATGCCTACCACGTTATGGTAAATGCCTTTCACGTTGTGGTAAATGCCTATCACGTTGTGGTAAATGCCTATCACGTTGTGGTAAATGCCTATCACGTTGTTGTAAATGCCTTTCACGTTGTTGTAAATGCCTATCACGTTGTGGTAAATGCCTACCACGTTATGGTAAATGCCTTTCACGTTATGGTAAATGCCTACCACGTTATGGTAAATGCCTATCACGTTGTGGCGAATGCCTATCACGTTATGGTAAATGCCTATCACGTTGTGGTAAATGCCTATCACGTTGTGGTAAATGCCTACCACGTTGTGGTAAATGCCTATCACGTTGTGGTAAATGCCTACCACGTTGTGGTAAATGCCTATCACGTTGTTGTAAATGCCTATCACGTTATGGTAAATGCCTACCACGTTGTTGTAAATGCCTACCACGTTGTGGTAAATGCCTATCACGTTGTGGTAAATGCCTATCACGTTGTGGTAAATGCCTACCACGTTGTGGTAAATGCCTACCACGTTGTGGTAAATGCCTACCACGTTGTGGTAAATGCCTACCACGTTGTGGTAAATGCCTACCACGTTGTGGTAAATGCCTACCACGTTGTGGTAAATGCCTATCACGTTGTGGTAAATGCCTACCACGTTGTGGTAAATGCCTACCACGTTGTGGTAAATGCCTACCACGTTGTTGTAAATGCCTATCACGTTATGGTAAATGCCTACCACGTTGTTGTAAATGCCTACCACGTTGTGGTAAATGCCTATCACGTTGTTGTAAATGCCTATCACGTTGTGGTAAATGCCTACCACGTTGTGGTAAATGCCTACCACGTTGTTGTAAATGCCTATCACGTTGTGGTAAATGCCTACCACGTTGTTGTAAATGCCTATCACGTTGTGGTAAATGCCTACCACGTTATGGTAAATGCCTACCACGTTGTTGTAAATGCCTATCACGTTGTGGTAAATGCCTACCACGTTGTTGTAAATGCCTATCACGTTGTGGTAAATGCCTATCACGTTGTGGTAAATGCCTATCACGTTGTGGTAAATGCCTACCACGTTGTGGTAAATGCCTATCACGTTGTTGTAAATGCCTTTCACGTTGTGGTAAATGCCTATCACGTTGTGGTAAATGCCTACCACGTTGTTGTAAATGCCTATCACGTTATGGTAAATGCCTATCACGTTGTGGTAAATGCCTACCACGTTGTTGTAAATGCCTATCACGTTATGGTAAATGCCTACCACGTTGTTGTAAATGCCTATCACGTTATGGTAAATGCCTATCACGTTATGGTAAATGCCTACCACGTTGTTGTAAATGCCTATCACGTTATGGTAAATGCCTATCACATTGTGGTAAATGCCTATCACGTTGTGGTAAATGCCTATCACGTTGTGGTAAATGCCTATCACGTTGTTGTAAATGCCTTTCACGTTGTGGTAAATGCCTATCACGTTGTGGTAAATGCCTACCACGTTGTTGTAAATGCCTATCACGTTATGGTAAATGCCTATCACGTTGTGGTAAATGCCTACCACGTTGTTGTAAATGCCTATCACGTTATGGTAAATGCCTACGACGTTGTTGTAAATGCCTATCACGTTATGGTAAATGCCTATCACGTTATGGTAAATGCCTACCACGTTGTTGTAAATGCCTACCACGTTGTGGTAAATGCCTATCACGTTGTTGTAAATGCCTATCACGTTGTGGTAAATGCCTACCACGTTGTGGTAAATGCCTACCACGTTGTTGTAAATGCCTTTCACGTTGTTGTAAATGCCTATCACGTTGTGGTAAATGCCTACCACGTTGTTGTAAATGCCTATCACGTTATGGTAAATGCCTATCACGTTGTGGTAAATGCCTACCACGTTGTTGTAAATGCCTATCACGTTGTGGTAAATGCCTATCACGTTGTGGTAAATGCCTACCACGTTGTTGTAAATGCCTATCACGTTATGGTAAATGCCTACCACGTTGTTGTAAATGCCTACCACGTTGTGGTAAATGCCTACCACGTTGTTGTAAATGCCTTTCACGTTGTTGTAAATGCCTATCACGTTGTGGTAAATGCCTATCACGTTGTTGTAAATGCCTATCACGTTGTGGTAAATGCCTACCACGTTGTTGTAAATGCCTATCACGTTATGGTAAATGCCTACCACGTTGTTGTAAATGCCTACCACGTTGTGGTAAATGCCTACCACGTTGTTGTAAATGCCTATCACGTTGTTGTAAATGCCTATCACGTTGTGGTAAATGCCTACCACGTTGTGGTAAATGCCTACCACGTTGTGGTAAATGCCTACCACGTTGTTGTAAATGCCTATCACGTTGTGGTAAATGCCTACCACGTTGTTGTAAATGCCTATCACGTTGTTGTAAATGCCTATCACGTTGTGGTAAATGCCTACCACGTTGTGGTAAATGCCTACCACGTTGTGGTAAATGCCTACCACGTTGTTGTAAATGCCTACCACGTTGTGGTAAATGCCTACCACGTTGTGGTAAATGCCTATGACGTTGTGGTAAATGCCTACCACGTTGTTGTAAATGCCTTTCACGTTGTGGTAAATGCCTACCACGTTGTTGTAAATGCCTATCACGTTGTGGCAAATGCCTATCACGTTGTTGTACATGCCTATCACGTTGTGGTAAATGCCTACCACGTTGTGGTAAATGCCTACCACGTTGTTGTAAATGCCTATCACGTTGTGGTAAATGCCTATCACGTTATGGTAAATGCCTATCACGTTGTGGTAAATGCCTACCACGTTATGGTAAATGCCTACCACGTTGTTGTAAATGCCTATCACGTTGTGGTAAATGCCTATCACGTTATGGTAAATGCCTACCACGTTGTTGTAAATGCCTATCACGTTGTGGTAAATGCCTATCACGTTATGGTAAATGCCTATCACGTTGTTGTAAATGCCTACCACGTTGTGGTAAATGCCTATCACGTTATGGTAAATGCCTACCACGTTGTTGTAAATGCCTACCACGTTGTGGTAAATGCCTATCACGTTGTGGTAAATGCCTACCACGTTGTTGTAAATGCCTACCACGTTGTGGTAAATGCCTATCACGTTGTGGTAAATGCCTATCACGTTGTGGTAAATGCCTACCACGTTGTTGTAAATGCCTACCACGTTATGGTAAATGCCTACCACGTTGTTGTAAATGCCTACCACGTTGTTGTACATGCCTATCACGTTGTGGTAAATGCCTTTCACGTTGTGGCGAATGCCTATCACGTTGTGGCGAATGCCTTTCACGTTGTGGTAAATGCCTATCACGTTGTGGTAAATGCCTATCACGTTGTTGTACATGCCTATCACGTTGTGGTAAATGCCTACCACGTTGTGGTAAATGCCTACCACGTTGTTGTAAATGCCTATCACGTTGTGGTAAATGCCTACCACGTTGTGGTAAATGCCTATCACGTTGTTGTAAATGCCTATCACGTTGTGGTAAATGCCTATCACGTTGTGGTAAATGCCTACCACGTTGTGGTAAATGCCTATCACGTTGTGGTAAATGCCTACCACGTTGTGGTAAATGCCTACCACGTTGTGGTAAATGCCTACCACGTTATGGTAAATGCCTACCACGTTGTTGTAAATGCCTATCACGTTGTGGTAAATGCCTATCACGTTGTGGTAAATGCCTACCACGTTGTGGTAAATGCCTACCACGTTGTGGTAAATGCCTACCACGTTGTTGTAAATGCCTACCACGTTGTGGTAAATGCCTACCACGTTGTGGTAAATGCCTATCACGTTGTGGTAAATGCCTACCACGTTGTGGTAAATGCCTATCACGTTGTGGTAAATGCCTACCACGTTGTTGTAAATGCCTATCACGTTGTTGTAAATGCCTATCACGTTGTGGTAAATGCCTACCACGTTGTTGTAAATGCCTACCACGTTGTGGTAAATGCCTATCACGTTGTGGTAAATGCCTACCACGTTGTGGCGAATGCCTATCACGTTGTGGTAAATGCCTACCACGTTGTGGTAAATGCCTATCACGTTATGGTAAATGCCTATCACGTTGTGGTAAATGCCTATCACGTTATGGTAAATGCCTACCACGTTGTTGTAAATGCCTACCACGTTGTGGTAAATGCCTATCACGTTGTGGTAAATGCCTATCACGTTGTGGTAAATGCCTACCACGTTGTGGCGAATGCCTATCACGTTGTGGTAAATGCCTACCACGTTGTGGTAAATGCCTACCACGTTGTGGTAAATGCCTATCACGTTGTGGTAAATGCCTACCACGTTGTGGCGAATGCCTATCACGTTGTGGTAAATGCCTACCACGTTGTGGTAAATGCCTACCACGTTGTGGTAAATGCCTATCACGTTATGGTAAATGCCTACCACGTTGTTGTAAATGCCTACCACGTTGTGGTAAATGCCTACCACGTTGTGGTAAATGCCTACCACGTTGTGGTAAATGCCTACCACGTTGTGGTAAATGCCTACCACGTTGTGGTAAATGCCTACCACGTTGTGGTAAATGCCTATCACGTTGTGGTAAATGCCTACCACGTTGTGGCGAATGCCTATCACGTTGTGGTAAATGCCTACCACGTTGTGGTAAATGCCTACCACGTTGTGGTAAATGCCTACCACGTTGTGGTAAATGCCTATCACGTTGTGGCGAATGCCTATCACGTTATGGTAAATGCCTACCACGTTGTGGTAAATGCCTACCACGTTGTGGTAAATGCCTATCACGTTGTGGTAAATGCCTACCACGTTGTGGCGAATGCCTATCACGTTGTGGTAAATGCCTACCACGTTGTGGTAAATGCCTACCACGTTGTGGTAAATGCCTACCACGTTGTTGTAAATGCCTACCACGTTGTGGTAAATGCCTATCACGTTGTGGTAAATGCCTACCACGTTGTGGTAAATGCCTACCACGTTGTTGTAAATGCCTACCACGTTGTTGTAAATGCCTACCACGTTGTGGTAAATGCCTACCACGTTGTGGTAAATGCCTACCACGTTGTGGTAAATGCCTATCACGTTATGGTAAATGCCTACCACGTTGTTGTAAATGCCTACCACGTTGTTGTAAATGCCTATCACGTTGTTGTAAATGCCTACCACGTTGTTGTAAATGCCTATCACGTTGTGGTAAATGCCTACCACGTTGTTGTAAATGCCTACCACGTTGTTGTAAATGCCTATCACGTTGTGGTAAATGCCTACCACGTTGTTGTAAATGCCTATCACGTTGTTGTAAATGCCTACCACGTTGTTGTAAATGCCTACCACGTTGTTGTAAATGCCTATCACGTTGTGGTAAATGCCTACCACGTTGTGGTAAATGCCTACCACGTTGTGGTAAATGCCTACCACGTTGTGGTAAATGCCTACCACGTTGTGGTAAATGCCTACCACGTTGTGGTAAATGCCTATGACGTTGTGGTAAATGCCTATGACGTTGTGGTAAATGCCTATGACGTTGTTGTAAATGCCTATCACGTTGGGGCAAATGCCTATCACGTTGTTGTAAATGCCTATCACGTTGTGGTAAATGCCTACCACGTTGTGGTAAATGCCTACCACGTTGTGGTAAATGCCTACCACGTTGTGGTAAATGCCTACCACGTTGTGGTAAATGCCTATGACGTTGTGGTAAATGCCTATCACGTTGTGGTAAATGCCTATGACGTTGTTGTAAATGCCTATCACGTTGGGGCAAATGCCTATCACGTTGTTGTAAATGCCTATCACGTTGTGGTAAATGCCTACCACGTTGTGGTAAATGCCTACCACGTTGTGGTAAATGCCTACCACGTTGTGGTAAATGCCTACCACGTTGTGGTAAATGCCTACCACGTTGTGGTAAATGCCTATGACGTTGTGGTAAATGCCTATCACGTTGTGGTAAATGCCTATGACGTTGTGGCGAATGCCTATCACGTTGTGGTAAATGCCTATGACGTTGTGGTAAATGCCTATCACGTTGTGGTAAATGCCTATAACGTTGTGGCGAATGCCTATCACGTTGTGGTAAATGCCTATCACGTTGTGATAAATGCCTATAATGTAATGTAAATGAGTAGGATAAGACAGTCATGGCTTTCCATATCTGTGGAGATATCTGTACGATATTACATCAAACCGCACTGTACTGAACATATGAATAAATTAGTAATACGTTGGCATGATTGGTTGATATGTGGGCATCACGTGATATAGTATGAAGATGCGCGTAATGCAACTTTCTCTTTTGATGGTAATGTTAATTATGCTAATTATTCATATTACGCAGATTGCGATTGGTCAGCGGCAATCACTCTGATATCAAACAAGGTGAAATTGTACACGTCACTATTGAAACATATGACTCAAGAAATATGCGAAAAAACGTGGGTGGTGATTTCTTTTTTGCGGTGATGTCAAATGGCGGAAATGTCAGTACGGCTGGCAGGGTTGCTGATCACATGAATGGTACATATAGTGTACACTTTTATGCTGGTTGGAATGGGTCGGCAAGTATTCACGTAATTCTGGTTCACCCACGCGAAGCCGTACATTGGTTGAAGACATCGTTTCTTCCACGAGAACGACGTATAGAATGGACTGGTATATTCTCAAACGTGACAACGAATGAAACGTCTGTGTGCTATGTCTCAGGTTCAACCGGAAGTGCGGAAGATGTGTGCGAGTTTGGAAATCGTAATTCACTGGGGAACACTGTGTTTGTATGCGAGAAAGCTGATAGTCTACCGTGTGAGACGCTTACGTACACTCGAGTCAAGAAGTCTTCTCTGAGTGACGCTGCCGAAAAAATTGTATCCGAGTATGAAGTAGACTATTTGTTCAAAGGGTAGGTAAAAGAAACACTTTATACTTTACTACACTACACTACGCTGCACTGCACTTCACTACACTCAATCTAGATCCTAGTTTGGGGTTTTCATTGTTTTTTATTTTTTTATTTAATTATTTAGTTTTCATATACTTTTTGGTTTAATATTTATTCGCTGGCAGTTCTTTTAATACTTTCATAATCATGGATTACAAAAAGATTAAAAAAATATAGAAAAAATAAAATAAAATAATATAATAAAATAATATATAAAATTAAAAAAGCTACGCTACGCTACGCTACACTACACTACGCTACACTACACTACACTACACTACACTACACTACACTACACTACACTACTGGCATTTATAATTATATACCTTTATAGCATGTCCTGTATTAATGCGAGTAACCCGATGCGTTGAATCTCTGTAAAAAACGTCACGTAGACATATGCTTGGTCGGCACAATTTAAAGCTTTTCGTGTCAACTATTACGTAATAAATGCAACAGTCTCCGTATTCACAGGATATCCACACCAGATGTTACCGAGCATTCCTGTAGATTATTGCTATACTATGAAACCAATATTCGTTGTGATGCATATTCTGTTAAAATTAATCTGAGACACACACTAAACTCTCGAGTTGTTTCCTCAATCGCAATTTTACGACGATTTCACTCATGTGACCACTGTTAGTCTGAGCAAACATTAGTTGTGTTTTGGTGCGCTTCCGAAGAAGAATTCGGGCAAAGTAACAATCTATTCAATAAACGACGCAATACGTCAGGATACGCCAGACACTGGTAAGCTGTATCTTTTAGATTTGTTTTAGGAAAGTTACTCAACATTGAAAAAGCTTCCAACTAAGTTTTGCTGCTGCAGCAATACAACTTGAAACAGCATTGTTGTATCACATTGTGATGCAATTGATCTCCGTATCCACGTCTATTACCCGGTTTATTAACTCTTTACAGACCACATATAATGACTAAGCTGGCAGGAAGTCCACTCAAGCTTGAAATTCAAGGTAAGTTTGATCGGTACAATTGTTGCACGGTATGGGGTCATTTTCGACGTGCCTCCAACGTGACAAACACAACGCGTGTACATATCATTTATCATTATACATAAGTTACAGCGTGTGTAATTTTGCGGTATTTTACAGGGTATTTTCATCCTACCATATAAAGAAATGCGATTTCCAAATATGGAATGATTACGCGCGTGAGTGTCCTCTAATAATAAAATCAAACATGGCTGTCATCAGGGTTTGACCAGACTCCACACAAAGAAGTTCGCTGTTTCTGTTCCAAACTTTTTGGATTTCGGCATTCCCAAATGATGTATCTATGAAAAAAAGATGTATAATGATGCGGTTATTACAAGAATACATCAAAGTATGCACTCAGACAGTATGCCGCTTCGCGTCCGTCGATACTCCAGCTGTAATGTCTTCATGCATACTTTGAGGTATTCTCGTAATAACCTCATGTTCACACACACTTTGAAAGCGCATCACTGCACTTCGACTAGTGCTCTTTAAAGATGCACTCATAGTGTAATCATATAGATATTGTGTGAAATATTTGTCTAAATTTACTCGAATTGTGGGAAACATAAATAGTGAGTAATAATGTACTAGTATTAATCTGCATATGTTTTGTTTATTTCAGGGAGGCATGACAGTAACTTTGACAACCTCCAACCATGTATTGCAGAGCTTCCCATACCTATCAGCGATGGATTCTGGATCGATGGAGAAACATGGCAGTCACTTGTGTGCAGAGCTAGACATTTTACTTTGCAACAAGCATTGGAGTGTCTGCGAGGAAAGTCGGTTTACCTTTTAGGTGACTCGACAGTGCGCATGTGGCAGAATTTCTTTCGTGTTAACATGACTAGGACAATGTCAGCCGCTGGGGCGCATCGACTATTGACCAGCGACGAATACAACGTATCAATTTTATTTGAATTTCCAGCTATTCGGATCGGTTCAGTTTGGTCGGAATTCAAGAACGATAAATACGAATCAGACGTGCTTGACAGCTTACAATCGTGCAATATCATCGTTACCTTGAGCCTGACGTATCATTTCGAGTCGTGGACGAATCGATCATATATGGAAAGGCTACACCATGTGCACAGTGCTGTTCAACGCCTTATGTCACGGTGCCCAGGCGCTATCGTTATCATCAAGAGTTCCCACCCGAGGGAGCACACGACGCGGTACAGTCACGTCCATAGTAGCGACTGGACGCTATTCCAAATGAACACAATAACGAGGAAAATGTTTTCTGGTATGGGTGTAAGTTTCCTGGACGTTTACGACATGTCATTGTCACATTATTCAGTTAACGATGTCCACATGCACATCCCAGCTCGCCAACAAATAGACTTATTTCTTTCATTTGTGTGTCCGTGATGTCTCGAAAATGAAATAATACATTGAATAACATGTCATATTCATCCATACTATGATTTTCTAGCTCCATGCGACACATAATTTTGAAGCTGTGTTATGTAATTACAGCAAGCACATTGAATAAGTAACTGTGAAGAGACTTCATTTTTTCGAGAACAATTTTCGTAGATAACTTATTTTTACAAGTCAACATTCGTATATTATGGACACTGTGTAATCTGAACAAAATATATGTCTATCTACTTATCTATCTCATTAATAATATAGAGGTAGTCATTGAATTTCTCAGTTATGGTACATTTTAAACTCCTACTAGCACAATGCCAAGGGTCTTGGCTTCCCAATTCTTTCTGATTCGTGAGCTTGATATAGTCCACCTCCCAGTCACATAGTGCTAGAGTCTGTATAAAGCTCAAAAGGCTTTCCATATATAGCTAGGACAGGAGTTGTATACAGTTTCTTTATAATTGTTCGAACGACATTCCATGTTTTCTATGTATGGAAACATCTGTAACCAGTTCACTCTTCTCCAACTTGGCTTATTGGCTGCCCTGTAGTCAACTGATGCAAAGGTTAACTTGTTCAAGGACCTCTTCATACAGAGCATTATGTATTTTCAAGCATGGTTGTTTCACAGGAACCTTTGATCCAAGATAATCCCACTCAACCATCGCTACCACAGGGTTAAGCAACCATTAGACCCAAATGCACTGGAATCAACACTTGGACCTGGCTTTATATTACCTGGTATCTGTGCAACTCTATCAGGCATTGAGCATTCTTGACTCAATTAGACTACCATGTACACTTAAGTATCTAGTACGTCAAATGAATGAATAGCGTAACATGCAACAGGGGCCAAATGTGTACCTTTGGTCACCATATGAATGACCTGCATACAGTTCCAACCAATGTAGTTAAGATTGTGTCAGTGCAAGTTGTGTCTTTAGTAACCAAGACTAGTATAGACTGGGATCACCAAACACTCTTAGTGAAAACATGACTTCAACTTCATTAGCCACCAGTGACTCTTTGTATTCGTATAATGGCGTGAATGACAGATGTGATAAATGCTTTTTATAAAACAAGTCTGATAGCATGACCACCTGAGATTCTGTTTTCACATGGGCTATTTAGCAAGCATCTGTTTCATCTGTTAACATGTCGCCACACTTGTTCTACTTCTACTGGATGGATAACTATGTGACAATATGTACTTACATTTAGGTCTATTCGGGCATTGCTCACCATATACGTATTCAAAATTACAGAAATTAATTTAAGAAAGCAGATTATGCATGGGGACAGTGTTTTGAAAAAATGTTACGAAATTAGCACTCGACATTTTATGCACGCTAAAATGCATCAATATAACTATCCACTGCATCGTTTTTCAGTATGGCTGTCCGCTTGTGCTTTAGTGTGAACGGAAATCAGTTACACACATCAGATCTCAGTTCAGATTTTTACGCTAATTAATGTTGCCGTAGCCATAACAAATTTACGTGTCAAATAATTTTGCACGTACATGTAACGTAAAACTTGTAGTATTTGTTATACCTCATTTACGTACTGCAATAAATTGGAACCATGTTCCTAATGTTTCACCCAAGCGATGACGCTCGATTGATTCCCCAATCCGGGTCTCTGATCGGACTATAGCACGTGGAACCGTTGACCACGAGACCATCCTTGGAAACAAATACATAATTCAGTGAAATGGTGTAATATTACTACGACAAATAAATAGACTCAATGGAATACATATATGAACTGACGAGCATACTTACCGTACAAATAAGTTATTAAATTTGAACAAGAAATCGCCGAGATGATGTCTATATTGTAGCACTTGTCGGGCATAAAAGGGTTTGCCGTTGACCTCAATTTTTACATTTCATTCCCGGCATGCAGTGCGAATACATTTTTCTTATAGATGGTGGTCAATATATCAGGTAAAAATGATGTAGCGTTAGTTCGTTCGGTAATTTCCAGTAAATGCATACTGAATCAGTTGAATAGGATAGGTTTCACAAAACCATATATTACATCCCATGTACATACATACATACATACATACATACATACAGAATCACCACAAACAGGTGTAATTTGCATTAATACTAAAAAAAAGATTTGTATCCAGTCAACTTTGCAGTTGAGCCTGATTTTGTATATTTTTTAAATTAAAAAAAAAAACATTACCACAACAGTATGCAAAGTCCTCAAAATTGCCATCGAGAAATTGCTGTAAAACACAAAATATGGCTTTAGTGGTCACTCACTGCTGATATATTAGTTTACCAATTCAAACTTAGTTTGTCACCATACACGGAGAAATACAATTAAAAACTCATTACTCGACTTATGAATCTGGTGATGTTATTCAACCATATCATCTGCTGGACGATTTTCTCATTCTGTGTATTTATCAATCTCAATGCATAAGTAACTTCAGCATGTTGTTTCTCATCACTCACTGTTGGGGTTGTTGCCAAGCTGTACTGAGCAGTTGCTCATAGATCTCATTTTCGTCTGGTGCAATACATACAATGTTGCATATTTCATCATCATCTAGTCTACAAAAATCCTGTTTCTAAGAGCTTTAACATGATTTAACAATTTCTTCAAACAGAGACTAAGCGCTGCTACAGATTAATCTGGGTTCATGCACAGTTTCTGCATCAGCATACAGTATCTAGAAACAATGCTTTTGCTGCATCGGCTCCAAGTAGGAATCTGTGTCCTGTAATTTCGTGAATCTTTGCTTCCAAATTGTCAGATTTACACGCCATCTCTGATATGTTTCTCCATAAATAAAAATAAATATGTGGCATCTGGGATGGTACTGCAATAGGAATTACAAACTTATATTTGCATCGGAAACACATGGAAACCAGCTTGCCAACTGATCACTTGGTGAATAAGATCTGTCTCGGTCACTACACTTCAATGCTTCACAGGTATTGTGCAACCCATGCTGCGAATGTTTAATCTCAAACTGGTCCTTTCCGTCACACAACCCGTATTACTAACCATTTAAGGCGTTGGTAACTTAACATCAGGAAATAACTGGTTGCTCTCAAAAGGCTTTAGGTGTGGTCGCAGAAATCTATAGTGTAGAACTCCCTAACTGATGAAAAATAATCGCCATGACCCATGATAAACCCCCCCCCCCCCAAAAAAAAGCACCTCTGGGGTACCACTCAACTCTAGATCCGACATACCCCCAGACATAACTCAAGAAAACACAATAAAAATTCAATCAGTACACAACAAGATAGAGGGCCAATTTAACACTTAAAAAAAAACACGTCACGAAGCATTCACCAAAAACAAAGCACACACATCTCTGTACAACCGATTGATGGCACAATAGGACATCAGACTCCACAAGCTCAATCAAATCTCCCTTTGGAGATGGGGAAACCTCCCATCTAATGGAGGTCAAAGCCATTGGAGGTCAAATGTTAACCAAGATCATTTTGTTATGACTATTTTGGCCTAGAAACATTAAATGACCTGCACACCCAGAACATAAGTTGGACAGAAAATAAATTTATAAGGGGGTTAGATGATGATGCCGTTGTAATCATTGGTGGGCAATAATAGCACAATTAGAATAACTTTATTTTGAAATTATAACAGCTAATTAAATAATAAATTTATTAAAATACAATAAACTGTTTATTAAATGTTCACTTGGATTCTTGTTGTTTATTATTGTACACGGTATACATCAATCTTGGCTTTACATATGAAAACTCAAATAACTATGCGAATGTTCAGCTGATTTTGGCTGGGATAAGTTCACAAAATGGTGAAAAGCATTCCACATGCACAGGAAGTATTGAATTGCAGTTGTTACCAAAGCTACGACTTTGGGTCGTATCAAGATGGTAAACCAGACAACTTCGTCCAGTTCATACGCAATTCGTTGCCATTTCCTGAGACCAACCATGCTGTCTTCTCCTCCAAAACCTTTTTGTGGTACGCAGACTGTTTTTGCTTACTGAACAAAACATCACACGTGTCAGGTGTGATTATAATTGGTTATAAAATGAAGTTTGAATGTATATGTATAAAATCGGGTAGGCAGATTAAGTTAAAAATCAAAAGTATGTTACTCAAACAGTAACAGCTAGGACATCTCTATTAAATTTGGTAAAATTTGCCACAGTTTTAACAAAAATTTACAATTAATTGAATATGGAAATTCAATTGAGTCAATATTGAATAGCAAATGCATGAACTGTTAGTTTACAAGGTATTATTAAAAGAATGGTTGCCACTAGTCTTCTATATTGATTAAAAAAAACGATGTGCATATACACCCAGTGAAGTGCATTCATCTTGTAAAAATGACAATCGACATGCCAAAAGCCTGGACTTTACTGGGTTGTTTGAACTGCTTTGGGGCCTTGTCAGTAGCCGAAAAAACTGTTTATTCTTGGCAGTACTACCATAACGGCCAGTAAAATAACCAAGCCCTTGCCACAACATGCTTCTATTGATTTTACACCAAGGTTCATATACCTGAAGTTAAATAAAATTCCAATTTTTCAGGAGTATATAGGTTACAAGATATTAACAAAAATTAAAAATCAATTCAATATGCAAATGAGCCAATTAATTAAGTTGAAACTCAATATTGCATAGCATATATCTTATATTGACAAATCAAGTCTCTACCAAGTTTGGTCTGATTTGGACTATTAGTTCACAAGATATTAACAAGATTTCAAATTAATAATTAAATATGCAAAAGAACTCATTAATTGATTCCTTGAAAAAATCAATCAATGTGTAGCTGACCAGTAGTCACCCTACCAAATCTCAGTAAAATCGGATTTTACAGGATTTTGACATTCAAAATGGCCGCCAAGGAGCCATATTTGATCAAATCAGGAAATAAATCCATGTGAATATGTATACCTTCTCACTGCGTCTTTGTACCTAGTATCATTGAAATCAGTCAAGGCATCTCTGAGAAATATCAATGGACAGACAAAAGCCATGATTAACAACCAAAATGGCTGCCATATTTGATCATTTCAAAAAAGTAAAACAACGTGCATCTGTATGATTGGTTGAGTAATAAGTATCAACAAAGCCATCTCCAAGAAATGACGATGGACATCCAAGAAGCGAATTTGACTGAATTTTGGCATTAAAAATGGCTGCCAGTCGGCCATATTTGACCGAATCAGAAAATAACTTGACATGCACATGTATGGCTGACCACTATGTCTTTGTACCAAGTTTCAAAAAAATTGGTACAGCCATCCCCGAGAAATCACTCCGGCCGGACTGACAAGGACGAAACAACAAGCCCCCTCCCAGATGGGGCTAATAATGTGGAAACGGTGTTCTCTGATTACAGAAATTGTCTTGTATTAGTTTCTGTAGTAGCTGTGATCGTTCTGACAAATTAATGTGTTGACATGACAGTTACTTCTGTATAATTGATAAGGAATTTCCAATCTAGTGTTCCACCATTTTCGTTCAGCTGATCTACAGAGTTTTCCAGCTTGAACTAACTCAGCTCACTTAGTAGTTGGGCGAATGATGATGATGATGATATGCTTATTGAGAGGTGAATGTTTCTTGAGAAAACTAGAGATGTGGTATTTCTATGCACATAGTTACATGAATTGTGTTGAAAGTCTGAAATTGCGGCAATATCACTAGTTCAAGCAGATTATAATATAATTAAGTGTTGAATCATGATAGTGTCTTCAGACTGAAACAAATTGATGCTACTTGTTTCTATATTTACATCCGATGAGGTTAATAATACAACTCTATGCATCATCGTTTCCAAAAATATCATAACGATTAGATAGTGGATTTGGTTCGCGCTTTGCATCGTGTCTAATCTCATATTTCTTACGTTTCTTCTTGCATAATGCTTCTTGGTTAACTAATGTTTGAATACCATCCTTAAGTTCCTTGTATGTATTGTATACATCACTCAACTCACTCTTGACCCAATCATCGTCCTTGTATGTTTTCAGTAAACTGCTCAAACCATGTACCAAAGTACCATGGTATAGGTTGGTCATATCAGGTGTAGGATATGGCTCATCCAGCAATGAGTTCAAGAGACTGGCATATCTCATACAACTCTGCCACTGTGCATATGCTTGTAGTGTTTGTAAATCAAGTGACGTCTTTTTCGTAGTAGCTTCATGCCTTTTATATGATGATTCAGAATGCTGTTTGAGAAAGCACAGCAACAACAACGCCTCCATAAGATGCTCACTTACCTTAGAGGTTGCTTCGTTAATCCAGTGAACCATTACAGAGACGGGAAAACATAGGTTTGGGTCTATTTTCTCAATACTTTTAAGGAATGTTGGGGCCCGTTTTGTGCCGAGCACGGCACAAATACGCTTTTTCTTTTTATTTTATTTCAAAGTACTAATATCAGACAGGCTTGGAAGTTTCGTATATATGACAATGACATTGCTGGTTTAACGTCACGTGACTGTATTAATGGCATACCAAGTTCTACTATTTTATCAACCCTGGTTATTTCATCAACGTACACAGATGGTGGTGGTGGTTTAACTACATCTGAAGTTATGTCACTTTGTTTATTCAGATATGTAGACCCATCTGTAGTTGTGATACTCATGTCTTGAATACTTGACTCCAAGTTGATAGAAGTAATACTATTATTTGGCCGGGTCACATTAGCTTGTGCTAACATGCAGTCTTTCTGATACTCAAGTTCAACAGGATATTCGCTGTCTTTCCGAGGTATTTGTGATATTATTTAGTCATCAGGTATATCAGGCTATATAGCATCTGGTTGACCTTTCAAAATTATGCCATAGCATACTTCTTTTATTTGTTTGGACACATTGTGACAAGATGGTTGTGTAATATCTTCCACCATGGTATATGTGAAGTGTCTCCTCTGCGACAGGACATTCACTAAAAATGCTTCTGAGTTTTAAGTGACAAGTGACATTGATGCCATCTAAAACCATCTTTGTACCAGTGTTATTGTATTTAATAGTTTCAGTAGTATCATTAATCTCAAGTTTAACTGGATATACCAATGTATTATAATCACTAAATTTAGAATTGTTGATGGTAAATACATCATAAATTTATCCAGCATACACCCCTCACACAGGAACATATGTACAACTATACCCTAACAATTCCATTAGATTGTGCAATCATAAACCTTACATTAAGTAAATGAACCTTTGGTAACTATGCCATATTATTTTTCAATATCACACAATTGCTTCTATTGCAGCAAGGTAACCCCCTACTGTGAAATCAATTTACTTAGTGCTACCACAGGAACGTATTAACATCTAGCTGAGTAATACAATCACTATCTATAGAAACCTAGTGAAAAATAAGCCCATATGTTTTTCCATCTGGATGTTTTTACTATTTACATTTAAGTTTGAGGACATACTAGTAGTGTCTAACTTAACTGGTATGAGAAAATATGCAACACGATTAAGAACGATTATGTGTATAAACAGGGCCGTAGTAGCACTAGGGGGGCAGCAAATGTGTTTTTTTAAGTTTCGTATAAATGCGTAGAGGTGTGCAGTTGCGCCATATGTTAATGGCTATGGGGAGGTATATCTATCTATTTTTAACAATAAAATCATCTTGATATATTTTATGAATATATACAAAACACGGGATATTACAGTATGAACTTTAATACCTGAAACACTTTTGTTCTATCTTCATATATAAGCAACATTAATGTGCAGGACTGATTAATACAATTGATAGTTGTACAATACACAGTTTATGTTTACAACTTTGGCGATAGCATGTTAATTTATCTCCAGTTAGCTTTTCTCGAATAAATACTTCTGGGGAAGGAATGATGCCTGTGCCTCGGTATACTAGTAACTTTGTCTTGAGCCATGCTAGATCGTGTCCATAATTTCACCCGCCGAAGTGCAGAAAAAGAACGTTCACATGACACACTTCCGACAGGTGTTGTAAAGAATATTGTGAGAATTCTGTGGATGGCTGAGAAATAGTTGACATCGATATCACAAACAGCAAGAGATGAAGCAGCATCATTGGGCCTTTGCTCAATTGGTGTATCACTGAACTTTGTTATCCACTTCTCAATTTCAATATTCAAAAATTCTTCCCTTTGCAAAATTTCCCATAGTAGTTGTTAATTGAGGTCACATGGGTTGATGTGAGCTGACCAATGTTGCATGGTAAAAGTGCTTGTGCAGATATTATATCACAGCGATGATCAGCAAATCGCGTCTCAAGAAATTGGATGACATGATCCGAGAAAAGATACATTCACAATAAAATACTCACTGGGCGTCTGAGTAGAACTTTGTCCTACATTAGACCGATGAGCTTGTCTGCCTGAAGTTCTGGGTTTAGTGATTGTGATATCCAAGGCACCTGCAATGCTTGTTATCTTTCCCATAACTTGTCCCATCTGTCATCACAACTTGATTTGCGAATGGCTTCTTTACGTTTTTGTATGCCTTCGTCAAGTCACAATTTAGCGACTGTAATGTTATTGTCACACAAGCACAGTAACTTAAAATGAATTGAGCCACAACCAGTGCCACTATGAATTGGGGATTGATTAACATACGAGCATATACACCTGCGTCACGTTTTGCATCACAATTGCTTCTATCCCTAATAGCTTCCATGGACTCTAAAATTATCTTGTATTTGGCAAGCAGGGATGACAGCGTGGTAACCTTAGCCGTCCAGTGTGTAACACACAGTTTGGGCACTGATGTTTTTTTGTCGGCCTTTGCGTTTCATCCATTAAAAGTTCACTAATATCATCATCACTATTATTAGCTACACTTATAAAGATTGCCTTTCGTTTGGCACTACCACCCAAAGACCCAAGTAAGTTTGTCAACACTGTCAAACAAGTTACGGATTTCTGGAACCTATCTACAACCAGCTGCAAGAGCTAATTCGAGGGTATGTGACAGACAATGGACATATGTTGCGTTGCTGTACTGTCTCTGAATTATAGCTTGTACGCCATTTTTGCCAGAACGCATCACTGCCGCCCCATCATACCCCTGTACAACCATGTTATCCATATTCAAACTATATCCTGTAAGTGTGTTAACTATTGTGTCAGCTATCGTACGTGCATTCATTTTCTCCAGTTGTACAACGCCAAAGAAATTCCCTTGTAATTTGTCTTCGTACACGTAACGTATACAAAGACTGATTTGTTCACAAGTGGCGCAATCCTGGGTTTCATCTGCCATAATACCCCGGTACTCGGGGATAGAAGTAACAATTGATCTTCTCATTTATTTCTCACAAAGATGGAGTATTTATTTTGTATTTGTGGGGAAGTATAGCGTTTCGACTTGCACGTTTTAAATGTTCTGATAAGTCGTGATCATATCTTGATTTCCAGTCCATGAAAAATGCAAAATTGCCATTCTCGGCCTGATCCTCCATCACCCAGTTTCCTCTAAAAGGTATACCCCGCTGCCCGAGTACAAGTACGATGTCAATGATGGATAGTATACCTTTCTTTGTTATAATCTGGCTCTCTGCAGCTTCTTTATTTAATTTGGAAATAATATCTGTGCCGACATTTTGAGTACAATCTAAGAAGTTTCGAACTTTTTCAGTGGGAATAATGTTGTCAACACTTTTCGCATGTTTGTCAAGATAACTATCTTTGACACCAACTGCTTCTTTCCAGTTCTTATATCCTTGTTGTACAAACACAGGGAGCCCAGGCACTATACATTCTGAACAGGCAACGCCTCCAACTGTGCCGTGCGTTCGGGCCAACCGTTAATTATTCATAAATAGAGTCAATTTATGTAGTTTTCTTGATCTCTACTGCAGATATCGGTAAAATATAGGTAAGGCTTCGACGAAATTTGAAAGAGCAACTAATATTCTTCAGCCTGGTATTTTTTATAGATTTTATTCGTCATTCTGTTCGTCTGTATTTTCGAGTTTAAAAAATGTGAGCTGGCTGGAGCCTTCATCCCTTGCGTACAGTTGATTATAGTTCCCGGGCTCCCTGTGGTATAAATGGCGAATCAATGCCTATTTACCTCCCATGAAATGTTATATCGTCTACCTGACGATACCGGAAATTTGTACGATTTTACGGGCTTGAATTTTACATCTTCATCACAGGAAATTCACCGCTTGGAAAAATCAGCAGGGTCTTGGTATATATAACAAATCGCCGACTCCCCCGTTTTAAAGTGTCAAAGTCCTAAGTTTTTGCTTCTATGTGTTTATATAATCTTTCTGTACTTGTATCTAACACCGTGACCAACTCAAATTCCAAAACATTGTCCTCTAATGGTGATCGCTTAACAATTCATATCCTATATCTTTGTATGATATTTATCTTCACTGTCTTTGTATCCTCTTCATCCCTGTTGCGTTTCCCATTGTCTTGAACCATGCTAGATCGTGTCCATAACTTCACCCGCCGAAGTGCAGAAAAAGAACACATGACACACTTCCAACAGGTGTTGTAATAAAGAATATTGTGAGAATTCTGTGGATGGCTGGGAAATAGTTTACATCACAAACAGCAAGAGATGAAGCAGCATCATTGGGCCTTTGCTCAATTGGTGTAACCCTGAACTTTGTTATCCACTTCTCAATTTCAATATTCAAAAATTTATCCCTTTGCAAAATTTCCCATAGTAGTTAATTGAGGTCACATGGATTGATGTGAGCTGACCAATGTTGCATGGTAAAAGAGCATGTGCAACTATTAGATCACAGTGATGATCAGCAAATCACGTCTCGAGATCTTGGATGACATGATCCGAGAAAAGATATGTACTTTCACCTTAAAATACTTAGTAGATACAATACAAAGTAATACAAAGTAGAACTTTGTCCTGCATTAGACCAATGAGCTTGTCTGCCTGCACAGCTCAAACGTTACCTTCAAGTATTTCAAATTGACAGCCATGTCAGCTCCGAAGAAATGTTGTATACAACTGTCAATGTTGAATTGTTATAGTACAAGCAGTAAAGAATCGAGGTAAAGAATACCAGTATGATTTTGTATGACGTCGCCCTGGCAGTATGTATGGCAGTAAATTCAAATAAATGAATAATCGACCACACTCACCACAATCTGATGATACAAATCATTTAAATTACGGTTTCTCTCTTTTTGGAATATGCTGTGGCTCTGAAAAGGGCCGTTTGGTTTGGTTGCTATGAAGCCACTAATCAAGCTCGATCACTTCATTATGATATTCTTGGCGGTTTCTGAAAGGCGCCATTTCCATGGGCACATTCATGCAAGTTTCAGGTTACACTGACAATGGTTCAAATGAATGCCCCTTCTGTAAAAACGTACCTGACGATTTATTGCACATGTTCCTAGAATATCCACGTCTTACTCAGATACTTAGAACTTTATTTAAATTAGCTCAAAACATATATAAAAGCATATCTAGATCAACTTCCTCTCACGTGGTATGTGTTGGGTCCACCTTACATGAAAGCAAGAAAGTCAGATTTTCAGTTAATTAATTATCTCTTTACCACAGCAAAAATAGTCACCCATACCACGCACTTTGATTAATTTAAGAATGGGTGCAACAGTAATATACTAGATGTTTTTCACGGTAGAACCAAGAGACGTGTCTTACTTGAATACCAATATGCAAAATTGTGCAATAAGTTGGCTCATTTTGATACATTTTGGGGTAAAAATGAAACTCTATGTAAAGTAGTTGACAATGCATTAGTATTTACGATATAAACAGCCGGCTCTGTTTAAGCTTTACTTATTTACTATATGTGAAAATCGCAACTTTTTATACACATTATTTAACATTTTTTAACTACTTGTAACGCATGCTGATATTTTCCTGGAATAAACGTTACCTGTTAAAAATCAAAAATCTTCTTGGTGGTCGAGATTCCACAGGGTCTGCAATGCCTCGTGGCGGCGGGAAGCAAAGGACAGAATTTCGTAAACGATCCCGAATATATTCAAAAATATTCGAATACATTCTGCATCGTTCATGTTTGAAATTCTGTCAACTTCTTCCCGCATTAGTTCAAACATAGTTTTTAAATTGACTTCAAACTGAACCGCGCAGGAAAGCGGACCCAGTCGCCTTTCTGCAAATATCTTTGCATCCATTGCAGCTCGCATGAACGGTTCATTTCGGTGCGGCATTTCAGTGAAAAACATCCCAGTACAACAGATTGCTGTGGAGACCAAATATACCAAGACCCTGCTGATTTTTCCAAGCGGTGAATTTCCTGTGATGAAGATGTAAAATTCAAGCCCGTAAAATCGTACAAATTTCCGGTATCGTCAGGTAGACGATATAACATTTCATGGGAGGTAAATAGGCATTGATTCGCCATTTATACCACAGGGAGCTCCAGCCAGCTCACATTTTTTAAACTCGAAAATACAGACGAACAGAATGACGAATAAAATCTATAAAAAATACCAGGCTGAAGAATATTAGTTGCTCTTTCAAATTTCGCCAAAGCCTTACCTATATTTTACCAATATCTGCAGTATAAATCAAGAAAACTACATAAATTGACTCCATTTATGAATAATTAACGGTTTGTCCGAACGCACGGCACAGTTGGAGGCGTGGCCTGTTCAGAATGTATAGTGCCTGGGCTCCCTGTGTTTGTACAACAAGGATATAAGAACTGGAAAGAAGCAGTTGGTGTCAAAGATAGTTATCTTGACAAACATGCGAAAAGTGTTGACCACATTATTTCCACTGAAAAAGTTCGAAACTTCTTAGATTGTACTCAAAATGTCGGCACAGATATTATTTCCAAATTAAATAAAGAAGCTGCAGAGAGCCAGATTATAACAAAGAAGGGTATACTATCCATCATTGACATCGTACTTGTACTCGGGCAGCGGGGTATACCTTTTAGAGGAAACTGGGTGATGGAGGATCAGGCCGAGAATGGCAATTTTGCATTTTTCATGGATTGGAAATCAAGATATGATCATGACTTATCAGAACATTTAAAACGTGCAAGTCGAAACGCTAAATATACTTCCCCACAAATACAAAATAAATACTCCATCTTTGTGAGAAATAAATGAGAAGATCAATTGTTACTTCTATCCCCGAGTACCGGGGTATTATGGCAGATGAAACCCAGGATTGCGCAACTTGTGAACAAATCAGTCTTTGTATACGTTACGTGTACAAAGACAAATTACGAGGGAATTTCTTTGGCGTTGTACAACTGGAGAAAATGAATGCGCGTACGATAGCTGACACAATAGTTAACACACTTACAGGATATAGTTTGAATATGGATAACATGGTTGTACAGGGGTATGATGGGGCGGCAGTGATGCGTTCTGGCAAAAATGGCGTACAAGCTATTATTCAGAGACAGTACAGCAACGCAACATATGTCCATTGTCAGTCACATGCCCTCGAATTAGCTCTTGCAGCTGGTTGTAGACAGATTCCAGAAATCCGTAACTTGTTTGACAGTGTTGAAAAACTTACTTGGGTCTTTGGGTGGTAGTGCCAAACGAAAGACAATCTTTATAAGTGTAGCTAATAATAGTGATGATGATATTAGTGAACTTTTAATGGATGAAACGCAAAGGCCGACAAAAAAACATCAGTGCCCAAACTGTGTGTTACACGCTGGACGGCTAAGGTTACTACGCTGTCATCCCTGCTTGCCAAATACAAGATAATTTTAGAGTCCATGGAAGCTATTAGGGATAGAAGCAATTGTGATGCAAAACGTGACGCAAGTGTATATGCTCGTATGTTAATCAATCCCCAATTCATAGTGGCACTGGTTGTGGCTCAATTCATTTTAAGTTACTGTGCTTGTGTGACAATAATATTACAGTTGGTAAATTGTGACTTGGCGAAGGCATACAAAAACGTAAAGAAGCCATTCGCAAATCACGTTGTGATGACAGATGGGACAAGTTATGGGAAAGAATAACAAGCATTGCAGGTGCCTTGGATATCACAATCACTAAACCCAGAACTTCAGGCAGACAAGCTCATTGGTCTAATGCAGGACAAAGTTCTACTCAGACGCCCAGTGAGTATTTTAAGGTGAATGTATCTTTTCTCGGATCATGTCATCCAATTTCTTGAGACGCGATTTGCTGATCATCACTGTGATATAATAGCTGCACAAGCACTTTTACCATGCAACATTGGTCAGCTCACATCAACCCATGTGACCTCAATTAACAACTATTATGGGAAATTTTGCAAAGGGATGAATTTTTGAATATTGAAATTGAGAAGTGGATAACAAAGTTCAGTGATACACCAATTGAGCAAAGGCCCAATGATGCTGCTTCATCTCTTGCTGTTTGTGATATCGATGTCAACTATTTCTCAGCCATCCACAGAATTCTCACAACATTCTTTACAACACCTGTCGGAAGTGTGTCATGTGAACGTTCTTTTTCTGCACTTTGGCGGGTGAAGTTATGGACACGATCTAGCATGGCTCAAGACAAAGTTACTAGTATACCGAGGCACAGACATCATTCCTTCCCCAGAAGTATTTATTCGAGAAAAGCTAACTGGAGATAAATTAATATGCTATCGCCAAAGTTGTAAACATAAACTGTGTATTGTACAACTATCAATTGTATTAATCAGTCCTGCACATTAATGTTGCTTATATATGAAGATAGAACAAAAGTGTTTCAGGTATTAAAGTTCATACTGTAATACCCCGTGTTTTGTATATATTCATAAAATATATCAAGATGATTTTATTGTTAAAAATAGATAGATATACCTCCCCATAGGCATTAACATATGGCGCAACTGCACACCTCTACGCATTTATACGAAACTTAAAAAAAACACATTTGCTGCCCCCCTAGTGAAAAAAGCTAACTACGGCCCTGTTTATAACATAATCGTTCTTAATCGTGTTGCATATTTTCTCATACCAGTTAAGTTAGCCACTACTAGTATGTCCTCAAACTTAAATGTAAATAGTAAAAACATCCAGATGGAAAAACATATCGGCTTATTTTTCACTAGGTTTCTATAGATAGTGATTGTATTACTCAGCTAGATGTTAATACGTTCCTGTGGTAGCACTAAGTAAATTGATTTCACAGTAGGGGGTTACCTTGCTGCAATAGAAGCAATTCAATTGTGTGATATTGAAAAATAATATGGCATAGTTACCAAAGGTTCATTTACTTAATGTAAGGTTTATGATTGCACAATGTAATGGAATTGTAGGGACATGTCAATCAACAGAAATGTAGCCACTGCATTGTAGTGGCATCATGGCGGGCAAGACATAGCCAATGGGGATAAAACAGTACAACCCATCTCTGAGAGTATCTATTAGGGCGATCCTGTGTACATAGAGACTGAGTGTTGAGATTGACAATAGAAGAATAGTAGAGAAAAAATGAAGGGCTGGAGTTGGAGTTGGAGTTGAAGGTTAGCTGGAGAGTTGGATGTTGGGAGATGCAGTTAGGGTATAGTTGTACATATGTTCCTGTGTGAGGGGTGTATGCTGGATAAATTTATGATGTATTTACCATCAACAATTCTAAATTTAGTGATTATATTACATTGGTATATCCAGTTAAACTTGAGATTAATGATACTACTGACACTATAAAATACAATAACACTGGTACAAAGATGGTTTTAGATGGCATCAATGTCACTTGTCACTTAAAACTCAGAATACTATATAGCGGGCACCACATATGAAGCAGGATGTGTTTTCGAAACACTTGACATCACTCAATGTATACCATGGTGTCTAATTATGTTTATAGTCTGGAGATCTAATCTGATTTTTTGTCCCAGTTCGGACGATGTCCAAAAACAGGGACTATTAATTTGGGTCGTCCCGTACGTCCGGAGCTATATCTCGGGCACCCATTGACGGAATTCATTCAAACTTTACATGAAGACAATACATAATATCTTACATATGCGTGTCAATTTACTGGCGGCCATTTTGGATGTAAAATTTGCTATTTCTGATATCTAAACGTGCAGCAGTTTCTCGGAGATGACTGGGCCGATTTCGATCAAAGTTGGTATGATGATCATACATATTGGGCTGTAGGTGCACGTCATTTTTATTTCATGATTCGAACAAATACGGCCGACTGGCGGTCATTTTGTTGTTCATGGTACCCATGCTACTTTCTCTTGAATGCCATTAACGCTTATGTTTAAATTTTGTACAAAGATAGTATACCAAGAGATACAACTACACCATCATTATTTTTGTTATTCGATTCAATATGGCTGACTGACGCCCAAATTTCATGTCCGGAGCTGTTTTTTCAGAGATGACTAGGTCGATTTGGATCAAAGTTGGTATGGTGATCATACATATTGGGTTATAGGTACACATCATATTTTTTTCGTGATTCGAACAAATATGGCTGACTGGTGGCCATTTTGTCTTTCATGGTACCCATGCTACTTTCTCTTGAATGCAATGAACGTTTGTCTTTAAATTGTGTACAAAGATAGTATACCAAGGGATACGTGCGCACCAACATTATTTTTGTGATTCTATTCAATATGGCTCGCCAATACCCAATTTTCATGTAAAAGTGCTAAATCGTAATTTTTACATGTCCGGAGCCATTTCTCAGAGATGACTAGGCCGATTTGGATCAAAGTTGGTATGGTGATCATACATATTGGGTTATAGTTGCATGTCATATTTTTTCTGTGACTCAAACTAATATGGCTGACTGGTAGCCATTTTGTTTTTCATGATACCCATGCCTACTTTCCCATGAATGCAATGAACATTTCTGTTTAAATTTTGTACAAAGACAGTATACCAATAAATACATCAACATGAACATTATTTTTGTAATTTGATTCAATATGACTGCCCAATGTCAATTCTCGTGTCTTTACACTAAAATCATAATTTTTGACAAATCCATCTGCTATTAATGGTTTCTATCTAATCTCAATGACTTCATCAGCATCAAATTGATATGTCAGATCACAAAATATTGGACGGGGACTGTGTCATTAACAATGACTAGTTTGTTTTGTTTTGGGATTTTTTTTTCAATTTTTGTCAGCCATTCGTTTTCCTAATTCTACTTTTATTTGATGACGTACGTTTGGGTAAGTTATTTCCACTATAGTATTGGTTTGAAAACGTATATCTTCCAATGCTTGCGTCTTCTGGTGATTTCTGTTCGAAAATGAACATTGAATGCCACTCAAGTTGAGGAGCGTCGAACATGCATAACCCTAACCCTAGTATAACCCTAGCATGTGATCCTCTTATTAGCCAGGAAATGCTGGAAAAGCACAATGGGAAAAGTGGTGGTTTTCTTGCCAACATTGACATATGACACTGACTCAAGAATGCATACAGCCAGTAGGGTAGTTAAATTTCACCACATCATATATGGGCTCATGTGCTATACACAAGTATAAAAATATAAAAATTGTTTAAACAACGACTATATGGCTGACTAAAATTAGTAATGTTTGGTCAAACACTCTAGATAAACTCAGCATGATGTTCAACAGCTTATCTAATCATCAGGTTCCATTAATCCAGCAAACCGATTCTGCACATCACATGTCACTTCATATGACAGAAGTGGATTTGAACAAAATTCAATAGTTGGTTCATTGTTACACTCTTCTTGAGAAGGTAAATCAGTGTTCTCTGCTATGAAAGATTTAGCTAAATGCTTCTTAGATTTTGTCTGGTGGAACGCACTTGAAGGAACCACTGACATGACAGTGTGGTTCAATTCTATATACATTTCTAATACCTTTGGGATGTCTGCAAACAATTTGCTCTGCAGCCACTCAGTAGGGTCAGCTTTCTTCAATGCCTTCACTGTTGTGCTCATACTATGTACCAGACTGCCATGGAAAAGTTTGCAGATGTCAGGGGTAGGATATATCTCACCAAGCAGCGAGTTTACAAACATTGAATACTTCATACAGCTTTGCCATTGTGCACATGCTTGAAGTGCATTTAGGTCCAAATAAGACTGCTTTGACACATTTTCATACTGCCTATAAGCTGATAGAAGTAACTGCTTCAGTGGAATGTTCTTCCTTTCATCAGCATCTTTTCTTGTGCTTGTTTTCTCATGAACTGTTGGTGCATCTTGTATTGCTTTGTCACAAGCCTCAGAACCGGAATCATCTACCCCTTTAGTTTGTTCAGTGCTGAAAATATCCATAAAGTACCACCTGAGAAAACACAGTAGCAGTCCTTGGAAATGGTGAAGATGAACCTTGGGTTCTGCCATTGTAATCCAGTATATAGAAACACAAATGGGAAATTGAAGTTCCTTTGGAACTGCATCAAGTTTGGCTGCTTGAGTACCAAGAACTTCATCCAGAAGACTTTTCTTCTTCGATGGGGTTAGAGATGGTATGTCGAAGAGTGTAGGTAGCTCTCCATAGAGAGGAAGTGAGCCCAATGCTTCAATGAAACATTGTTTCAAAGATGACTTGTATCTGGTAAATTCTTCAACAAAAAGTGGCTTATTAAATGCATGTTGACACAGGGGTTTTGATTTGAGTGGAGTCTGAGTTTGAGTTGTTCCATCCTGCCATTCTACTCCTGCTCGAGCTTGGGTATTCAGGCATGAATCCTGTCCTTCAATATCTTTCACACTTTTCAGAAGAATGCCATATAGAAGTCTTCTAATCATGCAAGAAGAATTGTGACAACTTGGCTCGTCTACATCTTCTAACATATCATAGGTGAAATACCTTTTTTGTGACATGACATTCACACAAAATGAAGGTAATCGACCTTGCCTGAATAAAGCCACACACCAGCCTGGTAATGTGGGGCCTTCATAAATCTCCAAGACACTTGAATCAAGATGATTTCTCTCAAAATAATTAACAAATTTTGACCCCATTTCTAGATTGTACATCTCCATGGAGGCTTCAAGATTTGCTTGTATGTCTCTACGTGATGCTTTCCTTGTACATTTCAGTACATCTGTAATAGCACTACTTACTGATTCATACTTGGATAACCAGTTAATAGTTCCCTTAATATGTATATGTCTTTTGGAAACACGTCGCAAGCACTGTCCTGGAAGTTTTACCTGGCAAAAGAAATCATTGAACATTTCTGGTGCTATGTAGTCATTTCCAAGTAAACTTGCCATCAGGGGAACCATATCCTCATTTACACTGAAGTGTGAACAGAATTTTGACAACCTATACATTTCAGTCTTCAAACAGTAACTCCCAAGTTTGCGAGTCTTTCCTCCTAAGACTGGATACTCATCTGTAGGTAAGATGTCGCTTTCTTCATACAATGGACAGGGATTCTTCCACCAAAGATAATTAAGAGGTATATAACCTGCTCTGATATCAAACACATAAAAATCACTATCCTGTCCAATAACTGGACATCTCCATGAGTTGGCCAGAGCAACAATCTCATTATCAGCTTCAAAATCACAATAAATATAAGGAATGTCAAGCTTCTTGAGGACTTTTAGAAAAACTTCAAAGGCAAACAGAGGTAAGATTTTATCTCCACCACCTTTAATGATATTAAGTGCACGCTGAACTTGTTGTTTGGCACGACTTTTAACAGTTGCAAGTTTCCGATCATTCAGGTCATATGCACCATCAAAGAGGATATAAGGCTGAACCTTGCATAACTTAAATGACTTGAAGAATCTGTAACACAGCTCTTGAAAGTCTCTGTAGTTGCCACCATGGCGGAAGTCAATCTTGTTTTGAAAGTAAAGCCAGTGTACAACGCCATGGCCATCAATAACTACCTGTGTATCATGAAGATTGTGAGACTGCAATAGTTGGCGATTATTGTCGATGAAGGAAGTGAGACCAAGAACGCCCATCTTGGTGTAAAATATTGTTATCTGTCTCCATTCAATCTGGAATAGAAAAATATTTACTAGTATATATGTGTACATGTTTAGTCATAGATGCAGATTCATGGAAACTTGTAGCTTTTGAAACATACTGAAAAATACACTGCACGATTTTCGAAAGCTGCATAATTTGCATCGTTGTAAATGAAATGTAAATGAAAAGTATAATACACAGTAATCAGTCAATTGTGAATGATTATGCAAATGAGTCATTCTCTGAATATTTTCAACTGATCAGGGAAGCCTGACACAAGTAATAATACAACTTATTGTTTTAAATCCAGTTACTATTATTGTAATTTTTTGAGAATTCTACATTCTCTGCAGTGCACAGCAAACAAATCAAACACATGACATTATTGGTGCACTCGCAGGTTTGTCATTAGCCTGACAAGTTGGCATAGGTGGCGCCCTGAACTGCAGACTGGGGATTGCAGCAGTCCAGGGCGCCACCTACGCCAACTTGTCAGGCTAGTTTGTCGTCTGTTCCATAAATACTCAGTAATGATATCAAGACACAGAATTAAAAATATTACCATGTTTTGCTTTGCTTATGTGTCAAAATAGTATATCACCGGTTTTGTTCTTTGAAATATATAAGAATTGTTGTCGATTTTGTCATGCACCTCACATCTACATGCAAGTTCTATGGAGTGCATTTCTAGCCCAGGAATGTAATTGAAATATTTAAACAGAAGTGTGAATGAATATAATAATATAATATTTTGATATGTACTTTGCATTATTTGTGCTAAGCCAAATGACCCTGGAACATGAATTGACTACAGGTTTAATATGAAATTACATAAAACTGGTAGTATTTGATTTTTAGGGAAATATAGTGGTTGAAT
The DNA here is from genome assembly GCF_978046115.1 of Saccoglossus kowalevskii. Classification (NCBI taxonomy): domain Eukaryota; kingdom Metazoa; phylum Hemichordata; class Enteropneusta; family Harrimaniidae; genus Saccoglossus; species Saccoglossus kowalevskii. Next base: position 21,912,528 of record NC_140646.1, on the reverse strand, counting down.
TCTGAAAAAATATTTTTAAAAAATACCGAATCAAAAACATCTGAAAAATTATATAATCATAATATTTTTGTTAATGGCAGGATCCAAGTTGTGAGCGTTGGTCGTTGGGTGATTGTCGTTTGCCACACAAACCTAAACCACTGTTTTTTTAATGATCCAAATTGTACACGACCCTGTATTTCAAATGGCGTTGACGCAGTCAGTAAAAGGTCATCTTTTGTTATGCTAATTTTTGTGTTTATACTGCTCTATTCACTGTGGATACGTTTTCATTTTCACACGGATTAAAAATTAGTTTGTATTCAATTTGAACTGTGTTGCGTATGTAATTTTTGGATGCAACCAGTGTACAACTACATACTTTTCTTATAAATATTCATGTTCAAGGGCCATAATCATGATCTTATAGTAGATGCAAGTAAACTCTTTTTTACTAGTTTTATTGAATTGTCAATATACTGGTATAATATAATAGCAACCCCCCCCCCCCCCGAAGTTGGGTATACCACTTGATATTGCACAATTCACTCCATATATGTCGTGAATTGTGCAATATCTCGTGGTATACCAGACTTCGGCAGGGGGTTATTGCTTAAATATAGTTCCCCACTACTGCATGTGTACAAAAAAGTATTGGTTGATTCAGTAAGTTATTGGGGGGGGGGGTTGTGTGCAACATGGAGCTTGATGTGTGTAGCTAGCTGACTTGGCTGTGAATGACTTGTTTGTTTGTTCGTTGTATTAGAATACTGGAAATTGTCTTTAAACTAATTGAATGCGATTATTTTATTTATTCAGAAACACTCACGCATTCCAAAGAAGAACGGTATGAAAGAAATAATGAAATAAATAACAAGCACACAAGATGTGTGAAAAGACCTGTTTGTGATGGCTTATTTTGGTAATGGATATGGCAAATGTTAGAAATCTCATAATCTGTGTTAATGGTACCTTAATTATTTCATTTAATAATCTATGGGGAAGAACTTTTTCAAATACAATACACTATTATACAAAATTACAATATGGTTCGATTTTTTCTATGTCCAGTCAAATTTGATTTCTGCTGACACATTCATTGTACATGCGTTCGGAACGTTTCTTGGATAATAAATAATGACCTAAAGTAGGTTCGGCATAGTTAGTCAGTCGCCGGTACATTCGCCTACCACTCATAATACACCCACGTGAGAGCTGCAAGCATTTTGTTCTTCTGCTAATACCAGCCATACTTAGATCGTCAAGTCCCTGTGAATAAATAACATTTGTTGCAACACGCCAATTTGTTTCTCCGTCTTACCTGCGAACAAATAATTTGCGCACACGCCTCAATCCGTGACCTGTCTAGTGTAAAACACGAAGAAGAGGAACTGTACGTGGTACAATTGTTTTTTTGCAACGTCGCTTGCGTAAGAAACAATTATTAGGGGGAAGTTCCTTTTGCCTCGTTTTCGTTTCTTCAATGGCGCATGCCCAGATCAGTTAGTGTACATGTTCCCATGGTGCTTTGCGTATTACGGTGACCTAGTACGCTGTTGAAAAGTTTGGTGGTGTCTGATTGAGATTAGTTTTTCATTACAGGTCTCACACTAAACAAATAACATAGCACATAGTTTGTTCATATGATTGACAGCGCCTGTGAGCTACATAACACCGAGTGACGGCGGTTGGCAGCAGCAGCTGAGAAGGTCCACTGAAGTCATTAACTTGACATCACAAGATGGCCGCCTAAGGTTTGTTGACGGTTTGCACTCTTAGTATATAGACACTTGTTACTTTTTAATGTTATGTAGTTCTGTTGTTGGTGTTGTTGTTGTTGTTTGTGTTGTTGTGTTTCTATATAACGTTGTATGATATAAAACCGCATGCTACAGTTTCCTTAATTTCTTAATTAAGTTGAAACGTTGTCGAACACTCGTCTCGACATACGTATTGTTATGTTATCCAAATGCGAACAGACTAATACATTTTTGCATGGAAGCACGGTTCTAATTTTTAGTAACCGTGATGGGCGTTACGATTATAAATGTGATACAGCGTCAAGAACTTGCAAGCTCCCCTACATGTTTCATGTCTTCAATTGTCGTGACGTTATCTCATTCACCAGTCTCCCCGCTTTTGCGAAGTGCAGGTACATGTAGATCCAGTGTTCCATGTCATAAAAATATAATCTACACTGAATTAATTATGTTACTTCGACCTCGTGTATAATGGTAGGGTATAACATTTTTCTCTTAGTCTTGGCACCATATTATGGTGCAGTGCTGTGGGGAAAGGATCATACACTTGCAGGGCTACCACTGGGACCCTGATGATTGCGACAAGTTGTTGCCTGTCCATACACCTATTATACAAAGAATGTAATGTAATCCGCGCCCCTCTCTTATTGTTCATACCAACACTTGAACAACGTTGTACTGTTAGAAATACCAGAAACCAATTAAAACAAAAATAATTGCCTTCTTTTGGGCAAACATAAAGAAATTATTCAAAATTACCCAAGATCTCAATGAAACTTAATTTATTCATCATTACTGATTTTGGACAAATTAGGAAGACTTTACTGTAATCTTAATGTAAATAATGTCTGCTGAAAGAAAAACAAATTTAAAAATATTTGAGTGCAGTGCATTATTGGAACCACCTGTATTTTGTTTGGCCCGAATAATACATGGATGTCCCTTTAGATTATACACACATGTCTTTCCATCAAAATCTTTAATTTATATTTAGTATAAAAATAATTTGGTTATACATTGTATGTATGTATGTGGGTTGGATTTCAGTTCAAGATGAGTTAGAGGTGCACACTTTTAGAATGCATCTGTCCTGTCTCTTCTAGTGATAGCGCTGTCAATAAGTTGAATATCTTAATAATCTGATAGATCATTAAGGTAGCGATAGTCAGATGTAGCCATAAGTATTGCCGTTCGCATTATAGGCAACTTGCAATCTGAGCTGCCCAACCTTTCTGGACATAGCTTGTGTCCAGTGAATACAGCAGCCCATGATGCGAGTGCCAGGAAAACACTACTTGCCGCAGCCCACATACCTACTACGAAACTCCATTACAAATTTCTGCACCTTGATTTCTGACAAAGCTAATTTGATAGTCTTCAAAACTTCAACGCTCCTTTGATGACCTCGTATATGATGACGTTTTCTTTTCAAAAGTGAAAAACAGGATTTGGCAGATCTGTATCTGTATTAGAAACACTCATTTCCATTTTACCATTTCATACTATTTTGTAAGCATATATAAATGTATTCTCATAGCTACATGCTTAGAAACAGACTAATTAGAATTTGTTAAAAGTACTTAACTTATGGCCTGATTTATCATTACAAATGTACAATAAACTGTAATTTTAACATCTACACTATGAAATAATTGAATGTAATATACTTCATTATATTATAATGTCTATAGAAATAATCAGACTTACTTGTGCCATGTACAACACTTAATTAGCGTCATTAAATTGCGCCACAATTATCATTTTATTACTTGCTCATATTAAAAAAAAATCGTTTTTTGAAGCATTGTATGACAAATAATACTGCGTACCTAAAAAATAAAATGTAAGACATTCATATTAATGTAACATTCATGCTTTTAAAGAACGTGTTTTAGCATCACCTCATGCATAAAAAAGGTGAAAATCATCCATAATTAGAACCACATGCTAAAAACAATATACGCCGACAAAGTTGTATATGGTACTGTCCTAGTATATTCTTGCCAAACGAAAATAGCTAGGCCATATTGGTACTATGCAATGAAAAGGACATACTAGTATACAATATATTCTTGCTGTAAAAAAAGCAAAATCTCACACTTGTCGAGTACTCAAATATTTTGTAATTGTCATAGGACAAGACATACATTGTCAGGCAAATATATTTTTGCAGTTGATGTGTCAGCGCCACATCACTGAATCTTGTATATACCCTATACCGGGGTATTAAATTGTAGCGCCTAATATATCAAAATTTTTGGTTCAGTCAAGTTGACACCATTTACAGTAGAGTAACCTGCATAACTATGTCAAACTAGGTTAAATTTGTTTATTTTCTATAATTAACTACATGAAGTAACTAAAACTTTGTTATATTTGTGCTCTCATTTCAGACAAACCAAGTGATGTGATTGAAACTAATCTTTAATTTATTCGGTCACTACTACTAAATACTGTTATTGTTAAGACGTTGATCAACTGTAATTGATTAAGTACATTTTGAGGAGCATCAATTATTTAAATTGGTGGGGAAAATAAATGCTTCGACATGCCGCCGTCACGAGGAATCAAGAAGCCGAAAGAAGACAAGAGTGATCATCGAGTATTGGCCAATAGATACAGAGTTGAGAAAAAACTTGGCAGTGGGAATTTTGGAACCGCCTTCCTGGTTTTTGATTTGAAAACCAAGAAAGGTGATGAAGAACTGTGAGTATTTATTATGTGGTATATGTGGTATATGTCCAGTAGATTTGGGCGTTTGGTTGATTTCTTGGATTATTTAGTTATTATAGTGGTAGATATAGGATGTTAAATTTGGAAGCCAGACTTGTTCCCTGCTACGGAAATTTAGGAGCCTGCCAACCAAACTGTAGACTGTAGACATGTAATAAAATTGGGTTCTTAGTGGGAATAGATATTCAGAGATAGATGGGTTGAGTAGTGGTGGGTCACTCTGTGAAGAAAGTGAAGATGAGCATTCAGTTATAATTGCTCATTGTAAAGTAAAGCTAGAAACAATAGACTGCTATTTCAACCCCTGCATCAGGTCATCGCCATCACACGACCATCATTACCCATGAAAGAGAGCATTTAGAATACCATTCAAGCCTCCAAATGTGCCCAAGTGTTGTTAGCATTTGATGATGAAGAGGTAGATGAGTCTGGTGTTCTCCTATTGCTAGGTTACTGATAGCACACCAGTGTCAATTCTTTAGTAGGAATGTCCAGTCAGTTGTTCAACTGATTGCTGCTGTTTTTTACTACCACCAAGATATTTCTGTGGCTGTTAACAAGGTTGTTATTTCTTTCTTTATAGTAAAGTTTTAAAAGAAATTGCTGTAGGTGAGTTAGCACCTGATGAAACCGTTGATGCCGTCCATGAAGCCAAACTACTTTCAAGGTTAAATCATCCCGGTATTGTCAGATTTTCTGACAGCTTTCTAGATATGGAATTTTTTTGCCTTATCACAGAATATTGTGAGGTGAGTATGTTGATGGGATTTTAAGAGATGGACCTGCCTGCAATGTCATTCTCTCATTTGTCCGAAAGTTTCTTCAGTTGTTGACTCGTGCTGCTGCTCGTCACCATTGGCCCAAAAGTTCTAGTATGTCAAAGCTCAGCTGAAAAATGCATAATGATGCGTCAAATTATTTCCTTCAATCAAGCTACAATCTGATGTATCTACCATGAAAATTGATAAGCAACATCACTAATTTTTGTATGTACAAATTGCAAGTGCTAGTGCTGACACATCTCCCCATCAAATGGCAATTTGAATGCGCTACCCTGCCGTCAACCAGGCTCGTCAAACACAAGCTCTTGTGACCTTAACCCAAGGATCCTCCAAAGTCGCATTCTTTAGTGAATTAATCTCGGCCAGTGGAATTGGCCTTCCCATTGAATCTGGCCAACTCACCCAGGGTAGAGGGCTGACCTTTTTGATGTTCAGCCTAAGGTAGGATTTGAGCTTGGGTATACCGATCATGAGTCTGATGCGACAACCAGTATGCCAGCAGTGTCCAGTCATTCAGTGCTTCACTTGATCATATCTGAAAATTAATGAATCTATATTTTATTTATCAGCTCTATATTTTTCTATTACTAGGGAGGAGACTTGGATGTGAGAATTACCAAAGCCAAAAAAGAAGGGAAATCATTTGAGCAGAACCAAATAATGGATTGGTTTGTCCAGCTTGCATTGGCTGTTGACTACATGCATAGCAGGTTAGAATATTTACTGTTTTACTTATTTATTGTATCATCATTCGTGGTCCCATTCGTCTGTGCTGTAGTTTTTCTTCAATATTTCGTTACTTATTGACTCTCTTTTTGTTTGTGTCCACCTTGTCCACATGACCAACATTTCATTCTTGTTGAATGTCTGCATTTTTTTTGAATGTGCCCTGTTTCTCCGCACTGAAAACACCTGACTTGGTCATTACTATATCCGTGATAATTTGGGTTACGTGCAAGTTCTGGGAAACGAGGTTGATATAAAGTGGTTTCATTATGAGGCAGAACATTACCATTATTGCGCCAGCTGTTGAATTGACCAATGTAACTCCGCCTTTTATTATAACCAGAGTGTCGTTGTTCGTACTCATGATTGTATTGACCTGTATTGTGGTAAATTGGTCGATTTTGCTTGTTGCTTTGAATTATCCCTCTAGCACTACCACGGGTTGAAATATCAGGCACATTTGACATCCAATTACGAATAAGCTTCGATGTTCCACGGCGAAAGCCGCGATTAAGGTGTACTGAGTCAGAAAATAATGTGACATCATTACCACGTGCACCTCGCATTAAGTCATGGTTGTTGATATATGTGCACATCATTTCATCCGCTTTCTTGCTCAAAGCATCATTTACTTAGTGGACAGAGGCAGAGTTAATTACCCATGAGCACGAGATGCAATCCATGGGATTGAGCAGTTCCCCTTTAAAGTGTACATAAAACGCATATACATTGTACATGTAGCACTGAATGTTTGTAAAATAACAATTTCATTAACCCTTTAATAAACACTGTCAATTTCTCTAACATAATGTTTTCCATATTTTTTATACATTTTAATTATAATCTACAGTATCACTAATGGGAAATTATGTTTATTTGGTGCAATATTACAGAAAAATATCTAAAAGAGTGTGTGTGCACCAACATTTTTGGAGCTTAATGTGTTAACATTAAAAAGGAGTAAGGAGAACTTACTTACATAAAAGATCATTGTTTTAAGTTGATATCATGTTCTTTTCATTATAGGCGTGTTTTACATAGGGACTTGAAAACCCGAAATATTTTTTTGAAGAATAATATGTGCAAGATAGGTGACTTTGGAATATCCAGAGTGTTGATGGGTACCACAGATCTGGCCAGTACTTTCACTGGTACTCCTTATTACATGAGCCCTGAAGTCTTAAAACATGAAGGTTACAACTCAAAATCAGATGTGTGGTAGGTGGCGACATTTATTATCGGAAGTAATGTGATAGTTATTGGCTAACATTTGTGCTTTGACTAAACAGTTGGATTTTCAAACTTGCAGGCACCAACTAGTAGTGGTCATGTACACTACAGACAAATCTATATTACAGCAATGGACAGACCATGTTTTCACATTGCAGAATTTACTCCTGACTTGCAAAAGACATAAGAATACTGGCACTGGTGCAGAATCATTCTTTTCGTATTTTTTGTAGGAAGATTTTAGCTCCGCTGTCCACTTTGTCGAGCGGAGCTTATCATATGAGTGATTGTCCGTCGTCGTCCATGTCAATGTTTTTTGCAATGTTTTCGACTTCTGCTTGAAAACTACAAGCCTGAATGCTTTGATACTTGGTGTATATGTACCTTGGGTAGACCTCTCTTAGATTTGTTCATTTCATGATGATATCTTCAGTTCTCTAATTTTGATGAATATTTTTGTAATTTTTAGTAAAAAGTGATATTTTCGACTTCTTGAAACTTCTTGAAATTCGGTGCCAACAAATAACCAAACTGTAGCTTGTGTAAAACTGAGTCTCCCAAATGACTGGCTGTAAAAACACCCCTCCTCCCTTCTTTACTGTTGCTATTGTGTTCAGTAACATAGCAACCACGGAACTTGCACAGGTACTTAAAACTCATCTTTTCTATTCTATTTACCGGTATTACAGGTCTATAGCATGTATACTATATGAGCTATGCGCTCTAGAACATGCCTTTGAAGGACAATCACTGATGGGTGTTATGTACAAAATAGTGGAAGGAAAGATACCAAAAATACCAAATAAATACGATAAAAATATCCAAGAAATACTCACCAAGTAAGAAACATATTTTATTTTCAACTAAATGAGTAACCATGCATAATGGAATATCAAAATTATTATGTAGATGAACTCAAAAACCTGAAACTTTTTGTCAACTTTCATTTGAATAAATCTGCAGAATTGTTTCAATGTTTTTTTGATTAATACCTGCAAAGCAATAGGAAATTATTTCTATTTGGTCTGAAGTTGTCAAAAAAAAATTCATAAAAACATGCGATTCTTTTCAGTAGCAAAACACCTTTTGCACTGCTCAACAGAAGTATTTTGTTTCTTTACGACATTGTTGTAGCTAAGCCTGTTAGACAGAGGTGATCACATTAGGAAAATAAATGACTTGCATCTACTCATTATACTGCAATAAAAGTCCTACATTTCCTTACAGGGTACTAATTAAAGAACCTGGGAATCGACCATCAGCGGCAGAAGTTCTCAATTTACCATTTGTTGCCAGGCATATGGAAGTAAGCAATACTACTAAGTTTACACACATTTACACACTATTGATAGACATATCAAATTAGGATTTACAATGTTCCCAACAATTTGAAATAACAGTTATTCTTTGGTGGCATAAATTTTAATATCAATTTGTATTCATTTACATATTCCTATTATTGGTGAGATAATGTTTCACTGCAGACACTCGCCACTCACTATTCTGTTTGTTTTTTCAAACATGTTACTTGTTTATTTTAATTAAAATCGTAGAAATCAGTATCCATAATTTATAGCATGGTGTTTAGCGATGCATTCAGTTTTATTCTTCAAGGAAGATGTATGACAAAAAAAAATTGCTGTTTGTCATCAAACAAATTTACAAAATATACGCATGTGCGACATTCGTGTTGATTTCGATTTCCCCATAATCCAATGCGCTCTTCAAATGGAAATCACTCACAAGTATAAGGTTTGACCTGTGTGCGACTGATTGCCACCGGTGACTCCTTTGATTCCTTCCAATCACCTGAAAATTACCTAACTAAAGCTTTGAAACGTCTCAGTTCGTATTCCCTGATCACGCAACAGTCAAAGTTGCCATCTTTGTTTATATGAGACCCATATATCTCGTGCATGCGTGGCGCGACGACTAAACCCTTTAAACTTGACCTCTCAAATGTCCTCCAAAATCTACTACATTCTTAATCCATATTGTAAAAACCAAAAAATGGCTGCCTTATATAAAAGTGTCTGTTCTATAATTTTTCATCAAATAAATAAACTTTGTAGATGACTGTAGATCACAGCTACCTGAAAATATTGAAAATATGGCATAGTACATTAAATGCTTGTTTTCTTTTTTAGAAAATGGCGACCCGAATGGCTGGGGTTCGTGAGCATCAACGTGATGTAGAAGTAGACATTGATCAGCAGCAGCAGATTTTTGCGCTTGCGCGTGAGAAAACTCATTTACAAGATTTAAGAGAAGAATCACTGAACAAACTAACTCCCAAGGAGCAATTGATAATGAGAAAATTGCAAGATGCTGATGAAAAGGCAAAAGAACTGACGTGAGTACAGTATACTGACTCATTTCATTTCATTTATTTGAGCACCTCCGCATCTTGAATCTCCTGATGATCCGAGTAGCTCTTGACTCCCTAGACAGGTTGACATTATCCCAATGGCTCTTGACTCCCTAGACAGGTTGACATGATTCCTGTAGTACTGTAAAGGGGGTAATTATTCACTGGGTTTTAATTTAGCTTATTTCGCTGACTGGAAAAATGCGCTAAATTAAAACACAGTGAATATGTAAAATTTAGCATAGAACACATTATCTAAATGACGAAACCGTGAATTTAAAACCCACTGAATATGCCTGAAATGGTAAATCAGTGAAATTTAAACCCAGTGAAAATTAGTCATTTTACAGTACTTGACTGACATGATCCCAGTGGTACTCAACTCCCTAGACAGGTTGACATTATCCCAGTGGCTCTTGACTCCCTAGACAGGTTGACATGATCCCAGTGGTACTTGACTGACATGATCCCAGTGGTACTCGACTCCCTAGACAGGTTGACATTATCCCAGTGGCTCTTGACTCCCTAGACAGGTTGACATGATCCCAGTAGTACTTGACTGACATGATCCTGGTGGTACTCAACTCCCTAGACAGGTTGACATTATCCCAGTGGCTCTTGACTCCCTAGACAGGTTAACATGATCTCAGTAGTACTTGACTGACATGATCCTGGTGGTACTCAACTCCATAGACAGGTTGACATTATCCCAGTGGCTCTTGACTCCCTAGACAGGTTAACATGATCCCAGTAGTACTTGACTGACATGATCCTGGTGGTACTCAACTCCATAGACAGGTTGACATTATCCCAGTGGCTCTTGACTCCCTAGACAGGTTAACATGATCCCAGTAGTACTTGACTGACATGATCCTGGTGGTACTCAACTCCATAGACAGGTTGACATTATCCCAGTGGCTCTTGACTCCCTAGACAGGTTAACATGATCCCAGTAGTACTTGACTGACATGATCCTGGTGGTACTCAACTCCCTAGACAGGTTGACATTATCCCAGTGGCTATTGACTCCCTAGACAGGTTGACATTATCCCAGTGGCTCTTGACTCCCTAGACAGGTTGACATGATCCCAGTGGCTCTTGACTGACATGATCCTAGTGGTACTCAACTCCCTAGACAGGTTGACATTATCCCAGTGGCTATTGACTCCATAGACAGGTTGACATTATCCCAGTGGCTCTTGACTCCCTAGACAGGTTGACATGCTCCAGTAGTACTTGACTGACATGATCCTGGTGGTACTCAACTCCCTAGACAGGTTGACATTATCCCAGTGGCTATTGACTCCATAGACAGGTTGACATTATCCCAGTGGCTATTGACTCCATAGACAGGTTGACATTATCCCAGTGGCTCTTGACTCCCTAGACAGGTTGACATGATCCCAGTAGTACTTGACTTACATGATCCTGGTGGTACTCAACTCCCTAGACAGGTTGACATTATCCCAGTGGCTATTGACTCCCTAGACAGGTTGACATGATTCTAGTGGCACTTGACTCCCTAGACAGCTAGAAAAGATACTTGGCTGATTTATTGAGTTCATTGACATATTCTTGTTTTCTCTTTTTTAAATACAAAATGATCATATTGTCAAAAAATATTGATGAGGATCTTACTTAATTAGTTGTGTCATTACTTTCACAGAATGCATACAAGAGCCAACCTTGCTGAAAATATTCATAGAAAAGCTCTGATACAGGGAACAATTTCATCCTATAACAGACCAGCCTGGCAAGGTGGCAGAGGGGAGGTAACTTATTTTGTAGCAATATTTGTTGTTACCATCTTAACAGATACTCATATTCAAGTCCAAGAAAACACGCTGGCTCAGTTATTTCACATGCATCCCAGTTACTGTAAAAAAAAATTCACTGCTAGGAATTTGTACCACCACCATCACCATGACTTTCTAGAATTTCACTGAAATGTTCACTGTGATAACTCACTAGGACCCCTGTGAAAAGTTTACTGATTCCCTAGGACCTCACTGAAAACCATATAGTTAGTAAGTCATGCATGTACGCCTGTACTAACATTTTTTTATCCTTAAATATGATTATCTAATCAGAGAAAGTAAGTCATGATTTGATGTATTGAGTGTGGTCTGAATACTCTAAAGCTTTAATTCTATGTATGCAATTTTTCCCTCAAAGTTAATTGGTAACTATGGAAAAATTGCCATTGATTAAAAACAATCAAGATTCACACTAAGGATACTCAATTCTATTCAAGAACACAGTAGACACAAATTTTCAAAGACATAGACTATTACCACTTTCACTATTGTTTCGGAATTTGTTTGTTTTACATGATCAGTTAGTTTTTCATCATGTATCACCCAAGTTGCATGATCTTTTCTTTTATCCACCTTTGGTTACTGAATCAGAAATTAATTGATATACTGTATGTCACTTGATAACAGGCTGCTGGAACCATGGCTGGTGGTACAGTGATATACCATGACGAATCGCCGGGTGGTACACTTGTTTACCATGGTGAGCCCGAAGGTACATACTATGAGCCGGAGGATTACTCTGGTACAATGCTGTATGAACGAGAAGACATTGGTACTGTGTACCAGACACGTGTTGATATGGGTCAAGTTGTCTACCATGATGATGATGATGACGTCGTTATGAGAACTACAGAAGGTAGGTCATTACAAGTTTCATAGTACTCATTATAAATGTCAAGTTAATTACATTTGTACATGTATTATAATTAAATTATTATAATTAGTTGTAAACAGCATCCCAGTGCTCCAAGTCTTGCATGTTCATTTTCTCTTGGAATCAAAGCGAGGGAGTCGTCAGCTGCGCGCATGCGTCAGACGGCCATAACATGTCATTGTTTACAAAGCGTCTACCCATGAGCCACTGCATTTTTAGCGTGTGTTGTTATCAAATCCTGTGTGTTCGCAGGTGACGACCCTCCCATTTTAATTTTCAATATTTTCGCTGAAAGGATGATTCAGTGAAAATAAAACCAGCGAATATACCTTTTTTTCTATATTTTACTTGTCAAAAATCTGTGAAACTAAATTCCATATAAAACATCCAAAATGTCTTCAGTGAAAAGTGATTCCAGCTAAAATAAAGTATTTTACAGTTTATAAAAATCAAAGATGTCTGACAAGCTACTTGATAGATGTATATTTTTATGTCATTCAGTACCCATATGTATTCAAAATTGAGGCTATACCAAAAATGTTACATTTCTAAATTGCATCATTTTCAGCTTGCCTTCAATAGCTTATGGTGGCCAAACCATGTGACAATCACAATACGCTTCTACATATTAAGTTCAATTGATACATATATGCTACAAACCAAATTACTGATCAAAGGAACAGATGCTACGAGATTGCTTGCAGGGTTCTGCCTAGCCCGATTCCAGTGTTGATTGCTGATTAATATTCATGAGGCAATTAATATTCATTTTGTCATCCTCGTAATTATGATTTAACTATTTTAATTTAATGTAAAGTTAATCTGCTTTAATAAAAAGGATAAACATTTTTTTTTGCAATAATTTCTAATCCTCGGGGGCGGACATCCGGGTATTTTCACCGCCTGGCAACCCGCGGCGGTGAAAACAAAGGCCCAAAACTCGCATAAAACAGTACTTTGGGATGATTGTTGAGACTCCTCTGAACAGTGCAACAAAATTAGGCCTACGTGTGTAACATATATAAATTTGGTTGTTCGGGATTACTTCAAAGTTGATTTTGTGTTGTTTTCTCGAATTTTCACCGGCTCGACCGGCGTTCCACAGCAGCGCACACAGAGCCCATAGAAATGCATGGTACAGTGGTGCGTGTCTTAGCAACGTGGAACGTCTGTGACGTAGCTCCGCCCCCGAGGATAAGTGTCTTGAGACATTGACCTCTGACCTGGCAGCCATTTTTTTTCAAAGCATGTCGTCCATTTGTTACGGCCAAATTGGAAACGAGAATTTGTTTTCTTTTCTGATGGCGTGGTGGTAAATCACATTAATCACATTAAAGAAAAATAAGTATTCTGTAGATTACTGACACAACATAGGTTCTGAATTTAATTTTATGAATGAGTCATGAAGCCAAAAATATCAACGAAGATTACTACATTCAGTGCAAGTGTAGATTAAACAAACGACAGTTTGACGCATCTCTATCTGCAACATGAGCAAGTTATTGTTTAACTCAACGAATCTGGTTTGTTAAAGCTAATAGAATGTCAATCGAAAGAGATTAAAATAAAAACACATTATAGGCCGATGTCGCACATTTACGTTGATTTTGAACAGCAGTGTCTGTTTCATTCAAGTTTTGTTCTGTGTTAATTTTTGCATTTGTTATTGCATAGACCTTAGTCTAGAATGGTAGAATTATACAATTTATACTTAAACTCCCTAATCTGGTTGATATTCAGTGGTACTTCTAGTGGCATTTTAAGTTGAATTATAGATGTCTTATATGACAGTAATAATGTTCTCATGAACTGAGCAACTGCAACATAATTTACTACAACATGTGCTCTAACCTCCCTTGAGTGGAATTTTAAATCTTTTTTTTTCTCTACCAGTTAAAGGAACAGTGACAGAGACTTCCCTTTTTTTTCTTTTCCACATGTAGGCTCTTCTTCGCCAAGTGATTTCTCCACAACTTACATAGTCAGACCTGACGACAGGCCCATAAATCCTATGAAAAATCCTAATCAAATTTATTCTAGTCAGAATGGTCAAGAGAAAGATAATAGACTTACACAAAGTGGTAAGATTTTCACAAAGATGTTGCAAACTCAAACTAAAATAACTGTTCATTATTAATTTCATTCTGTGCTATCATCTGAAATTCTGTTTTGGTTTGTCTTGGGAATGAAGCCCTCTGCAGTTCATTTGTAAAATCCTTTTGTTTTATAACCCATGCTAACCCTATGTGTGTGTATGTGTTATTGCAACTAATCAACAGTACTGTACATATCACTGTACATACTGTACATTTCATATTAATAGCTTATTTTCTTTGTTTTTCACTCTAGCATTGATATCCATTATTCAGTTTTTGTCCTCGTTTTCTTCATCCAACCCAAGTACCCAGGGTAGAGTCAACATCTGTGTTAGTTAGTTGTGCGACATGATCAGTGTTCTGCTGTGATCTGACATGATCAGTGTTCTGCTGTGATCTGACATGATCAGTGTTTTGCAGTGATCCAACATGATCAGTGTTCTGCAGTGATTCAACATGATTGGTGCTCTGCTGTGATCTGACATGATCAGTGTTCTGCTGTGATCTGACATGATCAGTGTTCTGCTGTGATCTGACATGATCAGTGTTCTGCTGTGATCTGACATGATCAGTGTTCTGCTGTGATCTGACATGGTCAGTGTTCTGCAGTGACCCAACATGATCAGTGTTCTGCAGTGATTCAACATGATCAGTGTTCTGCAGTGATCCAACATGATCAGTGTTCTGCAGTGATCCAACATGATCAGTGTTCTGCAGTGATCTGACATGATCAGTGTTCTGCAGTGATCTGACATGATCAGTGTTCTGCAGTGATCTGACATGATCAGTGTTCTGCAGTGATCCAACATGGTCAGTGTTCTGCAGTGACCCAACATGATCAGTGTTCTGCAGTGATCTGACATGATCAGTGTTCTGCAGTGATCTGACATGATCAGTGTTCTGCAGTGATCTGACATGATCAGTGTTCTGCAGTGATCCAACATGATCAGTGTTCTGCAGTGACCCAACATGATCAGTGTTCTGCAGTGATCTGACATGATCAGTGTTCTGCAGTGATCTGACATGATCAGTGTTCTGCAGTGATCCAACATGATCAGTGTTCTGCAGTGATCTGACATGATCAGTGTTCTAAAGTGATCCAACAAAATCGGTGTTCTGCAGTTACCCAACATGATCGGTGATCTGCAGTGATCTGACATGATCAGTGTTCTGCAGCGACCCGACATGATCAGTGTTCTACAGTGATTCAACATGATCGGTGATCTGCAGTGATTCAACATGATCGGTGTTCTGCAGTGATTCAACATGATCAGTGTTCTGCAGTGATTCAACATGATCAGTGTTCTGCAGTGACCCAACATGTTCAGTGTTCTGCAGTGATTCAACATGATCGGTGTTCTGCAGTGATTCAACATGATCGGTGTTCTGCAGTTACCCAACATGATCGGTGATCTGCAGTGATCTGACATGATCAGTGTTCTGCAGTGAAGTGACCTGACATGATAGTGTTCTGCAGTGACCCAACATGATCAGTGTTCTGCAGTGACCCAACATAATCAGTGTTCTGCAGTGACCCAACATGATCAGTGTTCTACAGTGACCCAACATGATCAGTGTTCTGCAGTGACCCAACATGATCAGTGTTCTGCAGTGACCCAACATGATCAGTGTTCTGCAGTGACCCAACATGATCGGTGATCTGCAGTGATCTGACATGATCAGTGTTCTGCAGCGATCCAACATAAGTGTTCTGTAGTGACCCAACATGATCAGTGTTCTACAGTGATTCAACATGATCGGTGATCTGCAGTGATTCAACATGATCGGTGATCTGCAGTGATTCAACATGATCAGTGTTCTGCAGTGACCCAACATGATCAGTGTTCTGCAGTTACCCAACATGATCAGTGTTCTGCAGTGACCCAACATGATCAGTGTTCTGCAGTTACCCAACATGATCAGTGTTCTGCAGTGACCCAACATGATAAGTGTTCTGCAGTGACCTAACATGATCAGTGTTCTGCAGTTACCCAACATGATCAGTGTTCTGCAGTTACCCAACATGATCAGTGTTCTGCAGTTACCCAACATGATCAGTGTTCTGCAGTTACCCAACATAATCAGTGTTCTGCAGTGACCCAACATAATCAGTGTTCTGCAGTGACCCAACATAATCAGTGTTCTGCAGTGACCCAACATAATCAGTGTTCTGCAGTGAACTGACATAAGTGTTCTGCATCTGCAGTGACCTAACATAATCAGTGTTCTGCAGTGATCCAACATGGTCAGTGTTCTGCAGTGACCCGACATGATAAGTGTTCTGCAGTGACCCGACATGATCAGTGTTGTGCAGTGACCCAACATGATCAGTGTTCTGCAGTGATCTGACATGATTGGTAATCTGCAGTGATCCCACACAATTGATCTGCACTAGTGATTCCACTTGCATAGATGATATATGGCTGGTTATTTCATGGTTCGTGTATAATAAGGATAATTTTATAACAAATAAATAACTTGAGCGTTGTACAAAAATAAAATAATATTAATTGTTGCCTGCTTTGCTTGCTTCATTGTTTGTTTTACTAGAAGGATGCTTTAATATGGTATACCGGTACTTGACACTACCATTACTTACTTTTCCATAAATAATCAGTCCTTCATTTATACTCTACTGCATACAGGAATACTACATCATTAGCCATACATGTACATTGCATGGTGTCCTTGGCTTTCCTGTCTGACTGCATGATCCCTATGATAATCATCAATAGCTTCATCCATTTTAAAACTTAAGCTTTGTTTCTTTTCTAGCTCCGGTTCCATTTACATTACACGATGACAGACCAATCAAAGCAGCAGGTTAGTACTTATTCTAGTGCTTGACATAACTGTGGAATACTTTATTTTCGCTGGAATTAATTTTCGCTGAAAAGGCATTTCGAGCGTTTTGTATGAAATTTATTTTCACTGATTTTTGATGAGTTTAATTTGAAATATAAGAAAAAAAGTATATTCGCTAGATTTTATTTTCACGGAATCATTCCTTCAGCGAAAATAGCGAAAATAAATTCTAAGCAAAAATAAAGTAATCTACAGTAGTTTATAAATTATGTTGTAGTATCAAGTACTGCTAACAAAAAGAATTACCGGTAATTGTGAATGATCAGCATTTTGTTCATATTTTTTTAATCCATTTAGTACTACATGAATATAATTTTGTAGAATAAAATGAACAAACATGGGATAAAAAGTTTGTGAACATTTCTGAAACTACACTATATACTTTCCGTGACTCATAAATAAATTGACAGTGTTTTTTTTTCGTTCACCAACGTGCCAAAACTTTGTTCATTGACAAGGTTTTGTGTGGGCGGTGTATTGAACAAATATAGTATAATTAGTGTTACACTATTTTATATGAATCATTTTATCATTGACCATAGACATACCTTTGTCATAAATGCATGTGTTACTAATAGAGTAAATATGGTTGCTTGTAATTTTATGGTTGTCAATGTTTCGTGATGTTTAACATACTCTGATCTATTTTAATGTTGTTTATTGATACAGCTTCCTTAGGATCCACTTCATATGACAACCGTCCAATCACACCCATGACAAAACCCATTAACTGGGACGATCCAGATATAACTAATGCTGTCCCTCCCGGGCTAAGCGGTTACAAGAAAACAGGTACCCGGCAACCGAGAAAACAAACTAAGAAAGCCGCACCATCAAAGAAGCAAGGTACAACCCCTCCAAAGAAACAAGTTACAAAGAAAGTGCCCCCGAAGAAGGTTGATCCCCAACCACTTGTAGTGGAGGCTCCAAAGCCAGAGGAAGCGGTTTTACCAGAGAAAATCTTGAATGCTATTCCAGAAGATGCGAATGCAGCAGAAACATTTTACTCGGAACATGAAGATTTTGAGTCTGATGGTGATGTATGTACCGTAATGTGATTCTTTTTTGTAAATTTCTCGACATCCACATTTTTCATTTCTCACCTCTGACTACCGACCCAATACAAATCTTAACGAGCAGTTCAAATATTCACCTGCTACCCAAGGATACCAGGAAACGTCGTTTCTTGCACCTTGAGGTTTGTCATCACATAAGCGTTTGTTGTCAATACAAGAAGGTCTGCAAGCAACATTACATTTCATAGTACGCAATTGGATCGTGCATAATTGTCACCAAAATGGTGCATATTCACAACAATTTATTGTCACTAACAAAATCCAGCATTGACCCTATTGTTCATGTCTATTGTTTATGTCTATTGTTCATGTCTATTGTTCTGCAGGATGATGTTGACGCTTTGATTGGAATAATGCAACAAGCTTTACACAATCCACATGAAGGTAAGAATTTCATATACTGTATTCTCTGTAAATAGATGAGCACTTTACTAATACGATAAGCATGTTAGGTTATGTACGTGGAGGTATACTGTAAAATACTTTATTTTCACTTGGAATTAATTTTCGCTATTTTCCCTGAAAGAATGATTCAGTGAAAATAAAATCCAGCGAATATACCTTTTTTTATATATTTTACATTCAACTCACCAAAATTGAGTGAAAATAAATTTCACACAAAACACCCAAACAGCCTGCTAAAATAAAATATTTTACAGTATTTTAGGAAATGAATGTACATACATGTATAATGTCACATTGTTTGTGTGACACTATTGTAACATACATCTGATTAAAATCAAGTGCATTACATCAACGTATTGTTTTGTTTCTAGTGCAAGACACGATAGCTGACAGTTCTATGGGAATGTTTTCTCCAACTGTGAGAGCCAGTAAAATCACCAATCTCAGAGCGTATCCTTTTATCGTGTATCATATTAACTTATTACGATGGTGTAAATATGGTGTACTTACCACAGTACATTAATATTTACTGTAAATGTATTTATTATTCACTGATTTTTAATTTAGCAACTTTCACAGATACACATGTCAATAAAATCTTTAAAATTAAATCCATGTGAATATGTAAAATAATTATATAACTAATTGTTTTTTTGCGAAGTTTGTGAACTTAAAACCCAGTTAAAATAGTGAAATTAAATGTCAGTGAAAGTAAATGGTTTTACAGTATTACTTTCTTTGACTATACATGTAATACATATAGTTTATTTTTAACTCGAAAGCTAGTGTACCTTTCTTACAAAACCAAATATATCTAAATTGTGGTGAGTATTATGTATAAATATGTCTCATATTAGTACAATGAGTAAGTTAAAATTGATGACAGTGATTCTAATTTAGTCCCTGTTCATCAAAATCAAGCATTTCTCGGCTGTTTACAGATGAATTTTGTTCAAACTTGGTATATGCGTTTGACACTATAGGACCTTCATCATTTTGCACATCATTTTGTTTTCAGATAAGAATTCAAAATGGCCGACTGGCAGCCATTTTGTTTTAATGAATGTGGTTCTAGTTCCATATCTCTGATTTGCTGTGACTGATTATGTTCAAATTTTAAATATTCATTATACATTATGTCATAGATATACAGATTATTGGTTTGACGATCTTATTAAAAATGGCCGAATGGTGGCCATTTTTGTGCTAAAAAAATCATCTAAATCAAGCATTTCTCTGCTGTTTACAGATGGATTTTGTTCAAACTTGGTATATATGTTGGAAATTGTAGGACCTTGATGCACATCATTTTGTTTTTCAGATAAGATTCAAAATGGCCGACTGGTGGCTATTTTGTTTTAATGAATGTGGTTCTAGTGCCATATCTCTGACTTGCTGTGACTGATTATGTTCAAATTTTAAATATTCATTATACATCATGTCATAGATATACAGATATATTGGTTTGACGAACTTATTAAAAATGGCCGAATGGTGGCCATTTTTGTTCTAAAAAAATCATCTAAATCAAGCATTTCTCTGCTCTTTACAGATGGATTTTGTTTAAACTTGGTATATATGTTGGACATTGTAGGACCTTCATCATTTTGTTTTCAGATAAGAATTCAAAATGGCCGACTGGTGGCTATTTTGTTTTAATGAATGTGGTTCTAGTTCCATATCTCTGATTTGCTGTGACTGATTATGTTCAAATTTTAAATATTCATTATACATTATGTCATAGATATACAGATATATTGGTTTGACGATCTTATTAAAAATGGCCGAATGGTGGCCATTTTTGTGCTAAAAAAATCATCTAAATCAAGCATTTCTCTGCTCTTTACAGATGGGTTTTGTTCAAACTTGGTATATATGTTGGACATTGTAGGACCTTGATGCACATCATTTTGTTTTTCAGATAAGATTCAAAATGGCCGACTGGTGGCTATTTTGTTTTAATGAATGTGGTTCTAGTGCCATATCTCTGACTTGCTGTGACTGATTATGTTCAAATTTTAAATATTCATTATACATCATGTCATAGATATACAGATATATTGGTTTGACGAACTTATTAAAAATGGCCGAATGGTGGCCATTTTTGTTCTAAAAAAATCATCTAAATCAAGCATTTCTCTGCTCTTTACAGATGGATTTTGTTTAAACTTGGTATATATGTTGGACATTGTAGGACCTTCATCATTTTGTTTTCAGATAAGAATTCAAAATGGCCGACTGGTGGCTATTTTGTTTTAATGAATGTGGTTCTAGTTCCATATCTCTGATTTGCTGTGACTGATTATGTTCAAATTTTAAATATTCATTATACATTATGTCATAGATATACAGATATATTGGTTTGACAAACTTATTAAAAATGGCCGAATGGTGGCCATTTTTGTGCTAAAAAAATCATCTAAATCAAGCATTTCTCTGCTGTTTACAGATGAATTTTGTTCAAACTTGGTATATGCGTTTGACACTATAGGACCTTGATGCACATCATTTTGTTTTCAGATAAGATTCAAAATGGCCGACTGGCAGCCATTTTGTTTTAATGAATGTGGTTCTAGTTCCATATCTCTGATTTGCTGTGACTGATTATGTTCACATTTTAAATATTCATTATACATCATGTCATAGATATACAGATATATTGGTTTGATGAACTTATTAAAAATGGCCGAATGGTGGCCATTTTTGTTCTAAAAAAATCATCTAAATCAAGCATTTCTCTGCTGTTTACAGATGAATTTTGTTCAAACTTTGTATATATGTTGGACATTATAGGACCTTGATGCACATCATTTTGTTTTTCAGATAAGATTCAAAATGGCCGACTGGTGGCTATTTTGTTTTAATGAATGTGGTTCTAGTGCCATATCTCTGACTTGCTGTGACTGATTATGTTCAAATTTTAAGTATTCATTATACATCATGTCATAGATATACAGATATATTGGTTTGACGAACTTATTAAAAATGGCCGAATGGTGGCCATTTTTGTGCTAAAAAAATCATCTAAATCAAGCATTTCTCTGCTGTTTACAGATGGATTTTGTTTAAACTTGGTATATATGTTGGACATTGTAGGACCTTGATGCACATCATTTTGTTTTTCAGATAAGATTCAAAATGGCCGACTGGTGGCTATTTTGTTTTAATGAATGTGGTTCTAGTGCCATATCTCTGACTTGCTGTGACTGATTATGTTCAAATTTTAAATATTCATTATACATCATGTCATAGATATACAGATATATTGGTTTGACGAACTTATTAAAAATGGCCGAATGGTGGCCATTTTTGTTCTAAAAAAATCATCTAAATCAAGCATTTCTCTGCTGTTTACAGATGGATTTTGTTTAAACTTGGTATATATGTTGGACATTGTAGGACCTTGATGCACATCATTTTGTTTTCAGATAAGATTCAAAATTGCCGACTGGCAGCCATTTTGTTTTAATGTATGTGGTTCTAGTTCCATATCTCTGACTTGCTGTGACTGATTATGTTCAAATTTTAAGTATTCATTATACATCATGTCATAGATATACAGATATATTGGTTTGACGAACTTATTAAAAATGGCCGAATGGTGGCCATTTTTGTGCTAAAAAATCATCTAAATCAAGCATTTCTCTGCTGTTTACAGATGGATTTTGTTTAAACTTGGTATATATGTTGGACATTGTAGGACCTTGATGCACATCATTTTGTTTTTCAGATAAGATTCAAAATGGCCGACTGGCAGCCATTTTGTTTTAATGAATGTGGTTCTAGTGCCATATCTCTGACTTGCTGTGACTGATTATGTTCAAATTTTAAATATTCATTATACATCATGTCATAGATATACAGATATATTGGTTTGACGATCCTATTAAAAATGGTCAAATATCAAGCATTTATGAATGGATTTTGTTCAAACTTGGTACCGTAAAAACCCGCAAATAAGCGCCACCCTCAATTAAGAGCCACTCAGTGAAAATTTGTTACATTTGACCCTCCATTAAGAGCCACCAAGAGTTGAGTGGTTTTGTCAATAAGAACCCTGAAATAAGCGCCAGCCGCCAGGTTGTTTACAATCAGGCAGACACCGAGCTTGTCGTGCCTCACTTCCACCCTGCATTGTTTATTGCCCCATAGAAGGTGTCAACTTGTCCATTTTATATTTCTGACACACAATCGACCAATTCACAAACTATTCATAGTAACTACTAGTATGTTTTTTGCCGAAACACCGAAGGATCACGTTGAGATATTCCATGGAGCTAAAAAAAGATTTTTTTTTAGCTCCATGGATATTCATTGTCAATGTTGTCTTTATAACCAAGTAAAGAACGTCACGATTTTAGAACGCCTTTATCGGAAAATCGGAGGTATCGAAAATACATTCTCACAGACGGACCGGAACAGGAAGTCAGCAGAAAACAAAAGATTTTTTCCTTAGCGTGGGGGAAAACAGAGGTGTTAATCCGGTCCTGGCAACGTTTGAGGGATCGTGACGTAGCTCCGACCAGGGAGCTGTAATGCTCCGACTGTGAGAATGTAATGATTACGCAGCCCACTCTCGCTGATCGTGATTTTGGGTTATTTTTTGCATTTCATTTGAGACGTTCGTTTTGGGGTGATTCGAGACAAAATCTTCAGGGAAGTAACAAAATAACTGGCATTAGTTTGGAGAGGACTCTCTTGCCGAAAATAATCAAAATTGAAGTCGAATGGATTAGTTCCACAAACTTGCGCGATCAACTTGTCTTACAGCAAAGTGAAGTCTACAAGACCCGCTGACCCAAATATTTAAATTAGCTATTTGTGAGAATTGAAAATAATCTGAACTTGTACCAATCAGAAAATGTCTTGTAACAGGCCTGGGCTTTCGTGAATGATTTCGTCTCTCCGATTGGTCACAGGAAATTATTTTTAATACATGTAATTGTTACTTTCTCGGTATCGTTTCGTATTTGGTTATATAGGGGTGGGGCTATAGTTTGACCCCGTTTGCGTGGACTGAAGTACGTGAATATCATTAACATATCATTATAAGCTGGCTTGATTATGAAACAGGAAATATAAACCAAAGCTGTACTGTCAGACGTCTAGCGCAATTAAAACAATGCCCAAGTACCCAAGCTGTAAAAATCTATAGAAAAACATGTTTTTATTTATTGTTTTTGCCATAAATACAAGTGATTGGGCATCATTTTCTTCATTCGTTCCATGCTTGCTTTGCAAGTATGTCTTCTCCTGTCGCTGCTGGTCAGATCAATTCTATCCGAAACTATTTTATATCGTCACCAAATCAACCACAACGCCAGCCACAGCCACCCAAGTTATTCCCAGTTTTCAAGAAAAAAGTTTGCCGTACCAAACTTGGTAAACAATTGTACAACGGAGGTACAAGTGATTCGAGTGTAGGGTCAGACACTGAAAGTGCTACCAAATCCGACTTCAGGCATTGCTACACATTATCGATGAAACGTCGAATCGTCGTATTTATTTGACATTTGTTATTCCCATAACAGTATTTTTACAGAATAAATTAATTGCAATGATACATCATTAATAATTACTTGTCTATATTGGTTGTGTGTGTGTTTGCCTATCCCCTTCCCTATTTCACAATGAACAAGTTTGATGACCCTGGTTTAAGAGCCACTGGCTACAAAGTTGTCAACATGTTACCTCAAATAAGCACCACCCAGAAATGAAAGTGTTACAAAGTGGCTCTTATTTGAGGGTTTTTACGGTATATATGTTGGACATTGTAGGACCTTGATGCACATCATTTTGTTTTTCAGATAAGATTCAAAATGGCCGACTGGTGGCTATTTTGTTTTAATGAATGTGGTTCTAGTGCCATATCTCTGACTTGCTGTGACTGATTATGTTCAAATTTTAAATATTCATTATACATCATGTCATAGATATACAGATATATTGGTTTGACGAACTTATTAAAAATGGCCGAATGGTGGCCATTTTTGTTCTAAAAAAAATCATCTAAATCAAGCATTTCTCTGCTGTTTACAGATGGATTTTGTTTAAACTTGGTATATATGTTGGACATTGTAGGACCTTGATGCACATCATTTTGTTTTCAGATAAGATTCAAAATTGCCGACTGGCAGCCATTTTGTTTTAATGTATGTGGTTCTAGTTCCATATCTCTGACTTGCTGTGACTGATTATGTTCAAATTTTAAGTATTCATTATACATCATGTCATAGATATACAGATATATTGGTTTGACGAACTTATTAAAAATGGCCGAATGGTGGCCATTTTTGTGCTAAAAAAATCATCTAAATCAAGCATTTCTCTGCTGTTTACAGATGGATTTTGTTTAAACTTGGTATATATGTTGGACATTGTAGGACCTTGATGCACATCATTTTGTTTTTCAGATAAGATTCAAAATGGCCGACTGGCAGCCATTTTGTTTTAATGAATGTGGTTCTAGTGCCATATCTCTGACTTGCTGTGACTGATTATGTTCAAATTTTAAATATTCATTATACATCATGTCATAGATATACAGATATATTGGTTTGACGAACTTATTAAAAATGGCCGAATGGTGGCCATTTTTGTTCTAAAAAAAATCATCTAAATCAAGCATTTCTCTGCTGTTTACAGATGGATTTTGTTTAAACTTGGTATATATGTTGGACATTGTAGGACCTTGATGCACATCATTTTGTTTTCAGATAAGATTCAAAATTGCCGACTGGCAGCCATTTTGTTTTAATGTATGTGGTTCTAGTTCCATATCTCTGACTTGCTGTGACTGATTATGTTCAAATTTTAAGTATTCATTATACATCATGTCATAGATATACAGATATATTGGTTTGACGAACTTATTAAAAATGGCCGAATGGTGGCCATTTTTGTGCTAAAAAAATCATCTAAATCAAGCATTTCTCTGCTGTTTACAGATGGATTTTGTTTAAACTTGGTATATATGTTGGACATTGTAGGACCTTGATGCACATCATTTTGTTTTTCAGATAAGATTCAAAATGGCCGACTGGCAGCCATTTTGTTTTAATGAATGTGGTTCTAGTGCCATATCTCTGACTTGCTGTGACTGATTATGTTCAAATTTTAAATATTCATTATACATCATGTCATAGATATACAGATATATTGGTTTGACGATCCTATTAAAAATGGTCAAATATCAAGCATTTATGAATGGATTTTGTTCAAACTTGGTACATACATTAGACATTACGGGTTCCTGATGCATGTTATTTTATTTTTTAGATCGTATTTAGAATGGCTGACTTGTGGCCATTTTGTTTTAATGAATGGGCTTCTAAATCCATATCTCTGACATGCTTTGACTGACTATGTTAAAATTTTATATACTCATTATACATGTATTCAAAATGGCTGATTTTGTTTTAATTAATGCTGTTTCAGAGCATTATCTCTCAATACTTGTTTGACGGTCAGATACAAATGTCAATCATTTAAATGTTAAACAATCATCATAATCATATTCCTGATTATATTCAAGCTATATTACTATAAACAAAACTATATATCTTAAATTCGGTAACTAACTGGGACTGTGCCATGCATGGCTTGTTTTTAAATTTTAAGTTTTTATGAAAAAGGCTGAATTAGCTGAGAGTGAGAGCCAGCATGGGTTTAAGTTGCACTCAAACTGTACTGTATTTACTGAAAACCAGTTATGCCATCTTAGCTGATATGACAAGTCACATATGCAGGGAGAGTTTTGATGAAGCAACTAATTTTGATTATTTCTTGGCATAATGCAAAGATGCAAAAGAAAATCAAAAATTAATATAGTAATCTTGAAAAACAGAATTTGTAATATGGTAAGTTTAATTCACATTTTCAAGAAAATAAGTAAATGCAAATTTAATCAGGTGCCTCAACAGTTTAGTTTGTCGCTTCAGAAATTACTTACAGCCACATATGATGTTTATTCCTGAGTACCCTCTCCCTAGAAGTCAAGAAGCTGACTCTGTCTGATTTCTGGGATTTTTAAAGTTGTATTGTCTCTTATTTTAATTTGAAGGCCTTTGAAAATGTGTCAATTTGCTACATCAACCAATTAAAACAAGCGCAGCATTCGCAAGAAATCACGTTTTCTTTCTTGTGAAAAATGATGCTCAGAGCCTAAGTCATTTTTAGTCTCGAGACTAAATCCCATGATGCAATGCTGTTTAGTATGTGTCCTTGGTCAGTCCTATTAGAGGTCACACTGTTGACAAAACCATTATTGTTCATTGTGTAGTCATACTTACATGCCATATTCACAGTTTGTTTTCTTTAACCACTACAATCAGTGAATGTGAGAGAAAGCTTGGCAAGAAGGAATTCAAGCTAGCGTATAGCTACTTAAAACAAGCCAGGTTTGGCGAAGGAATGGGCGAACAGTCTGTGGACGAAGGAGAGCTAATGAAAGGACTGAAAAAGTTTGTGAAGAATCCCAGCGACTGTTTTCTTATTGATCAACTTCTTTTTCTGGAATATCAAGCAAATATATGATCTGGTGGGAAAAGCTGAAAACCTTTATATTTACATTTTTTGTATAGTAACAATTTTAAATAATTTCGGCAATAGTTTTTTTTTTTCATTTTTAATCTGTATATAGTTGAAAAAAAGGCAATTGAGAACCCAAATTGTGCTACACCATAATTACGTGGCTATGTTATGATTGTGAAATTTATTTGCGAGAAAGATGAGCACATATCACTAATAATTAATTTTAGATGTGTACGAGGTAGATATTGTTTTTAATGTATGTTGACATGTTCTTGTGTTGGACACCAATCAGGTGACTCCCAACAGCCAATCAAATTAAGTGATTTAAGTCGTCTTGAATCAAAACAAGACTAGCTGGTCCTGGTCATTCACTTTTTCCAAATATGCCATACTAATTGTCATCCACTGAGCTGAAAATCCAGAATCTGATGCCTCTTAAATATAAATGCATTTATTAAATTCAGAAACTTTCAGACTAGTGCAAAGTTTAAATGTGAAATTTACTTTAAAATTATTATAATATTATAACTTTTCCCACTGCTAGTGAGTGACCAAATACCGTCCAAGGAAATTCATGTAGAGCATCAGTCACGATGCTTGAACAAATTATGACTCATCCAATTCTAAAATATACTCTGCAAACTTGTCATTTAATCTAGAACATGTTTTTCATGTGCTATAAATTTTATATGATTTTGTGTTCCATATTGCAACGTTTATCACACACATACAGTATTTGATGTAAAATTCAAACAAGTGCAAGTTGGTACTTTTACTGCACTGTACAATAGAACTTCAAACAAAACATGGCTCAAATGTTGTTCTTACACTTATGATAGGTTTCTAAATATACTGTAAAAGGGTTAATTATTCACTGGGTTTTAATTTTGCTTATTTCGCAAAACTGGAAAATGCGCTAAATTAAAACCTTGGTGAATATGTGAAGTTGAGCATAGAACACATTACCTAAATGATAACACTGTGATTTTAAAACTCACTGAATATGTCTTAAGTGGTAAATCAGTAAATTTTAAACCAAGTCAAAATTAGTCAGTTTACAGTACAAGGGAATTTGTAAACATTGCTGTGAATGTTATCAATTTTTGTACATCATAGACAATAATGTACACTTCAGAAGTAAAACACTCTCCCAACCTGATTAAGCTTGATGCCTAGAAGTGAATGTCAGTGTCACAACAGATGTGATTGCCCAGAATATGGCAAATGTTTCAAGTGAGAGGCAAGAATAGTCTTGATTATTGTGTACGTCTCCATGCTATAAATATTTCACTCAGGCTGACCAGAGACACTTAAAAACAATGCTGTTTTATGCATAATCAGGATATTTTTTGTATCATTATAAATCATATTATGGGATAGAATTAACTAATATTGCAGTATTGGTTGATATGATACCGTAGATATATAGCAATGTCTAATAATGAACTAATTTATTCATTAAATAACTCAACTAAATATATATCACGTATATATTGATATATACATGGCAAAGAACATCAATAACTGTATATTACTGTTAAATACTTTATTTTCGCTGAAGGGATGATTCAGGGAAACATAAAATCCACTGAATATAGCTTTTTTCCTACGTTTTACCTTCAACTCGTCAAGAAGCAGTGAAAATAAACTCCATACAAAACAAGCAAAAAAGTCTTTTCAGCGAAAATAAATTCCAGCTAAAATAAAGTCTTTCACAGTATTTTACCCAATGCAGGTTTGAATTATTGTATATGCTATGTTTTACATTCTACTAATCACGTAATTTCGTTCAAATTTACATTCTCATTTTGCACATGTGAGGTACCACCTCCTGATCATTGTATACACCATAACACTTTGTAAACAATAGACAGTGAGTTAGGAAGGCTTTGTAAACAATAGACAGTGAGTTAGGAAGGCTTTGTAAACAATAGACAGTGAGTTAGGAAGGCTTTGTTTGTCCTTGAAGACTAGTTATGTTGTAGAGAAAATGAGAACAGGAGATGTGTAACAATGCATGTCGCCAGAGGTACATTACTTGGGGTTTGTAACTACGGTGACATGATAACAAGATCCCGTCACAATCTCGCTCTCGCATAAACGTTCCAACTCAGAAAAAATGCGAATGCGCATGCCCGAGGTAACTAGGATACTGGGATGTCCAGGTGGATCAAAATAGCTGCCCACGATATGACGGATTACGAGAACTATATTTTCTGTACATTTTCGATGTATTACATTTTTCACTATGATAGTGACAAGAAAAGTTTATTTTTTTCATTACAAACCTTGAACATTGATATGCGTCATGTCAGAAGGTCGTAGCCTCAGTCTCGCTATCTACGAGAAGAGACTTGAATGGGATCTTGACATGATGTCACCATACAGTACTATGCGAGTTGCAAACCCCAAGTAATGTACCTCTGATGTCGCATAGCATGATGTCATGTGCTGATAACTGCCAGAGTCAATCCATCGGCTATCGCTTGCGTCTGCTGACGTCAATCTAACAAAATATTGTAGGATTATATATCATATGTTTGAGCTAAAACTGTATCAGTTTAACACATTATGTTTTTACCTTGTTCTGAGTGATATTTGCAAAGTGGGAATGTAACTTTAAGCATTTATTACATCCATTTTAACCATATGTGTAGCTACTTATTTACCGTTTTGTTCTCCGTATTTAACTTTACCTCATATGAGACTAGAACCCTTGAAGTTCCTTTTCAGTATATATCATGAAGTTTGACAAATTACATTAGTTTTTGCATTTTTTTTTTCTTGTGTGTTTGTCCTATACTCCAGGCTTTTGTCTATTAACACTGAATTCACATTTATGTATAAAAGTAAAGTGTTAGTACCGTAAAATCTGTAATAGAAGTCGCACCCAATCTTTTTGTACAATTGAGAACCAAAAATTCATCATTTCTCATATGTGTAGATGCTCTAATAGAAGCCGCATCCCCTCTGTTGCTTTGTATCATTTTAATAGAAGCCATGGCTTCTAATACAGATTTTACAGTACTCTCAAATTTTGTATATTCTTTACACAGAAATGAGCTCCAGCAGAAAAAACATACTTGATGTCATCTGTGAATTTATCTTTCAGGATGATATCGCCTTCATCACTTCACAGACCTGATTGCAATTATCCAATGTACTTTTCGTACAGTTGCTTTATTGGGGATATAACTATTTTAAATGGGTCACAAAATGCCTCTAAACTTGCCTATTTCATTTTGCTCAGACATGTTGATCCTT
The DNA here is from genome assembly GCF_978046115.1 of Saccoglossus kowalevskii. Lineage (NCBI taxonomy): Eukaryota > Metazoa > Hemichordata > Enteropneusta > Harrimaniidae > Saccoglossus > Saccoglossus kowalevskii. The sequence continues at coordinate 21,882,021 of NC_140646.1, read as the reverse complement.
TGTCAGAAACCATACCAAGAGATATATACACATCTATGGTTCATTTGTGTCCAGTCTCCCATTCTGGTTTTGTGTGTAACCTAGAAATGTCAAATTTTATATATCATACAAGTTTTAATAAAGAATTAATATGGGGCGTGAGAAAGTGTGTATTATGCTTGAGTCGTCTTCAGTCATGAAGGAATACCCATCCAATATGAATTATCATGCTATATGACAAACCTTGTATATATGGATGATAACAACTACTGTATTAGCTCTGTTAGTGGCACAGGCTTATGTAATTGAAAATGTGTCGAACCAAAAAATATTTAATGATTTCAGTATACAATCAATGCATTTTTGGTTGATGTACACTTCAAAGAAACCATAATGAAGCATGTTTTGAATTTTGCCAAGTACAACTGAAAACTTGTCTTGAGCAAATAACTCTAAGTTGTTTTTATCAATACAAATACTATACAACCATGTGTTGATTAGAATCTACGTAACTGATTAACATTGACAGATATAAATATCTTGTGATATAATGTATGATAGATAGATGATCTATAGTTTGAATATCAATCGTTTTTTTTTTTTTTAAATATGGTCTACAATATAGCTCTGAATCTATGAAGAAAATGTGACATGGCAGAGTTGAACTTCAAATGAGTTCATCATATCCAACATAATTATACATCTGTCAGCGTAACGCCATAAATTACAGGGTCTCGTAATTTTGCGGTATTTTACAGGGTATATTCATCCTACCATATTAGGAAATGCGAATTCCAAATATAAATGATTACGGGCGTAAGTGTCTTCTAATAATAAAAACAAACATGGCTGCCACCAGGGTTTGACCGGACTCTACACAATGAAGTTCGCTGATTCTGTTCTAAACTTTTTAGATTTCGGCATTCCCATGATTTATCCTTGGGAGGAGGAGATGTATGTTATTACGAGGACACTTCAAAGTATGGGGGGGGGGCATTATACCACCCTTAAGTCCTTGAATACTGTAAAACCATTCAATTTCGCTATTTTGAGGTATTGGTAGAATTCGCGAATATGTCTGGGGAAACAATTTTACATGTTCACATGGATTTAATTTAGCGATCTGTATTTACCAACGAAAATAGTAAAATTAAAACCCAGTGAATAATTTATGCCTTTAAAGTCGTTTGTCAATCTGCCTAGCAGGTCTGTCAAATGAGGGTACTATACACCATGAATTGTGGAAACAAGGACATTGATGAATAAAACCGCATCACAATGTAGTGCTTCTGTTTTTTCTTTGACAAGTTGCAAAATGCAACCATTCTAAGAACACTCATTGGGTAAGGTTCAAGGAGACTGAACTGTATGACAATGTTCCCTGAAAAAAACATTGGTATTTCATATTTTTTTTTTAACCAGTCTGCCATTTTGAATTGAAACCTGACTAATGTATAATTTATGTGTAAAGGTCGATTTGATCTTGAATTGCAGAAACGCTCAATTGTTACGAATTTTTATCACTAAAATAGACACTACTGTAAAACGTGTCCTTTTCGCGAATTTAGACTAAAAGGATTCAGAAAGTTTTGTTAGTGATTCAGCTGGAATCAATACATGCCATTTACCTGAAAATATGCTTTAAATTTAAACACGCCTTGCATTTTTTTTCTCTTGGGCAAGTAGTCTTGAGACAAACACTTCCTTGAAACCAGAATTTTCTGACAGTTTGCTTGGGCGTTTCAACTTCCAAAGAAACCCATTGAGTAATGAACTTCAATTTTTCCCATGGAATGTGTTTATGTCATTTATTTAATGGAACATTTCACTCAGTAAAACATCTGTAATGTTTTTAAAATCTCGCATTTCTTTTTACTAGTTTTCTGCATACATATCAATCTACGACAGTGACAATGTTTTCTATTGCATCAAATTGTTGAATGCTACTGGAAATTCAACAAGTCTTATTTTATGATTGCACATATATATACAATGTATGTTGATAAATTCAACTTTGTTTTACTACATTTACAACATAAAAGGATTATTAAATATGTCATCATGATATACTCATAAATATAAAAGTACTAAAAAATGAATCAACTACATGTATTATAAACGGGCATGTGTGAAGTGTTAAAAAAAAAATGGAACACATTGCATAATTTGTCTGTGGTTGGAATGTTATATGGACATGGCGCACAAAATCATGAAGTACTGCTGAGTCAATAAGTTATCATTCCCTACAAATCTTAAGTTAGTAAGTAATCTGTCTCCAACGAAAATAAAGAATTTAAGTAGTTTATATAGTTGGCAGTAAAAGAAGCTACTAAACAGGTAAACCTTGTTTGCTCTCTTATGTGTGAATGACAGATGTGTCTATGATCATAAGTCATATTTTAATAATAATTTATACAATAAATGCATGTACTTCTATTGGAGATTCACTTCTAATAGAGAAAATAATGTATTCTTGACTGTCGTATAAAGTAAATAAAAAAATTATTCAATAAATAATTACATTCAAAACTTTCACAAAGACAAGAATGCTGCATATATACTGGCCTATACTTCTGGGGTTTGAAAACTAGCAAATTTATATCAAATGTTGCATTTTTAATGAAGATGGCATGCTAGGTTAAATAAAAAATACATTAGTAAAAAATAGAATTTCTCTCATAATTACTTTAGAGTGGCGAAAAAAAAAAAACATGTCTGACTTTTCTTTTTGAAAATTGAATCTAGAATCTGAATCCCAATATGATGATGAATGTGAGGTTGGAATCTTTATATGATGATAACTGTGAGGTTGAAATCTCAATATGATGCTGAATGTGAGGTTGGAATCTCAATATGATGATGAATGTGAGGTTGGAATCTCAATATGATGATGAATGTGAGGTTGGAATCTCAATATGATGATGAATGTGAGGTTGGAATTTCAATATTATGATGAATGTGAGGTTGGAATCTCAATATTATGATGAATGTGAGGTTGGAATCTCAATACGATGATGAATGTGAGGTTGGAATCTCAATATGATGCTGAATGTGAGGTTGGAATCTCAATATGATGCTGAATGTGAGGTTGGAATCTCAATATGATGCTGAATGTGAGGTTGGAATCTCAATATGATGATGAATGTGAGGTTGGAATCTCAATATGATGCTGAATGTGAGGTTGGAATCTCAATATGATGCTGAATGTGAGGTTGGAATCTCAATATGATGATGAATGTGAGGTTGAAATCTCAATACGATGATGAATGTGAGGTTGGAATCTCAATACGATGATGAATGTGAGGTTGGAATCTCAATATGATGATGAATGTGAGGTTGGAATCTCAATACGATGATGAATGTGAGGTTGGAATCTCAATATGATGCTGAATGTGAGGTTGGAATCTCAATATGATGCTGAATGTGAGGTTGGAATCTCAATATGATGATGAATGTGAGGTTGGAATCTCAATATGATGATGAATGTGAGGTTGGAATCTCAATATGATGATGAATGTGAGGTTGGAATTTCAATATTATGATGAATGTGAGGTTGGAATCTCAATATTATGATGAATGTGAGGTTGGAATCTCAATACGATGATGAATGTGAGGTTGGAATCTCAATATGATGCTGAATGTGAGGTTGGAATCTCAATATGATGCTGAATGTGAGGTTGGAATCTCAATATGATGCTGAATGTGAGGTTGGAATCTCAATATGATGATGAATGTGAGGTTGGAATCTCAATATGATGCTGAATGTGAGGTTGGAATCTCAATATGATGCTGAATGTGAGGTTGGAATCTCAATATGATGATGAATGTGAGGTTGAAATCTCAATACGATGATGAATGTGAGGTTGGAATCTCAATACGATGATGAATGTGAGGTTGGAATCTCAATATGATGATGAATGTGAGGTTGGAATCTCAATACGATGATGAATGTGAGGTTGGAATCTCAATATGATGCTGAATGTGAGGTTGGAATCTCAATATGATGCTGAATGTGAGGTTGGAATCTCAATATGATGATGAATGTGAGGTTGGAATCTCAATATGATGCTGAATGTGAGGTTGGAATCTCAATATGATGCTGAATGTGAGGTTGGAATCTCAATATGATGATGAATGTGAGGTTGAAATCTCAATACGATGATGAATGTGAGGTTGGAATCTCAATACGATGATGAATGTGAGGTTGGAATCTCAATATGATGATGAATGTGAGGTTGGAATCTCAATACGATGATGAATGTGAGGTTGGAATCTCAATACGATGATGAATGTGAGGTTGGAATCTCAATATGATGCTGAATGTGAGGTTGGAATCTCAATATGATGCTGAATGTGAGGTTGGAATCTTAATATGATGATGAATGCAAGGTTGGAATGTCAATATGATGATGAATGCGAGGTTGGAATCTCAATACGATGATGAATGTGAGGTTGGAATCTCAATACGATGATGAATGTGAGGTTGGAATCTCAATATGATGATGAATGTGAGGTTGGAATCTCAATACGATGATGAATGTGAGGTTGGAATCTCAATACAATGCTGAATGTGAGGTTGGAATCTCAATATGATGATGAATGCGAGGTTGGAATGTCAATATGATGATGAATGCGAGGTTGGAATCTCAATATGATGATGAATGTGAGGTTGGAATTTCAATATGATGCTGAATGTGAGGTTGGAATCTCAATACGATGATGAATGTGAGGTTGGAATCTCAATATTATGATGAATGTGAGGTTGGAATCTCAATATGATGCTGAATGCGAGGTTGGAATCTCAATATTATGATGAATGTGAGGTTGGAATCTCAATATGATGATGAATGTGAGGTTGGAATCTCAATATGATGCTGAATGTGAGGTTGGAATCTCAATATTATGATGAATGTGAGGTTGGAATCTCAATATGATGCTGAATGTGAGGTTGGAATCTCAATATGATGATGAATGTGAGGTTGGAATCTCAATATGATGATGAATGCGAGGTTGGAATCTCAATATGATGATGAATGTGAGGTTGGAATCTCAATATGATGATGAATGTGAGGTTGGAATGTCAATATGATGATGAATGTGAGGTTGGAATGTCAATATGATGATGAATGTGAGGTTGGAATCTCAATATGATGATGAACCCAAACATGGTGCTGAGTCAGAATACAAGAATGGAATCACACCCATCCATTTGAGATTCAGTGAATAAGCACCAACACCACAACAACTAACCAAATAACAGTTTACACACACATATGAACTGTGATACATGTATTCTTATTGCACAACCTGTAAATATTAATACAGGAATAAAAAAAAAAAAAACAGTGAATGAGTGATTAACTTCCCTAACACAAACATTCAAATATAGTAATGTAACATTATAAAAACTCAGCATGTTAGTCAAGATATGTACCACTACACTAACAGCTGCTCATTTTCATAAAACTCTGTGTGACCATAAATCAATCAATCAATCCAGGTTAAACAGTTGATCTCTTTAACTGAAAAAGTTGACACCTTGCATTCCTTGAGGCATGAATACCATGGCTCTCCTTGGGTTGTACCCTTTCCCATATCCCAGGTTCCTCATTGTAATGTTCGGCGCATTTCTCAGATGCAACGGAACACAAGGTAGTGGCCCATTATGTTCTTGGATGCTGCTTTTCGCGAGGGTGAGGGCGCTATATACTTCGGTTGATTTTGGTGCTCTTGCTAAGTAAATGGCACACTGAGCTAAAACAACCTGCAAAAGAAAGAAACTTTTAACACAAGCATTCTGAGATTGGTAAATACAACACTGAGAACCTACTCTTGACTTTGATATTATCCACCTGCTTTGACTCAATAAATAATACTTACATCACATTCTGGCATTCCTAGACTTTGACATGCTTGGTACGCTGATACTGCTATGCCAACAGCATGGGGATCTGCTAAACCTGCAAAAATAAATAAGACAGTGCAATGAAAAAATAAATAAACAAGCAGCCTATCGGCTGAGATAGCTCCGCTGTTAGCAATGCACATTTCAATTAAAGAATTGAAGACATCATTAGAAAATGAATAATATGAATAGTATCAAAGCAATCGGACTTACAGTTTTTAACAAGAAGTCGAAAATATCACTTTTTACCAAAAATTACAAAAATATTCACCAAAATAAATTAATTAATTAGAGAATTGAAGATATCATCACAAAATGAACAAATCTGAGAAAGGTCTACATGTAGTATCTATATATGTAATATCAAAGCAATCGGACTTACAGTTTTCAACAAGAAGTCGAAAATATCACTTTTTACCAAAAATTACAAAAATATTCACCAAAATTAGAGAATTGAAGATATCATCACAAAATGAACAAATCTGAGAAAGGTCCACAAGTAGTACCTATATATGTAATATCAAAGCAATCGGACTTGCGGTTTTTAACAAGAAGTCGAAAATATCACTTTTTACCAAAAATGACAAAAATATTCACCAAAATTAGAGAATTGAGGATATCATCACAAAATGAACAAATCTGAGAAAGGTCCACATGTAGTACCTATATATGTAATATCAAAGCAATTGGACTTGCGGTTTTTAACAAGAAGTCGAAAATATCACTTTTTACCAAAAATGATAAAAATATTCACCAAAATTAGAGAATTAAAGATATCATTACAAAATGAACAATTCTGAGAGAGGTCCACATGTAGTACCTATATATGTAATATCAAAGCAATTGCACTTGCGCTTTTTAACAAGAAGTCGAAAATATCACTTTTTACCAAAAATGACAAAAATATTCACCAAAATTAGAGAATTAAAGATATCATTACAAAATGAACAAATCTGAGAGAGGTCCACATGTAGTACCTATATATGTAATATCAAAGCAATTGCACTTGCGGTTTTTAACAAGAAGTCGAAAATATCACTTTTTACCAAAAATGACAAAAATATTCACCAAAATTAGAGAATTGAAGATATCAACATGAAATGAACAAACCTAAGAGAGGTCTACCCAAGGTACATATACACCAAGTATCAAAGCATTCAGGCTTGTAGTTTTCAAGAAGAAGTCGAAAAAGTAAAACATTGACACGGACGACGGACGGCGACGACGACGGACAATCACTCATATGATAAGCTCCGCTCGACAAAGTCGACAGCGGAGCTAAAAATACATTAGTGAAAAATAGAATTTCTCTCATAATTACTTTAGAGTGGCATAATGTGACTATAGACATTCACTACAAATAACATAATGAGTATAGGGATTATTTATCATAAAATGATTTCTAACATTCTGTACTTACGGTAGAAAGATCATTAATCGCATGACAATGTTCATTGGTTTGTGTTATAGTGATGTTTGTGAGAAATTTGTCCTAATATTTTTTCAAAAATCACAATGTTAAAGCGGGGGAGTCATCACCTGCGCATGCGTCAGATGGTCATAGCATGTCATTGTTTACAAATAAGTGTCTACCCATGAACCTTTGCATTTTTAGCGTGTGTTGTTATTATCACTTGGGACTCAATTCCTGCGTGTGCACAGGTGACTACCCTCCTGCTTTAAAGAAAAATTGCATTTTTTGACACAATTTAAATCCCACATTTTTTAAATAATTCAGGACAACAAAAAGCACACCATCATTAACAATATATGAATTATAATGGCATAATATCTCGGCCATAAGAACCTTTGGTAATACTGCAAAAATGGCAACCATCCACTAAAATATAACTATCATTTTCTTGAAAATTAGGCTGGTGACCCCCAATTTTTTTTAAGTCAACATTATTGCAAAATGAATAAATTTCTGGATATTTTTTTGGCATTGAACTATATAACCATGATGTATGAAACCGTGAACGCCAGGCGACAGAGAATGAAAGAATAACCAAATCTTACCAATATCTTCACTAGCAGTTCTCACAAGTCTTCGCGCAATATACAAGGGATCTTCACCTCCAAGTAACATTCTTGTTACCCAGTACAATGATGCATTGGCATCGGAACCACGGATAGATTTCTGCATTGCTGATATGCAATTATAATGTTCCTCCCCTGTAAACAACACAACATATTGAATGAGATTAGTTCACTTTTAGAAAACTGTGAGAATATTTCAGAAATATCCTAGTTTAAGATGTTTGTTATTACACAGAAAATGTTAAACACTTAAGTTATGAACAAAATGTACAAGCGCGTCCTCCATTGATACATGATATAATAAGAAAATTGCTGAGAAAATGGGGAAAAAAAACACATGAAAATTCCTCATTCAAAAGAAAAGAAAAAAAAAAGTTTCTAACAAGGGATTTGATCTTCTGATCTTTTACTTGCAAGATGTAAAGTTTCCCAAAAGACATATTATATTTGCTGAAATAAAAACTTTCAAAAATCACCCAAAACACAATTTGTGAAAGATCAACTCTAAAAACCATACAGGCCAACTATACCTACAGATTAACCATATATTTAAGTCTCATAGCAATTGGCTGAATATTATTGGAGTTATTGTGTTATTGTTACAATGCAGGTAAGATTTACTAATTGAATAGAAATAAATACAAACAGTTACTGTACCCATTTTGTCATAAAGTATATGTGATCTCTGCAGCCCTTCTTTGATGTGATCAAGCTTAACAACAACGTAATCACTATTCATCTTGTCTAATCCTCCACTTCGATGTGAAGCTACTTGTGAATGGACTGCAATCTCTAGGCAATTCAGAGCAGCTCTCCCATCACCATCACAAAGATTACATAGCATACTCAAAGCGTTTCTTTCAACAAATAATTCTGGCCTAAAAAACAATACAAAACAACTAACAATGCCGTAAACTATCGTATCACTCACAAATTTAGCAACAGAATTTCATCACCACATCCTTTCAACATCACATTTTCTCTATTTACATTTTTTCTTGTTTTATTATTTTTTTTTTATTTTTTTAACAAAATAGATATAATTTGAACCAAGCATTTTTGCAAAAAAAAACTCTTGTGTTTGAAGCGTTACCACATCGCCAACTGAATGCCAGTCAATAAAACGACAATGTGTTATTACTTTATTACTTATTTATTATTACTTTGTTGCACCTCTGCAAAACAAAATCTAAATTTTCATTTACTATTGATTTAGTGTTCCAGTGAATAAAAGATCAAGTATACTTGTTTAGTTTGCTACTGGCCATTGTTGCTGTGGCAACCAGTCAACATTTGCATATGAATAGAATGTAGAGTTAACAATCTTTGGAAATAATTTAAATACAGACTAATGTTTGCCTCCAATTCCAATTGCAAACTGCAAATCTCATCTCTAGCCATCACTATGGTAACAGATCATTAATATCACTACCAACCTTTCAGCATGATGATATTTCTCTATAGCAGTAGCTGGCTCTTCTTTCTCTTCCAGTATACACCCATGTAATGACTTGATGGCTTTTGTGAGTATGTTTTCCATACTCTGTATGGAGAGTTTCTCCAGTACAACCACTTTACAACGACTGAGTAGTGCCGAGTTAACTTGAAATGATGGATTCTGAGTTGTCGCTCCTATTAGCGTGATTGTACCATTCTCGATGTGCATTAAAAACGTGTCCTTGAAAGGAGTAAACACATTTTTGTTAAATGCTTAAAGCAAAGAAGGCAATATTTTCAAGAATCCTCCATTCTGCATTTCAAAACCTAACCCGATCTCATAAAACAGTTCTCACCTGTTGTAACTTGTTGAATCTGTGGATTTCATCTATAAAAAGAATCGTCTTTCTTTTGAACATGGTTTGCTCATTCTGAGCAATTTTGATCACTTCTCTGACTTCACTTACGTTGCTTGTCGTCGCCGACAACTGTACAAATCTAAGTCTACTGTTGCTGTTCTTCTTAGCATTGCTGGCTACAATCCGGGCTAGGGTGGTCTACGAAAATGAAGATAGTGCACACAATCACTAAATATAATCTGGATTAGTAGTAACCTAAATCACTTATGTATTTCATTCTTCAGCCATAATTTTATTATGCATCTAAAGTTGAAAATTACTAAAATTGCCAAGAAAATCTTCTTTCTTTACCAAATATAATTATTGATGATGCTATTTTATATAATACTTTTTTCTGTAAAAGCACATGCAACGTGAATTACTATACCACTGTTTGAATGACACAGCAAGCACACCGTGAGTTTGTAAGTTTGCATTTATAAAGTCTGATAATTATATAAGAATGCAATAACATAATAATAATAAGCTATTCTAATCAACAAATGTGATTAATTTGAATAAGTCTAAGCACATATTATGTACCATATATGACCTTTGACAAAACGATAAACAGTTTAAATTTGTGACTATAACAGCCATTTTAATTATAAACATCAGCAAAAAATTGTTTTGAAGGGAATGGTTATGCAAATTAGCCATTATCTCCAGTTGTGTTGTTCAAATTTAAATAGCTCTACCAATTGTTGTTTATTTCACGTTAAATTTTCATACTATGTTCGTTGGTTGTAAATTATGAAGCGGGGTGTTTGTTGTATACTCCACCCTGATCATTATTGCACATTTTGAATTGTCTGAGAATGCAAAGCTATAAAAACACACCTGAAGGCTCTTTGAAAATATACATTTGTTCGTAAAGATATTGTCAAAATATTGTGAAAATTTCAGATGAAACTGACAAAAACTGTGAGAGCTAATTAAATTTCAATATTCCTGGCCAACTTCTAAGGTATTAATAATTATAATTGAAAAACAGCTAAGGTCATTAAATTAAACAAAGAATAAGTTATATTGCAAAACTGTCAAATAATATACCTTTCCACACCCCGGTGGTCCCCATAGTATCATGGAAGGTACGTCGTTCGCTTCTATCAGAGACCGCAACATTGTATTGGTTCCAATCACTTTGTCTTGTCCTACATAATCGTCCAATGACGACGGACGCATTTTCTCCGCTAACGGAGCAAAGTCTGCAGATTTTTTCTCTGCATTTCCTCGTGCATTTTGTCCCATAATAGCGAAGATACTCTGTCCTTCTGTGGGTTTTTTACCGTCGTGATTCGAGTTCGAAACCTCCTGCTTTATCTTGAAATTTATGGATTTAGGAGCAAACAATGGCTTGGGTGATTCTGTGGAAATATTCGTTTGACTGGCAACGACAGGTCCAGTACTTTCGGTTCGTCGAGTACTTGGTTTAGACTGAGTCTTCGGATTACCAAGCGATCCCCACGCAGCGGCTTTCTGAAATAGATTTGTCTTGCTTTCTTCGCGGGCGCTCCGCCTCCGGGTTGAACGGATGGGACTTTGTTTACGTTTGGCTCTTTCACTGCTGCTTTTACATGATGGACTTGCAGACGACGACGATGAAGAATCAGCCCGATGTCTTTTCTTCGCTGGTGGATCAAAGCTTTCGTCGCGACTGTCGTTATCGCCAGTCACGATGGGTTCTTTTTCTTCTTCAGAACTAGCCAAGCAGGTTTCGACGTGCGCGTTGATCTTAAACATCCCATACTCTTCACCACAAATGGGACAAGCCACAAGTTTTTTCGACTTGCGTTCACGGTCCGCCATCTTGAAAAAAAAAAAGATCAGCTGACAGGTCTTTATTTTTCGCGGCAAATAGACGTCGAGGTCACGAAGTCATTTCGGGGTCAGCTACTGCATCGGTCTCGATTTAACGGTCAAATGATTGTGTATTATTGCCATTTAAACCGTTACATTACCATCTATTGTTTTCAGATGTACCTATACCCATAGTTATGCCCATGGGCTCCGTTTTCACTTTGGCAGTAGTTTATGCTATGTACGTACGAGCATAGATTTCATGGAAATTCTCAAATTATAATGGTTTTATATCGCGATTATTTTATAACATGGCAGGAGTACAGACCTGTTATGATATGGCCACTTCCACTGCGACGCTCCCATTAATATTAAAACAGCAAAACACTTATAAAAATCACTCAAGTCTCAGATTATTTAAAACGTGTTTAAGTTACAAAAAATGCGAAAACCACTAGCTGTTTGGTCGAGTTGCAATTATACGTCTTCTCTAATTTAAAAACACTTGTCCATCTATTTTTGAATTTTTGTATTTATTCACTGTCACAGTGTTGATTTCACTCAGTTTGAAAGCTTTTCAGTCTAATAAATATGACAAATTTGGAAAATTTTATTGATGACAAAAAAATAGATTTAGGCATTCATATTTTCAAAAAACATTTGAAAATCCCAGGTTTGTATATTATATAGACATTCACTCCCAGGTCTGTATATTATATAGACATTCACTTCCGCACAGGTCTGTATATTATATAGACATTCACTTCCGCACAGGTCTGTATATTATATAGATCTTCACTTCCATACAGGTCTGTATATTATATAGACATTCACTTCCATACTGGTCTGTATATTATATAGACATTCACTTCCGCACAGGTCTGTACATTATATAGACATTCACTTCCATACAGGTCTGTATATTATATAGACATTCACTTCCATACAGGTCTGTATATTATATAGACATTCACTTCCATACATACATTCACTTCCATACAGGTCTGTATATTATATAGACATTCACTTCCACACAGGTCTGTATATTATACGGACATTCACTTCCTTATATGTATGTATGTATATTATATAGACATTCACTTCCATACAGGTCTGTATATTATATAGACATTCACATCCATACAGGTCTGTATATTATATAGATATTCACTTCCATACAGGTCTGTATATTATATAGACATTCACTTCCATACAGGTCTGTATATTATATAGACATTCACTTCCATACAGGTCTGTATATTATATAGCCATTCACTTCCACACAGGTCTGTATATTATATAGACATTCACTTCCATACATGTCTGTATATTATATAGATACTCACTTCTATACAGGTCTGTATATTATATAGACATTCACTTCCGTACAGGTCTGTATATTATATAGATATTCACTTCCATACAGGTCTGTATATTATATAGACATTCACTTCCATACAGGTCTGTATATTATATAGACATTCACTTCCATACATACATTCACTTCCACACAGGTCTGTATATTATATAGACATTCACTTCCATGCATACATTCACTTCCATACAGGTCTGTATATTATATAGACATTCACTTCCATGCAGGTCTGTATATTATATGTACATTCACTTCCATACATACATTTACTTCAACACAGGTCTGTATATTATACGGACATTCACTTCCATATATGTATGTATATTATATAGACATTCACTTCCACACAGGTCTGTATATTATACGGACATTCACTTCCATACATACATTCACTTCCATACAGGTCTGTATATTATACGGACATTCACTTCCATATATGTATGTATATTATATACACATTCACTTACATGCAGGTCTGTATATTATATGGACATTCACTTCCATACATACATTCACTTCCATACAGATATGTATATTATACGGACATTCACTTTTATATATGTATGTATATTATATAGACATTCACTTCCATGCAGGTCTGTATATTATATGGACATTCACTTCCATACATACATTCACTTCCATACAGGTCTGTATATTATATAGACATTCACTTCCACACAGGTCTGTATATTATACGGACATTCACTTCCTTATATGTATGTATGTATATTATATAGACATTCACTTCCATACAGGTCTGTATATTATATAGACATTCATTTCCACACAGGTCTGTATATTATACGGACATTCACTTCCATATATGTATGTATATTATATAGACATTCACTTCCATACAGGCCTGTATATTATATAGACATTCACTTCCATACAGGTTTGTATATTATATAGACATTCACTTCCATACAGGTCTGTATATTATATAGACATTCACTTCCACACAGGTCTGTATATTATATAGACATTCACTTCCATACAGGTCTGTATATTATATGGACATTCACTTCCATACAGGTCTGTATATTATATAGACATTCACTTCCATACAGGTCTGTATATTATATAGACATTCACTTCCATACAGGTCTGTAAATTATATAGACATTCACTCCCAGGTCTGTATATTATATAGACATTCACTTACATACAGGTCTGTATATTATATAGACACTCACTTCCATACAGGTCTGTATATTATACGGACATTCACTTCCATACAGGTCTGTATATTATATAGATATTCACTTCCATACAGGTCTGTATATTATATAGACATTCACTTCCGTACAGGTCTGTATATTATATAGACATTCCCTTCCATACAGGTCTGTATATTATTTAGACATTCACTTCCATACAGGTCTGTATATTATATAGACATTCACTTCCACACAGGTCTGTATATTATATAGACATTCACTTCCATACAGGTCTGTATATTATATAGACATTCACTTCCATACAGGTCTGTATATTATATAGACATTCACTTCCACACAGGTCTGTATATTATATAGACATTCACTTCCATGCAGGTCTGTATATTATATGGACATTCACTTCCATACATACATTCACTTATATACATACATTCACTTCCATACAGGTCTGTATATTATATAGACATTCACTTCCATGCAGGTCTGTATATTATATGGTCATCAACTTCCATACATACATTCATTCCCATACATACATTCACTTCCATACAGGTCTGTATATTATATGGACATTCACTTCCACACAGGTCTGTATATTATATAGACATTCACTTCCATACGGGTCTGTATATTATATAGACATTCACTTCCATACAGGTCTGTATATTATATAGACATTCACTTCCACACAGGTCTGTATATTATATAGACATTCACTTCCATGCAGGTCTGTATATTATATGGACATTCACTTCCATACATACATTCACTTCCATAGAGGTCTGTATATTATATAGACATTCACTTCCATGCAGGTCTGTATATTATATGGACATTAACTTCCATACATACATTCACTTCCATACAGGTCTGTATATTATATGGACATTCACTTCCATACAGGTATGTATATTATATAGACATTCACTTCCATGCAGGTCTGTATATTATATGGACATTCACTTCCATACATACATTCACTTCCATACAGGTCTGTAAATTATATAGACATTCACTTCCACACAGGTCTGTATATTATACGGACATTCACTTCCTTATATGTATGTATGTATATTATATAGACATTCACTTCCATACAGGTCTGTATATTATATAGACATTCACATCCATACAGGTCTGTATATTATATAGATATTCACTTCCATGCAGGTCTGTATATTATATGGTCATCAACTTCCATACATACATTCACTCCCATACATACATTCACTTCCATACAGGTCTGTATATTATATAGACATTCACTTCCGTACAGGTCTGTATATTATATAGACATTCCCTTCCATACAGGTCTGTATATTATTTAGACATTCACTTCCATACAGGTCTGTATATTATATAGACATTCACTTCCACACAGGTCTGTATATTATATAGACATTCACTTCCATACGGGTCTGTATATTATATAGACATTCACTTCCATACAGGTCTGTATATTATATAGACATTCACTTCCATACAGGTCTGTAAATTATGTAGACATTCACTTCCATACAGGTTTGTATATTATACGGACATTCACTTCCATATATGTATGTATGTATATTATATAGACATTCACTTCCACGCAGGCCTGTATATTATCAGAGGCACATTAATTATAATTAGTAAATATAGTACGCTTTAAGTTCATTCACTTTCGATGTTATTTCTGTTATTAATTTTACCACATCTTTTTCTTAATCTTAACATAATTTGACCTTGGATTTGGTCCCGTTGTTAAGCTCGTGTCATGATTTGGAATCGTCTAAATAACAAAAAAGCGTTTTGTTCTTTAAAACTGCGTCCTGTCACTGACGACGGATGTCTACAGTAAACAAATTAAATCTATTAATTCTATTTTCAAAACCTACATTTTGTACACCAAAATCAGCTTTACTGTTTATTGAGGGTCGGCAAGGGGTATTTTCGTAAGCTGTAACCAATTGTTTTTATTTTCGTAATAATGTAATTTAAATAAATAAAAAACGTAAATTCGTAGATATGGACAAGATGTAGAATGTAATCAACTATTGTATTCGTCCGTATATTGTACAAAGATCTTATTTTTCGTAAGCACTTTAAATGTCGTCATTCTTACACAATTTCCAATTTTGATTCTTAAACACAACTTATCAAATATATTATAAAAATGTAAAATGGAATTTGCTTAATCTGTAAAGTGTAAAAACTTATTTTTTTACTGTAAATTTTATTTTCTGTAAAAACGTAAAATGCCTCTTTTATTTCCTGTAACCTGTACCAGCTACCCCCCCCCCCCCGCCTGCCCTCTTAATAATCAACCGAATAAAGCGTTATGTTAAGGTAGCGAGAAGGGAAATTTTCACTTTTTTCTTGATTTTTCAAAAATTGATAAAACGGTTACTTTAGACCTTGATACATCACCCCAGGTTTACAAAAGAGGTAATCACTCGAGGAACCTGACGTACTAAATAAGGGTACAATGAAAGTTCAGATCCTCTAATATATTGATAACATATTGACAAATGGATTTCTGTCTTGTCTGGAAACCAGGGTTGCGGGGTTTGCAGTTCGTTATGTTTTCGTAAATTCCGTCCGACCCTGAACCACAAACACTTTCTAAAATCATGATTAAACCAATTATTGGCAAAAGGTAATTTTTATACTGGCGTTTGTTACTTATGTTTATCGGCGGCTTCTTAGACTTTATTGCTTTACTAGGCCACCGGCCCATCACTATCATAAGTTTACATTTCTTGATACAATAATAATACATAAATACATAAATTAACTGTAATATAAAATACTGCCATCAAGAGGATAATTTTAATGCCTCTGACCTTAACTTTAAAGCTTGATACAGGAATTTTTACAAATTACAAAGTGTAATGGGTACCTCACTTGTTATTAACCAACGTGGTAATAGCTCGTCTCTGTAGGCCTGGTATATGGGACATTAGATGTAATTCATCTTCAATTATTCCGCTATTGCATAATACACATTTCCTTTCAAAACGATCTACATTATGCATACGGCCAGATTCTATTGCTAATTGGTGACTCGAGCAACGAAGCCTTGATAACGATTTCCTATGTTTATTCACACTTACACTGATAATATATTTTTCTACAGTATAGTGTCGTTTTACCTGGCAGAACACATTTAGGCGGCTCATAGTTGAGCATTCTTCCCACCATTCCTGTTGCCACATGTCCCTACTCCTTTGTGCAAAATTTGCGAGGAATGCAATTTCATTTCCCACCCCTTGATTGATCCACACTATCCCAAATCCATACCTATTCAAAATATCTCAAATATGCGTTAACCAGTTAATTTTACCACGTTCGTCTTCCCGTACTAAAAGAAGATACGACTGCTTAGCAATCCTATTTTCTTCCATACATAATAATTTATGTTACTTATGTTGATGAACATATTGGACAATGTTTTGCAGGTCGTTTTTTACTTACAGTAACAATCATAGCCTGACATGCAGGCGTGAGTAGCGCCCTCGCCGGCATCACCAGACCATACTGTTGGATTTGGAGTACCGCGGAGGGCGCAACTCACGCGACCTTGTCATTCTATAACAATCAATGCACATGCTCATTAGTATTTTTGATTTTTCATCTAATAAATACTGTTGTGTGTGTGTGTGATTTTTTGAGTCATTACAATTAAAATACACCTTGGTTACTGCTCAAAAATACACGTTCAATATGCATCAAAGCTTTTACAAAGAATAATTAAAATAAAACTTGAATGCAGATCATGTCGGTGCAACACTTCTGCAAACTTTCTCAATTTCTTGAGTATTTCCCAAGTTTTACAGTTTTATTAGCAATATAAAATTCAGTGTTTGATTGTCTTGAACAAAAACTGGAATCCCTCTTAACATGGTGCTTTCTGATAATATTTGTTTCCGCCAATAAAATAAATTCAGGGCAGTTCCCTCAACCGCGATAACCCACATGTCTCCTCTGCTTACATATGGTGCATTCACAGAATAGATAAAAACAACATTTCATCCTTTGAGTATACCTTGACCATCCTAACGTTGCACTAAAGATGAATGCCTCTAATGAATATTATACCCATCATATTGATTTATATACTAAATTATGACAATATAACGTTTATACTTAAATGGCAGTGCGGACAAAATACGATACCATTTCAACAAACACTTGCGAAGTATTCACTTCCGTTCAATGTCATTCAATTTAAGCAACTGTCTATTATCAATGAACAGGTCACCAACATACTGGATACCCGGCGCTGAAGAACGTCCAACTCTTACCTCTCTGGAGACATTGTTTCATATACTTTAAGAAAATGTCGTTCCCAGGGTTGGTTTGAAACAATTGGCCACATATGTAACATATGTAAAGAAGAAAGCCATGCACCTTTATAGGTAGAATATTATGTTTGAGGTTGCATCTTAAAAGTGCTTCTGAACCCTCCACCAACGACATTTTCAAATAACCATTTCTTTGCTGAGATATAGTAATATCAAAATTGAGTCACACCAATCAATAATGTCAACAATATTTTTCTAGCCACTCTAACCCTTCTCCCCATGAAAATATTAATACAATTATATTTATTGGGACTGTCTGTGGGATTGAAAACATATTGCAACCGTTAAATTCCCATTGCTTTAATTACTTGGATCTTCACGGTAATTTTCCAAACCCCCAGTATTGCATAGGTTCCGCAAGATTTCTATCTAATGCTATTTTCTTGTCATAGGATAAAATAAATGCCATCTAATAGTATATCTATTTGGCCAATTAAAATTGAGGTGTTTGTTTTACACTTCATTTTGCTTCCCAGGCTTCCCAGTGAATAGCTTCGGAGACATTTATGCTAATTAACTGCCAGTCCAGATTCCTCTTTTTTTTCTTTTTTTTTTAAATTGACCAGCAAGTTCAACAAGGAAACATGTCAAACCATCGGCAAAAGATGCCCTCTTAACAAAATTGTAGCCCGAAATTCCTACCATGGAAAGACCAGAGCGTAAAGAACAGAGAAGGATCTCAACCGCAAGGATAAAAGGCATAGGAGATGTACGCCCCCTGATCTTGTGCTCTACGATTCTAGTACATTTGTTCATTTCACACAGCCGCAAATTACTGCAAATGTCAGAGTAGAGCAATTTTATTGACTAAAAAGAGATTGTTTGAGTTACAGAGATCGAGCATTTAGTTACGAAAACATCGAGTTAGAAAAATGATCACGCTCATATTTCAGAAACCACACCCACTTTTGCGAAAGCACGCCCAAATTCAGTAACTCAATGTTCAATAAACAGTTAAGAGAACTTCCAGTTACGGGCAACCTGTATTTTTATTTATGTTGGGCGTCCACATTTAGTAATTCGAAAATTAATTAACATTTTAACCGAACTTAGAGTTACAGGCAAGATATTTTGTTTTGTTTTGTTTAACGTTCAAATTTAGTAACCGAACTTCGAATTATGGGAAATGTACATTTAACCACAGTCCCTCTATCCCGGGATATAACCCATACGAATCTTGGTATCAGCATTTTTTTTCTCGAAATCTACTGTCACTAATAGTATCATAATCCGATCTGACTCATGTCGGTTAGAAAACCCCTGTAAAACCTATACCCCCGCGACTAGAACAGTTAAGAGACAAACGGTCGGTAGTTAAAATTTGTTTTCACGTGCGGACACACCGGACCAAACCAATAACATTTCTGAAACTATTACACTCTTGTCTACTAATTAATTTGTCGAAATGTTCCATGTCGCCAGCAACGGCGAAAAGGGAGCAAGGCTGAATGTAGATGACGTTAATTGCAGGAACGAACCAATTACATTTCAGGAATTTATTACGTTTTGCCTACCCGTTAATTTGTCAAATATTTTGTACAACGAGAACGAAAGGAAAATAATGAATGCAGACAAGACCATGTGTTTTTACAACCTTGATTTCCGAAAAAACATTTAGGAATACTAGTATTTGGAGACTGATTTGATGACGTCATGACTACTGATTTATTTGTCAAATATTTTCCTCTGATTGCACCAACCACGTTGAAAAAAAGGAGAAAACCTCAATGCAGACAAAAACATTGGGATGTTCTTGAACTTGAATATCAACGAAACTCTGCTTATTATAAAGCAACTTCATATCATCCATTTTGTCAGCTTCTAATGGAAAACATTTCAAATTTTTTACGCAACTCAAAAGTGATTTTTTGAGCAAATTTGTTCGAAATGTTAACCATGCAGTCATAACATGCATGATAAAACTGGCCCCCCGCGACTGAAGACAACCTGCTTCTTCAATTTTATTAGAGAGAATTTGTTGAAAGTGAATAATGTGTGTAGTGTGCAGCTCCAGAGCATTTCAGTGTTATGTGATCAAATTAAGTCTCAGTGTGGCACACAGCTGCGCAGTGCACAAGTTAGTGTAGGCACAGTCCCTCAACACCGGTGTTGAGGGACTGTGGTGTAGGGCATGTTTGTAAAAAGAATGCTTTGTCAGGCTGAAGCTGCTGAAATAGGTCTATGAAACCATGAAGGTATAAATAACAGCAGAGACTGTGGCACGAGATTTTGTACGAAGGGGCAAGATCTGCTCACCATCCCTTGCGCCAAAGGCACATCCTTCCTAGGGGGTCCAGGGACATACTGTATATTCACCTTTATTGGAATGAACATTTGTATAATGCAATTTCTATACAAAATTGCATGCACTAGTTGTACATTGTAAAGCTGTTTGACTTTATCCATGTTTCGTCTGTCGTGCACCATAGGACATAAAAATGATGCAAATGTATGAATTTTTGGCAAACAAACAATGCCACAAATTTGCATCGAACACAACACAAATGTTCATTCACTAATGTACTACAGACCTATGTTCAGGATTGAATAATTAAGTGACATCTTCTGGAACTACATTTTACAAAATTTGCTGCGACTTCCTGCATAAAATAAAGCATGAACATTTTCACTCCTAAATTTCTTTCCTCCGACTTGAGGAATTTTGTCTCAGGTTATAGCTGCATCGCCAGATGGTTGTGGTGAAGCAAACAGATTTTAAAGATTATTTGTCGAGACAATTTATTTTTTATAAAAAAGCTAACATCAAATCAGCAAATTAAATTAGGTTACCTAATGAAATAAATACACACAGTTTAATACTGACTCGTACTACCCTGTACACATTTTAGTATTTAATACATGCCTGAAATGGAAGTGGCATTACAGAAAATTCTCATAAAAAATACAATACACGTTTAGCAGTTTATTCAGACAAAATTGAAAATAATTTTAAATGACTTGCCATAAAATGCATGGTAAAATACATTCCATTTTGATACAATGCATGAAAGCATGTACTGGTAGTTTAATGTAAGTTAATACATTGATACATGTACTTAACAAATCTTGTTCTATCTGTAACAGTCAGGGTTCATTCTACACAGTACTGTAAAGAGATCTGCCACAAAATTCATAGTGCCTAACCCCCCCCCCCCCCCCCATTGCAATGAAACTGTGTAGCATTCTTCACATCTGCCGGAATTGTCAAAACTCCCAACTGCAGCTACCGGTACATTCAGTAAAGTGGCAGCAACTAATTTACAAAATTTGAACATACCTGTATACTCAAAGTTTTAAAACTAAATGAAATTAAAAATAAAAACCCTGAAGGAAATTATAGTTTGATGAATAATTTCCTTGTCCCCATTTAATAAAGACAGCACATTTATTATCAAATTTAATGGGATGGTAATATTTTACAAGCAATTGTTGAACAAATACTACAAGCAGTATTATTTAACTGAGCTATATACTCAAAACAAGTTCCAGTTGTAATTACTTGGATCACCAATTACAGGAGTAAACTGCCATGTGTACAACAAACCAACAAACAAACAAATGTCCTGAATCGTCATAAACCTATAAAACTTATAACAAGATTCACATTCATGTCAATTTGTTCTCAAAAAGGCTGTTGTAACATGTTCACAAGTACACTGTAATAGACAATGAATCTTATCATATACAGGGCTCAAAATTAACAGAAATGTCCTAGAAGCCAGCTGTGCTACCAATTTCAAAAGTTCGCAATCGCATGGTACTATCCGGTTGTTCATCAGGTTCACTCGAAACCAAGAAAGTGTGAACACACGACTCATTTTACATAGGACACCGATACACTGGTTAATATGAAAATACTGTAATTTTGTTTTGTTTCTTTAATATTTCTAGTAGTTCGTTTGGACTACGACACTACTTTTGAAAAATAGTAGCCGGAATAATTGGTAATCTTTTGACCTACAGTTAATTTAGAGTCCTGAAATGTTAACGCATGCCCTTAAAAATTGACTTTGATAAATATAATTAAACAAAACTTTGATAAGAATAAATTTATTATACAAAATTTATTCAATGTGCAGTTAAAATGGCATATGAACAAGTTTATCATGACACTGATGATATTATTTTTGATAATTTTTTAAGGAATTAATTTTAAAAAACTTTCTGATATAAGTTGATGCATACAAATGAGTACCACCCTGTTCGGTATACAATAGTTTTGCATTGTAAGTGGACATTCCATCTACTGTAAAATACTTTAAGTTGGAATCAATTTTCGTTGAAAATGACTTCTTTGATGTTTTGTATGAAATTTATTTTCACTGATTTTTGACAACTTGAATGTAAAATATAGGCAAAAAAGATATATTCGCTGGATTTTATTTTCACTGAATCATTCATTCAGCAAAAATAGCGAATATTAATTCCAAGCGAAAATAAAGTATCTTACGGTAAATTTAATTATTGAACAAGATACAAAATCTAGACCAGTTACCATGGTAATATATCATATACTTCTATGATCAGAATCTAAATAATTATTTTACAGTAGCCACTAAAATATTATTCAACCCTTATGAACACCAAAATTGTATGCAAATTTAATTTTAGCAATGATGACTTTTGTGTTCAAAGTGATAATATTCTATAAAATTAAAAGCTAAAAAAACAAAAGTAAAAAAAAAACACAACTCTGTTCTCTCTTCAATTTCCTCTTCGTTTTTTCTCTATCATTTGTTTAGATCTGTCTTTCATATCGTCCATCGATTCCTTCACTGCTTCTCGCAACGTCTTGTCCTTTGGTGGCGCTGCAGCGATGAATCCCTTCCTTCGTAGGTAGCGTACGGAGTAACTGGTGCCCATCAGCGTAACAGTATACCTGGCTGGGGTGGCTATCTTGTACATGGCATATGCAATTAAAAGTCCACTGGCGGTGGGTGAATTTATCTGGTGAATAATAGATTCGCCAAACCCAATCTTCAAGAGAAATTTTTCAATATATGGGATCATGTCAATGCCACTGAAAAAAGATGCAGAGAATAAGAAGTTTCTGAGTTAAAATCCACACAAAAAGTCACTATTGTTTATCAAGGTGACCTGATAGTCATTAAAAATATCACCTCATAACCTATGCTATACAAGTGTTTGATGTGAAGTACATGTACTGATCAATGGACTGTCCCTCTCAGAGTATTCTCAGAGAACGCCACCCCGAAAGTGTCTCACCTGTGTTTAACTATGTAGTAGAATGAACCATACCATACGGTAGATGTGGCTAAATGTACGGGTATCATAACTTTGCCGTACTGTTTCAACACGATCTTGTACCTTTGCCACAGACTCATTTTCTGCAGCTCTTCACTTTCGACATCATAAACTGGATCTATTGTTCCTTCAACTTCAGGTTTCACTCCTTCATTGTCAATAATAGCCTTACCCTTGTTACAGTTCTCATCTAAAACGCTGGCTTTCTCATCTCTGTCAATGTCATTAGGTTTTGGTTTAGATTCAGACTGAGTACTGAAGTGCCTGTGCTGATGCAAGGCGTTTGCATGGAAATACAGGGTTTGACATCTCGTCAGTTGCAGTAGCTGTTTATTTTGATTAACTGCTTCACAGTCTGGGTTTGGGACTGAGTCTGCATTTATTGAGGAACTCAAGCACATGGATCCTTTGAGAACTGAAATTTAAGTAAAAAGATACAAACAAATGAATTTATTTGCGACAATACCATGAAAATGAATATTCGTTCTAGGTTTAACATGTGCATTTTCACCCACTGTTTACTCATTTGGTAAGACAAACTCAGTATCACATTGATTAAAAAATATGCAAAAATCGTAAAAATTGTAGCCATAGGCCTTTAAAAAATAATATATGCAAGACGTGTTTTAACGGTAAACTCATTACAGCACAGAATTTCATGAGGACACAAAGGTTTTTTTATATAAAATATTTATTAATGTTTTATATGAATTTCAAATGACCAATCACAACACATTGATGGATGTATGGCAGTAAATAGGTCAATGATTGAAAAAAACCTTGCAAAGACTCATGGATAATTGGCTTCTATAGCCAATGAAAGTGTATTTTTAGACTTGAATGCGAGAATTTTCAAAGGTAAATAAAAAAAACACATTAAAATCATTCATGCTGTCATGAAATTCACTAGTTGCATTAGCACACAGCTCCTTAGGTGTCAAAACGTTACCCTGTGCTAAGAAAACGTGTGTAAACACTTAGTACAAGCAAAGAAACAGCAAGTGTAAGCTAAATCCGAGCAGCTTTTTCGACTCGGTCTAGACAATCAGCATGGGCTTACAAAGTGTGCATAAACGGTTGAAAATGTAGGTCACTCCCATGTACGTTTCCAGTTTGAATAGTGAATTTATAAATCTACAAAAATGAAGGGAATGGATTTTTTTTGTCGATAGTACAATATTTTATTGTTTTATTGTACCAGCATTACATATGGTGGGTCTTTTGTTTTAACCTAAATTAATCCAATTATAAATTACACTGACTACAGCCTAGATGGTTCAGTAAACATCCTGATTTTATTTGCCTGTGTTAATATCTTGCTTATATAAGCCTAGGATTTAAACAATAATCATCATTACACAAGCACAACTACACAAGCATTAGTAGTATTCACGCTACACCTCGTACTACTAAGGAACAGACTAGAAACACCTATTGTTGTAGGTGCAAATTGGGGATTGCACCCATGAGATACATGCCATGGCAGACCTTGCAGGTACTTTACTGAAACACATTTACCCGAAAATTTTCGAACACACTCACATTTACCCGCTTTGTGTGCTTTTGTAATGTCATTCTAGCGCTGAATGCACAGGCTCATACTTTCAGATCTAACCAGAAATGAAATCTGTCATTTTTTTTTTATCTTTCAATCATTAAATCGCGTTATTATGTTATAGTCAAGTTAGTTCGATCAGTTTATTGGATTAAAAAGTTATGCCAAAACAAATCTAGCACACATCTGACCAAAGGAAAAGCAGTGTTGCTAGTCTGTTCTTCAGTAGTCTGAGGCTACAAAAAATACAGGCCAAGATATAGGAGCAAGATGGTCACCGCAATTAGTATGCTAATCCGAACCAAGCTGCTCACATCGTGGCAACAGCTCCAGGAAATGTGCCATTTACGATGTTTAGAGATCAAGCTGTGATTCCAAATACATTTCTACGGGGGCATGAATATGTACGCTAGCGATTACACTCATCTGGTTGGGCTTTTGATGTATAAATGTTGTTTTTTTCGATCGAAACGTGCCACGACAAGTAAAAATCCTGAGTTTAAAATGGCGGCTAATGTATGCAAATACCTGTCAATCAGAGTTTGAGTAAGCGAGCATTCATTTACTTAGTAGGCAGAGGCGGAGTTAATTACCCATGAGCACATGGTGCAATCCATGGGATTGAGCAGTTCCCCTTAAACTAATGTCATGTTTGCATATCGGATAGACCCAATAGACCCAAATGCGTTCACACACAGGAGTAAACAGTGGTTAGCACAGACCATGAAGGTAGAAAAGAGAAGGAGTGAGGACGCTATTGTTTCCACTGGTTTCATGATGCTTTGGATTTGTTTACTCAGTACACATTTTAATTATTTGGCAAACACGCTGTCAAGTGTCACCGTTAATTGGCTTAAGTGTTTCGACTGTATTCGGAAGCTTCAAGAAGATTCTCAACGCACTGTGCATGCCAAAACAGATAACAATAATACAAAATGCAGCGAAATGTACTCAGTGCACCAAATTTATTGCAACAAAAGGCGCGATTTTTAACATCTGCACAGTACTGCACACCGATGAAAAATGCCCCATCAAAACATCTTGTTATAAACTTATCATGTATCTTTAAATTTCACTGTTAATCAATGTCCAAAGTTGGACGACTATTGTGATGAAAAATATCAGAAAAGAAGTAATCACACGTCTTGGAAGCGTCTGTATGCAGAATTCCCGGTACTACAAGTGTCAAATAACCTTTGTGATCCGGTAAAGGTTATTGCGCATGCACAATTTTTTTATTTATGGTTTGCGCATTCAATTTTATAGACGATGTTTAAATGGAATTTATTTTTTTCAGTTCTACTCTTGTTTTCTTGTGTAAATAAGCGGCAATCATCATGTAGATAAAACATAAGTGGCTTAACCAGAGCGAAGACAAAGGATGTTTATAACATTAACATGGGCTTAAATAGCGTCCTACCTCTATGCACAGACCAAGGAGCACCAAACCTTGTTAAAGGGGAACTGATACTATAAATAAGGGTCAAGATGGCCACCGTATTAGTATGCTAATCCGAACCAAGCAGCTAACATTGTGGCGGGAGCTCCGTGAAATGTGCCATTTACGATGTTTGGAGATCAATCTGTGATTCCAAATACATATCCACGGAGGCATGAATATGTACTCTAGCGATTACACTCATCTGGTTGGGGATTTGATGTATAAATGTTGTTATTTTCGTTCAAAACGTGTCGCGACCAGTAAAATCACAAGTTTAAAATGGTGACTAATGTATGCAAAATTCCTGTCAATCACAGTTTGAGTAAACGAAAATGCAAATCCCCTAGATGTTTATTCAATCTACAAAGCTTATTGGTTTACAAACAACATTATCGTAACGTAGTTTGTCTATGTCTAATCACCTCCATGGTCTAACCATCGGTAACACTGGGACATGACGATGTAAGACAGTAAACAATGTCAATAACATTAGGTTACGGGCTTTCAGATATCCATTGCAATAAATTAAATGTAGAAGTAGAAATCATTCGCGTGGTTTAAATTTCGCCGTGAATCCAAAAGTTGGAATGTAAAACACAATACCCAAGTCAAAACAACACTCACTCCTGACCCACAATCTTACGAATTTTACAGTAGTCATTGACGCCTATTCAAGAGTATGACGTTTATTGTGGTTAGCGTGAATGGGTAAAGCTTCAATTCGACAATGAGCTGTTATCATCGTAAAAATAGTCTTCAAATGGTCAGTTTATCATCGAAAACAACTAATGTTTTGAGTTAAAAAAAAAAAAAACGTGCCGTCTTTTCCATCAAAACCAGAGGTAAAAGATCGAGCTGGAACATCGGCAAATCTCCTATGTTTTGGTAATTTGAACACGTTGGCATCATCGAGTATTTTGACTGGCTGATTAGCGATTTGACCTATCAGGTGTCGAGCATTTGCATGCGATCGGAATCGATGAAACTAAATTGAAATTTACTTGCATTTCAGAACAATTCAACGAGTTTACTTTTTGTACTTTATTAATAATCACTACCAAGTAATAATAATAATTGTGAGAGGTAGCATGGTCGGATTGCGCTACCGTGATTACTTGCTACTAAGCAATGCAGTGTTTTTTTAGGAACGCCAGAACGATGTTGATTACTATGATATGTGGACATTTTTCTTTTGATCGTACGGCAAAGACTTGTGTTTTCTAAGGGATGAAACTTTTTGCATAACTTTCTAGACAGTCTGGAAAAAGGAAGGGGTACAGTGAATAAGTGTCAGACTGCAATGAGCTGCAAATGGTAGTTGTGTAATACTGGTAGACGTGCAGGAAATAACCGTTCTGTTGGAGGTTCCAAGTTTCGGATATCAACAAGATATTGGCCTGACTGCTTCGTATGGTGTTACTCTTTGTTTTATTTTTCGCGAAATACTTCAACAGCTCAAAACCGCGAAATCAGATGTTTCCACAGCACACACCACAGAGTACAAAAAGTAAATACGCCATGCTTGAAATGCATGAACAACCAGGTCTTGGCATAAGAAAATAAATCAGTTTTTGTTTCTGTATTTGACTGTAGGACGAAACGGCGCCCAGCCAACACGTCATAGGCAGTTCCAATTCATATTTTTTACAATAGATCGTTTTCGTTCATGCGTCGCTTATATGTCCAGAAAATTTAATCGAGTGTATGTGTGTATTTATATTCTATTTTTGGATTCTTATTTATAATAAATACAACGCTGCAGATTGGTCGTTGAAATTGAGTCTACGGTAAAATTGTTTTGACAAAACGCTCTTCTCCCTCTCACCGCTCATTTGATTATGACTGTAAAGTCAACCTGACATTCACCCACCAGATCACAAGAACTCAAATCTCACACGAGATACAAGCCGGTACCACCCGTGTACATTTTAATTTTCCACACGAGTGTCGTAAACAGGTTACAAGATATGCCTGTGATGTCGTGGCAACTTTTCTTTACTAATGATTTTGATATTTTATCACGGGAATTTCCGTGTAAACACCTGTACTTATAATATACAGTAAACTTTTTTATTGTCGCCTCTACCAATTAGTCAATATTATATGGAAATTTGAGGGCAATAGTAAATACACGTTCTGTTTGCCGATTTGTGACGGAAATATGAAAACCAAAGTCATTGACTTCGTGTTTTCACACTTGCTATATTAGCAGTCTGGAGGAGTAGTAGTTCTCAGGTTTACTGTATACGTGATCAGTACCGTCAATAGACCGACGCAACGGAAACAGGCAAATAAACTTGAGTCGACATATTTTTATCGCGACCGTTTAGCAACACTCTGGCCGTGTGTATCCGGTGGACTCAGTGGCGGATCCAGCAAAATGTATTGGGGGGGGGGGAGCTTCGCTTAAGATATACGGAGCGAAAATCGTAGAGAAGCTATGCGTAATCCAGATTATATGAATCGTCCTGCGTTTGGGGGGGGGGCATGGCCCTCCTGGCCCTCCCTCTGGATTCGCCACTGGGTGGACTGCCGCCTTTTCTTGTTGGCCATCATCAACTTGAATTAGTTCTGCGTCATATTTTTCCGACGATGTATAAATTACAGAGTACGCGATGTTTCAAATCATGGCACATGAAGACTGCTCTGTATTTGTTTGAAATTCAATTGCTATGTTATACTTAAACAAGGAAATTGTAATCCGTTCTTAGGATGTTTATATCAGTTGTTGTTTTGTGGGATTAGCGGTACAGGGGGAAAGATAAGCATTCATTTACTCAGTGGACAGAGGCGGAGTTAATTACCCATGAGCACTTAGTGCAATTCAAGGGATTGAGCGGTTCCCCTTTAAGAATATACAACAATCTTCAGTCATTTTATATATGATCACTCATTACAGTAACTAGGAAGGTATACATGTTAGTTATACGGTTGGACTGCGTCTTAAAAACGGGCCAGATTTAATTCGTGCTTACCGTTTCTCAGCTCGTGCTAAGCGTTCAGGCACGTTTTCTTAGCACGGACTAAAACATTTGACTTAGCCCTTGCTAGGGAGCTGTGTGTGAATGCTACTGTCAGATGTACAGTGAAATGTCAACTAATCCTTCATATCCTAAAATTGAATAGAGGTAACACTGCATTGCTTAATTCAAAACAAAACCCTTATTAAAACTTTAATAATATTATTACATGTAAATAATATTATTTTTGTAACACTATCAGTTCACAGCCAGACCGTATTTATAAAATATAATCGTTTTCAGATCCATCTCAAAAGATGATTTTTGGGATTTCCATACATCTCGATTCATGCAGACTGTTTTCTGCATATCTAAAATAATATGTAAGTCGTATGTTTGGGTAAAAATGTGTCCGTAATATGAAATTATACCCTAATAGTACCTTGATGGCGTTGTTGAATGACGAAGAAAAAACGTGTTCCAGGTCTCGGAGTCAAACCCACCAGTCTGCGTAATACTGCGACACACGCCATATCTGTAACGATGTCCTCGTGTTAAATTGTGTTGAAATTGCGACGGCATCAACGACGTGTCAATCAATATTATGCCATTCAGAATTAAGACAAGTGACGCAAAATTAATGAATATTTCTTCTTCAACACGTGTGAACTTTTCACCTCACAGATGCCATATTTACATAGATGTGGCGCAGGCGTGTAACAATTTTGACTCCTTAACGACGTATAAAATTGAAATATGTTCCTAAACACAGACGTACTGTATCGGCATGTAACATTGCGATACGACGAATTAGTATTTTGTATAAATAAAACTTGCGATATAAAACAAATATACTAACACTTAAAATGTAAAACGTTGCATTATGTACCTGGTTTTTCTACCATGGAACTTATTTTGAGTGTCATAAGCAGTCTCAAACATAGCAACATCCAATATGGCGGACCAGGTAAAATAATTAGAAGACCAAAGTTTAAACGAGAAGAAATTTCCTAAATAAGGTTTGTAACAGAACGCAATTTCAAGTGTTATATGTCCCATATTTAAATCGCATTTCCGTATTATTATACAAACCTCAATATAGTGTGTCAGTGCAGGTATATGGTGATCAATCAACGATGTAAACAGTGACATTCCAATGACAATACTTGCTTGTTCAAAGTTCACTTCAATATTGTGTCCCCATCTTCAACAGGTGTGATGTCGGGGTGGGGAAGGAGGGCCACTGGTCGAATCGAAAGAACACAGTTCGAGGGTGACGAACTGTTGAAGTCATTGGAAGGGCGTGTAAATATCGAAGTGTCAAAACCACCCGACTACGAGCAGTGGTCAAGATCAGGTGTACAACAACTTTTACAAAAACAGAGGAGCAAACAGGGTGGACAGGCAGCCAGCAGGGCAGGGTCTGGTAAGTCATACATATTTTTGTTACTACAAATTTAAATTATTATTGAAATAGTTAACAAACTACTGTTCTTTGAACAAAGATCGGACCCCGCCTCCCCCAATATTTACTTTAAAATTAAAGCAAGGAGCTGTGATTGGTCTTTGAATGTCATTTGGTATATTTTTCAATTCTATATAGCATTCTGAGCATGGGCATGTGATAATTGTTTGTTCACGACCAGGAGTTTTGTCAAGAATATGTACAGAATGTACATACATCACAATGAAAGAAATTTGTTAGAGTAATTTTGTTGGCAGTGTAAAACCCTGAATTATCCTAATTTCACTGTCTCATGACTAAGGTGAAACAACTTCTTTTCTAACCATTTTTGTGAGTATGTTATCAGAAATATATATACCGATAGAATACAAAGCAAATACAGTACGTCATTACAGAAATTCGTTAGAGTATCTTCTTGGCAATGTAAAACCCTGATTTTTGCCAAGAATTGCGAGATGAGAATTGCACGATGATTCCAGATAAATAAACATTGCTTTATCAGGAAAGTTTGTATTCATGCGACGACTGTATACTTATTTTTATAGAACTACACAATTAATCACTGTTGGGTCAAAGGCAACCGAAGTTATATTATTCTTCTTTTTTTTCCACATATTTTTCCTTAAAGTTTTTTATTTTTTTGGGTGAGTGTGCAAAGATGTAGGAGTATTGTGAACAAAAATTTGCGTGAGAATCTTTCTTATAAATGTTTTATAAATATTTTGTAAATGTCTGTGCAATAAATTCATACCTCAATGAAATGCACAGTTTGACACCGGTAACTATTATTTATTTATTTATTTATTTATTTCTTACGTAAATTACATATCAAATTGGAATCAAATGTTAGTATTACTGATAAAAAGAAAAAAACAAATAAAACTGAACAGTTACTAGTTTTAATCAAATGTACTAAGAAGAAAATATAAAAAAAATAAAACATAATTTTCCGGATTCCATAGCACTGATTAAGAATTGTTCAACTGAATTGTACAATTTTTTTTCTCCAAAATGTGTGTACCTCTCCGCACTAAAAAACCTTTGTATTGAAGGACAAGATGCTCCAAGGTTTCATGAGCAAGTGCAGTTTCCAGCATTGTTTTTTTCCAATTTTCTTTATGAATGACAACATAACTCCACTTATTTGTGCAGACTCCAGCTTTTAAGCGATACCATGTACTGTACACTTGATGATGAAACATTTGATTATGAATGGTTGAAATAATTAGTTTCTCTTTAAAAAAAAATTGAGAAAGAGATTATCATGTTAAATTCTTAGGATCAAAGTATTATTACATCTCATTAGCTAACACAATCCATCCACAAAATTATTATCCCCGATGCAATGCTGCCTTATGAGTGTGATTGCCCTTGTATATTGTGAATATGATACACATAAACACTTTGGTTTCTTTTTTTTAATCAAAGAGGATCACAAACTGATTAAATTCAAGAAAGGTATTTTCATGATATGTACCAATATACTAACTCTCTCTCTCTCTCTCGTGGTTGCACATACCACGAATACTGACAAACCTGTATTAATCTATAGTTACGTTTGCCATGTGTATATCCATCTGTCTATGTGCATGCTAGTGCATCTTAACATTCCTAGTTTTTTCTAATCATTGAATTTCCCAGTCTCATCTCAACCTTGTACCTTGCACCTCAGCTTATCCATTCTCATGTAGGTATGGATGATTGTCACTATGTTTATGTTTCGTCACATAAAAAAGATTTTCAACTAATTTGATCTACCGGTATTAAATATTAGATCAGCACGAAAAAAAAAAATGTTTATATGGTTCGCATGAGTCATGTTTAATTCATTCTGATCATGATGAATTTTATGTAATAATAATAATCTTCATTGAACTTTTATTCTCACTGGAATTTTGATTACAGATCAAAAAAAAAAAGAAATTGTATAAATGACCTTAAATTGGTTGGCAAAAATCTAGCTTAGCAGCTAATGTTTTCTTTTTCAATCAGCATGGCATGTTTATATCCTATTTGTTTCTGCTCCTTGCACATACTTCCATGCAGCTTCCAAAGTAGCGTTCCTTGTTGCACCACCTCCTGACACCTCGCCGGCTACTACTACTACTACTACTACTACTACTGCAACTACTACTACTGCAACTACTACCACTAACACTGCTATCAACAACAATGCAACTAGTCTAAGAACTAACGTTACTGCAATCATACAAAGTGACTTACAATCCACACGTCTTGGAGCAGCGTGTTCCTCAAGTTGTAGACATCCTTGGAACAAGAAGGTGGTAAACTTTGATGAAGACCTTGAGAAACAGAGACAAAAAGTGATAGCCATACTGCAGTTACAGGTGAAAGCCAGGAAGAAATCTGTGGAAAGTTACAGAGCTAGGCAGGAGTTTCTGTATCCTTTGAACAGGTGGCATCACATATAAGAGTAGAACGTCTCAATGATATTTATCATTCACTGATTAACTTCATTTAAGGTGAAAATTTTATTTCAGGCACCACAGTTAGCATATATTTTCTAACTGCACAATATACAGTGAACCCACCAGTGTTCAGGTATATTAGCTTTTAATGATTCACTAACCTATAGACTATAGGACTAGCATAAATGTTGAACCCTGTAAATAATGTGTGTGAACTGTCAACTTTGAATAACACTTATTTTACAACCTATTTTGAGATTTCTTCGCTGAATTTCATGATTTCCTAATTATTAACCATTGCTGATGTTACATGAATCTTTTCATACCATACAACATGTAGACGGTCTATGATTATGCTTTCCCATACGTTGTATTGCATTTATCCTTGACTTATTCATCACAGTGTTAATGACAATATTGCGTACAAAGAAGCCATAGAAGGTGATGAGAAAAGAACAGTAAGTAACAGAAATATTACTTTTACAGCATTCTATGCATACAGAATAGTGCAATGAATTCATTACCGCAGGTATAATGTTACTAGTTCAGTATATAGTCATATATAGAATATATAGTCATATACTAAAATTTATAACATACAGGTCACTGGGCTAACATAAAAATGGTATATAACCATAATCTATACCATATAGCTATGCTCATTTCAATGGAATCTACTGTAATAGATGTTGAAATATGGTCACTCGATCAAAAGTGGTATGATTTAGCGAACATTTGATTACAATTCAGGCCCATTTGCTAAAATGATGTTTTAAAGATGTTTTGTATGAACACAAACAATTGTTGTTGAACCTGATTTTGAATTCCCCCTGTATAATGCAGACACTAGAATGTTAGTTGACTATATACAACTATAACACTTACCAGAGTAAATTAATTAACACTTTTTAATATTTTATTTTTGTTTTATATTTTAACCTTTTTTGTAAAACTTAAATAACCTTCAACATAAAAAACATCATATCTTCTTTAAAGAAATAAAACATATTCTATTAATATTGTACAACTTTTCTAAGTTTCTAAGCAATTGTAAAGTTGCGCCCTCTGCGGTGCTCCAAACCCAACGCACGCCTGACAGAACAATATAGTTTTTCACTTTCGCTAATGATTTGTTGACCAATCAAATTGCAGGAACGTCAGATAGTGACAGCTACAAAGAGTAAACATTCACGGCAGAGTTTATCTTCGCCCAATGTTTATCATCTTGTTGAAAACAGTGAACTTTGCAAATTTGCAGTATTGATCTTGCCGACGAGACATGCACTATTCTGTCACGCGTTAGTGAGGTCTGATGCCGTTCGGCCGGCGAGGGCCTACTCATGCCTACATGACAGGCTACATTAGAACTTGATGCCTAATTATTATTATTTTTACCTACTAGCATAAAGATGTCAAGGATTTACTTAAAAAATATGAAAGATTTCGGGTAAGTATTGATATCTCCGTGTAAATCCTAGATTTGACAAAATCTCTAATCATGTTATGTGATTGGTTTGTGTCTGTTAGGAAGCGAGCTTTGTACAATAAGGGTCAATCATTAAACAGTTAATATAACATAGAATTAATAATTACCCTCAGTAGCATACTGCTATTAAACAAATCAAGTAATGGGACTGCATACAATACATTTTTGCCAGAATTTTCAAAGTTATAATTACATTATATCTCTTTTTTGACAATTTTTTATTGTTGTTTAAAACTAAATGCTTATAGCTTGGACAACGTAATCTTGTAAGTCTTCTTAACCTGTTGGTTGTGTGTTGGTGTGTTTTTTGCATGTTTGTCCACTTACTCACACTGTGTGCAATAAAAAACAAGCAATGTATTCTACAAACAGTACTGTTATAGTTCTTCTTTGCAATGTACATGCTCTGACATTAATGTAGTAATATACATATTTTGACAATGTGAAGAAGTCCTCTGACAGTAAATGATGAAGGCAAGACTTTGATAGGTATTCATGGTCATTTTCTGTGTGTACAGTTGTTTTCATGGATGGATTAATCTCTGTAGTATAGAACAGAGATTGCTTGCAGTGTAGTGAATGATATCATTGAAAGGGTTGTTCATCATTCGGTATCTTTAGAACTGATACTAAATGTACCGGGGTAGTCTTAAATTCCATAAACCAGTCCTAATGACTGTCAGTTTTAGAAACTTTTTCAGACTGATGTCAAATTACACATCATGTTCTTATGTCAGTCGAATGTGTACATTGACTGTAATTTCTAGTATAATAGTGTTTCATACATCTTTCCAGGGTGCTGTACAAAACCTCAATAATAAATTTGACAAAGAGAGAAGTACAGCCAGGAAGGGGTTGGATGAGGTCAGAGACAAAGTTAATGGGGAGCTGGAAGGTGAGAATACATTATTCGTAATTTTTTATTGAAATAAATTCAAAACCCAAGCTATAGTAATGAGGTAGTGTTATTCAACCACTTCGATAAGGAGGGTTAGCCAATACAGTTTTACAGTGACAGAAAAGTCGGTGTTAGCTCGCTTACAATCTCAGCAAAGGTTGATTTTACTAGCATAGAACATTAATTATGCCAAAGCAGATTTTGTGTTTGTCTTATCTGCAATGACCTAAGCCAAATTTCAATGCAGTTCTGAGGTTAAAAAGCATGCACTCCTGGTAGTTTCCACTTAGTAAATTAGCTGTTTTTGTAAAATTTTGCTATTTGGTATAATAAACATAAATGCTGTAAAGATCTGCTATAAATACTAAAAAAATTATACATGTATTATGGATAAAAACTAAAATACTGTAAAATACTTTATTTTCACTGGAATTTATTTTCGCTGAAAAGACTTTTTAGGTGTGCTATATGGAATTTATTTTCACTGATTTTTGGCGAGTTGAATGTAAAAGATAGGAAAAAGGGTATATTCGCTGGATTTTATTTTCACTGAATCATTCCTTCAGCAAAAGTTAATTCCAAGCGAAAATAAAGTATTCCACAGTACACAGTCCCAGGTATAATCAATATATACAAATATATCAATGATCATGTTCAAATGCGTTAGGTGACTGAAAGCCCTAATGTTATATATGTGTGTGCGTTGTACATGATAGGTATACAAAATGAAGTAGATAAATTGCAAAGCACTCTGCAGAGTAAACAGGAAGAGTTAAGAGTACTGAGAAGCTACAAGGACAAGGTGTATCCAGTGAAAGCCATACAAATTGCGGAGTTACAAAAGAAAATTGAAAACTTAGGCAGAGAAAATGAAGTAAGTGTAATTTTATTC
This sequence comes from Saccoglossus kowalevskii, assembly GCF_978046115.1. Classification (NCBI taxonomy): domain Eukaryota; kingdom Metazoa; phylum Hemichordata; class Enteropneusta; family Harrimaniidae; genus Saccoglossus; species Saccoglossus kowalevskii. Next base: position 21,845,166 of record NC_140646.1, on the reverse strand, counting down.
ATTTAGTCTCACCACTTTGTATCACACAAGTCACAGTTAACATAGTGTGTCTGTCCAACTTCATAGTGTGTGAAATTGTTTGCTGTGGTTGGCTCGCCAAATGTTAGTAGTGAAAGATACGATTGATCACAAACCTTTCTGATTCCAGGATGATTTGAATGAACTGGAAAGCATTATTGATATAGAGAAAGAAAAGTTTGCGAAAGCTAGTCGTGATACTGATCATAGAATAAAATCTGAGGTTACTGAAAAGGCCATTGCTGCAATGCATGACAGCTTAAAGGATATGGCTTTACAGAATATGGTTATGAAAAAGGTAAGTGTTCAGTGTATGTTATGTCAACTATAATAAATACAGGTACTTCAGTTGAGTTGTCCCAGTTTCCTGCCACTCTACACCCCCCCCCCCCCAATAACATTATAAAGAAAAACAGAAAGCGGAAACTACTTCTAAATATATGCCAAATGTTAAAAAAAATACTATATACAAAGCTAAATGAATTTTTAAAAAGTTGGAGGGGCATATCTCCAAATGGGCATGATATATATATATACAAATATGTCTGAAAATGTTTTTGAGATCTGTATATCTACCGGTACACGTACTATAGTTGATAATTTGTATTTACTACCAGTATGTCGTCTAACAGGGCTGATTTTGTAGGGATTCAAAATCAAAGTCAAAATGAAATTCCCAAATTCAAATCAAGTCAGTTTGTTGACTGTTTGGGTCAGTCTCAAAAAAACAAAAATGTTGTGGTCCCTATTTTTTTTAAGTTTTATTTATTCACCAAACTTGTTGTCATTATTTATTGTTGACATGTGTTTTTGTTCTTTAATTGTAGGAGATTGAAGAGCACAAGTTAAAAGTAATAGAACTGGAAGAATACAATATGGAGTTGGAAAAAGAAGTTAAGACATTATTAGCAGACCCCAAAACTGACATTAGGAGACAAGTCTATCCACATTTATATCCAAAAGAACCGTTGTAAGTCATTGGCATATATGTGTACAAGTCTGTACTAAATTAATTTCCACTGAAAAGGCATTTTGTCTGAAGTTAATTTTTACTAATTTTTGATGATTTCAATTTTCAATAGATTTTATTTTCATTGATTCAGCGAAAATAAATTCCAAGTGAAAATAAATTACTTTACAGTACATCTCATCCTCACAGAACATTTGCTTTCTTTTATAAGGATGGATATGTGTGCATGTTGGGAGGGGGGGGGGGGCTACTGGTCTGCTTCAAGGACTAACTTTGTCCTTTTATTATTGCGGTGACCATTAATAATAACTTTTTTTTTTTAAATCCACAGATGCACCCCAGATATGGATGTTATACTGGATATCCCGACCCAAGAATGGTTACCCATATAGACAATATCCCATCCTACCTGTATTTTAATTTAAATTTATTTGTTTTTAAATCAGTTTCTATCACAACTGTCCAAATATTTCTGTTCACAGAACATTTTAATTATCCGAGCCAAAACTGACTGTCAGTGTCTTTTTTAACTTCATGCATAAAGACTTAGATATTAGTTTATTGTATTTACAACATATTCAATTGGTGTGCCCGTCTGCATAGGTTCTTGCCCATGTACAAATATTATTGTGAATGCTTGTATATATTTTTTATAGAGATGTGATTTTATATGCCGCCTGTTGACCAGCAGAAATTTTCTGCTCAAGTACTTACAATAAAACATGTAATTCACAAGAATGTGTTGGTATGTGTGTGCTACTGAAATAAATACTATGCTGAGATAGTTGGGGTCTGTGGTAGCCTGGCAACGTTTTTTTACATTAAACTAATTTTTGACTCCCATGTGCGAAGCACAAAATGGGAGTCTTTGCAGTTAGTGTGTCTGTATGTGTGTATGTGTGTATGTGTGTATGTGTGTGTGTATGTGTGTATGTGTGTCCGACTGTTCCACTGCTATCTCAAGAACCATACATCGGTTTTTGATGAAACTTGGTGCATAGATGCTCTGGGCCAATGCGCAGATTTGATTAGGTTTTGGTAAAAATCCATGCTCGTTAATTACCTAATTTGCATGATAATTAGCTAATTTTTAGCTGTTCTATGACTGTTCCACTGATATCTAAAGAACCACTCATTGGATTTTGATGAAACTTGGTACATAGATGCTCTGAACATATGCGCAGATTTGATTAATTTTTGGTAAAAATCCGTGCATATTAATTACCTAATTTGCATGATAATTAGCTATTTTTTAGTGGTTCCATGACTGTTCCACTGATATCTAAACAACCACTCATTGGATTTTGATGAAACTTGGTACATAGATGCTCTGAACTAATGCTAGGTTTTGATTAGTTTTTGGTAATAATCCGTGGATACTAATTACCTAATTTGCATAATGATTAGTCAATTTTCGGTTTTTCCACTGATATCTCAAGTACTAATCATCACATTTCAATGAAACTTGGTACATAGATGTCATACGACACTGCACAGACCTGATAGTTTTTATGGTAATATCAGTACATATTAATTACCTAATTTGCATAATTAATTAATTTTCAGCATTTGATATAAGTAGTTAGCATTACATTTCAATGAAACTTGGTACTTACATACTCAAGGACTATGCAGAGATTGATTGTTTTCGATAAATATTTGTGCATATTAATCACCTAATTTGCATAATTAGTTAATTTTCAGCTTTTCCACGGGTATCTCAAGTACTAATCATCGCATTTCAATGAAACTTGGTACATAGATCCTTTAGGACTATGCAGAGACCTGATTAGTTTTAGGGTAAATAATTGTGCATATTAATTACCTAATTTGCATAATTAATTTTCAGCTTTTCTACTGATATCTAAAGTACTAATCATCATATTTCAATGAATCTAGAATTATGCAGACCCAATTAGTTTCCGGTAAATATTTGTGCATATTAATCACCTAATTTGCATAATTAACCAACTTTCACACTGATATCTCAGGTACTATACATCACATATCAATGAATGTACATGGATGCTGTAGGACAATAGACAGACCTGAATAATTGTGGGTTAAAATCTGTACATATTAATTACCTAATTTGCATAATTAACCAATTTTAATCTTTCACACTGATATCTAAAGTACCGTAAAAACTCCAAAATTTCGACTGGTTTTAAATAATTTGTGTTAGAAATGTGACGTGTTTTTAGAGTCAAAATTAAGGTGCATTTTCGGACGGTCGAATTTTTCAGAATAGAAATCAGCAAAAAAAAATGGGGATGATAGACAGTGTGCTTCATTAGTTTTTAAAAAATGCAATGTCCGTCAATTGACGTAAACTTCCTCATGTTTCACGGTAAAAGCAAAGGTCGTGGCCGAGTTGTAACTCAAAATCTAAACAAAGTCATCAATCAGTGAGTATTATGACAAGCAAAACAAAACATCAAGACGCGGAGAAGAGGTCAGCACAAAACTAATAGGTCAAAAGACAAAGCTGTCTCGCACTACCTAGGAAAACTTGCGAATGTTCGAAGTACAGGTACCCATTGGACAAAAGATACATGGAAGTTTAGCAAACGATCTCCCCGACCCAGTGCAATGTATCCGGTTAGAATCAAAGCTCACGTGTCCCTTATTTGAGCACCGTACCGGTGATTTGAGGGACCAAATTCTGCCGTAAATTCGCCCTTGGATTAAAAAATATAATGGGATTTAAGAAAATAAAATGGGACTTTTAAGGTGTATTTTGGCGTCATTTTTCGGACATTTCAATCAATCCTGCCGGCTAAAATAGAGTCTAAGTTTTACCGTAGTCATTGACGTCTGTCTATTCAAGAGTACACGTGTATGATTTTTATCGTGACTAGCGTGAGCGGGTAAGCTTCCTTTCGAGAATGAGCGGTTATCACTGTGAACAATGTTAAATTATTCTTCAGATGACCAGTTTATTTTTTAAAAACAACTAATTTTTTTATTTAAAAAAAATCATGCCGTTTTCGCATCATCCAGCTTTTTGATTGGTTAATTAGCGATTTGACCTATTTGACCTAAGAGAACATGGCGGATATCCTACAGCATCAAACGTTTATACGAGACCGGAATCATTCGCTTACGATGAAACTAAGTTCACTTTTATTTGTATTTCATAACCATTCAACAAATTTATTTTGTGTACATTATTATAATCACTACTGAGTACAGTAATAATCAACAATTCAGAAACGCAGCATGCCGAGATTTTTGTGTTCGTTTTTATTTGAAACTTCGTTTATTTAGAATATATTTTCGTTACCAATAAAATAAAAATCTCTCAGTCAATCAGAAACCCGGATTCATGCCTTTGAGGAAGGTCCCGTTTGAACGCTCACATCGGTTTTTTTTTCGTTTGGGGGAAAACTAAAACTGGTCGCAATTTTCGAATAAGAATGAGTCGGCAATTTTTAGTGGAGTCGAAAATTTGGAGGTAAATAAAACACCGAAACCCGGCAAATAAATAGGCGGTCAAATTTTTAGAGGGGTCGAAATTTTGGAGTTTTCACGGTGCTAATTATTCCATTTCAATGAAACTTAGTACAAAGATGCTCTAGGACAATGTACAAACCTAATTAGTTTGGGGTAAAAATCTGTTCATATTAATTCCCTAATAAGCATAATAATTCATAATTTTTTGGTTCTAATCACATTTCAATTAAACTTGGAGACATAGATTTTCTGTTACATTGCGCAGACCTCATTAGTTTTACACTCAAATCTGGTCATATTAATTTTCTGATTTGCATAATTAGTTTTCAGCTAAGTAATTTCGAATTATATTTAATGTGTCTCCAATACTCTCAGCACATGGGAGTTCTTTCTAAGCTTTCTTTGATTAGCTTTGCTGTCATCGCAGATGACCCAGCGGAGCTGTTGGTATGGGGCACAGTCAGCTGGCACACACGTGATAATAAAATAAATATGATACTTACTATATGGGGGCCACCATCTTGAATGCAGCATAAAACTAAACAAGAGACAAGTTCTGAAACGCGTTTTTCAGATTCCTACAACTTGTCTCTTATTTTGTTTTATGCTGCATTCAAGATGGAGGCCCCCATATAGTAAATATCATATTTATTTTATTATCACGTGTGCGCCAGCTGACTGTCGTGTTGGGGTCTTACTGGCATCTCGCGTGAAGTTTTTTTTTAAATGACTTCTTCTTCAAAAGTACTTGACCAATTACATTCATATGTGTACCAAAGGTACTTTGGGTGGTCCTCTGTCAGATTTGTTAAATTTGTGTCAAAATATGGAAATTTGAATTTTTAGTGAATATTTTTATCATTTTTGGTAAAACATGTTATTTTCGACAACTAGTCCAAAACTGTAAGTCCAAATGCTTTCATATTTCCAGCAATGATACGTGGGGTGGTCCTCTGTCAGATTTGTGTCAAAATATGCAAATTTGGATTTTTAGTGAATATTTGTCATTTTTGGTAAAAAATGTTATTTTTGACAACTAGTCCTAAACCATAAGTCCAATTGCTTTAATATTTGCAGCAAGGATAAGTGGGGTGGTCCTCTGTCAGATTGTTAAATTCGTTTTAAAATATGCAAATTTGGATTTTTAGTGAATATTTGTTATCATTTTTTGTAAAAATGTCATTTTCGACAACTAGTCCCAAACCACAAGTCCAATTGCTTTCATCTTTTCAGCAATGATACGTGGGGTGGTCCTCTGTCAGATTTGTTAAATTTGTGTCAAAATATGCAAATTTGGATTTTTAGTGAATATTTTTGTCATTTTTAGTATTTGCAGCAAGGAACACTATAAAAGTTCATAATTGCAACTGTAACTCAAGTGCAATGTTCTCTAAATGACTATGAATATTACAACCACAATGCCACTTTACTAATTCTTGTTCCATGATAATGAACAGCGGAGCTAATTCGATCGTCAGGTCGCTTGTATTGGAGTTAAAATGCAAGTAATTCTGACAGTTTCTTTATACGAGAAAATCAAAGACTATTCACTGTCAATGTAATTAAAGTTGTGTGTGGCCTGCAGTAATTCAGAAAGTATAAGATAAAGCCCTCTTAAACAAACCAGCTATAGATACATATATATTTATTGAAGAAATTCTCATCCTTTTGAAGGTCTTCAGTGAGTCCTGTAAACTATTTTGCAAGTAACTTGTAATGGGGAAAGAGAATTATGCCCCTATTTTCAAATGCATTATGCATTGTAAGTCCTCAAACACATGTGAATGAGCATATGACTTTTGGAATTTGTGGTCAGTGTTTGCATACTGTCTTTGAAAAATTAATACATGGCCTTAAATATCATAACTAAATAAAGAGCATATGTTTGATTATAATTAGCTTGGTTATCTTCCTTTTATTTTGTGGGTCTTTCATTCCTCTCCATAATAGTCATGACATGTTGCCTGGATTTCACTTATTAACCATGTATTACGTCACAAAGAACGGGATAGTTGCACTTTAGTCTTTGTAGCAACTATCTCCTGATGCAGTGTCATTCATCGTTCAGTAAATTTTCTTATTTAGAGGAAACTGTCTTTTGAGCACCCACTCTCGCCTAAACCCTGACACTCCAGCTTCTGGTGTAATTGTATATTGTAAAATACTTCATTTTAGCTGGAATTAATTTTCGCTGAAAAGGCATTTTGGGTGTTTTCTATGGAATTTATTTTCACTGATTTTTGACGAGATGAATGTGAAATATAGGGAAAAAATTCGTTGAATTTTATTTTCACGCAATCATCCTTTCAGCGAAAATAAATTCTAAGCAAAAATAAAATATTCTACAGTACGCCTCTCCAGATAGTTACCTATACGTGTCCTGAAGAAAGGGCATATACAATTAAAATGGGAGGGGCAAAGTTGGGGATTAGAGTTATGGGCGAGAGACCTCTAAGGAATTCTTATCCATTCAGTTTAGTAGCCAGCTATATTTATAGGCCAGTCAACACCACACTGGCTACATGAGCAACATCAGGGCAACGTGCAGTCTATGGTAGTATGGAGAGGAACAAAGGATCCATGAAATAAGAGTTGGAAGATATCCAGACTACATTGTAATGTATAACTGGATAAATGAGGTTCATTTGAATTTGTAGGACTGATTGTTAATGCAGGGGGTACCTACAAACACTGTCAGTAACAAGTACACACCACCACCGTTGAATGAAACTGGACAATATCTAGTAATTGCAAATCAACCTGAAATCAAACGCTACAACATGTACTTCATATTACTTCCTAGTGCAACTAAATGAGGGATTCACAACTTAATTCCAGTTGCAATTATCTGCCACAAGTAACGGTATACAACACACAGCAAAATAATATCAAGTTATGCTGGCCATACAAAATAGTTTTCAGTGTGGAAAGCCAGACTAATTTACATATGGTTTAAATCTACAGCCTTCTGACCAACTTTTAATGCTGATCATTTCCTTCAACTCAAAAAATTACGGCTACAGCTTTTTATTTTAAATATTTTACTGTCATGAATTTATTTTCCAAATAAAGGTAAAACAACATTCAAATCAATTGCAATCTAAAACTTGACTCCAATTTTTAAATACTCTTCCATTTACATACAGAGAATGACTGTTAATAGAGAAATAACTTGGTTAACACACATTTCAGATATTTTCATAGCATCTGTTTTTGTATTTGATTAAAATTATCGACACGGCAACAAAATGATTTCAATTTCCCGGAGCATTGTGATGGGGATGATGGCAAAATGATCAGTAAAAGACTGAACACCAAGACAGGGTGAAATTTACAATGACGTAAGATAGATATTGTTACTACAAATTAGCATCTGGTTATTTTTTCCAGTCATTCTTCTCGTAATCCCATTTCGATGCGATGCCTTCAATTGGATTATTGTGCATCCTGATCATGTAGTCTCTAAGCTGTGCTTGCCAATCTTCATTTAGCGTATGTGGTGGTTCTGGTAGAACTGCAAAGAAGGGAACAAAGATTTTATCAGGGCCATGGAATTACACATACATTGTTTGTCATGAATAATTGACAATATTGTACTGCATATTACATTGTAAAAAAAACACACTTACAAAAATACTAAAAATATTCTTGATACCCAACACAGTGGATACTGTGCATGAAAGGCTCTGGAGAAAACGCCGACTCAATAAATATAAACTTGCATGCAACTAATATTAGTAAGAGCCTGAGGAAACAAATGGTGAAAATCTCAGAACTTACTATAATCTTTTTGGAACATGTAAATCCCTGCAGATACTGCTAAAGCAAAGCAAACGCCGCCTAAAATAACTTTCCATTCACCAGTGGGAGCTTTCATATCCGCATAGCTTTTGTGGAAAGCAAGGCGATACACTGAAAATACAAACAATTAATATTTAATGTTTGAGCCATCAATTTAGAGCCGATAACAGACAAATGTTGTATTCTAAACATAGCCCACCAGTCATTACAAACATATTAGACACTATAAAACATAATAGTCATCACACAATGGTCGTCAAGCATACTTTTAAACAAGAAAGCAGAAATGGACTTTAAATAAGTCAACTTTTCAGACAAACCGCAGCTCTAAATGAAAAAGTAGGTCTGACAATCCACTTACACGCTCTCTTCTCATCTGCTGTTAGGTTTTTCCAGTCACCAGCTTCCTTCTTTCGAAGTGCTTTGAGGTCTTCTGCAAGTTCAGCATCTTTTGTGAATCGAACATGAGGCGCTGGGTAATCTGTTCTGTCCTCGTACACTAAATCCATGCGAGCGCCGGTGCTGCTACGGCACGTCGTTGACAGAAACCTTCTCAGTACAGATGATCTTAGTATCAGTGCCATGATAGTGTCCCTTCTAAGGTGAAAACAAAAAAAAATTAGGAACAGTTTCAAGTTCCAGTCACAATAAAAAGAGTTTGGAATTCTGTAGAGGGCCAAGTCTACCATCCATGCATTATGGCAGATCGTTTGAATAAATACGCCTGAATTACAATTCATTTACAAGTAATATTCGTACAGATTAAATAGTTCACAAGCTTAAATATTGACTGTAATGTCACATTGAAATGTATATGGTTATCAGTAGCAACAAAGCAGCAGAAAAAAATCACCTGTATTTATTTACTATGCTGGACAAGGTTCCCCCTAGGCAAAAATGTTATGATTGATATTATGTCAATTTACTGAATCGAATGATCATGCAAGTTTTTCACAAATATTTTGTCAACGTTGGTACCAAACTCATGCAACTTTTAACATGTATTAAAAATAATCCTCAATTTTCATATTTTGTTTCTAACCGATTTGTGTTTATATTATTCATTCTAGATACCATACAGGAACATCGTATGAAATTTAAAGTACGTTATATTGTCAGTTGTGTAATTTTGAATTTCTGATTGCATTTAAATTGCATAACATTTTTAGGAGAGAATGAGTATCGGTACCCAGTTTTTTTGAATGTCTATCTTAGCCATAACTGCAGTGCTCAAGAAGATGAATTGTCCTTTTCCAAGCTTCATCAAATGTTCTATTCTAAGGGCACTGAAAATACGCCATTCACACGATTCAACCATAAGGATTGCAGTACCTTAGTTTAAAAACTCATTCTTTTCACATACTTTGAACAAAACTGTCTAAAATAAATTTGTACGATGCTAAGACTTGCTATCATATTTTGTGAAAAATTAAACGTATTGCAAAATATAGTGCAAATATGACATGACTAGCTCTGTCACCCATCTACAGAAGCAGCGCAGTGTTAACGTACATTAATATTACTGTGAGAGTTAAAAAAAAATTTGCGACTCTTCAATTGTCGATTTTATGAGGATGACAGAGTTACTGCGTTCTGATTATTAGTAACAGCCTTTACATTAACAGAAAAATTTATACTTGTTTACTACATCTTGTTCTCAGAATGTGTACAAGAATGTGTACAGACGAGTAAAGGGTTTGTTCACTATACAACAGTAATGCCTATTCTTGAAGGAAATACAAAAACAATTTACAAGCACTGTGGTGCCTAGCCCTGCGCACAGTGCTGTGTGTACGGGGACGCGTTCGATTGTTAGATGTCCCCACCACAGCCCTGCGTACCTCCATAAACAAAGTCCGGGAGCGCACCGTAATTGGTGCGCAAGTTAAAAATAAGTAGTTTCCCAGCCGAAATCGGTTGAAATGACGATAGTTATCTGTAACAACCATTACAAAGTTATCTGAAACTTGAAATGTCTTTAAAAAGCGACTAGTAAAGACGGACAAAATGTAAACGCGTTGATACCGGAGGAATTATCCACCAAACGCCGCCATTTTTAATTTCATTCACGCAAGAGAATGTGTTTGTTTTTAGGGCAAAGTAGCCGATTCCATCCACAATTGGACTCCGAACTGGGAGTTCTGGATATATCTGGTGATCGATCATCATTTTTGGTACCTGGGCATGTTATTTCATTAAAACAATTATATTTTTCAAAGTCCCGGACTTTGTCTATGGAGGTACGCAGGGCTGTGGTGGGGACATCTATCAACCGAACGTGTCCTCGTACACACAGCACTGTATGCAGGGCTATGTGGTGCCGTGAAGTGTTGATATGACTTTCAGTTTGTGAACTGTGAGAAGTAATCCAGTGTTCTCAGCGAGGGATTTAAGACGGCGCAGCGACCCTCCATTTATCTTGAGCACCCTCCTTTGTTTTTGGTCAACAGCTATTCCAATCATGTCCCAGAAGATGCCCTGACAATGTTTTTGAGGAACCTCTTATAGATATGCTAATTATATGCAAATTATACACACTACCTTTTAAAAGATGGATGGCCATCATTGCCATTAGCAGTAGTATTTTGGTATGTTTAAAAATATTAGAATTATTTACAAAGCAACATTCAAAACCTGACCTAAAATCAAACTGTGCACCCACATCTCTATACAACATTCAGGAGATTTAAATACTGTACTTCCCCGATCATAAGCCCAGGGGCCTGAACATGTAAAATCGGCAAGGTCCGCCTCACAAAAGATCATTGGGGGGGGGGGGGGGGGGGGTAAAATTTTAATCATCTCCCAGCCATGAAAAATATTGCATCTTTTTGAGGAAAAAAATGCAAGACGAGTCGTCATTGATTTCCACAACACTTTACAAACTACAATGAAGAAACAAACATGTTCATAAAAATACACACTTTTTATTACAATACGGTTTTACCTACAATCCGGTGCAAAAATGGGTAGGGTCTGTGGTGTGGAATGTTTTCGATCGTATGCAAACTCTTGATACAAAGCAATTTCCGCCATGATGTTTTTCATCATGATTTGACCTGAACGTCTTTCGTTAACCAATCAACATGCTGTGTCGTACAGACGAAGGTTTCTGATTATTGAGGAAGTATTTTTTTCAATGCAACGGTAAATTACAGCAATGTTAAAATGTGATCTGTTAACACTGATTTCGACCAAAAAAAAATGATTTTTTTTCCCCTTAAAAGCTGTTGATTTGAATTTTCGAAAGGTAAACCAAGGATGGAGAAGTATTTAAACCTTTCACAGTCACCAACAAGTAGTGTCGAAAAATAGTTTGCTCATTCACACCCGCCCCCATTCACGATAGTCTCAATGGACACATTATTCAGAAAAGTAAAACGATGTTCAATGACCAGGTTTTACGAATTGATGATCACATTTTTGGCATTTCAAAAACTACTACTCAAAGAAATATGGATTACTTAGTATTGCAACATTGGGGTTCATCCTGAGTAAATAACAGAAGATGCGAACCAAACCACCATTTTTATGCAATGAAATACACTTTTTACATGCATAAATGTCATCAACGTTCAGTAAAACCACCCTGGGCCTATACTCGGGGATGCCATCAACTCCTTAAATGTCTGAAAACAGAAAAGTGGGCTTATACTCTAGGAGGGTTTATGCTCTGGGAAGTACGGTTTTATTACACACAAGGTTTCTAGGGTCTATGATCTGACCTTCTCATAAAGTAGGTCTATTGATAGTCAAATGTTTTGATTCAGAGATAAAGTACAACAAATTTGAATATTTGATTTAGTGGAGGTACCATCACAGCATGTTGTGGAAGTTCACTGTGCGTAATCACTTCACTCAATTAACAAGATAAATTCCACAGAAAGAATAATAAAACAACAATAAATGGTCTAGCAAACTAGTTTCTCTTAGAGGTCACACGAGTTCACCCACGTACGAAACCAAACAAGACAAGAATGAATGTATGCGTATGCGTGTTGATGTACTGATTAGGGAGGCAAATATTAAGCAATTAGACAAAGCTAAAATGGACAAAAAACAGTGCCACAATTTATGATAACCCAAACGGTGTCAGCTCGTAAATCACATACACGAGCATCCGGGCCTTTCCGTTTTAGCGATAACCGGTCAAAGTTACGAGTAGCAAAAATAACATCAGCATTTATTCACGAGAAATACATGTTATTCATCAAAATAGTTATAACTAGGCCAAGCCTATGTCGATATAGTTATTCTTCACGTAACGCATGCATCGTGATTCATAAAATAATTGGGCGAAAATTCATGACTTTAACAGTCACGTTGCATTCGTACTCACCTTCTACAACCGGCAAAATGGCGGACGAGGAACGAGGAGGATTCTGGGAAAGTGTGACATCACAGCTGGCTCGTACATCACTTATTCTAAAACATCTGTAACGCTTTAGAAGATTGTAAATCGAAATCGCGTACGAGGTTAATTACATATGGCGGACGTGGCGATGGTTTCGTGGATGTTCATTGACTGATTCATCGCCGATAACACCCAAACATTGACGCTGTACACGACGCAAAAGACATCTGACAAATAATTTGGTCTCCACAGTCTTGCTGAAAGTGTTGTTTAGTTGTAACCGGTAAGATATCTTGTTTATAATCATTTGCTGTGATTCAGGAGGTGCATCATTGTGACATTTACGATAAAAGATAAGGTACATAGTCTTGTGACGATTGGTAAAGGCGAAGTCGGTGGTCAGACTTTTTATTGGACCAGTTATTGTATGTAATTGTTAACGACACTGTGAAACCCAATATCTACAATAAATTAGTGAAAATTAATATTAATTAATTGTATTTTAATCTATTTTAATCTAAGTACGGCATTTGACTTTTGCCACATTCCTATATCATCTCTGGTACACATTGGCCGTAACCGTTATTTGTTTTAAAACACTGTTAACACATCGTCATGAACACCTTCGCTCCCTTTGTATGTCCTAGGTTAGGGAAACAACAACTTTTGATGTGTCAGTCAACACATATAATGTTCACGTGAACTATGTTAAAGTAGATGGGTTAGGATTCATTCATAAAAAAAATTAGATTAATTTTGATAATATATTTTTCTGTACATTTATAATTGTTTGTAGTAAAAATATTAATTACACTGACTTTTGAGTTAATAACCAAAATGCAATGATTTAGTTTATAAATGAATATACACCATAATCTTAAATCTGTCCTATTTGGCATTCCATTCCTATGAGCTAATACATGCACAACATTAATCATCCTCACCCCAGAGAACACTTCCTTGGACCTCCATTAATTCTGAGTTAGAGAAATTCGGATAAAACGTATTATGTTTCTGTTTCGTGTTGTTTACATATGTATCACTCTTGAAGTAAGTAAACGTTCTAATAACAGCCAAGAAATGCAATATTGATTGACATGCAAATAAAGTTGTTGAATCAGTTTTTAAGAAAATGTCAAGAGTTTACTGAGTGAAATTGACAGGACAATGCCAATGTAGAATTGTGCCCTTCCTCCGCTAGATTTTAATTTCGCTATTTTCGCCTAGAAGAAACATTAATTTAAACCCACATGAAAATGTGAAATAACAATAGAACTCACTGTTTCCCTGTCAAGTTTGTACACTTAAAACCTAGTAAAATTGCTCAAAGCATCAAAAAACACTTTTCAGTGATCAGGTGACATGTATGACAAAATACCCTTTAGTGATCAGGTGACATGTATGACATCTTTAAAAAAGTATGTATTCTGACACATGAAATAAAGTAGTCCAAAATAACATAACAATCGGTAATTTCTCTTCTTTGAGTACTAGTAATGTACAAACACAAGACAAAATGTCCATACTAATTAATTATGTATACTTTGTTACAGTACAAGTAAATCAAGTACCCGCAGAAGAACACAGCAAATGATTGGAAACTCCTGATATACATTCATTGCTGGATTTGAATCCTGTTAACGTGAACACCAAACCAAGAGACTGGGGAAGCTGAAGTTTTGTGCTTTTGTTTTTCATAATCATAAAAATGTCGGGCTCATTTAGGACTAATATTTGGGACCCTGGTCTCATTATCGCTCAGATGCTCGCTTTACAGTCAATATATTATTTTTTCTTGGGACTTTGGCTCGTTTTGGTAGATTGTATCTCACAGGCATCACGATCAGTGGACCAAATGTTTAGTTATGAGGTGAGATGATTTTAATTGCAGCTCTGTGTGTGATTTTGACAAGATGTGTTCAAGTTCTACATTCCTCAAATAATACATAGAAAATCTTCCACAATATATCATGTTTTAACACATTTCTTGCTGACGTAATTTTTTCAATTCATTTTTGCTATCCGTTGAGGCTTTCAGTTGGCGCTGTGTTAAATGCAGTTATTGTTTATGTATTATAATTAATATAATATAATACGTAATGATCATACTGTTTTTACCATTTACAGGATTTGGAATTCAAGTCATTTAATGGCAAGCTAATCATGATAGCATTTGTATTAAATTCCTTGACTGGGTAAGTAAGTTTAAGTAGCATACTATTTCTGTCAAAGTCTTGTTAAATCCACAATCCCGCTTGATATACATGTAAAAACTAAATGGTAAATGTTTCAAGGAAATAAATGCAATTAATCCAAATGAGTGCAGCAAAATGCAAATAATTTATGTAGAAATTCTATTGATAGACATGTAAAATATTCTGATGTAAGTTAGACAAAACATTTGGGTTGGCAAAGCCTGTATTCCTTTGAACACCATAATTTTTTCCTCTACCATCTCTGTACAATATTGTGCACAGTTTTAAGGTATTTCTCTCTAATTCATTCATGAATTTTGGATCAAATGAACATAATTTTGCATTAGTTGCATATCTTGACCAAATTTTCCAAAGATTTAGGTTTATTTTGAGAATGGTCTGGGTATCATTTATGCTCAATCAGCTTCATATCAAGAATTACATTGTTAGAATTGTAGTGTTCTGCCTCCATAAAAGGAACTAATTTGCATAATAATACTATCTAATTTGCATATTTATCTTGCTACAATAGGAATAGTTAACATATCAATAACATATATTGTTTCTGAAAAGTTCAAACATGCATATTTGTCGGTGACCAAGCATGGTGAAATCAATGTACGCAAAAAAGGCCTGGAATAACACTGGGTAGCTATGAAAGCAATTCTTTATATGTGTTTAGTATTGATTTATGTTTATTCTAATTTGTAAAAATTTTGACTTAATTAGTAGGCTTTTATTTTCAATAAATTTCATGAGTCCAGGGAAAATTTTGAAATAGGGTTCTTAAGTCAAGTCATGGTATCAAGAACATTTCTTTCTGTGAAAATGTAACTGTGTTTTACAGTATTGGAATTTGATTTCTGGCATGTATGAATTCTCTTGCATATTCTTAGATTCAATAATTTATCAAATCTATCACAGGATAATGTGTGAATGTGGATTCTTATTCAGAACCTTAAATATCTGAGTGACAGATGTCCAGTGGTTTATCTGTAATATTATACTCGCATACAATGGTGGCTCGCCATGTGTGGCATTTTGCCGTTCATAAATTGAATAGAAAGTAGAAAAAAGCTAATAAAGAATAGCACTGAGTTAAACAGTTGATATTCTAGTAATAGTTTTTTGTTATGTTGAAGAGAAGAATTTTGCAATCAAAATGTTCATAATACATAATGATGTACATGGCTGGGTCAACATTTGTGCAAACAAATTGTCCAGCATGAAGTTAAAAACAGGAAGTAAACACCCTCCAGCAGCCCAATTAATTAAATTACTAAATTACTACAATTACTAAATTACTAAATTAAATTTCAATCCGAACAGGAATTTAATTACACTCCAATTATTTTGAATTTAATTGAAATAATTTAAATTCAATAAATATAATTAAACATGTCTTAGCAATTATAGTAAAAAGACAGGTTTTTAGAGTATATATCAATTTTGAACTGTTTCAATGATATCTCAAGAGCCTCTTAATGCATTTCAGTGAAACTTGGTACATAGGTGATTTGGGGTTATCCATAGACGTTGTTGGTTTAGCGCTGAAATCGGTAATTTTAATTAGCTAATTTACATAAAATTGGCAGTTTTCAACTGATCCAATGATATATCAAGAGCCACTCATCATATTTCAATAAAACTTAGTACATGGGTGTCCAGGTGATCCAGACAGAAATACTTTAGAGTTGAAGTCATGTATGTTAATTACCTAATTTGCATAAATTAGATGATTTTCTAATATTTCAAAAAACCTCCATCAAATTTTAAATTAAAATTGGTTCATCGTTGCTTCGGTTTGCAAACCACATGTGTGCAGTTAAATTCCTTTTGTTTTTATATTTCCAAATTCCAGTAAGCTGTATTAGCAGACAGGCTTCTTTTTTGAAAAGCTTATCTTAAATTTGTAATTAATTTCAAATATCCCCTATTTGTACTTCAATACTTTCAGAATACAGAAGTTATATTCTCTATTGAAAATGTTTAATTTGAGGCACAGGGCATATATTTTAATTTGGGGAATTATTTACTTGCTTATAGCCCAGAACCACCCATTTCAAAGACTTACAATGTACATTTCTTTTCTTGAATAGCAGCGCTGGAGGACTTTGGTTGTTAATTTCTAGGACGAGACAGTGTCTGGACTTTGCTGCAACTGTACATTTATATCACTTAATTGTCTGCTGGATTTACAATGGAAGTTTTCCAATGACATTATCATGGTGGCTAGTGAATGTGGCTTGTTTAGCACTTATGACTGTATTAGGAGAGTTTCTCTGTATGAGATCTGAAATGACAGCTATACCGGTCTCTGTGGGAGCCAAATCTGATCTATGACATACCGATTCCACCTCCGAGTGGAGTGGACCTGTCTCTGTCGATGGTGCAGCAAATCTGCGGTCTCGGAACCTGGTCAATTGGGCCTGGACTTGAAGCTATAAATATGATTTGATCAACATGGTGGATGCATCTTGATTTTAACATGCCATAGCCCGTGTATTCATCCTCCATCACGTCTCACAATAAGGAGTGCTGTAATTCTGCATATCAGAGAGATGAACAAAGTGACCTGCTGTTTACAGCCTTCATCAGTGACCCAGAATGTTTGACCTGCTGATTAGCTTGCTGGTCTTTATGCATCACCTCCATAATTTATAGCACCGTAAACTTCCAAAGAATGTCCCTCCACTGAGGTGATAAACTATCCTGCTTCTGATTTGTTGTTGTCGTCGTCACTTGTTTCTACTATGACAGATTATTGAATATTGATTTGAGTTTTTTAGCCTCGCTGAACTACAAGGAAGAATTTGCATGGCACTGACAGGGAGGTATCGTCCATCACAGATTTCTAATTAGTGTAATATATACCGGTATAGGTTGCTCTGTAATGGTGTGTGGTGCATCGCTGAACATTTCTACCTTCTGAATTTGTATTATCATGGAGGAGACCAAAATATTCAAAATATTTCAAGTTGCATATTAAATAAAGTCGCAATGTATTACAAACTGAATCTTATGAATTGAATGAATTTTAAATATTACAAGGGCTGCTGATTGAAATTCATTCCATTATTTCAGTGTGTGTGTGGGGTGGAGGGGTCATGAGAAAATTATACATGGTCTTTGCTCTATTAGAAATGCAGGGGGCTCATGTAAATGTAAATATCAAGTTAGATTGCGCATGTATTGGAGATGTATTTCTGATAGATCTAATACTTAATACTGAGAGGAGAAGATGTATTCTTCACATGCATTTACGATATAAAATATTTTTTTACTCAATAGATGTCATCCCCTTCTGTATATTTATTGATCTTTTGTAGATGTATTTGTAAACTAGTCATGAATTAGTAAAATGATGCATTATCAATAATCTCAGCCAGTTGAATATCATTAGTAAGTAATCGTTGCTTTCCAACTGGATCCAGTCAAGTTTATGAACTTGCAGATAAAATGGTGCTAGATTTGTTTATTTTGAAAGTGGTGCATTAATTTATTATGACTCTGCACCGACTGTCAGTGGAATATGGGCAAATATTGGTCAGTAACTGTACTAAAGACTTATAAAAATCTTGTTAAAGAATCTTGTTATTGAAGTTTACACGAGAACTATCTAAACTGGCACTGGAATGTCAGAAAATCTTTTATATTACACTGTTATTTATAGTCACAGATGTATTTTAATGTACTTTCCACGTCTTGTCTTCTAATGCTAACTTTGCTGGATTGTGCTGAACTGAAAGATGCTTGTATTTGTAGTTCAAGGCAATCATATCTAAATGTAGCCTATTGTTTCATTGGTTGCTGGTTACTCTCCTCATTAGGAAATGTCGCCTTGATTTTGATCATTAACCATGTAAAATTTATTCCATGACGAATGGGATGGTTGCACTTTCGTCTCTATTGCAACAACTGTCAGTTGATATAGCACATGCGGAGAAACTGTCATCTATTTTTGGGAAAATTAGCATATTCAGATCAGCAGCGTGGTATATTTAACAGCCAATGAAATTGGAGACTAAATCTCTGCAACATTTCCAGACTATTGAGAGAACCTACAAAACAATACTAGGCTATTAATCTAAATACAAGTTTTTAGAAGCCATCTGCCCAATGAACAGGGTTCTTTGTATGTTCCGATGCAGACAATATAAAAGTTAAACACTGTTGCATACCATTTATTTATTTATTAGGAAAGTCGTTTCTATACGCACAAGGCAATGTATTTCTATTTATTGTAATACCCGACAAGATGCTAAGGAGAAATATTTTTTTGTGTAGCTTTGGCTAAAAGTGCTTTGCATTATTTATTATTTTTGGTGTATACTCTTTATAACTTTAAAAACAGGGATCTCTAAAAGTATGGTTATGCATTTCAAGTTGCAGTCCATAGGATACAGTTAATTTATTTCTGTAACTTCTAGAAAGATGCGCAGTCTTTTTCAAGGGTTTGTACAGTTTCTTTCCTTTCAATGGTGTGTAACTTTGTTGCTATTAGAAGCTCGTACGTTATTTAATGCACAAATATTGTAATGGTGTGATACAAGGAATCATATTTGGCTTATGCGCAGATTTCATACAGAAAATATGCTTAATTTATTGGTATCATGATGTTCACAAATTTATATTATGAAAGTTGTGTATTTAAAAGAATTTGTTGTCACAACTGAGTGTCGTGAATGTCTCGCAGCAATGAGCCAAATCAGCTGCTAAAATGCTGGCTGCGTAAGGGACGTCAGAAGATCGATGTTGGATAAAAAACTTATTTCCATTAGTTTGGGGGTGGGGGGTTTTGACCTCAAAGTTTCCATCCTACAAAAACAATATAATTTTTTAATGAAGTCAAAAAAATCTTGTATTTGTAGTTCGTTTTTTTCTATCCAGTCATTGACAGAAATAACCGAAAATGGAAAAAAACAGAAAATTGGTTTGGTTCGAGTGTGCATGAGGTGCATTTGTAAAATCTGTTTACACCCTCCTGACAACCAACTGCTATGCAATACTACTGTCCGATTATCAATTTGTATTTAATGGTGAATGTAGTCTGACGTCATGACCAATATTTATCAATTAAGTTTCAGTGGGGGGTAGGGGGGGTTTGGAAAAAAACTAAATGAATTAAGTTTTTTATCAGACATCGATCTTTTGACGTCGTCCCTAAGCTTACCGTAATACATAATTTGACAAGCACTGTAATTAACATCTCGGAATCAGTTACTGCAATGTACCATATACAACCATGAGCCATGCATCACCAGCTACCATATTTGGTTCAACTGTTGGATGGAAAAAAAACAACTGAAAAAATGTAAATGCTGTTGGGGGGGGGGGGGCAATGGCTTATTAAATTTAAAGCTTACGATAATCTATAAATCTGTTACAATTGTAAACAAAACTGACAGTCTTCACGTTTATGTGACTACCTTTGTAATCACAGATGGCCATGTTTTGGTCCAAGTATCGATTATTAAAATATATTCATTCCAGCTCTGGCTTCAGTAGTCTCTTTTTGCATGGCCAGTACATACCTATTCTGATATAACCACCATAGCCTTGTTCATTTGGATCTTAGGCCATGTGTTCCACAATGACACTGAGTGTATGTAAATGTTTTCCCTGCAATTATCAGTCTCGTGTTACTACCATACAATCTTTTCACACGCAGTATGCAAGCATCTTCAGTGTTGTGTAATACACAACAAACTGCACGTCGTATAGTTTGACGTCATATATTGTCAAACATTATTTCATTGTCTACATGTTGCCTGAAGGATGTCCATGATTATATAACTACAGATTGTGGTAAAAATGGTTCATTTTGGCAAGCTTGTGTGGGTATTTCCAGAATTGTTTTTCAGTCTCCCAATGACCTTCATAAATAATATTTACTCTGTACATATCAGTGTACATTTACTACATTTTTCTTACAAGTGTAGTGTTCACGCTATACGTGACATAAAGATTTAAGCTACGGTAATCTTATATCTCGTATGCATATCGGACAAACCCAATTGCGTTCACACACATGAGGAAACTGTGTTCACACACCCTTTGTTAGGCATGCTAAGGATCTGGACCTGGTCTTAAAACGGGCTAGATTTAATCCGTACTTATTTGATATATTTTTCCTATTCCCTGTAAAATGATAAATATATAATCCCATGATATTGTCTCTTAGGTTGACATTAAGATACGATCGTCATTATCACCAGGGTATCATCAGTTAATTCCCACGGTTTGGATTAATACAAAACTTGTCTGAGAAAATACCATGGGATTATACATAAATAGCCCATTTCAACAAATAAGTGCTTCACAGGATATATTTTGCGATTACTAACTTATACTGCAACAAAATGATGAAATTGAAATATTCAGAAGCAATTACGCTTGGATGCTGAGCAACTAATTTACATAATTAAAACATGCTCAGTATTAATTCAATGCATATCATGTGACATTGAAAGTATTATTCTAATTCGCAATATCTCGATTGTTAAAGAGCTCTACTTGCTGTGGGTTTGAATCTCTCCCTTGGCCAGTTAAGGAAAAACTCTGTCTCCTCATCAATTTCAAACATTGCAAGGTAACTAAAATTAGGTCTGATTTACAATCACGGTTTACAATTTATGTACAGTTAGTTCTAGCTAATA
Source organism: Saccoglossus kowalevskii (assembly GCF_978046115.1). NCBI lineage: Eukaryota > Metazoa > Hemichordata > Enteropneusta > Harrimaniidae > Saccoglossus > Saccoglossus kowalevskii. The sequence goes on along the minus strand of NC_140646.1, from coordinate 21,823,713 downwards.
CAATGCCAGTTTACAATTGATGTAGTTAATGTAGCTTATTACAATTTGCATAAAAACAGATAATTAACAGGAATCAATTTACAGCCAGAACTATGGGTCTCATGACAAAGAGTGGTATAATTTGTACTTCAGCTGTTAAACATTTGGGAGGTTTTGACTATCTAATTGACATTGAACACACATAGCCAATTTAGTAGTAAAATTGTTGCACATGCAGTTCTTTGATCTTGTAAACCATGCCATTGACCATGTTATCGCATTTAACCAACGACATTCTAAAAGGCTCATCGACTAATTCAAGAGAACAGTATTACAAATGTAGGATAGACTTCAAAAACTGATTATACCAGGTTGGTCACCACTCTATCAACAGACAAATCACCAATTATGTTGCCAATCAACTGACCATTTCAAGGGTTCATACTTAATTACAAAAACATACAATTTGTATTTATTACTAATTTTAATAGCATTTAAAATTACAGTGAAAGGCACTACATATTGCAAGTCAAGAAAAAATGTCCAGTACAAAATTTGTTCTTAATTTGCATAGAGAACATCTGACTGGCAACCACGGCAACAAACTTGTAAATATAACATTAGTACACATATATCATGATGTATACCCCAAAACTTCCCATGATAGGTGGATTCTAATTTCTTTCACGTAAACATATTTCCTTTATTAGAAGACAAACATGACATTCTGTGAGGGCGCAATTTTTGCACATGGTTGGCAAGAAAACCCACCCGAAATTGAAATACTGATGTTGCTCATTGCTGCTGTTATTAAATATACATGCATGTGTCTCAGTTATTAAAAACCTATAGGCAACATTGTTACCCATCGTGAGCTAGTTCTGATCCATGCACAATATTTATTTTTCAAACATGCACATGATGGTTGGCAATAACAATTTATGTCACAGTGCATCAGTATACAGAGGTATTACAGGGCTTAGCCTTTTCCACGAAACGAAATGAAACAAAATAAAACGAAACGAAACGAAACAAAACCCTAACCCTAACCTTAGATTTTGAACGACCTCAGTCCTCAAACATCGTCACGTCCGTATTTCACAGTGTGAAATTTTCTCAGATATTATCGGGCAAATGAAAAAAAAAATGCGAGTTAGGGTTAGGGTTAGGGTTTGGGTTTCGTTTCGTTTCGTTTCGTTTCGTGGAAAAGACTAAGCCGTATTACAGGTGATAACAGACAAAATATTGACACGTCCAGGGATCGCTGGGCTAAAAAGAAGAAATAAATATATGTCTTCTCTTTTCATGGAACAAACTGATTCATAACTAAAATATAGAACAAAAGCTTTCTATGTAAATAAACACTGATAGAAATTTCAAGAGCATGGATGGATGGATTTATAATTATATAATTCAAGTCATGGAAGATAATTGTTCTTTAATAATTTCAATATTTTCTAAAAAATATCATATTGCAAGATAAAAATAAATGCTGTTTGGTCCTGTAAAGCACATTCATTATAACTGAAGTTCAATTATTATTTTAGTATTATTTTCTAGATTCTGATATACCGGTATTCAGACAATACTTTTGAGTGAGGTCATCTTTCACTTGGAATGTTGTGTATGTCTCCCATACTTGACTCCTTGACTGATTTGCATAAATTCCAGTTCCTGGAATGTTTGTATGTGATTTACTAAAATGTAAATTTAATCTAAATATGTTTTCAAACAGTTGGTTTTTCACCATTATTGTTTGCTATGTTCACATCAGCTCCATACTGCAGGAAGAGCTGTTTGATGTCTTCTTTCTCATTATTACAAGCTGTATGTAAGGCAGTATTTCCATCATGGTCCTGAATATCTATATTAGCACCATACTCTATCAACAGCTTAGCAATCTGCAAAGAACCACGCTCTGCTGCCACCATCAAAGGGCTTCTCTGTGAGAAACAAGCAGAAGATAGATAGATAGGGTAAGTTGTTTGTTATCATTCTTGAAGTATGATTATCTGGTACCTGATTTGTGTTATCTACAATGCTATAACAATATAGCATGGGACTATGATTATCTGGTACCTGATTTGTGTTATCTACAATGCTATAACAATATAGCCTGGGACTATGATTATTTGGTACCTGGTTTGTGTTATCTACAATGCTATAACAATATAGCCTGGGACTATGATTATTTGGTCCTGGTTTGTGTTATCTACAATGCTATAACAATATAGCCTGGGACTATTATTATCTGGTTCTGGTTTGTGTTATCTACAATGCTATAACAATATAGCCTGGGACTATTATCATTTGGTACCTGGTTTGTGTTATCTACAATGCTATAACAATATAGCCTGGGACTATGATTATTTGGTACCTGGTTTGTGTTATCTACAATGCTATAACAATATAGCCTGGGACAATTATCATTTGGTACCTGGTTTGTGTTATCTACAATGCTATAACAATATAGCCTGGGACTATTATCATTTGGTACCTGGTTTGTGTTATCTACAATGCTATAACAATATAGCCTGGGACTATTATCATTTGGTACCTGGTTTGTGTTATCTACAATGCTATAACAATATAGCCTGGGACTATTATCATTTGGTACCTGGTTTGTATTATCTTGTGTATCAGGGTCCATGTTTCTATCTTTCAGGAAATACTGGGTAACACTGACAGCATTGTTTTCTATTGCAGCATGTAATAATGGTTTTCCACTCTCAAGACTTGTTGTGTTCAAATAAACTCTTGCAACCTGAAATTAATATGAAAACACTTTAAGGCAGTTCGAGAGGATGCACTACTAAGCACGTCACTGCACGTATATGCAATATACTAGTATTGTTAAATATGAAATTCATCATTTCTCATAAGTGTAGATGTTCTAATAGAAACCGTATCACCATTTTAATATAAGCCGCGGCTTCTAATGCAGATTTTACAGTATAACTTGTATGTGATCCCAAGACACCAAGAAAATATATGAAAAGAAAGTTCCACTATTGAAACTGATACTACAATGCTAGATTTGGGGAAATTGTTTTGTTTTAGATATCCTGATTGCAATAACCTATAATAATGTCACTGTGACAAAAATAATCTTCAAATCTGCTGGAACCTCCTGTCAGTTATATAACAAAGTTTTTTTTTGTTTTGTTTTTTTATTGCCAGAAAGTTCAGTTAAACAAAAGTTTACTTGGTTTCAGCCACAAGAGAGCGACCATCTTTGGAATATTTATTATCACTTTTTTGTGTGACTGATTTGCCTCTCTAACAAAAGTAGGGCCAAAAAAAAAATTGCCCTCAGCGACCGACCAAAAAACCATTTCAGGCATATTCAGTAGGTTTTAAATTCACAGGTTTTATCATTTAGATAACGTGTTCTATGCTAAATTTTACATATTCACTGGGTTTTAATTTATAAGCAAAATTAAAACCCAGTGAACAATTAATCCTTTTACAGTATATGCATTTCTTATTATGAAACATGATGTACCGTAACAAGAGCCAGTCAACAAAGTTATACAATGCAAACGATGATTACCATACCTCCTGCAAATTGTCCTTCTGAATCGCTTGTATCAATGTGGACTCACTCATCTTTCTCAGCTCTTCTGAAACGCCACCCTTCCTTCTAGAATGAGTCATCTTCTTTGATTCCTTGGTATTGTCCGAATCACTTTCTGTGTTGAACGATTCAAGTTCATTAGTAAAGACACTATCACAACTCTCTGACGATCCAGGCCTCTCAATATTATTGTCTATTCTGAGGCAATCACTTTTTTCACCATACACTCTCTTGTCTAGACTTTTAACCTCATCATCATTGTTATTGGTGAATGCAATACTGGTCGAGTCCTCACTCAAGAAATCACTATGTACATGATTTAACATCATAAGTTCTTCCATTGTCAAATCATCATCAATCTCGTTCATGCTTGTCAATAGGTCATTATGATTCATTGAATCATGTGTATCGCCATCAAGTTCATTATCAACTAAAGCATATTCATCGCTATTATGACAATCACCGTGCTTTGATCGGGGCGGTTCAGTTCGTTGTAAATTCACTTTTTTCTCATGTTTATCATCAGTTTCATATTTCTCGACAGACAGCATTCCTCGTCTAAAGTCACTATTCTTCTCATAGTAAGCTTTAGTCTGTTTATTATTATCAAAATTTGCATCACTGTTATCAGGTAGAGGCAGCCCAAGCAAAGATTCTATTTCAGCTCTTTCTTTCTCATCTGCTTCATCACTGGATATCGTTGCCTCGGTGATCGAAACAGCAGGAACTGCATGCAAAAAATTAAAGATGATTGGTTAAACAGAATGGCATCATTTTCTCCACCAGAATCGAGTTTTATATATTTTATAATTTCTTTATTAATTATTAGCCAAATAAAAATAATTACATGGCTAAAAAAAAAATAGAAAAACATTATGCGGATTTATTTAGTTGAAACTGATGAACATTGACCTTGGCGGCCCTTGGGTCAAAGGTCAAACAGCTTGCAATAACAACATTTACAACTTAATTTATAGTTTTTGGCAGATATTAAAATAGATGGATATGATCATATACTTATTACAATGAGGTATCACTAATTTAATATCAAATTAAATAGGCAAAAATAAGCTCAAACTGTGGTTAAAACTTAATTGGCTAATAATTTATTAACTTTATTAGTCAACCAGGGTCTGGATACTTGTAAGTGATCAATCTCACAGTATATTATGCCTGTGAGTTTAAGTACCATATGATTGCATAAACATTGGAATATAAGCCAGGTTTGAATATCAATCATTATAGAGGGAATCATTCATTTTCATTACTCATGAAAACATGTACACACCACCTGATAAATCCTTCACAGTAATTGCATTACTGAGCTGAAAAATGTTTCCTCAAGGTGAAAGCTTCAGAAAATGAAGATTATTTATGGAATACAACTTTGACTGGATAAAATCACCATAGAAATGTTTCTTTATAGGGACAATTAGCTGAAACTTTTACCTTAACAAAAACTCAAATGAAATGATCTCTTTTCAAGAAGTCATTGGAAATGACACAGTCCCTGTTGGTACTTTTTTATAGTGATCTATTATGCGTGATTGGCCTGGTCATGTCAGAGATACATACAGGTCCACACACTGGTGAAACTTTAAGTTGGCGTTTTCGAATACGTCTTTGGATGTGAGTGGCAGAGTGGTTCCCCAAGCATGTATACATTAGACTGAATGTCAAGATTTGAATACTCTATCACACTCTTGATCTGTGCACATTTTTGTCCAAACTTTATTTTCCATTAATCTATAGTTAGTAATAGTAGTGCATATTTTCTAAAGTTAAATAATTAGACCAAAATAAACTAACAACTGGAATATAAACAAATTCAGGAACATAACAATCTTTCAAATTTAACTTACCCAAATGTGCAGCCAGTCTTCCTTTACCATGTTCTTTCTGTAATAAAATGTCTCCTTCAGTTGCTGCTTCGTAGAAAACATTCCTGCGTTCTTGTAGTCCTTTTCTTTCATCTTCATCAAGAATAACTATTCTACCTTCTTTCTGAGGTGCCAACTTGCTCATTTCACTCTCCAGGTCTCTAAGGCAGTTTGTGTTGCTTAGACTGGCCTTCCTGTCATCAAAAACAACACATTAATTATCACATAACATTACATCACATGATTGATATTTTGGCCAATATGTGTTCTTCTCCAAATTAAAAAAAAAATTACAAGTTTATTCATTAGCCAATAATTGCTAGTCAGTGATGTTCAGTACCATATAATTTTTAGAAATTGGCAAAAATTGGAACTTTCGAAATCAAATGCAATTTCAGAAATTAATCTGCGTGCTGTTGCTAACTGCTAATAAGGTTTTTAAAATGCAGTGTTCAAATTAATAAGTAATCTATAACAATAAAAAAAATTAAAAAAAATAATATAAACCCGATTATTCCAGATTTCAAGGCCCAACTCCTCTCATATTTGTTGGTGTATGGAACATCGCGGCTACATTGATGACGCAATTACTGCTCATATAAACACATGTTAAAACATTCATGTTTGTTATCCGTTACATAAGCTAAGTATGTACATGTACATTATAGTTAGTGTTGAGTTAATAAACTTGTCGTCTAATAGGAGAATGCACTTCTTCATGTTTGGGAGCATGCAGTGACTGGTTGTCAAGAATCAGCCGTTAGTATCCTGAGATAAAAGAATAGCATGGTTTGCTGCTCCTGCTACTAAATACTAGTTGTGGGCAAGGTAATACTGATTCATATTCATATTTTTTTTCATGCTTTCACAGACTGGTTGGCAAAAACGTAAATGTACGTCAAAGTGTGGAGCTGCATGGTCTATACCAAATAAGTTTTAAATAAAATAAAATAAAATTGCATTCTAAATTACTTACCGGACCAGTCCAATAATATTTTGTCTGTGCCCTGATCTGCATGGTTTCAAACCTCTGACCATCTGGACGGAATTAAAATAATTCTGTACAATTGTAGACAAGATAGGACCGTCTTCATTTACAATGCGCCTACAGCGTTTGAAGACTTCATATGCATCCTTACCCTGAGCTATGTACAATTTGGTGCAAACTTTGTAAACCTAAACAAATAAGATATCAGGAAATAAAATAACAAACCTTATCAGTTCATAGTTTTAGTGACTTTATTTATTGAAAACACATAGATGAGAAAATAAAATGATACATAATGGGAAAAAAAAAACATATTACAGTACAATATCATAAACTGAAAATGACGTAAGCACTATCAAATGTATCTACAAATTAAAAGGTTGTTATTAATAATTATTTTAATAAATTATGTAAGTACAATGTTCATGCAGTGTTTTCGTTAATCATTAAAAATATGAATTTGTTACAAATTACAGTACAATATCATAAACTGAAAATGACATAAGCACTATCAAATGTATTTACAAATTAAAAGGTTGATATCAATAATACTGTAAAATACTTTATTTTCGCTTGGAATTAATATTCGCTATTTTCGGTGAAGGTATGATTCAGTGAAAATAAAATTCAGCGAATATACCTTTTTTCTTATATTTAACATTCAACTCGTCAAAAATCAGTGAAAATAAATTCCATACAAAACACCCAAATAGTCTTTTCCGCGAAAATTAATTCCAGCTAAAATAAAGTATTTTACAGTAATTTTAATAAATATTAATGAATTTGGTGGAACAGCATAAAATTGTGTGAGTTTCATTGTAACGATATCTGCTTCCTACCTTATTTGGAAGTAAATGTTCTCCATCAATAATAACAGTATATGGATCCACTCTGTTCATAGGGTTAGCATCAGGATTGAATGCAAATCTTATACCAGCCACTTGAGGAAACCTCCCTTCAAATTTAGGAAACTGACATACACCATTCTCCAGGGCTTCTAGAAGCTGTACCCCTGAAAAATTAAAAGCAAATGGAAGAATAAGATGAACTAAAATGATAGAATTAAGCTTCCAGTAAAGATGTAATCCTATGTACATAATATTTTTAATAATTAATTAATAATGGATTTTCATCAAATAAAATAGCTGCAATCATATTGGACAAACAAAAATCAACTTGCATCTTTGTGCAATAATACATTGCCTCTCTACCAAGTCTGAATTACCTTTAAAGTTATTGATGCATACTCTAGTTATGAGCAAAAATTATCAAAAAATGATAATGATAGAATGGCATGGTATTTATTATTCAAATAACGGTTCTTACCTGTGACTTCTAGAACTACTAACTGATCCACCATGGGCAATATTTCCATCAAGTCTCTCTTACAGAATTCTCCTTTAGGGTGGATTCTATCCGATCGTAAAGTACCTGAATTCAATAATGCGATTTCAGCTGCCGTAGCTGACAGCATTATATCCGTTATGAAATTACCTAACCAAATATGATAACAAAAGATATTGGAAATGGGAACAAAACTGACTGAAAATATGACAGTGTAATAGAATTTTATGACATCAATCAATTTCATTTCTTATCATTCAATAATTGTAAATTTACTTTCGAAGTCATGTCAGATTAACGTCCGTCAATAAATCTTTCTAAATTTTTTTTTCATTTTAAATTACCCCTTGATATTTGACTACAAAGGCAGTCATAAGCTTACTGATATATTACATATTGAATTTTGAATACAGTGTCATGCCTTGTGATTACAAGTACTTTTCATTTTGTATGGACAGTACTAAGATATAATAATATACAGGTGGGAGTATTTAAACACTATCATTTCAATGCCTGGTATCACTGTATATACGGTACCTGCATTGTTAATAATAGTGATGTGTGATAAAATTTGGTACTATCATACTGTTTGTTTTTCTTTTCATGGTGTTTAAACACGTGCAATGTGAATATAAAGACATCGGCTAAACCATATCAAATGTATGATGTGATAATGTAATGCATAATATTACATATCACTGAGGTAGAAACCAAGCAGAACACATGCAACCATCCAGTTCTTGCTACCAAACTGCTTGCATAATTTGTTCATAATTAAATATAAACGAAAAGTCAATCACTGTATACCAGTTTAGTTTATAGTGGTGTTTGGTAAACGTACAAGTCTGTGGAGAAAGGATTTGGGTTTGGTTATTAAACACGCAACCTGACACCATTTTATCCCTTTTCATTTCGGCAATCAGTGAAGGCTTTCAGCAAGTGATGTACATATTGAACAGGGTTTTAATCTCTACACAACCTGATTAAAACCCAATGGAGGTATAAGTTGTAATTTTTTTTTTTAATTTCCATAATTTTTGTGCTATTTTTGATTATTTTTATGTAATATCTTGGTCGAACCAAAATATGAAAATTAAAAAAAAAAAAAAAGCCTATACCTAAATTATATTGTGATCAGATTGATTCTCTGCATTGTTTTGCTTTAATAAAATAGTTCACTGCAATATTGCCTTACAAATTCTGGTGTGTTTTGAATAGAAATTACCATTTACAGCTTGGAGAATATAAAATGCAATCATTTCAATCTCATGAACATTTGAACCCTTATTTGCAATAAGTCAACTTCTGTCATTTTTCACAAAAAACACACAACTGTTTTCTTATTTTTTCAACAATTGCATATAATGAAAAATAATGTCTATTTTGTCAAAAATTAACTAATTATGTAAATAAGATAAAAACCTGAAGGATTTTGCAGAAAATTTTGATAACAAACATTATGGCAGTTTTACCCAAGTTGGTTTCTCCAGTTCTGACCATAGAAAATCTTCCATCCAAGTCTACCTCTATATAACCCAATGTTCCTTCCATTTCTCGTGCAACGATTTCTGGAGATTAAAACCAAATATACAAAACAATTATAGTGTTCTCATCAACAGCATGACTATATCCAATACAACAATTTGGCTACACTTCACAATATTGTATAAATAGTACTGTAAAGGGATGAATTATTCACTGGGTTTTAATTTTTAATAAATCAAACCAAATAGAAGATGAGTACCACTTGCCGTTAGTCTACCCTTTTTAAAATGAATTTCGTGATAGATATTTCTATGATCCACCGTCTTTCAAAAAATTTATTCTTTTAATGAAATCACATGACGATGTCATTTTGAAACGCCTTGGCGAATATGTATTTCATACATTAAATGTTAGGTACGAAATTTCAGACTTATTGTAATATTTACTATACAAACGCACAAATGTTCTTTGTTTTGTAATCACTTTATGGGCCGAAGGCCTTTAATATTTGTGAATAAAGACCATATATAGATTAGTTCGCTGACTGGAAAATGTGCTAAATTAAAACCCAGTGAATATGTAAAATTTAGCATAGAACACATTATCTAAATGATAAAACCGTGATTTTAAAACCCACTAAATATGCCTGAAATGGTAAATCCACGAAATTTAAACCCAGTGAAAATTAGTCATGTTACAGTACTTCCTATAATTTAATTAACTAACAAAGATTTTCATTGAGACATGTATTTAAAATCCTGTGAACCCATGGTAGAATACATTTACGTTTCCGTAATCTTCAACATCTGACAACCAATATGCATCGTTTCAAACAATCTTCTCAAGTGGTTGGCCACTTAGTGCCAGCGTCTATGCATGACAGTACTTTTGAATGATGGAAATTTTAAAAGCACTACAAATTATGGATATCTTGTTGAGTGAAATCAGTGCTTCAAATAAATGACAAGAGAAAAAAAACTCAGGGGTATCCAAACTTGTTTTCATTGAAATAATGACTTTGCAAAACCCTACTTTGGTGGTCATTTTTGATAGGAAAATGGCAAAGTACAATACAATTCTGGTTTTTAAATTGAAAACTATAGTACCCCATGTTTTTTTGAACCAAATTAAAAACAATTAATCATGTAGAATAATTTAGCAAAGTTTAAGAAATCCCTGTCTCAAAACAGGGTTAGTAACAAACACACCTTAGTGATGACAGGTGTACACAACACGATGGGAATCTACAAAGATGAATTAAAAACACACACACAGTTTAGATAATCACTCAATTTGTGTTTAAACAGGACATGAAAACTTAACAAGAGGTATGTCTTATTTACAAACCGTGAAACTCTTCAACAATATCTTTGACTTCTTTGTCTTCTGCAATATCAGCTGTCACATTGATTTTCTCTGTGCAAACAGAAATACCATCTAGGGCGAACTCGATAGTCACTCTTGTCAATGTACGAAAGTCTGTACCACTTTTTACGATTAACTTTCCATTCACCTATGATGAAATATGACACCTGTCGCAGTAGCTGGCATGTGATGGATGTGGTTTGTAGCATATTTTGGAACACTTGCAAAATATATTTCAATTCTGGTACAAAAGCTATGAGCATTTTAGCTAACCTCAGCAAACTTGTCATTCTCCTATTTTAAGGGGTAATGCCATTTGCTAAATGAAAGAATAGCTCTGATACTTCTTGGCTAACTAATAAAACGATTTTAAATATCAGGAGACAATATCATTATTACTGTTCATTAATTAGTATTAAATGTACTGTATTAGTCTCAATGTCCCTTATTGAACAAGTCATTGTCAATGACATAGTCCCCGTCATGTTTTTAGTGACTTTGTCAAACAATGAAAAGCATAGTCAGATTATGTTTAAATATTGGGATAGTATTTACATGTAGCATATCATATCAACTATATATGGTCTTCACTGAACAATTTCCAGATTTCCAGTCTGCCAGTAATATTGAAAAATTTAAGTATACATGAATACATCAGAAATAAAGCTCATGTTATTACCTATTATAAATCATCTTAAACTTTACATGCTAACTTCCAAGCACAATGAAAATTTTCTTCTCTTAAGCACTATTAGTACTGTACCTAGTAGTAGTTGTGTCTTTTTTATGTGATTTAGTTACTTCTTTTTGTTATACTTTTATTACAACTAGCTAAAATTGAGAAGTAATTTCACAATACGACGTAATAATGTTATTATTATTATTATCAACTACAAATGTGCATGAAACAGGTATGAAGACTAAAGTTTGAATGAAATTGGTCAAGGCCATCTTTGCCAGCTAAGGAACATTTGTTTCGGGTCACCCCTCCTTGACAGATTAAACCACTACAGTGCGTATTTAATAGGCGCCCTTAATGACAAGGAGGAGAGATGCGACAAAAATAAACAGCCTGCAATCAGCTATCTTGTATCAAAAACATAATGTTTTTGTTGTTTTTAATTGGCGACCAAAGCAGAACAGATCACCCAGTTTTTCAAGATAAAAAGCCGCACCGATCACCAAAACCATGCAATTGAGTCATTACTAGCTGAGTTTGTTGCAAAGAGGACAGGAAGTCGCAAATCACAAAAATTTGTGCAACAGTTCAACTCTTGAATAATCAGTTGAGTAGAGTTTCTGAGATTTTCTTTCAGCGTTGATAGTTTCATTACTTTGTTAAAACTTGGTCGACATAAATATTTGTCACTTTGCTGACGAAGTATGCCACAAACAGCCTGCAACGTTGGCATAAAATGTTTTTGTTTTTGTTTGGCAAACAACCTAAACACATTCTACACCCACGTTTACTATAAGAATTTTGAAATAACCATGCCAAACGTCGCCATTTCCGACATTTTGTTCTGTAGCTTACCGTGCAATGTTACATAGCCTCTGATTGGGCGCCTTTCTTACAGGCGCGTCCAAACTTGGCCATTTGTTTAATATAAAATACGTGTTTACCCAGTCTGATCCCGCACCAACAAACCATGGGATTCTGAAAAAGGGCCTAGGCATGCCTCAGAAACTGTTAATGACATGTCCAAATTTACCCTGGGCCGTAATAATAATAATAATAATAACTTTATTGCATCCTTAGAATTACAAATGTTCTATTGGTTTACAGCAATAAATATATAAGTGATTAAAAAAAAAAAAAAAAAAATGAAATGAAATGAAATGGATGTTTTTGCAGAAGAAAATAACGTGCATCTGTAACCCAACATGAGCGATGTTCTTAGCAAGATAGAATGTAATCTGCACAGGCGTGCCTGAAAAACAGTTTATGACATGTTCACATTTTGCAATTTTATTCGTTTTTCATAAAAATGGCCACCATTTTAATGAATTTCATTGAAATCCCAAAATAATTAAAAACAACATTTAACCCATTATATCTTGCCTTTGTACAAAATTTAACCCAAATCTGTACAATCATCTCTGTAAAATGAGCAGAAAACTCATAAAAAACAAAATGGCCACCAGTTCGCCATTATAAATTGAATCACGAAAAAGATGTAACCAATATAAATAGAACACACACCAAAATAAAAAAACAAAAACATAAAAACTGTTGAATTATTGTAACCTCAAGAAAAAGTCAATGACAACAACAATAACCCTTTCCCTTCTCATACTGTGACCTTCATTGGATAATACAGAAAAGGTAAAAACAAATCATTACTATACTAAATTTGAAGGAAATAAGTTTCCTTGGAAACTAATTACTAATAGGAACAATATTGTATTAATATTAAGATGAACGAGTTGAAAACTAGCATGTCAACCTCAATACAACTCTTTCAAAGCAAAAATACTCGCATTCAAAGGTTGGTAAAACAAATTTTTTGAATCATGCCTCAAATCAATCACTGACCAAAATGAAAAAAGTTATCACTGTTAACAATCACTATAAAATACACACATACTTCACATATATTTTTATATTGATCACACAACACAAATTTCAACTACCAGGCTCTTATAACTAAATGTTATAATCATTAAAAGTATGTACCTTGGGCATGATTTAATACTCCTTTGTAATCAAGTCTGGTACAATTAGCGAGATCAAATGTCTCTCTAAATTCAGTTTTATACATATTAATTTTATGAATTTGCCTGCAAGAAACATTCTATACAAGCTGGTATGCTGGTTGGCGATCCGCTCCGCTCAAAAAAACAAGCAACATGTTTTTGGCTGTTTCCATGGTGGGAGACGAACGTGAAGCTAACGTCAGTATATAACTAAATGGTATACGAAGTCACTTAGTTTATTACTAGGATGTATTCTGCTGTTGCACTTATTATTTCCAACCCTTTACCGATAGTATTTTCTAGAATGAAGGCAGCATTTACAGTCTGAGGTGTTTTATCCTAAATTTGTAGAAGGAGATACATCTGGCGTGAAGCTACCCAAAAATCAATTTTTTGGCTGTTGCTATGGCAAGCCAAGAAAATCACAGAAGTAATAATACGTGAAAACACTGGAAATCACACAGACACACACAAAGCCACTAAAGTGATTATAAGGGCAATCCTAGCGGAGCGTATCGCCAATAATATATTAATGTGAGATTCTGGTTCCCGAGATTTAATGGTTCAAACAAATACCCTAATTAATGACTGAAAACATGTTCATTGCTTTCAACTTTGTACTATCATGTCGCAAACTGGTTCAAATTGGCAAAATATAGAAAAACACAAAATATTGTCATTTGAATGTTTTTAAAACAGACATGATTGAAAGACCTCAAATTATTTATTGCAAAAATTGCTAGGCGAAAAAAAACTCCAACACCTTCACTTTGCAATAAATCTCACTCTATAGTACACTACATGTATAACCTACCTTTCTGACATCATAATCATGGTCATGTCCTCCAAGTATCAAATCAATTTCTCTCACATTTTCTGCTAATCTGATATCATTTGGCCATCTCATATGTGTGAGTGCAATCACATAATCTGCACCCTGAAACAAATATTAAACTAATGACATAGTCCCTGTTTGTATTATGCATGAAGTTTAAACTTGATTGGTCCAGGTATGTATGAGATCACAGTCAGCTGGCGTAGTGATAATCAAATAAATGTGATTAATTTACCAATAGATATTTAATATATGGGGGTCAGTCATCTTGAATACGACTTGAAACTAAAGAGACAAGTTGAGAAACAGATTTTTCAGTTTCCTTCAATATATATCAAACTTTGACAGCTAAACGATTCATTCAGGCAAGATTAAGCCAACCAACAAAATTTGTATGAAATCATTGTTTTTTGTGTGGATACAAACATCTAATATTACACGAAAAACATAGTACACTTTCCTTTTTTTTATAAACCAAAATCGTCATACAACTCTGGAGCCAATCACTGATGGCCTTATAATTAGATGATTATATATGGATCAGATACTGCATTCTTTGTAAAAAAAAATAGCCACAAGTCAGCTATTTTCAACCCAATCACACATGACTGAGATTAGATTCCCAAATAGTGAAAATTTGTGATTTTGATGCACTTTCGGCCTCAAAATGTCTGCCATTTGACCATCTTGAACCAGATCATGAAACGAATAAATGTGTATATGTCTGGTATTTTGTTGAATGTGAATGAAAAATGGCTGCCATTCAGCAAATGCTTGTGCATATGTCCGATATAATATGTTTGATGTATGTGTGAACATACATCAAAGTTTTAACTTGATCAACCCAGGCACATATAAGATATTGCTGGATACAAACAGACTCACAAGTCCCGGTTTTCTAGCTTCGCCCAAACGAGCACTAAATATTACCAGTATAAAACCAAATGTGAAGCATGAAAAATGGTTTGGTGTTTCTAGAGAATAAACGTGGGCCAGTTTGAATACCACTGAACTTACCTGTTGCTTCAGTTCTTTTGCTAGCCTACGACCATGAGTCACAAAGTCTAAATAAGTCAAGTCACATCTGTCAATTGTAGCTAATGTTACTAACCATTCTTCTTCCACCAAGCCAATAATACCTAACTGTAGATGGAAGTAGAATAAAATGAAGATAATTAACATTATTATACATCTGTCACCGTAACACCATAAGTTACAGCGTCATTTTGCGGTAGTTTACAGGGTATTCTATGCTTTTTTTTGGGTCTTTATGACTCCCAATTGTGATCTTGCACTCTATTACATGTACTTGCATTGTTGGCCTATCATCCACTTGCTCCAGATATGTTTCTTGCTTAAGGGAGAGATGCAGTTTAACTGACAGGTGTTTTTTTGGTCAAAAGTGATTTTAAAAAAAATTAGCTTCTAAATCATGCCTCTGTTTCCTGTCAAAATTGGTTTACGGTTACATCTGTTTACTATGAAGAAAGTGCCATCTTGAAAACTTTTACCAGTTGTCAATTTTGCTGGGCAGCAGCTCAAATTTCACTAATTCAAGTTTATGAATAAATTAACACCCAGGCACTGTACAATTGTTGGAACACTGTTCAACCCAAAACAATGCCCAACGGCGTTTTGAAGATAAACACATTGTCAATCATTTGTGAAAATTTCAAAAGAAAAGATCAAAGCGTCTAAGAGCTATTTTTTTTAAAGTTCTGGAATGTGCACTAAAAAGAAGCTGAGATAATTGCTAATTTGCATATTTTATAGTTAAGTAAAAATATATGCTGATTTACATCGCCATTGGATTTAACAGAGTTCCATTAATGATTTTAATTTTAAATTTTCACAGAATACAGATGTTCATACAATGCCATAAAAAATAAAAATCAAAGAAAGCTTAGAAAGAACTCCAGTGTGCTGAGAGTATTGAAGACACATTACAAATTAATTCAAAATTACTTGTACCTGAGATATTGATAGAAAAACTGAAAACTAATTATGTAAATCAGGTAACTAATATGAACAGAACAGAACAAAAAAATTATGAATTTTTATGCTAATTAGAGAATTAATATGAACAAATTTTAACCCAAAATTAATCAGGCCTGTCTGTTGTCCTAGAGCATTTATATACCAAATTTTATTCAAATGTGATGATCAGTAATTGAGATATCAGTGTTAATTAATTATGTTAATTAGATGATTAATAAGCATAAATATTTACCAAAAACTAATTGGGTCTCTGCATAGTTCTAGATTCATTGAAATGTGATGATGAGTACTCTTTAAAAGTTTCATTAAAATCCAATTCAAGGTTCTTTATATATCAGTGGAACATTCATGGAAAAAAATTGACTAATTATGCAAATTAGGTAATTAATATCCACAATTATTTACCCTAAAATTAATCAGGTCTCTGCATAGTCCTAGAAGATCTATGTAGCAAGTCTCATTGAAATATGGTGATTAGTACTTGAGATATCAGGCAAAAAGCTGAAAATTAACTAATTATGCTAATAAGGTAATTAATATGCATAAATATTTACCCAAAAACTAATCAGGGGTCTGCACAGTCCTTAAGTAACTATGTACCAAGTTTCATTGAAATGTGATGATTACTACTTGAAATATCAAAAGCTGGAATCTAATTAATTATGCAAATTAGGTAATTAATATCTGCTGATATTACCCTAAAAACTATCAGGTCTGTGCAGTGTCCTATGACATCTATGTACCAAGTTTCATTGAAATGCGATTATTACTACTTGAAATATCAAAAGCTGAAAATTAATTAATTATGCAAATTAGGTAATTAATATGTATTGATATTACCCTAAAAACTATCACGTTTGTGCAGTATCTTATAACATCTATGTACCAAGTTTTATTGAAATGTGATGATTAGTACTTGAGATATCAGTGGAAAAGCCGAAAATTGATTAATCATTATGCAAATTAGGTAATTAATATGGCACAGATTTTTACTTAAAACTAATCAAATCTATGCATTAGTTTGGAGCATCTATGTGCCAAGTTTCATCAAAATCCAATGAGTGGTTCTTTAGATATCAATGGAATAGTCATGGAACAGCTAAAAATCAGCTAATTATCATGCAAGTTAAGTAATTAATATGCATGGATTTTTCTTAAAACCTAATCAAATCTGCGCATTGGCCCAGAGCATCCATGCACAATGTTTCATCAAAAATCAATGTATGGTTCTTGAGATATCAGTGTAACAGACAGACACACATACTTACATTGCTATATGTTCCGAGGACTACATTGGATTAACTTTTAATATAGTTGAATTAACTTTTAATATAGTTGCGATATGAACTCGATTAAAACGTGTCCCTATATAGGGTTGCGTTTTAATCGAGTTTAATTAAATTGAATATCCCGTGACTGAACATAGAAATGTTTGCGAAGCTTAGGTTTAGTATTGGGGGAAGGTATGGTACAATTATATTAATATTAAAATAAACTGAACCATACCTTCCCCCGATACTAAACCTAATCTACGCAAAACGTATTAATAATCAAATTAACTATTAATGTAAATTATGTTTTCCGAGGACTATGAAAATGGTCCTTGGAAGGTTTGTATGTCCTCGGAAGTTGGTATATATGTGTTTTTTGGTCCTCGGAACATATAGCAATGCAAGTACACACACACTAACTGCAAAGACTCCCATTGTGTGCTTCGCACACGGGAGTCAAAAAGTTAAATTTGTCAAAATTTGCAAAATAAACTGCATCTCTACCTTAATTTCTATTTGAGTCACCTGAAAGTTTAATTCCACGATAACAAATTTATTTTAGTATATTTTGGTAATGAATCAATTTCAAGTATGCTTGAAAATCAAACTATGGCTTGATAAGTAGTACATCATAAAAACTTATGACAACTGCATTATGCCAAATAAAAAAAAAATGGTGTGGTTGTAATAACAATGCTTTTGAAAAGTAGTACTGTAAAAGTACTATAATACTATAATATTCCGCATACGTAATAGTAACCGCAATCCGAATTCCGGCTTCAGGGTTAGGTTGGTAGGGATTTTTCAATTACCCGGTAGGTTTATTTTCTTGGATATAGCAGTGTTTATTTACTTTTTCTTGCATGATAAAAGAAGGGTTTTTCAAATATGCGTGTCAAAATCATGTTCAATCACCCATTTTGCAAAGTTTTGAATTTTTGTAAAATCGTTCAAATCATGACACAATTTTGTGATGTTTTCTCAACTATAGCCAATAAAACGTCAGGGTCAAGCAGTAAAAGTAGGTTAAGTTGGGTTCAGGAACCACACAATTTTTTTTCTCTTGGCCTAAATTTAAACTGTGCTGAATAAATTAACTGACATATGGTAACATCACTCAGCTGGGACTACAGGAAAGGTAATCAGTAGAACAACTATGAGCAAACATTACCAACTGAAAAGCATATTAAAACACCAATAATAATGTAGTAGTTGCTGTCAAATACAATTTTAAAGCTCTTCAGTCAAGTAGCCAGCAGACTGAGAGAGCTTGTCAGGCAGCTTGTAGATTGATTAATTTGAAATTTTAGCAACATTAGTTTGGATACATTGACAACTCAAGCATTTTATTTCACCATCTGTCATTTTAAAATATCAAAATGAAATTGATAGATTAGAGATTAATTATATAGGTATGATTATAATTATCTTGGCAGTTTTATCTAGAAAACTAGCTTATTTGTCTTGGTTAATTGCTGTCACAATTAAACTTCTTACCATTTCTTTTCCTGACAATCTACTTTAGAAACTGAGGACTACTTCACTATTACCATTTCACTAAATCTATGAAAAATAAGCCCCCATTTTCTTGTACATGTAGTTTGCATTTGTTGTTAACATTTGTTTTTGCTGCTGTGAAAACATTACTGAGACAAGGGAATCAATTAAAAGCTCTTTCACATGCAAATTAGACATGGTGCATTTTTTTTTCAAAGAAAACACTGAAAATACCACTAAAGTACTACTCAGTATTGTGGGTAGCTCATATTTAAAATCAGTATGGCTGTAATGCATGTTTGGTGGGAATTCATCAAATCAACATGGTTATAATGCAAGTCTGGTGGGAAGTCCTCAAATCAACATGGTTATAATACAAGTCTGGTGGGAAGTCATCAAACCAACATTGCTATAATGCAAGTCTGGTGGGAAGTCATCAAATCAACATGGTTATAATGCAAGTCTGGTGGGAAGTCATCAAATCAACATGGTTATAATGCAAGTCTGGTGGGAAGTCATCAAATCAACATGGTTATAATGCAAGTCTGGTGGGAAGTCCTCAAATCAACATGGTTATAATGCAAGTCTGGTGGGAAGTCATCAAATCAACATGGTTATAATACAAGTCTGGTGGGAAGTCATCAAATCAACATGATTATAATGCAAGTCTGGTGGGAAGTTATCAAATCAACATGGTTATAATGCAAGTCTGGTGGGAAGTCATCAAATCAATATGGTTATAATGCAAGTCTGGTGGGAAGTCATCAAATCAACATGGTTATAATGCAAGTCTGGTGGGAAGTCATCAAATCAACATGGTTATAATGCAAGTCTGGTGGGAAGTCATCAAATCAACATGGTTATAATGCAAGTCTGGTGGGAAGTCATCAAATCAATATGGTTATAATGCAAGTCTGGTGGGAAGTCCTCAAATCAACATGGTTATAATGCAAGTCTGGTGGGAAGTCCTCAAACCAACATTGTTAAAATGCAAGTCTGGTGGGAAGTCATCAAATCAACATGGTTATAATGCAAGTCTGGTGGGAAGTCCTCAAATCAACATGGTTATAATGCAAGTCTGGTGGGAAGTCCTCAAACCAACATTGTTAAAATGCAAGTCTGGTGGGAAGTCATCAAATCAACATAGTTATAATGCAAGTCTGGTGGGAAGTCATCAAACCAACAACATGGTTATAATGCAAGTCTGGTGGGAAGTCATCAAATCAACATTGTTATAATGCAAGTCTGGTGGAAAGTCATCAAATCAACATGGTTATAATGCAAGTCTGGTGGGAAGTTCTCAAACCAACATGGCTATAATGCAAGTCTGGTGGGAAGTCATCAAATCAACATGGTTATAATGCAAGTCTGGTGGGAAGTCATCAAATCAACATGGTTATAATGCAAGTCTGGTGGGAAGTCATCAAATCAACATGGTTATAATGCAAGTCTGGTGGGAAGTCATCAAATCAATATGGTTATAATGCAAGTCTGGTGGGAAGTCATCAAATCAACATGGTTATAATGCAAGTCTGGTGGAAAGTCATCAAATCAACATGGTTATAATGCAAGTCTGGTGGGAAGTCATCAAATCAACATGGTTATAATACAAGTCTGGTGGGAAGTCATCAAACCAACATGGCTATAATGCAAGTCTCATGGGAAGTCATCAAATCAACATGGTTATAATACAAGTCTGGTGGGAAGTCATCAAATCAACATGGTTATAATACAAGTCTGGTGGGAAGTCATCAAACCAACATGGTTATAATGCAAGTCTGGTGGGAAGTCATCAAACCAACATGGCTATAATGCAAGTCTGGTGGGAAGTCATCAAATCAACATGGTTATAATGCAAGTCTGGTGGGAAGTCATCAAATCAACATGGTTATAATGCAAGTCTGGTGGGAAGTCATCAAATCAACATGGTTATAATACAAGTCTGGTGGGAAGTCCTCAAATCAACATGGTTATAATGCAAGTCTGGTGGGAAGTCCTCAAATCAACATGGTTATAATGCAAGTCTGGTGGGAAGTCATCAAATCAACATGGTTATAATGCAAGTCTGGTGGGAAGTCATCAAATCAACATGGTTATAATACAAGTCTGGTGGGAAGTCCTCAAACCAACAACATGGTTATAATGCAAGTCTGGTGGGAAGTCCTCAAACCAACAACATGGTTATAATGCAAGTCTGGTGGGAAGTCATCAAATCAACATGGTTATAATACAAGTCTGGTGGGAAGTCCTCAAATCAACATGGTTATAATGCAAGTCTGGTGGGAAGTCCTCAAATCAACATGGTTATAATGCAAGTCTGGTGGGAAGTCCTCAAATCAACATGGTTATAATGCAAGTCTGGTGGGAAGTCATCAAATCAACATGGTTATAATACAAGTCTGGTGGGAAGTCATCAAATCAACATGATTATAATGCAAGTCTGGTGGGAAGTCATCAAATCAACATGGTTATAATGCAAGTCTGGTGGGAAGTCATCAAATCAATATGGTTATAATGCAAGTCTGGTGGGAAGTCATCAAACCAACATGGTTATAATGCAAGTCTGGTGGGAAGTCATCAAATCAACATGGTTATAATGCAAGTCTGGTGGGAAGTCCTCAAACCAACATTGTTAAAATGCAAGTCTGGTGGGAAGTCATCAAATCAACATGGTTATAATGCAAGTCTGGTGGGAAGTCATCAAACCAACAACATGGTTATAATGCAAGTCTGGTGCATAATGCTAATGCTTATGCTAATAAGGTAATTAATATGCATAAATATTTACCCAAAAACTAATCAGGGGTCTGCACAGTCCTTAAGTAACTATGTACCAAGTTTCATTGAAATGTGATGATTACTACTTGAAATATCAAAAGCTGGAATCTAATTAATTATGCAAATTAGGTAATTAATATCTGCTGATATTACCCTAAAAACTATCAGGTCTGTGCAGTGTCCTATGACATCTATGTACCAAGTTTCATTGAAATGCGATTATTACTACTTGAAATATCAAAAGCTGAAAATTAATTAATTATGCAAATTAGGTAATTAATATGTATTGATATTACCCTAAAAACTATCACGTTTGTGCAGTATCTTATAACATCTATGTACCAAGTTTTATTGAAATGTGATGATTAGTACTTGAGATATCAGTGGAAAAGCCGAAAATTGATTAATCATTATGCAAATTAGGTAATTAATATGGCACAGATTTTTACTTAAAACTAATCAAATCTATGCATTAGTTTGGAGCATCTATGTGCCAAGTTTCATCAAAATCCAATGAGTGGTTCTTTAGATATCAATGGAATAGTCATGGAACAGCTAAAAATCAGCTAATTATCATGCAAGTTAAGTAATTAATATGCATGGATTTTTCTTAAAACCTAATCAAATCTGCGCATTGGCCCAGAGCATCCATGCACAATGTTTCATCAAAAATCAATGTATGGTTCTTGAGATATCAGTGTAACAGACAGACACACATACTTACATTGCTATATGTTCCGAGGACTACATTGGATTAACTTTTAATATAGTTGAATTAACTTTTAATATAGTTGCGATATGAACTCGATTAAAACGTGTCCCTATATAGGGTTGCGTTTTAATCGAGTTTAATTAAATTGAATATCCCGTGACTGAACATAGAAATGTTTGCGAAGCTTAGGTTTAGTATTGGGGGAAGGTATGGTACAATTATATTAATATTAAAATAAACTGAACCATACCTTCCCCCGATACTAAACCTAATCTACGCAAAACGTATTAATAATCAAATTAACTATTAATGTAAATTATGTTTTCCGAGGACTATGAAAATGGTCCTTGGAAGGTTTGTATGTCCTCGGAAGTTGGTATATATGTGTTTTTTGGTCCTCGGAACATATAGCAATGCAAGTACACACACACTAACTGCAAAGACTCCCATTGTGTGCTTCGCACACGGGAGTCAAAAAGTTAAATTTGTCAAAATTTGCAAAATAAACTGCATCTCTACCTTAATTTCTATTTGAGTCACCTGAAAGTTTAATTCCACGATAACAAATTTATTTTAGTATATTTTGGTAATGAATCAATTTCAAGTATGCTTGAAAATCAAACTATGGCTTGATAAGTAGTACATCATAAAAACTTATGACAACTGCATTATGCCAAATAAAAAAAAAATGGTGTGGTTGTAATAACAATGCTTTTGAAAAGTAGTACTGTAAAAGTACTATAATACTATAATATTCCGCATACGTAATAGTAACCGCAATCCGAATTCCGGCTTCAGGGTTAGGTTGGTAGGGATTTTTCAATTACCCGGTAGGTTTATTTTCTTGGATATAGCAGTGTTTATTTACTTTTTCTTGCATGATAAAAGAAGGGTTTTTCAAATATGCGTGTCAAAATCATGTTCAATCACCCATTTTGCAAAGTTTTGAATTTTTGTAAAATCGTTCAAATCATGACACAATTTTGTGATGTTTTCTCAACTATAGCCAATAAAACGTCAGGGTCAAGCAGTAAAAGTAGGTTAAGTTGGGTTCAGGAACCACACAATTTTTTTTCTCTTGGCCTAAATTTAAACTGTGCTGAATAAATTAACTGACATATGGTAACATCACTCAGCTGGGACTACAGGAAAGGTAATCAGTAGAACAACTATGAGCAAACATTACCAACTGAAAAGCATATTAAAACACCAATAATAATGTAGTAGTTGCTGTCAAATACAATTTTAAAGCTCTTCAGTCAAGTAGCCAGCAGACTGAGAGAGCTTGTCAGGCAGCTTGTAGATTGATTAATTTGAAATTTTAGCAACATTAGTTTGGATACATTGACAACTCAAGCATTTTATTTCACCATCTGTCATTTTAAAATATCAAAATGAAATTGATAGATTAGAGATTAATTATATAGGTATGATTATAATTATCTTGGCAGTTTTATCTAGAAAACTAGCTTATTTGTCTTGGTTAATTGCTGTCACAATTAAACTTCTTACCATTTCTTTTCCTGACAATCTACTTTAGAAACTGAGGACTACTTCACTATTACCATTTCACTAAATCTATGAAAAATAAGCCCCCATTTTCTTGTACATGTAGTTTGCATTTGTTGTTAACATTTGTTTTTGCTGCTGTGAAAACATTACTGAGACAAGGGAATCAATTAAAAGCTCTTTCACATGCAAATTAGACATGGTGCATTTTTTTTTCAAAGAAAACACTGAAAATACCACTAAAGTACTACTCAGTATTGTGGGTAGCTCATATTTAAAATCAGTATGGCTGTAATGCATGTTTGGTGGGAAGTCATCAAATCAACATGGTTATAATGCAAGTCTGGTGGGAAGTCCTCAAATCAACATGGTTATAATACAAGTCTGGTGGGAAGTCATCAAACCAACATTGCTATAATGCAAGTCTGGTGGGAAGTCATCAAATCAACATGGTTATAATGCAAGTCTGGTGGGAAGTCATCAAATCAACATGGTTATAATGCAAGTCTGGTGGGAAGTCATCAAATCAACATGGTTATAATGCAAGTCTGGTGGGAAGTCCTCAAATCAACATGGTTATAATGCAAGTCTGGTGGGAAGTCATCAAATCAACATGGTTATAATACAAGTCTGGTGGGAAGTCATCAAATCAACATGATTATAATGCAAGTCTGGTGGGAAGTTATCAAATCAACATGGTTATAATGCAAGTCTGGTGGGAAGTCATCAAATCAATATGGTTATAATGCAAGTCTGGTGGGAAGTCATCAAATCAACATGGTTATAATGCAAGTCTGGTGGGAAGTCATCAAATCAACATGGTTATAATGCAAGTCTGGTGGGAAGTCATCAAATCAACATGGTTATAATGCAAGTCTGGTGGGAAGTCATCAAATCAATATGGTTATAATGCAAGTCTGGTGGGAAGTCCTCAAATCAACATGGTTATAATGCAAGTCTGGTGGGAAGTCCTCAAACCAACATTGTTAAAATGCAAGTCTGGTGGGAAGTCATCAAATCAACATGGTTATAATGCAAGTCTGGTGGGAAGTCCTCAAATCAACATGGTTATAATGCAAGTCTGGTGGGAAGTCCTCAAACCAACATTGTTAAAATGCAAGTCTGGTGGGAAGTCATCAAATCAACATAGTTATAATGCAAGTCTGGTGGGAAGTCATCAAACCAACAACATGGTTATAATGCAAGTCTGGTGGGAAGTCATCAAATCAACATTGTTATAATGCAAGTCTGGTGGAAAGTCATCAAATCAACATGGTTATAATGCAAGTCTGGTGGGAAGTTCTCAAACCAACATGGCTATAATGCAAGTCTGGTGGGAAGTCATCAAATCAACATGGTTATAATGCAAGTCTGGTGGGAAGTCATCAAATCAACATGGTTATAATGCAAGTCTGGTGGGAAGTCATCAAATCAACATGGTTATAATGCAAGTCTGGTGGGAAGTCATCAAATCAATATGGTTATAATGCAAGTCTGGTGGGAAGTCATCAAATCAACATGGTTATAATGCAAGTCTGGTGGAAAGTCATCAAATCAACATGGTTATAATGCAAGTCTGGTGGGAAGTCATCAAATCAACATGGTTATAATACAAGTCTGGTGGGAAGTCATCAAACCAACATGGCTATAATGCAAGTCTCATGGGAAGTCATCAAATCAACATGGTTATAATACAAGTCTGGTGGGAAGTCATCAAATCAACATGGTTATAATACAAGTCTGGTGGGAAGTCATCAAACCAACATGGTTATAATGCAAGTCTGGTGGGAAGTCATCAAACCAACATGGCTATAATGCAAGTCTGGTGGGAAGTCATCAAATCAACATGGTTATAATGCAAGTCTGGTGGGAAGTCATCAAATCAACATGGTTATAATGCAAGTCTGGTGGGAAGTCATCAAATCAACATGGTTATAATACAAGTCTGGTGGGAAGTCCTCAAATCAACATGGTTATAATGCAAGTCTGGTGGGAAGTCCTCAAATCAACATGGTTATAATGCAAGTCTGGTGGGAAGTCATCAAATCAACATGGTTATAATGCAAGTCTGGTGGGAAGTCATCAAATCAACATGGTTATAATACAAGTCTGGTGGGAAGTCCTCAAACCAACAACATGGTTATAATGCAAGTCTGGTGGGAAGTCCTCAAACCAACAACATGGTTATAATGCAAGTCTGGTGGGAAGTCATCAAATCAACATGGTTATAATACAAGTCTGGTGGGAAGTCCTCAAATCAACATGGTTATAATGCAAGTCTGGTGGGAAGTCCTCAAATCAACATGGTTATAATGCAAGTCTGGTGGGAAGTCCTCAAATCAACATGGTTATAATGCAAGTCTGGTGGGAAGTCATCAAATCAACATGGTTATAATACAAGTCTGGTGGGAAGTCATCAAATCAACATGATTATAATGCAAGTCTGGTGGGAAGTCATCAAATCAACATGGTTATAATGCAAGTCTGGTGGGAAGTCATCAAATCAATATGGTTATAATGCAAGTCTGGTGGGAAGTCATCAAACCAACATGGTTATAATGCAAGTCTGGTGGGAAGTCATCAAATCAACATGGTTATAATGCAAGTCTGGTGGGAAGTCATCAAATCAACATGGTTATAATGCAAGTCTGGTGGGAAGTCATCAAATCAACATGGTTATAATGCAAGTCTGGTGGGAAGTCATCAAATCAATATGGTTATAATGCAAGTCTGGTGGGAAGTCCTCAAATCAACATGGTTATAATGCAAGTCTGGTGGGAAGTCCTCAAACCAACATTGTTAAAATGCAAGTCTGGTGGGAAGTCATCAAATCAACATGGTTATAATGCAAGTCTGGTGGGAAGTCCTCAAATCAACATGGTTATAATGCAAGTCTGGTGGGAAGTCCTCAAACCAACATTGTTAAAATGCAAGTCTGGTGGGAAGTCATCAAATCAACATGGTTATAATGCAAGTCTGGTGGGAAGTCATCAAACCAACAACATGGTTATAATGCAAGTCTGGTGGGAAGTCATCAAATCAACATTGTTATAATGCAAGTCTGGTGGAAAGTCATCAAATCAACATGGTTATAATGCAAGTCTGGTGGGAAGTTCTCAAACCAACATGGCTATAATGCAAGTCTGGTGGGAAGTCATCAAATCAACATGGTTATAATGCAAGTCTGGTGGGAAGTCATCAAATCAACATGGTTATAATACAAGTCTGGTGGCAAGTCCTCAAACCAACAACATGGTTATAATGCAAGTCTGGTGGGAAGTCCTCAAACCAACAACATGGTTATAATGCAAGTCTGGTGGGAGGTCATCAAATTCAACATTGTTATAATGCAAGTCTGGTGGGAAGTCATCAAATTCAACATTGTTATAATGCAAGTCTGGTGGGAAGTCCTCAAACCAACAACATGGTTATAATGCAAGTCTGGTGGGAAGTCATCAAATCAACATGGTTATAATGCAAGTCTGGTGGGAAGTCCTCAAACCAACAACATGGTTATAATGCAAGTCTGGTGGGAAGTCCTCAAATAAACATGGTTATAATGCAAGTCTGGTGGGAAGTCATCAAATTCAACATTGTTATAATGCAAGTCTGGTGGGAAGTCATCAAATCAACATGGTTATAATACAAGCCTGGTGGAAAGTCATCAAATCAACATGGTTATAATGCAAGTCTGGTGGGAAGTCATCAAATCAACATGGTTATAATACAAGTCTGGTGGGAAGTCATCAAATCAACATGGTTATAATGCAAGTCTGGTGGGAAGTCATCAAATCAACATGGTTATAATACAAGTCTGGTGGAAAGTCATCAAATCAACATGGTTATAATGCAAGTCTGGTGGGAAGTCATCAAACCAACATGGCTATAATGCAAGTCTGGTGGGAAGTCATCAAATCAACATGGTTATAATGCAAGTCTGGTGGAAAGTCATCAAATCAACATGGTTATAATACAAGTCTGGTGGGAAGTCCTCAAACCAACAACATGGTTATAATGCAAGTGTAGTGGGAAGTCCTCAAACCAACAACATGGTTATAATGCAAGTCTGGTGGGAAGTCATCAAATCAACATGGTTATAATACAAGTCTGGTGGGAAGTCCTCAAATCAACATGGTTATAATGCAAGTCTGGTGGGAAGTCCTCAAATCAACATGGTTATAATGCAAGTCTGGTGGGAAGTCATCAAATCAACATGGTTATAATGCAAGTCTGGTGGGAAGTCATCAAATCAACATGGTTATAATACAAGTCTGGTGGGAAGTCCTCAAACCAACAACATGGTTATAATGCAAGTCTGGTGGGAAGTCCTCAAACCAACAACATGGTTATAATGCAAGTCTGGTGGGAGGTCATCAAATTCAACATTGTTATAATGCAAGTCTGGTGGGAAGTCATCAAATTCAACATTGTTATAATGCAAGTCTGGTGGGAAGTCCTCAAACCAACAACATGGTTATAATGCAAGTCTGGTGGGAAGTCATCAAATCAACATGGTTATAATGCAAGTCTGGTGGGAAGTCCTCAAACCAACAACATGGTTATAATGCAAGTCTGGTGGGAAGTCCTCAAATAAACATGGTTATAATGCAAGTCTGGTGGGAAGTCATCAAATCAACATGGTTATAATACAAGCCTGGTGGAAAGTCATCAAATCAACATGGTTATAATGCAAGTCTGGTGGGAAGTCATCAAATCAACATGGTTATAATACAAGTCTGGTGGGAAGTCATCAAATCAACATGGTTACAATGCAAGTCTGGTGGGAAGTCATCAAATCAACATGGTTATAATACAAGTCTGGTGGAAAGTCATCAAATCAACATGGTTATAATGCAAGTCTGGTGGGAAGTCATCAAATCAACATGGTTATAATGCAAGTCTGGTGGGAAGTCATCAAATCAACATGGTTATAATACAAGTCTGGTGGGAAGTCCTCAAATCAACATAGTTATAATGCAAGTCTGGTGGGAAGTCCTCAAATCAACATGGTTATAATACAAGTCTGGTGGAAAGTCCTCAAATCAACATGGTTATAATGCAAGTCTGGTGGGAAGTCATCAAACCAACATGGTTATAATGCAAGTCTGGTGGGAAGTCATCAAATCAACATGGTTATAATGCAAGTCTGGTGGGAAGTCCTCAAATCAACATGGTTATAATGCAAGTCTGGTGGGAAGTCCTCAAATCAACATGGTTATAATGCAAGTCTGGTGGGAAGTCCTCAAACCAACATGGCTATAATGCAAGTCTGGTGGGAAGTCCACAAACCAACATGGTTATAATGCAAGTCTGGTGGGAAGTCCTCAAACCAACATGGCTATAATGCAAGTCTGGTGGGAAGTCATCAAATTCAACATGGTTATAATGCAAGTCTGGTGGGAAGTCCTCAAACAACAACATGGTTATAATGCAAGTCTGGTGGGAAGTCCTCAAACCAACGATATTGTTATAATGAAAGTCTGGTGGGAAGTCCTCAAACCAACATGGCTATAATGCAAGTCTGGTGGGAAGTCATCAAATTCAACATTGTTATAATGCAAGTCTGGTGGGATGGCCTCAAATCAACATGGTTATAATGCAAGTCTGGTGGGAAGTCATCAAATTCAACATTGTTAAAATGCAAGTCTGCAAGTTTGGCATATAAAATGGCCACCAGTCAAAAAACTCTGAAAATTAATGGATGTTTCTCAATAGTCATTGCCAATATTCTAAGGCCACACTGATTTAATTTTATGGATGACATCCTCTAGAGATCCCTGAACTAATGCGAAAGGGCAAGAAAAAAAAATCCTGCCAAAAAAAAAAATCCTGCTAAAACCACAGGACTACAGAGCTGGTATTACGAATTGAACCACAGAGCAGAGTGTATCAAAAAAATACCCAACAAGAAGTCTTTATTTGTAGGTTGATGTACACATCTCGTACTGTATTACTGTCACAGGTATAACCTTTTCAGACAAGCTCTAGTACATGTAGTCATGAAGTACCTTCAGTCAGAACACTGCATTCAAGGTACAGCATGAACACCATTTTCAGTACAAGTCAATGCGGAATGTACATATCACTACTTTATAACAATAACAAACAAAACATTGCACTGTGTGTGCAAGCAAATTACCGAATCAGAAAATGAAAAAAAAATAAGAAGAAAATTTTCTTCACCTCGAACGCGGACTTCGGTCGAGGAGCTTCCTCTGCTTTTGTTGCAGTTTTGTCGACTTGACCGACTTTTAGGCCACCACACACCTCCACTCCTCTCCTCAGCCACTCTGGACAATATTTCCTTAAGGTTGTCTGGGCGAAACTCACTTGCCGCTACCAATCTCTCGTATATTTGTGTAAGCGTCACATCTTCCTGGCTGACATCAATTGCGTACCAGTCTACAACAATCCCTCCGTTTTTCCTCTGAGCTTTTATGCTCACGTATTTTGGTGGCGTGATTGCCATGTTGGAATCATTTACGACAAAATTGGCATGTTTTGAGGTAGTCCAAAACGAGTTTTACGACAAGCCAGCGCTTTGTGACAATATGAGTCGGCATATTCCGGGCCGAAAACTGATCTGTGGAGACTCATCGTTGAAGATTTTTTTTTTTTTTATTTTGACAACAGGCGAAAACTAATGCGCGCACAGATGTCATCCATGAAATTAAGTTGGTGTGGCCTAACTTGAATCAGTCATTGCCAATATTCTAAACAGACTCAACCAGCAACATTTGGAGGTAATGCATTTAAAATGTAGGTTTTTAGGCTTTTTGGGGTTCAAGTTGGCCATTTTAAATCTGAACAGAAAAGAAAACTGGAGCATATGTATACCATCATGTATTAACTATGTAGCAAGTTTTTGGGTAAATCAATCTATGAACTTTTTGACAACCGTGTGCGAAGCACACAATATAATGGGAGTCTTTGCAGTTAGCCTGTTTGTGTGTGCTCTGGGCTAATGTGCAGATTTAATTAGGTTTTGGTTGAAAACCATGCATATTAATTACCTAATTTGCATGATAATTAGCTAATTTTTAGCTGTTCCATGACTGTTCCACTGATATCTAAGGAGCCATTCATTGGATTTTGATGAAACTTGGTACATAGATGCTCTGGACTAATGCACAGATTTGTTCAAGTTTTGGGTAAAAATCCATGCATATAATTAACCTAATTTGCATAAAGATTAGTAAATTTTCGACTTTTCCATTGTTATCTCAGGTACTAATCATCACATTTCAATGAAACTTACATAGATACATAGGACAATGCACAGATAGGTATGTAAAATATTAATTACCTAATTTGCATAATTAATCAATTTTCAGCTTTTGATATTTTAATATATATATATATATATTGAGGTAATCCACAGACATGATTAGTTGATAAACATGCCTATTGATTATCTGTTATTAGCCATTTCTGATATCTAAAAAAATCAGATTTAAATTGATTTCTTCAAAGAGGTGCTCTTAGACTAAAACCGTGGATGAAAAATCAAATGTATTTTCTATATGTATTATAAATTTTGAAAATGTGAATCACTTTGTTTTCATGTTGTGCATCTCAAAAAGCAGACAACTATTAGTTGCCAAGCTACTCGTTTGAAAAGCAAATCTTAAATTTTGAATCAATTTTAATGTGTCTCCAATACTCTCAGCACAAGGGAGTACTTTCTCAGCTTTCTTTCATTTATAGATAATGTGAAAAACAGAAGCATGAACCTCATTCCATAATCCTTTTTAACTGTGCCAAATTGGGGCTAACAAAAACATTACTTGTTGAACTTTCGAAGTAGTCAATTTTTAGAGCAAAGCTGCTTCATTTCAGGAGTTAACAGTAACATATCTGTGTTAATTTATGACCATCTCATTGATATCCATTTTAATTTCCCTAAAGAATTTACATTGCCACTCTCCCACACTTTGCATTGTACATTTAACTGACATGCAATATACACACTTGAATGATTTCTGAGATGTTGTATCTATTTTCTATACGTTATATAGTGTATCATACATTGGATCTTGTGCTAGTTAGGATCTCAAAATCACAAGGACTTAATTGTAACATATCTGTGTTAATTTATGACTGTCTCATCGATAACTATTTTAATCTCCCAAAAGAATTTACACTGGCACTTTCCCACACTTCCATAGTACAGCTAGCTGATATGCAATTATACACACTTCAATGAAGTTTATAACAGCAATGTAAAATCCATTTTACAGTATGGGAGCAAAAGCTGGAGGGTCACCAAGGTTGACATGAAAAAGCTATCAAGTTTTCACCATAACTGCCTCAGGCGCATCTGCTAAGTTTTCTGGCCCTGCTGAATATCCACCTCGGACCTACTCAAAAGAACTGGAGCCACCTGCATCATTGCACAAATAAGGCTTAGAAGACTCAGATGGCTTGGGCATGTTCTCAGAATACCTGATTCATACAACACCAAGATAGCTCTCTGCTGGACACCACAAGGAAAACGACCAAGGGGCAGATCGAAAAACACCTGGCGGAGAACCATTGAGCAAGAACTCAGGGAAATGGGTTTTTCAATTATGTTTTTCTTTGTACCAAGTTTTAAATAAATCAGTCAAAAAGTGTACACCAGTAACACATCATGTGTGATCTGTGAAAATAAAATTGGCCCAGACATTCCTGAAAATGGTAGACGACATATTGATGTCGTTTCAAGATGATGTTTTATTCATTTTTTTGGACAGTGGCCTTCAGTCAGTCTAATGTCAGTCAAAGGCAAGTCTGAAATCAAAGTTAAATTCTGCAAACCTGTGTAAATATGAAAAATGCAATTACTGTAATTGTTTTTAAATACAAAAACATATCTAGGGAATAAATATTCCCAAAAGTCAGAAAAAGAGCAATTACATTAGAGGTTAAAATCATCAGCCAGTAGATGTTCAGCTCTACTATAAATTTGATCAAAATAATTGAAAAATGTAATAATCATCCCCTACATAACAAGAACATATACAGCTGACTGAAACTTTGCCGGAAATGTTCAAATTACTGTACACATTCCCATAGCACTTAGCTCTGAAATAAATGTTATGCATTGCAAAGATAATTGACATTAGGAGAGTAAATGGTCTAAAGAGGGGAGCTAAAAATTATATTATTTGAGGCATCACAAAGTGGTGGTTTTTTTTTTTTACAATTGAGTCCTGACTGAATGTATAAACACATTCTATTTCAAAGAAACTTATTTTGTTGTTGTTGAGTAATAGTTGAGTTTGTACTGTTACTCATACCTACTGGTGACTGCACATATTCTACACCAATTATATAGTACCACAAAAAAAAAACTAGTCCACTCACCTTTTTGCCAGACCATTCTATAATATGTTTCACTAATCCATCTGCTAGTGGTTCTTCAGTTAAATTATCCAATACATTACTCATCATCCAAGGAAAGTTAGTTTCCATGACAACATCATTCAATTCATCTACACCAAAATCTATGTAAATATGAAAGATAAACGATTTGATCGATCTGAGTTTAAATGTCAAACCATTAAGAAGGTTACATGCATCATTGCTTAATTCAATTATATTGATTACTGTTTTAATGTGTAAGTGGTTGTTGCTCACAGGCATACATATCAACATGTCATTGTTGATTGGACATTTACTTTAGGGGGGGTAATCTGTTTCCTACATGTAGGTCCCTCTTTTTAAAGTTAGTTCAGTTATCCTGCAGTTATCTTCTATTCATTGCGGCAAAAATATTGAGTTACATAATATGAGGTTATTACGAGAATACTGCAAAGTATGCACAGAGACAGTACAACAGCAATATCAACCAGATGTTGTTGCGACTGTGTACTGTCTGAGTGCATACTTTGCGGTATCCTCATAATAACCTTATTATTATAAGGTTCAGTTATCCTGCAGTTATCTTCTATTCATTGCGGCAAGAATATTGAGTTACATAATATGAGGTTATTACGAGTATACTGCAAAGTATGCACAGAGACAGTACAACAGCAGTATCAACCCGATGTTGTTGCGACTGTGTACTGTCTGAGTGCATACTTTGCGGTATCCTCATAATAACCTTATTATTATAAGGTTCAGTTATCCTGCAGTTATCTTCTATTCATTGCGGCAAGAATATTGAGTTACATAATATAAGGTTACCATTACGAGAATACTGCAAAGTATGCAAAGAGACAGTACAACAGCAGTATCAACCAGATGTTGTTGCGACTGTGTACTGTCTGAGTGCATACTTTGCGGTATCCTCATAATAACCTTATTATTATAAGGTTCAGTTATCCTGCAGTTATCTTCTATTCATTGCGGCAAGAATATTGAGTTACATAATATGAGGTTATTACGAGTATACTGCAAAGTATGCACAGAGACAGTACAACAGCAGTATCAACCAGATGTTGTTGCGACTGTGTACTGTCTGAGTGCATACTTTGCGGTATCCTCATAATAACCTTATTATTATAAGGTTCAGTTATCCTGCAGTTATCTTCTATTCATTGCGGCAAGAATATTGAGTTACATAATATGAGGTTATTACGAGTATACTGCAAAGTATGCACAGAGACAGTACAACAGCAGTATCAACCCGATGTTGTTGCGACTGTGTACTGTCTGAGTGCATACTTTGCGGTATCCTCATAATAACCTTATTATTATAAGGTTCAGTTATCCTGCAGTTATCTTCTATTCATTGCGGCAAGAATATTGAGTTACATAATATGAGGTTACCATTACGAGAATACTGCAAAGTATGCAAAGAGACAGTACAACAGCAGTATCAACCAGATGTTGTTGCGACTGTGTACTGTCTGAGTGCATACTTTGCGGTATCCTCATAATAACCTTATTATTATAAGGTTCAGTTATCCTGCAGTTATCTTCTATTCATTGCGGCAAGAATATTGAGTTACATAACATGAGGTTATTACGAGAATACTGCAAAGTATGCACAGAGACAGTACAACAGCAGTATCAACCCGATGTTGTTGCGACTGTGTACTGTCTGAGTGCATACTTTGCGGTATCCTCATAATAACCTTATTATTATAAGGTTCAGTTATCCTGCAGTTGTCTTCTATTCATTGCGGCAAGAATATTGAGTTACATAATATGAGGTTATTACGAGAATACTGCAAAGTATGCACAGAGACAGTACAACAGCCGTATCAACCAGATGTTGTTGCGACTGTGTACTGTCTGAGTGCATACTTTGCGGTATCCTCATAATAACCTTATTATTATACATCTTTACTTGCCAGGAATACATCATGGGAATGCCGAAATCCAAAGCATTTAGAACAGATTTAGCAAACTTCTTTGTCAAACTTTTGGGCAGCCTTGTTTGTCGTTCCATATTTCGAATTTGTGTTTCCTAACATGATAGGATGAAAATACCTAGTGCAAAATTATGGCATGCTGTAACTTATGGTGTTACGGTGACAGATGTATAATAATAGTCTTTATGAACGAGATATGGCTTTTGCAGAACAAGTGCGTACAGTGATTGAGTGGCTGGGTCTGTGTGCATGAGTTAGCTGTATGTCCACACATATCCAGTTCGTAAATGTTTTATCATATACTTTATAGGTGCCATTAAAAATAAATTCAATTGTTGTGAGCTACTGGTGTCCATTTATTTTGGTTATTAATCTTATTTCTGTCATTTATTATAACATTCACAGTGCAAATTGATATTTCTGTGCTGACATTCTGAACAGGAACAAGTGAACAAATATTGGTAAATCAAATTCATTGTCATTAGTTCATCTCTCAACATGGTTATGTCAATAATTCAGTGGTATGTTTACTCACAATTGAATTGAAATTACACACCAAATGCATCATACATTTGGCTCAACAATAAATAAAGAATACAATATGTTACATAATAAGAGGTTTTTCGAAAAAAATGGATTTTTTCTCATTTTCTCAAGAGAAAAACTGAAATATGTGCGATAATAACATGTGACACCTGTGCACATAAAGAATACTATACAGCTTATATTGCTTTATAACAATAATTCCCCATGGAAATGTAATTCTGTAATGTACTAGATTTCCAGCTAGCATGTTTAACAAAGCACTTAAGATGGTCATCACAATAAAAGAACTGACCTCCACCCTACTTTCTTTAATACTCCTACTACAGTAGCGTCAATGTAATTTTATTACCATATTTTTATTATAATCGGTCAGCATTAAAAAAAATGAAATATGTTGTCAGCATTTAACAAATAATTATCAGGCATCTGGAATGAAATGATAACCATTTTTTAAGACAAACAATAAATCTGAAATTGACTTGTTTAATTGTTTTTAATGGGTTCACTAGATAGTGACTGACCCCATTACATTTGACGTGAAGTAGACAAATCCTACAAAATATTATGACAGGTAAGTGAATTAAATTTAAACTAGCTATAGTCAGCAGGTCTGTGATGCAATGGGTGTTATACTAGCATAGGATATAAACATTATTCAAATCAAACAAAACATAGTAATTGTGTTCAATTATTGCACCTTAAAACTAGGATGATTAGCATATGTGCAATTTTTGGACACATACATACACAATGAATGCAAACACTAATGTGTTTTCATCAATACCCCCCCCCCCTCCCTCAAATAACTAACTGTATGCCCATTATCTTATGAAACTGATAAGTTTATTCGATTATTTAACAAAAAGAAATAGAAAATTAATAAATATATCAGTTTCCAAAAATGCAGTTTTTAAAAGCAATGTATAGTGTACACACATTTTGGTGTATAGAATGTCATAAAAACATGCCGAACAGTGTCAGCTTGTTTGAATTGTGGTTTGCAGCACATCTTTGAAATTATTATAGATTGATTTTTGTTTTGTTTTTCAAAATCTGAATAATATGTTAATTGATCTCAGACCATGAAAATATTGCTGATCGAATGACACTGTTGTTTTGTTCAAATGATAATTACATGCTAAATTTTGCATAATGACAATTGCAAAATAGAATCTTGTACATTTTTTGTTGATTTCGTGCAAGTATCGCAGATTTTTACTCTATCATCTCTATACAAGATTTTATGTTCTGATTCAATAGTTAATCACTGCCAACCCCCCAAAACCTTGAACAAAAACATACATTGGGATAAATTACTGAACAGGAAAATGTGTTTTTATTACTTTTTTCCAAACAATGCATCAAAGTGTTCTTTTATTTCTCTAGTCATGGTCAAACCTTTTACGAAATACCAGACAGGAAATGCATGCAGGTTGCAATGCTATTCATCAACTACATTTTACTATGAATTATACATCAAACTCCACTGCTTTTATCACAAATTTTTTCCTACACCTTCAATTAATAAGATTTTAATCAAAAGTGGATAATAAGTACATAAATTTGTTCAAGGATATCATATTACGTTTAGGGTATGACTGACACAATTCATGTTCATACTGTGACTTGCTAATGAACAAGTCAGTATGATATATTCATTTCAATTTATAAGTACTTTAATTGTAATTACTGCAAATTTACTGCGTTTGGGAAAAATTGTTCAGATAAAATGGAACTGACAGTCATCACAGTATAATATTATATTAATGCTAAGTGTTCTCTCTAGCATTATGACCCAGTTGAGTATAGCAGCTCATTTACATATGAATGACAACTAATTCAAGAAAAGACATAACAATAAGACAAGTTGGTGAATACTCACTCATACAGAATATTTGAAATCAGAAATAACAATAACTTTTTACTTTAGTATTATATGTATTGTACTTTATCACTAACATTTTATTGTTGTCAACCAATGGAAACTATTTCTAAGGATGCAATAAATTTATTATTATATATATATATTAATTAGCATAAACATGTGTAAGTGTTTCCCAAATCTCATAACATACAAACTCAATCAGTGAATGAATATTGTCCATTGTCTGTTTTTTTTTTATATTCTAGCATGAAGTACCATCATGATTAAAATTATACAAGAGAACACTGCAAGGCTGTAGTATTATAAAGAATATTGGCAGGGAAATGATTTCAAGCCATGGACCATCATTGCATAGCAAACTGGAGTGAGCTTGCCAACCAAAGTTTTGTTTTGTGAGCATCAACTCACACACAGAAGGCAGCAGCATTCTTTTGTTAGGCTAGTATATATGTATTTTACGTCTTTTTTAACAGCCTAGCTTGTGAATATAGACTTTGACCTTCCTGATATAAAGCAATAAGCACACATACGATTATATTTCACACTGTAGTGGCAATTATTTGCTAAATAGACTCTTGCATAAGTGAGCGAGAGCTTTAAGTGTGAACATGCCAGCATATTCGTGAGAGCATTTAATGGAATAGATCAAGTTTCATCATAGTATTTACTCAAGACAATATGCTTTCTATTTGTTGCTGCATCATGAACACGCCCACAGAGAAATGCACTTGCAAATGCATCAATTAAGCTTTCAGACTTGTCACTCAGTGTATACTCCTAGATATAACTTTAATTTTATATTTTTGACAAGCTATGATCTGTCTAGCCAACAGTAAAATATTTATAATAATAATAACTTTATTACACTACTAAAAAACCTTCAGAGGGTTTTTGTATGGTAAGGAACATAAATACATACAATACATAAGAGATAAAAATAAAATGTTAGTAAAATAAAATAAAAAAATAAATTAATTACTTTCTGTGGTTTTAAAAATTGTGCTCTTTAAGTATTTTGCTAAAGCTATATTATTCTCCATAATCTTTTTAAATATGGAATTCACATCCATTGTGTAAATATTTATTGAACACTCATCAAACAGTTTTTTTCTTTGTTCTATATAGCCAGTACAAAATAGCAGGAAATGTTTTTCATCTCCTAATGCTTTAGTGTTACATTTATTACAGTGTCTATTTTCTAATTCTATTTTGGGCTTTGATTTTAACATATAATGTTATATGCATGCAACAAACAGACATGATGTTAGAAATTTTTCACTTACCAAAATCATGATTTCCATAGACGGCCGCATGGACCTTCAATGCATTCATAACAGGTATCATCTGTCTCCCCCTTGTTACATTACTCACTGAATAATAATTTAAAAAGTCAACAATATTAATTTCTTTTAAGTTGAGAAACAAAATAATCAGTACATTAATATTCCATTTCAAAACTACTTGATGTAATTTGATAAATGTACATAATATTGGATAAAATGGTGTCGGCATAATTTCATACTGTAAGCACACACAAAAATTATGATTCAAGGCTTGAATTTCAGTATTCTGATTGCACCACATTTTAAAAACAAAACTGCTAAAGTTTTCTTTTAACTGAAAATGTGTAACAGCTAAATCATCGGCATACAATCATCTATATGGACTGTATATCGTTTTTTTAGCGAAAGGATTCACGTTTGGGAGGGTGTGTTAACCATAAGAACGTTGGTTGCGAAATTTGTATCCAGTCTATAAAGTTAAATGTATCAAATATTGGCTTTATTAGAAAAATGTATATTAGAAATAAATATTTGTTTGGTTAGATTTTTGTCCTATACAATACATATCAGTTAAACTAACCAAAAGCTAGTCAGTATAGTTAATGTGATCAAGTTTTACAAAGGTCACTCCCATAACTTGATGTATGAGAAATTATTGCACGACTCATTCATCAGGTTTTTCATTGTGTTACATGGCCAGGCAATACAAGGCATCTGATAACGGTAAAATATAGGAAATGCTATTCAAAAAATTTGTATGTACTGGTATCCTGAATCAGTAAAATGTTACTTATTTTGAGCACAGTTTCTGATACAGGGACTGTGTTTTGACCATCAACACACCTCGGTCATTCACAGCGCATGAGTTAATACAGTACACTACTTTTACAAACTTTGTGTCAGATTCAAGTAACATACACATTACAGCTTGTTTTTCAAATGGTGACATGTTTTTAAACAATAAACATTTCCTCTGAATAATTGGCAATTCACTAAATTGACATAATCATGTCTAAAGGTCACAGATGAAGTGTTAGCAGAAGCCCAAATTTTGTATTTCACAGTTTCCTTAAAACCAAATATAAATTGTCCTTCATTGTATCATTGTTTGTTCTTTCGCATTTTCTTTGCTGTTACTGTTTTATTTTGTATAAACATTTTTATCTATCTATACATATACTCATGAACAAAACTACTATCCATACTATTATAGTATACCTGTATCTTCCATAGTTTTCATCACTGATTCACCTTTATTTTCTATCACTAATCTCTTATGTGACTTGAAGTAAGCGAGATACCATGAAGTTCTACATCATGCATCAGCAGTAACCTTAATTATTACACTTGTATTACAAGAAAACTGATATTAAAATAAGTTGCCTAGTGATTGCCTACAATAATTTGTCAGTGTTTTTTAAATGGCAATTGATGATGGTTGCCTGCCATCTGTATAACGATTTGACGTAAGCCGTCTCCATGGAGTAGACTCACTGGCACTACTTTTAATAACGCATTGCATGAATCCGGAAAGGAGTGACATTTACTATAGTTGTGCAAATACATGGTTACATTGCAATGATGTCACATGCATATATCATCTTAAATGTTTATTTGATTGTAGGTAAATTACATTATTTTTATCATACAGGTTTTCATTTCATGTAATTATATTTCACCCATGAAATAAAATTGTTTTATAAATATTTGATCTTTTAATACATCAATTGTTGCCACCATTTTCTCTTGAGATGATTTCAATGTATCACACTCATGGAGTATAAGTCCTGCAAATATTATCACATAGTATGTTGTTGCAACTTTGTTCATCAACATTGTTCATTGTTGGGTGATGTGGGGCAAATAAGTTTCTCAAGGATAAACAATATATGAAGTAGCCTATGAGACTGAGATTTTTTTCAGTTTAGAAGTCCAGCCAAAAAGGGTGGAATATCAGAGTCGAAGAGTTTGCATTGTTTTGATTTTTTTGCTAAGAACAGGATTCATGTCAACAAACATACAGAAATGTTTGGGATGGGGATACCTGCCAGACTAAGGAGTACTAAATTTAATTTATATATTACATATTTAGCATCAATACAATTATTTAAGAAAGCATTAGTTTTCTAAAGGCCAAAAGTGTTGTACTGTATGTTGAATGAGTAGCAATTGCAATATATGTATATGTTTTGCAAAGTAGACAATTCTCTGAAGTAATATAAATCATTACTTTAAAAGCGACAGAGGCTAGTCAATTGTTTGTATAAGATTTCTAAAAAACTATAATGTGTTTGTTTAGGATAAAATATCACAATCTATTAACATAGAAATGTTCCAGACACAGTCGTCATTTAGATTTTATTGTATATCCAGAGATCGAAATGGGGGATATCCTCATGTTCCCAGCAGGTAGATTTTTGTCGGCACAGGTGGTTGTAGAGATTGCCTGT
Organism: Saccoglossus kowalevskii; assembly: GCF_978046115.1. NCBI lineage: Eukaryota > Metazoa > Hemichordata > Enteropneusta > Harrimaniidae > Saccoglossus > Saccoglossus kowalevskii. The sequence goes on along the minus strand of NC_140646.1, from coordinate 21,782,331 downwards.
CTCTTTAGATCAGTGAATAATGATGTGGTCACCACACACTTGTCAAGTAGAAAAGAAAGTAGCAGGTGAACAAATTTGTGGTGGTGATTTCCAGTTTTAATGTTGATAAACCCAGTTTTAAAAAATCATTTGAAATAAAGTGCATTTTGATTGTGACAGGTACTACAGTGATCTCTTGTGTAAATTATAATTAATGCAAACTTTATTTTCATTTCAACCTCAATAATATTTTTCATTTTTTCCCATTTTTTTTACTTTCCCACTTTTATCCTTTATCTACTCTTTTTAATTTTTCCATTAATTTTAACATTTCCATATAGGCCATTGCACTGTCACTTATTTATTTTTATTTTGCCAATCAGTATGCAAAGTTTGATAACAAATGTTACTTACTAAGCCCTGTGATCTGAGGTGACAATGTTGCCCACAAGTTATAACATTGACATGTACTGTAAATTATATAAGTGTATGCGCTACTACTAGAGCAAATACTGTGCCGTATTTGTTCTATTAGAAACACAACTTCAATAGAAGCACTCATAAACCTTAAATTGCATTCATTCTGTACTGTAAAGTTAAAATATGACTTATTTTAGTCATAGATACATCTCTGATTAAGAATGTTAGCGCATATGCTTCTAATAGAGCATATTTAATATCGGTGAACAATGCTATTATTTTACCTTCGGGTACAGACAACCGATCTTGCCAACCGGTTTCTGTGCATATGTGTAAATGTAAATAAAGTGTGACAATCTATATAGTATAGTTGTAGCAATAATTTTACCAGTTTTTATCATACATATGTTTTGGTTCATTATAGAATAGCTGAAATCTGTGGAAGTTTGCCCCACACTACCAGTATGGAATTAAATTCACAAACCAATCAACCCTCTCCACCCAACTCCGAATTGATTGTGATGTGATAAATCATTACCAGTCAGCTGTACTACATGATCCATTTCTTAAATCGTTATTTTCTAATCACAGCCACTTACTTATCGATGGATTAAGACAATCTCCACTGAACAACAACAGGGGGTTGACATGCTGAAGTTCCTTTATAACAGTTGCAAATCGCGCCACTCCGCCGACAGGATCAATATCTCTTGCTTCAATATTATAGACATCATTGAAATGCAGTATTGTGATCACTTCTGTGGAGAATGTAGTGTACATAGCTTTGATCTCAGCTGACAGTTTTCTCCTGGAGGAAGTCTTCCTATCTAAGGTGGAATAGAATTCATAGCCTATGGAATAAACACATTAGACAGATCATATCTCTGCTATAAATTTGTAAAGAATGATTATAGCGGTGTTCTTGTCATGCAGATTTTAAACAAGTGTGCATGTAGAATATTATTCTCCTGATATTTTATTCAAACTACAGTGATTTTCAAATTTTAAACATTCGTCAGTTACTATTTGAATGAGTACTTAGCAATCCCCAATATTGATTTATTCAATGGATTTCTATAAATTTACCATTAAAATGAGACATGCTCTGTTTACTTAATCAATTTTCATTTTCTTTTAATTCAATTTTTTTTTTTTAAATTTGTTAGTTGTGTGTTTTTTTTTTTTTTTTGCTTTGTTTGTTTATTCTTATAATATGCTTAGGAGCCTATGGAATTCCAAATAAATAAATTATTTAATTATAAATACTAAATAATTCAAAAGTTTTTACAGAAGGATGGTACTGAATAAATTCACAAAATTATAAATTCCTAAATCTACAATGGTAAACAAACTGTACCACAATTGCATAATCAGTTCAAGGAAAACTTGTTACTATGGAAACAAGGAATTTTGCTCTGAACCATTTGGTGAAAAACACTGGGTAAAACCAGTCTAAACATAACAGATTACAGTCAGTCAAGTAATTTTGCTTTTATCTTTCTACTAGATGGACCACCTGATCTATGTTAAAAGTCAAAATTTTAATTTTTATTCAGCATTTCAAAAAAAACGGCATGAAACCACATTCAGATAATAACTATCACCCTTGTTCTTAACAAGGAGTAAAGAGTATCACACTTTGAGTATTTTAGTATTTTGCTTTTACTTTTTCTATAACCACGTTAATTTTAATTATTCTTATAACAATTTTAATAGTCCAAAACAAAATCATATATTTATTTATTTATTCACAATCTAATTAATGTATGAATTATGGCACTATTTTAAAATAAGGACACTTCAGTAAAGTTCTATAGCTAATGAATGGGTTCAGCTTTACACATCAATTAAAATTACTGTGTAGTCTGTCACCATATATATCTTTAATTTTAAGTAAACTGATTTCTAGGTGACTGTGCAATTTCTGTAGAAGCTAGAGTTACTAACTTTGCTTTAATAATGTTTCTATTTTTGATTTTTCCAATCAATTTAGATGATATAGTGAATTGATTAAAAAAACAAATGACGTACAATATGGATTTTCCAAAACTAGGCAATCTAGAACCTTTTTCAAAATCAAAATATTTCAGAGTTGTCTGAATTTTCGGTTCCCTATTTCAATGTAGTGAATATATTGGAAATATTTTAATCAACAGTGAAAATTGAAGTGGCTACATGGCTGGCAGCTTAATCAAAAAAAGGAAATTACAGTCTAGCTCAACAGAATTTGTTGAGAAAGAAAGAAACCTAGGTGGGGAATGAACACCATTGATCGTTTCTGAAAACCACAATTATATCGTATTTGCTCTATTAGTAGCACATGTGCTTATGTAAATTACAGAGGTGTTTCAATGGTCAAATTAAGTGATATTTTAACGATTCAGTATACAACAAATACAATTTTTGATTTATTTATAAGTGCTTCTATTGGCAATGTGCTTCTAAATAGGACAAATATGTTTATTTTTGAAACATCCCACGTTTAACAGATCAATGAATCACTAATTGGATTAGATTAGATTACGTCTAGTTTACTAATAAATGAAGAATTATCCCATTCACTGTTCATAATGAAATCTTGTGTTGGTTATGAAAGCGTGGCTACAAAATTGTATACCAATCACAAGAGCCAAAGCCTTTGAGAATAACGAACAGCCATTTAGCTTTCCCACACACATTGTCAATCCATTAAGGATTCAAGATAGAAAAGTACTCTCTCTCTGCAATCCAAGCTACACATCTATCTTAATTGCCAAATTTGAAGACAAATCAGTTGTGACACCTGTTGTAGCTGAATCAACAGTTACCATGACAACTTAACATCTCATAATGGAGATTATGTGTTTCCAATCTTTCTAGACCTCACACAGATGATCAATTTTCCAGATGATATGCCATGATTATTTACATACATATTCAACAATACAATCTTTCACTAGAAATTGATATTCACATACAATAAAACATCTTGCAAACCTGTCATTTCACTAATTCTAGGTCAACGAATGCAGTTAGAATTCACTTTATTCAATAAATTAACTAATCTAATAATGACTCATGACAAATGAGAAATAATGCCAACTATAAATACGTCACTAATTACAACTCTAAACACATATGATACTGTGAAACCATCTATATTCCCTGATATTTAATTTCTCTATTTTGATGTTTTAAATTCACTGGTTCTGAATTTTACCAAATTTGGTAGTGAAACAATGAGTTCCATTGTTATTTTAAATTTTCACATGGATTCATTTTAGTGGATGTTACCGGTACTCATCAATGAAAATAGTGAAATTGAAACTCATTGAATAATAATTAATGCATTTACAGTACCATGTTATTTGGTTTAATAGGGCCGCTATAGTAGTGAAGCTGGTATTTAAGTAACACATGTTAACTTGGAGTGTTTGAAAATCTATTTATGCACTTTATTTTAGGTTCTTTCAATCAATTACAGCAATTACTAAAAAGTATTGTTAAATATGTTTAAGAATTGCTAAGAGAGCCTGTTTGGTATTACCCCTGCAGCTATCAAATGTGTACGGCCAGTCTCAACACCAACTCTGCTCAACTTTCAATTCATGTCTATGAATTAATTCACGCATGAATAGACATTGTGTACAAAGTTTTCCAAACATCAAATGATTGTCATTTTGCTTTGAGTGGTTCTTTATTATCTCACATTAATACCGTTCATTCCACTCCAGTGAGTTTTTTTTTTTATTATTCTAAATCAGGGTAAAATGTCAAAAGTAGCACTTACTGTAAACCATTAGCTGTGATGTTTTTAATATTTTAACTTCAGCTTAATAACAGGTTGATGCCTGCCCTGCCCTACAGAAAACTAGCAAGTTAGTTGAAAATGATTGCAAAAAGTTAACAAAATTTGCATTTAAATACAGTCAAACCCATGTTTACTAGTGACCACCTCTATATAGAGACCACCTGCCTATAGTGACCATTTTGTAGTCGCTATGCACAGGTTTGAATTCATGAAATTATTTCACAAATAATTAAAATTGTGGTATAGGTTTTTGCGTACAGAAATTTAAAAAAAAAGTAAAGAGGAAATTAGTTACATAACACGATAACTACTTTCTACTTATTTCAAAAATTTAAATGTAAGTTTTTCAACCACCTTTTTCACCAAAACATTAATTTCCCAATTTACTTTCCTTAAAGAACATTATCCTAAATACACATGTACTGACAACATTTTAAATTCACACACCTGTCTAAACCAACCATGTGAATGTAAAATTATTTAACCAAAATCTTTGTCCCCAAAACTGTAAATCATAATCAAATAGTAAGCCACAGTCCCTCTGAGCAACAAACTATTTTGTGAATCAAAGGCATTTTCGATCAACAGAATGTTTTTATATTATATAAATTACCATAGGCAATGAAGATACACAAGTAAATCATTCATTTTTTCATCTCATATACACAGAAATACAGTATCTACTGTTCATAGTTTCAAAAAATTAAGAATCTTAAAATCAAACTGCATTCTGTTTTTTTTTTATTTTTACTGTAATCCAGAAAAGTAATTTCTCCACTTAATAAACTTTTCCGTCTAAAGCAACAACATTAATTGTGTTAGTTGAAGTAAATTGAGACACAATGAAGTCATAATAGAAAGCCTCCAGTTAGAAGCTTTCATTTCACCTAGCAACTCACATTAATAATTATTTGTATAAATGATTACAGCAAGTCATGGAAGCTAAATTTAAAACAATTGTAGGTTAGCCAAGGGCTAATACTGAGTTGAAATAAAAGAGCTACTGCTTTACTGTGTTAAATTTTAAACTCAAAACGAGGTAATCTTACTTTGCAATGTTTTCTTGCATTTTTTGACTGCTCGAAACAAAATTGGATTTTTAAAAAACAGTTTATAGCCTTATAACAAACATAATATGATGAAATCCTAAATAACCAAATACTAGTAAATCATGTATTCTGTCTAACAAGAACAACCATCAACTCGCAATCCCGGTGTGAGATTCTCGTTGAGTTGTTTTTCAATATCTCATTCTGTATGCGACAAATTATTTTGCCCTTGCACTTATCTAATCACATTTCTGTCAATGAGCGGTGACTGGAGATCTGTCTGACATGGTTTCCTCCACACGCAACATCAATTCACAACAGGTCATGACCTTGTGAGTTATTCAACAGTATTTCCCATTTCGTGGATTTTTCATTGTCGTTTATTTTCCGTTTTGACTTTTAAATTTCCTATTCCACATTCATGCACCTGCCATGAGATATACGGCACGAAGTATTTATAGCATATCGACGGGCCGCTGAGAAAACGTGTATACCTATAGCAGACGAAAATAAGCCAAATTGAATAACTACAATTAAACGTAGTTTTATTCAATAAATCAAAGTTAAATGATATATTATTCTTAGACATATTTATACTTGCAGAACATGAGCAATTTTAAAGTAAGAATTCGCAAAAAGGCCGCGACTTCACCCAGCTCTAGTCCCTAATGTCTTACTAGAGGCCCGCCAAACCAATCCTGCCACTGGCAGTGTCCGACCACATACACGCGTTGTTTCGACTGGTAGACTGTACATGTAGTTCGCCTTAATTCAAAGACCTGGTCAAGTTTAGACAACATTTTCTGCGGCTTGCACTCGTGTCAGTCAAAGTTCATACAATAACGACATGTAAAAACGTTATTTAAGGGGGTAATTTCATATCCTAAAAGATCTTACCATTTCCTCTGAATAACGCATCGACATGTTGTTGGCTCGCCGAACACCCCATAGTCGAATTGTCTTCACTGCAAATTATGGTCCAAAATTGTGATTTTCGGCATCATTTACAAATAGACTATAGCGAACGGCGGCGTATTTCAGCTCTTCTCACATTGGAAGCTACATATCGTCATCATGTGTGCCGAAAAAGTTTGGGCTCATCTGTTGCCCGATCCAGTACCAAATCAACTTTCCAAATAAAATTCTATGTTATTTCCACGACCCACATAATTCTATCATGACGTTCGTTGATGATGCATCTACATGGATGAGAAAATAGACACCAGTCAGCTATAAACTATAGGACGGAGCAAAGGTGTAGATTTGACGTCTCTAGCCGCGCTTTTGTTTTGGGAGCACTTCTGACGCATGCGCAACCGAATCGTAGAAAGCGCATCGATTACCGGAAGAGTTGCCAGGGAAACCAGCAAAGCTAAAACTAAAAGATGAACGAATGGTATTTGACATTTCAAATTAATATTCGATGCCTGGAATGGATAATGAAACAATTCCAACAATTCCATTTGTTAGTTACTCTAAGAATGGGAAATACACATTGTATTAGTACTATTACACTAGTCAATATTTTCGTAAAAGGCAAACTGATTTCCCACCGACCTTCATCAGCACGTTCATTTCCGAAGGACGGTGAATTTTCGAGGTAGCTTCAGTTACAACGCATTCAGTTGTTTTCGTGTACATAGTGTTCATATTTTTGCTGGTTTGATTCCTCGTTACATGATTGTTCCACCCATATTGGACCGGTCCGTGCGCATTTCTATCTCCTGGGCCAGTGTACAAGCCTGAAGTGACTGTCACCCACCCACATCAGACAAGTAAAAGAAGTTGTCTGAGGTTCACTCGATCCTTCCATCGAGTACCCTTGTATAGTTTACTGTCTGGAGAATGCAAACTTGTACAGAACTATTTCCATATGAATTCATGATGAAAACATCATTTCATGAAAAACAGAAATATTAATCATTTCTGCTTAGCACATGAACAGAAAGAAGGCGCTTCAAAAGACTAATCTCGCGTATACACTCACTACACTGGTTTTCAGTCACTTTAAATATCATAATTCGAATTATTTTGCTGTTCAATAACATTCAGATATGTAATCCAGTTTCATAAGCAATGACGCTGTGACGTTAAAATATTTATGATTCTAAAATATTACTCATTCTCAATTATGCCAGAGAATTTTGGAGATATATTCAAAGGCCGGACTTTGAATGAAATATTACAAACTAATATGGAACGACACAAGTGTGCTATTAATGCTGCAGCGATGGGTGAGTTAAGGCGTCCTTTTAAGATTACTACGTTTGCCCCAAATGATATCTTATTGGCTGAAACTATAACGTTCAAACCAAAGCCGCTATATTTATCATGCCGAGGGTTATTAAAGTGAGCTTGCAGTGCGTAATAGGGTTTGCTGGACTGAAATACACGTGTAGTGTATCTACTAAAGGGCAACATATAATGATTTGAACGTGTTTTATTTCAACTTCAGATGCGGCGGCACGAGATTTTGCACGGGGGGGGGGGGGGCGAGAACTGCTAACCAACCTTGCGCAAAAGGCGCGACCTCCTGAATATAGACCCCTGAAACGCCATTTCCTGCATTTTGAGGGGTAAATTTGTGTAGCGCATACAACAGTTGTATCATTTCGTCTATATCTAATTGTGTGTTTAATTGTTTTAATAATGAAACCATTTTTATTTGTGTGTAGAATTCTACTTTAAATTGAAGAATCTGAAATTCAACATGTTTTATCACCGCTAATCGCTGATTTTCCTACAATTCAGATATTTGGGAAAATAACACAAACGTTTAAATTAAAACACGTTGTTTCTGAATTTAATGTAAATGTACATTATTGGAATAATTGTCCATGTACCTGGACAGGTGGAGCTACGCTCACGTGATACAGGGCGCCCACGAAAGGTACATTCAATTACATTAAATTCAATTGGAGTTTGATTCAACTATATTTAATTGCAATCCTATATAGAAATGCAATTCACCCAGTTAAAATAATTTAAATTCGTGTATTGACATCAAAATACAGCATATCAACCTAAGCCCTAATCCAAATGCCAAGACATGGGTGACACATTTAAAATTCATCAGATCATCCGAAACTGACACCCGGGCAGGTACAGTGTACCATCTCGACCAAAAATCAAATAATATGCTTTCTGCATGTCACATGTACGCGAGGTCAATGAAATGATTTAATAGATGACATACCTGTCAAGTGGCGGTGTCGACAATCCGTTTCATTGAATTGCGGCAACCTGTAACCATGTAGAATAAACTTATAATGTAATCAGTATTCAGACGAAAAACAAATAGATTTAACAAATTTATTCATCTTTTTCTTGAAATGTTGTTGTTTGATATGTGATTTCGCGATTTATGCCAGTGTTACTAATTTTATTAATTGCATGTATTTAAAATAAAATGCTATTTATCCTACGTCATATTTCATTTATCATTATATTTACGACTGCTCCTGTAATATGTAATAAATGATAATTGTCATTGACACAGACACAATTTGCCGCCCATGACTCAAATCTGATTTGTATTCGCAATCTGTCACATTATGCATCTATTTAGTGAAGATATTACGTCCATCAACTTTTTCAAGCTGTTTATTCAGGGGCGATCGAACGTAGCCTTTCCTCAGGCTCTCTAAGCATCATGATGCATGGCCCAGTAGTCACACGTATGCAAGTAGACTGGCAAAGTCGGGACTTCTTGTCTGTTTTACAAAAAGAAATAATTAATTGTTGTTTTAGTCCTTTTAGCGTTAGCGCAAAAACTAAGCTGACCGCTAAAGAAAGCGATTTCTTTCGCAGTCACGTTAGTTTTTGCGATCACGTTAAAAAGGCTAAAATTAATTATATTTTATTGTAAAACAAAAAAGAAGTCCCGACTTTGCCAGTTTGGTATGCAAGCTACGCTATACACTAACTGTGAAACACTAAAAAATAGCTACGTGACATGCATTTAGCGAATTTGACTCAATGCACGAATTAGTGAATTCTAATTAAATGCCAATAACTTTTTTGTGAGATTAAACTTTCTTTTGAATTAGATATATCTGAATTTAGCAATATAAAAAAACAGGTTTGACAGTTTTCTCTATTTACCGGTGTCCAATTTATTTAAAATAAATTCGCAGTTTTTTCTGCTATCGCCCCTCGCAGAGTTTCTAATGGTTCAAAGTTTCGTTGTGTATGGCATGACAAAAACGTCCAAGCCAAAATGGAACCTGTCTAATCCAAACATGTTAATTTCTAATACCGAAAATAGCTCCCTCTAGTGTCATCCTAACAATTTAAAAAGTAGTAATTTCCTGCACGAAGATAACAGTTTAGTGACACAACGCCAACAACGAATTATTCTAAATCCAGTGAGTGTTGACTGATTTTGACAAAAACTGAAGGGCAAAAAAAAAAATAATAATTGTCCACTTGCATGTTTCGTATTTGTTCATTTCTCATCCTACTACACTTTAAAAAATCAAGATGGTCGTCTTTGGCATTCAAAGAGTTGATCAGTAACAAGCACATGCAAGTCAATAAAACAACGACACCAATTCATACCTGGCAATGCATCATGGGATTGTCATGCAAAGTAATATACATCTACCTAACTTATACATTTCACCATTTTTTTTATTTATGTTGTATTAGTTTTATAAAGCTATTTACAGAAAATTCATTTAAAAACAAAAAAATATCACAGCAACATTCATGGCAGTTACCCCCAGGTGATTATGAATTCGAAAATAGAACGAGTCCCTAAAACAAGTATACTGCCATCTATGGTATATACAAAGACACAGTGCATTATGGGAGGACAGGCGACAGGCGACACATTACATACACCAATTATGTCAACTCTCGTACAATTTATTGAAAGTTGATTTATACAACTTCTATAATAACAATGCAACACTTTTCGTTTATACACGTTTTTAAAGAAAATCTTTCATACTGGTAAATTTTAAAATAAAAATCCCCTAAAGTCCATTTTATTTAAAAAAAAAAAAAATGATGAATAAAAGTGAACACACTTGAATTCAAAATTTCTAACAGACTGGCACCATATTATTAGGGTACTGTAAATACATTAATGCTCGAAATCAGATAAATTAAAATCATGTGAATATGATCAAAATAGCGAGTTTAAACCTCAGTGATAATGAATGCTTTTACAGTACACATGGCATAATACAGGCACTTGGCATAACTGATTGAATGATTAAAAGCCCAAACATACAGTATATACATCACATGGAATTACATTGTAAAAAGAGATAAAAGTAATACCTCTCATATCTTGCATTTTTGACAAGATGTGTAAATATGGCAGTCAATAAATAACACGCACAATCAGACTCACGGATAGTAATGTTTTGATTGACGATAGATATCCGTCTTCTGTGTAGTTTTTTTTTTTTTTTAAGTATTAATGTCTTTCATGCAATCAAACATCTGTAGTTGACAACTCTTGTATATATTTGAACCAATCATCAGATCCTGAGTTTAACAACGTAAACCTGTCTAAACTGCCTGAATATTCAACATGTATTTGTGTTGACATCTGTTTTTACAGTGGTGTAAGTGTTGTGTAATGTAATGTAATAACAAGGCCAGGCCAGGCCAGTGCATATACACCCCCGTCCCCCCCCATACCTTCCAAGTGGGTTTAACAACACTTTAAATAAATGCAACATGTTTACACCTGTTTTTTTTTGTTTTACATCAACTTGAAGGACACAAAAAAACAGAACATTCTATGTGCTTGTCATTTGACGATGGTTTAGTTTTTTTTTTTTCATACTTGCATACAAGTCACTTTGAATATATTTATTATGGTAACTGTATTTAATTAAACAGATGGGAATGAATTCTACATAAAAGTACAAGATATGACAGAAAAAGCTTCTTTATAAAAATATAAGACACCATGTCGGAAAAGATTTCTATATATAAAAAATACAAGACATCAAGTCAGGGAAAGGCTTCCATATAAAATGTATTGAGTGATTCCTGTATTGACAATTCAGTTTGTCAACAGTTTGAAAGTAAATGGTTTTGATTGATTGAATGAAGATACCTACAGGGTCTCCCTTATACAAACAATTACTTTGTGGAATTTTTTTCAGCTGATTCAGCTCCTGCAAGAATTTTTTTTTTCCAATCATCGAAGTCATTTTTCTTTACTTTCTTTCGTGGAGATCTACTTTCAAACAACTGAGGCTGTCCCGACTCTGAATCATCCTCTGTTGGTGAAAGAAAAATGATCAAATAATCAGAATTTGGCTAAAAAGTGACATTTTGTTTGTTATCGTGTATTTACTCAGCAAGGCAATGTCGTGAATAATTTAATCTAAATATGTCAACATTCTTAAATTAATCCATGTTAAATTTTAGAATAGCTAGATACAACAAACAGACCTCGCATACATATTAACATATTAACATATTCCCGGAATCATTCATGATTTAGTTTCTTTTCTAATTTGTAGTTAAGTGCTTCATTGTAACAAACTTTACCTTCATATGATTTATCCAAGTCTTGTATCCAGTTACTACTTCTCTTCCCACTCAATGCAGTTTTTCCTTCTGGAATAAATTAAAACAAATTTATTTGTAATATTTATTTTAATTGCTATCAATTATGCTAATGATGCTCTTCAAACCAGAAAAATAACCAACTCATCACCTTTAGTGAGGAGGTCTTGTATTATCGGTAATTGTAAAAAATAAAATTGTAAAAAAAAAAAAAAAAAAAAAAATATTCGATGGACTAAATTTGCTTGGATATATATCCATCCCACTTTTCAATCATTTTTATGTTACGTCAAATATTTCATTGTTAGTTCAAATTTCACTTTTGAATTGTGTTCTGACACATGTGGATTTACGATGATTCATCGCCAGGTTAATTTGGAACAAGGAAAAATCCAGCTAACATCACATCAAATTTCGGGAAGACTTCAACTAAGTTTATGAACTTGAAAACACAACAGTAACTTTTACCTCTTAGTTTGAGTGCATGTCTTTCCAATGCCCCACACAGCTTGTCAAATGTAGATCTCTTAACTCCTGCAATACTTAACACTTTGGTTTTGTCAACTCGGATTTTTAAACATCTGGAAAGGAACAAACAAATTCATGTATTGTGTTAAGCTGGGTTATACAAGTAGTTGTAAACCACCTGAAAATGTTAACTAGAACCACAGTTGCCTCGCACACATGGCCTGGAATGGAATCACCACCCAATTCAGGCTTGCATTGTAGAAACATTGCAGTCATCACGTTTTAAAATTATTATGGGAATACAAATTATATGACCATGTATTTATGAAGGTCAGTCATAGTCATTACTGAGAAATTTGAATATTGGCTGAGATAGCTCCGCTGTTAGCAATGCACATTCCAGCTAAAGAACTGAAGATATCATTAGAAACTGTATAGTAGTAGTATATGTATAGTATCAAAGCAATCAGACTTGCTGTTTTCACCAAGAAATCAAAAATACCACTTTTTACCAAAAATATTCATAAAAATTATCTGAGAGAGGTCCACATGTAGTACTTCTATATAATATCAAAGCAATCAGACTTGCAATTTTCAACAAGAAGTCGAAAATACCACTTTTTACCAAAAATATTCATAAAAATTATCTGAGAGGTCCACATGTAGTACCTCTATATAATATCAAAGCAATCAGACTTGCAATTTTCAACAAGAAGTCGAAAATACCACTTTTTACCAAAAATATTCATAAAAATTATCTGAGAGGTCCACATGTAGTAACCTCTATATAATATCAAAGCAATCAGACTTGCAATTTTCAACAAGAAGTCAAAAATATAAGTCAACAGTAAAGCTAATAATAACCAAAAATTACCGGCTCTCAAATGTATTACTGCAAAAACATCAAATTTGGGGTAATCAATGAATAACATCAGTCTAAAACTTGCAATCAACTTCAGTCTAAGAATACTATGCATACACTACAATGGAAACGCGCTCTGTTGATGTTTGGTCATAGATTAGGTAGTACCGGTATTAGTATTTCATCGATAATCATAACAATTGTCAACATTTCAAACAAAATTTGGTTTTTAATGTGCCAGGCAAAACCCTTGTAACTACGGTAAGTAGAAATCACCAATCGAAAAGCAAACATCATACCAAGCTTAAATTCAGTGTGGTACAAATACCACGCAAATACATAATAATACTGATATCCAGCAGTTCCTAAATATGTTTACCATCCTCAAGAGATAAACCACAGCCACTTATAATAGCTATGACAAGTTGACAAAAGTAATGTCGTCCTGTATAGTTTTGATTTATAATTAACATCATTACAATATTCTAAGGAGAATGTATTAATTATGATTCGATTGCAGTTCTATTCTATATTAAACTTCTATATTTTATCTTTCTTACTAGTTTTGGAGGAATATCAGTAAAACAAAAATTAAGTGTTTATATTGTCTGGGTGTGGTGGATTTGCATGATAAACAATCAGGACCTGCTCTGTTTTGGTTGGGGCCGCAGCTTTGGAACTTCATTGGTCCATCTAATCTGCAGCTTATTTAGATTAATTTCCATCACTGTTTGTACACCTCAAATACCATCAGGCGAGTTGTTGCCAAGAAGAGCGTTGGAAATACAATTTTTTTGAAAGATGACAAAAATATTTGCTGAAAATAGAAAATTAATATTATTTCACGTTCGTAGCCTGGACTTGCAGTATTAAATCAGACATTAAAAAAACAAGCAGCCTGTCGGCTGAGATAGCTCCGTTGTTAGCAATGCACATGGCAATTAAAGAACAGAAGATATCATTAGAAAATGAACAAATCTGAGAGAGGTCCACATGTAGTACCTATATGTACAATATATCAAAGCAATTGGACTTGAGGTTTTTAACAAGTCGAAAATATCACTTTTTACCAAAAATGACGACGACGGAGACGGACGACGGACAATCACTCATATGATAAGCTCCGCTCGACAAAGTCGACAGCGGAGCTAACAAGTGCTAAAATTACCTGCATGCCACGTAAACAGCTGCTGATGGATACATTGGTTTCCTGAAATCTATTGCGTCTTGTTGATTTGGTGATTCACTGCAACTGACGTCCGTCTCATACCTGGTGACAAATGGGTAGACGAATTCAAAGTAAAAAGGTTGTATTTCTTGATATTATGCATGTCACATGCAAATTATTCACCAGAAAGTCTATGTACAGGTTACCTTACCTCTGTTGTATTTTCTGTGCTAATGATGTTGCTTGTACACAACCGAACTGTACTGCCACGTCCCGAGCTGTCAGTCTCGGCTGGAGATCTAGAGCGTTCTCTAGTGTCTGGAAAATGCTACTGTACATCTTTTTGTTGACACCAGCCAATCGGATTGCAGTGTTCTGAACAAAAAATAGTTGCATAAAACCATCTTGTAGTATAAAATATGACAAATTTAATCACTAGAGTAGTCACAATGTCACCATTCTATTGTTAATAAATAATTGGCTACCAATAAAATAGATTACGGTTGCCGAACAACTTAAAAACCAAAAAAAAATCATAAATATTATGATTTTTGAGCCATTTACCACTGCTTCCAATAATAAAATTATCTCATTTTTAAAATACTTTAAAAAGATGGAATTTTTTTTCCCCAGACAGTTTTCTGAAAAATATATATTCTATTGCGTAAAATTACTAAGATGTAACACGATTCTGAAACAAACATCAATAAATTTTACAATTACTGTGTTTGCAAACACTTCTATAACTTACAGGGGTATTTCTATGGTTGAAAATAAGTACCGCAACTTTAATGATTCATTCAGTCTACAGTAAATGAAATTTAAGTGCGCTTCTATATATTAGAGATATGCTTTTAATAGAGTAGTAAGGTAAATACAAACACTGAGTGTATTAATTAAAGAGAGGGAGTTGTCACCTGCGCATGCGTCAGATGGCCATAGCGTGTCATTGTTCACAAACAAGCGTCTACCCATGAGCCTTTGCATTTTTAGCGCGTGTAGTTATCCCCGCTTGGCACTCAATTCCTGCGTTTGTGCAGGTCGCTTTAACTACCTTGCTGACTGGCTGCTCCATGGAAGATGACGCCAAATCAAGACACATTACTGCTTTACATGACCCTGTCATATTGAGCGTTGAGAAACTACTTGAACTAAGACGAACTTCACTTAGACGAATCAATTCTGAAGCTTTCCTGGGAAAAAACAACAAAAAACAGAGGTTATTATAATATTTTTATATATTATTATATATATTAATATTTATGCAAATATGAGTTATTACAAAAGATTAAAAACACTGTGAATGTTGAATTACAGCCATCAATCCATAGAATCAGAAGATTCATACTCGTGCATCATATGCTGAAACTTTGGGAAGTTATATGTACAAGGAAAATGGGTATATAAAATAAATCTTAGTTCTAGGTTTTTTATGATATACATGTAGTTGGTTTAATGGTATAGTGGTAGTCAAAAGAAGGAAATAGAAACACAAACAAAATATTAATATTTAAGCTGAAAATACAGGTGCAAATATCGATAGTTCCATACTGATATAAATGTCTGCGTGAATGATGAGGTCATTGACCTGTATAGTTTCTATAAAGGCAGGAGCAACATGAATGAACTAATTCAATTATCAATCTTTGTAAAGACTGATAATGCTGCATCAGTCACTGGTTTATAATATTGCTATTAGATGGGAAAACCCAGTATGCCCCCCCCCAATTGTTAATATTTTTAATGGTTGTGTTAAGAAACATGCGCCAGAATTTTAGAAAAAAAATGAAAGAAAAATTGTACATCACAATTATGCTGATGAGAGCAAAAGAAGGAAGAAAAAATTATAGATGCAATACAAATGAGAACATTTAAAGGGCGGTAGTCGTCATGCCACGCATGCGCGAGATATATGGGTCTTGTATAAACAAAGATGACGACTTTGGTTGCTGCCCAGATCAACGAGTACAAACTTAGATGTTACTAAGCTTTAATTAGGCATTTTTAGGTGATTCGAAAGTATCGAATGAGTCACCGGCGGTAATCAATGCAAATCGCGTTCAGATCAAACCTCATACTTACGATTTCCTTTAGAAGAACGCATTGGATTGTGGGAAAATCAATGTTTATCAACACAAATGTCGCACATGCGCAGCGCGACGACCACCGCCCTTTAATTTTCAATACTCTTGTTTGATACTGTATGTTGATGAAAACTTCTGTTTATGATCTATTTATCAACTCTAAATATTGTTCTTGCAGTACACAACTAAGAGTTTGTTCAATGAAACGGTGTAATACACATGTGTACTGATAGTTTTTGGTACGTACAACAACAAACATGCGCATGCATTTTAGTGTTTCTCATTTTTCATTTACTGTTGCAAAATCAACATTGTTTAGATTACGATAAATTATAATCCAATGGAGTCTTCAACATGCAATATCAAAACAAAAATATTAAAAAAACTAGGTTTTCGTCACGGTCCATATTGATTACATTTAGTACGCCCATGATTTCATTAAAATTCGGCATAATAAACATCCGTTGACCCCTTTACGACTAAATGTGATCATAATCATAATCTAATGATCCAATCAAACAGT
The DNA here is from genome assembly GCF_978046115.1 of Saccoglossus kowalevskii. NCBI lineage: Eukaryota > Metazoa > Hemichordata > Enteropneusta > Harrimaniidae > Saccoglossus > Saccoglossus kowalevskii. The sequence continues at coordinate 21,765,451 of NC_140646.1, read as the reverse complement.
CTCATAATTATGTGGCCCGTTTCGTCTTCCAGTTAGCAGTACGGCGGTCAATTTTAATATTTACTGTAGGTGAGGAAAGGCAGAAAAAAACCTACCTAATTATCATGGCTGAATGTATTCCAAGCTTCGGTGCCAAAGTTTTCACAATCTGATCTTCCATCTTGACACTTTCAGGGTAAATTCACTGACCAGCTTTTTAACTTGTAATCGATCAGCTGATTGTGAACTTTTCGCGCCAGAATGACATCAGATGCTTCAACCAATGAAATGACTTCTTCTATTATAACCCGGAAATATTTTGCCAGCCAATCAGCTGTAAGTGTTTGCAATGACCCAGATTTGGTCACGTGAAAGAATACAAAATGGTGAGTGCTCTTGTTATTGATGATTTTTGCCTCATTATTTAAACAAATGGACTAATTAATATTGTACGTTTTATTAGCGATGATTTTAAGTTACTCATGACCGTGTATGAATCGAAACAGCGACGCTTCTTTCCTATGAGAACGGTTTCGCTTACCGAAAGGTCTCCTCCCCCCCAGTCAGGGAATTCAACATGGCGGCGGAAGAGACTTGTGAAAAAAATAACTCAGGATTATTTTATTTTTCCTTACACGGATTTCTTTCCTTCCTTATGTGAGCATCGAGTAAAAGTTACGAAATTCTCAGATTTATGTGTGCCAACTCAAACACTTGTTCAAATAGTGATGAATATTGAAATTACGTACGTACGATAAGTTTATGGGCATCACTAACGAACGTTGAAGGAGGTACTAATATTGATTTTCAATGAATCGAATTGAGATGTTCATGGAAGATGTGACAGATTTTCAAATTCCTGTTCTGCATATCAAGATAACAGTAATCATTGTGTTCAGTAGAAGGTTCAAGTGCAAAAAAATCGTTGGTCAAATTGATGGTATGCCACACTGATTCTAGGAAAGTAGATTGCTAAATATGTCATTCAGGATATGAACGACAGGCTATATTAGCCACCTCGCCTCCTTGTGCTGAGAAATGATGTTTGGTATTTGCTTTATTAGTAGCAAATATGCTTACATAAATAACAAATATCTTTCAAAGGTCAAAATGATTAATATTTTAATGATACAGTACACTGGTGTGAGTTTGTTTTTTCGAGTTTGAATGTTTATAAAACATTTATTCTGAAAGAGCCTCACGCTTCATTCAAATCCATAGAAGATGCTTTTATTGGCTATAGAAATCATCTGGTAACGCCCATTACCCATGAGTCTTTGTGGGATGGTATCTTCATGAATTGACTGATTTACTGTCATGAACGCAAAAAATATATCCTATCGAATGCCTGAAATTAGAGTGATATGGTTGATAAAATAAAAAAACAAGCACATGCAGTATGGTAATCATTTTGCACAAAACGTAAATAAATTGCAAAGCAAGCCATTGGCAAAAGAGAGTTTAAAAGTTAACTCAGTGCAGTGGAGTTCTACAGGTTTGTATTCATTGGTCAAGTTTTCAATCACCATTTGAAATTTATAGATATTTTACATAAAACAAATTCACGGCTTCATGAAACCTGGTTTATAAATATATTTACTTCCATCGGAGTAAAATCAGTAATACCTTGAGTTCCTGTAACACCTTGAACAGTATTCATATTTTGATTATACTGCCACTATGACACATATTCATTTGTTTTTACTTTCTGAAAGTCAAACAATGTAATTTTCAATTAAAGAGGGAGATTCATCACCTGCGCATGTGCGAGAATTGAGACCCAAGCGACGATAACAACACCCGCTAAAAATGCAAAGGCTCATGGGTAGACTGTCGTTTGTAAACAATGACACGCTATGGCCATCTGACGCATGCGCAGGTGACGACTCCCCTGCTTTAACTATTAGTAGCTTAGTTGTTATGTATAATTCACTTCACCTTCAATTCCTTTTTTTTCCTTTCTGCCAAACTTGATTTCTGCTCCACGTAAGTACATGATATGGAGTCGTTAGTTGACAGATTTGTTACAAAGTTTATGATAGTAATTGCTTATTTACATGTTTTTGACTCCCATGTGCGAAGCACAAAATGGGAGTCTTTGCAGTTAGTGTGTCTGTATGTGTGTATGTGTGTATGTGTGTATGTGTGTGTGTATGTGTGTATGTGTGTCCGACTGTTCCACTGCTATCTCAAGAACCATACATCGGTTTTTGATGAAACTTGGTGCATAGATGCTCTGGGCCAATGCGCAGATTTGATTAGGTTTTGGTAAAAATCCATGCTCGTTAATTACCTAATTTGCATGATAATTAGCTAATTTTTAGCTGTTCTATGACTGTTCCACTGATATCTAAAGAACCACTCATTGGATTTTGATGAAACTTGGTACATAGATGCTCTGAACATATGCGCAGATTTGATTAATTTTTGGTAAAAATCCGTGCATATTAATTACCTAATTTGCATGATAATTAGCTATTTTTTAGTGGTTCCATGACTGTTCCACTGATATCTAAACAACCACTCATTGGATTTTGATGAAACTTGGTACATAGATGCTCTGAACTAATGCTAGGTTTTGATTAGTTTTTGGTAATAATCCGTGGATACTAATTACCTAATTTGCATAATGATTAGTCAATTTTCGGTTTTTCCACTGATATCTCAAGTACTAATCATCACATTTCAATGAAACTTGGTACATAGATGTCATACGACACTGCACAGACCTGATAGTTTTTATGGTAATATCAGTACATATTAATTACCTAATTTGCATAATTAATTAATTTTCAGCATTTGATATAAGTAGTTAGCATTACATTTCAATGAAACTTGGTACTTACATACTCAAGGACTATGCAGAGATTGATTGTTTTCGATAAATATTTGTGCATATTAATCACCTAATTTGCATAATTAGTTAATTTTCAGCTTTTCCACATGTATCTCAAGTACTAATCATCGCATTTCAATGAAACTTGGTACATAGATCCTTTAGGACTATGCAGAGACCTGATTAGTTTTAGGGTAAATAATTGTGCATATTAATTACCTAATTTGCATAATTAATTTTCAGCTTTTCTACTGATATCTAAAGTACTAATCATCATATTTCAATGAATCTAGAATTATGCAAACCCAATTAGTTTCCGGTAAATATTTGTGCATATTAATCACCTAATTTGCATAATTAACCAACTTTCACACTGATATCTCAGGTACTATACATCACATATCAATGAATGTACATGGATGCTGTAGGACAATAGACAGACCTGAATAATTGTGGGTTAAAATCTGTACATATTAATTACCTAATTTGCGTAATTAACCAATTTTAATCTTTCACACTGATATCTAAAGTACCGTAAAAACTCCAAAATTTCGACTGGTTTTAAATAATTTGTGTTAGAAATGTGACGTGTTTTTAGAGTCAAAATTAAGGTGCATTTTCGGACGGTCGAATTTTTCAGAATAGAAATCAGCAAAAAAAAATGGGGATGATAGACAGTGTGCTTCATTAGTTTTTAAAAAATGCAATGTCCGTCAATTGACATAAACTTCCTCATGTTTCACGGTAAAAGCAAAGGTCGTGGCCGAGTTGTAACTCAAAATCTAAACAAAGTCATCAATCAGTGAGTATTATGACAAGCAAAACAAAACATCAAGACGCGGAGAAGAGGTCAGCACAAAACTAATAGGTCAAAAGACAAAGCTGTCTCGCACTACCTAGGGAAAACTTGCGAATGTTCGAAGTACAGGTACCCATTGGACAAAAGATACATGGAAGTTTAGCAAACGATCTCCCCGACCCAGTGCAATGTATCCGGTTAGAATCAAAGCTCATGTGTCCCTTATTTGAGCACCGTACCGGTGATTTGAGGGACCAAATTCTGCCGTAAATTCGCCCTTGGATTAAAAAATATAATGGGATTTAAGAAAATAAAATGGGACTTTTAAGGTGTATTTTGGCGTCATTTTTCGGACATTTCAATCAATCCTGCCGGCTAAAATAGAGTAAGTTTTACCGTAGTCATTGACGTCTGTCTATTCAAGAGTACACGTGTATGATTTTTATCGTGACTAGCGTGAGCGGGTAAGCTTCCTTTCGAGAATGAGCTGTTATCACTGTGAACAATGTTAAATTATTCTTCAGATGACCAGTTTATTTTTTAAAAACAACTAATTTTTTTATTTAAAAAAAATCATGCCGTTTTCGCATCATCTAGCTTTTTGATTGGTTAATTAGCGATTTGACCTATTTGACCTAAGAGAACATGGCGGATATCCTACAGCATCAAACGTTTATACGAGATCGGAATCATTCGCTTACGATGAAACTAAGTTGACTTTTATTTGTATTTCATAACCATTCAACAAATTTATTTTGTGTACATTATTATAATCACTACTGAGTACAGTAATAATCAACAATTCAGAAACGCAGCATGCCGAGATTTTTGTGTTCGTTTTTATTTGAAACTTCGTTTATTTAGAATATATTTTCGTTACCAATAAAATAAAAATCTCTCAGTCAATCAGAAACCCGGATTCATGCCTTTGAGGAAGGTCCCGTTTGAACGCTCACATCGTTTTTTTTTTCGTTTGGGGGAAAACTAAAACTGGTCGCAATTTTCGAATAAGAATGAGTCGGCAATTTTTAGTGGAGTCGAAAATTTGGAGGTGAATAAAACACCGAAACCCGGCAAATAAATAGGCGGTCAAATTTTTAGAGGGGTCGAAATTTTGGAGTTTTCACGGTGCTAATTATTCCATTTCAATGAAACTTAGTACAAAGATGCTCTAGGACAATGTACAAACCTAATTAGTTTGGGGTAAAAATCTGTTCATATTAATTCCCTAATAAGCATAATAATTCATAATTTTTTGGTTCTAATCACATTTCAATTAAACTTGGAGACATAGATTTTCTGTTACATTGCGCAGACCTCATTAGTTTTACACTCAAATCTGGTCATATTAATTTTCTGATTTGCATAATTAGTTTTCAGCTAAGTAATTTCGAATTATATTTAATGTGTCTCCAATACTCTCAGCACATGGGAGTTCTTTCTAAGCTTTCTTTGATTATTACCTTGTATGACCCAGTGATGTAATGACCAGTAAATCAAAGCTGTGTTTAAAGTGCTCTATTATCGCCACAGATCCATAGTGCACTTGTATGTGTTATTGTGCTTGTCAGGGGGTTTTCTAGAAAAAAAACTGCAGGAGGGAGCACTGCAATTCAGCAGTGTCACTAAGTGGGGGAGATAGGGTTCTCCCTACCAGGGTGTGGAGTTTTTTATAATTCTAAGTTAAAATGGAGCATTCTATGGCTTTCTTGGGGCCAAAATTACTATCCGACAGGTCACAGTTGAAGACTGTGGCCACATGTGATTCCTGGTTATTCAGAATTTTATGGTTGCCAGAGGATCTGCTCCCCAGGGTAAGGGGGCGCATGGCCGTGGCATGAGGGCGCTGAGCCCCTGTTCCCTTGTTTAAAAGAATCCCTGCTTGTGTCCTGTCACTTATAGTACAATGTTTTACTCCCAGCATGACTTGTTCTTATTTTGTAAGCAGCCCTGTACAGTATATTGTGGCACATGTTGTTTAAGCTGTTGTTGATATTTTGTGTGTTACAGCCACAGACTCATCAGTTGTCCCCACAAGAGGAGCAAGAGAAGCTGCTGGACGAGGCCATGCAGGTGGTAAAAGTCCAGTCTTTTCAGATGAAGAGATGTTTGGTAGGAAAGATGATTTATCTCTCTGGTTTTCAAATGTCATTAGATGTTTATTATATATTGATGTTTCTGGTCATTGCACACAACAGATAAAAATGTGTGCAAAACAGATGTTTATTATTTAGGTTCATAAAAAAAAAAAATATTAAAAAAATAAACGTGATCATCGATTTTGAGACCAGTAACTTATTTCTTGGCCTTCGTCTGTAATTATTCTATTCTATTCTATTCTATTCTATTCTATTCTATTCTATTCTATTCTATTCTATTCTATTCTATTCTATTCTATTCTATTCTATTCTATTCTATTCTATTCTATTCTATTCTATTCTATTCTATTCTATTCTATTCTATTCTATTCTATTCTATTCCTCATTACATCATGTCTTTTCGCCCAATAGGATAAGGCCAAACTGATGGACGGTTTGAAACATGCATCCAATATGCTGAGTGAATTGAGAACATCCATGCTGTCTCCTAAAAGCTACTATGAACTATGTATCCTTGTTATGTATGTCTTGCATATTAGCTGTATAAATAATGTTTGATGTTGACCTCTCCCAATATATGTCAGAGATCCCTTTTTTATCAAATTATGGGTTCTGTTCTTTTCTTCCATTGTTGACAAACATATGCATGGTCTGCATCTACTGCATTTGAGAGAGTTGTCAAAGTTGTTAAATTGTGGTTTGGTCAATACTTTGATTACGCTTCAGGGTTTTTTCTAGAAAAAATGAAGAGGGAGCACACACAGGTGAGGGAGTGGAGCAACCAAGCTAGCACAGAAACAACGTGGCGGATCAACCTGGAAACGGAAGGTTTCTGCGCCGATTTAATGGTGTATCTATGGCCATTGAAATATTTCAATGTGTCCAGACACATTGTCAGCTGGTGTTGCTGGGAAGTTTTCACAGAGACAAATATATTTGAGAAGATTACGGAAGTGCGCAGCTCAAGAAATATATTTATGACTTTAAAGTTCAATCGGCAATTTGGTAAAAGGGCGCCAGCCGAGAGTATCAGGGCGATGTGCCCCTGTTCCCCGGTTTAGAAAAAAACCTGCGCTATGTTGTGTAATAATACCATAATAATACCAATGCACATTGATTTGTACTAATGTCTTCATCACAGATGACCTCTTTTTGTTCCTCGTCTTCAACACAGCTGTATTTTAGTGCAGCATTCATAACGTTGACCTTAACAGAGACCTCATAGATATGGCTATTTGTGATGAATTACGCTACCTGGAACAGTATCTTGCCGATGAGTTTCAAAAAGGTCACAAAGTAGCTGACCTTTATGAGTTGGTCCAATACGCCGGAAACATCATCCCTAGATTGTGAGTACAATGCTTGTTGTCTCCTAATTGCACATTTGCATAGTTTTATTGTCTTTTTAATCTATTGTAATGAAATGTTAATAAATTTGCGAAAATGTCTCAGTAAGTTATTACATTCTATCACTGTAAAATCACTTCCAATCATTGCGACAGCACACTGAGCTGATTTACATATTATTTAGTGTTTTTTTTTCAGACAGAGGTGGACCTTTGGTATTTAGGGTTCAGTCTGTGCTTTACTTATTTGTCAATGAGTATCTTGTTTGTCTGATTCTTAAAGCCACATAACTAGATATTCACATATTCTTGTGTCACATTTTAGTTTTAATTTTATTTTTTCTAAAGGTATCTGTTAGTGACAGTTGGGGTTGTTTACATCAAAGCCAATGACCACAACAGAAAAGATATTCTGAAAGATTTAGTGGAGATGTGTCGAGGTGTCCAGCATCCATTGAGAGGTCTGTTTCTTAGAAATTATCTTTTGCAGTGTACCCGAAATTCTCTGCCGGATTGCCAAGAAGGGTGAGTCCGACTGCTAAATTCTGTAGTACCTGTATTTCTGTAACTATTACTAAACATGAAAGTTATTGTATTCAGCATGACTGTGAATGTAGATAAACCATTTTCTGTTGCTTCCCTGCTTAACGAAGACTTGAACCATACAAGCTCCTCTGCTCCCTTTCTGTCTGTATCTCTGGTTGGCACTGTAAGATTTATTGGAGTGAGTACATATCCTCGGGGCAGACATCCGGGCATTTCCACCTCCTGGCAACCATCGTTTTGAAAACAAAGGAAAAAAACTCACAGAAAACGATACTTTGGGATGGTTGTTGAGACTCCCCTGAACAACGTGGAACGTCTTGTGACGTAGCTCCGCCCTCGAAGATTGCAAATTCTATTTTGCGCCAATTCCCATAAAAGCAGATCAATTTGTACATCCTAGACTCATCCTGAAATTATTACGTTGCAGTGAGGAGACACAAACTGGCACTGTCAAAGATTCCATCGATTTCATTCTCTTGAACTTTGCTGAGATGAATAAATTGTGGGTGAGAATGCAACACCAGGGGCACTCGCGTGATCGGGAGAAGAGAGAAAAAGAACGACTAGAATTGAGAATCTTAGTCGGGACCAATTTAGTGAGGCTGAGTCAACTTGACACCATGGTGGTGGATATGTATAAAAAGGTATGTATTTACATGCCATCATACTTGGAGATTTACTTCCAATAGAGTGAATAACAGTATTCCTTCATGTTTCTTTTTTGTTGTGTTTAAAGTGCAGTTTCTCATGAAATCATAGCATACTATTATTCTTGTCATTTGCCCAACTAATCTGGCTTTGTTATCCCACTGCCTTTTTATTCCATTAAGATAATAAACAAAAAAATTAACAAGTCTGAGCTAACAAATATTATATTTAGATTGTACTTTACTTATTAGAAGTTATTATGCTCTTGTGATATAGTTAGTTTTAACAAATAACAATGTGAGTTTCACAAAAGTTTTACTCATTTCCGTTGGTGATGCATTTCAAATAAAGTAAATAAGTAAATATGGTATTTTGGAATGAAAAGGCACTTAATACAAGATTGTAGAAAAAAAAAAAGTATTTATTGTTTTTTTTTACATGTGAAAGATAAGGATGGGATGATAAAACAGCTTGTTGAACTGATGAGAAAGGGTAAAAAAAATGGTTCATTAAAAATTTAGATAATATTTGCAAGGATTAATAGAATGGAGAATAATATGAAAAAGAAGTGGCGTAGTCGGCAGGATTCGAACCTGCGCGGGGAGACCCCAATGGATTTCTAGTCCATCGCCTTAACCGCTCGGCCACGACTACTTGACTGAATGCATGTGCTATTTCTTTCTGTAAACACAATTTGCACCCACTCAATAGACAATTACCCATTCAATTAAGGTAGAGATGCAGTTTATTTGGCTTGCTTTTTAATTGAGTAATTAGACAATGAAGATGGTATTATATATCCAACATGTTATATATTTTCTGAAAGCTTATTATACAAACTTTGTAAAACTTGTCTTTATTTTAAATATCCAGAATGCGTTTTTGATTTTGGGTAAAAAATATGCTTTTTTGAGCAAAAGTGGTTTAAAAAAAATTAGCTTAAAAACTTCAAGTCCGTTTGTGGGTAAAATTACATCACTGGATACCTTGGTATACTACTAATTCAAATGCGTCCACTCATCTCTCTAACGGCTTTCAAAGTCGCACAGCATGACCTCAAAGTTCACTTTTTTCTATTTTTGCATAATTTATATATCCATGTTAATCGCGGACTTGTTATTTTTGTTCCACTCGCCGTAATAAACTGTCCGGACGCATTTTGAAGGGGGAACACCTTGTCAATAATGTGTGAAAATTTCGAGGCAAATGGCCAAAGCGTCTATCAGCTATTTTAATTTAAAACCCAAGAATTCACCAAAAATAGAAGACGAGAAAAAGGCTGATTTGCATATTTGAGCGTTAAACCGGGAATTACTGCTTTGTCATACTTTGTCATACTTTCTAGACTATTGAAATTGAAAGTTAACGTATAGACATAGACATTTTATGTAAAATCGTTGGACCAGAACAACTGCTCTTGAATTTATAAATCAGAAACACGTCATTCATACCAGTGTTTTGATGGGGTCGGTAAAAACACGTGGCAATGCCCAGTAAATATGACGTAATCTCATGAATTATTAAACAGGGGGCGGTCCTAGGAAGGTGACCTTTTATCACGATCAAAATATCATGGCTTCTCTTCGATGTATTTTCAATAAAAAATCTACGAGTATTTCAGAGCCTATGGTTTACCGTGAAGAGTACAAAGTGGGATATTAAATTATTTATCCTTGATGATTTTTATGTAGTATTGAGAACCAACTCCAGGAAGCGAACGCACAATAATGAATAATCGCGTAATCCTAGAATCGAAACACGAGGCACAGAAGTTTTGTTCATCGTTTCCAATCCCATTTTTCCCAGTGCAACATATTTGTTAAAAGAAATATTTGAATTCTGTTCGTTTTTTAAGGAGGCAATTTTTTATTTTTTCCGATTTTGGCAACGCCTTATTCAGGGAATTTCTAAGACAGTCGCAGACAATCAGCGCACGGATGTACGTACAAAACATGCTGTTGTACTACCGGCGACGGTCGCCTGCAAGAAGAGAGTTCCAGCTCCTAACGTAACAGTTTTAAAATTTCGACCGGTTTTAAATAATTAGTGTTGGAAATCTGACATGTTTTAAGAGTGCAAAATGAAGGTGCATTTTCGAGCGGTCGAATTTTTCTGAATAGAAATCGGCAAATGAAAAAAATAGGAGTGCGAAACAGTGTGCTTCGTTAGTTTAAAAAAATGGAATGTCCGTCAAATTGACGTAAACTTACCCATTTTTCACGGAAACATTGCCACGTGTGAGTGTTTTTTTATTTTTAACCAGAAAATAAACAGCAATTTTAACGGTGTTCCAATAAGAATTCATTGGTCAAATTTTCACAGAATGTTCTTTAGATAAAAATCTATAAAAAAAACGAAAAAAACTATTTTTGATTGAAATTCACAAATAAACTGCATCTCTACCTTAATTACAATTAAAACAATAGGGGATTACAACACTGAGTTAGCCACACCATCCATCAGAGGGTAGTTCCAGAAAAGTTGAGATTTCAGTTGTCAGGAGAAGTTTTTTACATGACTGTTGATTTACATTACAACTAGGAAGCAAATGTACTTGTGAATGTCGTTAGTTATAGTTACATAAAACTTTTAAAAGTCCCAATTGTAAGGTCAAAAGGTGTCAATGAGATCAGCATTCATGTACTTGTCAATTGCAGCCATTTGGTAATTACTTTATGTTTATTGCGTTATTTATGGAAAGGTGTTAACTTTTGCATGGATTGTACTTAGCTGATCACACTTTATACAATTGAAGCAAAATTTAGATATACGTCTGAAGCTACTGCAACTTTCTTGATGAAACCCTACAGCATGATGGACTTCTCATGGTGCGTCTCACTTATCAAATTTAACAAGTTTTCTTTTTAATTCTTAGAATGTACTCCCTGGAGTTCTTGAACAAACTGTCAGTTGTCGTGATTACATCGCACAGGAATATCTGATGGAATGCATCATTCAGGTAATTATCCAGTTACATATGCATTTTCCATTTCGTTTTATATTTTCCTCCTGTACATGTTTATTAATCCTTGTTCCGGAAGCGGAATCTCAGTCATGCATGGACATACTTCATTCAAACTTGAGTTGGCTATTGAATACAATGGGTTCTTGATGCACATCATTTTACCTAAGATAAGATTCAAAATGGCTGACTGGTGGCCATTTTGTTTTAGCAAAATGTTTTTCCTGTGCCTCAACTGATCAAATTTATCCCCTTGAGCACCATAGTCAACTTTTGGCACCATCTTGTATAGCCCCTCCCCACATAAAAATGCTTTTGATCAAAAACTAAAACTTGTTCGTGTGGTCCCAAATAATGATAATGTTATTTTTCCAGGTATTTCCAGATGAATTCCACTTGCAGACACTCAATAGTTTTCTCAAGGCGTGTGCTGACCTGCATAAACTTGTGAATGTAAAAAACATCATAATAGCACTAATTGATAGGTAACATTTTATGATTGTCAATCTAATATCAGAAATTGTATACAGAGAATGCTCACCAGTCATATGTATGTATTGAATACACTATTCATTCTGATAACTGATTTTATTTTTTCTTCAGACTTGCTTTATTTGCACACCGTGACGATGGGTCTGGCATTCCTAGTGACATTAAACTCTTTGATATTTTCTCACAACAAGTTTCATCAGTAATTCAGGTATGATGCGTTGATGTCAGTTCATTTTGGAGATTGAAAGAGTAGTTTTAAGTGATGACCATCCTAAATGGTGATCCCTCATTTACCTGTGTCCCTTGTTTGTGTGCAACTTTTTCCTCTCAAAGTGGGAATAGCTGTAACTATCTTTTTTCTTCAATTTTTATTTTTAATAAAACATTTCCTGTGTCATTAGAGCCAATCTGTAACGGCCATCGCCGAAATGTAGACACTGAAAGCATAGCGTGTTCGCTACATACCGTCATAGTATGTTAAATCATTCGCAAGTGAAAACGATGGACGCAGGGTTGCGCCTGGGTCCCCAGAGGGCACCATCTATTGAAATCTAGTTTTGTCAAGCGAACCTCTGGAATTACTAATTTATCGAATCCCTGAATGTAATGTCAAATACGTCGCCATCTTGAGGGGCTAAGCCTCTCTCTGACGGCTATTTCCCATATAGTGTGTATGTCATGCATCACAATTTCTTATGATTTCCATCATGTGACTGCTTTTAATGAAATGGTGACCACTCGACCTTTAGTTTTCACATCGAAGAAAGATGACGTCTTTGTAACATACAGCAATGTATTATTCTTTTTCCATAGGCACGTGAAGACATGCCAACAGAAGACATTGTATCATTACAAGTATCTCTAATCAACCTAGCGTTAAAATGTTACCCAGACAGAGTAGATTACGTAGATAAAGTTCTAGAAACAACTGTGGAAATATTTAACAGATTAAATCTTGAACGGTAAGTTATTAAAAAAGTGATGTTGCATTATCATCAATTTTACCAGTTTTTGTACATAAATAGTTATAATATCAGCAATATAATGTCATTCTGAACCTCAGTGTTGACATCACTTTATCCTAGCTTTAGTGTTTGGCTTGTCCGTAAAGAAGTTAAGGGGAAGTCATAGTAGTGGCAAAATGTTGTCGCTCGGTGCCATAGGATAACTCCAATAATATTCAGCGGATCATTATGTATGTGGTTAATCCTATACATAAGCCTATGCAGTGATCTTCCCTAGCATTTATAGTTCATCTTCCCATCTGTGATCTCCCCCATCCTATGCTGTTATCTTCTCGCCCTTAAATATATAGGGCAAGCCATGAATAATTTAACTATATTCTTTTTTGTTACAGACTGGAGAGTAGTAGCGCTGTTTGCAAGGAGCTTTCAAGACTTCTAAAGATTCCAGTTGACAACTACAACAACCTCCTTACTGTACTGCAGCTAAAACACTTTGCGCCTTTATTTGAATTCTTCGACTACGAGTCGAGGAAAATAATGGCAGCATATGTTATCAATAATGCACTAGAGAACAGTTTATATATCCCTACACAAGAACAAACAGACGCTGTATTAACGCTGGTTGCCCCGTTGGTCCAGGACCAAAATGACCAACCACAGGAAGAGGTATTGTGTATTTCTATCTACTGATTAATTGTTTGTTGCTCATTTGGTTTGTCCTTATTGCTTACGAGACTAAAAGCAAAACTACTGTTTCCATTCATTCCATCATGAAATTCTTGTGATGGCGAAAAAGAAGGAACACGTCGTTACCTTATTTTGGCTTTATATACAATTCCAAAACTAATCTGTCCGATTCTGCCCATCAAGAAGACATTGTTAACCAAACCCAACTAGGCCTTGCTGAATGTCATAGGTTAATTCTATATTTTAAGGATGGTCACCCACATTTCCTGTTTTAAATTCTGGTGAAAAAAACTGTTCAGTTATGTCCATTCTTAAACTTTATTGGGTGTTTTTTCATTATATACTGCACATCATTACAATCGCTTCCCTAGATAACACATGAAGTGAGAGAGAGAGAGGCTTATGTTGGAGTATTTTCTATTCAGTATATTAACATCACTTTGTTGCTTTCCACTCTATCATTACCAGGAAGATCCTGAAGACTTTTCTGAAGAGCAAAACATGATGGGTCGATTTATCAATTTATTAATTTCTGATGATGCTGATCAACAATATATGGTGAGTGCATTCTCTACAGGTGTCTGTATCGTATCCATGTCATTCATTTATTTACTTGGCTTTCCAGCCACCATGTTCAGACCATGCCTGTCTGTACCGTATCCATTTCATTCATTTATTTGGCTTTCCAGCCACCATGTTCAGACCATGCCTGTCTGTATCGTATTCATTTCATTCATTTATTTGGCTTTCCAGCCACCATGTTCAGACCATGCCTGTCTGTACCGTATCCATTTCATTCATTTATTTGGCTTTCCACCCACCATGTTCAGACCATGCCTGTCTGTACCGTATCCATTTCATTCATTTATTTGGCTTTCCACCCACCATGTTCAGACCATGCCTGTCTGTACCGTATCCATTTCATTCATTTATTTGGCTTTCCAGCCACCATGTTCAGACCATGCCTGTCTGTACCGTATCCATTTCATTCATTTATTTGGCTTTCCAGCCGTCATGTTCAGACCATGCCTGTCTGTACCGTATCCATTTCATTCATTTATTTGGCTTTCCAGCCGCCATGTTCAGACCATGCCTGTCTGTATCGTATCCATTTCATTCATTTATTTGGCTTTCCAGCCGCCATGTTCAGACCATGCCTGTCTGTATCGTATCCATTTCATTCATTTATTTGGCTTTCCAGCCACCATGTTCAGACCATGCCTGTCTGTATCGTATCCATTTCATCCATTTATTTGGCTTTCCAGCCACCATGTTCAGACCATGCCTTTCTGTACCGTATCCATTTCATTCATTTATTTGGCTTTCCAGCCACCATGTTCAGACCATGCCTGTCTGTATCGTATCCATTTCATTCATTTATTTGGCTTTCCAGCCACCATGTTCAGACCATGCCTGTCTGTATCGTATCCATTTCATTCATTTATTTGGCTTTCCAGCCACCATGTTCAGACCATGCCTGTCTGTACCGTATCCGTTTCATTCATTTATTTGGCTTTCCAGCCACCATGTTCAGACCATGCCTGTCTGTACCATATCCATTTCATTCATTTATTTGGCTTTCCAGCCACCATGTTCAGACCATGCCTGTCTGTATCGTATCCATTTCATTCATTTATTTGGCTTTCCAGCCACCATGTTCAGACCATGCCTGTCTGTACCGTATCCATTTCATTCATTTACTTGGCTTTCCAGCCACCATGTTCAGACCATGCCTGTCTGTACCGTATCCATTTCATTCATTTATTTGGCTTTCCAGCCACCATGTTCAGACCATGCCTGTCTGTACCGTATCCATTTCATTCATTTACTTGGCTTTCCAGTCGCCATGTTCAGACCATGCCTGTCTGTATCGTACCCATTTCATTCATTTATTTGGCTTTCCAGCCACCATGTTCGGACCATGCCTGTCTGTACCGTATCCATTTCATTCATTTATTTGGCTTTCCATCCACCATGTTCAGACCATGCCTGTCTGTATCGTACCCATTTCATTCATTTATTTGGCTTTCCAGCCACCATGTTCAGACCATGCCTGTCTGTATCGTATCCATTTCATTCATTTATTTGGCTTTCCAGCCACCATGTTCAGACCATGCCTGTCTGTACCGTATCCATTTCATTCATTTATTTGGCTTTCCAGCCACCATGTTCAGACCATGCCTGTCTGTATC
Source organism: Saccoglossus kowalevskii (assembly GCF_978046115.1). Taxonomy (NCBI): domain Eukaryota; kingdom Metazoa; phylum Hemichordata; class Enteropneusta; family Harrimaniidae; genus Saccoglossus; species Saccoglossus kowalevskii. The sequence goes on along the minus strand of NC_140646.1, from coordinate 21,749,900 downwards.
GTATCCATTTCATTCATTTATTGACTCCCATGTGCGAAGCACAAAATGGGAGTCTTTGCAGTTAGTGTGTCTGTATGTGTGTGTGTATGTGTGTATGTGTGTATGTGTGTATGTGTGTGTGTGTGTATGTGTGTCCGACTGTTCCACTGCTATCTCAAGAACCATACATCGGTTTTTGATGAAACTTGGTGCATAGATGCTCTGGGCCAATGCGCAGATTTGATTAGGTTTTGGTAAAAATCCATGCTCGTTAATTACCTAATTTGCATGATAATTAGCTAATTTTTAGCTGTTCTATGACTGTTCCACTGATATCTAAAGAACCACTCATTGGATTTTGATGAAACTTGGTACATAGATGCTCTGAACATATGCGCAGATTTGATTAATTTTTGGTAAAAATCCGTGCATATTAATTACCTAATTTGCATGATAATTAGCTATTTTTTAGTGGTTCCATGACTGTTCCACTGATATCTAAACAACCACTCATTGGATTTTGATGAAACTTGGTACATAGATGCTCTGAACTAATGCTAGGTTTTGATTAGTTTTTGGTAATAATCCGTGGATACTAATTACCTAATTTGCATAATGATTAGTCAATTTTCGGTTTTTCCACTGATATCTCAAGTACTAATCATCACATTTCAATGAAACTTGGTACATAGATGTCATACGACACTGCACAGACCTGATAGTTTTTAAGGTAATATCAGTACATATTAATTACCTAATTTGCATAATTAATTAATTTTCAGCATTTGATATAAGTAGTTAGCATTACATTTCAATGAAACTTGGTACTTACATACTTAAGGACTATGCAGAGATTGATTGTTTTCGATAAATATTTGTGCATATTAATCACCTAATTTGCATAATTAGTTAATTTTCAGCTTTTCCACAGGTATCTCAAGTACTAATCATCGCATTTCAATGAAACTTGGTACATAGATCCTTTAGAACTATGCAGAGACCTGATTAGTTTTAGGGTAAATAATTGTGCATATTAATTACCTAATTTGCATAATTAATTTTCAGCTTTTCTACTGATATCTAAAGTACTAATCATCACATTTCAATGAATCTAGAATTATGCAGACCCAATTAGTTTCCGGTAAATATTTGTGCATATTAATCACCTAATTTGCATAATTAACCAACTTTCACACTGATATCTCAGGTACTATACATCACATATCAATGAATGTACATGGATGCTGTAGGACAATAGACAGACCTGAATAATTGTGGGTTAAAATCTGTACATATTAATTACCTAATTTGCATAATTAACCAATTTTAAGCTTTCACACTGATATCTAAAGTACCGTAAAAACTCCAAAATTTTGACCGGTTTTAAATAATTGGTGTTCGATATGTGACGTGTTTTTATAGTCAAAATTAAGGTGCATTTTCGGACGGTCGAATTTTTCAGAATAGAAATCAGCAAATGAAAAAATGGGGATGATAGACAGTGTGCTTCATTAGTTTTTAAAAAATGCAATGTCCGTCAATTGACGTAAACTTCTTCATGTTTCACGGTAAAAGCAAAGGTCGTGGCCGAGTTGTAACTCAAAATCTAAACAAAGTCATCAATCAGTGAGTATTATGACAAGCAAAACAAAACATCAAGACGCGGAGAAGAGGTCAGCACAAAACTAATAGGTCAAAAGACAAAGCTGTCTCGCACTACCTAGAAAAACTTGCGAATGTTCGAAGTACAGGTACCCATTGGACAAAAGATGCATGGAAGTTTAGCAAACTATCTCCCCGACCCAGTGCAATGTATCCGGTTAGAATCAAAGCTCACGTGTCCCTTATTTGAGGGACCAAATTCTGCCGTAAATTCGCCCTTGGATTAAAAAATAAAATGGGATTTAAGAAAATAAAATGGGACTTTTAAGGTGTATTTTGGCATCATTTTTCGGACATTTCAATCAATCCTGCCGGCTAAAATAGAGTCTAAGTTTTACTGTAGTCATTGACGTTTGTCTATTCAAGAGTACACGTGTATGATTTTTATCGTGACTAGCGTGAGCGGGTAAGCTTCCTTTCGAGAATGAGCTGTTATCACTGTGAACAATGTTAAATTATTCTTCAGATGACCAGTTTATTTTTTTAAAACAACTAATTTTTTTATTTAAAAAAAATCATGCCGTTTTCGCATCAAAATCCAAGCCAAAATATCGTACTACAACACCAATTTCTTCCGCATTGCGTTCAATAACATTAACATATTTAAATAAGCTATGGTAATTTGAACACGTTGGCATCATCCAGCTTTTTGATTGGTTAATTAGCGATTTGACCTATTTGACCTAAGAGAACATGGCGGATATCCTACAGCATCAAACGTTTATACGAGACCGGAATCATTCGCTTACGATGAAACTAAGTTGACTTTTATTTCTATTTCATAACCATTCAACAAATTTATTTTGTGTACATTATTATAATCACTACTGAGTACAGTAATAATCAACAATTCAGAAACGCAGCATGCCGAGATTTTTGTGTTCGTTTTTATTTGAAACTTCGTTTATTTAGAATATATTTTCGTTACCAATAAAATAAAAATCTCTCAGTCAATCAGAAACCCGGATTCATGCCTTCGAGGAAGGTCCCGTTTGAACGCTCACATCGTTTTTTTTTTTTTTCGTTTGGGGGAAAACTAAAACTGGTCGCAATTTTCGAATAAGAATGAGTCGGCAATTTTTAGTGGAGTCGAAAATTTGTAGGTAAATAAAACACAGAAACCGGCAAATAAATAGGCGTTCGAATTTTTAGAGGGGTCGAAATTTTGGAGTTTTCACGGTACTAATTATTCCATTTCAATGAAACTTAGTATAAAGATGCTCTAGGACAATGTACAAACCTAATTAGTTTTGGGTAAAAATCTGTTCATATTAATTCCCTAATAAGCATAATAATTCATAATTTTTTGGTTCTAATCACATTTCAATTAAACTTGGAGACATAGATTTTCTGTTACATTGCGCAGACCTCATTAGTTTTACACTCAAATCTGGTCATATTAATTTTCTGATTTGCATAATTAGTTTTCAGCTAAGTAATTTCGAATTATATTTAATGTGTCTCCAATACTCTCAGCACATGGGAGTTCTTTCTAAGCTTTCTTTGATTTGGCTTTCTAGCCACCATGTTCAGACCATGCCTTCTGTGTTGAAAAATAATGTTGCTAATGTAAATTTTGAAAAAAAGTTTGATTTAGTACCTATTCCTTCTGAACATCCCAAATTATGTATAGTCTAATAACTTGGACATTGTTCATTGTTTTACTTTTCTGAACAATGAAATCCAGAATCTATTGTGATTATCCAGAACACTGTACGTGAATGGACAAACTACTATTCAACAATTAGCTATTACTAGTTTTAAAAAAAAATTATTTCGAAATTTAATGTCAACAGATCGTATTTTTAACATTGATAATATAACTCTGTAGTGTGTTTACCATCAACAATATTCCTGAATTCTCTAAAAATTGCATCAGTTCCAATTGGATTGTGATTGATTAATACTGGGCGTCATTTTTCAAACATTTCAGTCTTTCCTGGCACCTAAATTAGAGTACAATTTAAGTTTTCGGTGGTTACTAACGCCTATTCATGAGTTTATTTTGACTTTCGACAATGAGCTGTTATCACCCTGAAAATGCTTCAGTTTATCTTGCAAAGTTACTGGTATGTCATGGTCATGCTGTTTTAACACCAAAATCAACACCAAAAGATCATAATACAACATTGGTAAATCTCTTGCAATGAGTTCTCATTTAATGAGGTCGCTGTACCCTCATTAACATATTTAAATTGGGTAATTCAAATATGTTGACACCATCCAGCATTCTGATTGGTTAATAATTGGCTTTCATATTAGTTCTAAGAATACAGCTTCAAGTCAACTCGTATCACATCAAGCGTTAATGTATCCAAAGACCTTTCACTCTTTCCTGACACCTAAATTAATTAATTTTCACCTAAAATAAAGTATTTTACAGTATTTACATAACAGACTTGACCTATCATGGAGAAAATCATATTTAAAAATTCAATGAAAAACATTCAAGAATGATGATAATGTTGACGATGTTTACTCAGATTGTTTTTCCCACTGACTCTGATATAAGTAATAAAGTGTGCCATGTTTATTGCAAAGGTGTTGTGGAAATCAATGACAACACAACTCTTTTTGTAAAACAATGTTTTATTTTTATTATGTGCTCCAAATGTGGCAAATCGTGAGTGGAAATTGTAATTTTGATAATTTGTGGGGGATTAAACGCTTCACGTCTTGAAAATCGAGAATTTTTGCGTGGTCATTTATACTCAATATTGAGATGATTTATAGTGACTCAACAAAATTCATGTGCAAATTATTAATGTACATTTGTTCTACAGAGCTCATATCCTTCATTGATTTTTAAAAACTTGATTTGTTTCCTTTTTTGTGATATATATAATTTCTCATTTCCTGTTCAGATTTTAACCACCTCCAGGAAGCATTTTGGTAATGGCGGCAATAAACGAATAAAATACACTTTGCCACCGTTGGTGTTCAGTGCTTTTCAGTTGGCCTATCGGTATAGGGATATTGCTGAAGAGGTAAGTCTTGGTCATTCTATATCGCTGAATTGCTGTTTTTTAGCTCCGCTGTCGACGAAGTTGAGCGGAGCTTATAGTATTACTGATTGTCCGTCATCACCGTCGTCAACTTTACATTTTCGACTTCTTCTTAAAAACCACAAACTGTATGGCTGTGGAACCTTCTAGGAAGGTACCTTGGGTGGTTCTCTCTCAGATTTGTTCATTTTGTGTGGATATGTTCAATTGTCTGATTTATAGCGAATATTTTTGCCATTTTTGGTCAAAAATGCTATTCCTGCCCAAACATCACTCATGGTTGATGTTTTGAATGAGTTGTTTATCGGACAAATTTGGTATATGCAATGAATGGTGGGGTAGTAAAAATAAAGTATGACTAGTGTGCTCAACTGTGTTCCTCACACCAGAACCATGGATCAACTATTTGGGTTAATTTTTGTCTTTCCTTGTCTTCAGGATGATAAATGGGAGAAAAAATGCCAGAAAATCTTTACATTTTGTCATCAAACAATCGGTGCTTTGATCAAAGCAGAATTATCAGAACTACCACTCAGATTATTCCTTCAAGGTGCCGTAACAGCTGGCGAAATTGGCTTTGATAATCATGAAACAGTGGCATATGAATTCATGTCTCAGGTGAGTATACCGCCCTCTAGTGGTGGTTGTGATGAAATTGGCACACCTTGGGGGCGAGTACACTGCCCTCTAATGGTGGATGTGAGTTGAATATTTTTCTCCACTCGCTGTTTAAGTTCTTTTGATCTGTCCGCCATCTTCAACCATGACAGTCACATTCTTGTTATGATTGCCAGGTAATTAGAATTGTGACAATAAATGGTATGAACATCCTCTCACTTAGCCATGTATTTGTAGCCTATGGAAAAGTTACCAAAGGTTGTAACTGAAATTTCATATTATAAAATTGTTTCTTTTTTTTTTACAGGCTTTTTCACTTTATGAAGATGAAATCAGTGATTCGCGAGCACAGCTTGCCGCGATCACTCTTATTATCGCCACCTTTGAAAGAATGAGTTGTTTTGGTGAAGAAAATCACGAACCACTCCGAACACAGTGTGCTTTAGCAGCTTCTAAATTACTTAAAAAACCCGACCAGTGTCGAGGTGTGAGTACGTGCTCACATTTATTCTGGTCGGGTAGAACTGTTGAAAGTGAAGGCAAAGAGGTAGGTTGGATTGTGCGTGAAGAACTCGATGAAAACAGATTGTTTTCTTTCAGCCTTTAAACTGTATCTGTTTGAAGTGTAGTTGAAACATTGAGTGTATGGTGGTGATATCATGTATGTTGAAAAGTGCAATTTAATTTTCATTCAGTGCTGTTGATATTACTGTGTTATGGTATTCAAGTGTCACCCCAACTCTGGTGATGTAAAAGGGAAAACAAATATTTTGACACCAAGAATGATACTTGTTTATATTTTAAATGCATCATTTACATTTTTTTCAGATTCAAGACGGTAAACGTGTGATGGAGTGTTTGAAGAAGTCTCTACGTATTGCCAATCAGTGTATGGATAACTCTGTCCAAGTACAGTTGTTTGTAGAAATTCTTAATAGATATATTTACTTTTACGAGAGAGGAAATGACGCAGTAAGTAATCTTTTTTATGAGTTGGTGCGATCCTTGCGCTGGTTGGTGCAATCCTTGCGCTCTAATTTAAGTATTTCAACGCAACATTGATATTGTTTGTAGTAGTTAATACATTCTCTATTTCAATTACTTTATTTTAACGTCAAATATGACAAAATGTAGTGGCTGAAGACTAGTTTTTTTCTTTACCAGTGGGGCCTTTGATAAATGTATATCAATTTTTGTTTTCCCCACAAGGTCACAGTACAAGTGCTCAATCAACTCATAGAAAAAATCCGAGAAGATCTGCCCAATTTAGAAGGCAACGAAGAAACCGAACAAATCAACAAACATTTCCAGAATACAATAGAACATCTTCGAATGAAACAAGAAGCACCTGAATCTGACGGTCCTGCATATGACGGATTAGTATTATAAAATTTGATTGATCACAATATATTCTCCCTGATCACTTTCTACTTGCTGTCTCCTATATGTGTTATACTTTGAGTGCTATTCCAACTGGCAAACAGTTTGTGTATACCGTAGTAGCCAGGATTACTGATGTCACTCGTTCTTTCGTTTAGACCTGTTATTATTAAGTAAAGGAACATTTACATGTCATTTAAGGGGGTGTATATTTTTTGGGGGGTTTGGGGCTGCATTACATGTACTTTAAAATCCAACAACATTTTGAGAGAAATTTATTGTTCAGTCTTGCAGTATTATAACACTAAAGCTATTTTGGTCCTTATTATCGAAAATAAATACATTGTAACCTCATTATGATAAACACCTTTATGATACATTTCCTGATATAATTAATATATAGCATGTCTCATAACAAATCCAATGCCCTATACGTTTCATTATAGTGAACACTTCACTATAACAAACCCAATGCATTATATGGTTCACTACAGTGAACACTTCACTATAACAAACCCAATGCCCTATACGTTTCATTATAGTGAACACTTCACTATAACAAATCCAATGCATTGTATGGTTCACTATAGTGAACACTTCACTATAACAAACCCGATGCCCTATACGTTTCATTATAGTGAACACTTCACTATAACAAATCCAATGCATTGTATGGTTCACTATAGTGAACACTTCACTATAACTAACTACAACAGTGTACTCATTTGCATAAATTCTCAAGAGATAAGAATTGTTTGACACTATTCTAATGTCGCACTGGGTTGCAACATTATTGAAATCTTCATGCAATTATAAGAAGTGATTTTGTTTTCAAACTAATAAGGGGTTTTAATCATATGACAGATAATAGTTCAACTTTAGAAAACATGATTTTACTTTTTTTTTTATTTTTTGTCGTAAGTTATCATGAATCCCACAATCATGAAGTGTAGTTTTGGTAGTATATTATATATATATTGCTACCACGTTATGAACAGATGTAATACTTCTGCTGTATCTCTTATTGTATATTACCAATATATCTGATGTTACATAAATCTGTGTCATTGCCAAGGGGTCTCATTTACTCTGAATACAATACTGTTGACGTCTCTGACTTCTCCCCTACCCCTCCTCCCTTTCTCAACCACCCGCAATAAAAGAATTGTGGAAGCAGTTTGCATCAGTGCAAAAGTACATGTGGTGTTTATTTTGGGAATGTCACATTCATAGTTCGCGATTAACGAGGATGCTTGATCCAAGCACCTGTGAACTTCATACAAGTATTTATGAACGTCTATAACGTGACTTGTGATATCGGTATAAGGCCGAAACATTGAACAGATCTTTATCATCCTAATGTGTGTGCTATCTGATTGTAATCCTATTTTTGCTCATTGCTTACCCCGAGACCAAAATACGCTTTGTATTTTTAATTTTAGAAATCTAAATAAATTGAATCATGTACAGTATTACACATTGTACATCATCTGTTTATTCTCACTCACTCACTCACTCACTCACACGCTTGTTGTGTGAAATGAATATTGCACAAACACCACAGATGTGAATGTCATTGTGCAAGGACACCAATGAGGAATAACCAGATGAGTTTTGTAATGTCGTGGATAATTAAGACAAGTGCATGAAAAACGTAATCTCTTCATTAGAGGAGGAGGGGGGGGTCTCTGCACATACAACTCCCAATTATTATTTTTTGCGTAAAATTCCATGAATGAATACATGTTGGTATCCTACAATGCGTTGGTAAAGTTGGTTTATCGCTATTCTGTAAAAATCACAATATACTTTTGAATGGTGTATTTTATAACCGTGCAACCGACAGCTGGTTCTAACTTGTGGTCACATGGGTAGCATTGAAATATTGTAGATATGTGTCCCTGTGAAATGTTATTGAAGTTTAAATAGAATAAATATTGTTGACACATTTTTCACACCTGCAAACTTTCTTTCACATGGGTAGTTAAAGGTTTAATGAAGAGATTTTGTTTACCATGTACATGTTTTAAATATTGTAAAATTAAAAAGAAAATATGAAAACGCAAAACAACTAGTTTTCATTCATTGAATGTCCCCACCAGCAGTACGGTAGTAAGACGAGTTTTTTTTTATCCCAGAAGAAAACAAGTTATTCTCTGAGACGACTTCTTGCTGTTAAACCAAGCAACAGGGAGATCTTGACAGGCTCCACTGAGCTTTCCTATCTCGTCGTTGTCCAATAGTTGTACTGCTGAATAAAGCATTTACCATCGGGTAGATTCAGTATGGTTGATGACTGCAATACTACCGTGTCAGTGCCATTTTACATGCCTCATATATTAGACTAAATTCCTGTCTGGACTACAGAATTGTATAGCCATAGCAGACTTTTACTGTCAATTAGAGAGAGTACAAGGTAACCTGGACTGCAGACTTGGATGCCATCAAAACAATCTAGTTGATTTCGATTTTGTGTTATACTTTTGGCCTGTGTGTCATGCAGTTGTATGTTAGTACATTTCAAGATCTGACGCTTCTACAACGTATTTCGCTGATTGTTGTCTCATGAACTTTGTTTTATGAATTATTCACATGTCTCTGCTTGCAGGAATATTTTTGAATCCACTAAACATCAATAATAACAAGCATGATAGTCTGTTAAAAGTGCCAAGTATGCAATAATTAGGGGACAAAAACACAAACCTGCATAGAAATCGGTGGAATATGTCTTGATTATCGGGGACACGTTTCAATGGACTTGATTACGGGCAATGCATGGCGCAAATTTCACCCGAAAATTCCTCAATGAGCTCTTGCAATCGCAATTACAAGGTTTGCCATTTTTGTCGTCGCGTGGTAATTATGTAAATAATGACTGTGCAATTTGTTCGAACCTGTGCTTCTACTTGGTCTTTTGAATCATATACGCTAAATTACGGTTCTGGATGAGACAACAGACATAAAATGCTTATTCAAAAACGTCATCAAACCCTTCTCGCTATAAGGAAGTATTTGCACATATCTAAAGTCGTCCAGGTATTGTATTTTTTAAATTTAATTTAGGGTAATTTGATTCACATGTACGGTACATCCGAGTTCTATTTTAGATTAACACTTGATGAAACCTCGAATGGCGATGGAATGGTGATGTCGAATGTACTAGTATATCAAAACCTATGGAAACGTATTGTAACCTGCATGTCATGTACGGATATCGCCACTGATTGTCGAGTTGTTCTTTTACCACGGTGTCATTTCGACTATATGTATTGTACCAGTATTGTGTTGTTCGGGGAAATACAATAAAAACGGATCTTGATACAATGTGTATGTTCTACAGAAGAGAACTCTTTGTTTGCTTTCTGATTTACCTTTCGATTTCACCATTCTGTTAAGGTAGAAGCCTAGTCATAATTTTTGAAAAAAATGGTCATAAATCGCATGACAATGTTCATTAGTTTATTATGTACAATCATGAAGCTAATGTCTCATGGTACAATGAAATAGGATTATTTTGTGTGTTACAGTTATGCTTTTTGAGAAACGCGTCCTAATATTTCCTGAAAATTGCTATTTTTAGAACATTTCCATAGAACACAATGTTAAAGAAAAACTGCATTTTTTGACACTTTTTAAAACCCAGATTTTTTAAATAATTCAGAACAACAAAAAGTACTCCATCATTAACAATATATGATTTTTTTCAGCCTATGTCACCAGGCTAGATTTTGAGATATTGCATAATATCTCTGCCATAGAAACCTGTGGTAAAAGCGTTATAATAGTGTCAAAATGGCGATTTTCCACTAAAATTAAACCATCAATTTCTCGAAAAAAAGGCTGGTGACACCCAACTTTTTTTACGTCAATATCCTTATATTGCCTTGGAGTACAATTTATTGCAAAATGAATAAACTCTGCGTTTTTTAATTTATGAGTAGGCTTCTACCTTAATTCAGAATTGTACGCTGTATCAGTCACGCAGGGTATATTCTATGTTACTGTTTAGATGTAAGACTTGTGATGCACCTGCATCTTTTTCAATTTTTTTGTCATGAAATGTGCATGCATGCGACTCAATCAGCGTATCGGCAAGATTGCTTTGTTCCCAAAGCCAATCTCAGTGTATGGAAGCAAACTTTTAGTCATTACTCCGCTAAACTATGAAACTCTATGCCGATTAAGTTAGAGTACGTCCAATCATAGAGGATCTATGGTCCAATGTCCATTACATTTATGATTGTGATGGCCCCGATACATAACCGGATATTTGGATGTTTTCTTAATGCTTGATGTTAAGCCACTACCCCTAGCTTTGTCACCTGGTGGACTGAACATCAGAATAATTTGACCAGTACTAAATACTTGTACATATTTGCATTTTCAGACCCCAAACGACTGTTCTCATTATTGTCTTCAGTTCTAAAGTCGCCAAAAACTGTCGGGGAAAACTGTGAAGTTGTTTCCTTTTAGCGTAGTTTTATAGCGGTGAAAAATCGGAAAACGTGTACAAAAAATTGGAGCGAACTAGTTATTTGAATCCAGTACTCAAGTTATTGTGGCTATATATCCAAAGGGAAACAATCGTACCCCCGGAAACACGTGCAAACAGGCCCCTGTCGTGCACACCTATAACGTCTTCAGGAAGGCGCCCGCTATGGTGTCTAATACACTTGACTTTGTTTTTTTCAATGCAGTATAGCGTCTCCGAAAGGAATGTTACTCCCGTTTGGTCTGTAGAAGTCCTTGTCGCCGATCACGGTTTCTCGCTGATTTTTCTTTTCCGGTGTGTCCTTCACTAATGGTTTATGTTTACCATAGATTGAATTCGTCAACATGGGCACTGCCCGCTGTCTCTCCTGCAATGCACATAAATTAGCATATAATTATATAAAATCAGGGCAACCCAAAGTTTTGCTTAGGAAGGCCTGATAAAAACCGTATACTAGTAAGTGAAATAACACGTGTACAATAAATATTCCACTGGGTCAACTTAGTATGATTGATTCGATTACAAGTTTTCAGAGTACTTGTTTCATTCAGGGGTTTTCAGTTGGCCGGCGTATAAATACTAGTAGTCTTGCTAGCTAATTGCAGCGGAAACAAGTAAATAGTGACGAAGAGCGCCATCTATGGCGAAACTTTCCAAAGGCACGCGACAACTTGCAAGATTCTTTATGTACATTTGTTTTATATTTCTGAACATTATTTTAGTACGCTATACATCAATGTTAAAATATTGGAATTGTACAAGTCGAACAAAAACTATCGACACCATCGAGTTTGAAATATGGATCGTGCTATAATTAAACTTTGCGAAGAGGCAACCAACTCTTAAAATAACGGTGTCTCAGACCAAATCGCCGGGCACTGGTCCAACAACAGCACTGTGCCGGAAACTGAATACTTTATCACCTTTGTTGGAAATGGTAAATCGTTTTGACGTAACTGAAGGCGGTATATGTACATACACTAGAAATGTATGCTAAAATATGTTCCAAACACGTGCCTCTTCCGGTCGGATTTATTGCGAGTCGGGAATGGGAGTCTGTGAGGGTGCCTCTACGTCAATCATGATATACATGTTATAGCACTCGGCGCAACAAAGGCATTTCCTTCATCTTTATAACCATTGCCATTCCCTCCGGGGAATGAGTATGTGTTAATAAATAAATAAATACTAGTATTTATAAATTTCAATGGCAGTTGAGTCAATCCAGCCGCTCAACTAGCACAGTGCACAATGACGTAAGTTCTAATGTTATTCGATTAACCAACCTCTCGTTTCCGATTTGAATTGACTGGGTTAGTTATGGGCTAGTAAATTTGATAACTGTGAAAACAACTTTAAAGCGGGGGAGTCGCCACCTGCGCATGCGTCAGATGGCCAAGCGTGTCATTGTTTATAAGCAAATGTCTACCCATTAGCCTTTGCGTTTTTAGAATTTGTTGTTATCGTCGCTTGGGACTCAATTCCCGCGCATGCGCAGGTGACGACCTTCCCGCTTTAATTTCAAACATGTACTCAGGGATTGCGTTAACCCCATATTTTGCTTCCCGGACTCTAACAGCTCCAATTATTGAAGAGGGACCCAGTTTTTTCAGGCAAGCTGGGTTCCACTTGAGTCTAATAAAGTTATCCAGGCTCAAATTTCAATTTCTTAAAATTTGTTAAGTGGGACTCGTCTTGCCGAGACCCTAACGCAAACCCTGCTGTACCCCCATCATATTCCATATACGCCACCCACCTCTTCGCCAACATCGGCTCTGTGTGCTGACGTTCTGTCGTCACGTCGTCTTTTGTTTTCATACCCTTCCGTTGTGTGGAATAACTGGTCGTACAACAAATGCCTCGTATGCTGCAAAGAAAAGTATTTATATCGATCTGATAGCGTTAATATTCATTTCGCCTCACCACCTCTCTAGCTGAAACCTTCGGGTAAGAATCACATACGTATACAAATACATATAAGATCCTTCGAAATATAAACCTGTCATTCTGACAACAATATAATAGATAACCTGTGTTCTATCACGAGATCGTCTTGGCCTCTCACCTACTACCATACATACTAAATATAAACTAGCTAAATAACATCCGCGACCTGTATGGCATTACGCGTGAATATTTGACCCCGCCCTTCCGGTAGATTTCAGCTGCACACATCACGTGCGTAATAGTAGTTTTCTGCATTGATTGTTGTCGTGACAATCTCATGGCAACCGCCCTCGTTTCCATACACACTCAACATAATGTTAGAACGAAGGTAGTTTTATCTCTTTAAATGGTTTTGTCAACTTCAGAAATACTCACTACCAGCCTTCTTTTATGAGCGCCAGGAGTAAGACAAATAAACAAAATGTTACCATAACAACCCGAGAACTTCACCCCATAAATCAGCGCCATGCACCTGCTTTCTGTGCACTATACAGCTTGTACAAAAGTCACGTCACGTGACAACAATTTAAACCGGATATTACGATAATTAAATATGAATGATGGGAGCAGGAAAGGAGGAAATGTTGGGGGAATGGATATTTCATTCTTCGCCGGAGGGGGCTTGTATTCAGAAAAGGTATACGATTCACTCGACGACAATGAGGAGACTTGTTCTAAATGACACTTCTCGAGTGATGCAAGTGTCGTTGTGGGATTTATAAACCTGCTCAATACAAATAATATCTAGTGTGCACCTTTGTGATGCCCCTCCTCCTGCCAAGGCGGCAACCGCAACTCTCCATGTCTTTTATTTATTTATATTTTCTCGTAGTGAACTAATAGCGTGTTAAAATCTGCTTTTTGTGTTCCTTTATACCGACATATGTGAACAAGTTACGCCGGTGTTGATGGGTTTTAAGATGAAGATGGATTTTACGCTGGCGTAAAAAAAACAGTCGTAGACGTAGAACATAAACATCCGCAGCGAGTTTGTAAGTGAATTCGGGTTCTAAACTGAAATTGAGTGCCATGGTCAACTTAACGTTTCAATGACATATTTCGGTCACATTATTATACATATGTATTAGTATGATATTTAACATGGCCAAAAACTGTCAACAATTAGTTCTCGATGGCGCCAAATACATATAAAGAAATGAAAAAGTACGCAGAAGACTTAAATATATAGTGAACCGAAACATTGTGTCCATAATTGAATGGCCGCCATACTTCGGCGCGCCTCTAAAAGACTTATACGTCGGCGTAACTTCTTCCGAGCAGATGCATAAATAAAAATATAGGTAATCGCCAATCAAAGCGACAAATTTCGAATTTATTGTAAATAAACAAAGTTTGTTTTCAATGCGTTGCAAACGTCGCATGGAACCCATATTGAACACGACGCGACGACTGTGATGCTTTATTTTTTTTTCATGGTGGTAAATACTAGTAATAGTTTTTTGAGGATACGTCAACGGAAAGAAATGCATGTTTTCGCTGTTACTACTAAATATTATTCCGAAGATTTCGATCTCGTTTTAAATTGATACAAGTTACTTCATTTCAGATTTAAAAACATCGGGGTGGGAAGCCGTTTATGGAAGTCAGAATTGGACTGACTGCTTGGCTTGTCGTATGTAAACTCGAATACTTGTAAATACTATTGATGTTTAAAATTACTCGGTCGCGTTGACTTGATCATGGAGCTCCATGACTTGACTCACCTGTTTGGTACACCCGAAGTAGTTCGATACTACTGCTTTTTGCTTCTCTTTGTCCATTTTGTCTACGAGGGAGGTACCGCTGGATATGTACTGTACGGCAGAGGGTGTCAAAATAGTCGGGTTGTAGTCAATCCTATGACAAGACTCCAGAATGACGTATTTACCAGTATGCAACAGACAATGCTGTTCTTAGCAACTTCTGGATATTAATATTCATAAATGCGGAAACTCATATTACAAAGAAGGTAGGCCGACCACGTGACTGAGAATTTGTATTCATACACACCCGTGCATGTGACTAAAATTATGCGTCAATTTACAAAGAAAACTATAGTAAATCTAGAGGAATTATGACAAAACCTATGTATATATGTATATACGAATATATGATGTAGCACTTGTACAGAAAGTGGGGTATGTTCATTCCCAGTACAAAAATGGAGTCTCCCGCCACGGAATGAAAGTACTTTATATTGTTGCATTACACATGGCTACGAAAAGAATTACTTTGCACTAGCATCAGCATCAAATACGTCAATTGGTAACATCCGAACCACAAATAATATTATAGTTAGTCTAGTAATTATCTGACTAAATTCAAAGGGGTCCGATGTATGAATTAATTTAAAAAAATAAAAACATGGCACATGACTTTATGGACAAAACGTTTCACTAAATAAACTACCCTTTTTAGTAAATAAATGCGGAGATGTTGTTGTTACAATGAAACTTTGGGAAAATAGGATGAGTAAAAACTAGTTGCAATTTTAACGTGGGAAAACCTCATTCGTATGCTCAGTCAGTGGGCTTGCGACAATCTCCCATAATGCAATTGGTCCACTTTGTATATTGTCCTGCTGTAACTTATTATCATGGCTGAAAAATCCCTCGGCAAATATAAAAACAAATACTGGTAACAGTGAGTCAAACCTTGGTTACTAAAAAGTAACTAGTAACCGTATTATAACCAGTGTTGGTGACCATAATTTTATAAAAAACCACCTGCCCATAGTGGCCATATACAGTTACCTGTATAAAAAGGCCACCTGTCTAACGTGACCAGTGACTGTTGTTTTTGACTTCGCTTTAGTTAATGAACCTGTGTATACATGTTTAGTGTTGTTTTACAATTTAGTCTCTACACAGACCTATCAAGCATATACTTATTATTCCCCGCCTTTAAATATAAGTTGAGAATTGTCCCTAAAACTGGGAAATTATTGTAATTGTTTGTACACCGTCATATAAAAACTGTCTGTCTGTAAAGTATTTGAGTGGTTAGTACACATTTTTGACTGTACAATATTTTGTTGGCTCCCGTTCGAACAAAGTATGAAACGAAGTCGTCTGGTGGGGCGGACTCGTTTAAAACGTGACCCGTATTGGGAGCCATTATTTTTTCCGCCAAAATTGACACATTTTGCTTATTTACATATATTGAAATATAATTTCCCATAGGCTACAGATTTTGGTCGAGTTTTGTGAAAAAAATTGTGTTTTATTTTGTGAAAGATGACGGTTAAACTGTATTTTGTAGGACTCAGAGCACTTCGGGGACATAGTTAAGGGGTTTCCCCATGACGTCACAAGGCACGTGTCATAGTATAAATGTAGATTACCTGACCTTTTACAGTGATATGCCATCTTAAATAAATAGAACTTTACGTGTTAATAACAATGTAGGCCGACTTTGAGTAACATTGTTCAAATTTGTGAAATATTAATAAGAAGGGCATTTTCACAAACTCGTCAACAGGATCGTGAGAGAAAAAATCAACTTCAGATTAAATACACGCCTTGAGTTAGGTTTAAATACGCATGGAATATTTATTAAAAATTCTAAACAAAAATATTTATGGTTTTTTTTTTGAAATTTCATATATAACATATTCCTGTTACCATGGATTTCCATGATGTAAAGCACTATCGGTGAGAATTATCTTTTCATTACGTGTCAATTAAATTAAAAAAAAAAAATTGGCACTTCGTCACATTTTGCTAATATTTTTTAAAATCAGCGTATTTGGCAGTGGGCACAAACTAACGTCTGTCAATTAAAAAACGATTGGTCACTTCTGTCGTCCGACATCGTCAGTGTCAGGTAATATGTACTTTATGGGTTGAAGCTTTACGAACAAAATAATATATAAAGAAAAAAAACTGAACAATAAAATAACACGTATTAAGAAAATAAATAGTGCTCAAAAATACAGATTGCAAACAAACAAACAAACAACTCATGAACGATGAACGAGAAACTAACATGGTAGCAATAACATGATGTCATTGACTATCTATGAAAACTTATCGCATCAAAAGCGAATAATACACAAGCAATGGCGGACGCAGTTATAAATAAATACAACACTGCAAATAACAAATTTGTAAATTCAATAAAACAAGCAAATGTTTGTTTTTGTTCGGTTACGATGCTTTTACAGCGCTTGTTTTCGGTTTAGCACACGTCCCCCTCCATATGAAAGGTACGTTTTTATGTTTATAAAGTGGTTGTTGAGTTCTGTTTTGATTGACAACAAGGTTAGTTGGAAGAACTTCTGTTTCTCGCCGTGGCTTCTCCTCGTCACTTGGTAAACTGTGCTTCCTAGAGAAACGAAAGTTTCTCTGGATTTTCCCTGATGGGTATCCTGTTGACAGTTTGCGCTTCTTTGAAGTCATTGACAAATCTAATGGGCCGGTGTCCTCTTGCACAGATTCGATTCGATCGACGGATTCGTGTTCTCTTCGAGTAGGAAGCTGTAACGAATGGCGGAGTATATGCGATGGTTGCAAAACTGTCACCGGTGGTGGCGCTGCTTGTGGAGGGACATGTTGCTTTGGAGTAGAAGCGACGTTATTCGTGATCAACGTAATTGGCGCTGTTTTGACGGCGGTTGCGTGCATACGAGGTGGCGCTGTCTGCATGCCGTAGGCAGGGAACAAATTCTGGTGCATACTACGTAAATTTGCTATGGCATCAACCTGCTGACTGTTGTCCATGATAGTTTTATGTGAACCACCATTCCGAAGAGCGCCGGGAGTGTTTCTCTGTGCGCTGAAGAGCCACGGCACAGAACTAGGAACATCGTTTCTTATTCCCTGTGAATCCGCGTTCCAAGCACTGACGTGTTCATAAAAATGTTTTAAAGTCATCTGTCTGATCAGTTCTTCGTGGTATTTGTCTAATTGTTCCGATGCTCTATTATTGGAAAACTTTATAAAGTCATCCTTCGCTTGCTTCAAGTACTCGTCATCATTGTACTTCTCTTGTTTAATTTTAATCTTCAAGGATAGATCACGTGTTTGTGATTGGTCGGTTTTGTCTTTAAGTTTACTGGACTTTGATTGTTGATTTGCTGATTTGGCATCTCTGGGTTGTTGGTCGTTTGTAATTTCTGCATCCTTGGGAGACTGTGATTGGTTGTTTACGTTCCTCGGGTCACGGGTCGACTGCAACAACTTCTCGTGTTGGTGCATCAATGTTTCCACCAAACCTTCGTTTTGATGTTTTCTCGGTTCGTAGTCCTTTCGCGAACTCTTCGACGATCGATTCACTATGTCGTATGGGGTTATGTCGATCATAAGGGGCCTCAGCGGTGGCGGGGTTGCGCTTTCCCTCGGCGAAACTTGATTTGGAGACGGTATCTGGTTAGATGGTGACCGATTTACGGAAATGGGAGACGGCTTATCATACGTGTACGGCGACGAGTACGTATAATCGCGCGGCATTTCAGTGGAAAGAGTTGAGTCTGACCTTTCGTTTATTTCCTCGTCCTCGTCAGAATCTCCCTCATCCATATCGATCTCCTGGTCTTCAAAACAGTCTTCGTTATCGCCGTTCATTTCGCCTTCAGCCTGTTTATCTCCAAGGCTACCGGGGCTGCCCTTACGGAGAAGTCCTCTCTCTTGTACCTTTCGTTTGTTCTCCCTCCTATCCCTGGCACGCCGGTTCTGGAACCAGACTTTAATCTGACGTTCAGTAAGTCCTAATTGTCTTGCTAAATAACGCTTTTTCTCGATAGTGATGAAGCCCCAGTTCTGTATGTATGCGGTTTCCAATATCCCTTTCTGTATGTCCGAGTATGGAGTTCTGTACCTATAGACAAAACGTAATTATATTTTTAGATTTTGTGAAATTCAACCTACGACCATGCAGTGAAAATGGACGTAATACAAAATATACGCCATATGACTAAGTGGTGGACGAGATTAAGTGGCAGCAGTGGGCAAACGTCCGAGACAATAGCGAAAATAGTAGATGATAGAAATTCTAATAATCTTGAAGTCCGAATTATAAATACGAGAAACCAAGACAAAACAGCTGCCACAACTAGTCCCCGGGACGTCACTGTCGTTGCTCATAGCAACTCGGTCACTGTATAGCATATGAGCATGCGTCAATGAGAGACTCGCTAGAACGTCGTTCGAATTGGATAAGGTTGGACAACTTCACTGTTCCGCTTGGTTCGTATGGAGCACAATGTTCTCATGTTACGTACTGACGAACGAATGATTATTCATAGGTATAACCATATATCTACCGTGAGAATGTTTCTTACATATTATCCCCACAGTGTATGATGACCCCAAGACGATTAAACAACGTCACAATTCACATTACGACCGTCAAACACAGACAGTAATATAACCCGTTCAACCGTGTGGAAATACCAGTTCACATGCCTACCTTATACGTACGGTAGGTTAATAAGGTACGCCACAAGTAACATGCTTAACCTTCAAGAATCCCATTGTATCTGTCTCCGCCCGGTAAAATTGTGGAAATATTACAACTCTAAACTTACCTGTTAGTGACAGCTCGGACGAAGCCTCTTTTACTCTGTCTGCTCCACGTTTCTAAAAAAAACGAAACAGAAATGAAAAGTTTTTTTGTTTTTTTTTAGCTATTAAGAACACCTGGCTTTTTTTAAAGTGTGCCATCTCCCAAGCTGTTAGTCACTCAATCCATGCAAATACATAGCCCTGGGCATATGCAATAAAGCGAAAGTTAATCACCAACTACGCCGCTACTTGGGAATATTTTATAGTTGTGTGAGGTTAGAGTACTTTCTACTTTTTCGTCGCAGATAGATATATCATTAAAAAAAACCCAGACAGTTTTACGAAAAGAAACTCCATAGTGAGAGTCTGGGAGGTGGATTCTCGGTGTTGTTAAATAAGAGGGCGTTCTTCTGGCGTGGACATTCGATGGCACGTGATTGCCCAAACGCGCGATGTCACACTGCGTCGTTACAGAGGCAATGAGGTAATATTAAACAAACATTTCGTTGACGGATATTTGTTCCCTTTGTAACAGTTTATTTGCACTGAACTTAAAAGTTTAGTACCAGGAATAAGGATACGCTGCATAGAATAGTGGCAATAAAAAACTTGAAGTAGACAATAAAAAGGGCGTACGTGAATTGGTGAGTATTTTTACGTAAAGTCAATATGTTTCACACTGATATGCGTTCTTATATAGTATTGAAGGTATCTAGGTTAACCACACAGTAAAAATTGGCAGTTATTACACGGACAGAATTAATTTCTATGACTTTGACCTGACATAGAAATAGTTTGAGACCCCACCCCTCCTCTCCACAGCGCGTACCAACAACTTAGGAGTTCATATATTATGAGGGTTACAAACAGACACACAGACGCCGAACAAATATTGAAGGATGGTACCGATGGCTCTTGGTGACTATAAATCAAATCAATAAATTGACAGAAATAGATAAATAAGCAGTTCGCGCTACGAAATACACGTAAACAGTTTTAGAACAGCGCGAAATAAAACGCGTTTACATGGAAAGGGGCCAGGGAAATGTTAAAAGTACTTTGACACGAAACATGGTGTAAAATATAAGGGAGGGGAGTAGCACATGTTTTTTTTTTATGAAAGTTGCTGAAATGTGGCGTAAATTGTGAAACCCATGCGGGTAAATACCACACGACTGTAGTGTTTGTAGTTTGTTTGTTTTTTGGGGGGGTACAGCTACGGAGACGATGGTCATATAATGTGTACTCATATCACGGTTTCGTATGATACGACGGAAGCGTATTTAACTAACTACTCACCGATCGCTCCTATATCAGTCATATCTGCTTGGTCACTATGTTCCAGTGATTCCCTGTACAACTTGTATCCTCGGTGCTCTGGGAGAACCGCCACGCTGGAAAGTTCGACTGCAAGGAATCGGAGATATTAATCAGTTAGTACTTGGGGAGCGGGGGTCGACGGTTATAATAATACCCGCATTTAATAACGCGATGTTATCTGTTTTGTCATCGGCATGACATTGAAAAATTGCCAGCCATATATATATATATAAGACAGATTGAGTAAAGAGACAGGCAGAGAGCAATTACGGCCTGGTACCGATATGGGCGTCATAAAACAATCTACGCAGATACAGAGGAGCGATATTATTTGACAACCGTGAGATATTAACAACACTGAAAAAAATAAATGAGACGGATAAAAAAAAATGATAATCTATTTGATAATGGGTTTAGTCAGTCGTGATATAAGAAATGATCGGACGTCGCCGATATAGGTATGCTTACATTGCTGTTCGGCGCAGCAGTTAATACACCTCTTGGACGCCGACAGTTGCGATCACTGCGTTGGATGGGAGGGCTGGTAAATGTCGTTATTGCGAATAAGACGTATTTTAACTTGCGCAATGCTTTAACTGGTTCTAAACGCAATAAAGTAGAAAAACATCCCTCTTCTAGGACATTCACCCGAGTTAGTAAGCAATTTCACGAGCTCGGGTAATAAAACAAACCAAAGTCGTTATTTTTGATGGAAGCGAATCTCGCCGTTTTGCCCCCACACCCTGACCACTATATGCGCTGTTTCCACCAATCATCCACTAGACGCTTGGAGCTGGATTTTGATGGTGGGACTTGTAAAGTTTTATGAATCGTTATACGATGTATACCCCTCAAGCCGTAACTTTACGTCAGACCAATAATTTTATGATTGGAGTTTTTATGACGCTGTTATAAGAAACAAAGAATGGCACGATGGAAGTATGGATCGACATTATGCCCACACTACGTCATCCATGAAATGTAACACTCGAGGTCGAGGTAGATTTAATGAGTATTTTCGAGTGACTGTATTTTTTCGCTTCTACTGTTTTGTGTGTTTAATTATATCGCTGCGTTTAACATCAATGACTCGACCATTTCGAAATAATTTTAAAAGGCGTGACATGTTTTTTCTCATGTGGCGTTGATTTCAATTCTCGTATTCAGTGAAACTATTGACGACGATTACGTTCAGAGAAAATTGTAAGAAGATATTGTAGACTATATACTTTAATTTAAAAGACGATGGCGTACTTAGAGATAGCCGCCACTAGTGCGCTTTATTATGGTCTGACATGTAGTGGACGGGGATGAGAATATAAAGAGAAACTCCTAGTCACCATGACAACGTTACGGTATCACCATTCCCGGCGAATGAGGAAAAAAAGTGTAATTGATCAAATGGGTTTGTAGGTCCATAATTAACACTCGTCGTTTGTTTTGGTGAGGAAAAGATAATATACGACTCAATGGTGATATACAATGACAGCGGGGTGACTGATGGAACAGGGGCCAGTCGCTTGTGACTACGGAGACACATCATTCTCGCGAAGTACGTACCATCGCGTACCCTGTCCCCAAACAGTACTGAGGTGTAAAGAGCAGGGCAATTAAACAATGGCGGGCAATATTCATCGTACATTGCGCAATAAATATTATCTCCTATATCAATATGGACGCTCAAAAAGAAGATCGGTGTTATTTTCCCCCACTGGCTTAAGGAGCTTTATGGGATCCTGAGAGTTCAACATCCCTGTCTCACAGTATGCCTTGTATACAGAAAGCATTTTAGCTTTCATTATAACTCACTTTGCGCTCACAGCAGGAGGCTTGAGTACACATATACGGCAGATTTATGATGCAACTAGCCAACTTCCGCCGCGGTAATAAACTTTCGGTGTACAGCATCTAAATTACCAGGCAGGGCACCGTGACAAGCTGTATCATGTTACATTTTCCATCACTGATTGGTAAATTGCCCGAAGTGTGTATCATATGCTTCTCGGAGAACGGCCTTGCTCGTGATAGAAGGAGCACCGAAGAAGTACCATTTATTTGTTTTATGATCGCCAAATATCGGAGGAACTAAACATTTATTGTGAAGTTTATAGTTTCTCTGTAAACTTGTTATGGTATCAACTTGATCCGTTTTATAACTGGGAGGTGGTTTTAAAGAGACGGGAACTTAAACAAAACTCATTAAATTTAAGCGTACACAATGATGCCATCGGAATTTTTGCAAATTAAGCTCACTCAATTGATCCCAGATTTATGCTGGAACGAACCCGTTGGGGGGTAGCTTGACTCTCGATTCGTTTCCACAACGCTAATCAACACATTAACAATGTTGATAGATAATTTAAAACAAACAAAAAAAAGATAAAGATGAAAATGTGAAAGGACCGATTGATGCAGCAGGAGCGCGGACTCAAAATATATCGTGGGCGCAACGGAACGAGTATAGTTCATGTCCGCTATTCGCGACGAACACACGCGGGCAATTTGTCGGTAATTGTGAAAATTCACACACACATATAAATTAAGCGATGTTTGTGCGGTCGGCTGGAAAAAGAAGCAAACATCCCATGGTGGCCCTCTAACCGTGCTATCCAAACATCATTAGTACGAATATCGTCATAACGTAATAAAAGGTTAGGGCAATTAAGGTTGGAATGCCGTACGTAATAAAACAAACATACACACAAATACCATCGAGAGAAAGCGAGATCTCGCCTTACACGCAGGGCCTTAAATTACGACCATATTTCATGTCGCATTTCGGCTGATAGAACCCGCAAGCAATGGGACTCTGGTGTGGCGCTAATTTCTATGTGGCCAGAGTACACAGATACGGGGAACCAAACAAAGCTGCTTTATTGCCAATGCAAACAGGGCTAATACAGCGAACTTTGCCCTCTCTTGCATATCGGGTTTTTATGACTCATAGCATTTGGGCATGACACGATACAGCAGGGCATACGTACCAATAACTCAATTTGTGCATTTCGATCGTCGTCTATCATTCAGGGCAAACCTGGAATTTCGTGGAGATTTAACAAAATCTCAATTTAATGACCCATCCGAATAAATTGAAAATTTACGACGGACTTCTTCCTTTCTTTCCCCGTTTCCTGTAACAATACATTCGGAGATGTCCTACATCTTTTTACCAGCACTGAGGCTAAGGCGAATGGGAAACTGAGAGTGGGTATGCGTAGATTCGGAGAATGTCAAGATTACGGGACTGACAGTGACAAGATGCGATCGCGTCAGTTCAATATAGAAGGCACGCTAAAATAAACACTAGTTATAGACCTGTAAAATAAATGTCAATACTAGTACATAATTAATTTGTGTAGTGTTTGTCGATACTTTGTACCTATATCAGCCAGGCACACAATGGATGGTCGGTTTTCGATAAAAATAGACAAGAAACGGTAAAAAGTATCATTGTCGCATTAACTACTAAAAGACTGACTACTTACCCGCATCGCTCGGATGCACCGTTGGGATCTTCAGACCGTCGGCATTTCGTGACATCTTGGTACAGCGTTTGTTGGCAGGTGATACGAGAGACACTGCTACGTCGTCTTTTACGACCCACGTAAACATGTCGAAAAATGATGAAGCGATTTTTTTTTCAAGTGAGCGGACGAGTATCCACCCAGCTCACTGAAGAGATTAAACCCAGCTGTCTTCAGCGTACTCCCTAAGTTAATGAAGACATGACAGAAGCAGGAAGTTTGCCGTGATGTAACGGGGTCATATCAATTCCCGCCTTTTCAAAATAAACAATGAGCGTTTGTGAATGCAGGATGAGAAACAACTGTTCGTGAAATAATCTCGCCAGTAATAATGTGTGAGAGGATTATTGAAGAAACTGCAGTAGTCGGGGGCAATAGCGCGGGAAAATGAAAGTAACAGAAAAGTTTGGAATGTGCTAATGATATAAGATACCCAATTCATATTACGCACCATAACGCAGCGCCGTACGCGATTTAGTTTGAATGTCGAACATTGCTTCGATTGCGGCAAGTTGCCCGAGCACGGTCCCTATAAAACACGATTTATCCCGGTAATTTATCAGTTGTCTGAGGTACAAATTAAATCACGGTCTCTCGGTGTTGAGGGACTGTGCTCAAATTACGGTAGCAACGCGGGGGGGAGGCTGTAAGATTTACAACACTCGTAATTAGTGAAAAATAGTTATTCTTTTATCAGATTATATAAATAGTTGGGCGGGAGGGGAAGGGTGTGGTAGTTATGGTTTATTAAATCCAATACAAATAACCGGTCGCTTGTGATTATTTTGTTGTGCTAAGCTTTTATGCAAATTATCACTAGATAATTAATTGTAAACGGAACGATTTCGTTGGAGATTTTTGCTGATTTTTTTTCAATCTGTGAATGCTAGAAAATTACACAAAATCAAACTTCCCGCCTTTTTCAAAATTACCCGGGGGGGGGGGGATTAAGACACATAAAAAAACACAACCTCGACAGAAATGCACGGATTCTGACAGTACAAATCCAACATCCGTTTTGGATTTTTTTCTCAAGCATCGAACTATAAATGAAAAATCAAAACGAAAACTTTAGAATTATATTTGCATTTGTATATTTAAGGTCCATGGTCAAAATTACGACGACGTCACCGTTAAATCCATCGAAATTAGACGAGCGGTCGAAGCGGCCGAGATGCCCCCATGTAATTTATCTGCAGTGAATTGTCTAAACCACTACCTTCCATGTCTAAACCATGTCTAAACGGACATTGTAAAAATACAGCTGTGCGGATTTTCTCTAAGTACTAACTCAAAGATTAGACGGCAATGGCACATTTGTTGTTTAATCTCAAATTTTGCAGTTTCCGAAAAGTTATTTCCTAAACTATTTTGATTATGTCTTAGATACAACCATGATACAACACAGTTCCCAACACTGGGACTGTGGATACAATAAAGATACCATAAAAAAATCACGCACAAAAACTGTGTAAGATTTCGAGGACTGTTCTTTCGGAAATATAAAAGACCCCACTGGTGAACAAGCATGGGGCCAAATGGCCTACAGTTGACGCCGATGCATATCGTATTACTATTGCTCCCCATAGAGAGGATAAGAAGCCCGAGTAATAATTACTTTCATGTTTATTGGAGTGTTGTTTCGCACAGCGGGGAGCAGGCTCTGGGTTTGGATATAAATTTTATAAAACAGGGAGGAACAGTTTGCACGCTAATACCTTATCGCACTCTTATCTGGGGAGAAAATTGGCGAGGACAATGAGGGTGTGATAACATTTAACTTAGAATATATACACCAAATTACAATGCTGTACGATTTCCGGGGGTGAAACAGTCAAACTTGTATTTCAACCTTGGGCGAAAGGTACATTACAGACATGACCTGCGGCGAGACATTCCGGGATGAGGGATATGATGAACGTCAAGCGACATCGGGGGTTGAATATATAAAATAAATACTCGGGACTATCACGTGTTTTATATAGACGACTAAACTCCGACCGTGCTCCACAATTCAATCCTGACGAGGGTTCTCCTCATAATTTGTTTTGTCTGTTGTTGTTGAGAGATGTTGATATAATGATGCTAGATAGGTTCTGTTGGATTGAAAACTTTTTTTGGATAAAAGTGTAATATTAGCCACAATAGGCACGACAAGGTCCGCTATCTGGTGAAATAAACACCGTATGCTTGATAACCAAAATAAACCTTTGTTAATCTAAGCAGGGAGGTGTCTTTTTCAAATCTTTATCACCGGCTTTAATTTCCATAACGAAACCTGATCTCTCACATGGGGTTGGTTACGTAACAATTGCACGTGCTGGTCTAGGGTTGGACGAGAGAAACCTTGTTCTGGCGAAATGCTACTCTGTCAGCACGTGACACATCGATGAGCTGTGAGTGATATATTGCAACAATATTATGGATATACTCCTGCTGCGACTCATTGGTGGTCTTACTGTCGACACTTACACCTCATTGTGGCTTCCATTTGTTGACATAGCCAATAAATCTAACAATAACATCTCTGCTATAAATCCCGTCAGGCGTTTAAACAAGAAGATAAGTTATTCAAAAAATAATATAGCACTACTGTATTTTGTTTTATTACAGATAACATGGAGGCATGATAGACCTCCTTGGGCTTATGACAAGAAGCCGTCGATGACGTCATTTGAATCGTGCCAATCATGTTATTGCGATGGCTGGGTCCGTTACGCTAGTATGATTTGATTCGGTTTGGAAACGAAACGAACCGAGCTACATGGCTGTTAAATTGTTTACCGAGTTTATTTGTCAAATCACGCCATGTGTGGGCTATGTCAACCTTGACTGACGCTATATTTATAATAATTGTGTGCTAATATCTCCATTGCCGCATTCCATCGGCTCAAAAAATCCTGTGCTACCTCGCGACTTCCTAAGAACTCCTGCTTGAAGAAAATTTATTTTATCATTGTTCCACAAAAAACATCGATTACCGATAAATCTGTCAGATATTTGTCATTGCATTTCGCACGTTTCCGAAATTGGGTACATATCTTCCGGCCACGACGAATTCTGGGTAAAAATAGTGAAACCCGTTTAGACAGCCTCCGCCTAAAACATGGATACCAGCAGTATACTAACTCATATTATACGATATACAATACAATATGTGGTAATAAAGATACAAGTATGTGGTTATGCAATTATAATCTGTGGTACAATGGAGCCAATAATATGTATTTACTGCAACCTTAGACAATTAATAATTATTGCAACGATTGCAGCGTTCATTTGATTTGCATACCTTTGTATAATTACATTCTGACCTAATCCTATGTCAATAATTAAACGTATACAGTCAGTTTATTTACTGAAGTAATTGCCATTTGTTTTATTCCGTGGCTCACGGTTAATCACAAATGCATTCTTTTGTACGACCGTATATGTTGGGTCCATGCCAAGCGTGAACCCCTGAGATTATTTAAAAAAAACTTGTATAAACAGTGTTTTAATTACGGCATGTCGTAAAATACCACTCCAAATTATTGCAATATCCTGATTTAATCATAAGACTTTACAGTAGAGGGGTACGGAACTGCGGTATTTTCGTTGATGTAAGGTGGTTTTGAATCTACTCACGATCTACTGGAAAGTTTATGGTTCAATACGGACGCCGTAGCCAAGCTGAAAGCAGTTACTCCGCTATTACATGCGCATGCGCATGTACACACGACGATTTATTGTCCTGACGAATAACGTGATAAAATAGCAGTGTTTGTGAACAAAAATTGTTTAATGACATTGGTACCATGGACCTACTTTACTTACTAACTCTATGCATACCTTCCCTATCTGATAAATACATGCGAGACGTAATTATTTAACACCTTTTTTTACCTTTTTAAACACACTTCCTGTTTTAGTTCTGTCACTGTATGATGTCACCTCGACGCTGTGTTCTGTGTAATTGACAGTTGACAAATTCAGTGGCTTTGGATGTCACGTACTACGTTACTAAGCACGTGTTTTCACATACCACAAACGAATAATGTTTTACATCTGGTTAGTGTAGGACATTTACCACGCCCTCAAACTGTGTATTTTCTGACGAGTCGAGAGAAACCAGCCCGACCGAGCTACCCAACTTTGGAGCATGGACGGTACTAACCGTTAGTACCTTCCATATTTATACAAAAACAAAAATAATGATATTCAATAAAAGTGGAAAATTATTTAACCATAAGTTTATCTTTCATTACAAAAATGAAGAATTAGATATAGTTAGAAATTATAAATATTTAGGCATAGAATTTAAACCTAGTGGAAATTTTGATTTAGCCGAAGAAAAATTATATAAAAAGGCATTGAAAACTTTTTTCTATATTAAGAAATTAATTACTACATCAACTAATATAAGTATACCAACTTGGATAAACATATTTGACCATGTAATTCGACCCATTCTGACTTATGGATGTGAGATTTGGGGTTCGGAAAATACACAGATAGAAGTTACCCAGAAATTCTCAACCTTAAAATGTCTAAAATGTTACTACAAGTTAATCAGACGTCAACAAACTTAGCAGTGCGTGGTGAACTGGGCAGACAACCAATATCAGTCTTTATAAATAAAATGATGATTAGATATTGGCATAATATTTTCAATACCAAAAAACACATCCTAATAAATGATGCAACTACATGCAATATTAATAATCAGCTAAAATGGGCAAAATCAGTGCAGGAAATAATAGGAAGTGAAATAAATGGATTTTGGGGTAGAGGTAAGAAAAATAGACAACAAATAAGTAGCCAAATAGAAAAGAATTATATTGAATTATGGAAAAAACAAATAACCTCAAAAAAATCATCATCAGGTGAAAATAACAAATTAAAAACTTATTGTAAATTCAAAATGAAACAGTATTTAACACAAATTAAAGACCCCTACTATAGAAAAAGTATCTGTAAATTCAGGATAAGTGACCATGGTCTAATGATAGAGAAGGGTGGGCATGTTAGACCAAAAATAAAGTTTGAAGAAAGGGTATGCAAAAAGTGTGATACAGGTACAGTGGAGGATGAATTCCATTTCCTGATTGATTGTCCAAGTCATAAAAATGAAAGATGTAAGCTGTTTGTAAAAAATGCTTATATACATCCATATTTTAATTTAAATAATAGTTTATAAATAAATAAACGCTGCTCGGACTGATAAATATGATATATATAAGATAATATTTGGTAATCGTAGTTCTAAATAACTATTAAAAATAGCTAGACGTTTCGAAGCAATGGTTCTTTATCGATAGCATAGAAGAAAGTGTTATAACGTACAGGTAGAACATAGGAACGTAAGAACGCGCATGAACTATAAGTTAGAATCACAAAAAAATCCACAATAGAACAAATAACGCACCTTAGGTAGTGCCTTAGGTTCCGCCTTGGAACTAAAGAACCCCATGGTATTAACAAACAGTTCAACTCATTTGTTGAGCTCACTACCTAAGGCGCGTTATTTGTTCTATTGTGGATTTTTTTGTGATTCTAACTTATAGTTCATGCGCGTTCTTACGTTCCTATGTTCTACCTGTACGTTATAACACTTTCTTCTATGCCGTCGATAAAGAGCCATTGCTCGAAACGTCTAGCTATTTTTAATAGTTATTTAGGACTACGATTACCAAATATTATCTTCTATATATCATATTTTAATTTGATTGAAACCAGATGAAAAGTTCATATACATTATGAGCAATGTAGATAAGGAACGAATTATATTAGAGAATGTGGTGCATTTTAAATATATATATCAATATTTCATAATTTGATATCTGTATTTATTTAAACTACATATTTATTTCTTCCTTTTTTTATTATTATTATTTTAGCATTTGACTGTATGTTCTCTTCAAACAGAATGATGTCAATAAAGTATTATTATTATTATTATTATTATTATTATTATTATTATTATTATTATTATTATTATTATTATTATTATTATTATTATTATTATTATTATTATTATTATTATTATTTTGTTTACTAGTACGCTGACAATATATTTGACTATAAGCACCGACCTTATGTTATCCACCGTCCCTCAACGCTGTTGACGGGACGATGTGTTATCTAAGGTCTTTGCTAGTACATCTCGTCCAAAACTGAATCAATGGAGGCTGAGACATAGTTTAGTGGAGCCGAACTTGGCTCCAGCCGGCTCGAGTCGAACGCGTTCACACGGCCATTTTTGCTGGCTCGAGCCGTTGGGCTTTATTTCGAAAAAAAAAAACTGTTGCAAACTGTGGAATTCTAATCAATGTTCACCCAAACAGATAACAAAACAAATCCCCAAACTCAAAGTAATAATACGATGTTGAGATGGATGGACCCAAGAAGTAAACAATAATGAAACTCCAGATACTAAAACCTCCATGCATAGATGCAAACTATAGAAAACAAACTAAAAATATATAAATATATAAAAAAAAACCTTATCACCAAGATGAAAATTTCACGTCACAGATTTAACAAAAAACCTCCATTCACCTTTATATGACTGCATAAGGTGTTTTTGCCCGAGTTTTTGACCCGAAACGATGGGTGTTTTGTCCAGGTGTATTTTGCTCTGGGTGTTTTGTCATATACTAGTAATCACTCGATATATAACCTGCCACTGTCCCTCAACTGTGGACCTGCATATCACTACCCTGTTTCCTGCGTGTACTGTGTATATTTCAACACATTGTTTCGGGTGACGTCATTGGATGGGAACATTACAAGGTATTGTTGATGTCATAAATAATTACAGTCAACGGAACTTGTCTGCATACTGTTAACTAATACGAGTACCGAGACAAGTCTCAGCGCGATTTTTTTTTATAATTAAACCCCCAAAAAATATTCATTTTTGAGTGACGCGCGTCGCAGTTATTTTTGACAGATTTGTAGAAAATCACAATTACTGACAATTTACAATTTAATGTAAAAGTAAAAATAAACGATGTCCACTCGCGTCGATTTTAGAGAACAATCACAATATTATTTGTTTTACCATCTGTGATTTCATGATGTTTTGATATTGGTTTTTGTGATCACCGTGACAGCTAAACCCCCGATAAACGTGTCCTCGAGTTACACTTAAATGTCACATGATGAGTTGAGCCTGCAATGGATACACGTCAATGATTAGAACGACGCACAGTTCCTCCACAGTAAAAAGACTGTGAAAGATGTAATCTGTTTAGAAATACAACACATCAATGTTAGTAGCGTTCTAAATCTCGTCAAGTAACAGTAGTTGCGTTCACGCGCAGCTCCTTAGCACGGGCTAAGAGGTCAAATTCCTTAGCCCGTGCTAAGAAAACGTGCGTGAACGCTTAGCACGGGCTAAGGAATGCTAAGTACGGGTTAAATCTGATCCGAATTTAAGACGCGGTCTAGACCTTAGCACGGGCTAACGAAGTATGCGCGAACGCTTAGCCCAGGGCTAAGCGCCCTCTGCGGCGACCTTTGGGTGTGAAAATTGTCCCATGTTCGTATAACGACACTATTCCAACAGTCATTACTCCGCGCTCGCTTCCACACTAATCGGGTCACTGTAGTAGAGCTTACAGCAGCTCCAATCGTAGACAAAATATATTTGGTTCGCTGTCTACGACATGCATTAATAAAACTCTGTATTCTGTTACGCCCGTTGTATACTGTTTATGTGCATCCAAATAAGTTGGGTCCGTCTTCTCTCGCGTTCCTGTGCACGTCGCTTCAAAATTAGAACGAAACATGCCAGCAGCAGAAATAGAACATCGCGCGTGTCATCCATTGTTCGTTCGTGAATAGCGGCTTACCAAAGGTCACCGACTAATGGCACCCCTTAGCCCGTGCTAACGACTGGCCCTCC
Organism: Saccoglossus kowalevskii; assembly: GCF_978046115.1. NCBI lineage: Eukaryota > Metazoa > Hemichordata > Enteropneusta > Harrimaniidae > Saccoglossus > Saccoglossus kowalevskii. Next base: position 21,717,579 of record NC_140646.1, on the reverse strand, counting down.
CTGTGCGTGGACGCAATTGGGTCTAGCCGAAATGCAAATATGCTAGATAAGCCTAAATCAGCTTAAATCTTAGCCCGTACGATAGTAACGTGAACACAACTAGTGTTCTCATTAGGAAAAAATATGTCGATGAAGGTTGCGCTTGAAAATTAAAAAGACAACGATATGTTAAAATTTGCTGAAATACGCATAAGTGCGGTAATTGTCTTACGAATCGTGCGACCGATTTGTTGCGAGTGGCGTCATGTAGGTCTTTAGGCTTGATCATTTGTTTATATTGGTAATAACACACGTTGTTCACCGGATGTCGTGTAATCCTTTGGATTATAAGCCTATACATAAGGTACTAGTAAATGATTTGACAGCGAGTGATAACCAAGAATTCCTCTAATCGTCAAAACTTCATGAGAATTTGAGAAATTCATTATATTTGCCGGTCTCTCTCACTAGATTCTTGTCGATTCTTATACACGAAAAGAACGCTTATCGACCTATATACGTATGTGAAGATAAAATGGCCGACCATTATTGTGCCAAATGTTCACCGACTGTAATAATACATACCCAAAACAATTGGATGGCTACAGATCACGCGCCCATCAATTGTAATAATACATAACTGCGTGCTTATTGTTGCATAAATTTACTGTTCTAGGAAGGATGACCAAAGAAATGCCATGCTAACTTGTTGACAGTCACCTTTCTTAATAACCCTACAAACTTACATGGCAGTGAATTTTGTCTAATACCCACACGGCGTCATGGCAACTGTGACATCATCATCAGACAGGATCACAATTTCTTTTGGGTTATACGTGTCAATTCTGGTTAATTTCCACACTTCGCCGTTAGAACTGTCAAATGCCTAGTGAAATCGATAGTAAAGATGGGAGTAAAAGTAGTGCTCAAAAGAACCCTGTTTCCTTGACAACCACAACACGTAGCATTATAACAAACTGACTCGTAAAGCTGTATTAGTTCAGCTTGCGAGATTTATTTAAAGAGTTCCTGGACTTAAGAAGTGCTTTGTTCTCTTTAATTCTTAAATATACAAACCATATCCATGGTTATTTTGTTGAATCATATGAATGTAAACATAGAGGTGTAAAAACACCACAGTCCGCAATCTGAGCCACACTAAATCTATCCTATCCTATCCTATCCTATCCTATCCTAAATGCGTGAATTAGTATTCCGCCAGAGAAAATAACCAATAAATTAAAGAATTAGACGCGACCAGCCGTGGCAGTTTTTTTACTTCTTTTCTTCCTTTTAAATCATGGCCCAGCGCGAAATTACCACGCGCCAGAGATTTTAAAAAAAAATCGTTTTTGAAAGCAATTATCATGTAAACAATAAAATTATCCCGGCCGGGCCAGTCTAATCCAAATCATCCGTTGAGTGCATGGGTCTTTTTTTAGCCCAGTGATTAAGTGCTGGCTGCGCTAGTTCAGTTCACAGTAACACACAACGAAAATGTTGAAGTGTATTTTATATTACTAGTATATTGATTGTTCATATATTTTTTACTTTATAAAGCACGTTTTCTCGTCCCAGTTTTTCAGCAGTGAGGAAATCATTTCCATTTAAAGCCACAATGCACGTTCTCAAACAGTGGCGCCTTGAGCTGAAACGGAATATAGCAATACTAGTAGTTTCCCCAACTAAATGGGCGAGTGTACATTCGGATAGTAACACTGGTTTTGTAAGGGTAAGGAAACCTGCATCTCGAACCTCGCCGATTTCAGAAAATATAAAGCAAAAACGCTAGCAATTATGCAACTAAGATGAGTTTTGCTGTTTAAAAATAAATAAAATATTGTTAGATTCCGATCTTTTTTTGCCAGCTTTTCATTAGTAATAATAATAAAGCATAGGCAGGCTACCTATAACACCGCATATAGTGAAACAAGCAATGTCCGCGCTCATTTGATAGCACTGATGTTGGTCCCAGCACAGTCCCTCTATAGGGACTGTGGTCCCAGACTATACAACGGGCAAGGTTTATAGGTCCACAGTTCAACAATGTGACGAGCCAACTGACATATGTTTATTTAGTACTGTATGCTTCCGACCTACATGTAGTACATGACACCGAACTGTACGCTGCGTTTCAGGTACATATTTTCAATAAATAACTCCAATGTTCATCACAGGTATCAACATTGGAAAACAATTGTTTATATGTGAATTAGGCATTATCCACTCATTATTAAGGTAGCTATGGCAATATATATGTTATCATAATGCTGAGAAAATGTTTTTTCACGTGATTATTTATGGCCACGTACAATCTATATGAGAAATGTCTATACAATTAAATGACTATACGTAACGTTTGACAAGTATTTGAAAATAAAAATGCGTTAGGGCTGATTGAAAATAGTACATTACAGTCATTATAAAAATCAGTCAATTTAACGCATTTTACTTTTCTTAAGGCGCGACATTGCACTTTTTAACGTTATCCGACATTATCGTCTACAATGTCGTCTACAATTTTTTGGAATAAACGCATCAACTTTTTTTTCTCTCCAAAACGGTGTCTGCATTTTTTTCTAATAATGTCTAAATGTCTAAGTTAGACAGATCTGTCTGAGCAACTATTAGGACAGTTCGTTTTTCTCCGATATTATCGATAAAATCGTCTAATAATGTCTAAAAATGTCTAAGTTAGACAGGTCTGTCCGGGCAACTAACTAATAATGTCTAAGTTAGACAGGTTTGCCTGGGCAACTATTGGTACAGCTCGTTTTTTCCCGATATTATCGATAATATCGTCTAACAATGTCTAAAAATGTCTAAGTTAGACAGGTCTGTCCGGGCAACTAACTAATAATGTCTAAGTTAGACAGGTTTGTCTGGGCAACTATTGGGACAGCTCGTTTTTTCCCGATATTATCGATAATATCGTCTAACAATGTCTAAGTTAGACAGGTCTGTCTGGGCAACTAACTAATAATGTCTAAGTTAGACAGGTCTGTCCGGGAAACTAACTAATAATGTCTAAGTTAGACAGGTTTGTCTGGACAACTGTTGGGACAGCTCGTTTTTTCCCGATATTATCGATAATATCGTCTAACAATGTCTAAAAATGTCTAAGTTAGACAGGTCTGTCCGGGCAACTAACTAATAATGTCTAAGTTAGACAGGTTTGTCTGGGCAACTATTGGGACAGCTCGTTTTTTCCCGATATTATCGATAATATCGTCTAACAATGTCTAAGTTAGACAGGTCTGTCTGGGCAACTAACTAATAATGTCTAAGTTAGACAGGTCTGTCCGGGAAACTAACTAATAATGTCTAAGTTAGACAGGTTTGTCTGGACAACTGTTGGGACAGCTCGTTTTTCTCCGACATTATCGATAATATTGTCTAACAATGTCTGAAAATGTCTAAGTTAGACAGGTCTGTCTGGGCAACTATTGGGACAGTTCGTTTTTCTCCGATATTAACGATAATATCGTCGAAAAATGTCTAAGTTAGACAGGTCTGTCTGGGCGTCTAATAATGTCTAAAAATGTCTAAGTTAGACATCTCTGCCAACATTTCATTAGATTTTATTAGACGATAATTATCCGAAAATGATTTATATGACATTGTCGCGCCTTCATGGAGGTGCTTTTCATCGCATCTTACAATTTTTTAGTGAATATCTACTTCAACGCCCTTGACCGATTGTTTTGATTTTTTGGAATAAACGCATCAACTTTTTTTTCTCTCCAAAACGGTGTCTGCATTTTTTTTTGATACTTAAATAGAACAATAGAAATGAACGTAAAAAGCACATTCAAGTGTAAATTACGCAACACATCAGAATAACCAAAGTTCATTTGTTGATGGATTGTTGTGCCAAAACCACAACAAATACAAACTTATCTTCTTGAAAAGATGTTTTGAATGAATCCAGTCAAGTACAAAATCTGATTAAAAAGTGCCTAGAATAATTTATCTGTCACGATTTTGAACAAAAATGCTGATTTTTTTTTTCCTGTAAGCACGATCTCGATCCTGGAGATATTATAATTATAGATAATTTTTGTTGGCCTTGCTGATATAGGTGAATTGATACACTTGGTCAGTCCAATTGTAAGTGCTTTACAACACGATATATGAAGTAGGTACAAATACCATGAAAGGTAGGACTACTATCTTCTATGGCTCTACCACGGTTACTTGATACGTATGTATCCAGTTAAATGGCACATTTGGCAGCTAGCGAGAAAGTTAAAATTATGCACGATTTCCACAGGTTGTTTTTTTCGGCGACTTGTTGGACGCAATATATTAGCGCTTTCTTTTGTTCGAACAGCTTAAGGTAGAAATGCAAATGCAAACACTCAGAATTTATTTGTTTTCCAATAAATTGTACTTCCGGGCAATATAAGGATATTGACTTTAGTGAGGGATCACCACCCTAATTTTCGAGAAAATGATGGTTGTAATTTTAGTGAATATTGGCCATTTTTACAGTATTATAATACTATAATATTATACCACAGGTTCCTATGGCAGAGATATTATGTAAGCTGTGTTCCATGGAATTGCTCTGAAAATAGAGTTCTTGGAAAATAATAGGACAAGTTTCTCAAAATACGTCACTGCATGTAACACACAAAAGAATGCTATTTCATGGTGCCTTGGGACAATAGGTCCATGATTTTTTTTTATAATAAACCAATGAACATTGTAATGCGATTTTTGACCAATTAGGCTTCTACCTTAAAGCGGGGGAGTCGTCACCTGCGCATGCGGCAGACGACCATAGCATGTCGTTTTTTTTTTTTTACAAACAAGCGTCTACCTATGAGCCTTCGCGTTTTAGCTTGCTTTGTTATCGTCGCTTGGGACTAACGTGCACCTCTCCTCTTTAAACCAGATAAAAGAAAATGCATTTGTACAAACTGCGCCACCTAGAGTCGACATTACAAGTAATTGCCAAAATGAGGCAGTTTATGCGACAATTGTTGTATAATGACGCATGGCACGAGTCACTTAATTTCAAAAATGTTTCATCAAAAGTGTTTCATCATTAAATAACCACAACTACACAGCGAGATGAACCAACTAACAACCAGCGTATATAACTCAACTAATTTCCTGACATTACCCAGTAACAGACTCGTACCCTACATGCACAGATCATTCACTTTAGTAATAATTACATTTTAGAATTTGTCACTGATTTGAGTCTTTAAAATATTTCATTTGTACCTTAGGACGGGTATAACAATGATACTAACCGGGCACTTACAAAAATAATTAACAAAATTGCCTTACGTTGAATATATTGTTATAATTTGGCACAAGTATTAGCCTGTATTACCTGTGAATTTACTCACGAGTGTATGCGAGATCATTTTAGCTTAGTGAATTTAATAATAACCTTGATAGAGCATGTGTAGTACAAACTTGTGAGTCACTTTGTTATGTAACTAGGTAAACAGAATGTTGAAACAATATACAGCTAGAGTAAACTAAAAGGCAGATTGTACCAAGCCAGTGAAGGAGCAACATCTCCTCTTCCGTTCTGTGAAATAAAGAACCCGTTTTTCTTTGTAAAGTTTGCCTTGTGTTAATTGTCATATTGACACCCGCAACACATACTATTATAACTGCCACATAGGTCAATCAATGAAAGTATACCACCAAAACTACCATGTATGTCATTAAATGAATGCACAACATGCAACTGCCACATAGGTCACTCAATAAATGTATACCATTACACCTGCCACACTGGCCATTCAATAAACATATACTGTCACAGCCACCACACGCGTCAATGAATGGACACCACCAAAACTGCCATGTAGGTCATTCAATGAATGCATACCATCAAAACTACCATGTAGGTCATTCAATGAATATAAACCATAACAATTACCACATAGGTCATTCAATGAATGCACACCACCAAAACTATGCAATGAATGCATACCACAATAACTGCCATTCAATAATTTCCAAACACAATGTTCACATTGACATCGAAACACACATACTGAAACAAGTCATCTTTTTCACATTTACAATTATGTTTTAATTTCTTCGTAATTAAAACCATATTTATTAGTAGGAGTACATTACATATCTGTACCACTATCAGTGCAGCGTAGTCTCAAAGTGGTAGAACTGCTGACATCACAGCAAGCAAAAAAATTCCTCACGGAAATGTTAATTTAAAGAATAACAAGGATAGAATCTATGTGGATATATGCCACTCCACATGGGTTTGATTCTAAGTAAAATTTGATTGTGGGGACAGCTAATGATCTTCGTTTGAATGAAAAATTTAAGCATTTAAACTGGCTAATGTAAATTAATATTTATTTCCTTCAAAATCACCATGTGTGTGACTTCAGAATGAATGAGATATATTATCCTGTCCCAAGGCATTAGTGCAGTGAGAAACACTACATAGATTCAAGACTGAAAATGAAAATTTATACCAGTAACATTTCAAAATGTTTTTGAAAACAAACTTGAGAACAAAAAAATCTACAAGAAGTTGTAAATTACAAATTAAATTTCTAAAAAGTTCTTGGGCATTTGTACAATTCTGAAAAAAAAATACATGGAAGAAAATTCTTTTGATAATTTTCATGCTTGACTAAATTCATGACTGTTATTTTCGAACTGATTTTCTTCCAATGACGCCCATAGTAGGGGTAACTTGTCCACCATGCCGGGAATCACTCATTTTTGCATAGGGCAGTAGCTGGTTTTTCTTCACCATTTGTAAAGCTAGCGGGAAGTTACCTTGTAGCAAGAAAGAAAATATATTCGTTAAAAATTTAAATTGAGTTCTAAATCAATTCTTCTCATCACCAAATGCATTTGTGTAAGAGATAGACATCCACAGAAATGAAGTGTTTGAAGTTGTGACTCTCAGTGTATATACATGTAGTAATTGTCATTACACACACATGATTAGTTTGAATCGTGTACAAGAACAATGAATGTACATGTGATGTAGGGTATATGTCACATGGGATGGCAGCAACTTGTCATTGGTTATACAACAGTGGTGCTTTATGGGAGAAATGATACTTGCGGGGTTTTTTGTAATGCAATATTGTAATAGATTTTTGATGTATAATTTTTACAATGACCTAATATTTACATTCACTGGAATCAAAGTATTCTGAAAATTATTATGCACATAAACAAAATTATTAATATTTTCGTATCATGACAACCTTTCGTATATGTAAATTGTGCAAACCACATGGATAGTCCATTTGACTTTTATATAGCATAGCACATTCAAATCCTAGTAGGGAGCTGAATATTTTGTAACAATACTCACCATTCTGTAGTTCTAAATAGACTGCTAATATGAGTGCTTGTTGTGGAATTTCACTTGCTGGTATCAGTGAACATGCCTGTAATAAACACAGTACATGTATATAAATCTCAAATAAAGCAAACCACAATTCATAGTAACTAGGTCACATCACAGTGAAATTGTTACAAAACAAGTGACAAAACCCAATGTGTTTAGGGAATATGTTCATTTGAAAATAGGTTTACAATCATAACTTCCCTCATATCACACTACCACGATTATCACAGCGAATTTTAAGAAATGAATTATTTGATAAAAACAAACCAGTATAAAAACTTTTGTGATCTTTTTTCACCAGAAAATAGCAAATAACACAACAAAAGCTTTGAACATTTTTTCATATTAAGGCAGATTTAGTTCTTTATGGTTTTGTTGACATTTCACAGTGGTCTATTTCACAGGAATTGTTATTGAGTGGCGAAGTTTATTTATTCTGAGTCCAAAATGTATACTTTCCTGGTCTCGGGAACACAACCAGAATGTTGTAGACTATACAGGCCTTCTTATTGCATACATGTTCAATGCAGTGTAGAAAATATGTTTTATTTGACACTAGGACAAAACCTAAAAGAATTCAGGGACTGACACATACCTGTTGGAGAGCTCTCCTTGCTTTGTCATACTCGCTACGAAGACTGTATGACGTGGATAAGTTGAATAAGAAAGTAGCTCTAGCTGATTGTATGCTGGCTGGGAAATATCGCGTCACTGCAGTCGGCGTCTCGGAAACATCACCACTGTTTTCACTACCGCCGATATCATTACCACCTTTATCACCTGCAGAAAAGTGATTACAAAATAAAATGTCAGACGATAATTGGAAAATATGAATCATTCATTGCTTGGTATAATTTGACAAGGTCATCCTACTAAATCATGGCTCACGATACACAGCCTTTAAAAAAATGGCAAAATAGGACACAATATTAACCTTTTCACCACCAGTTCCCTCTTTCCATCACAATTTCACAGAATAGTTTCATTTGCATTTTCCTTCAGAAGATTGGGACAAATATAACCAAATTTTTTGGGTAAAAACTGAAAATTGACTCAAATTTTTGTTTGTCGGCCCCAACATTAGGTTTCAATTTCGAAAAATTGAAAATAAGAAAAGAGTGCAGACAAATTTTGGCAAGAAAGTTTGATGGTGAAAAGTTTAATATTCAAATGAGAGCATGACAAGTTTCTCTTGTACATCTACAAATGTACATCTGAAAAGAATCCATGCTGTGTCGAGTTAACACTGTAAATAAAGCATTGTCCTACCAGATACTTCTGGTGCACCAGGATAGGTTACAGATACATCTGTAATACTGTCAATGGAAAGATGACTAATAGCGTCAGATATTTTGTCTAAAGATACCAAAGCCTCAGCTGCATATAGGTGACCAAGAAATCTGAAATCACAGTTAAATTAGTTTAATACAACATCAATTAGTAAACCATTCATTTAAATATTTATTTAAATGTCTCAGCTAAATGCACAGACAGCGGTATATCTGCAGGTCCCAATTTCCCCAATGGTAGTTTTCAAGAAGTCGAAAATAACTTTTTTTACCCCAAATATGATTAAAATATAGGCTAAAAGTACAGAATTAACAATATTGCCATGAAATGAACAGATTAGACAGTTATCTGCCTAGCATGTTGGCTTCACATCAGGGAGGCTGTGGGTTCAGAGCAGAATGTTTATATGTCTAATACTCACTTGTGTGAACCGGATAACTTAGGTTGGTTGAGAAGATTAATCGAGTGCTCCAAGGCAGTTAAGACGTCCCCCAGTCCAAGACACACATATGCACTGTTCGCCAGTATAGAGCACTTCAAGCTCTCCACTTCATACTGCTTCAATGGAGCACCTGGTGGAGCCGAGGCTCCTGCTGGTACATTAGCTTTACTGTCAACACAAGTTTACATGACAAGTATATTTATAATAAAAAAAACAATATTTACTAGTACAATGTTCTACATTTGATGATGCCGACCATCCAGGATGACTGACATGAATACAGAATTTATGGGAGTCAAAAATTACCAAGTACCGTATAAATAATCTCACGATTTTCTGATTTACTGACACATGCGATGTAATACTTTTTTGCTCATACATAACCTACCTAGCAATGGACATAGGTAGAACAAAACTATGAAGGAACCCTTGAAAAAGACAGGGGCATATTAAAAAAAGCTTTTAAAAGATCATGGATTGAGTGCGGGTGGGTACAAACAGGGACAGCTAGATAAACTATACAAGACGAGAAACATTAATTACCAGAGAAAATAAACAGAGAAGAACGTATGTGTATTTCGCTGAGCAAATATGACCACGTCAATATTTCAACTCCAAAATTATGAAAATATTTCACGCTGAGATTCGGAAACTGTGAGTACAGCGACTCTGTGCATTTGGAACATTCTGTCCTACTTGCTGGTTTTTTGACCTCAAGTCACACAATATGCACAAACCCTATTAATTCAGAATCAGGAATTGACCTAATTAAAATGTAAATTTACATTGTAGTAAAATAATGTTTTTCAATCTTGTTACCATGGTGACGTTACTTGCGTCTGCATTGAAAGTTTGTTTTCATACAGTGTTTACACATTTACTCATTACAAATATTATACTTACGTAGCTTCATTTCCCTGACTATGTTCAGAGTCGCTACTTCTTCTGTTTGAAACTGCTGCACCAGGCATCGCTGCCTCTTGCTCTTGTAGCAGTGAGAGTGCATTGTTTAGACAGATAGCAGCAAATTGCAAAGTTGCAACTGGCATGGCAGCTGACTGACCATCACAACTAGAATAAACATATTAAATGACATTACAGTAATGATAATCAAGTTGAAAACAAATCCATCCACGCACAACTGAGATCTAGTTCCGGAATGGTAAAAATGTCTAATTTTGATGCATTTTTCATCTTAAAATGGCCATATTTGACATTCTTGAAACTGATCATGAAGCAAATGCACATGCTAGAATGAATATATTAACAACACACGCCCATATTCGGACTGTAATATTACACGTCTCCAAATTTTAAGTCTCCTAAACGATTAACAATACTATTAGGAACTTTTGCAAGTGTCTTAAACAAGTGGCAACAGTTAATATACAAAGTACAAGTGCATACAAGTGAAGGTATGACAAACATCACAATTTACAGATAACTAGTACAAGTGATACACACTACGACGGTACATTGAGCATGTTTGAATTACTGTACTACATCTTACTTGTATTTGTTATCCAATGAGCCCGAAGTCAAAACAATCTTCCTGTGGTTGCTGGTTCCTATCACATCTTGTACGATACCTTTCCTGGGCGCCGATGGTAAGCCTTTCATCTCTTCTTCAGAACTCTACAACGTAATGTAATAATAAATAAATGTAAATGTATTGTTAGTTGAGTATAATAACAGGATGTCAGACATTTTAATGAACAGTTTTGATAAATTGAAACAATATACAAGAGATCTATAATAATGATATACCAGTTATAAAAGTCGGGTACAAACATTACTCAAATAGCTGAATAATCAGAGCTCAAAGCATTGCACAGAAATGCCCATACATAAATTGTTGATACAAGTTTGTAAACGTCATGCTTCTGTACAATAATTTTGAGATATATACGACTGATTGATGGCTTTTTACATAAATAGTTTATTATAACTTGTATAACTTATACAGTCCTCAACTATATGTTATGTGGAAAATGTTAACATGAAATCATCACTCATTTAATTTATCATTCGCAGAGCATATCCAACAAATTCACCCATGTATCACCAAGGTCAGTAGACTCACCCCTTTATTAGCAGCAACACAGCATTCCGCTATCCGTAACCACAGTCTAGCATTACAATGGTAGATTTGCAAGGCTTCAATCAGACAGTCAAACGCAGCTAGCGGTCGGCCAGCATGTAAAAACGTAATGCCACTGTTGTACAGCAATTCGTATCTTCTATTCATTGCTAAGGTACACAAGGGTCTACCAGACAGAGAATTTGCTGAAGTGAAAGATTGAATTAAATCTATTTAGTATAAAAACAATACTGTAAATAGGTAAATACTGTAAAATACTTTATTTTTGCTTGGAATTTATTTTTCGCTAAAATAAAATCCTGCTAATATACCTTTTTTCTTATATTTCAACTCTCCAAAAATCAATAAATTCCATACAAAACACCCAAAAAGTCTTTTTAGCAAAAAATTCCAGCTTGATATTTGATGATTTTTTTAGCACAAAAATGGCCACCATTGAATAGGATCGGCCATTTTGAATAGGATCGTCAAACCAAAATATCTGTATATCTATGACATGATGTATAATGCATATTAAAAATCTGAACATAATCAGTCAAAGCAAGTCAGAAATATGGGTCTAGAAGCCCATTCATTAAAACAAAATGACAGCCAGTCAGCCATTTTGAATTTGATCTGAAAAATAAAATTGTTTGCATCAAGGTCCTATAATGTCTAATGTATATACCAAGTTTGAACAAAATCCATCTGTAAACAGCCGAGAAATGATTGATTATGATGATTTTTTAACAAAAAAATGGCTGCCATTCGGCCATCTTGAATCAGATCGTGAAACAAATTGATGTGCATATGTAACAGTATAATATCATGTATGATGTATGTGTGAAGTTTGATTATGATTCGTCCAGGCATTTCTAAGATACAGGTCCGAACGCACGCACGGATGCACAAGGGTCAAAACATAAGTCCCCGTTTTCGAACTGCGTCTGAACGGGGACTAATAAAGTATTTCACAGTAGTTTAAATAATTTATAAATCAGCTGTCACTTCACAGAAATAAAATCAAGTGAATGACAATTTTCCACTATGTTGATCCTATAAATGAAATAAAAAATAAATCAAAGAAAGCTTAGAAAGAACTCCCATGTGCTGAGAGTATTGGAGACGCATTAAATATAATTCGAAATTACTTAGCTGAAAACTAATTATGCAAATCAGAAAATTAATATGAACAGATTTGAGTGTAAAACTAATGTGGTCTGCGCAATGTAACAGAAAATCTATGTTTCCAAGTTTAATTGAAATGTGATTAGAACCAAAAAATTGTGAATTATTATGCTTATTAGGGAATTACTATGAACAGATTTTTACCCCAAACTAATTAGGTTTGTACATTGTCCTAGAGCATCTTTGTACTAAGTTTCATTGAAATGGAATAATTAGTACTTTAGATATCAGAGTGAAAGCTTAAAATTGGTTAATTATGCAAATTAGGTAATTAATATGTACAGATTTTAACCCACAATTATCCAGGTCTGTCTATTGTCCTACAGCATCCATGTACATTCATTGGTATGTGATCCATGCACATTCATTGGTATGTGATGTTTAGTACCTGATATATCAGAGTGAAAGTTGGTTAATTATGCAAATTAGGTGATTAATATGCACAAATATTTACCGGAAACTAATTGGGTCTGCATAATTCTAGATTCATTGAAATGTGATGATTAGTACTTTAGATATCAGTAGAAAAGCTGAAAATTAATTATGCAAATTAGGTAATTAATATGCACAATTATTTACCCTAAAACTAATCAGGTCTCTGCATAGTCCTAAAGGATCTATGTACCAAGTTTCATTGAAATGCGATGATTAGTACTTGAGATAGCTGTGGAAAAGCTGAAAATTAATTAATTATGCAAATTAGGTGATTAATATGCACAAATATTTATCAGAAACAATCAATCTCTGCATAGTCCTTGAGTATGTAAGTACCAAGTTTCATTGAAATGTAATGCTCACTACATATATCAAATGCTGAAAATTAACTAATTATGCAAATTAGGTAATTAATATGTACTGATATTACCATAAAAACTATCAGGTCTGTGCAGTGTCATATGATATCTATGTACCAAGTTTCATTGAAATGTGATGATTAGTACTTGAGATATCAGTGGAAAACCCGAAAATTGACTAATCATTATGCAAATTAGGTAATTAGTATCCACGGATTATTACCAAAAACTAATCAAAACCTAGCATTAGTTCAGAGCATGTATGTACAAAGTTTCATCACAATCCAATGAGTGGTTGTTTAGATATCAGTGGAACTATCATGGAACAGCTAAAAATCAGCTAATTATCATGCAAATTAGGTAATTAATATGCACGGATTTTTACCAAAAACTAATCAAATATGCGCATATGTTCAGAGCATCTATGTACCAAGTTTCATCAAAATCCAATGAGTGGTTGTTTAGATATCAGTGGAACAATCATGGAACAGCTAAAAATCAGCTAATTATCATGCAAATTAGGTAATTAATATGCACGGATTTTTACCAAAAACTAATCAAATCTGCGCATATGTTCAGAGCATCTATGTACCAAGTTTCATCAAAATCCAATGAGTGGTTCTTTAGATATCAGTGGAAGAGTCATAGAACAGCTAAAAATTAGCTAATTATCATGCAAATTAGGTAATTAACGAGCATGGATTTTTACCAAAACCTAATCAAATCTGCGCATTGGCCCAGAGCATCTATGCACCAAGTTTCATCAAAAACCGATGTATGGTTCTTGAGATAGCAGTGGAACAGTCGGACACACATACACACATACACACACACATACACACACACACAGACACACTAACTGCAAAGACTCCCATTATGTGCTTCGCACATGGGAGTCAAAAAATCCAACAAAGAATGCCACATAATTTCTTCCTAGGCATAATTACCTGGATTTTTCTTGGGTAATTCTAATATAGTATTTTCATTTTCTTGCAATGCTCTTCTGAAGTAAAACGCACTCAGGTTATATTTTCGCATATAGAAGTGAATGCAGCCCTGGTTATTGTAATACATTGCGGGTCGACACTCCCCGGTCTTTAGACAGCTTGGTGATTCAGGGGCACTGTTCAGCAGCTTGATTGCCTTACGGTAATTCTGTCTCAGATACTCAAAGTTACTCTTGATAAAACACGTTGGTGCATTCTGTGAATTCAAATCAACACAATAACCTAAATGCTTTAAATTATTCTTGGATTTTCAAGTTTCTTACTTTTGCTAAAAAGTGAAATTAAAATTTAAAATAAAAAAAAAATATACAAGTTAATTTAAAATACTATATAAATGCATTAATTATTCACTGGGTTTCAATTTTATTATGTTCACTGATAAGTAAAAACTGCTAAATTAAATCCATGTGAACATTTAAAATAACAATAGACCTCATTCATCATTCACTAGGCAAATTTGTGAACTTAAAACCAAGTGAATATGCTCAAAATATCAAAATAGTGAAATTAAATGCGTTATATAGTAAATGAATTTTTATTAATTAATGTAGAGAAAAAAAGCCTCATGAAATAAGCTAACGATATCCGTAACTGAAAATGTATCCAATTGAGGTCACAAACGACTCACACCTCATGGTTCATCATGATCTCATGAGAAATGAATTATAATACAAAATATCAACAAATTAATGAAATTTTTTTTGAGTTAGTTTAAGTTTGTGGGAGAGCACCAGAAAAAACAATGATATGGCTGATATGAATTGAAATATTCTGTACCGAACAACTCACCATTCCTGCATAGTTTATAACTGACTTTATTTCTCTTTTGCAACTTTTCATGGACTTCAATTGCAAGTAAATCCTCGCTTTGTACTGTAAAGCAAAATATTTTTATGTACCGTTAAAGTCCTAATATAAACCACATACGTAATAGTAACCGCACCCCCAATTCCGGCTTCGGGGTTAAAGAGTTCTTAACAAAAATTGAAAACTTGAAAAGTACCTATTACTAACCGCACCCCCAATTCAACAAGACCGTGACTGACTTCATTGTTTCAACCAGCTGTTCCAAAATGGCATTGTTCCTAATCCTATTCATTTGTTTCGACAACATGGCTAAAAATATTCACACCTATTTATTGTTCAGCGGTGATAAGATGTCAGACAGGCAATGAAACTGCTTTTGTTCTGGCGCGGCGGCGACCTTTCTGAATACGTCTGTGTTTCGTAAGTTTTAGACAATGAGCTTTTATCACCGTAAAAGTGTTAAACTGAGCATTGAAGAATAATTTATTTTTCGAAAACAAATAATTTCTTGATTTAAAAAAAAAATCATGCCGTTTTCCCATGGAAATCAAAGGCAAAAGATTGCACTACATTATTGGTAAATCTCTTCCGTGTTCACCATGAGGTCGCTGAACTGTCATTAACATATTTAAATGAGCTATGTAAGTTAGACACGTGGGCACCATCCAGCATTTTGATTGGTTAATTAGCGACTTGACCTATCCGATCAATAATACGTCCCGTGAGCATTCAAAAACATGGCGGATATCGTATCGGCTGTTTACATGTGACTGAAATCATTCGCTTACGGGGAAACTAAGTTGAATTTTACTTGCATTTTATAACAATTCAACGAATTTATTTTTCGTGCGTTATTGTAATCACTACTAAATAATAATCACGAATATCAACACTTCGAAAACAAGTAAGTTATTCACTTGTGACCCGCAGCATGGCCGGATCGAGCTACCGTTATGTGATCATTTGCTACTAAGCAGTGCATTCGTGTTTTTATTTGAAACTTCTGTTAGAATATACTTTTCGTTACCAAGAAAATTAAAAAAATAAATATTACATTAAAAATACCGAGTATTTTTTGTATCATGTTGAATTTTTTTTTGATTGACTGTAATTTTTCAACATTTCCTAACGCCTATTTTAGAACCAAAATAAGGCCTTTCACTCTTCCCCGACGCCTATTCAAGAGATTGTACGGTGTATTGTTTGTTTTGTGCATGTGTTGTGGAAAAAAAATGACCACGCCCATTTAGTGATTGCAATATGTACGTAATAGAAACCGCACCCCGAACTTGAGCTTTTGATCCCAATTTTTAAATTGATACATTGTAATATAAACCGCGGTATAATAGGACTTTAACGGTAATTATAACAAGGTATTATAACAAGATTGTACAAATCTTTAAACTACTGTAGGTGAATATTGCTATATTATAAATTAAAACAAAAATATGAATCAGAATTTAGGCAAACAAATTCTTACCATGTGAAGTTTTAATTTATATTTTTGATGAGGTGATGGGCTTCTGTGGCTGCTTTCTTTGCTATTCTGTTGAAATAATGTCAGAACCGTTTAATAAAATGAATTGTTGGCAACAATGCGCACGTAAGCGTCCACTTATAATAAAAACCAACATGGCTGCGCCAGGGTTTGACCAGACATAACCCACATAAAGAAGTTCACTAAATCTGTTCTAAACGTTTTGGATTTCGGCATTCCCATTATGTATCCCTGGGAGGAAAAGATGTATAATAATAAGTACTCAGACAATGTGCGGTCACATTGATCTATGCTGCACGTCGGTTGATATTCCCGCTGTATAGTCTTTATGCATACTTTGCAGTATCCTTGCACTAACCTCATAATATTATATCAGAGAGATCTAGCAGTGTCTTATTCAAGACAAATCAGATATAAATTTGTAATCAGTTATAGTTTAGACAGTATTAAGCATAAACTCAGCTTCAGCAATCACAGTTAAGATATTATACATACAGAAAGAATACTGGGGGAAAAAGAAGATAAATAACTCACATCTGATGCTTTATCACCTTTACCATTGCCACCATATACAAGTTTCTCTAAATATGCTAAACCAGGGACTGCTTTATCTGGCTGATACATACACAGATACACTTCAATCAGCAAGAACAGAATCTTATGAACTAAAACCTCATCTGAAACAATAAAAAAAAATCAAATTTACAGCAAAACATGTAATAATTAGAAAACAAACAAACAAACTGGATTTCCAAAACACTTGTCGAGATACCTGTACAATTTTTATTCATAATTTTTACAAACAAAATGTTGCATCAGGCAAGCACATATGACTTTTTTTTTCATGTGAAATGCAAATGCTGAAGGTACATACTGTAAACATGTCTTTTTGCGCGAGCATGTCTTTTTCGCAAATTTAGCGAGAGAACTGATTTGCTAATTCAAGATGTCGCTAATGACTTTATTATCAATTCAAAATGGCCGCCAAACAAAGATATCAACAATGATAAGAGAGATTCGCTAAATCAACATTTCGCTATTACATCATTTTACTACAATTCGCTAAAATTGCATGCCGCTTTTTCAGCATGTTTTACAGTATATAGAAATCAGGGCAGTGTGACCATCTTCCTATCGTAATTCAATACAGTATCCTGGTGTCATGTAACCATACTTAGTTTCAGAACACAAGCACCTCAAGTTTCCCCCTAAATTCACATCAGTTATTGATTTAATCTTAACCCAAAAAACCTCATAAGTTGCTATCATTTTAGTCACCAGGGGTTTTTCTAGAAAAAAACTGCCTAAGGAAGCACTGCAATTCAGCGGCGCCACCAAGTGGGGGAGATAGGTTCTCCCTACCAGGGTGTAGAGTTTTTGATAATTCTAAGTTAAAATGGAGCATTCTAGGACTTCCTTGGGGCCAAAATTACTATCAGGCAGGTCACAGTTGTAGACTGTGGCCACATGTGATCCCTGGTCAATCAGAATTTTATGGTTGCCTGAGGATCTGCTACCCAGGGTAAGGTTGCGCCCCTGTTCCCATGTTTAAAAAAATCCCTGGACACAATGGCAACTAATATTTATGATCCATAGAATAACTTAATTGCTGATAATTAAATTTTTTTTGCTATTTCATCACTTGGTAGCACATGACTATCCATAAAGGATTTGCATAATATATGAGGCAGTCATCTTTATTTCATAAAATTAAGCATTTTTTGCATTTGTTTTTGTACAGTGCAAAAAACTAAGTCAACTAATAGACATGGCAAAACAACAAATTTTGTTAAAAGGAAATATCAGCTTCTGGCTGGATATTTTTCTGGTTAGAATTGAATAAATGTGTTTATTTGACCGCTGCACATTTATGTACTCCCAGACAAGGCTGTCAACACTGATTTGTTTACCAGTTATATACAATTACAAAAAGAAATATCAAAATACTTGATGAGGAAATGGCAACTGACTTTCTGAATCCAGTATCTAAATTTTCATAAACATTTGCTGCTTGGTCATCAGTGGCACCTAAAAATGACAGAAGCTAGTCAGCTAGGACTGGCTAGTAGCTTTGCCGGGATCTGCAGCATACTCAACCCTCTGTTTGGTGTTCAACCCTGGGTAGGATTTGAACTGAGAACCAACCAATTATGATTCAAAAAAAAAAAAGTACACTTGCACAGAGATCCATAAGTAACAATAACATAGAACTTACCAAGAGGTTCAATAAATTGAAATAACTTTTCTAGTATTCTTGCTGACTCTTTATACTGATGTAAATAGTACAAAATAACAGCATGGTTGTAATAGAGTATAGCATGCTCTATGTCTTCCAAATTATCAACATCCTCCAAGTAAACTTGAGCCTATAGTCAACAAGAAATAATTAGTGATGGTTATTCCTTCACAAATAACACTGTATATTTTTCAATTTTGTTTGAGAATTATTTTGAAGGCAATAAACTTAAGTTGGTAAAAATGCAACACAGATAATGCATCTTCTAAATCTATGTTGAGTATTGGATATTTCTGAGATCCTGATTGAAAAGCGGTTAAAACCGGTTTAATTTCAAAATGAACAAGTCATTGTCAATGACACGTCCCCGTTCCGTTCATATTTGAGTGACATATACATTCAAAGCAGATCATGACTGAAATGCACCTGTATATGTACAACACATTGTACTAAATCTGAACAAAATCCATCCATGCATGACTGAGATCCGGTTCCGGAATTGTGAAAATACGTGATTTTGATGCATTTTCGGCCTTAAAATGGCCATCATTCAGCTATTGTTAGGCGGATCATGAAACAAATACACATATCTATTTGTGACATGATGTACAATGTACCATGTGTGTGTGAAGTTTGAACTTGATCAATCCAGACATGTCTCGGATACGGATCCAGAACTGAATTCTTTAAAACAAAATGGCCGCTAGTCGGCCATTTCAAACCCGATCCAAAAAAAAATGACGTGCATCAAGGTCCTATTATGTTTAATGTATGTATCAAATTTGAACAAAATCCGTCCATGCATAACTGAGATCCGGGTCCGGAATGGTGAAAATGTGTGATTTCAATGCATTTTCGGCCCTAAAGCGGCCGCCATTTGGCTATCGTTAATGAGATCATGAAACAAATGCACATACATATTTATGACATGATGTACCTTGTGTGTGTGAAGTTTGAACTTGATCAATCCAGACATGTCTCGGATACGGATCCAGAACTGAATTCTTTGAAACAAAATGGCCGCCAGTCGGCCATTTCAAACCTGATCCCAAAAAAAAAATGACGTGCATCAAGGTCCTATTATGTTTAATGTATGTACCAAATTTGAACAAAATCCGTCCATGCATAACTGAGATCCAGGTCCGGAATGGTGAAAAAATGCGATTTTGATGCATTTTCGGCCTTAAAATGGCCGCTATTCGGCCATCGTTAATCGGATCATGAAAAAAATGCATGTGCATATGTCCCATATAATGTGTGATGTATGAGTGAAGTTTGAACTTAATCGGTCCATGCATGTTCGAGATACAGGTGATCACGGACGGACGGACGGACAGGGCAAAACACAAGTCCCCGTTTTCGGACTACATGTACGTCCGAACGGGGACTAACAAACCATGCATGGCACAGTCCTCGTTAGTTATCAAATTTAAGATATATAGTTTTGTTTATAGTAATATTGTTGGAACATAAACATGTCAGAGATATGGATCCAGAAGATGATGCTTGGTTATGACATTAAAATGATTGACATCTTGTATCTGATCGTCAAATAAGTACTTGTCCATATTGAGAAATATTGCTCTGGAACAGCATTAATTAAAACAAAATGGCCAATGGTCGGCCATTGTGAATACATTCATATATTTATACTATGATGTATAACGTATATATAAAATTTGAACATAATCAGTCAAAGCATGTCAGAGATATGGCTCTAGAAGTGCATTCATTAAAACAAAATGGCCGCCAGTCAGCTATTTTGAATCCGATCTGAAAAATAAAATGACATGCATCAGGAACCCATAATGTCTAATCCATAAATGTTTGATTTTGATGATTTTTAGCACAAAAATGGCCACCTTCTGCCATCTTAAATCAGATCGTGAAACAAATTGATGTGCATATGTATAATATTATGCATGATGTAAGTGTGAAGTTTGAATACGATTGGTCCAGGCACGCCTAAGATACAGGCTCAGACGCATGCATGGACGCACAAATGTCAAACCATAAGTCTAATAACAGTTGCTTCATTTCTTTGAGTTTACATGGTTGTTTTCATACAAGATTTTTGGGGTGTTAACAGTTACCAATTTTGTTCTATAATTGTATTCTTTGACCAAAGTAAGTCATACTTTAATGACCCAGTACACAATGAATGCACAATTTTAGTTTACTGCACTTCTACATGCATTAGAGATGCATTAGTGATACAGCAAATACAATAATCGCATCTAAAACAACTAGTACAGACTGCAAAGCCATCATCACTACAACCAAATCCCTAGACACCATCATTTCTTGATCGCTTCTCCAATTTTACAATTTCGATTTGTTCTCAGTATCTCCACTAGAATCGTAATTGTTTGAGGTTTGAATTGCTTGATCTCACGTACAATGTTCATTACGGGTATCTCAAAGTGTCTTGAGAGCTGCTTCATAGACTTGCATGGCAAATACAATTCATCCCTTTCTCAATTCTATTGTTAAAAGAAAAATCGTGATTTGGATGTTTTGGATAGCTTGAGAGGCAGGATTTTTTCTTTGAAAAGTGCAAAAACATAGCTCACTTTTGTAAACACAACACTGCAGCTGTGGTTTTAATTAAAACTCATTATTGCTAGGGGTAAGGCTAAATGAAGAATCAAGAATCAACGAATCAAGATTCAAGAATCAATGAATCAGCGATTTACGAATTGTGCAATGACTATTTTTAATTGCTGTTTTATTTGCAAGAAATAGCGTTTGTTGTTTTTCAAAAATTAAGAATAAGGATATCCAAGAAATGTCGTTCATGCATGCTAGCCTCAGCTCTCACACTTAATGATTTACGTTGGTTTAAATCGAATCTAAAACTGTCAATCACGGAATGCTCAGAGCAGAAGGCAAGACGTGACGTGACGCCCACAACCAGCTGGCATCGGTGTCGCTGGGTGTATATGATAGAGGGAAGTTGTGCAACCAAATTTGCCGATAAAAAAATAACTGAGGCTAAAACTCACGGTTTTTCAAAAGTTTTGTAATAAAGACATTCTCTACCAATAATCCGCCCAAAACAGGAACATTTCTACTAATTCTTGTGTTTTTTTCGACGATTTTGAAAAACCTGCCATTAGTCAGCGAAAGCAGAACATTCCGGACGGGCGAAACAGAAGAGCCAAATACAACGCTTGATCAAGCAAAATGTTCAATATGTTCATGAAAAATGTGGGTTATTTCTGTATTTTAACTATTTATAAAGATTTTTCAAAACATTACATAAAAATTCTATAATATTTAAAATAATGATGAGGTGGTAAATAATGTCCGCGAACGAGAAGTCTGGTACGCGGTGTGTCTGAAAATGGAATGTGCTGTGTCATACACATGTCTCAATTTTCCGGGCAGAGTTCTACAGCCAAAACAAGGTCAGCTTGGACGCTCAGTTGCGAGACATAACAAAAAAACTCAGCCCAGTAAAAATACAAAATAAACGCAATCAGAGGCGCCGACCACGCGCATTGGAAATAAATAGAACTCATTGTGACACAGTCTTACCAGCATCTTTCACTCACGCAATATAATTATGCTATTTCCCAACGCACTTATATTTAATACATTGACGAAAAACATCACAAGAAAAATGTTAATCAGGCTTGCAAATACTAGTAACTCAACTCGAATGCAATATTCATCACTGTAAAAGTGGATAAATTCGAACCAGCCAGCTCATGACCGGAGACGTCCGGTCGTCTTCATTGATAACTCGCCAATTCACCACAATCGTGGTGGTAAACTGTTTAGCTGATTTTTCAAAAGATGGATATTCAATTCATATTCATCCAAACTTATTTGAATATTCTTTTGGAAATTTGAGACATTGTTTAAAAAATCTTGTACAGGGATATGTCTGATTTCAACTAGTAATACGCAATTACCCGGGCAGTACTAGACATTATTGCTGATACTAATAATCATGTTTTGTATTGGTAAGTTGGATACTTGAACGTGTAGTTCCCAGGCGTGTAGTAGACAAGCATAATCGTACTGTCACACGCTTTTCGTCTTAGCCTTGTCTTTTTGTCTTAACCGTCGCAGTCCGCTTCATTGAATGTTTAGTTTGATAATTGATAAACATACATTCAGTGTGAGACTGTTGCTTTCAAGTTGTGTTAATACAAAGATGATTTCAACTTGTCCCTTCCGTTGCCAACGTTTTCAATATATGGAATAGCATGTGTGTGCATTTGCGTGAGTGAAAGATGCAGGTGCGTTCTATTTATTTTCAACGCGCGTGGTCGGCGCCTTTGATTTTGTTCTTTCATTCGCGAAATCTATCGCTGGCACAGTTTATTTTGGCTTTGTTTTAGCTGTATTTCTTCGAATATATCTGCCACCACGCGATCTTATGCAATTCATTGGTGGCGGCGCTGATAAATATTGTTTACAACTCTCATGTACACGCTTACCGCTTTCTCAATATCCACGTTGCTAAGATGCGCACCACTGTACCACGTATTTCTTTGGACTCTGTGCGCGCTTCTGGGGAACACGGAACGTCGAGCGAAAAGCCGGTGAAAATTTGAGAAAACAACAGGAACTCAACTTTGAAGTAATTCTGAACAATCAAATGCGTTATACATGCAGGGGGTAATCTTGTTACACTGTTCAGGGGAGTCGCAATAAGCATCCCGAAGTACCGTTTTCTGAGAGTTTTTGTGATGGTTGCAATGCGGTGAAAATGCCCGGATGTTCGCCCCGAGAATATCCAGTACGTGTCAAATCGGTGAAGAAATTAAATATAGATATAATGGCGCAGTATCTAGTTTGTGTGTATATTTACTACGAATATTATTTCTTGAATCTTCCAAAGCAGAATGTATCACTGATCCAACACTTTGGTCTACTGCCCTTGCTGGACTATGAGCATTCCGTGAAGGAAAACATTTTGTAATTGACAGTTTTTGATTCGAATTTTACCAACGTAAATCATTAAGTGTGAGAGCTAAGGCTAGCATGCATGAATGAAATTTCTTGGATATCCTTATTCTTAATTTTTGAAAAACAAAAAACGCTATTTCTTGCAAATAAAATAGCAATTAAAAATAGTTATTGCACAATTCTTGATTCGTTAATTCTTGATTCATTGATTCTTCAATTAGCCTTACCCTATTGCTAGACAGGTGATTCTGTGACATGCGTATGACGGTATGTGCTTTAGAATGTAGAATACGACCTATGATGAGCTCAATAAACAAATCAGGTCAATCAGTAATTTGTATATTTGACACCAAGCAATCACTTGTCATATCATGGAACTACAAACCATGTAGTAGTTCCATGGTAATATCAAGCAGACTGGTTTTATGGTGCAAGCTAAATTTAAGTTGTACCCACCTGCTGACAGACTTTATGCAATGATTTTCTCAATTCATCTGTTCTGGTACAGCAAGATTGGTGGAAATCCGCAACTACTTTATTGAGTGTCACTTTGAAATCTGTCGGTCGCAAAGATGCCAGATTGTTCAGTTTCACCAGACATTGCAGGAACTGCCTCGACTCAAAATCGTGGATGCACTCTTTGGATAATTCCTTCTCTTGATCAGTCACTGCTGGTATTGGTGATGCAGAGGTCGACGCCACATTCTGTTCTTTGTCTTTTGTGTCTCCCAAATCAGCCATAGTGACAAACTCACGGATAAAAATTATTAACAACACACTAACTAAATATCTAGTTGGGTAAACGGTTTCTATAGTACTCTGTACTTGTAGCTGTGTGACGCAATGTTCAGTTTGTCAACATTGAAGCAAAACAATGCTGGAAAGATGGAAAGAAATACGTTCAAGAAAAAAAACGGACGCGTGGCAAAGGGAAGAAAATACCTCAGAGATTCAACGTAGCTCTTAACACACCAAACTGTCCTAGGTGCAATAAGATATACAGGCTCAGTTCACGTGGCTCACTTCACAACATCGGAGTACCGAAGGTCAGCTTCGCGAACTTCTTGCCAGTTTCCGATATTTTTTACAGACACTCGAAAAAAACAACGACGTTACGTAATTAATGTCACATTCGTTCTCCAACCAGGAACAACTTCGTCTATTAAAGCTTCAAAAAGATTGAAATTGGCCCGGTTTTACACCTCACAGCAGACCAAACCCTACACATGCCGCCATATTTGATATGGATATGCGCATGCCCGAACACAAGATTACCCACAACTCTATGCGAGCGACCCACATATTTTGCCTTCTAAAGTCCTACCGGCTTGCGCAAATAACACCATCTCATAACTTGACTCAAAAACTATGGCCAACTATGGTTAGTCCTCGTACTTCTTTCAACGTCATATACAGTAAATGTCATCAAGCCATGAATGTTTTATAGACATTATTTCCTGTGGCAAGGACACACATTTTCCCGGTGACATAAAGTGTCTTATGGGGAGGTTCTTTTGCAATATTTTTAGTGTATTCATTGTAGTATATGAAAATCACCGCTGAAATGAGCATTTATGCATATTATTTTACCGTTTAACAGTAAATCAAAAAACTTCACCCGCTGTTGACTAATACTAAAACATTAGTTGTAGACGGACAGATTTAGATACGAACTGTTGTCACTGCTGGACTACCTTGCTAGGGCTATGTTTGTTTTTTTACTGAAGTTAGATATTTTTTAAGTTTGATTTTTTTTTAATTACTCGCAAGTTTCAAGTTTATTGCTTTCATATTTTTCATCAGTTTAGTGTACCTTAAATATTACTTCAATCGTTTTCAGTTCTGATTTTTTTAATTATTTCACTCGATTTGTCTCAATCAATTGTGTTATTATGCCATACCATTTTGTTTAGTCAATAACCACTGAAATTCAAATTGTACGAGAAAGTTGACGTTTAAAAAAACTTGTCATTATTTTGATTTGACCATATCTGAGAAACAGACAAGTTCGTTTTGGAAGCAGTCTAGTTTTTAGTACAGAACCGCGGTTGTTACAAATTCATTTCAGATGAAACGATAATTTATTCACAACATAATATAGCTGCTCCGCCTGCGATACCATTGGCATTAGAAGAGTTTTTCAATTCATACCGGTTTAATCTTTATCCTTGCCTCATGTTGATACATGTTCCAACATGTAATCACGATTTCTGATGTGTGGCGCCCTCTAACGACAAGAAATTATCACGTACCATAATATATTCAGTTTCGAGAACAGGTTGTCTTTCAATACCGTAATAGTTGCCATTTGGAGGAACTTGTCTTCAATTGTTTTTAAAATCTTTAACGAAATACTTTTAAAAATAAAACAATGCTTTATTTATCATTGTGTTGTTTACAAACTGTCCTCAACATAACAATTTTACCAAGTTAGCCAGTATGATGTCTGCTTAATTTGAACATTTATTTATTTGTTTGAATTTTTATTTCAAATATTAAATATTTACTATTGAAAGAACTGTTCATATAGAAATTTAAACAAAAAATGTCATGATTATACTAATACTATCTGGAAAGATGTTATTCCTTTACTACAACTTAGCGGCGTGCTTTGACCGATTTCCTATCCAACCTCACTGAAATATGTAAAGACCTTGTTTGTATTCTCTGTGGCGCAATTATCTGTGAAACTTAAGCTCGAGTATAAAAAATACCACAAAAACTGAAATTCATTGTTTGTGCAATTATCGGACCGCGAGTTTATGTTCAAACACACGACACATACTTTGTAATGGTTGCCCATGCCACTCACAACGCAGTGCTAAAGTGACGTATTCAAGACAAGGAATTAGACTGATCAAGTGTAATACATCTACTAAACAAATATTTAGAGCACAGTAGAGAGACGATGTTTCTACCAAAATGAAATAATTGGAGACACGGAGTAGGAACCGACTCATTCTACTAATCCAATTTTAAAGCGATATAATATGCTGCGCGTTAGAAAAAAAGATTAAAATGTGTTTACCAGTCTAGCGGGTTTCTGGAAGAAGTTAAACATGGCTTTCAATACAGAAAATAAAAACGGTTAGCGGTGTGTTTGTTCCAAGTAGTCGAAATATTATTTTTGACTACACGTGACAAAATACGTTTACACGAGAACCAAATAAGACACGTAATCATGAAATCTATGAAATATTTGCGTTCAAAGTATTAATTTTTTTACCGAAAATACGAAAATTAAGGCATTAACGCCTGAAAGAAGAATATCTGGATTATAATTTGCATATACCAGACTCGCTCGTGCCATTACTCCATGTAAATACGTTATTCTGAATACTAACACTATGTTCTTGTTTCACCAAGTTTTAAAGGCTCTCTAAAGGCTTATCTATGATAATCTATATCAATTGTGCATATTTCTTTTTTCATTGAAATTAAAATCCCAGAAGTCTGTGTTCATAAGTCTGGCGCCATCACAGTTCAAGTTCCTGTGTACACAGCCTTTTGAAGTGAACTCAGAAAGAAGCTCCTCGGTGGAGACCCCGGTTTTGCTGTACTGCACGGGCATATATAACTTACAGGTGTGTTCAATTATGGTGCTGTCAGTTCAATAAATTAATTTCCATTGCAGTATATTATTTCTTTATCATAGAGGAATTGTGCTTCAGGTCAAAATTTGACAAATATTATTGCATTTAGTATTTTTGGACAATATTGCCTAACTGCATGCATTTAGAGTTCTTATGAAATGAGTTTTCTTCTTGTCACGATTGACTACTATTTTGTATTTATTTCTGAATGGAATTGTTATTTCTTTTTAGTAGCCTGGTTACCTTCCTTCTATTTCGTAGATTCTTCAGCTCTCTCCACACTACTGTAAAATGACTAATTTTCACTGGGTTTAAATTTCGCTGATTTACCATTTCAGGCATATTCAGTGGGTTTAAAATTCACGGTTTTATCATTTAGATAATGTGTTCTATGCTAAATATAACATATTCACTGGGTTTTAATTTAGCGCATTTCCCAGTCAGCGAAATAAGCAAAATTAAAACCCAGTGAATAATTAATCCTTTTACAGTATTCTGGAAATGTTGACTTGATTTAACTCGTACAGTCAGTGGGTGACAGTGACGTTGATTGGTTGATAAAAATAGCCTGCTGCTAATCTGAATATTCTAATTTCCCGAACAATGGATGACAGTGATGTTGATTGGTTGATAAAAATAGCCTGCTGCTAATCTGAATATTCTAATTTCCCGAACAATGGATGACAGTTTTATGGTCCCATAAGCGCTTTACCAACTGATTGTTGCCGCGGAAATCACGACTGGAGCATTATTCGTGATGTTGGAATACATTTACGAGGTTAATGAGCAAAACATTTCCAGGTTACTATGGAGACGGCCAAACTACCCACGAAATAATTTACCAGAATAATCTTTCTATGAAAGAAGATAGCAGTGAAGACATGTTTGTTTCTACACTCAGTAGTTTAGTTTAACGTCTTCGAAACAATAGTCTTTAGTAAAACAAATTGTCTTATTTACTAGTATACCTGATGTATCTGTATTCAAGTTGTTTTGTTTATTTATTCTATCATATTTCAAATGACGCTTGTTTTGAAGAAATGTATAAACTAACTCGCTTTCGACCACATGGCCAAACGGATAAGATGTATAAACCTAAGTACTATAAACTGAAAGAAAAAAACAATCTTTCGAAGGTCCCATAAAACATTTCAAAAAAGTTCAAATTTCAAAAATGAAGTTGGGTCACTAATATATGAACATCAGTTATTGTCCATCTAAGATGCCCCAACAAGATTGAACTGTCAAAACAGATTGTACCCGTAATTTGGCGAAGAATAGTAAAAAAAATTATATATTATTGTTCATTGGGGTATTTAGTCTACAGCGATCACCATTCTGCAGTGTAGTGAAAAACATTATTTTGAAAAAAATAGGCCAAAAATTATATAAAAAATGCTTTTTTAAGACAGAGTACATAGAACATTCTTCCATTTATAAACAATTTCTAGCGCCAAGATTTAAAAAAAAATAATCCAACAACAACATTTGGTGTCACAAGGATTGTGATTACCGATCCACGCTGTCGGTTTGTTTGTTGATGTTTCCTCTCAACTCTTAAATTGAAACATCATTTATTTTATTTTAATACAATGAGTTTCAAATTGACAATAACTTATTTAAAATATTTACAAACCAAACTAATAAGTATCCCATTGAAACATTACACATGTATTTATACCACAATAGCTAGCTACTAGTATATGAACCACGAACAGATATTATGTTATTGTTCTCATGATTGAGTGCGAGGATCTTATTGAAGAATTATAACAACATAGTGTACTAATCTCCCCCCAGATGTCACACTCACATAGCAACGTCGCATATTCATATTAATATCATGCATTATATTTAAACGTCGACGTCGTTTGCTTATTATATTCTATCCATATCTGGTCAACTACGGTCAATGCTGAATCATTGTACATTGATATAAAACACGCGTGTAGCAAAGTTCATACGCCGATTCACAATCACATACACTCTACTAAATCTAACATTTCTGTTTTACCCGTAACTTTCAGCCCCGATGCCAACTTGTCGAGGTCAGCTTCACC
This sequence comes from Saccoglossus kowalevskii, assembly GCF_978046115.1. NCBI lineage: Eukaryota > Metazoa > Hemichordata > Enteropneusta > Harrimaniidae > Saccoglossus > Saccoglossus kowalevskii. Next base: position 21,688,313 of record NC_140646.1, on the reverse strand, counting down.
TGCTACATGCATATTATCTGAGCACATCGTGTACCCATCTCATAAAAAAACACGACTTTCGAGACACTATACAAAGAATCAAATTCACAACAGCAATGCTTCAAACAACATATATAAGTACGGTGGGGGTGAAAATAAAATGATGGCGTCTTTATGGGTTGGCCATTAACAACTTGCCGGTAAGATAGGTGTACAAATAATTTTTCATTTTTGTTTCGAACCATTTTTTCGAAGACGACGTAGCTGACATTTTGTTTTTGCCTTTCTCTATCAAATCATAAATGCATTTTTTATATAAATGTGGTTTCTCTAATATTTTCTGTATTTTTTTGTTCAAAATGTTCAGTGTCGACTCCCTTCCACACACACCACCGTTTTGCCAACGAATGTCTAATGGTGCGCGAACCATCCCAATGCCCAAGGCGAAATTATATCTTATAAACTTGTCCGATCCATCCTTCGCTTATTGGCGTCCCATTTGCTTATTCCGACCTGCACATTTTCCGCTTTGACTTGGACGTTGCGTATCGGTGGGCGTCCTATAGTCAGTCGAGGAGTGTCCACAAATAATGGCTTACTCTCATGTTCCATTGCACTGAGACTTGGGGGTTTTCCCCAGTAAACTGGTTTGGGAGACTCGGCACTTTGTGGAGACTTGGTGTCGACGAAGCGAGTCTTAGGGACGTCCTGTGCCCGGTCTGGCCACTGACCACCCGGCACGTATGGTGTTCGGACATCTACAGGCTTTGACAGATCAACTTTCGTCAGTGGACGAACTTCTTCCATTTGTGGTAAGACATTCTGCACTAGTGGCTGTTGAACATTCTGTATTGGAAGGCGAATATTATCTACAGGCGACTGTATATTTTGCTTTCGTAGCTGAACATTTTGCGATATTGGCGGCATACTGTTGACCACTGGCCGAACGTTTTGCATTGTGGATGATGGTCGAGCGTGTTGCATTTCTGAGAGGGTGTCGACTGGTTTATTCCAAAATGTTGATTGTGGTTTTGGCGCTGGTCTGCCATCATACTTATTCGGCTTCGGGAAATTTGGTAAGACGTTCTTTATCGGCTGATGGCCTAAGACAGGTGCTTCTTGAGACTCCGGTGATTTTTCCACTTTCAGCAAATCGTATTTCGGGGCGTCGGCTTCTTTTTTCTCCCAGAACCCCTGCCGAGGAGAATGTGGTGGGACCGTCTCGGTTATGTTAGGTATTGGTGGCCGTGGGTGAATGCGTTCCACGCCAGGGACGGAGACGGTAACCAGTTGCGAGGCGCTTCTATCGCCAGCCTGAGTATCGTCTTCCTTCGTCCAGGGTCCTCGATTTGTTTGCAGTGGCATTGAAGCGTTAACTACTTCCGGGGCTATTTGTTGCTTGGTAACATCGCGCCTTGACGGTTTCACGAATCCATTGGTCTGTATTATCTGCGCATATTTTTCCGCCGATGCCCGGGGCATTCTGGTTCTCACTGGATCGGTTAGGTTGACGTAAAACAACCCATAACGAACCGAGTACATATGCATCCATTCAAAGCTGTCCATCAACGACCAGACCGTATACCCTCTCACGTCCACGCGATCCAGTTTCTGTGCTGTAAATATAAAGGCAAACGAATTTAATTTCTTCCACCGTTTATGTTTTATACATGGCCGCGACTAACACACTTTTAGAGGGGCAAGGGTACAGTTTTACGGGAAATTTACAATTTACACGGAAAAAAGACGTTTTTACAGTTTACAGTGAGAATTGAAATTTGCAGTGAATAGCGTCATCTAGTCGTTTTACAGTTTCGAAAATGTAATTTCCCTGGATTATTCTTTACGATTTTTTTATTTGAATGTAAATTCTTGTACGTACCGAGAACAATTACGCATTTTTACAGTGTACGAACAAAATATTTGATTGATTATATTGTACGTCTAGCCTGTGATTACAGAATTACGGAATTTATTTTTTCAATTTACGTACGAACAAAAAATATTTCAATTACGTTGAACGAAAATAACCCTTGCCCCCCTCACTTTTAGAAAAGGAATTTCATGAGCTATGTGATTGGCTTTTTGACTTGTGGTGCCCGAAATAGTTTATGAATTATGAATGCACGCATTTTACCTATTTTTAAATCCAAAAAAGGGCCGCCAAAAAGCTAAAAGAAAATCGCAAAGTGAAAGTGCGTGGTTCGTTTGGTCAAATTTGAATAATGTCGCATAATGAGTATAGATGAGGTACACTGACGTCACGTCCGAGCTCGTAAGTTGATAAGGAAATTATTCGAAACAATATGGAACTCATGCACTATTTAAAGCGGGGGAGTCGTCACCTGCGCATGTGTCAGATGGCCATAGCATGTCATTGTTTACAAACAAGCGTCTACCCATGAACCTTTGCGTTTTTAGCGTGTGTTATTATCGTCGCTTGGGACTCAATTCCCGCGCATGCGCAGGTGACGACCCTCCCGCTTTAACAATACATGTACCATTGAAATACAAACACGCGTAATATTCTTCAAGGTAAACGTTTTTAGTACAATCTTCACTCAATATATATTTTGTTCATTCATTCAGATCAGCATATACTAGTATATTAGTCAATATTGAAAATGTGAAAAAAAAAATCAATTGATTAAAATTCCATTGGAAAAGATATTAATCTCGTTGATAGGGACACATGTTTTGGAAGAATTCTTCACCATTGACAGATGAACAGCTAAACGAGTTTTGATGCAATTTATTAACGCCCCACAGATAATGATCAATCGATTAGGTTTTGGTTTCGGTTTCCGTGGAGACAGGAATTTAGATTATAGATTCACAAAATTCAATAAAGTGAATTGATACCTCCAAAACAGTGAAAATATTAAAGATGCAACATATTTTTGTTTATTATTGTTGCTTGATATTGCATGTCGATTGCATAGTTAGATAATGATTTAATTTAGTCGAAAATGACTGAATTGGGGAATCTTATTGCGTCATTAAATCATTACTTAGCAGTGAAGACGCGTTTAGTTTATAACAAATCATAATCTTATGTATTCATTAACATAACGTATAAACATCAAAGTGCATGTTTTCATTTCACTGTGAAATTATAATACCTTTCAAGACTTCGTCGATGTGCGCCTTGAGGAACTGTATTCTCCAAATATCCATGAGCTTAACGGATTTTTTATCGTCACTTGGTACGTTTTCAGCCATGCCATTGCCCGTGATGTAGATCGGCGGGTTGTTATATTCCCCTTTGACCCATTTCAGTACTTCACGGATCCCCCAGGGAGCCACCCGGTACTCAGGCGCACCGGTCGTGGGCCATTTCCTACTGGCCCATATTTCGGAGTCTTGGTCCTTCCGATGAGACGCAGGCAACAAGTATTTACTTCGCCTGGCATCCACGTAATACGAAGTAAAATACTCAATTCCGAGGAAATCTACAGAGCCCTGTATTAACACTTTTTCCTTCTCTGTAAATTTGGGAAGGCGAGATGAAGTCAGATGCTGCTCCCGACTTTTCATCAGCACTTGCGCTTTCAAGGAATAAGGGTAGTCCCCATTGACGAATAAAGGGTGCGCGAACCACCCCAATGTGAACTGCATGTACATATCTGCTGACTCCAAGTCAGCAATCCGTTCTGTCACTGAGATACCCCAATTAGCAAGCAAGGATATTCCAACTTCTCCGTGTTGTATACTTCTATATTTTTTATCGTACGTGTGCCACGCCATCGCATGTGCTTTAATCATGTTGTGAGCAACGCGGTACACCGTAGTGCCCTGGTGTTTGAGTCCCGGCGCTAATATCCCCGTATCGTGCCCGTGTATGGCGAATGACGACGGCTGATCGAACGTAATCCATTTTTTAACCTTCGCTCCGAATTCGGCGAAGCAGATCTCGGCATAGTCGTTAAAGTATGTGATCACGTGCTCGTTGCTCCACCCTCCCATGTCTTGGAACACTTGTGGCAAGTCCCAATGATGCAAGGTTACGATTGGTTCAATATTCACTTTCAATAAAGTTTCGATCAATCGATGGTAATATTCAATACCCTGTTGACTAATCCTGTTCGTGGTGCCTTCGGGTAAAATTCTTACCCAAGAGAGCGAGAACTTGTAATGTTTCACACCTAGTTTCCGTAGCAACGCCACATCCAGTTTAACATTATCGTAACTGCCACAGGCAATGTCTCCGTTCTCTTCGCCGAAAATGTGTTTCCGTTTGTGGGTGAAAATATCCCAGATACTGCGTCCTTTCCCGTGTTTCACCCAGGCGCCCTCAACCTGATGAGCGGAAGTAGCGACTCCCCAAGAGAAATTGGCCGGGAAATGACCGTACAGAAATCTATCCCTCTCAGGATTCTGAAACTGTTTATACACGTATCCACCATATTGGAGCTCTTCGGCCGCTATGGTCCTCGAGCGAAAGCATAGAACAAAGTAGAAACTCAGAAAAAACGTGACCAACCGTGCCAACACTGGCGTCTCCATGTTCGTGTTTGTTCACTCATATATACTCCTATATGGGAAAAAGCCAATATGAAAAAAATACATTACTATTATCCAGATATGCATTTCATACAGTTAGTATAATAAAATAGTGTAGCATTGAAAATAGTGGGTGCCAGTCAATTTCAAACGAAACATTGATAGGCAGATGACGAAAACATAATTGCCATAATTGATTTGACGTGCAATTCGCAGACTCCCATCTATTAGTCAGACACATCATTAAATAGGCATAAACATAAAACGTGACGTAACTTTGGTAATTATTATTATAGATATTTTGAGATATCTCTACTATGTAGAGATAAAGAGAAAAAAACGCTATAAAAGTGTGTGTACACGCAATTGTTATCTATATTTGTTATACATACCAAACAAACGCCCTGGTCGTGTCATAAGCTAACATTCGCATTAGCAAGGTAAACACATGAAAAATGACTAAATCTCTTTGTTGTTGATCCTACACTTATAGATGAATCAGTAACGACGGTCACAACATCGGCACCATTCGGAGTTAACTCTTCAAATCACTAAGTTCGGGCGAGAGAGAGAGGGAGAGGCTGAGACTGTATTCCAGGTTGCGTTCACGAAGCAGCTATTCAAAATATTCACTTACCAGTTATCCGGATTGAAACTGAAACGTGATAAAATTGACCAGCACGCGTGTGATTAGTGTCACCTTGGCAACGACTGTGACAAAAGTGTCCCAACCTTCACCAATGATTCATACCGGAATACTGTTAATTAAAGTATCAATGCAATGCATTCTTGTCTTTTCGCTGGGTTTGCTTTACATTAATGTTGGATTTGGATTCCATAACGCTCTACTGATTTGCAATATGCAAATTAATGTAACTGACAGGATCAAAAATCACGTGACCTACGCTAGCAATTACTTGAGGTATTTCCCGATTGTATACTTCGGTTGACATTATTCAACTCATTTTTTTTTTCACTCAGGAAAAATTGCAGGATTTACTGACCTCAGTGTAAACAATGTATTAGTGTGTATATGATATATATATATATACATGTATATATATATATTTTTCAAACAACGAAATATAATCGAATTACATAGCATACACCAACCTGTGACATCTAACGTTCAAGCTGGTGCAAGCTGCTACAACAGCGTATTTTATTAAAAGATTACGTCTTCAGTAATCCCACAGGAAACAAATGATATGCACAAATGGCCGCTATTGTGATAGTAATTACTGTTTTTATTTTATTAATTTTAAGTGGAATAATATTTTAATTGTTGGTCAATAGACGTATAACACTGTCTCATCGCCCGTCCGAGGTATCATGTTATAGTCATTATGCTGGGTTCGAATGCAAAGTAAACAAGGGAGGAAATATGAGTTTTACTTTATGTAAATAACTGGAACATTATTGCTCTTCGATCCATCACCTCGCCTCTTCAGGTGATTTATTTAGTATTTTGATGACGAAGACTGTAATATTATATAATATTTTTAGAATGAAAATAATCACGCAATGTACAGGTTGTTTAAAAAGATCATTTTAATATAAGAAATTCAGCACCATAATATGATATATTAGAACAACAAAAAATGTACACAAACCAGCTTGAAAAACAACGCCTAATTTTAATACATATATTGCGTTAATTTGCATTGAATCGAGGAGTTTCACTATAGAATGTGGCCGTACAGTAATGACATTAAATAACCCATAGTCTTTATGTATTTTATTAATCAGTATATCAACAAAGAGATATTCTAGAAAGATGTTCCACGCCATGGCAGTAAGTTAATCCACATACCACATGGTGCCGTGACGTGGAATACCAAACTGACGTAGTCCACTAAAACTACATCTACGTTTCATAGAAAATCATTTCTCTCTTTTTCTATCTCAGTATTTCTGTCTTCCCATCAGTTTGCGAACGAGGCTGATTTCATTTATAAAGTGGAACACACGTCACCTAATAATCCCGCCAACTAATATAGTCGCGTCACCAGCCAATAATAGAAGCACTAACTGAATCAATTTCATTGTGATTTTCCAATCGCGAAAATTATTATATATATCACACTTGGGTGCATTTATTATAACATTTTCAAATATTACAAATGTGCAAAAATTCTAGTAGAAAAAAAGTTACACCAAAATGTATGCTGCAATAATTTACTCAAATGACGTCATCGGTGTTATATATACATTGTATATATATAAGTTGAGTTGTATCGTGAAATGAACTATGTCGTCATCGTCTGCTATATGAGAGAGCGCCACCATGCGGTGACGCCATGCAACCGTCAGGGAAACAGTAAATACGAGGACAGCTTACTAAGGTACTTAGAAGATTTTGATAGTATTTGCGGATTTGGAAAACCGTTATTTCGGACTATATCGGCAAATATTTCAGCGGATGCTTTCGGTGTCCGTGGCCGTGCTGGGTCATTGAAGTCCACGTAATGGAGACCGAATCTCGAAAGGTATCCATCCGCCCATTCAAAATTGTCCATCAGCGACCAGGCTGTGTATCCCCGCACATCTACGTCATCCAATATGTAAGCTGTAAATAAACACAGATATTGACTTAGAATTCAAATAATCATTTCAGTTTTACCACTGTTGCCTCAAAGACACTCGGTTTTTTAAAAGTATGTAAGTATGCATGTAGCCTGACGCGACCTTGTCAGGCTAGTATACATGCTACTTTTTTAAAGGGCGGTAGTCGTCGTGCCGCGCATGCGCGAGGTATGGGTCTCATATAAACAAAGACGGCAATTTTGACTGTTGCGCACACCAACGAGTACAAACTAAGAGGTTACCAAGCTTCAATTATTTTTTTTATTGGTGTTTGGAAGACATCGAAGGAGTCGCTGGCGGTTGTTAGTGCAAGTGGCGGCCAGGACAAAACTCGTATCCGTGATTTAGCTAGAAAAGCGCATTGGATTATGGGAAAATCAATGTTTATCCGCCCTTTAACATTATCTTCTCGGTCTTACCTTTCAACACTTCGTTTATATAAGCTGTGTAGTACTGCATTCTCCAAGTGTCGTTCAGCATAGGTTCTACGTCACTTTTCTCAGCAATGCCACTTTCCGTGATGAATACAGCAGGGTCTCCGTATTCTTCCTTTATCCATTTTAAAAGCTGTCGAATCCCCCAAGGCACTGGTCTCAGCCAACTTACACCACACTTGGGCCAGTTCTCATCATGCCATCCCAGTATGTCTTGATCAGAAGAATAACTCGATGGCATGAGTTCGGAATTGTGGTGGGCAATCATCTGACTGGTGTAGTGATTCAATCCAAGGAAATCAGCAGTTCCGCGAATCGTGTTGATTTCGTCTTCGTTGAAGATAGGGAGTCGTGATGACGTCAGTCCCTGTGCGCGGCTCTTCTCGAGCACTTGCTTTTTCATTACATCCGGGTAGTCACCGACGAATATTGGGTGAGCAAACCACCCAAGTCCGAACTGAAGAGCTCGATCTGCGGCGTCGCGGTCAGCTTCACTTTCTGAAGCTGGAATCGCCCAATCGCAGTTTAAAGTAATCCCAACTTGCCCGCCTTGGTTTTTTCTATATTTGTCGTCGTACACGTGCCAAGCTTTGGCATGTGCTTTCAATATATTATGCGTAACGCGATATACGCCGGTACTCTGGTGTCCCAGTCCCGGGGCTTTACGAGCGCCCCCATAACCACTCGCCACTACTTTCGGTTCATTAAACGTGATCCAAAGTTTAACTCTGTCGCCGAGTTGCTTAAAGCAAAGGTCTGCATACTGCGCAAAATATACGGCGACTATATCGTTCTCCCATCCGCCTGTATCTTGAAATGTTTGAGGGAGATCCCAATGATAAAGGGTTACCATGGGTTCTATGTTGGCAGCTATCAGCGCATTAACTAAATCTTGATAGTACTGCATCCCCTTTTCGTTCATGTTTTTCATACTAGGGACACCTTCTGGGAAGACTCTCGGCCAAGAAATTGAGAAGCGATAGTGCGTAACGTTCAGTGATTTGAGCATCTCAACATCTTCGTTTATTTTGTGATAACTATCACAAGCGACGTCGCCGTTATGGTTGTTATATATACGGCCATCTTGGTGGCTGTATGTGTCCCAGATACTGGGTCCTTTGCCATCCTCGTCCCAGGCTCCTTCTACTTGATATGCCGCGGTTGCGGTTGCCCACGTGAAATTGGGCGGGAAGTGTCCATAAAGCAAACGGTCCCTTTCTGGATCTTGGAATTCTTTATAAACAAAACCTCCCTGAGCGTCGTTGACCATCATGACAGATTGGCTCATGGCAACAGCTACCTCAAACGTGTAGATTATGGCGAGTCTTATAACAAAATTGGAAATTCGAGAACTGGCGCCTGACCCACAGTGGCTGGAAAACGAAAACAAAAATATACTTTAAAAACAAGTTTTAATAATAATCCAAAAAAAAACTGAAGACCAAATTTCGAAAGGTATCCATCCGCCCGTTCAAATTAAATACAGGAGTCGAAACTCTAGACACCTGTTGATATTATGGCGATTAAAAATATTTCTGCCAAAGTGGTCGCATGAGATTACACATCAACAAAGCATGAGATTAGATTGCGTGAAATGTCAACTGAAAATATGTATAACAGCAAGCCACGCGACACGTGTATTGTGCGTACATATGTGGCCTGGTTGGCTCCCGAAACAACAATGTCTGCCTTTGAATTATGAATGTTAAAACAAAAAAACCAAAAAACTCGCGTCATTGGCTGTATCATATGTATTGTATAAAATATTCCTCATTTAAAGGAACTACTTCGATTTACAATGTTCTGCACGACGTTTAAGAGATCGCATACAAGTATTTCATGACACGGCGTAGTCAAGATAACCACACTTGAACTTGATCGACTGGACTGTGGCAGAAGTAGTGTAGCAACTTCAACTTGGCATATGTGGATTGGACTTTCGAATAGCATAAAATCGTCAACTTCGATTATCAATCAATGCCGTTGTTTCATCGTTGTTACATTTCATGTACTAAACATGGAGGCCATAAAGTCACAGACACCATTCTCACCCATATACAGTAACGGGGCCAACATGACATGATAAATGCCATTATTATTCGTACTCCGTTTCCACCTACACCACGTAATCGCACAACACGAGTTATCGGTCTTAGTGTGACAGCACACTTTTTTGACACACGCAGAACACACTTGTTCTAGAATAGTGAATCAATTTAAAAACAGCGGGATAATTTTGACAAATTACGAAAAAAACACAGTTACGAATATTTACCAGTAGTTATTCATCTTGAAATTCTCCAACATTCAACTATGTATCGCTGTAATCGTATTCTTTGAATCCAGTGTAAAAATACTGTGCAACATAGCAGAATTGCCCAGATTTAAGCGGTATAATTATAAATGAAATGTTTTAAAATTAATACCAAACGAAGGTTTTCCACAATGGAGTATGTAAATTGTGTCGCACAGCTCTTGTCGCGTATAGGAGGGTCGGGGTCAGGGGTCACATACTGCGCATGCGCACAAGTAAAACACATTGGGATTGCTGGACAAGCTGGTGCTGAAATGTACTATGACAAAAAGGCAAGTGACAGTGCCTTCTGAAAACGTAATCCTATTGTGACAGCAAATGCGTAACAGACTGGACAACGTGGAATCGTTTATTCGTTGCAGTTTTTCCAATTACATTACTTGTTTCCAAACTGAATGAAAAAAAAAACGAATAGTGTTACTACAATACGACAGATGCATTGAGCCCTTTTTTAGTTCTACGATCGGTGTAACTGTACGCATGGACGTCCATGCTATACGTATTTGTATTTAATTATAATCGCTAATTTTGAAAGTGGTTCACAGCTGTCACCATATAGCATGGCGAGTCGGCAATCCCCCTGAATATAATTTGTTCGTCAGAATAGGGAGACCATGAAATACGATCATTCAGTTCATGTCGCATGCGTGTATTTAAAATGAATTTGGGATTTTCGTTTGTTCCATGGCAAAGGGGACGGTATTGATTTACGTCACACGGTGGTCAACATGAGGGAACAAAATCGGGTGCGAATGTGACACTTAATGACCTTCAATCAAACCAGTTCATTCGATGCTTTATACAATTCACAGATGACGTCACTACATTACGTATGTATTAATTATTCACGAGTCGTTGATTCGAAAAAAATAACCACAAGTGTTCACATTATCGTCTATGGAAACTGCTGACCATGTCGTGATTGATAGTTTATAAAACAACATACTAGCAGAATAGGCATAACAATCTACACACAGACTAGTACAGTAGACATAACAATCTACACACAGACTAGTACAGTAGACATAACAATCTACACACAGACTAGTACAGTAGACATAACAATCTACACACAGACTAGTACAGTGGGCATAACATTCTACACACAGTCTAGTACATTGGGCATAACAGTGTACACACAGACTAGTACAGTAGGCTTAACAGTCTACACACAGACTAGTACAGTAGACATAACAATCTACACACAGACTAGTACAGTAGACATAACATTCTGGCCATGCTGTGTGGCGCGTATCGCGTGGACGGGTTTCACGTTCTCTGCACGTAATAAGCTCGGTTATTAAGCATCCTTTTTTGGGGATGCCCGGTGGCCGAGTGGAAGACGTGTAGTGGCGTGAAGCTAGGCGATTAGGTGCCGTACGCGAGCGCCGGTTCGAGTCACGCACGCAGTACGTATTTACTATAATTAGACATAGTCTTTACCTTGCCGTTTATTCGGTGTTATTTGCTTACACACAGACTAGTACAGTAGACATAACAATCTACACACAGACTAGTACAGTAGACATAACAATCTACACACAGACTAGTACAGTAGACATAACAATCTACACACAGACTAGTACAGTAGACATAACAATCTACACACAGACTAGTACAGTAGACATAACAATCTACACACAGACTAGTACAGTAGACATAACAATCTACACACAGACTAGTACAGTAGACATAACAATCTACACACAGACTAGTACAGTAGACATAACAATCTACACACAGACTAGTACAGTAGACATAACAGTCTACACACAGACTAGTACAGTAGACATAACAATCTACACACAGACTAGTACAGTAGACATAACAATCTACACACAGACTAGTACAGTGGGCATAACATTCTACACACAGTCTAGTACATTGGGCATAACAGTGTACACACAGACTAGTACAGTAGGCTTAACAGTCTACACACAGACTAGTACAGTAGGCATAACAGTCTACACACAGTCTAATACAGTGGACATAACAGTCTACACACATTCTAATACAGTGGACATAACAGTCTACACAAGTTGACTAATACTGAACAGAGTGAATTAATTTTTAAATTTTACACGCAATGTTGTCACGGATATTTGTGCACAATAGAAGCACGTGTCAAAAATGATCGAAAATCACTCTACCGGTATATACATTGAAAAAAATACGCCATCGAACGATCGGTGAGACATTTCTTATCGTAAAACACGGAATGACTAACTACGGCAAATAACCTCTGTCATAAAACAAATATGTTTTCGAAATATTTTAAATGTGTGTTTATCCGTAGTTCTTCCCCGATTTTAGCATATCGTAAATGGTATGCACCTTACGTAATACTGATGACGTAATTGAAAGGGTGAAGCAGTTGTGTTTTTCCACTCACAATCTTGAATGAAGATGCTGTATTTTGTTTTGCTCTATTCGGATGTGCATAATTGTTTTTGCAGCCATTTTTTAAATATGAAATTTGTTTGCTTTTTGATAAATAAATAAATAATTGACCCTAATCTAGATTATTTTCCTTAAAAAATAGTATAAAAAACAGTTCCCTTTCCCATACTACACAATTAAAAACAAACAAAACACAAACATAACTAGAAGGCCAAGCTGCAACCATGGAAACACACCCAAAATCATTATAATGTGATCGTCAGATGAAGGTCACTGAGGATTTATTTTGATGACCCTCTTTATCAGGAGTGTCGTACAATAAGACCACTTGATACCAATTTTGAAAATTAATGGACTATTTCTCAAACCTTAGTCCAAAAAATCTTACCCGTTTACGCCTACGTTTGGCTATATGTGCGAGTTAAAAGTACACGTGGTTATGCTACACCCCCCCGTAAATGGAATGTCTCAATGAAACGTGTTCTCATATCCTAAACTATGGGTAAATATAAATACTACGACAAATGAGAAGAACACCACGCGGTTGCTATTAAAATGAGACAAATAACTAAAAATGATTACATAGCCAGTTACGGGGATAATCTGTACGTGGCAGGAGCGCATGTGCCTGTTGCCTGGAGACTGACTGTTCTATGGTGGATGATGCCATTGCCAATTGTTGCTGGACACACGGCTAAAAATTGTGTACATGACTTTGAAATAAAATAATGCTTAATTGCGGGCAACTGACTATTATGGTCAAGTAGGCAACACGATTTAGGGGAAAGGCCAAAACACTTAGAAAATACAAACGAAAAACTCAACTAGAGTTTTTTTGTTTTTTAAAGGCATCGTCAAAAATACGTGTCTATGGTATAAATGCATTTGTTTCTAGTACATAAATTTAAAAGAGCCCTTTCTACTCATACTCTGAACACATTCATTTCCTGAAATTGGTCAAGGATATATCCTGTTTGGTAAATCGAGACTGCCCTTCGTATTTATTTTTGAATCCAGATTGTAATGGCTTCAGTTCGATTCGAAATCGCCGCGGCCGTCACTGTGTGGTAGCAAGGTATTTGTTTCCATGGAAACAAACACTGTCACTCTTCACATACATAGTGTAACCTAGAGACAACTCGCAATATTTGTATGCGGTATTTCTGTGTTCATTGTTACAGTGAATAGTGAATCAACGCCAATGACAGTCACTTATTAGTGATACAAGAGTCTGTGCTGACAGAAGAGGCACGTCGAGGTGGCGTTTGATACGGTAAACTGAGAATTTCTTTTTAGTGCCTTAAATGCTTTCAACTTTTATTATATGGATCAAAAGATTATATTGTAATTTAGAAAACGCGGCTTTGAATAAAGGGTATGAAACATATATCCCCCCCCCCTTCAGAGATATCCGGGTAGTATGAACCTGTTTCCTTAATATAAAGAGGATGGATTTCTTATATGGTACGACAATTTGAAAAACTGAAAAATCAGCATGTCTGGTAAAAAAGACTTACCGCGGTTGCTAACCAGTAGAAATGCAATAATAATCAAAATAGCACAATTTAACTCAAAATTACGAACATTTTGAAAATCACTACAAAACTACGTATTAAGCAATGGATATAATATTATCGCTGAGTGTTTCTAACAACAAGGGAGATAATATAATTTCTTATTGCTCCCAGCGAAGGAGATAATATAATTTCTTATTGCTCCCAGCAAGGGATATAATATTATCCCCGAGTTGTTTCAATAACAGATATAATAATACGAATGTGATTTTTTTTTTCAATGGAAGAAATATGGTTAGATCAAACAAGTTGGCTGTTAATAGTGACCCGAAGTAACTTCTCATAAGATGAAGAATCAAAGACTTTGCCAGTCGTCACCAAATTAAAATTGTTTGATTACAGAAATCAAAATACTGGTACCTAAAACTTTATGAAATGGTTGTGAACATGTCATTCAACAATTTTAGAAAGAGCGGAGGATACAGTTATTGGTTTTTAGTTTCTGGTTTGTTTATATTATATTTTGCATTGCCATCTCAATGTGCAGACCACACAAACTGTTAAGATGAGGCGCGGGCCGTATCACCTGAATGTACTTGTGCAGATATGCCTATTCAAGTAATTGAACAATCACTTGGCCATGGTTAGACTGTCAGCTCATTCTTCAGTGGTACAGGTCGTAGCGAAGCTGTATAGCAGCAATTACATGTATATCTTTGTTGTTAATAGCAGTACAGTATAATTGAAGTATCTTCAGTAGACATTCCTCTGATGAGATTTTGCTAAGCTCATCACGTATCTGTCATGTCCAGACGCATTTCAAACTAGATCAATGCATTTCGATTACTTATCATTATATGTAAAATAAAATCTATACCTGATTATCAATATGATTCGTTTCCATAGCAATACAATCTACCTCGGCGATAAGTAAAATGGCACAGGAAATAATGGCCTTGATGGTGATTATGGCACACTGTCTTGTACCAAGACGTAGCCTAACAAATGAAATTGTACTTTTTTAGCACTTGTTGTTGTAGTTGTAGATATCTGACATTATGATATTATAGACAACGCTAAAAACACAAACAAGGATTGTCATTTTTTTTAGACACTTTGTAATTTCTAGACGTTTTTAATAAACTCGACCAATGTTACAACAACTGTGGAGTTTTGGCGACGAAAGTATCGGCAGGCTTTTTTCACACAACTATTTGGCCACGTAATTTCAGTCACACGCCCATGCATGTTTTATACATATTCGATTGTTGTTCTAATAACTCGTATGTTGCAATGTTAACTTCAGAAAAAATAACAGTTTATTAAAAATGTTTAAATTACCAAAGAGTTACGACACGAATGTTAAAAGGAAATACAGAGCCCCTGTTTTTATTTGTCAGATATGTATTGGCACAGAAGTGTGTGCCATTATTTCCTAAATTCATCTACCTGTATCTGTATTTTAATTTTACATTTATATAATTTTAATATTATAACGAACGCTAATTTGCCATATCCGTTGCAAACAGGAATACAGTATAGGATGGTTATTCACATACATACATACATGAAATGCATCAACTGTAATAATACAAAATGTACGTTTTTAACATAGACCCTAGGTATATTGTTGCGAGGATCATGACATCATAAACTAATCGCCCTCTATCGGTGATACAAATGTGAATTGTGTGTTCCAAGGATTGAGAAAAATTGCCTGAATAAAATAAAGCATTAGCGCAATTCATACATCAAATATTAATATTTGTACATAATTATTCATGTAAATATGCAAATAACGTGTTATATTCTATCCAATCTGTCTCCAATCGTGTTAATATCCGATGTAGGTATAGACTCAACTTATGTTATTTGTGTTTATTTATCAATCTTTTCTTCTGTTTTATTTACCATTATTAAAAAAAATGAAGTCTATACCTACATCGGATTTTAATAAGATTGAGCTATCCCAATAGACGACACGTGCACTCAGTTTGTATTTTATTTTAAATTGTGAGACGTGTTTTGCATTCACAGTGCAGTTGTGTGTTGTTATAAAAACACCATCCTCGTTCCCAGTATTATTTTATTTCTAAGCAGCAGTTCAAGCGTGGTTCAACGTTCCACAGAAGCTGAGAATATGGAATACAAAATGTACAGCGTAAAAGGAACCTCTTTGGGTGTCGGTAATGCATTCGTCACTTAACAACTACCCCGTTGCTCACCGTAGAGTGTGTACATCATTATCGACTTGTACTCACAAACTGAATTTCTATGGAATAGCGCCACCAAGAGGCGATTTGTATCGGAACCATTCGAAAACTGCTGCTTAGTGCAGAAGCAAATGAAATAAAAATAGAGGCTTCCTATCTGTTCGGCGCAGTGTGAACAATACATTGCACGAAAGGCTCTTCTTAACACCAATATATCATTTCTACCATAACTCAGACAAAAATATGTTTTAAAAAAAATGATAAGATTATTTGCTGGGTGACATATTAGGAAAATCACAAAACAGGCTTTCCGAAAATAGTTAATTTGCTGGTGAAGGAACAAGCTAGTATTGCGTGCTGTACTACTAGTATTCAACGACTGGACAATGAATGTGGACATTTATTAACTAATACTCCTAAGTGGTATGATTGAAGCTAATGATTACCCGAACACCTTGAACTTTGAAGAAATGCAATTTATAGGAAGTAGTACGTGTTAATCATTCCTCACCGAAATCAACGAGCACCTCTCCCGGTGAAAGTATGGCGCAAGCAATGCCATTTGTTTTTTCAATTTAGGACACTGGTGGCGCTGTACTCTTCCTTCAACAAGAATTGTTAATGTTATTCCCTAAATTGTGTATTATGAAAATAAAATAACATTTATGACGGCACCATTTTAAGTTGTTTTTAACTTGCGATCCTTTACCAATAGTGTCTGTTCGCATTTTGAAATGAGTTATAAACTGTAATTTGTTGATGTTATTCAGTATTATCTGAATTCTGGCTGTATACCTTCATCATTGTCATGGAAGACCGGTACCATTGGTGCCCGGGGTGCGGCACCAAACGCCATGTCCGGTTTAAATTGTGGTATATATCTGAGTTTGGACACTGGAACCGGGAATCCATTGCCCGTCACTATTTCGTTGTACTTCTTCGCCGATGACTTTGCCGTTCGCGTTCTGGCTGGACTTTTGAAATCGACGTGGTAGAGGCCGAATCGTGTCGAGTAGCCATCTTGCCATTCAAAATTGTCCATTAATGTCCACGCCGAGAAACCCTGCACATTGACACCATCTAGCTTGTATGCTGACAAAAAAAATAGATAAAATAATGACGTTATAATTCAGAGTGACGTCATCATTTACACAATTGTTTTTAATAGACATCGAAAAGACGATAACATTAAACAAATATTTAAACCAGGGGAATGAACTCGTATATGAAAAAACAAAATAAATGAACAAGCAAACAGATACATATCTAATATCTAATTAAATAATGAATTAATAATTACCTTTCAACAGTTCGTTGATGTGCGATACAAAGTACTGTACTCTCCATACATCTTTTAGTTTCGGTTCGTCTTGGTCATTCAACTTTTCAGCCACTCCAGTTTCAGTGACATAGATGGGAGGATTTCCATATTCGTGCTTTACCCAGTTTAATAAGAGACGGAAACCCCACGGTACGCACTTCTGCCAGGAAGCGCCACTCTTCGGCCATGACTCGTCGTGCCACGCCTTCAAATCCTGGTCTTCCTCGTAACCAGGCGGCCATGCATCGGATCTCCAGGCGGAAATAAGCTTCGTCGTGTAGTAATTTACTCCCAAAAAATCAACAGTACCACGTAAAAGCACCTTTTCCTCCTCAGTGAAACTGGGGAGGCGCGATGACGACAGTCCCTGCCCGATACTTTTCTCGAGTATTTGTGTTTTCATGACGCTGGGGTAGTCGCCGTTCACCATAAGTGGGTGTGCAAACCAACCAAACTCAAATTGAAGGTATCTCTCCGCGGCCATGATATCGACCTGCCATTTTGTCGATGGTTGTGCCCAGCTCGACACCAGAGTTATTCCGACCTGCCCTTTCTGTGATGCTCTGTATTTATTATCGTACGTGTGCCACACTTTGGCATGGGCCTTTATGATTGTGTGTGCCACTCTGTAGACTGTGGTTCCTTGGTGCTTCAGCCCAGGTGCGTGGACGCCATGTTCGTGACCAGCTTTGGCGAAGATAGACGGCTCATTAAAAGTTATCCACCTTTTCACCCAGTCTCCGTACTCAAGGAAACATAACTCGGCGTAGTTTTTGAAATATACTGTTAGAATCTCGTTGCTCCAGCCACCGATGTCCTGCAAGGCTTGCGGTAGATCCCAATGAAATAAGGTAACAACTGGCTCAATCTCTGCTTCGACCAAAGCGTTAATGAGGCGTCGGTAGTAAACAATACCGGCCTGGTTAATTTTATTCAAAGTCCCATCAGGGAGAATACGGGACCAGGCAATGGAAAACCGATAATGTTTCACCTGAAGCTCTTTCAGCAAAGCGACATCTTCGTCGATTTTATGATAACTATTACAAGCGATGTCACCATTGGCATTGTCAACGATTCTACCAGGTTCGTGAGAGAACGTGTCCCAAATAGTTTCTCCCCTCTGATCCTCGTTCCAGGCACCCTCAATTTGGTACGCCGATGTTGCAACGCCCCATGTAAAATTGGACGAGAAAAGCCCGTGAATTAACCTATCTCTGACAGGATTTTGAAATTGTTTATACACATATCCGCCCGCACCTTGAGCGGACACAGTTTGTGCGTTGAAAGATACCAGAAACACTAATATTGTCACGAAATGTATATAGTCCCGCGTGTATGTTTGGAAGGGTGATGTTTTCCGAAATCTGTAGACGAAAAAAAGAAGAATATTAAACAAATATTTTATAATAATTTTCCATTTGTGACGCAACAGTTTGTCACAACGAGGCAAATGAATCCACAGTGCTATCATGGGTTGTGTGCGTTTCTGATTTTTTCAATATGGTGGCTCATTAAAAGGAAAAAAACAAACAAATTCTACAACATGGTGCATTCTTTATAATTTCGTCGCTTACACATTTGCAATACTGCGTGTTTTCAATTTCTTAAAATATTCAAGTTACTAGCAATAACACATATACGATTTTTTAATGATACTAGTATTTATAATTCAGCCTGAAGTAATAAGCTTGTATCAAACAAATTGTGTTATTTAGGTCGTCGTGTATGTTGGATTGAATTATGTAAAACGCTCCCATCTACTGCAATTACTTTCAGGTGGTTCAACGTGTGACTGTTTACATAGTGTCACGTGATGAAATTAGAGAATATTGTAAAATCACTTATTATGAGTGCAAACGTCACAAATAACTACATTCGCTGTATCCATGGTTACTCATGTAATTCATGAATTTCAGCTAAAATTCTCTTCTGTATAGTGGATTGTAGTGACATGCGAATATTCGTGAATTGTTTTCGATTTTCCACATGTATTCCAAAATGCGTTAGCTCCATCATAGAGACACGTGGACTGTTACATATCGGGTACATACCGCGAAGCACAAGTCAAAATATACGCACCTCGTCATTTCAGCTGTTAAATCTATCGGTTTAATCAAATTCTCGGGTGACCAGCTTTCATCTGACCCTTGGCTTGTGGTTCGAGTCGATTCAATCAGAAAGATCGTACCCGTTTTTCTCTCCCTTTCTTAACGGCCCGTGGTCGGAACACTGCGCTGACGAGTTAGGTCAGAGGGCTTGAACAAGACTGAGTCTGCGCCGCGAGGAGTTACAATCGGAATTTGCCAACACGACTAGTTATTGTTTGCAGCGCAGCAATTGTGTTGATTGTAGCGTCAGTTAATCCGCACTCGTTGGTATTATCTGTGTAGTATCAGCTGTCGCCATGCGTTGAAACGTCATCCATCGTCAATAACTGTGTCAGATGGCACCATACTTGATATATTCACTGAATTCACTTGGCATTGTTTTCACTACTACAAATCTATTTAAAAATATTCAATCACAAGCCCCTGTACAAGGATATATTCATAGTAGCAATGGTGGTCAAAGTACGAGTTTCATTTTAGGATATTATTATTATCAAGCCATCACCGCGTATGTTTATCGCCATAACACGTATTAATTAAACTTTAAGGTTGGAACAATAAAACAAACGGAAAATAACGATAACCAAACAGTTATCAAAATAGACCCCGACTTCTTCTTTCTCACTTAATTTATCTCCATCCGAATTTATAAAAAAAAAATAGAAAAAATATCAAGCAACTAAAATACCGGTAGAGGTGTCAGAAGACTCCGTAAGTACAGTAAACACACTGTCATTGAAATAAGGCGAGATGTATTAAAGTTCTTCTATACCAACATTTATAATATTATGTCGTTGTGTTGTCGTTGAAATTATTGAATAGTATATCGTATTTGAAAATCTAGACGTGGACACGTTGTAAATTGTTGAATGCACACCACAGTGTGACAAAATGATAGCACATTGTCCCTACGTTCGTGCAGTGCACAGACTTTTTTTTTATTTCTACTTCTCTAATGCCCTACATGTGATGAATTAATATGTGCCCCGTGTCGGTGAGGGTCATTTTTATTTATTATATAATATATTCATGAGTGTGACTACATTATGTTTTAATATGTTAAAATATACATTTTTTTTACCAATTTGGTGCGTGTGACATTCTTGTATGCCAATATTCGACATGTATTGTTAGGTGTATCTTATCATCATATACACCACTGGGTCCCCTGGAATAAAATATAGTGACACGTGGGCGAGTACCGAATCTGTATGATTGCATTTGGCACAATATCGCTACATGAATCTACGGCGGCAATTGTCAATGAGCTGTCAGTGACAATTCATTACATTTTCGGGTGGCCAGTATCAGTGAAATTTCGCACATGTATGGAACACAGTACTGTTTGAAACAAAATAAAAAATGGCCGCAGCTGTGTCAGATCACTATGACCAACGACGTTCAAGGTAATATGTTATTGGCCTAAACACTACCCATTATTACCCAAATTCTATATCATTGCCCTAAACACTGCCCATTATTGCCCTAAACACTACCCATTATTGCCCCCAAACACTACCCAATATTGCCCTAAACACTACCCATTATTGCCCTAAACACTGCCCATTATTGCCCTAAACACTACCCATTATTGCCCTAAACACTACCCATTATTGCCCTAAACACTACCCATTATTGCCCTAAACACTACCCAATATTGCTCTAAACACTACCCATTATTGCCCTAAACACTGCCCATTATTGCCCCCAAACACTACCCATTACTGGTCCCAAACACTACCCATTATTACCCAAATACTACAATATTATCCTAAACACTACCCATTATTACCCAAATACTACAATATTATCCTAAACACTACCCATTATTACCCAAATACTACAGTATTACCCTAAACACTATCCATAATTCCCCTAAACACTGTCCATTATTGGTCCTAAACACTGCCCATTATTGTCCCAAATACTACCCGTTATTGTCCTAAACAGTACCTATTATTGCCCCAAAATACTATGCCCTAAACACTACCCAATATTGCTCTAAACACTACCCATTATTGCCTTAAACACATAATCTGACTAACCCTAAAATAAAATGTGAGGCTTTCAGATTTTAGAAAAACACCTTGTCCAATTTAACGGACCTTATTTCGAACGATATCGAGCAAAGCAGAGTAGAGTAGTGGCTTTATTACAACTTCTCGTACGTAAGTTTTCCGTTGCATATGATATATGATATGAAATTGTATGATTATTTACTAACAAATAAAAATAAAACAGGTAATCTTAATAATTATATTTTATTTTATTTCAAAACACAAAGAAAGGCCACACATTTCGGCACAAAACATACATTGCGTTGAAACCACCTTTTTCACCAACTAACTTTGTACCTTTTAAGACACCTGCACCGATAAATACTACACTGTAAAATACTTTATTTCAGCTGGAATTAATTTTCGCTGAAAAGACTTTTTGGGTGTTTTGTATGGGATTTATTTTCACTGATTATAGGAAAAAATATTTATTCGCTGGAATCTATTTTCACTGATTCAGCGAAAATAACTTCTAAGCCACGGAAATAAAGTATTCTACAGTTAATCTGAACGATCGTCAGACTGGAAATATACGCAAATTTACATTTTTTTAATTTTGTCACTTGGAGGTTGGCCATTATAAACTCTGTGAAGAAAGAAAGTAGAAAAAACTGCGAAATGTTGTCTTCAAAATAAAGGTACTGTATATATGCGTGGTTTCCGCTTTGATGGCAAGTATGTTTTCCCCCAAATTCACCGCCAGAGTTTCTAACGGTCAACCTGTAAAATATGAGTCGGTACCATCGACCAGTTCATTACAGACGTGATTATCTACTATTATCCATTAAAACGGTCTAACTGAATACATGGGCGGTGTAGGATCAATACATTAGTTGTAATCCCCTAGAATTGTGTACAAATATTTTCACCCTAGTAAATATCGTTTGACATGTCCCTAATAACAAATCTGTGTGTCGTTTTCCGACAGAAAAAAATTGCTTCAGAGAAAAAAACGTAAACAAAAACAAAGAATGAAATAAAATCATCAAATTGGATAGGAAATGTGAAAAGGCTATTAGCTTTGACATTTTTCATTTTTGTTTTTATTGTCCCGTGTGGACCGCGTCAAAATACAACATGGCGGCGTAATCCGACATGCAATGTAATCAGTCCCGGTACACGACACATGTAACAGAACATGGTTTGGTACAACAGGCTGATGACACGTCAGACATAATATCACATGTCACATATATACACATACACGTCCCAGATACGTAAATAACAGGACAAAACCATTTGATTGAATGAATAATTTGAATTAAGCACTGTAATAACAATAATAATTTGATGTACACCGGCGCTACTCATTCAAAAGGCGCGTCGAAATTATGGTGAGCATTTTTTTTTGGGCAAACTAAGTCTAAAGTTGCCAAGGAAACCAATTTGTCATCTATTAACAATGAACTATTTTATTTATAGATTATTAGAGGAAATCAGACATAATTGCCACGCAACGGTTACCATGGCTTTGTACATTGTGCATTGTAATCAATATTCGACCAACTTTCTGTATTTAGAATTTGAAACTGACATAAGAAATGGGGGTTATATTGGTTTTTCAAAGTTTTGGCTTTATCTCACACAAAACACACATTATATGAATGCACGTTTTTGTCAATGTATCCTCCGTCAAATTTCATTTTCTTGTTAACTCGGGAGAAGGGTAAGTTTGGGGAGCTGTGACAAATTTACCCCCAGTTCTGACTAGACACACATGGAGCCAAAGTCGGATATAACACTATATAACAGTATCAGATTCAATAAGGGGAATCGTAATCACTCGGCCAGCCATGAATGTTTAGTGTGCCTCACACTATACAAGTTTGTTTAGTGTGCCTCACACTATACAAGTTGGAGTATTACAGTTAACAGAAAAACAAAAATTCATAATACACAGACTGCAATTCATGCCATGTCGCCATGGTGACCAACATTCAAACCAGAGAACTAACGATCCAATTCAGCTCCTTCTTTCTAGCAAAATTACTATAATTGTTTTGTTGTTTTTTTTTTCAAAAAAATCTGGATCGCATAAACTACTACCATAACATTCCGGACGCAGGTTCAGGGAAGCCGTTGTTTCTAATGACTTTGGCGTAAACTGACGCTGATTCCTTGGGTAATCTTGGTCTCTTTGGGTTTTTGAAGTCAACATAATATAAACCGAATCTTGATGCATATCCTTCCGCCCATTCCAGATTGTCCATAAGAGACCAATAAGTGTAGCCGCGAATGTCGATGCCATCCAACGTGTAAGCTAAATAAATAAATAAATAAATAAATAAATAAATAAATAAATAAATAAATAAATAAATAAATAAATAAATAAATAAATAAATAAATAAGCAAACAAATATACAAACAAACAAATAAACAAACAATAAATAAATTTCACAATCGACTATACAACATTATTATCGAATTTTCTGTTGTGAACGTGATTTGTTTTGTGAGCGTGTCACGTAAACTTTTAATTTATTTTGGCTTATGTGTAAGTGGAGAGTACGCATTACCTTTCAGCATTTCGTTGACGTGTGATGTGAGGTACTGAATTCTCCACGTGTCTTCAAACATGGGTTCATCTTCGCTGTGTTCGGCCACGCCATTCTCTGTGATGTATATAACAGGCTTGTTGAAATTCTCGTTGATCCAGTTGAGGAATTTACGGAATCCCCAGGGTACGGGTCTCATCCACCCTGCCCCGCTGGTTGGCCAATTTTCGTCATCTGTTGTCATGAAGTCCTGGTCTTTAAAGAACCCGGGTGGCATTGCTTGGCGTTCTTTGGCTGAAACGTACACCGCGGTATAGTAGTTAGCACCGAGGAAATCTGAAGTGCCTTTCAATAGTTGTTTTTCTTCTTCTGTAAATTCCGGTAACCTTGACGTTGTTAAACCTTGGGCTAGACTTTTCTTCATCACCTTGTCTTTTATGACTTCCGGGTAATCGCCGTTCACGAAGATCGGGTGGGCGAACCATCCAAATCCGAACTGCATGTACCGATCAGCTGCCGCTTTGTCTTCTTCAGAGTCTGTGGCGGCCTGGCCCCAGCTGCAGTTCAGCGTGATACCACACTTCCCCTTCTGCGTTGACCGATATCTATCGTTGTATGTGTGCCATGCCTTGGCGTGGGCCTTTAAGACGTTGTGGGCTGCCCTATACACCGTTGTACCCTGGTGTTTCAGACCAGGAGCGTGCACTCCAGTTTCCAGACCGACTTTCGTGAAGACGTAGGGCTCGTTGAATGTTATCCACAGTTTTACCTTGCTGCCATATTCGTTGAAACAGAAGTCGGCGTAGTTATCGAAATGCACGGCCATGATATCGTTATCCCACCCACCCATGTCCTGTAGAGCTTGGGGAAGGTCCCAATGGTACAACGTCACCATAGGCTGGATACCGGCTGCCAGGAGTCCGTCGATTAATTTATGGTAATAATCAACCCCCGCCATATTGATTCTATTCCTGGTACCGTCCGGGAATACCCTCGACCATGCGATGGAAAATCGATAATGTTTCATCCCCATTTCTTTCATGATTGCGATATCATCTTCATATCGATGGTAACTGTCACATGTCACGTCGCCTGTCTGGTTGTTATAGGTGCGACCAGGTGTGTGCGTGAAAGTATCCCAGATACTGGGACCTTTCCCGTCCTCGTTCCAGGCTCCTTCTATCTGATAAGCCGCTGTGGCCACGCCCCATGAGAAGTTACTCGGGAATGTGCCGTAAAGAAAGGAGTCCCGTTCTGGGTCTTGGAATTCCCTGTATACAAACTTCTCGTATCTTTGTTCAGCTCTGATTAACTCCCTGTAACTGAGCACTACGAGACCAAGGAGAAAACAAAACGCTATCTTTGAACAGAAAGACGATCTCCAAATGGCCCTCGTTGTGGTCCTACGGTTGATAAATAGAAAATGCACCATGAGAAATCACTAATCTATGAGTTCTATGTGCTTTGCCTTTTAAATAAAAATGACAATTCTGTAGCTTTATCACTTTAATTATCAATCACGGTATCATAATAATAATAATAATAATAATAATAAACAACCCAAATGTTGAATATTATGACAATAAATCCCATAGCTCCAAGCAACTGTTATACATCACATTTCAAAATGGCGCCGAACAAAGTACTAATATTTGATTTGAACATTATATGTGTTGGCCATTTTGAATTCAGGTGACCAAATGTACATGCGAATGGACCGCATATACTATCAATATATAACCTATACAACTAATGAAATAGAAAATACTACCAATAGTAGAATTCTTCCCGGTACTCCCAAAGGTTAGAGGTCAAATCTAACCACATTAAGTACTCACCGATATAGCATGATACCTTAAATACAAATGCGAACGGATTAAACCCCTGTTCACTAACGGGTATTCCTACCGCAAATGTTCAGAAGTGCACCCAAAGTTATATAATATCATAATTGGTTAAAATTTAACTGTCCGATGTCGTCACGATGGCGTCGTCAACGTTTTATAACGACGCATCGTGATTCACCCAGTACATGACTAACAGTAATTACGATAGTCAGAATGATACTTACCAGTGTAGTCGTTTGATACAGAAGCATAAAACCCTTCTCAGTGCCATATTTCGAATTATTAACTAACAGAAATTATTCTCGCACCAGCGTACAGAGAGAAATGGTCCAGCGTCAGAACCGGTGGCGGAGACACGTTGCCCAATCAGGGTGAGCAGGACAAAGGACCAACTGAGTAAATTTTATGAATATTCCACTATGACAACAAGCTTGCTCATTTTCCGCGCACCCGGTGTCACAGGCTAGATCGGATTAGTGTTAAAATGAAAAGGCTCGTGTTGGCACAGATTGCGGCAGAAGGAGAGAGGGTCCCGCGCATGCGCAAGTGCCACACGGGCCAATAGAGGACGTGAACGATACGATTATTTTTTCTCGGTGCACTGTAAATATAGAACGCCATGAAACGCAGTTACAATATCAATCAAAACACGACATGGAAGTGTTAAACATTTAAGAAAATAAACTGCGATTAATAGTGAGTTTTAATATTACACAAATTTATCACAGAATATAACTCTGAATGATAACCATTTCCCGTGTCACTTTTCAAAAAAAAGATTACGTAATTTATAGGCATTCATTTCATGGGGCGTGCTATACGTTTCCCGTGCCCTTTGACACATTGTAACGATTTATGTTGAACAATTATACGTCAGAATGGGATGAATTGGTTATTTAGTCCACAGCTGTTTCACGTCAACAAAGTCGTTGACACAGTGGTGACAGGGCATCGATGTATTTTACGCAATTAATAGTAACGAGTCAGTGATGGACAATACTGACCGCGCGAAATAGGTGGTTATCGGGCTTCAAGCCTACATGGATGTGACGTTTTCATTTGCGTCTCTTGTTTACTATTACAACTACGATATTGCTTCATACCAGAAAATTACAATATCCCGATTCATTATCATAAGATCAAATCTGTAATTCAACTACGGTCTTCATTATTAACCTTTTATCATGGCTTACCATTTATTATTTGCATGATTTTGTTTAAATAGCTAGCCAACGACCATTACAGAATATTGGCGACGTTATTACAGGTGGTGAATGCTAAGAAGTAAAACACACCGAGATGTGAATAAGTGTAATAGAGTTATCTATGTCACCCAATCCGCTTAAATTGTCAGCTAATGTTAGCAGTATTTATAATAGTAACGGAACTGACAAATCTACGATATTCAAACGCTTGAGGGCGCAACGTACAACTCTTGAAACTATTGTGTGTGTAATAATGACGATACATGCAATTCAGTATAGCATAGTTGTGTCTGGCGAGTCGTTGGGCATTTTGCGGAATACTAATTTACATATATCACGTATTATTTAGTCGTGGCGTCGCATTGGATATTATAGTAGTATTATTTTCATGACTGCGCTGGTGACGAGTCTTCTCATTGCATTTCACAGCTTGCATGTCCGCACTACATTTCTGAGTTCTCTACCGGAAATCCGTTGTTCCGTATTATTTCTGCATATACCTTGGCGGATGCCTTTTGCTGTCGCCGTCTGTCGGGGTCGTCGAAGTGAACGAAGTGCAGACCAAATCGAGTAGCATATCCATCCGCCCATTCGAAGTTATCAAGCAACGACCACGCAAAATAACCAGCAATGTTGACACCGTCTAATTTCCAAGCTACAATAAACAACAGTGAAAAACTTTCGTAAATTGCATAAAGTTGCCACACTGCAATGCACTCAAAAGCGATGTGTTTATAGTTTATCACTGACATTTTTTAAGTCTCATTTTGTACTATGTATGTGTGCGTGCACCAGTGAAATGCCAAAATGGTGATGTATTTTGATTTAAAAGAGGGTCGGCAAAGGGTATTTTCGTAAGCTGTAATCAATTGTTTTTATTCTCGTAGTAATGTCATTTAAATAAATAAAAAAACGTAAATTCGTAGACATGGGCAAGGTGTAAAATGTAATCAGCTGTTTTGTTCCCAGTCGTCCGTAATTCGTTCGAAAATATTTTTTGTAAGAGTATAAAGTATTTTGCAAATTAAATGTAATTCGAACGCAATTTCCAATTTTGATTCTTAAACTCAAATTATCAAAAATATTATACAAATGTAAAATGTAATGAGGAATTTGCTTTATCTGTAAAGTGTAAGAATTTTTTTTACTGTGAATGAAACTTTCATTTTATTTCCTGTAAAAAACATAAAATGCCGTTTTTATTTCATGTAACCTGTACCAGCTATCCCCCTTGCCCCTCTCAAAATGTGATATGAAAATGTTAATAGCAATAGTGCCCAGGGATATCGTTACAGATATTCCGGGATGGTGACGTCACGAAACAACTCTACAATTTGCCATTATCAATGTGGGAGTGATAGTATTAATTTATGATTAGTTGAGAACAACAACAAATCGAATGTAGATCCATGGCGAATTTTAAATACCTCCCAATAAACATAAAATTGTTAAATCAACAATGGCAGTCCGCAATAATCAAAATAAATTATATTGAAAATTGTTGCTACAACATTGAGATACCTGCATCACTTCGCTGTACTGTGTACTTATTCGTGCCGATAGATGGCGCTTACCTTTGAGTGTTTCGTTTATATGTGACAAGTAATACTTAGATCGCCATGTGTCGTTTAACATTGCTTGTGTATCACTGTGTTCAGGCACTCCGTTCTCGGTGATATAAATGACTGGATTGCTGTACTCTTCTTTCATCCATTGTAACAGTTTTCGTAGTCCCCATGGGGTATGTCTCAACCAATCGGCGCCACTCTTTGGCCATGCGTCATCAAGCCACGACAATACATCCATATCAGATTCATACCCGGGTGGGAACAGTTTGGTCTCTTGGTGGCGTATTTTCTTCGAGGTGTAGTAATTGATTCCCAAGAAATCGGCGCTCCCCGAAAGAAGCAGTCGCTCCTCTTTACTTAAACTCGGAAGCCTTGATGACGTTAATCCCTGTGCTCGGCTTTTGTTGGCGATTTTCGTCTTCATTATTTCCGGATAGTCGCCGTTGCCGAAGATAGGATTCGCGAACCACCCAAGCTTGAACTGCAAGAACCGATCAGCAGCCTTGGAATCCATCGCCGATCCCGTCTCCGCTTCAACCCACCGTGAATTTAATGATATTCCGACAACCCCACGTTGTGATTTACGGTACTTCGCATCGTACGTATGCCAGGCAGCGCCATGTGACTTGAGGAGATTATGCCCGACGCGATAGACGGTAGTGCCCTGGTGAGCAAATCCTGGAGCGAATCTCCCTTCTTCATATCCAGCTACGGCGACCACGTATGGCTCGTTCAACGTAATCCATAGCTTCACTTTATCTCCGAATTCTCGGAAACATACATCGGCATATTGATTGAAATATACAACAATCATGTCGTTTTCCCATCCACCTATATCCTGCAGTGCCTGTGGAAGATCCCAGTGGTACAGAGTAACCATAGGTTTAATGTTGGCTTCCAACAATGCATCGATTAATTCCCGATAGTAATCAATACCAGCTTGGTTGATTGCCTTATTGGTACCGTCTGGCAGAATACGCGGCCATGATATGGAGAAACGGTAGTGTGTCAACCCAAGTTGTTTCATGAGTTCTACGTCTTGGTATATTTTATGGTAACTATCGCAAGCAATATCCCCATTATGGTTGCCATAGATATTGCCTTCATGGTGGGAGAACGTATCCCAAATACTAGTACCTTTGCCATCCTCGTCCCAGGCCCCTTCTATTTGATAAGCTGCTGTGGCTGCTCCCCATGCAAAGCCCTGCTGGAATGTTCCCGTGATAGCTCGATCTCTGTCTGGGTTCTGAAATTCTTCGTATACAAATCCAGATTTGTGTGTGTCTATTGGTAGACGCGGTTTGTTTTCCATATTATTTTTCGAATAAATCTCGTGCAATTTGGATTTAAATGACTTATACCACCTCCAGTTACACGAGACTGCCTAAAATAGTAAGAAACATAGTTTAGCAATTACGGAGAAACACTTTTTTTACGTTAATAATTATAGTGGGTTACGCCCTCTGTAGACTGCTGTCGAGAGACGTCGAATTAAATTTGACACAGAGGGCGCAACACGAATATATATTGTAGCGCGTCACGTGATTTTCAACGGATACAGGATATAATATTATATCACATAGTATGGTGTTAGTTCCGCCGAGGATATGATGGAACCCATGATGGTACTGAACGGGAAGAATGGAAATAAGATGGTGTCAATTAATTTCCTCTATAAACATGTTACAAATTTCGGGTACTAGTACCATACAGAAGTATTCTCCTTCTTAGAATTCCTTGCGGCTAGAACATTGAGCGTATCTCTTTCACGTTGTGTCGTCACAGGAAGCGCTGTCTCAGCACTGGCCTGTGTAACATGATGCCTTACTAGCCGATTTTGACTAAAATTGGGGTGAAAACCAGCCATTTTCCCTCTTCGTAACCATTGTTAGTACATCCATGTCGTAACTGACCTAGCTCCCCCCTGTTTCCGCTGAAAAAATCGAGCACGTTTTTGCGCACATACACTAAGGAAGTTATTGGAATGTTTACGTACAGTCCCCTCCCTCTCGTGCACACATCAGCTTGTCGCGGCCATCCGCACTCGCTCGGGCCAGACCACTTGGTGGCGCGCCGGAGACGCCTCTGAAGTGACCGGACAAACAGCTCACAGCATATCATTTCTTCAAAATCATATCATCAAAATCTGTGCCAGTATTTTGTTGTGGCACTATCTGCTTTAATTTTGATAGGAAACATAACAAGTTCACCCCTTATACCTATTGTAGGTATCATTTTATTAACGCCAAGAATAAAACGATAAAGAGAGCTACAGACCTGTTCCAAGAACATTGTTGTCATTTAATAATTCACAGGCCCATATTTCTGAGCCGTACATTAAAATTGGCGGAATAAGTTGGTCAAACATTTTATTACTTAGTGTAGCGTTTCTTATTGTAAATAATGTTTTCATAGCTTTATTTTTCAACATTTGGTTGATGAGCTTGAATTTTCCATTGGTGGTGAAAATTAACCCAAGGTAAATGAATTCTTTCACTGAATTTATATTTTGATTATTTATTTTGAAGTTTTTATTTTTCAATAAACGACTACCTTTATTGAAGATCATAATCTTTGTTTTCTTTGTATTTACAGTGAGATTCCATTCAGTGCAGTAATTTATTAAGGCAATTTTGTAGGCCTTCTGCAGTGTTGGATACTAGAACCAGGTCATCTGTATATTGAATACAGCTTAAAGGATTACTGGGTTAAATATATTAGGCTAAAATATGCTAGAGAGGTCATTTAGGGAAATATTGAATAATGTTGGGGACAGGTTACATCCTTGTTTTACCCCCAAAAGTAGATTCAAAGCTGCCAGTAACACCTGATGGCAGCTTAACTTTATATTCAGTGTTTGTGAAAATGGATTTAATTAGACGAGCACCCAGAAACGGGGTCCGGAAAGGAAAGATGGCCGCCAATTTTCAGTATGCAAATGACACTCAAGCGTGAAACATCGCTTCGTGGTGCTCGCAAAACCACTCTTTTCGGCAATCTTAACGCCTGTGGTGCTTTATTTCCATGTCGACACTGGAGGTGTTAGTAAGAAAACAAGACTGCATGGGGAGAGAGTTAGCAGAAAGATGGGTTCTTAGGGGGCCAGGGGCCCGGTACCAAGGAGGGCTGCTGGTATGGCAGCCACGGGACAGAGAGGATGGTTTGGAACCATTGGCAGTGAAACCAACAACATACGCTCTTTAGTTTGACCATCGTACTGTCAGAGCTAGGCCCCATGAGTAGCAGGTATTAGCACATTTAGGAATTCCTAACGGTTTGCCCGAACGCACGGCACAGTTTGAGGCGTGGCCTGTTCAGCATTTTGTCAACAACCAATCACAAGACTGGTTACGACCACTTCGAGGTCATGACTCGGTTAGCCTTGCTCAACTGGTTCGTAACCAGTCTTTTCGGGTTTAAAAAATGTGAGCTGGCTGGAGCCCTTGCCGATACCCCCCTCCCTCGCTCATAGAGACTGCGTACTACAGTTGATTATAGTTCCTGGGCTCCCTGTGTTATTAGTTGTCAGAGATTTATACTGAGCATGCGCATCAGAGGCCAGTTCTACTGTGTACTACACAGAAGTGGGTATGTATATTCGTACATTTCACTGCTACTTTCAGCGAAACAAAGGCATTCGTTTCATCTTTATAAATATTTATATAATTTCACAATCCAAACTGAAACGAGAGGTTTCTATTAAATAACTCTGGAACGTTTTCAGACGATATTGTTTCGCACTGTGCTCGTTGATTTGATTTAACGGCCGTGTATAAATATTTATAAAAATAAAATGCTTTTGTTGCGCTGAAAGTATCGGTCTTCGTTCATCATTCCTTAGCTTATCTTCGCCCCAAATACTCAGTCATTCCCCTAACTGTACAATCGCTGCCCGGTACAGTGGCAGCGACTACTACTTCCGGGTGTAACGCCTCCGAGGCATGACCTTCGATGCGCCAGAGGAAACAGAGTTTAAAATACACCATTTGTGGTACATCTGGCATTTGATTATTAACCTACGAAATACTACATATTACTGGCTCGTGACCTACCTCGTGAATGATTATGGTGCGTCACGTATGTGAAGTGAATTCCGGGTTGTTTAGTCCACGTGAACTTTTAATACTACGTAATCGGGGTCACGACACGCCCTCTAAGGCGAATTGTGAAAAATGATCAATGTTTATTTTTAGTCTGTATCGAATTGCCTGTTCATTTTTTTACCCTTTTGCTCCGTCGAATAATTTAACAGGACCCTACGATAATAATTAGAAAGCGTATATTAATCTTTGATACTAGGTAATAAAAAAGCATTTTACGTTTTTTATAGGAAATAAAATGAAAGTTCCATTTACAGTAAAAAAAAAAATAGATTTTTACACTTTACATATAAAGCAAATTTCTAATTACATTTTACATTTTTATAATATATTTGATAATTTGTGTTTGAGAATCAAAATTGGAAATTGCATACGAATTGCGACATTTAATGTGGAAAATGCTTTATGCGCTCACAAAAAATACGATCTTTGTACAAATTACGGACGAATAAAATGGCCTATTACATTTGACTTGCCACTGTCTACGAATTTACGTGTTTTATTTATTTAAATTACATTATTACGAAAATAAAAACAATTGATTACAGCTTACGAAAATACCTCCTGTCGACCCTCAATAAACATGCAGTGGTGCACTAGTTTTGTGTTCCCTTATCCGGTATCACTCAAGTTCGCTTGATACGTCTGTGTTTGATTTAAATTCCCATTTCAAAAGCCATTCTATATGTATTAATTAATTACTCCAGTAATGCAACTTCAACATTTTCTCCTGTGTTCAGGAACACGTAAATCCCTGTTACTACGTTATTGTCAGCACGCCTTCCAGAATGTCGTGTCGGCCTAGTTCTCAAACAAAGTTACCTGAATCGGAGTTTGTATACAAAGAATTCCAGAACCCCGACAGAGATCGAGCTATGACGGGAACATTCCAGCAGGGCTTTGCATGGGGAGCAGCCACAGCAGCTTATCAAATAGAAGGGGCCTGGGACGAGGATGGCAAAGGTGCCAGTATTTGGGATACGTTCTCCCACCATGAAGGCAATATCTATGGCAACCATAATGGGGATATTGCTTGCGATAGTTACCATAAAATATACCAAGACGTAGAACTCATGAAACAACTTGGGTTGACACACTACCGTTTCTCCATATCATGGCCGCGTATTCTGCCAGACGGTACCTCCAAGACAATCAACCAAGCTGGTATTGATTACTATCGGGAATTAATCGATGCATTGTTGGAAGCCAACATTAAACCTATGGTTACTCTGTACCACTGGGATCTTCCACAGGCACTGCAGGATATAGGCGGATGGGAAAACGACATGATTGTTGTATATTTCAATCAATATGCCGATGTATGTTTCCGAGAATTCGGAGATAAGGTAAAGCTATGGATTACGTTCAACGAACCCTCAG
Source organism: Saccoglossus kowalevskii (assembly GCF_978046115.1). Classification (NCBI taxonomy): domain Eukaryota; kingdom Metazoa; phylum Hemichordata; class Enteropneusta; family Harrimaniidae; genus Saccoglossus; species Saccoglossus kowalevskii. The sequence continues at coordinate 21,654,289 of NC_140646.1, read as the reverse complement.
AGTTTATCAAAGAAGGTTACGAAACTGGTTGCCTAGCGCCAGGGTTAAAGCACCAAGGTACGAGCGTATATCGAGTTGCCCACAACGTGTTACTATCCCATGGTACAGCCTGGAGGACATACGATAATAAGTACAGGGCCTCCCAGAAAGGGATGGTTGGCATTTGCTTAGTTTGTAATTGGGCAATACCATATTCCAACAGTAAAGAGGATGTTGATGCTACTGAACGATTCATAATGTTCATGTTTGGATGGTTCGCGAACCCAATATTTGGCAGCGGTGATTATCCAGAGGCTATGAAACAGCAGGTCATGATGAAGAGTCGTGAACAGGGACTGACGTCGTCTAGGTTACCAGATTTTAATGAAGAGGAGAAATCGCTGATACTAGGTACGATGGATTTTCTTGGGTTGAATTACTACACAACAAAACGTGTACGCCATCTCGCGTCGCCCACGTACCCCGCCAGTTTAGACGCCGACCAGGATTTGCATTGCACATACGATGACGATTGGCCCACGAGTGGTTCAACGTGGCTGAGACCAGTACCTTGGGGATTTAGAGAACTCCTCCGCTGGGTGAAAAACAAGTACAACAACCCGCCGATATACATCACCGAAAACGGCTTCTCCGATCCGAATCTGGAGAGCGAAGGTTATCCGAATCTGGACGATATATGCAGAAGCAAGTATATCAGAAGTCATATTAACGAACTCCTAAAAGGTAAATAATTGAAATAATTGAGTGGCTATGATTTTGGCTGGTAACCCGAAACACGCATCTATCGGGGGGGGGGGGGTAATCTAGTAGTATTGTCCATGCATATACATTTACTAATTCCTATAATAAAATTAGCCAATTTGTAGCTGTTCCACTGATATCTCACAGAAATATTCTTCAAATTCCAACGACACTAGGTCGAGGGTATAAGCCGAAAATCTGGTTAGTTTAGGGTTGAAACCTGTGTTTATTAATCAACTGGTTTGCATACCATTTAGCAAACGTTTTGTATTTCTGTCGAAATTAATAATAAATGCACGCACAAAGAAGAAGTGTTGGTCCGAGTGGAAAATCATTTTTGTGAATGATTAAGTTATTATTTTGTTTAGTATATGCTGCACATTTTTTGTTTCTTGCTAACTATTTGTTTTTTAGCATATATCATGGACGATGTTGATATTCGAGGATACATGACTTGGTCACTAACGGACAATTTTGAATGGTGCGATGGATATTCCAGTAAATTCGGTCTATATCATGTAGATTTCACTGATCCTTCAAGACCAAGAACGCCCAAGACTTCCGTCAAGACTTACAGACAAATAGTAAAAGACAACGGATTTCTATAATAATCAACTAAAAGGGGCGACTGCAATTTTCAATATATTAAAATATTGTATAAATATTATTTTTAGAAAATATAAAGGCTTTTGAAATTTTGAAATGTTCAACAGTTTGGGAAAAAATGAAAACATTCTTTTCTCATTATTATTTCTGACTGCAAGTAGACTTAGATTAAAGTCACGCGAGAAAATGATTCAGTTAATTGTTTGATTAATTGTGAACGTTAAAGAGGGTGGTCGTCGTCCTACGCATGTGCGGGATTTGGGTCGGAAAACAATGATTTCTTATAACCGTGTGCACTCCTTTACTGTCAAGCATGAATAATAGTGTTGATCTGGCCGCTTTCAGCGCGTTTCACTCATCCGAAACATTATCTAGTTAAACCACGGTCCCACCTTCTGATGGAGGAATTGTGGTTAAACGTTGGCATAGCCACATTTTTGTACGCGCTGATCTGCACAATAATCAAAGTCGCCATCTTTGTTAATATGGGACCCCATATCTCACGCATGCACACCGCGCCACCACGCCCTTTGTAATATTTCGCGGTGGAATCTTAATAATATATTTACTTATTAAAAGGCGGTAGTCGTCGCGCCACGCATGCGCGAGATATATGGGTCTTATATAAACAAAGACGGCGACTTTGACTGTTGCGCAGATCAACGAGTACAAACTGAGACGTTGCCGAGCTTTAATTAGGTATTCTTTATGTGATTGGAAGGTATCGAAGGAGTCATCGGCGGTAATTAGTGCAAGGCGTGCCCAGGTAAAACCTCATTCGTGATTTCCAGTAGAAAAGCGCATTGGATGGTGGGAAAATCAATGTTTATCAACACATATGTCGCACATGCGCAGACTCGTGACCTCCTTTAACTGAGCTGTGTTCTGTCATGTACATGTACTACTTTTTGATACTAAACTTCTCCCAATACTTACGTAATAGAGTTAAGTAATGGGGTTTTCGCGAATGCAATGATTTTGATTTCTGTCATTTTATTCTGAAGGCACAAAATAATGCTTCAATACTAGCAGTTAGAGATTAACTTGGGCGCTATACTCTACACTTGTAGATCAGGAAAAAATTATAATTTACTAGCTCGGACTTTTGTCCTTGCCTCACAACCGTATAAGCTTCACATGTTATACTTATGGGCACCAGGAATCTGGACGAGATAAAAATTGTTAGGCAAGAAATATGAAGTCTTTTCCAGAGGAATTGATTATGCATGGGTTTGCCAGAACAATGATTGCATTTAGAAAAAGATTTCGTGATACAAAAATCCAACACTGGCGAGCTAAAGTAAATGAATATTTTACACTTAGTCAATTTAAAATTTCGTTATTTTGCTTCTTTGGCTGTGTTGTATTTTATATTAATAATTGTGTTTCTCAAAGATTGACAATATTTCTGATATCAAAATGTTTGACTTTATACCACATGACAATCATACAGTCATGGAACAAATATTCACAAGTCAGAGAGATTATGTATATTTTCATATATTTGAGTCAGCACAAAGAAACACTCCACATTGTAATGTACTGATTTTATATTCTGGTTACAAAAGTGACATATATACATCATCCAGAGTATGTTATCAGGCAGCTGAGAATCCAGTATCTGAGTGTACGAAAATAAGTGAAATTTAGAATAATGTAAACTATTTATGTCAGCATAGCAAACATACTCTCTAATCTGTTATGTACGTGTACAATGCAAGTATCTGATACAAAAGATCAGCACACATTTCTTCATAATCATTACACATTAATCACAGATGGTATGAAAGTACCTGATATGTCCCCACCACGTGACTATCTATCATGCTTTTATTACAATACATGTATAAATACTCTCTACTTGTTCAATATGAAACCGGATTGTATATACATCAAACCATATGCTTAATCACATTTTATGAACTAGGTATATACAATACCTACATCCGGTTATTATATTAAGGATGTTTAAATGAACTCTACATTTCTGTACATCATGGTTATCATAATCCCAATGTTACAGCCCCAAAGTGCATGGCATTGTAGTTAAATCCTAACAATATTATAAAATCAATTATATTTTAGAATGGAAATTTAATTTATGATGACAATGCTTAACAAATTATGTTACCAGCATTCTCTTTCAGATTTAGACCTCTTGCATTGGACTGTTTGGGGATCTGCCAGTATCCTCTTTTATGGAGTTTTTGAATGTAATGGCGTCCTGACAGTGTTGATGAACTCAACATGATAGACATTAAGATCAGTACCAAGACGAAGGCTACAGATTTGTTCATTACAATTATTAAACCTGTTAATGAGACAGATGAGTTGTCATTATTCATTTATCGTAGTTGCAGAGACAATGACCACTTGCCATGCTTTCACAATTGCTGGACGCAAACTAGGGACAGCCGCCAATGGTGGCGCTATACAATTGTAAAGACTTTGTATGCTTACACAGATATTCTACTAGTATAAACAAGCAGCCTATCGATTGAGATAGCTCCGCTATTAGCAATGCACATTTCAATTAAAGATCTGAAGATAACAATATGTATAGTATCAAAGTAATCGGACTTGCTGTTTTCAACAAGAATTCGAAAATATCACTTTTCACCAAATTATTCACTCAAATTAGAGAATTAAAGATATCACAAAATAAACAAATCTGAGAGAGATCCACATGTAGTACCTATATATGTAATATCAAAGCAATTCGATTTTTGGTTTTTAACAAGAAGTCGAAAATATCAATTTTCATCATCAGAATTAGAGAATTGAAGATATGAAATGAACAAATCTAAAGGACCCACATGTAGTACCAATATGTAATAATTTCAAAGCAATTGGACTTGTGGTTTTTAACAAGAAGTCGAAAATATCACTTTTTACCAAAATTGACAAAAATATTCACCACAATTAGAGAATTGAAGATATCAACATGAAATGAACAAACCTAAGAGAGGTCTACCCAAGGTACATATACACCAAGTATCAAAGCATTCAGGCTTGTAGATTTCAAGAAGAAGTCGAAAAAGTAAAACACTGACACGGACGATCAAAGTCAACAACGGAGCTAAAAAAGTTCACTGCAATGAAAAGCGTGTAGATCTCATAATTACGACACTAGACGATAGACAAACAAGTATAGTTTTCAAAAACAATGCTCACGCTACAGCCACGCGCATACCCTCAAATTGGAAAATTGGTATTATTACTCTTCGAAGGTACATTAACAGCTGATTAACAGTTAGTCAACAAAACAGGCTCGTGTTTGTTTAAATAACAAAATTTAGTCTTCACTGCTGCATTTCTAAATTTACGTAGTATGATGTTTGTCTACACACAGAACAAATGTTTCTGACAATCAATGTCGGCATTTTCTTCATGAGTCACAAGTTTATGTCCAAGCAACAAAGTTAACATTATATAAATACAATTATGGACATTTGTTCATGTAATTGCGACCATAGACATACATAGATTTAGGTTTATTTTGAGTTAGATAATGCCATGCTCATCAGCGTATAACACAGATATGTCCAATTTTGCACAAACCTTAAATAGAGGGCGCAATTATACACATATCTGTGTGGCTCAAAGTGTTTATAACTTTATAACCAATAAGTATACCACATGGCATGCTGTTCCTTTGAAATTATTCATATAAATACTAAACAGTCCTGGAGACATTACCCCTTCCTATCGAACTGCATTGGAAACATTAAAATATTAGTTTCCCATCTAACACAGTACAATTGGTTGCCAATTCAGAAGACGACATACGATATCCATTTGGTTCACTTTGTTGAAAATCTTGGATGCGTCAAGAAATCACACAAATACACTTCTACCAAGACCATTATTCTGGCGAATGATTTATTTTAAGAGTAGAATACAGAGTTCTGTGGAATGTTCAGCACATTTAGACTACTAGATTTCTTTAGCGGCAGGTTTTTATTATTCCCAATAATTTCCACAGAGGACACACAAGGAGCTTTTTGTGGATTTCGGTAACATGATTTAACACTTTAGTCGTATATGTGCCATTCGTGATGGAGTTGATTCAAAATGTTTCGCCCACATGTTTGTAATAGAGGTTCAGTTTAAAAACACATCGCGACGTATGTGGTAGGTTAAACATTAACCGCAAACACCCAAATCATTGATATTGTCTAATACATGGATATATTACACCAGTGTAGTCTAATGCAATTATATGCTTAGAAAAACGAATACACAATCTTGCACGTACGACGCCATAAATGTATTGCATGAAACTATGGTTTATTTCGATTTAACCTTGGTAGGGTTCTCGTCTACAGCATTATCACTCGTCCTTACAAAAGTGAAGGTTACGGGACTACTCACTACACACACGGCAAGAGAGCAGGTACATTCAATACTCTTTATAGATATGCTAGTCATACTTTACTATTCTTAAACAATATTGATACAATCAATCACTAGCATCAATAGCTAACTTAAAAGGCTTGCTAAAATTTAGAGAAGCCAAAATGGGTTTTCACTAAAAAAAAATCCCAATTTTCGCTATAGATAACCATATCATCACACAACCTTGTTTCACTATCCACTTGGCGCTGGAAAGTTGCTGGGCGTTTTTCATACCTAATGTATTAATTCTGTTTTTGTTTTACAACCATAGTAGATCTTCGTGTCGAATAAAATTGTTATTATACCTAATGGAAGAACCTTTCAATGAAACAAACCATCAGACATAACAAAGGCTGGGATTTATTCGGCTTTATTAGTCAGAGGAACCTGCCAATACTCTTTTAAGTAAATCTACCTTACTGATGTACTTTGCGTTCCCAACTGATAATGATAAAGACATACATACGATAGTTCAGCAGGATAAATTTGAAACAGAAGGTTGCAAACAATTCCTGATCCAAATCAAGAAAATGTTTAATGACACCACGCAACCCATTACTATCAGGTGAGTAATTCTGTCTCTTCAACCCAATGACAAGTCTAACTTCAGAGACTTATTAACCCTAACCAAAACATTGACGTATCTTTCATGACGGATTCTTACTTAAAATAGAAAGTCAGCAGACAAACAAATGACCGTTTTGCATCGAGACAGACCTAGTCTTAGATTGGCAAAGTTGGGACTTCTTTTTTGCTTGACAAAAAGAAATAATTAATTGTTGTTTTAGTCTTTTTAGCGTGTGCGCGAAAACTAACCTGATCGCTAAAGAAATCCCGACTGGACGCATCTGCGGGCATTTGACTGATATTAATTATTCACGATTCCATTGATTATTCATGAGTGGATGTGTGAAAGTAAACGAGATTGATTCGATTCGATCGCAGAGATGGATACTTTAACTTTTTTAAGCGCAACGGTAATACTTTCATCCATGTTTACTGAAAACAAGTCGATTTAAATGTCCAATATATATAAGTAGTCTTTCACAATCGCCGGGACCTCAGAAGTGAAAGGTCACGCACATTAACATAGATAAGAAATGACGCATACAGCTGCACTTCGTTGTCAATGCTAGTCAACATCTTTTAATTAGCATAATCATTGGAGTGATTCCGCTCCGGTTTTCACTCCAACGCAGGGGGTCGCCTTCAGATGCGTCCAGTCGGGATTCCTTCGCAGTCACGCTAGTTTTTGCGATCATGTTAAAAAGGCTAAATTGACAATTAATTATATTTTTTTGTAAAACAAAAAAGAAGTCCCGACTTTGCCAGTCAAACCTAGTCTACGTCTTTGTTGAATGTTCAAGCATTACACTACTGTTTGAGACAATTAATACCGTTATTATTCACAATTTGCTTGATCAAGACACTATCCCGCACTCAGAATACATATTATGGCTACTAAGGAGGTAGTCAAGGGCAACGACGCCACACCTTCTATGTTATCTTATCACTACGGTACTTTTAAAGCTGTGATGCTGTGTTAAAAAGCTAAAATACTTGCCACAGATCGATGCATTGCAATGTTCAAGTTTCGTGTCAAAGCGAGGGTAACGAATGGATACAGATACTGTCGTTTGACTTGCTCACTTCAAGGATACTGTTGCCTGTATCAACGAAAAGGAATAGCTAAATGATTTTTTTTTATGTGATTCACTTTTGAAATGAATTTTTTAATTGCTTAGCGATCTTGACATTTACTTATTTACGTTATATATACCTGACATTTAATGACTTTTAAGTATTTTTATTAGCTCTGTTATTACGTGAAATGTAAACTATTTCGAATAACTGCGAAAAAAATACTCGAAATGTTGTGGTTTCATTCAGGTAAAAAACCATTGAATAACTCAAACCGGTACTTCTTGTCCCGTTTTCCCATATATAACTGCTCGGGTGTTCAGCCATCTAGCTGCAATCTTGACATTACCATGTGGTTTAATATTTCTTATCAAATTCCTCATTTTTGTCAGTGCGCAAGACATGTTAAATCAATTACGCATGCATACCCCCAAAAAGCATAGTGTATGAATAAAGTTACCACAGACTTCAAGCTTTTCAAAAATGTGTTTTACATGCCCGTATCTGCATTCTACAACGCGTTACTCAATCAAAGGTGAAAAAATACTTTTTTTGTGAAAAAAATAATTACGCAATTATGATGGTGATAAGAAGTTTTTTTTTCACTTTTCCTAGTTGTTTAATAGTCTGGTAAATTGAATGTGTCTGGTCAGTTTTATTCAAGCAACGCTTTTTAAAAAGTGGTGTGCTGAATTTTAATTTCTGTTTTAGTCGCATTGCCCCAAACTCAAATCACAACACGTTGGTAAATAATCCATGAAATAGTTTGTCTGGACACATTCAAGTTCCTCTCATTGTCACCTCAAAGCTGTGAAAATTTGGTGTTAATCTGACGACAATAAGTATACGTTATTTTTTGTTGAAGACCTTGTATTTTGAAAAACATAAATTCCTAGAAAATGTCCATGAAGTCACAGCAATGATTTTCAAGCTTGTTTATCTGCACAAGCAATTTGTTTTCCCATCAAGGTCTGTTTTAACATGTGTAGGGGCATCCAAATGTGTAAGGCTATTGGAAACCAAAAAATAAAGGAATAGGATAGCTATAATTCGATAAAATCGGCAGATGAAAACACCAAAATCAGAGATTTTTTTGAGTGGCTGTGTGACCTTGTGTCTGACACATTCATATGCAAATGACTAATCTGTAAAATAAACAGGGGCGGAGACAAACCACTCAAATGTTTGGAAACACTCATTGTGTGTCAGATAGCTACTGATAACATATCCTAACATTGCTTTGTCTTGAGTCTATCTTATAGGCACACAGATTAAACCTGTTTTGTTGATTTTGCAAAACACTATGGAGGCTGCCTTGCTTACCTTCAGAAAATCTACATTTTAATAACCAACTTACATGACATTCTATGGTATGTTGAATTTATCATATGAAAGTTTATAGTGCATTTCATCAATTAATAAATAAATGTGAAAATCGTAATTGTCAACACAAATAATAGTCTCGCTACCTTAACACTCAACATCCTTGTGACGGCCACCACAAACCTTGAACACTGCACTAATGTTACTCGTTTTATTCTTTATATTGACACACATTCTCATAACTATCACACTAAATAAAACATTAGTGGGAAGTCATTCTGTTGATTATTTTCCCACTTTAATATTGTCTGTCACATTATATTATAAGAGCATACTTTGCGGTATCCTCGTAGTAACCCGATTATTATACACCTCCCCCCCCCAATGATACACCATGGAAATGCCGAAATCCAACAAGTTTAGAACAGAATCAGCGAACTTCTTTGTGTGGGGGTCAAACCCTGGTGGCAACCATGTTTGTTTTTCTTATAAGAGGACGCTTACGCGCGTAATCAATCCGTATTTAGAATTCACATTTCCTAATATGGTAGGATAAAAATACCCCTTAAAATTTCGGCATGCTGTAACTTATGGCGTTACGGTGACAGATGTATAATTAATATACATAATAACATTATACATTAACAGTAAAACATACATTTATTCAATGAAAATAGGAATGTATTGTGTACAATGAAAAATAATCAAATAAAACAATGTTCATCGATGAATGGGTCCCATTTGTGAATTAATTAACCCTCTCTGGAAAAAACATAAACTTCCCATGTATAGATGAGTAATAATTTATATTGATCGTACACGTGTTTTTAACCTTCTTTCCCATATCAATTTTGAGTGAATTTTGTTGCTGTATCCTACTTTTGTTTGTAGTGCTGATTGTGACATTCACATGGTATGGTTGGTAAATATTAAATGTGATTTGTGAAAACCATAAAGCTACAGTGTGCACTATACTATTGCCGAATTTCTATTTGGTGTAAATATTTTGATGTGTCAATAAGTCGTTGGTGCTTTTAAAGCGTGCCAAATACATTAACTTGATAGCATAAGGGTTATACTAGTGTAGGTTTATACACCATCACATATGTATTGATTTTAGGGTTTTTATTGTATTTAATATTACATCAAAACACGTGTAGTAGTAATATGGCCAAAAATAAAAACAGCCGTTATTCGGCCATCTTTGATCTGATTATGAAACACACTGATATGTATGATGTATGTGCCAAATACGAATGAAAATGGTACATAAATTGTGGAAATATAGTAGTAAGGCCAAAAATTCAGATGGCTGTCAATCGGCCATCCTTGACCAGATTTCGAAACAAATTGTCATGGACATGCATACTAACATGTATAAAGTACATGTATGTGCCAAATTTGAATAAAAACTGACAGAGCACGTCCAAGATACCACATAAAAAAACAAAACAAGATGCCTGCCAGTCTACCATCTTTGATTCAATTGCGAAATAAATCGTCATGGACATGTATCCTAACATGTATATTCTATGTACCAAGTTTGAATGACAACTGACAAAGCATGTCCAAAATACAACATTTTCAAAAAACAAGATGGCTGCCAGTCGGCCATTTTGAATCGAATCGCTAAGCCACTGCATGTGCATTTGTCCCACTACAATGTACTAGGCACATGCAAAGAATGAACGGAATCGGTCCACAGGATTCTGAAATATGACTCTGGACAGATTGACGCAGGGACGGACGGACAGACATAGGAACTCACGAACGGTCGGGGACATGTATCCTAACATGTATGATCTATGTACTAAATTTGAATGAAAACTGACAAAGCATGTCCAAAATACGACATTTAAAAAACAACAAGATGGCTTCCAGTCGGCCATCTTTGATCCAATTGTGAAATAAATCGTCATGGACATGTATCCTAACATGTATAATCTATGTACCAAGTTTGAATGAAAACTGACAAAGCATGTCCAAAATACAACATTTTCAAAAAACAAGATGGCTACCAGTCGGCTATTTTGAATCGAATCGCTAAACCACTGCATGTGCATATGTCCCACATAAAGTACAAGGCACATGCAAAGAATGAACGGAATCGGTCCAAGGGATTCTGAGATATGACTCCGGACGGACACACGGACGGAGACCGAATTTTAAAGATAGATCAGTGTAAGGGGTATAGTTGCAGAGCGAGATATTTACAATAGAAAATTCCAAACAACTTCTTTCTGCTATCAAAAATCGTTGACTTTTGAGACATAACTAATTAAAATTATGCTTGAAAGAAATCAATCAATCAAGCTTTTTTTTTCAAAAGTGGTCCACATTGTATCAGAGGGTTAAAGCTCTAGTCTTATTTTGTTTCTTATAAAACTGATGCAAAAACAATTTGAACAGCATATAACATCGTCAAACATATTTGGGGAGTTTGGTGGCAATGTTATTCAACAAAGCATTGGCATTCCAATATAAACTAATTCTCTGATATCCGATTAATTTTTTTACTCACATGCAGCAGAACTTAATAAATAAAAGACAATTTAATTTCACCTTCAGGTTTATCGATGACGTACTTTATAATCAATCAATCAATCGATTATCTTTCTAAGATATACTCCTTGAAATAAAAGATACCGTAGAATCAAGCTTAACTTTCTGTCTCATATTTTAAGTTCCTCGTATTCTGTCAGACTGAACGACAAGAGAGATGACTTTAATATTGCCATCATCAATTTTCCCAATCTTTGTATTAATATCTCGCGTATGTATGTATGATGTATACATTTCGATTTGCTAAAGCATTTGCGAAACGTCGTAGACTCCTTTCTTCCAAACTGAATGAAACAAGGTTATTTTTAAGAGATCGTCTTATCTAAACAGTAAGGATCTGTAACGTATATCTTGAACGACAAAATAAGACAAATCACACAGGTAGACTTTCTCTGAGTGTTTCAATGCATTTTGTTCTAGATAGGTGGCATCGGTAGGGCATGATATGTTCAATGCTTCGCAATCACCTGATATCATTCTTGGTCCTAAGGAAATCGATTCCAACAATAAAACAGTTAAACTGTTGCTGATGAATAATAGCTCGTTTGCTGTGTATATAACAGGTTCAAATTATAATACACTGTGTTCTTCATATTGTAGTGTTGTTATTTGTATCTCATCGCTCTCGGATGTCATTCCTTTCTGATTTGAACTCTATTATTCTATCATAATTACATCAAATGCATGAATGTAAAGTATTGTCAGTAAAAGTATCAACATCAGTTTTTAATTAATATAGTTGCTTATAGTCAGTCGTCTATTATTAGAAAAAATATTATTTCCATCGAAAGTAAACAGTTATTTTTTAATTACGTTAATCCATCACTTATCTATAGACACATAAAACACTATATTTTATGCATAAATGTTAGTAGGTATCGTGACAATTTCACAAAAATGTGTTGAGACGTATTGATCGTATATCCTGTCTATAAATGCCAATATCAATGTCATCTCCAAAGTGCTTGGCATAAATCTTAACAATATTATAAAATGATTTATATTTAAGAATAGGCATTTAATTGGTCTTAAAATGTATTGTTTCTGAGTATTACAATGTAAATAATTCCTGACATGGTTGATACTACCATCAGTATTATAAGGCAGACTGCTGATTAATTCATACAATTAATACAATTCGTCATCCTGTTCAATAGACGTTTAGTATAGTAAATTATGCATACTTCAATGCTAGTTGTGATGTGTCGATAAAACTATTTTCAAAACAAACAAAAAATGGACCTTTTTGCTGTTTTCATTGCAACACAGAAAAAAACAAATTATTGAAAACTCAGACAGCAATTCTAACATGCATCAATCTATTTAAAACGCAAATTGACGACATAATGGTATTGCATGAATTCAAGGCACTGCCTAATATATATCACGCTATGCATAATGTCATGTTGATGGCTGCGTCATTAATTCAACAAATACATACGCGTTTTTATAATTAAATTTACATACCTTGTCAACTGTATTGTAAAACAACAACACATACATTTCAGCTATAATCACTTACAGCAACGAATGTTTATGGAAATTCAATGAAGGCGTGACACCACTGAACTATGAGATGCAACGTAAACATTGTACATTTCTCAATTTATAGAGAAAAAAAGTGTAATTATTATTTCCCTCCATAATTTATATGCAAATTAATTTAATGATGAACAACATGTTATGCTACCGCACATGCTTCTCTATCCTGCCCATGTGTTCTGACCTCACACACAGCCAGCATATATTAAAAAAAACCCATAGATTCCAGGCATTATACTAAACAAATCATTTGTATGTGGCAGTAAAAAATATTTATGCGGCTACAAAACATTACAATAAACAAAAGTATAGAAGATAGAAATAAATCGATTACAGATAAATTACAAGTATGTTGTCGAATGTAGTTAAATATTACCTCAAAGTTTTGTTATTAAACAAAAAACAACAAATAAATACCCGAACGAGTATATTTTGTGACAGAAATCAACGATCAATCAGCCAGTCAACATACTAATACAACAAACCATGTGAAGATTATATTATATTTTCTGTATTGTTACAGAGTGTGTTAAAATGCTGCAGGTATTCAATGTGTCTAAAATAAGCTATTCCAATATTCCGTTTGGTTACATTGGTGTGTCATTCCACGATGTCATCAACATGAGCAACAGTGCCCTCTTTCGGCGGTTGATTTATCAAAGTCAGAAACACGTGTACAAGTTTATTTATACCAAGACAATCAGTTAAACGTGACTGGCTAGTACAAACGCCAGGTATGGTTGGCGTACAGTCAAAGTCCGATAATACATTCGTTTTATAGCACTTTCTAATCGAAAATTGAGGCATAGTTTTCTTTCAAATTACGAATGGCAAAAGTTTTTACAGGATTCATTCAGGCCTTCAAATATGTGAGAATATTGTATATATAATGTTTTGGACGCTGTGTTTAATTGTATTTTTGCAAACACTGTTATTTGATGAATTTTGGCTCGTGATAAAGTAGGAATTTGACAAAGGTCGACGTATCTGCACATTTCTTATACTCTCGTCTCATGAAATTCTATTCTGGTCTCCTGCCTCAATTTCAACTCTGAGGGCGGTTAGGGTCCACCATTTTGGCCGGAAGTCGGGCGTTGGAAGTCACATAGACACATCAAAGATTGCTACTTCTATGACAAAGAGCGTGCGGATGAAACAGATACGTTTAGAGGCATTTTGTGTGTGTAAGATTTGCATATGATCAAAAAACCTCAATGAAGGACAGTTCAAACTATGCTCGTCATGCCCACAAATATGCTAAAGTGGGAGTGATAGAGGGGTCATTTACAGGAATTGTGAGCAGCGCCAATTGTCATGAAACCAAATAGTCATTGAGTTACGTGAAAAATGACAAGAACCGCAGCCGACTACTCGGCCTAGGTGCACATGTCTGAAGAGTCACAACTAAACAGGCAGATAGTTGTATAAGACCCGGTCAACACCACGTTGCTGTATCGACCAAACCAACACAGAGAGAAAACTTGAATTCAAGCCAGATACTCCTAGTAATAGTATGCCAACAACAATTTCAAAGGTGATGTCTCTTATGACAGTTCAGTCTACATATAGGTGTATTTAGCCACGTCAAATCTTTCCTACTAGTACAAATGCTTTGTAGGTATCACTAGAGAGACCGAAAGAAAGTCCGGAAAATGATAAAAGTGCATGTAGCTGACCATATTGAAAAACGTATAGCTGACCATACCCACCTAAAAGACTAAAGACAGTGCAAACTACAAAGTTCAAGTTCTACTAGAAATGACAAGTCAAATTCAAAACAACGAGTGTATGATGTTGTGTTGCTCAAGCTAAGACATTTATGTTCTAATCCTAAACCAAGCCAAGCTTTCATTCAACCTTGAATACAAAACTGGATGAATCGTTTGATAGGTCTGCAATGAGCATTCCGTGTGTAGCAACTCATATCATTGATATTTTATCTGAGAGAATTAATATTACTGCATCTAGTATGAGCAATTGGCAACACGATTTCATTAGGTAATCAATAAAGAAAGACTAAAATATCATGAAGTCATATTCATGGAATGAAGTCATCAGTGAAGCAATTGTCAAATTTCCGGATCTTATTCAGCTAACAGTATCGTGTCTGTTACCACCTCGAATAGGGAAAATTACTTGAAAACATAAAGACACAGATTCCAAGATTGGGCATGTTGTACGTAATATTGATGCATATTGAGTCGAGCAGGGTGCAGCGTGTAATAACTATGGCATTACAAGACCATCTTACAGACCAGAAGGTATGTAACATTACTAGTTTCAAGTAGACCCAAACCACATTTATTTAAACGTCAATAGGTGAATTAGTTTGCCCATACCCCAAACTTTAACATTTCCCGTCTTTTCAGCACTTCAAACCAATTGTATTCGCCTCTCTAGATAACTATAGGCATGACCTTTGAAGAGGCACAGTCAATTGAGAAGTGATGGAAAGGAGGGTAGTGTTAAAGTTAAGGGCGGGGTTACAAAAGAAACTCTTTTCACTAATGTTTACACATGATACATGATTCATAATGTTTGTTCAATTGCCCCCTCATTTCTAATGACTCTCTCTATCCATTGCCGGACGATCAAATGACCTGTGACCCCATACTTTAGATTCAGATTAGGATTGTCTTCAGCCAATTTCTACGGATTTTAATATAAATAACATAACATAATATACCATAATGTTTCGGGGTATATGTGCTTCTTGTAGAGCATATACAGAATGTTTCACTTTTGTCGCACTGTCTCGTAATAGTTATTGTTGCAAATTTCCAAATCAGTGATTAATGAAATAATTGTTTTTCATTCAGATATTGCACATTCTTCATAACGTTGGGATTTTTTCAAGTTACATACACAGTACATTTATCATTGAAGAAATTAGTGGTCATTTCAATAGTGAACTGATAGACGGTTGTTGCTGCTGTGGAAAATACGACTTGGAGATAATTGCCACAACAAAATCAATGTTCATGATGGACGCTTAGAAAATCATGTTTTAATGTACGATGCCTTTGTATCTGCAGCCATTGTGCAGCTTAGGAAGTTTGTTTGAGGAATGGAAGATGTTAATGCCATCCCAACAAAGATTATACCTCCACCAAATCTTGTTTCTACAGTAGATCGTCGTGAGAGGATGAATACAACATTTATCAAAATCGTTGATGAGTTTGTAAGGCGTAAAGCAGAAAATGTACAAAACCATGAAGAAGCTGTTGAAGGTACGTTTCCCTTCATTATCCTCATTTAATTGTTGAAGTGAGTCATATATATGTTAACATGTAGTAAAAACCTGCAATACACATAATTACAATATAAACTTATATATTTTATTTTACATACATTGTATGTTAATTTTGTTTTAAGGTGACACGTTTGTTTATGTTCCTTTTACTCTTCTTTTGATCATGATTGTTAATTCATATATATTTCAGGAAATGGCAATTCTCTGTGTACATTATTGCTGAAGCCACAGACTGTGTGAGGAACTATGGTAAATTTGTTCTGGAATTAGATCTCCTATTGAAATCTATGTGTGACATGTGCAATGTTCCCGATCGAGATAGAGGAATACGTATTTTGAAAAGGGCTATGGTAATATTTGAATCACATAATATTTTTTCAATGTATGCTCTTGAAGTTATCTGAACTGATACTTGACAGATTATCTGTGATAACAAGCTTTAATTCACTTGTTTTCAATCAGCTCCTTAATCCCGCTTATTTCAATTCTTTTTTTTATCAATTTGGTAGATTTGACTGCATCGTGTAGAGACTTACAGTCTGTCACGCATATGATTGTAACGTATTGGACTCTGGCGCATTATTGGTAAGTTCTGCAAACAAAGTTGCAATAACATGCCCGCATCAATACCGTCCGCCATAGCCAAAGTTTCTCCAGCCAATGTACTGTGAACCACACGAAATAATTTTCTGGAATTCCAACATATAGAGAGAAAATTTACCAGTTTCTCCAACGAGAAATATTAGGTATCCACCATGACTCCCTCCATCTGGAAGGTTGCCTAATGAGGCATCACTGAATATGACCAATGGTAAGTCTCCACCTTCCATATGTTGAAACTTAGTCTCCGAATAACTTTGTTTGCTTTCAGTATATGCTTAACCTTCCCAATACAAAATATAGAAATTCTTGCCCCAGATATGATCATAACTGATTTAACTTTGTTATATCACTGCAATGAAGCGTCTCAAAGTTCGTACACAAACTTCCGAAGTAGCCATATCTTTCCTGGACATTTAGCCTCTTCAGGTGACCTAACAAAAATGTCTCTGTTTAATTTGGTTTCCAGCTATGGAGTTCTGCTAGCTTTGCATCTCTCATAGAAACATCGTCCAGAATCATGACATTTTCAGCATGATTTTCTGGAAGCTCAGAAGGATCTTTAGCAATTTGCAAATCATTAACTGTACTCAAATCGACAGATTGTTTGATACCACTTAATTCACGTGGCTCCAAGTTATACCAGTTTTTACATTTGCCTGATGATTTTCCTGCTCTTCTCAGTACTACAGCATGACGTTCAGAGCCAGTTTCACTATGTTTATATGTAATAATGTTCCCTTAATTTACTGTCGGGCCGGGCCGTCTGTCAAATGTGGTGCCATAACCTCTGCATTATCTGTGTTCGATTCTGGTTCAGACTCATTTCCAACATGTTCAGTTTCAACTTGGTTATTCGTTGTTTCTGTATGCATATCTGAATTATCTTCTGATGTAAGTGCTTTCTGAAGTCTACACTGATGAACACGAATTATTGCCTCTCCATGCCGTACAAAAACTACTTTTCCATCTTGTCCTATGACAATCGCGGGTCATTTCCACTCTGGAATATTTGGTCGCTTGTAATAAACCTTTCCCCTGTCTTACATGTTTCTAGAGTAGGCCGAATCTATTTTTGCAATGCTCTGCATATCCAATTTGAGCATTCAACCTCTGTAAAAGAGTGTCATACTGCATATAAGGAGGTTATGTGGTTATCAACTACTTGACTTGTCGTGGTACCTTCCAAAGCAGAAGGTTTGTCTATCAAGATCGATGGTAGGTTGAGAATCCTCCCATAAGCAAGTTTATAAGCGCTATGGCCATCATTATTACAAAGACTTACTTTTGGCCATCAGCGACCAACTTAATGCTGTATACCAGTCAATATTGTTTTCCTTCTTAACCTTTCTTAAGATTTCTGTTAAGAGTGTAATTGTGCCGTTCCAGAATACCATTACTCCATGAGCTATATCCCGTTGTAGTCTTTGGCTCTATGTTAAAGTTCTCGCACTTTATAGTTTTGCTTGATCATGTTCAATCACTTTGAAAACTTCTGGATCAGAAAGATGTTGACAATCTTTTGCCCAATGAAAAACAGACCTACCATATTTATCAATAGGGTTTCCGGTATTTTTTTTATATTTTTGCGTGGCTCTGGCCTGTGAAATTCCACGCCTAAAACTAGTATTTGGATTACTTCTGTCTGTGTAGAAGGCAGATTCTTGTTTTGTCGGTATTCCTGGCCTCGTCAATGAAGATGAATCGACTCCATTAGACACGTGACTGTCACCGAAAATCTTTTTCAATGCCGACTTCATTGGCGAAAAAGTCAGATGCTGCAGTTAATAGTGCCAATGAAAGACAGATTGCATTAAGTAGTTTGGAGTCATATCATACTTTGTACACTGTGTATACCGCCGTTCAAATTCTATATTAAAGTAGGCCATTGACGTTTCCGCGGGCTTCTGATACGCATAAAAAAATTGAATATGCTTCGTAAGACAGGTCATCGATATCTTTCTTAAACAAAGAATCAAGTGCAGTAAGCATCGTGTTCATACCTTCGTCCACATTTAGATCTGTAACATTTATTTCTAAAGCCCTTGCTCGTGCTTGGCCAGTCAACGACAATGTAACTGTCAAGGCTTGTTTTTTTTTTCTTGTCAAGATCACTAGCCGCCACACTGGAACTTGCTCCATCGCCGGTAAATATGAGATACATGTATGAGCAGCTCCACCAAAATTAAAACTATTCTTTCCACCATAGTTATGATATTAATGTGATTTTTCACTTAGCAATAGTAGTTAGTGTATTGTACTGTAGATTGTGATTCTATGATTATTGTGTTTGTTTGTGTGTAATATTAATTATCATTCTGTTTAGTTTGTTAACTTTACTGTACTGTACTTTATTTTATTTTTTCATACAACCACTGTAGTTTGTTTTAGTGTTGAATAAGTATTATTATTACATTATTACATTAAGCAGTGTAAAACATAATTTTCAGCATTGATCAAGTTTTTATACAATAGATTTTTTTCCAGAAACATTCTACTTTTAGTTTAGAACCCGATGTTCAGTAGTCAAGATCTGGAGCTAACCTGCAGGAAGGATTATATTGCTAGGTAAATTTGGTTAAAACCAGGTGTATTGTACAGCTTGCACTTTTGTAGATTGTTGTGGTTGGCAACATAAAATTGAAATTGAATACATATTTAAAAAAATCGTGTTTTAATTTGAGATAAATTATAGAATACTTGATTATACACAATTACCATAACAATTTGATAAAATAATATTATTTTAATCTGGTTTTGATGTGGATGTCAATAATTTATTTATTTTGCAGTGATCAAATTTCTAATTGATCAAATTGAATGAAAATAGTTTTAGTCTGTCTTTTGTTTTTGTTATTACAGCATAGATGGTCTTTAGCAAATTTGATGTGCAATGCTCATATCGTTATAGCACCCTCATACTGTTTCATTGAAAACACGTTTGTTTGTTTGTTTGTTTGTTTTTTTTTTTTGGGGGGGGGGGGGTACAAAACTGGTTGAGGGTGATGTACTTATGTATGTCTGTGTCACACATTGTCATCATTCCTGAACAGGATCTCAGTCGTGTGTGAACGATTTAAATTTGGTACATAGATAATCGGGCATTGATGCACCTAATTTGTTTGATAAAGTTTAAAATGGCTGACTAGTGTCCATGTTCACGAGCCTTATCTCTTACATGCCTGGATGGACCAATCAAGTTTAAACTTCACACATATATCTATAAGACAAACTGAGCCTATAACATTGCAATTTACATCTTTACTGTATCTTGTTTTTTTGGTCATTGAAAACAGAATAACACTTTTTCTTTTCTTTTTGCAGTCAACAAGATATATAGAACTTGTATATGCTGTTGTCATTAATAAATTGTAAAATATATACAAAGAATTGAGCAATTGGTAGAAAAATGTAAAAAATAATAAATATTGTCAGGTCTGTTGCCATGATAACTAATATCTATATATAATTTTCCTTTGATGTTATGGATGAAATATTTGTCTTAATTGTTCACACCAGCGTCTAATGGTGTTTTACTTTACCCATAATTATATATGCTGGAGAATCAAGATGGAATTCATATACCGATGAAAAGTTCATTATCTAAAGAATGAAAATTGCATTCTGCTACATTTGTAGAGCTGGAAACATTATGTTGTTAGTTGTAAAGGTAAAAAATGTGAATCTAAGCTGTTTTCAGCATGTTTTGTTAGATGATAAATGAAAAATGATTTAGAAAAGTTTGTTGCACATTTTATGAACTATGTTTGTGTCATTAATTAATTTTTTTTTATATAAAATGAAATCTAGCACTTCACACAGAATACCTTAGCGTGTCAATGAAATAAAACGTCCGAAATTGAAAATAGGATTTTGATTTTCAAAAGGGCGATTTTGCCACTACGAGCATAACTTTGAAAACTACAGCTAAGCTTTAAATTGTGATATCCTTCCGCCAATTCATCAGTTAAATTTACGCCAAAAACCAAAGATTCCAGAAAACCATTCAATGGTTTTGTGCTATCAGCCTGTTCTGTATAAGATCACATATGCACATGGATTCATGCATTCAAAACTTGCAGAACCATTTTATTGCCAAAATTCTCCCAAATCATACATTCTGTCAATTCAGAACCAGTTATGTTATGCATGTTACTTTGTTTTGTAGATCAGATTCAAATGCCAACATAACTAACAATACAACATAACATTGATAAATATTCACAGATTGATTCATTTCAGTATGAACTTAAACTTGTTTTTAATGTGTTGCCTTTAATTAATTTTCTTTTTGCAGCAACCGCTGATGAACTATTGAAATTGGCTGCTGCTGAGCAATTGGAGCAAAACAGATTATTGTCCAAAAAAGCAAAATATGTACAGAGATCAAAGTGTTGTAAAGTATATTCGGGGATCAACATTCAAGATAAGAATGAAGCAACCATATTCTAAGTTATGTTTTTATTTATGTCTTGAGACTGCATATGCAGGTATTTTTTAAGTGATATTTAACACTAAAACGCCAAAACTGTGAACGATATGCACAATGTTCATATTACACAGTGTCTAATAACCCTCTTGCTACTTGAAGCCATGTAAAGTAACAATTACTGTGAATATGATATACAAATATAAAATATCACAAAAAAATGCACCTGTATGTGATCATGTCTGTACCTGAAATAGTATTTTGTTCAATGTGTTTAGACTTGTTGCATTCACAGTAAATTTGTTTCAATATTTAACATGCATTTTTTTTATTATTACTGATACAATAAAATAGTTGACATTTATCTTAAGAATACAACCGACTGAACACTGATGAAGATTACCATTATGATGTTGACATAGATGATGTTAATGTTAATGCAAAAATAAACATTGATGATCAACGCCATCATGATACTGGAGAAGAAATAGAACAAGTAAGTTTTACTACAACAGTTTTGGATATAAGTATACAAGGAAAGAACACTTTGAGGATGTCAATACCAAGTTTAAATGAGATAAATTCTAGCATGCCTGAATTGATATTCAAGTATAGATTTTTGGTCCGAGAACTATGGGTGTAATTTACAAGATTGTTACCAAGGACAAGATGGCGACGAGTTGTGCAGTGACCATGCATTGGACGCTTGTGAAATCAGCGCTACTATGCAAAAGAGAAAGGTAGCAAGCGGCAACGAAAATTTTAAATTCTATTGTTGATTTTTGACGATGGAAACCAGTAATGCCAGTAATGAAAAAAAATTACGGACGTCATATCCAAACTTTCCAAGTTTTTGTTTTGCCATCGCAAAATTCAGAATGAGATTGCTACCTCATGATTAATGATGGCGATAAAAGAAGTACATGAAGATATTGTTCATATGGGCTTGAAACTAAGAAGAGCGATTGGAAGTCATATGTGGCTCCCCTTGTTCATGCCTACAGGTTCAATCACCAGTGGCAACCTCATTTTCTAACAAAGATGTTGGTTTGAGGAAGCCCTTGAGGTACATTTGTACAATATGTGTAGCTAGTTGTAAATGTGGCTCAGTCATTGTGAGCCATGTGTACATCGGTCTCATGGCATTTGCCCGACATTGTGAGTTTAGTTTTGTGATTACAAAGAGGAGTACTGTATTGTTGTATAGTCGTATTGAGGCTGATGGTCCTTAAAGTGCATGTGAAATGCCTGCTATTTCTGACCCAGAATCATTTATGGTACTGGTACAGATATTAATAGCAATCCTATATTTTTATTGCTCATATCCGATGTATGCAATGGACGCATGGTTCAGTATTGAAGATGATGTTACCAGCGATGACTTGTGTCGGTCAAGTCTATTGACTTAGTTGTATGGTATGATGCACGGATAGAGGAGAAACTTAGAGAGCAGATAGATAGAGTATTCTGGGAGATTTGGGAAGGTTCGTCTTGTCCCTTAGCGATGCACAATGATCCTAAGAGGTGTGGGGATTACTAATCTCGCCAGGGCCTTGATGCTCTTTTGGATTGATTAATTTCCATGGAGTTGTAATATTTTTATGTTCACCTCTACCAAATTGTAGGTTTGGTGAGCACGATATACCTCGCAAGAATAAAACTTCTTAGAAATGTTGGAGGTCGATGTTACTATGGATATTGCAGATAGTTGTATTTTAGTAGTTAAAAGTTGGTTGTTGTGTCTATCGCATTGCACCAGTGCTTTGCGATTTTCACCCTTAACCAATTTGGGAAGTGTGTATTAAATTTCTTGTTCAATTTATCAATGTTATTCGTTAATTAGGATTTCTGTTAGTTTGACCCGTATTGGACGTACGGAAATGTAACAAAATTATATTTACATGTAACACCACCTTAATGTGTGGAGGCAATTAGTAGGATACCTTTAAGGTTTTTGTATTCTCGGAGAATATATATAAAATTAGCTGTTTGCTTTTGTTTGCTACATGTTATATTAATGCTTTGAAAGAATGTAGTTTCATAGACAACTGTTGCGTTTCAAATAATCTCTACTACAGTGAAAATAATTTATTTTGATAATTCATGTTTGTATATCATCAAAAGTAGTACACTTCTGATCCATAAAAGACAAGAAATAATGCTGGTATCAATATTGTGTGAATGCGAAGTACCAATTTTACGGCTGTTACGCTATTGTCTTCAAAATTAGTTGCTAGAATGAGGTATATATTTACTTAATTTAATTCAGTTTTTTGAAGTAACGAGGGAGTAGTTAGAGCTGATTAAAATCATTTAAGTTCGGTCATTTTAGTAGTTTTTTTTAACGTTTTTCTTTTTTAGTTTGAATACCCGATCCGATGCTCTTTGTGTGTGTGTGTGTGTGTGTGTGTATATATATATATATATATATAGTTTTTTTAAAACTGAAAAGTACGTGGCCAGTTCTCAATGTTATAGATTTCAGTTTACAGGGGAAGTGTCACATAACATAGCATATGGCATACACTGAATGTCAGCATAACTATCTAAAAAACTGTTTATTCACTTCAACTTAGTGTCTAACAATCATTACATTGTCAGTGACCAGTCAAATAAAAGGGTAACTGAATATATTAATAGTGAAGTCACTATTGTATTTAACAGTTGTAGTATTACAATTAGGTCTCAGGTTAATTTAAAGGATATATGGGTATTACATTCTGTTTATCCATCAGGGAAATAATTTTCATTCATTGGTTCTAAATGGGGATTATAATCTATTCAAACATTTAGTAAAATTACTAAATAGAATGTTAAAGTCACAGATACAAAGTGAACTTAAACTTAGCCGAAAGTTAACGATAACTGCACAGTGGAAAAGCATATTTTCGTTATGATCCAAGCGAATATGAGGTAGCAGTAGACAGCCCAGTTGATCTGACTGACAGTGGGAATACTTCTGGAAAAAACACATGTGAACAACATTCAACTATGAAGTCAGAGAACCAACAGAATACAAGTATATGTGATACACCAGAAAGAAATATAAGTATTCATCTGATCAAAGATGAAACACCAAGCAAGATCCTTCTGAGTACAAGAATCAACTCCGATCATTCTCCAATCAATTCAGCAAAACAGCCACAAACACCTCACTTACAGATATCTTCAAAGCATTTGAATACCAACATCAAAACTCATCAATTTTGACACAATTATGAAAGTATGAATGATATAATTGACAAAAACAATCATCTATTATAGATAGGCAATCAGCAAAGTACAACATAATGGAAAGGGAGATTTTAAGAAAAACAGCAGAAATACAACATTTGGAAGATGAATTACGGGAAAAAAGGAAGATATTAATGTAAAATTCCAAACTGAACTATACAAGTTCACAATCAGCAACAATGAATTCGCCATCACAAGAGATGTCAAAGACTCTTGGGAAAGTAGAAGCAGAGAAAAGGGGGAATATTCATGAAATCTAAGAATAACTACAGGACTAGCAGAAATTAAAAAACAACTTAGAGCTGCACTAGAATCCATGGAAAATATGTGTA
The DNA here is from genome assembly GCF_978046115.1 of Saccoglossus kowalevskii. Classification (NCBI taxonomy): domain Eukaryota; kingdom Metazoa; phylum Hemichordata; class Enteropneusta; family Harrimaniidae; genus Saccoglossus; species Saccoglossus kowalevskii. The sequence goes on along the minus strand of NC_140646.1, from coordinate 21,629,628 downwards.
CAAAGGCAACGTAAGCCAACTAATCAACAGAGTAAAGTTCATTCCCAGGCTTATTCGTAGAACAGTATTTGTGTTTCACTCGAAAGCATGATAGTATCATCACATCAAAAGATTTGCTTCATAGCTATAATCACGAACAACGATCGAAAGATATAGTCAACTATAAGTGGTAGTCGCTTTCATAAGGTATGTACAAGCACCATAGGGTAGGGTAATATCATTATGTTAACAGAATAACGAAATATATGTCATATTTGTCATATCTCTAAAGATAGATTCAAACTTCAACCAGGAAGCACATTTGTTGGCCAGTGCTTAGGCTTTATTTGAAGTTGGGTGCTTTACCCTCTTATGTTTTTATGTGGCCGGGAGATCTTTGATTGAGATTGCCTTATCAATACAGTTTACGAAACAAATTCACAATGAATAGTTTCTCTGTGTTTTCATTTCAAAATATTGTTAAACGCTAGTGTGATTCGGAATCAATCCTGTATATTTGTGTTTAAATGTTATATTACAAATCACATCTCCTGTGACATGCGGTATTTTACAGCAACTTAAGCGTGCACTATTGCATAAAAAATTTTCACCAGCGACCTTTGGTGGTTGTCGAAGTTATGGCTAAGTATGCGCCAGGATCGGACCACCGTTCGAGACAACAATGATATGAATATATGCAGGTACAAATATATTTCAGTGTGACACGCTTTCTTCTGATAATGAGGAGAATAGATGTGTCTAAAAGTATTTATTATCTTTCAGTGTCGTGTATATAATGGATTTATATACGTAATAGGTTGCATCTCTTATACTGAAATATTATTTCTATGTTGTGATCATGTAGCTCGTTTTAACCAAGTCATATTATCGAATAGAGGTTCTGTTATTTATTCCCTGCTTTTTTTTGGGGGGGGGGGTGGGGTTTAGCAACACTTAACAACTGGGATACGATGCCCCCTAGGATCTATAAAGTGTTTCATAATAGGCAATGAATCCTTTTTTGAGAGTCGGTCAAGGGGTTTAGTGATTTTTCAACCAGTGTACATGTAATACAGAATGTTTTTGGGGTATTTCAAGGGGGTGATTTCTGAGGAATTCGTGATCTTCGCCAAAAGTTGGTGACTCGCATACCCGTATATCAAAATACAAATGACGATTCTACAGTGAAATTATTTATGCACATTTTCATTATGCAGTAAAAAAAACATGTTTCTTTATTTTTTACATTAAAAGTAACTTAAAGGGTGAAAATGTTTAGAGAAGATTTTAGAGAACCAGGAAAATGCGCGTTTGCAAAACAAGACATAAAAGCAAATGAAGCAATGAGGGTATAAGACGAGGAACCTATTGATATAGAAGAGACCGAATAACTGGAACAAGAGTATGCAGTGACTGGTGAACTGTATCTTGATGAGTACGTGTCATCCACAATACTTTAAATGTGCGTCTATGGCGAATGCTCGTCGGCATCTCACAATTGTTTAGCAGTTGCTGGATAGTCCCAGTCCGATGCGCAAAATGAGCCAGAGAACCGATGAGACGACCATTATCCCAGTACGCAAGTCGGGCAGCACCCTATCTGACATGTGCACAGAACTGTCATCTTTATTTTCGCTACCCGGAAGTGGCACAGTTAACTAGTAAACGCAACCAGGAAAGTAGTAGACTAGGCCCCAGAAAAAGAGGAGAAAACTACAGGCGTCACCAGATGCTGGCCCACAACATGGACACACCAGTTTTGTTGTATGGCAAACAGTGATACTGAAACCGTCCCGACGCTTCTGGAAAACGATGCATTACATGTTGCTGGTCTCGGTGTGAAAAAAGTTATTTTCCAAACTAAAAATGGAGAATTTAAGACTTTGGAGTCCATCTTTCTAAAATTACAAAAATGGCGGTGCTTTTTTGATTTACAGAGCGTCAGTGACAAGTAAAGGGTCATTGGTGTTATTACCTATTCCGTCTTGTGGTTACACAGTTCCGTATTTAAGAGATGAATCTCCATTGAGGTAAGTGTTAGCATATATCAGGCTACTGCAAAGAGATCCGGATATACGTCCCGTCACTGCAGGGCGCTAATGAATAAAGTTTTGAAATGTAATTTTTCTAGATTTTTGAATAATTTTTTTCAATGGAATCAGCTCTTGCTTATCAATTTAAAATTTTAAAAGCATTTTTTGTTAGACACACTTAATATTTTTATTTGATCTTTTAATTTGCCAATTGTTATTATTTCCTCTTCAACAGACTAATTTTATAGATTAACGTTGGACCCTCAAACATAAACACGGTTTTAATAGACAACATATTCAAAAAATAATTCTAATTTGATAACAATGATGGACTGGTTATTCACTTCATGACAAATTGCTTTGGTGGCATTGAAATTAACTGTTACTTTAGTTTGAGTTATATTGCCATCTAGTGTTCAGTTCATTATTGATTCTGAAAGGACTATGACTGTATGAAATCAAAATGTGTGTCAATTGTAAGAAACTAATATGGTTATGAAGAATTGGAAATGAATATATATATAATTTAACCTTTAGAACTGACTATGTTAATTAGATCATGTCAGTGTTTACTTTTATTAAAATTAATTTATTTTCAAAAGTTCATGTCAAGGTTTTCTTCCAAGCAATGCGGCTTGTTCCAGTATTTCACAAACTTGGCTTGGGACTTTACAATAAGTAAATATTCCGGTTAACAGTATATTAATTAGCTAATTTTCTTAATTAACTAATTTTGACTATTGCAAAAATCTAGTGAACAATTGATGTACTTTGGGGTGACCGTATGTGCTGATGATTTCAGAACACCTGTAATTTGTGCTTGTTCCATTGGTCTCATTTTTTGACATGTATCTTTCTTCTCACCAGACTCTCATAGTGAATTGCGAAGAGTTAGGCATGGCAGAATTGCTTCTGAGCCTCAATGTCGTTGGTCAAGCTCTGATAGCAAGAGAAACCAAAGCAGTTGATGTCATCGGCTTTGCAAAAATTAAAATCAGATCAAAACCGGTGGTAATGGTAAGTAACAGTTCCATCTTCTATTTTGACCTTGTAGTACAGTAACTAATTCAGTGAGATCTATACTGATGTTTGTTTTTTCAGGAGATGAATATTTGGTTGATTAATGGAAATGTTGTTACCAAGAATTAATGGGCAAGATTCTTTTGAGGCGTCTGATAAAACAGAAGCATTGATTGTGAAAAACAAAACAGGAAGGCATGTAGATGGGCATCAATGCACCATGTATTGGCAATGGCAACAGTGCTTGGGAAGCCCATCTTTTCGTTATTTCCAGATGTTGACAATTATTTAAGTGTGAAGTTTCATAGGGAATTTAAACCGACTCGCAAAGCCCCATTGTACGAACCAAATCATGTTGAACCCGTGTTAACCAAATGTACCCCAAGGTCTGAGACTCATCGCAAAAAAAAAATTGTACACTGCATGATTTGTTTCAATTCTTGAAACATAACAGAAAAATCTAGAAAGATGCATGCCCTCAGCTCATCCTCCAGTGACCCGAAGGTAGAGAGTTGTACCCCTGATACATGTAGTATTAATTTAGGTTCTCCTACAGATGATGTAATTAGGGAGGCCACCTTTTCAGCGTCATTATTTTCCAATGACGCTAATGGTAACTTTGATAAACCTGATGATTCTGAGGCTGCAATTGACCAGAGCAATTAAATCATCCTGGTTCACAGAGTTCAAATGGCTAAAACATGACAGTGAAAGCAATTTATTCTACTGCCAGGTATGTATTGATGCTAAACAAAACAATGTATTCACCAAGGGGAAATCCACAATCCCAAGAAAGATGATTTTTTTTGAAACATCAAAAAGTTGGGTTCATTTGGCAGCCGTAGATGGTGTACAACAGTGAAAGGAACTTTAAAAAGCAACCCTGAAAGCTGTTGCTGGCAGTAAGGGAGCAATTATTGGTCAGATGTCAACTCTCCTTACTCAAGCAAAAGAATGCATTCCTACATCCAAAAATAAACCACTCATTGCACTGCAGGTACATAATGGAGTACAGTAACTAAAATTATTGTGCACTGATGAGGGCAAGATAAATTCTGATTCAATAAATGATTTTTATGGAGTAATGTGTGATGTTGTATATGAGGAAAAGGAACAGGATGTGACAGCAAGTCCGTACAATGTATATGGCTTAGAATTAGATGAGGGAACCGATGTTGCTAATATTTTCATTGTCATTTGTTTTTTGCAATATATATGTATTGATGGTTTGGTTAAAACTCGTTTTCTGCAGGTACTTGAACTTGAATGTACTGATGCAGTACATATATATGATAAGGTGAACAATGACGCTGTTCATCCAGTAAGTAACACTGGAATGAAAATGGTTGGATTAGCAACAGACGGGGCCAGTGTTATGACTGGTGTGCGCACAGGTGTTGCCATTCGTTTCAAAAAAGAAACTCATGGCAATATATAGTGAATTGGGAAAATTACCTCTTGACTCTTTTATTAAGAAACAAATGATAAAATATGCCAATCGTATTGCAAATTCCACAAATACTCTACTTCAAGAAGCATACTATGTCAATAAAATTATTAAAAGTAAATGGTTTAAAAAACTTGATCTGATATTAAATAATATTAACCATTCTTATCTTTTAAATGAAACAAATATTATCTCATTATCAAAATTAAAAACAATTGATGAGAAATTAAAAGAAGAGTTTACAACTGAGTGGAAAAATGAAATAAATAATGACAATAGGAAAAAATCAAATTCTAAAAATAAACTAAGAACCTACAAACTTTTTAAAACCAAAATAGAACAAGAAAACTACTTAACAATTATGAAAAACAGTGAACTTCGCAAATCCTTAACAAAATTTAGACTTGGCAACCACTGTCTGAAAATTGAAACAGGCCGGCATACAGGATTGGATTTTAAAGACAGAGTCTGCAATATGTGCGACAATGACCATGTTGAAGATGAACAACATTTTGTCACAAATTGTCCTCATTACAATGAAATAAGATCAAAACTTTACATTGTAGCTAATAAACGTATACCAAATTTTGACAAATTTAGTAATGAAAATAAATTCATATCATTACTAAGTGACGAGAAAATGTCAATTCCTTTAGCGCAATATTTAAAAAACTGTTTTAATACAAGACAGCAGCACCTACATAAACTAAGCCAGTAATACATTCCTTGTATTCAACTTATTATCTTTTTTTTTTTTTTTATGCCTTTTTGTTCCCTTACTCTTTATGTGGTTATTTTTCTTTTACTAATATCTGATTTGTAACCCTTTTCATCCCCTCCGAGGGATGTTGTGTGTTAATAAATAAATTGAAATTGATCAAATTGATCAATCGCTTATAAAACAATACCTAAGCTTAACACTGTTCACTGTATGGCCCACCATCAGAAGTCAACTTTTGGAATACACTATTATAATCTTTTTCAAGTTAGACACCTACTATGTCATATCTCAACTCGCCACCATACCACCGAAATATCAATATAATCCACGACAGAGAGTTCAAAGCTGCCAACAACATCTTCATTGCATTAACAAAACAGCTCAAGGTAGACAGACTGGACATTTGTCATAAAACGACAATTACCACTTTCGACTTGAGAAAATTAACGTCCAGTGGGGTGATGTCAACTAGCGACCCGCTAAGTCTGTTACGTAAAATTTGGTTCGATTTGAGCTTTTATTTTGGCTGCAGTGGTCGGGAGGGCTTTCGAAGTTTGACAAAATATAGCTATCGCATCCAAGAAAGCTACAACGAAACCCGGTATGTGGAATGTACATATTCTGAGAAAACCAAATATCACCCTGACGACGATTTCGAAACACAGGCTAAAATGTATGCTACCGGCGGCGAAAATTGGCCCGTTGCAGCATTTCAAATGTATTTGTCCAAATTGCACCCAGGGCAAAATGCGTTGTTTCAGAGGCCCCGTGTAAATGTAACACCCACTGACACAGTCTGGTATTGTAATTCACCCCTTGGTGAAAATAAATTGGGATTTCATCTATGATGAAAGATTTCGGTAGCAGCAAATTTGTTGACAGTTTATACAAATCATTGTGTTAGGGCAACTGCGTGCACTGTGTTAGATTCGGCAGAAGTTGAAACCAGACACATTTTGTATTTTACAGCACATAAAAACGAAGCTAGTGTTCGGTCCTACACCAACAAACTCACCAGTAAGCAGAGTCAAGGATTGTCTAGTATTCTGTCTCGCAGTTTGGGGTATAAAAACAAATCATTTAATAATTTGAAGGAGGACATCAAATATTGGACTTGCAGAGAATGTTGATATTCCTCTAGCAAATACCAACTTTATTTTGCCGATTGGCTCTAGAAGATGAAATACTTCAAAGCATGTGCTGATGTGGTAGCCCTTGATGAGCTGCTCAAATCGACTCAGGTCACATCAGATATATTTTCTAAACATGTGCTTATAGCAGGAATTGTGGCATACAAAATTGCGTTCCCTCAAAATAAGAAAAATATTGCTTCACTACAGCCACTACTGTGGATAAAATTGCCTCTTCTGGTCTAAATATTTCACAATTAGTCAAGATATCAAAGAAGGATGGACTGGATGGTTTTACATTTTGCAACAAAATGAATGTTAGATAGCAATCTTATATTTATTTTTTGGAAATTGGTATCAGGAAATTTAAAATTATGAGTGTGTTATTATATTATGGACAGACTTGTATAGACTGACATGCACACACCCTTACAGTTGTCTACAAGAGAAGAAAATCTAGCATAACTTTTTAATTGATGAAGCTTTACAATGAAGATTAATTATTATTAATTAAATTTTAATGAAAAATACAATGTTATAATTGATAACAAAAAAAAGTTTTAATTATATTACAATGACCCCAAACTATGACCTTTATCCTAAAAAAAGTGTATTGTGACCTCATTTAAAAAAAAAATATTTGTTGTCACTGCATGAAACATCATTGCTGGAAGTTTCAAGGAATTGTGTCTGTAATTTGTTTTTATTCAAACTTGTCTATCTACCTTAAATGCTCATTTGAGAGAACCGGATTATTATTGGTGCAATGTTTCGGTGGATTTATGTGAACTGTATATTTTTTGTATGTTATTCGCAGAATCTGGATTTGAAAGATAATGTTGATGGCACATAGTGATGCACTATACACAACTCTATTACATAGAAGACTTGCTGACTTTAATTTAAACATATGTATATAAAACTTTGACTTGTTCATTGTACACAAAATGAAGTTTGTAATAAAAACACTAAAAACTTTTTTTCTTTGTGGATTTATGCAACTTTATTTTTATTTATATTCTGTTGCTAAGTGGCGATATAGATGGCAGTGCTGGTGGTCCTTCAAACTTCAGGTCAAGATATGACATCTCTACTGGCACCAACAGTGGCATCTCTACCAGCACCAACTGTGAGTACTAGCGCCAACAGTGACACTTCCAACAGGGACATCTCTACCAGCACCAACAGTGGCATCTCTACAAGCACCAACGATAACAGTTCCAACACTGACATCTTTACCAGCACCAACTGTGACAACTTTACTAGCACCAACAGTGGCATTTCTACCAGCACCAACTGTGACATCTCTACTCGCACCACCACCAGCATTAGAATTACCCATGGAAAATCTCCAGGCCTGTTAGAAATACCAAGTCACTTTGGCAAAGCAGCACCTGTGGCTCATGTACAATTATTTACAACATGCTATATCAGTCACCCAGTCAACTATATGTCACCATTACCTGTTTCCAAAATGATTGGACAGTCGAGTGGTGATATGATTTCAATTGTCAGCCGAAGAACAACTAAAATCAGAATGTGCAAAATTCATGACTGAAAACTACAAATTGTTTTTTAATAATATGCTTGCATTGTAACTGTATACAAAATATTTTCAGTCACCCCTTTTAATCACATTTAATCACAGTTATATGTCCCTGTACACATTATATCCCTGCGATAAAACAGCTCTCACACGATTTGTTTTTCTCTGCATATTGTTAGAATATGCATAAAATATAACATAAATATGCATGCATGTGAATAATATGAATATATGCATCGACATTGTCATGTGATAGGAACTGATTATGCATTATTTAGTGTATTGTCTTTGTACTTGACCACTAATCAAGCTTATGCACTATTAATATTCAGGAAACTGGAAGGAAATTACTTTGACACAATCCCCAGCTTTTATTTTTCACCTTAGGCTAATTCCTCAAGTGGAAATGCAAGCGAAAGTAGCATCGTGTCTTGTAGTGGCAATCACACACACTCTCCTGAAACTATAAGCACTAGTCAGAGTACCAAATCTAATGTCATACCAGATTTGCCAAGTTGGAATGAAGGAAATGAAAGCCAGGGCAACTCGTCTCCACAAAGTAAACAATCATATTCAGATGTGAGTCAATTTTAACATTACAGTATATAAGTATGCCTATGGATCATCTATGATTTATGTAGACATTATTTGGTTCTTCTGCTTGAAAAATTAATAATTTATGCCTTCATATATTATATCAAAGTAATAAAATGTATACATGTATGGATAAGACATTTTCTATTTTAGCATTATGTGTGTGTAGCTAATCATTTCTTTGCAGATAAGACAATTTCCTAACATTTGTCATGCTTTGATTAACAGTATATCAAACTACCTTGTAAAATGTTTGATACAATTGCAAATGACCATTCATAGTTTTTGTCATCTCTACAACTGAAACTGACATCATTTTTTTTATTCTTTTACTTTATATTGTATAGGAGCTTAAATCTATTTCATGCAGGTGTAGTACAATTACTAATATGATGGCGGTGATGGTAGTACATAGTTACTTGTATTTTGCACAAAAGTGTTTACCAATCATCAATTTCAATCTGGACATTTAAATAATACTTGAGGTACACTCTGATATTGAGATTAAAAATATATGGTCATGGTAATTATAATCATGGCTATGAAAGTTTCAGTGCTTAAATCTGCTTTGTAGTTATTGCCTATGCATGTACCCTTTATACTTTAATTGCAATGGTAGCTGGCTTTGCATCATCCTAAATATATATAGCTCTCTCCTCTAGGCTGTGCATAAAAACAAAGTCCTACAATGTCTGGGTTTAAATATGTATTTGGTCCATATCATTTTCACAACACATTTTTATCAGGTTTTCCAAAATAAGCAGAAAAAATTGTATCAGAACATTGTAGATAGTATAGACTATTAGTTTTTTGTTCTTTCATATTGTTTGACTGAATTCAGACTCATCAATTTTTTTTTCTGCCATGGTCCATGATCAGTGAGAGATGTTCACGAGTGTGTAACATTAGTCAGTAAGATTTTAGGGAACTGCAAATATTATTGAAAACAGTGCTGTAACTTTTGGTAAAGAAAATGAACAGGTTGCAAGGCAATTATACTCGATTAGTGAGGCTAAGAAACACAAACAAATTTGGAGTTAATGAGTGAGGACTAATAGTAATGAAAAATAAACTATTTATGGAAACTATTTATTCATGCCATGAACCAAAACTAAGTGAAATTAAATGTTTTTTTCAAGCACAGAAATATTGCTGTTGAGAAAATACCTTGCATATATCCCAAATATCATTTAAAACTAGATGATGAAACTTTGCATTTAAAGCAGACTTCCCCATGGTACAGCCAGATACAATTCCAGTTAGGTGTGACAGGTATAGCATCTTGTGATTAAATTTGATGTGGACAGATGGGAACTGTTACAGAGTAAAGCAGAACTTGTTTTTAATACTGCTGTACTGCCATTGCTATGAAAATGACTCCCGCTTAAAATTCAGAGCAAATTTTCTGTACATTTCACCATAATTATGAATTATACAGATAGTACCGGACACTGCTTTTTGATCAAAAGGTTTGTAAATTATTATCAAGATTTCATGTGGGAAGAGAAAACAGTACAAAACTATTTTGTGTGTGGAGATTAAGTTGGTGTTCAATGGGTTAACCTACCTATCTATCCATATTGTTGGTCAAACTTTTAGTTGATACCTGTTGTAAACCTACTCCAACTTGTATACTTTGGTATGAACAATACCATACATTAAAAACACTTATTATTTATTGTGATGTTTTTATTCAATGCAAGTAAGATGACAGATGAATAAAGTATATGTTTACTAACATGAATGAATTGTGAAAAATCACAATGGAAATCTGTATGTTTCTTTGAAATTTTTTTTGGTAGGATTTACTATGTATCCCTTGGTGTGCTACCTATGTACCTGCTACCTTGACTGTGTATGTGGCCAGCCTTTGCATTTAAAAGTATGGTAACAGTAACAATGTAGTGTCCTGTTATGTCATATGACCTTTGACCTGTAATTAATACACATGTCCAGTAGAGGGCGTGCTGCATTATTATTAAAAATCCATCATGGCTGTGACTAGATTAGTTTGTGTGTGAATTATTATCCATGGTCATTAATCGTGTGAACATATTCACATCATCAGAACTTTCCTAAAAGAACGTCCCCTACATGGTTATTCTTAAACATAAGATACCCATCGTCGTGTTTATGTTTTGTCACTCGTTCTGGCGTCCACTCGCAGTTTCTTATTAAATATGCAAACACGTCGCCAAGCGCAACTTTCGTGAGACAATGAAGTGTTCGTGTCCACATCATTTGTTTACCATCCAGGTCAACAGCAACAGTCCCGTCATCATCTAACACCCGTCGACGTTTCCTCTCTGATTCATCTTGATCACACTGCAGGCCTCGAAAATTCCCGACGCCCGTGGCAACTAGATTTTATTATGTCAGGGCAGGTGAAATCAACAATGTCCTCGTCCGACGGGCAAGCCATTTTGAAGCTGATGCTCGGCCCTTGATAGACTGGTACAAATTATCAACATGTTTCTATTTTACGCCAAAGTCACGCGTGTGATAGCTGTGGGAAGTCGTATTTTTGGACGTAATATTCTTTATAATACCAGCAGTCCAGCAATCAGACAAGACAAGTACTTTCAAGAGTAGAACACAAGTTGTTTATTCGTGAACATAACATAGAAGAGCCCTGAAACAATTACAATGAATGCTTAAATACCCTCGTGGGGATTCTGAATTCGAGCGGGAAAACTAGATACAAATATACAATACTGTGATTGGTCAATACAAATATTGTGGTGTTGCCTCTCACGTTCGCTCATAGCACAGTGTTCAAGGTCGTATCCCGTTTTGTTACATTCAAGCTTTAGGCGGTACAAACGATGTATATAACAGTATAATAATATAACACGATACACAATATCAGTAAAAATAGTAAACAATAATTCTATCCATATCTATTTCCGACATTCTCCCGGCCACGAAAAAAATATCGACTAACACGTCATATTAACAAATACGAGGCAATGATGTATTAAATCAACGCTATCAATGATCATAGAAGACAACATGTAATAAGAGTTGAATAATCAAACATTTCGAATCAAAGTTAACATTAAAGTTTTTAGAAAATATATCTATCATGATAATAAAATGTCACGATGTAATGTGTTCAAATATTACTCGCATAGGTAAACAACTGAGAACAAAAAGTCAATATATTTCATAATGTTCAACCAATTAACGGCAATTAATCCAAGACATTGGCAGGCAATATCCGATAAACAATTTCAGGGTATAATCACAAGTCCTTGAGACGATCTTGTATAAAATGTCTAGCCGCAATGGCAGCCCGTCGTTTTGGGCGAGAATGTCTAGCATCAGTATCACTTTGTTGCGTTGTGTCATCTCTATTTTCACCTCCATGTGACAACGAGAGTGGTTCTGTGTCTCGTGGTGGACTCTCTTCATCTGAAGGAGTGGGTGTCTTCACCTCAAGTGGATACAGTTTGTGGATAGGACGATTTGTCATACCAGATGAGGTTTTTATTTCTGCTGATCTCACTAGGCCATCATTTCCATACACAAGTTTTATAACAGTAGCTAATTTCCATCGTACGCGTTTATCAATGTCATTATGAACGAGAACGACATCACCAACTTGTATAATATTATCTCTTACCCCGGAAATAGTCGTTTGATGCCTTTCTCGGAGCGCAGTTAGGTATTCGGTTGACCACCGTTTCCAGAAACTCATTTGTAGGGTTGATAGATGTTTATATCGTTCGTTATTAGCGTTATGATCCCCATAGTTAGGATCATTAAGTTCATCGATGTCAGTGGAAATGTAAGGTAGCGTTGTTAACGGTCGCCCGTTAAGAAGGTGTGATGGCGTTAATGCGACGGGGTCATCTTCGGTCGTTGACACGTAGGTCAGAGGTCGGTCGTTTAAAATTGACTCGATTTCAGTAAGAATAGTTCGGAGCTCTTCAAAGGTAACAAAGGCGCGACCGAGTACCTTTTTTATCGTTGTTTTGGTTAATCCTATTAATCGCTCCCAGAACCCACCGAACCAGGGTGCACGTTTAGGAATGAATGTCCAGGAAACGCGATTTTCGGCTAGTAGATTCTTTACTTCGGTAGACTCGAACAAAGCGTGAATTTCGTCAGCGGCGGATAAATAGGTAGTCGCGTTATCGGATAACATCTTACTTGGTAGGGAGCGTCGTGCAGCGAATCGACGGAAAGCCATTATGAAAGTTCGAGTACTCAAGTCGGGTACCAGTTCAAGGTGTATTGCACGTGTGACCGCACACGTGAACAAGCAAACGTATGCCTTGTTTTCTTTGTTATCGGAGGATTTGACAAGCAATGCACCAGTAAAATCCACGCCGGTTACTGAAAACGGTGGAGTCATATTGACACGGTAATCTGGTAATGGCGCAGTTAACGGAGATTGATATGGTTTCCCGTCCACCTTTCGACAAGTTACACATTTATGAATGACGTAGTTCACTGCGCGTCGAATTTGCGGGATCCAGAATCGTTGTCTCAGGGACGTCACAATAGCCTGCGTACCGCTGTGCAATAGACGAATATGATCATGTCGAATGATCAGAGTAGTAAACGTATGTCCCTTAGGTAGAAGAATCGGAAACTTCGTAGCAAATTCAATAGGAGCGTTATGTAATCTCCCACCACACCGCAGAATACCATCATTATCGATAAAAAGTTTCAGTTGGCGCACCAAACGACCGTACTTTGCATTATGTCCCCGAAGTGACATCATAGTGTCACTGTATGTCTCTTTCTGCACACATTTAATCCACGCGGTTTCGGCTCGTTCAAGTTCATTGGCTGTCAATGGCCCGCGTGTAGTATTATTGCGTATCAGTATAGACACGAATCGTTGAACATAAGCGGTAACTCTCAACAGTTTACTCAAAGACCCATATTTAGTCAGATCAATGATGCGTTGCATTCCCAGAGAAATGTCAGAAGAGGCTATAGATTCTGAAGGTGAATCTATAAACAAAGTGTCACGTATAGCATTATCCGATAAACGGCAGTGTTCATCGTCGGTATTCATGGCAACGGGCAGAGTTGATTGAATCTCAGATTGATGAATGTCCGACACGTGAAAAACGGTGGGTGTGTCTCTGTTTACGTTTACCGGCATCTGTGGGCCGCGAGGAAACCCGGAAGTATTGATGTTGACATCCGCGGACTCGTCGATGGCGTTAGAACGTAGATCAAGGGAATCCCCGGTACATAGTTCGTTGACCTCATGTGTGACGTCATTGGAGCGTGGATTCGCGTCGCATTGAACGTCGCTGAAGAGAGGTGAATCGAAAAGCGTGCAGATTGGCCAATTTCCTTGCACAGGAAGCCACCGTGGACCATTCCACCAAAGATTGGAATTGTTCAATTCTTTTGCGGTAATTCCTCGAGTCAGGAGGTCGGCAGGATTGTCAACTGTTGGACAATATTTATACACGTGTTTGAAGCCAGTAATTTCTTTCACTCTGTTAGCGATGAATAAAGGCAATTTCTTATCACTGTGGATCCAATGTAATGTTATTTGACTATCACACCACAATACGCGTTCAGTAATGTTCAGTTTCGGAGATAACGCATTGTAAACAAACTTACTCAATCGCGTGGCAACTAAGGCTGCCATCAACTCTATACGAGGTAAAGTCAGTGTTTTGCAGTTGATCGGCGCGACTCGGGTTTTCGCCATAACAATAGCAGTTTTGTTGTTTTTCCTGAGGTAAACAACAGCACCATATGCTTTCATGGAAGCATCAGAGAAAACGTGCAGTTCACAATCGTTTGTGTCATCTGTGGTTTCATTGAAATATTGACGATTCATTGTAGTATTTGTGATCTGATTTAGATCGCCAGCAATAGATTCCCAATTGTTAAACATAGTCTCATTTAAAGGTTCATCCCAATTGATTCCCTTTTTCCAGATGTCTTGAATGAACAACTTTGCCTTTACGTGTACTGGTGATAATAAACCAAGCGGGTCATACAATGACGCTGTATGACTGACGACGTCGCGTTTCGTAATTAAATGTCCCGGTGATTGAATGTTAATATCTCTGTAAGTAAGTGTATCTTTCTCGGTATTCCACTGTATACCAAGAATGCCGACGTCTGGCGCGGTCTTCAGTTTGTTGTCATTTCTGGCAAGTTTACGAATCTCATTATTGTTCGAAGACCATGAACGAAGGTTGAAACCACAAGAACTCATTAGTTGATTGGACTCGTTGTAGTATTGTATGGCGTCGGATTCAGACGTACAGCCGGTTATGACGTCATCCACATATATGTTCTGTTTCAAATCGGAGGAGGTTGGAATGTCCGAATTAGCTTCCATCTGCGTTTTGACTACGGCATTCAAAATGAAAGGCGAACACACAGCGCCGAATAAAACCGATTTGAATTGGTAAGTGACGAATTCGCTCTCGATATCTCGTGGATTAGAAAGCCACAAAAACTTTGTAAACTTTCGTTCATCGGGTTCAAGACGTATTTGGAGAAAAGCTTTCTCAATGTCACTTGTCAATGCGATAGGATTTGCGCGAAATCGTAGTAGTATCGAGGTGAGGTCGTTGAGTAACGGAGGTCCGGTCATTAGGCAATCATTTAGGCTAGGAGAATCAGCGTTCTTCTTACAACTACAATCGTATACAATACGAATTGGCGTGGTCTCGGAATCTTTTTTGACGGATCGATGTGGCAAGTAATGACCACATGCAATGTTATCGTTCTTAACGACCTCAATGAAGCCTTGTTTTTCTTGATCGGTAATTATTCTATCGTAAATATCAACAACATTTGGCGGTAGACGGCGAATCATGGATCGCGTTCGCGAATTCGAAACGTTGTAGTTTGTAGGTAGTGGAGCGTGGTCTGATTTCCATGGTAACTTAGCAACAAAATGATTGTCCTCTCGGCGCAGGTGAGTATCGCGATACGACTTGAATTCGGTTTCCTTTGTAGGCGTGTTATCAGAGCGTGTATCATCTTTGATGCCGATGGACTCAAGGTCCCAGTATGAAGTGATAGCAATGTCAGTTTTGCAAGTGTCAGTCATTACGTGTAGCACATTAGCAGCAGCGGTAGATTTCCCATTAAGTTTGGGACCAGATAACAAGTAACCAAAAGGAGATGACACTGCTGTAGGGCCTTTGCCACGAATAACTTCGTCTCCGACGAAATTCCAGTAGTAGTCGGCACCGATTAAAATGTCGATGTCGTAACAAGTGTCATTAGAAACCGGGTGAGCTAGGCGTAGCCCTTTCAGATATGGAAGTGTCAATAGTTCGGAATCGACGTGATTGGACATCGAAGTGGATATCTCTGGTATGAGCAATGCGTCAATTTTCGCTTTGTTGCCGGAAATGGTATGCAGATCGAATGTCATCTTTTTCATTGAGCGTATGCGTGTATGTTTGTTCCCAAATGAAGCAAGATCAATGTTTTCGGAACGCGTAGTGTTCACGTGTATTTTGTCGGCGAAACTTTCAGTAACAAATGTGCGATTAGCTCCCTCGTCAAATAGTACAGTAGCGGAGACAATAGTTCCATTATTGACAGAAACGGGTATTTTAGCAGTTTTGAGCAGAACCGGCCCTTTTGGCGCAAAGTTCAGGGTTGAAGTAAAATGTACACAAGTATTATTTCCATTTGTATTAGATCCGTTCGTAGGTCTGCTAGTAGGATTTCCATTATTGGCCGAATAAACCGGTGTATTATATCCAGTGGCCGAATCTGCAGGTAATCCAGAATTGTGACGAGTATCCCCACTGGGATTAGATCCATTTGTGGCACTGCTATTATTTCCTGGGTTACTGCGGTTATATCCATGAATGTGAAGCGATGAGTGATGCTTACGTTGACAGTGTCTGCAGGTGTGTTTCGATGCACAGTTTCCAACGAGATGCTTAGCTAAACAATTATAACACAGTTTGTCTCGGCGTACGATCTCCAAACGGCGCTTCGCGTCTGTAACAACCGTACATTCGGAAGGCGAATGCGATCCTTTGCAGTAGGCGCAAAGGCGTTTCGGACGAGCTGATTTCTGCCCTCGCGTCGTAGTGTGAAAGGTAGCAGTAATCGTGGGTTGATTTGTTAAAATGCTATTGTTACCAACCTGACTTATCTTAATTTCGGTGAGTATGGCTTTTCGGAGATCGGGTAGGTTCCAAGCGACATCTCCACGTGCCCTTGCTAGTAGACGTTGTATTTCAGTCGGCAGTTTTTCTAGAATCATGGGTACAAGAAGTTTTCCGTATGAGTTCTCGTCTTCACCCAGTGCATGTAGACCGCGAACATGGGATTCGAGCGAGTCGTAGAAGTGACGGAGACTTGTGGCATCTTCCGTCGGCGTTGGTAGTTCCCACAGTGATTTCATGTGGGCACTGATTATGACTTGTTTCTGTCCATACCTTTCCCTGAGTAATGTCAAAGCGCTAGCGTAGTTGGCATCAGTAAGATCAAGTCCTTCAATTGTGCGTGCGGCTTCACCTGTCAGAAGGCTTCGCAGATAGGTGAACTTCTGGATATTGTCAAGTGTTCCATCGTTATGTATGGCAGCATTGAATGTATCATTGAAACTAACCCATTTTAGTGTATCTCCCGCAAATGTCTGTAATTCGAGTTTCGGTAGTTGAACGGCTCTTCGTTGAGCGGATGATTGCGCGGAGATTTGCTTTCCGGCGATAAACGAGGCATTCGCAGCTTTTTTCAGTGTAGAGGGGTCGCGTGACTCGAGAAATTGTCCGATTAGTTCTTTTCTCTCGGAGATCTGAATCTCATAGTCGTCTGTCTCTTCTATGTCGCTGCTCAGATCGGGGTCTTGAGTTGCGTTGAAAATTTGTTCATCAGTAGCGATGAGTCTTGCATATCTATCTTGAACAAGTTTGTATGTTGCTCGAAGCGTGGCATAGGCTTTAGTTTTGTCAACCTCAGCGTCATATTGTCCGATTTCTGCTTCTGCCTTTTTGAAGATCTTCGTAAGTTGAGCACGGCAAACTGTGCGTTTCTTTTTGAGATCAGGCAATGGATCTGTCGCTTCAACTGGATTCTGGGCTGGATCTGGCATTATCCTGGTCTCGGCACCAAAAATGTGGGAAGTCGTATTTTTGGACGTAATATTCTTTATAATACCAGCAGTCCAGCAATCAGACAAGACAAGTACTTTCAAGAGTAGAACACAAGTTGTTTATTCGTGAACATAACATAGAAGAGCCCTGAAACAATTACAATGAATGCTTAAATACCCTCGTGGGGATTCTGAATTCGAGCGGGAAAACTAGATACAAATATACAATACTGTGATTGGTCAATACAAATATTGTGGTGTTGCCTCTCACGTTCGCTCATAGCACAGTGTTCAAGGTCGTATCCCGTTTTGTTACATTCAAGCTTTAGGCGGTACAAACGATGTATATAACAGTATAATAATATAACACGATACACAATATCAGTAAAAATAGTAAACAATAATTCTATCCATATCTATTTCCGACAATAGCCGTCATTTATTTTCTTTCGTCCAATGAAGTGGTTTATCTTGCAACTTTTTTATGTAATAAAATTTACGTGAAATCTTTTAAATTTGGTTCAGTTGAACTGTCTATAGCCCTGGATCTCCGAATCATAATAATAATAATAATAATAATAATAACTTTATTACACAACTGTACCATCAATGGGTGCTGTATGGTAAGGATACAGATCAGAAAAAACAAACACAAATAAACAAAAACAACAAAAGTTTCAAAATTACAAACAAATCAAAGGGTATATATAAAATACGTATTACAATTAGGTTTTATAAATTGTATTTTTTAAGTATTTTGCCATGCGTATCGTCAGGTATTTTACCAAACCACCAGCACCCGAGTCACCATCGTCGGCAAACAACAAAAGACGCTTAGATCGGACTATAGACAAGGTGGACAAGAGGTCAAAAAAACCAACGCTATGATGATTCAAAGCGCCAACGAAAGTTTTTTTTTTTTGGGGGGGGGGTCCCTTCAGCCCCCCTTCAAGGGGTCCCCCAACAATAACCGTGAGTTTCTATAAAAAGAGACAACACACTAAAGAGCCGGATGTGTGATGTCAGAATATAAGGACGATTTTTGTGTGTGGTGGTTGTTAACCATGATGTTAACAACCGTGACCAGTGACCGTGGAGAGAGTCCTCTATAGCGTTTTCTTTGGCACAACGCCAAGTTCTATTGCGCAGTAAGAATTACGGCACTAAGCGCGCACGCATGCGCGTAGAACGGGCACTCGCGCACACATTCGATTACGCGCGAACGTTCAATCGCGCGAGGATTAGAAGGATTTGAAGTGATTTGGCAGTTAGGCGCAAAACACCGAGCAGGTAAGACGTGTATATTAACCGCTGAGCATTCGGCATCTTTCTACTACAATACTACATAGGAGTTGATGCTAAGACTACCAGTCATGAGTTACAACAAGTTTATCAAGGCACAAGGTTACATACGCGAAAAAACAGGAAGACAACAACAAATCACATCTGAATTTATACTGTCTGGTTCCGTCTGGATTAGTCATTCCGCTGGTAACTAGATTACTTCCATCTTTTTGGTCTCTGGCTATATCATGACCAGGCCAATCTATTAGTGGACAGTATGTGTGCCATGGCAGTGATAAATTTAGTACTGGTTCTACAATAGTTCCATGTACTTAGTGTTCGAAATTAACGTCGGTCCGTCGGCCTCACGCCCATAGTGGGTGTAAAGGGCCTAGAGCTGTGAAAAACCATCAGTCCTTGTGACCGACAATAAATTTATATTTAAAAAAAAACACGTTCCATTATTTAGTATGATTGTAAGACCAAATATATAATAAATATCGATAGTAACTCCAGAATTGTTTCAAAATTGCGTTCTCTTGCACGTTTGGTCAACAAATGGCATCACTCATCGACCTGGGCATACGAGTCATAATTCAAGCTTGCCGAATGATAGCGAAATGCGCCGAACGTGGGAACTGTAACAAACGATCTGATTGGTTGTAGGCCGATCAAGCCTCCGATTCAAACCAATAGAATTCGCGCTTACATTTTATGTTCCGCAATCTTTGATTTGCATCAAACACGCTGAAAACTACACAAAAAAGGAAAAAAATCAGCAAGAATACGAACGGTCTAGGCGTAAACCACGCACATTCCAAATTAGGTGGCAGGCGGAGTTCAAAGACTGGTTACTATTTGATAACAACAACAAGGTGATGTATTGCCGGCCTTGTCGAGGATCGTGCAGCAGAATTGATCCTTGTAGAAGCTGAGGCTGACGCCAATGATTGTGAACACGATGCAAAATGCATGTCAGATTCAGAGTCTGCCAGTGATAATGACTGTGTTTTTTTCTGAAGATTTTGATGAGTTTAGTGACGATGAAAGAAATGATGATGACCTCTTTGAGGCTGCAGATAATATACCTGATTAATTAGTAAATAAAGGTTTTGCAATTGCAAGCTTGTATTATCCGTTTAGTCATTGTTTGTTAAATATCAGGGCCTACAGTTAGCGAGAAGGACCTACAGTTTTAATTTGACATAGGTCCTTCGGGCCTTTTATGATTTTCAGTTAATTTCGAACACTGCATGTACTATTGATTTATCACTGTTGTTTATTTTGTCGCCTGTATGGTTGTTACCTTCTCCGTTTTCTTCTCCCTTTGCATATGGCTGTGCTTGTCGTTCTCTCCATCTATGTGGCATGTCATTAACTGCATGCCAGGGTGATGGTTTGTCATAGCTGTAAAAAAGTGTATCTCCTGCTGTTACTGGTACTACATTACCAGTAGCAAAAGGATTCCATTCTTCATGGATCATATCTAGTAATTGTTGTCTCGTGTTTAAACTACGTTTAGCTGAATTTCTTGTTTCTTCGCTAGGTATTCTTAGATCTTGTTGTATGGCAGTATTGTTTTCTTCGTGTGCATTTACCCCGTTTTCTACATATCCTGGCTTTCCGACTAATTCTTTATTAAGTGCATCTATCATAGTAAACCTGTCTGAGTACTCGTCAGATAAGTTTAGTTCTAATGTTTTCATGGTTAGTCTGTCTCTGAAATCTTGGTAGGTGTACATTCTTGTTCGCCATTCACTGATAACGTTGAATATGTCTCTTTAATTTATCTATTAATGAATTTTTCTTGTTTTTTAGTTTGTGCCATTGAAATTGTGGAGTTAGTCTACCTTTATCTTCGTATACAAATAACACAGGTTTTGGAATGTGTAATATTGATTTTCGATTTGTCATGTCTGTTTCTGCAAGTGGTACAATATTTGTGAATTTCACTGTGTGTCATTTTATTCTCCAACTTCTTGCATACATTGATAGATAGTGTCCTTTCTTGAGTCATGTGTTAGCATTAGATGATCGTGTCCTACATATGACCAGTTTGGTGTGTATCTTATCAACTTCTGTCTTTTTAGTTTGTGGTCTGTTTGTCCTGGTTCTTCTCCTGTTCCTATATTTACTCCTGCGTGAAATGATACTTTTGGATTTTGTGCTGTTTGTCTATCTATATATATTGGCATTGTATTTGCAAATGTCATTTCGTTGGGCCTGTCTCCTGGTCCATTATTAGCGAACATTGGCATCTCATACGAGCCAATTCCTTCAAAGCCAATTGAAGATGGGTTTTCATCCACAGCCGCATCTTCTTGCATCGGTTCTTCCGTTCTTGCTTGGTGGCATTTCGTCTTCTTCGTTGTTGTTTTTGTCTTTTTTCTTCACCTTTGGCATTATGTTGTGTTGGTATATTGTATTTGTACTTTTGTTTATTATGTTTCATGGAATTCGTTATTTCTGTTATATTCTTGTCCTCGTGGATTAGCGGTTTCATCTATATTATATTTACTTAAATCTTGTCTTTCACCGAATCAAAATTTTTTATATTCTCTCGTATTTTCTACTGTCCAATTTGGGTCGTAATCTCTCTTTCTACTCAATTCCTGTGCTATTCTATATCGCATTTTTTTGATGAGACCCTGTCCCAAAGTATCTTTCATTATGTTTGTCTTCTTTTATTATTTCCATCACCCTCCCTGCCATACGTAAATGATATTGTTTTGTAGTTTCGTCATATTCAGGATTGTCGTATGGTGTTGCTTCTCTATTTTTAGCTATACTGTATTTTTTGGCTGTTTGTTTTTTATCGAAATATGGATTACTTTATCTGTGTCTATTACATACATATCAACCAATTGTTTCATTCTTATTGAGAACGCCATTAAATATGATTTCCAATTTGGTATTTTTTGTATTCTTTCTATGAATATTTGGTCTGAAACCGAAGTTGGGATATTAGGATTGGCATATTGTATATCGTGCTCCTTGCATATTTCTTGCTTGCTCCTTGCTTTTTTGTATTCTTTAAGGTTTGTACCAGGTCCGCCAAATTCATACCCAGGGAATGAAAACTTAAACATTATAACCTACCTAAGTGTGTGCGTGTAAAAGTGAAGAGACAATGTAATAAGTTAATTACATTTAATAAAACTCTAACTGTTGTAACACTGTGAATACAAATGTTTTTTTAAAAAAAGTGATATGTTATAAGTAAATATGCGAACATCGTAATAGTATTTCGAAATAAAGTACTAATTAAACCAATTGCAAAAATATTCGTCAATGGATTGTTATAAACTCTATTGAGTATCATAACCCAGTTCATCGTCAATTTCTTTTCTTTCTCTTTGGTTTGGATAGCTGGTTCCACTTTCGTCGTCTGTTAACTGTACCACTTTATCTGGAATGATATTATATTGTAAGTTGGCTCATTTTATACGTTAATGTTGTCATTGCATCTGTAATGGTAAATTTATATCGTTATTAACACATTGTATTTTTTCGTTTTAGTGTTTTACCTGGTGTTCTTACAATGAACCATTGAGCGTTATCTTCTTCTTCAATCAGTTCACCATCTGGTGCATACAGGTCGTGCTTTAATGGCTCTGGTGGAAAATCTGCTCCCAAATCTTTGTTTGGTTTTAATATTATGTTGCCGTCAGTTGTGTCGAAATCTTGACATCCCCATAATTTTCTTTCTTCTGCTACTTGGTTGTTATATCTTATTGGTAATAATGTGTCGCGTACATGCAGACTCGGTATGCCTTTGATTCTTAAGTAAAATAAAGTGTGACTTGTTACGTCATTTTGTAGATGGTGACACGCTTTCTTATGATCTAATGCTGCACATGGTTTTGCTTCTTCAGGAATTGTTGGTAGACGTGTATTCATACAACTATAAATAGGCTTTCGGTAGATCACAACGCCATACCCCCACAAGAACTCTTTATATCCGATTATATCATCCTCTATTTCCTCAACCACGCGGATCTAACTCTCCGCGATTAGAGATGTTTTATATTTTGCAGCCCACATTGAGCACGTTGTGTAGTCAGCATAACTTCTCTCTTCTTTCCATGTCTTTGATACGTTCCATTAAATTTCCTTCATAGTTGGCCCATTCTCTGTTTCTTGGTATTGTGAATTCTAGTACATCATAGTTTGGTGTTTTCTTCCAAATACTTTCAGGGCTGTTCTCTCTTTTATGTAAGTTTACCACAGCGTTGTAGTGTTGTTCTTCTATTTTGAAGTTTTGATAATTTATGTCAAAGATTTCTTTAGCTGCTAGGCATTCGTATAAGTGCTTTTCTGTTATTGTAGTGAAATCGTGAAACTGCTTATATTCTTTATCGAAGGTCTTAAAATACCGCTTATTGAAGAGCTCAAGTCGCGTTGGATAGTTACGAGCATTTTCTGTTGGTCTTCTATCTTCTAATAATGGTAAGTGATTTTGTCTGACCTTAAATTCTACTGCTTCGTCCCATTCTGCCATCGTTGCTTCTAACGCCAACATGTCTGCATCTTTTATCGATGGTGACATTCTGTTTTTTGGATATTTCTTGATGTAAACCCATTTGCAGTTTTGCCAATCTCTTTCTAAGTTATCTTCTATATTTGACATTGCTGGCCATTCCATGTCTTCTAGTCGTACATCTCCATTTACCAAATCCATTAAGTATGCAAACATGACTGGGTTTAAGTCTTGCTTTACATCTTCTATATGTGTACTCAGGCATATATGTAAGTGTACAATTTTAAGCCAAGATAAACTATATCAAGTACACAAAGTTAACAATTTACAAAGTAGATATTTTTAATTACGTTTACCTCTGATTGAATCAACACAGTGCGAATCGAGGTAAACTTGGTTAGTTGAATCTCCTTTCTTTTGTCTCAAGCCAAGACCTGCAGATGTGTATTCTTCTCGCTTGGAGAACACAATGTCAATCACATCATTCAGGAGTGTTGCTATAAAAAAAGTATATAATATAATAAGTTATTCTAAAGTTACAAATCTCAATGCATGTGTGTATAATATTATGTAACTCAACAGTTGTAAGTTGTATACTGAATCATTAAAATATATAAGCTATTTTGAACAGAAAATCTATAGTTTAGTTAGTAGAGTTTTCAGGGTTGCTATGGTGGAAGTGAGTTATATAATATGCCATTCCAATAGCTTTCCTTAAAAGATTTGTATAATCTTCATTTGCAGCCATCAGATATAACAATATTTCTTTATATATTATACTTTTCAGTTTTCTTGGCTGTGACAGCAAAAGAACAAGGTTTATCTGACATATCCAGGAAAGTATACAGGCAAACGTGGAAATGCAAGAAGAGATGAGAAGTACAGACTTTGTAAATTATTCTCCATTGGTTGTCATAAAAATGTACAAAAATAAAATCAATGAATCAAGGGGTGAAGTTGGGGGGGGGGGTGTTCGTGAAACAAACCACTTGTGCAAATGGAGTTAGATGTATTTTTATTGGAACAACTTGATTTTTTTTGAAAAGTAGCTTTCTTTGTAAACGGTAAATTTGGGTCTTTTAACTGAATACAAGAATTATGACATTCTCAACAAATCCTGCAAGGTTGATTTATTTGCTAATTTACAACAGATTCAAGATACAAATTATTCAATAAATAGGGTTTGGAAGCCAACTTACATATGCGAGAAATGAACAAGTCAACACAATTGTACAACATTTCTTATTTTTATGTGGGAGGAAAACGGTAGTGGCTGTTGGAAAACCCACGAACGGAGGTGAGGACAAAATAAACCCAATGCATATGAGCAGTACCAGAATTGAAACCAGGTGTTAGAGGTGAAAGATGAGCAGTGTGCCACTGCACGAACCTACAATAGTATTAAGCCATTTCTTTAGCTGAAACAATTTTTTTGCCAAGAATAGTTTCAACCACTACTTTTTGTCAAAACATAAAATGCACATTACATTACGTTCTGACAGAAAGTATTGTGCAATGTTTCTGCATTTAATGTGACAATATTTTTATGGAATTATTTGTGTATACTGTGTAAAGTGTAGTACAACATATTTTTGAACAGAGGAAATGATGAATTTGTAAGGGCAATTAAAGCACAATCTAAATTTAATGTGATTGTTAGATTCAAATTAAACATAATTCAAATGTTTATTTACAGATCTAAGACAGAAAAAAAAAGATAGCTTATGTGTTTACCATAAATCATTTTTGGTATCAAATGACGTTCTTGTGTCTCCAAGTACTGTTAATTTTACAGTAAACGGCGAAGATGTTTTTTACGTTATCATCATTTTGTAATACTAATATTGCACCATCTTCTGTTATCAGCTCTCAATGGAAGGGAAAGAGAACAGTTAAAAGGAATTTGCAACACATACAGTGAAATGTTTGTTTTGTATAACATGGAAGAAAACAAGCATTCATGATTTTGAAAGATATATAACGTGGTATGACTGAATAATGATAATCCAACTGCACCTAACTAGTATTAGAATAGTGCATTGTGGGTAAATATGACATATTTCACTGCAAGCAACCACAGTGATTAACCATTTGCTTTGGTTTGTCTTGTACAGCTCCTGGTAAAAAGTAGTTATTCTGATTGTATCTTGTACAGCTCCTGGTAAAAAGTAGTTATTCTGATTGTATCTGTAAAAATACTTTCACATCAGAACAAATACAAAAATTGTGTGGTTTCAGTAATAGTTAGGTCCTTTAAAAATCCTACCCCTTGTACCTGACTGTAAAAGCCAACAGGTACAAATGTAATACTTGCTATCGGAAACTGGATGGGGTTTCTTGTTCAATAGTCTGTTTTCTCTCTAATGAACCATGCCACAGTCTTCTCATCAATGTGATATTGCAAGTCAGTATTGATATTGAATACACACCATCCATGGTTGATGTTATGATTTTGTAAATTTTGTGTTATTTTCCATTTTTTTTTTTATTTTTCCTTAAGAAAGTAAAAGTTGAGGATTTGACTTAAAAAAGCAAGGTAAGGTGGGTTACCGCAACCACACGCATTTTTTTCGGCCTCATTAAAAAAGCAAAGATGGAAAATTATTTAAGTTGAATTGTCTTTTATATTTAGTTGAAAGTCCTTTTAAAGAGGTTAATTTTGCACTTTAACTAAATCCAACAATACTGCCATTTACGAGAATCCTGAAAGATGGCCAAGAGTTTCTTAGAGCACTATAAATCCATAGCCATGAGTACAGTCCTGTGGATAGGCCTCCTTAGCTGTAAACATTCGGCCATCGTCGGCCACCACAGTCATAGAACTTTGATTACGAAAATTGACAGTTAGTGTTCCACCACAGAATTGTAGGCAGAACAAATCAAAGTTCTATTGGTCTTCTCGGGACCGTGGTGGCTGACGATGGAGGCCAGTTCACAGGACTGTACAAAGGGCTATATTGCTCCCATGATGAAATCGTGAGTAACATACAAAGATTAGGCAAGGAATACAGTTGAAAATTAAAAGCGAAACTTAGAGAAAAAAACATTGTGATGACTGAAGATAGTTGTCAGTAATAACATTTCGCAGTTGCCCGTTTTGCATGCAGAAAGAGTCCATATTTGCTCTTTTAAAAGAGCGTCTCCAATGAAAGTACATGTAAGCCACAGTACAGTCCCTTACCAAAATGGATAGCTATCATTAATCAGCAAGCTCTCAAAGTAAGTCTTCGAAAACTAAGAAACAAGATCCAACAGTTTTGATAACAAGTGTATTTTCTGAATGTTATTATTGAGCAAAATTAGTCTTCAGCTAGCTTTTGCGGAGTTCTTGTATAGGCCGAACAATTTAAAAGAGCTTAACACTCGACGACTTGCATCAACGACTAATATGTCGCCTGTGACAGCTAGTGGAAAAAGAATGAATAGTAGTACTAGTCTTCGAAGACTAGCCGGTCATTCTGTGAACACTAGCACGTTGACTAATAAGCTCACAAACTGAAAGCTAGTATTAGTAATCGAAGACTAGTAGGTCACTCTTTTGACAGCTTGTGTGGGATGCTAAATATATTCACAACAGCCTTGTTGTTTTCTACCAATCTATGACACAGTCAACAAGGTTGAACTGCATATCACACTGGCATTTGAAAACCAAATCAACATAGTTCCAATACCCAGTCCAGTCACTTACCAACCTTCATTGAATAAATTATACAATAATAGACAAAGTTGTCATGGAAACAGAACTGAAAATATTTATTGTTTAGTTTTTTCTTACATTGAATACAATTTACCGATGTGAGTAGGTTATATATTACCTGTTGACCACAAAAAGGGAACAAAGACGTTTCATTCTATATTTCACGACTAAAATAATGATTTTTGTAACATTCTAATTTCCATTACTATAATTATATACATGAGTAAAATTCACAATGAAAACGACCTGCAGATGTGTAGTTCTTGCTTGGAGAACACAATGGCAATCACATTCAGAAGTGTTGCTAAAAAAAAGGGTATATAATACAAGTTATTCAAAAGTTACAACATCTCAATGCATATGTGTATAATACTATGTAACCCAACAGTTGTAAGTTGTATACTGGATCATTAAAATATATAACCTATTTTGAACAGAAAATCTATAGTTTAGTTTAAGTGTGTACGCTATTAATAGAGCATGGTTACAAATTTAATTCTAATACACTCATCAAAATTTTCATTTGTAACAAAAAAAAAATAAAAATGTTTATGAATATTAGCTAGGATTTAAAAAGAGGGCATGTGACTGATTTCAGTATCAAAAATTTATATAGTTACCATTAACACAAACAAATTCTGACCACAAAGTACATAATAATGTTCTAAGGGTTCTAAAGAAAGATTATTTCATTGAATAAGTTAATTAGATGGGAGTAAGGGGGGGTAGTCATAATAGTAACATCTATCTAGGTAATCTTTTGGGTTTTTTCTCAAAGCATTTTTCTCTGCTTTGTACAAACCAAGCGAATCCACTTTAACATCTGCAGACTTGATTGGATCATGCTTTGTCTCAACTAAAACTCTTACACTACCCTGAATGAATAAAACAATATGTTAAAATTAGCAGATTATTTACAAAAGCACCATTCATGTACATATGCTCCAAGGTTGACCATTTACAAATCTGAGGGGATGGGATGGGAAACAAACCAGTAGAGACAAATTTGAGAAACTATTTATTCTAACAATTTACAAAATAAAATGATAGGAAACAAATGCACAAACGTTCATCCACCATAACCCCTCCAATAAAAACAGTACAAAGCTGTATCGCGCTGCTTTCCTGTGTCATGCAATAAATTTGAAAACAACATTGCTGATCTTGTTATTTTGAAAAAATAAATAAAACGTATGTAAGTTCTCAAATGTGAATGTGGACAGTGTACACTGCCAGCCAAATGTAGCATCTGGTTAACATTGCATGTTAACTTTGAAGCTCCATGCAATTGTTGCATCTGAACACATTTCTGGAGTGCTTGTCTCTTGCTCTTTTCAGATCATCCTTAACGACAACATCACCCAACAGTGTGTTGACTGGGTACATAGCCTGCTGTATGTCAAACAAAATAATGGACGAGTACTACACAGCTAAAAATATACAGGCATGTTACAGCTAGAACTTACCTGCACCAATGCTGGCAGTACATATCTGGCACATGTCTGACCCCTCAGACTGCTGCACATCTGACTCGCCAGATTGTTGCACTGTTTCTAAATGTAATAAAATGCCACTTTTAACAGATATGTTAACAATTACCGGTATGATTAATGATAATGTATACACATTCTGTATAAAATATTCCATATTTACTTACACTTTCATATTGGGCAATATATCTTTGTACATACACATCCAACATTCATTTCGAGTACCGGTATTCCAGTATTTTTCAACAAGACGCAAACAGTTCATACAAGATATTTGTTTTACAACAATATTTTTAATAATTAATGTTAATACACCACAGTTGGAATTTACTAAAAACAAACATAACCAAATAAAAATTTCTACAATTACAAAATAATGTTAAGAAATTAATAAACAAATGCAAAATGAGATTTTATCAAAGCAGAATTTACAAGAATTTCTTGAACAAAAAAAAACACCTCATTCAATAAATCAAAAACCTAATTAAAACATATCACGCTGGGAATTGTACTCCTCGTCCTCATTATTATTTCATAATTAAATAACAAATCATGTTCCAAAACAATATTTAAATCCAGTTTTTTGCCAACTTCATCATACCAGGTGGTGTGCATTTGCCAAAAGCCCTTTCTCTCTGGCTGTTCTTCTCTCTTGAATTGTCTCTGCCAATGAAAAAAAAATGTTTTTAACGTCAAGCCAATATGTTGACCAAGAAAATTTCAAAAACATTTAAAGTAACATTAATCTTTCTCAGTATATTTTGTAATTGTTTTTATTATAATTATTATTTCATAATTAAATAACAAATCATGTTCCAAACAATATTTAAATGCAGTTTTTTGCCAACTTCATCATACCAGGTGGTGTGCATTTGCCAAAAGCCCTTTCTCTCTGGCTGTTCTTCTCTCTTGAATTGTCTCTGCCAATGAAAAAAAAATGTTTTTAACGTCAAGCCAATATGTTGACCAAGAAAATTTCAAAAAACATTTAAAGTAACATTAATCTTTCTCAGTATATTTTGTAATTGTTTTTATTATAATTATTACGTACATCTTGTTTTGTATTATTTTTAATATCGCCACATGCATCTAAAAGGACGCAAATATAACAAGATGTCAACGAGATCCCCTCTGATTGGTTTCGACAACCAATCACAGACCCCCTTCTAATTGTCTATGGCGATGTCACAAGTCAGCAATAAGGCAACGAACTCAAATAAAATGGCGGATTGTACCGATGTTTATGACCAAGGAAAATGCGTTTATCATTGTTAAACGCTATAAACATCAATCTATGATTTTTTTGTACATCGGTTTGATCAAACACAGGTAACTTTGTGGTCGTTACACTGGAGACTGGTGTTGGTTTGTTGAAGATCTTACTGCTTATTCGTCACAATTTATCAACACAATTCACGATAACTTTTTAGTTATTTGGGTTAGAATAATAAATAATCACACAATCATGTAAACGCGAATGATTCGAAAATGATTTTATTTTAGCTTTTTTACCTTCAGTTCTTGTATTTGGTGTGGACATCGTGTCAGCGACCTTTATACAGCTTAAAGCAATTGGGGTCAAATCAACTTTAGGCTGTTGTGGGTAATATACGATACTATAGACGTTTACAGTATTATAATCAATACGACTTATTTATTGTTTTTGTTTCAATTCTTGTTAATGGGGTGTAAAGTTGAAGCTTCAACATAAGTGAGACAATGGATGTATATCAAACTTTTGGATTGCGAAGATGCAGTAGGAAATGATATATATTCAATGTAATGACACGGATTTTAAAATGTATTCACATTTGTGAATAGAAAATAAAAAAATTCTAGTTTGGTTTATGCATGTTGATTTATTGAGTTGTATATGAATTTGTTGAAAAAAATATAATGTGGGGAAGATGGAGTAGGTGGAGTATTAATTGTTGGCAAAATATTTGATACTAGAGCAAAAAAATGACAATTTCTCACAGTTAAGAAACACTTTATGTTTCTTGATAATAAGATTTTCTGCTCTAGCTTTGTTTGAAATATTGGGTCACTGATACATTTGCAATATAGAAGTGTATTGTTAAATCACACTTACTATTTTTCTAGTA
This sequence comes from Saccoglossus kowalevskii, assembly GCF_978046115.1. Taxonomy (NCBI): domain Eukaryota; kingdom Metazoa; phylum Hemichordata; class Enteropneusta; family Harrimaniidae; genus Saccoglossus; species Saccoglossus kowalevskii. The sequence goes on along the minus strand of NC_140646.1, from coordinate 21,599,044 downwards.
ACCGTGTTTAAATGAAAATTTGGTATTATAGTCTTGTATTGTATTAGGGGAAACATTTATTGTTAGGTTTTAATTAAACATAATCTTGTATTGCAGTAGGTTTTTGTTTAAGACAAACACGTAAAGGTAAACATACAGCATGAAAGATGTTTATTGCTGTCATATTGTGACTAACAATGTTATTTGTTATATTTTATTCATTATTCAAATATAATATTTTTGACATGTATGCATGTGCAGTTTTGTGTTTTTTTAATTCAAATCTATGTGTGTGACTGGTATAACATGGATGAAACCAGCACTGACGTGGTATTACTTACAATAAATTACTGTGTTTGAAACAAATTGTAATACGAGTATACTAGTTCATCCAAAAGTGTTTGTAACAGCATGTATATTATTGATATCACCTCCTGAAGCCTCCAGCGAGCATAATATCTGATCATATTAACCAACTCTGCGACATTTTATTTCAAACACATTTGTGCAATGTTTCCTTTACATTGTGTATACTTTCCTCAATGATATGTTAGAAACAACAAGGCTTTCTTAGTACCCAAAGGGTGTCAGCGGTAGAGTTAAAGTAGCTGCAGTAGTGTTGAAGGACTCGAGTCAAGTATATGAGATATGAGCAAGCAATTATCTTCTCACATTAGTGAAATATATAAAATATAACAAAACAGTAATGATACTTACTATCAAAGCTAAGCATTTAATTGTCATGGCTGATGGTGATGCCATCTTACTTGCACACAGGTTGTGTGCAACTTCCTCTGTATTCATGTATTTGTAGTTCTTTTTTGTTTCTTCAGTACATAAAATCTATTGTTGAATTGATAGAGAAAATATTGTTAAAAATTAACATGTCTATAATTAATTAAATTAGAAATGTCATTATTAATGCAAATAAAAATACTGATATACAATGAATGAGCATAAGATTTGTCATATAAGCTTAGTAATTTACCTTTCTTGCCTCCTCTTGTATACATTCTCCAATTTTAATTTGGCAGAATGACAACATCTTGTTTAAAATAGCAATATTCTCTGCCAAGTCCGGCGCAACATCTTTTAACATTTCCTTTTTGGAATAATAATAATTATATCAGTGTTTATATAGATATTCTGTTATTTTAGTTTAATGTAAACATGAATGTATAGTATTGTCATATATGTGCTAATGTGTCTGTGTCGTATTCAAAACAAAAGAAATTAGAGCCACGAGTTTGTATATGCACTATGTAGAAAATAAAGATGTGTGAGAGAAATTTGTATATCTCATCCATGTGATTATTTACGTTATAAAATCAGATAAATTAAGCTTCTGGTTACAAAAAATCATTACATTGGTTTCTGCACTGCTCAGCTTTAAAATTCTGTCAATGAATTGAACAAGCTAAGAAGATGATCAAGATTATTTTAAGTAATTTTGAACAAAAGAACTAAGGAAAAGTTTAATTGAATTCAACTGATGTATTCCATTTCAAATTATAAAGACAGGAACATGTGTATATTTTAACTATGGTCATCATGTAAATATTATTTATTGACAGACAGGTACTACTAATGTCAGATGCAGTTTTGATAACCCAAACGAAATTAGTCATTATGTACATCATCTAAAACAGTATTTGTTATTATTTAACAGATTAGCAGATCTATGAGTTAGGCAGGCATGTGCCATTAAAATCTAAACATCCAACCATACTTTAGGATATTGGGGTCATGAATTTTATAAGACATCCATGTTTATTTCCATTTCATTCATTTTAAATATTGTGTATTATTCAATGTCTTTAAGATAACCTTAATGTAAATATCATAGTTAAGTGGACTATATAAATGTTATAAATTAGTTAAAGTACCTTTATTGATAATGATCCCCTGGTAAAATAAATTAATTAATAATTTATGTTCATACTTACAGTTTGTCTAGAAACAAATCTACTTGAAGATGTTAAATAATTGTTGGCCAATGATGCAACTATCAAATTCTGTAATAAAATAATTGCTGTGTTAGTGTAAATACAAATTCACAATTAATGTAAATTGTCATATCAATACACATAATAAAGATGATTAATTAAATATATTAAACATTATATACAGTATATATGTTGCTGCTCATTAACAAGCAAGTCTATCTTTTACTTTGTTCATCTATCTTCTTATGCAAAGATGTTAACGAAAGAAGAAAAGACTGAGGTTGCAGCTGCTGGGGCGAAGGTACAATTTCTATAAAACATTACATGATTTTATTAGTCTTAAAATACATGTTTATATATGTATGTTTAAAAAAAATCAATTTGCTAGTGAAGTTTCTTGTCAATCTAATCCAGTTAATTGACTTTACTTTCCAAAAAATATGTAGTTACAAACCCCGCAAAAACGAGTGTTTACATTAATTCCGACGAGTCAAATGCCACTCAATGTGACACCTGTCGTGATAAGTCAGATTTATAGTATCATAACATTATTTCATTGTGACAACCAATAAGAAAGCAGCTGACTTCGCTGTCATAATTTTGCTGACAACTAGACAGTACACTTGGGTAAGGCGAATTGAAGAATCAACGAATCACGAATTGTGCAATGACTATTCTTAATTGCTATTTTATTTGCAAGAAATAGCGTTTTTTGTTTTTCAAAAATTGAGAATTAAAATATCCAAGAAATGTCATTCATGCATGCTAGCCTCAGCTCTCACACTTAATGATTTACGTTAGTTTAATTCGTGCAGTTACGCTTTGTTTCAAATTTAGACTTGTTTTGTGCACTACGTACAGTTATTACAATTGTGGAAGACAAAAAAGGATATGTTAAAAGACGCAGAGGGCCCTTACACCAAATGGATAAGGGGAAAAAGGCCAGGTGGACAATGTAGGAATAAACCGACGAACGTCACAAGCTACCAAAAAACAATACAACCCGTACTACGTCTGTAAATAGTGTAAATATTTGTTAAAGTATTCGTTGCCTGTATACAAATGCTGACTAGTTTTCCATCGTCTCAGCAACCGTTTTTACTAATCGTTGCAACATGTGGAGAAATGAAATTCGCGCGCGAAATTGTAGTCCCTCTCGCGCACCAGGCCTCGTCACACGCACGTCGAAAGAGCTGTCACTTTTTACAGGTAAGATTACAATAATATATGTAGATATAATTTTACCGAGTTAAATATTTTTTGTCTGTGTGAGTGTATGCTGGCCGTAGTCGTTTGCGTATTTTATTCAGAATGACACAAACGTTGTAATCCAAGGTCACCTGCTGCTTGTATGCCATGATGCGTTACCGATTCGATCAATTTGTTGAATATTGACCAATGATCAGTTTAATTTGCGCGATTTTGGCGAACAATTCAGTTGAACACAGTAGAAATAATGTTCTCAAACGATGTCCGAATACACATCGTCAAAACGAAATCCAAGAACACAAAACAAATAACTGACAAACAAGGAGGTCAAATCCGGAAAATTATATCTGCTCCATAGTAACAAGTATGTATGAAGATGTTTTAAATAGAGTGAGTGCACATCCTTTTCAACATATGCAGTAAATCAACTGGTTTGAAATCTGAGGTCTAATGAAGTGAAATATTTATTGACTTACAGTTTTATTGGCTTTCAAAATTTACCCATTTGATACGGGGAGAGGCTGGGGGGATTTTTTTTTCTTTTAAATACTTTATTCACATGCTTCTGACAACATTTTTTCCGATTATGCAGACATCATGGACATTTTAGCACACCCATGCTTTTCAAATGGGAGAACCCCTAAAATGAAAAACATGAACACCACTGATTTATATTGATATGATATATGAAACCTGTGAATAATTTAATTCGCTGTTGAATAATATCATGTTTTAAAAAAAAATCAGGAAATGTAAAGAATGTCCACTCCAAGGCAAAGGTCACATTTGATATGCATCTGACAGTAAGGGAGAAATTGCCTGTGAAAATTATATTTAACTGTTGCCGTGTCAACTTCTGCATCATTGTTGCTAGAAGTATTGCTAAATGTATATGCTAGGCAGGTAACTGGGGGTGCTGTCACTCAGATTTGTTCAATTTGTGACTATAATGCAAAGTGCTATGGTTAAATGTTATACAAATGTAAATGGAAGACTTTCTTTGAATTAAATAATCTTGTACTATTGTATTTTCAACTATTTTGCTGAAGATTGATTTCATCACCTATATAGCAATAAAGGTATTGTATATCAATTTATAATTTTGTTCATGCAATTATTCTTTAAAGTGAGAGGGATGTTTCAATGTCTACATGTATACGGCGTTGATTAAACCTCACTCAGTTCATTCATCCCAAGGTCACTTTGAACACACACGTTCTTCAATGTATAATATATAAATGTGTGCATCTACGAACATTTGTTTGAAAAATTACACATTAAAGTCATTTCATATGTACATTTATTACTATTCCGTTTATGAATGCTGTCACATCACCTCTATTTTTTGGTCTACATTTCGTCCATTCCTCGTCTACAATTTGTCTATTCTTCGTCTACATTTTGTTCATTCTTTGTCTATTATTTGTCTACGTTTCATTTATTCTTATCTACATATTATCTATATGCCTCATTATATATGCACATTATAAAGACGAAGAAATAGAATTACAAAAAATCTATATTAGACGAGAGATTAGTTCTACATGTTTGGTAAGGGATCGTTCGGTGTTATGATTACTGTCATACAATACTCCAGTTTAAAAAAAAAAACATCCTCTCGCAGACATACACGATTTCAGGCAAACAACATAATATTATTTGAATTACTCCTTTGACCCAGCGGCATATTCAACAAACATATTCAACTGTGCCAGTTAGTGCTTCGCCCAATCAGGGAGCACCATTTACGCAATCTGACGGTTTGGCGTCAGGGGTCAGACTCGTTCAAATCAGCTGGAGAAAATTGAAGTGATGTGTGGGCCACACAGGAAAATTCAGGTATATTATTACACTTTATTAAAAATGGAGTTAATTTGAGTCGTATAAATAGGGATCGCCGATAAGAAACCAACTACCGGTGCATTTAATATTACTTACTTATACTTGTATAATATAATGTTTGAGGTCACTTAAAAGATATTACTATTACTGTTTGAGACTGCGCATTACATGAAGGAAACATAATCAGCACGATAGTTGTATTTCAATAGTAAATTAATCCAGTGTCTATCGAATCTTGCTTTAAACAACATTATTGGGTAAAGTGTTCCAAATATTTTCAACTCTATTACTGAAAAAGTATTTTCTGACACCCAGACATGACCCAAATTTTCCTTAATTTAAAGTCATGGCCTCTAGTTGTAGATGGTCCATGTAATGTAAATAAATCTTGGTGGCTTGTATTTTTGTGATTAAAATAATTATATGTTTTTATCATGTCTCCAATTTAAGAAACTTAAAGCGGGAGGGTCGTCACCTGCGCATGCGAGGGAATTGAGTCCCAAGCGATAACGACACATGCTAAAACGCAAAGAATCATGAGTAGACACAACTAAAGCCTTATATAGCAAGACAAGTGATTCAGCGTCCAAGTAACTAAAGGAACGACATATAACACCCAAAATGTTATTTGATTTGTGCGCTATGTAGTCATTGTATTGATTAACAAATAAATTATCATCCACAAGTACACCCAGGTCTTTCTCACAGTTTGTAACCTCAAAAGTAATAGTGGTATTATTGCCTCTCATGGTATATAGATGACCAGGATTACATTTGCCTATTTGAATGACTGTACATTTGCTTGGATTAAAACTCATTTGCCAAGTATCAGCCCTGTCTTGGGCTTTCATAATATCAAGTTGAAGGTGTGTAGAACAATTAGTATTAGCATACAGTTTAGTGCCATCAGCAAATGGCTTGAGACTGCTTAGAGCAACTTCAAGTCATTAATGTAAACATAGAACCGGTCCCAACACACTCCCCTGTGGAACGCCACTAATCACTGGTACAAGATTAGAATACTGTCCATTAATAACAACCTGTTGTTTTCTATTAGTTAAAAATGATTCTATCCAATATCAAAAAATATAGCAAATATCACTCATACAATAAGCTCGAAGCTTAATCAAAAGACGTTTGTGTGGGACAGAATCAAATGCCCTTATAAAATCCAAATAGATAACATCAACTCTACCACCTTCATCAATAACACATGTCCAGTCTTCAATAACCTACCTCCAGTCGTGTCATACATGACCTACCACTAAGGAACTCATGTTGGTGTGGAGAAAACTAATTGGTCTGTAATTATTAGGTAATGAATATCCTTGTGGGAAAAACACTGGGAAAAAAATGTTTAGTACTGTGGTTTTTCAGCATCTGTACAACCTCTTGACCAATCTGGGTTAACCAAATCTGGTATAGAAGATCTGGTCATGGATTTACTATGTGTGTATTTCCAAAATGCTTTTTGGTTAGTCTTAGCATTCCTTGATTTTGACTTCATAGTTGGTCGTCTTAGCTGAAACATGGCGTCAGGAAACATTCTCATTTACAAACGTTTTGTAAACGAAGACATGAGAGTCTGACATTTCCTATAACAATGCCACCGGCAGGAAAGCTAGAAAAAGTAAGTAAAAATCACCTGACAGAAAATTCTGGTTTCCAAAGTCCCGAACCACATTTTGTTGAGGGACTTATAGCCATGACTAAATATCTCAAAAAATGAATAACAATAATTTACATTTACCATTTTTTTCGTTTCACCATGTAACAGTTAGTATTAAAATACATGTATCAGCATTATTACGACTAATATCATGTAATTTAATACATTTATTTATAGAAATTGTACCTTCGTCATAGCAGCTGCAACCTCGGGCTGCAGATCAATTTTTGCTTTTGTTAAAATCTTTGCATAAGAAGATAGATGAACAAAGTAAAAAAATAGACTTGCTTGTTAAAGAGCAGCAACGGATAAAAAAGAGTGAAATTGGTGTTACACTCAATAGTGTGTCTTATAAAATTCATGAACCCAATATCCTAAAGTAAAGTTGGATGCATGGATTTGAATGACAAATTATTGCACATGCCTGTCTTAGATGATGTACATAATGGCCAATTTCATTTGGGTTATTGAAACTGCATCAGACATTAGTAGTGCCTGTCTGGCATTGTAAATAAATAATATTTACGTGTTAATAATGACTATGGTTGGCCATAGTTAAAATATACACATATTCCTGTCTTTATAATTTGAAATGGAATACATCAGTTGATTTCAATTAAACTTTTCCTTAGTTCTTTTGATCAAAATTACTTAAAATAATCTTTGATGTTCTTCTTAGCCTGTTCAATTTATTGACAGAATTTTACAGATGAGCAGTGCAGAAACCGATATAATGATTTTTTTGGAACCAGAAGCTGATCTTATAACGTAAATAATCACATGGATGAGATATGCAAATTTCTCACACATCTTTATTTTCTACATAGTGCATATACAAACTCGTGGCTGTAATTTCTTTTTTTTGAATACGACACAGACACATTAGCACCTATATGACAATACTTGCATTAAACTAAAATAACAGATTATAAACACTGATGTAAATATTATTATTCCGAAAAGGAAAAACAAGATGTTGTCATTCTGCCAAATTAAAATTGGAGAATGGAGACAAAAGGAAGCAAGAAAGGTAAATTACTAAACTTACCTGACAAATCTTATGCTCATTCATGAATTAATTTTCAGATTTTGAATTGTATATCAGTGTTTTTATTTGCATTAATAATAACATTTCTTATTTTATTAATTATAGACACGTTAATCTTTAACAATATTTTCTCTATCAATTCAACTATAGATTTTATGTACTGAAGAAACAAAAAAGAACTACAAATACATGAATACAGAGGAATTTGCACACAACCTGTGTGCAAGTAAGATGGCATCACCATCAGCCATGACAATTAAATGCTTAGCTTTGATAGTAAGTATAATTACTGTTTTCTTATATTTTATATCAATTTTCACTAACGTGAGAAGATAATTGCTTGCTCATATCTCGTATACTTTACTCAAGCCTTTCAACACTGCAGCTACTTTCACTCTACCGCTGACACTCTTTGAGTACCTAGAAAGCCTTGTTTATTCTAACATATCGTTGAGAACAGCATACACAATGTAAAGGAAACATTGCACAAATGTTTTTGAAATAAAATATTGCAGAGTTGGTTAATATGCTCGCTGGAAGCTTCAGGAGGTGATATCAATAATTATATACATACTGATACAAACACTTTTGGATGAACGAGTATACTCGTATACAATTTATTGTTATTGTATTTTAGGTTTCAAACACAGTAATTTATTGTTAGCAATACCATGCCTATGCTGGTTTCATCCACGTTATACCAGTCTCACACATAGATTTAGATTAAAAAAACATAAAACTGCACATGCATATATGTTAGAAAATATTATATTTGAATAATGATGTTCCTTTACATGTAAACAGCTAAGGTATATGTTTGCCTTTATGTGTTATAATAATAAATATGACCCCTAATACAATACATGACTATAATACAAATTTTCATTTAAACATGGTTACTAAAAAAATAGTAATTATGATTTTAACATACACTTCTATATTGCAAATGTATCAGAAGTCAGTGACTGAATAGCTCAAACAAAGCTATAGCAGAAAATCTTATTGGCAAGGATCATAATAAAGTGTTTTTTAGCTGTGAGAAAGTGCAAGTTTTTTGCTCAAGTACATTTTTTGCCAACAATTAATACTTTGCAATACTCCACCTTCCCACATTACATTTTTCCAACAAATTAATATACAACTCAATAAATTAACATGCATAAACCAAACAATAAAAATTTATATTTTCTATTCACAAATATTGTTGTCATTAAATTGACTATTTATCATTCCCAACAAACTGTGTATACTTCCTGCTGCTTCCAGCATGTACATCTTAAATAAATAAGTCATATTGATTATAAAACTGTAAACAGCCAAAAGTTGATTTGACCCCAACTGCTTTAAGCTGTATAAAGGTAATGACAAGGATGTTGTAGGATCACATTTGTGAATAGAAAATATAATTTTTTCTAGTTTGACACACGACGTCCACACTAAATACAAGTACTGAAGCTAAAATAAAAACATTTTCGGATCAATCGCGTTTTTATGATTGTCTGATTATTTATTATTCTAACCCAAATCAGCTAAATAACTAAAGAGTTATCATGAATTTTGTTGATAAATATTTTACGAACAAACGGCACTTAACCTACAGCCGTAGACGATTTCGGGAAGATCGCCAACAATCCAACATCAGTCTCCAGTGTAACGACCACAAAGTTTCCTGTGTTTGATCAAACCAGTGGACAAAAATAGTCAACCACACAAAAGTAACCCCCAAATTGAAAGTAAATTGAACCCATTAATCCACAGTATAATTGTGAAAATCATAGATTGATGTTTATACCGTTTAACAATGACAAACTTACCAAAAAAAAAAAACATTTTCCTTGATCATAAACATCGGCACTATCCGCCATTTTATTTTAGTTCGTTGCCCTATTCTTGACTGGTGACATCACCATAGACAATTAGAAGGCTGTCTGTGATTGGTTGTCGAAACCAATCAGAGGGGATCTCGTTGAAATCTTGTTATATATGCGTCCTTTCAGATTCATGTGGCGATATTAAAAATAATACAAAATACGATGTACGTGACCAATTATAATAAAAACAATTACAAAATATACTGAAAAGGATTAATGTTACTTTAAAAAGTTTTTGACATTTTCGTGGTCAACATATTGGCTTGACGTTAAAAAACATTTTTTTGTTTTCATTGGCAGAAACAATTCAAGAGAGAAGAACAGCCAGAGAGAAGGAGCTTTTGGCAAATGCACACCACCTGGTATGATGAAGTTGGCAAAAAACTGGATTTAAATATTGCTTTGGAACATGATTTGTTATTTAATTATGAAAATAATAAGTGAAGAGGAAGAGTACGATTCCCAGCGTGATATGTTTTAATTAGGTTTTTGATTTATTGAATGAGGTGTTTCCTTTTCTTTTTTGTTGAAAATTAAATTCTTTTAATTCTGCTTTGATTAAATCATTTTTTATTTGTATATCAAATTCTTGTAATTGTAGAAATATTTATTTGGTAATGTTTGTACACCGCAATTTACTAAAACAAAGTGTTAACATTAATTATTAAAAAAAATATAGTAAAACAAATATCTTGTATCAACCGTTTGTGTCTTGTTGAAAAATACTAGAAATGAATGCAAGTTGGAAGTCCATATACACATGTTGCCCAATATGAAAGTGTAAGTAAATAGATGGAATATTTTATACAGAATGCGTAATATACATTATCATTTAACATACCGGTAAATAATAACATATCTTTTAAAACTGGCATTTTATCACATTTAGTTCATTGAAACAGTCATAATGGGCATATATGATCCAGTTTTCCTGGTCAGACGTGCAACAAACTGATGAGTCCGATGTCCAGCAGACTGATGAACAAGATGTAAAGCAAGCAGTCTGACAGGTGATATATACAGCAGTCTGACGGGTCAGATGGGCAGCAGTCTGACGGGCCTGATGTGCAGCAGTCTGACGGGCCTGATGTGCAGCAGTCTGACGGGTCAGATGTGCAGCATTCTGACGGGTCAGATGTGCAGCATTCTGACGGGTCAGATGTGCAGCAGTCTGACGGGCCTGATGTGCAGCATTCTGATGGGTCAGATGTGCAGCAGTCTGACGGGTCAGATGTGCAGCAGTCTGACGGGCCTGATGTGCAGCATTCTGATGAGTCAGATGTGCAGCAGACTGAAGGGTCGGGTGTGCAGCAGACATATATGTGTGCATGTCTGTACCATGCCTGCTGCAGGTAAGTTTTTTAACATGCCTGTTAATTTTTAGCTGTGTACAAATTTATTTGAAGAGTCGCCCATTACACAAGGAGTATAACGTGAAAGGACACAGTATTACTATGATGTGAAATTTTGTTGGTGATCCAAATTTTTGTTCATCATTGCATATTTAACAATAACACATTCTACTCTCTGCTCTATGATCAAGGGTTGATAAACCCCGGATGGATTGCTTTTTGAAGCGCTTTGTTGATTTAGGGTGGGAATATCAAGATGTGGAAAACATGAACGTTTGTGATAAGCAAGTATGCTATTCTGATTCTATAGCATGACTACTGATTCAGAAAACAATTACCCCTCACGAGATGAGTTGCAGACGAAGAAGTTTGTCCTTGAGAACTTTTTGAAAGCTTTTTAGTGGTGTTCAGTTTTAATATAGTACTCGTCAATTATTTTGTTTGACATACAGCAGGCTGTGTACACAGTCAACACACTTGGCTAAGCGAAGCAAGAGATAAGCACTCCAGAAATGTGTTCAGATGCAACAATTGCATGGAGCTTCAAAGTTAACATGTAATGTTAACCAGATGCTACATTTTGATGGCAGTGTACACTGTCAACATTCACATTTTAGATTAGATAATGGTTATTTGTAGAACTTACAAGACACTTCGCGATGGGCTTCTTTTCGCGGTCAGTAATATTTACGAAAAATTTGTGTTAACTATTTTAGTGACAATTAGACAATGTCACAGCATTTCGGCTACTTTCCCAACAAATCCAAAATCACTCGATAATTTTGTTTACTTTACATTTGTATTATGATTACATTTGAAGTTTGAAATTTTAATGCATACATGTACACTCACAAAAATATCCCCAAAATAAGAGAATTTAGTATATAGCCTTGACTAAAAAACATTATTTTTCCTTGTCTAATAATGCATTTTTTTTGGTCTGTGTAAATTTATATTGAAGCCCCATTGCGATTTAAAGTTCAGTTTACAACTGACGGTTTTGCAATATATTTTTTATAAATATTGTATTCACTACATTAATTTTGTATTTACATTGACCATAAGGTCCACAGTATATTTTTCTTACTGATATGACTACAGTGACTCTACCAGTACTCGGCAGTTTTTGTTTGTTTGTTTTGTCGATTGTCTTTTGTGTTTGGAATTTTGTTAAAAAAACAACAACGGTCAAATTGGTATATTATTTTCACTTTGCAGTATATTGTAGACAGTATTTGTATACTTTGTTCTCCAGCATAAATATCGGATTGTTCGGAAGCATGAGATTGTAATTGTAAATTTCGAAAATCGGCGATAATAGCCAAGGGGGTGAGGGACTGAATTTCAAAAACATATTTTATATATAGGGTAGAAAATTGTACTTCTATTTATAAGAGAAGTAACCACTGTTTCTAAGTTACCAATGATAGAATATACACAATCAAAACTGCTGCAATAAATCAACAAAGTTGTCGATGTGGACGGAACTGCAATTAATTGCCTGTGACACATTAGAGTGAGACCTGATTTTTTAGATGTTCTTGTTGATGGCAAAGAAATAACTTGCAAGCCATCATTTGTAGAAATGTTTTTACTTTCGTCACTTTGGTTATTTATTAACAGATGTATTGTTCAAGATACATTGCTACATTTTTTTTTTCAATCTGAGAACTTTAAGAAACCTGTTATTTACTTTTATTACCTTTTTATAAAACATGCAATGTCAGCCTGTTCTTGTATATATTTTTTACCCTTTTAATAAATGTACATGCATTTATTATTATATTGTAATTGAAGAATTTGTAACTATGTTATTGTTCCAAAAACATACACAATTACAAATTCAATTTTTGACAATTTAATTGACAAGGGGCGGACTTCTACAAGAACAAACTAAGTATAATGAGAAGAAAACAACAAGGGTGAACTGTTCCGTCTATTGGACAGACAGGCAAACCGGGCAGATATAAAGAAGGTGAAGATAGAACTCTATGGGCAGTTAGTGGAGCTGATAGACGATGACTATGTAAAAGAGCAAAATTGGATGATTTGCTGCCAATACAATACATGGTTGAAATGGCGAAGTTTTAGTCAGGCTAAAAACCAATCCAGCAGATGAGTCATCAAGAGAGCAGAATGTCACTGCTGATTACGATAACAGGCAGGTCAACCAGAACAATGATCATGTATTCATTAAAGCGTGGTAGTCGTCGCGCTGCGCATGTGCGAGAAATATGGGTCTCATATAAACAAAGATGGCGACTGCACATGCGTAGCGCGACGACTACCGCGCTTTAATAATACCACTAAAAATAGTGTTGTGAAAATTTGAATGTTATTACATGTTGCAAACATTCGTTGCCACAGTTACATGAGAGAGCTTTAGAGTCTATACAATATTGTGTTTTGAAGCCAACGAGTGAAGGGTAACAATCTTTGTTTCCAAGTTTATCTTCAGTGTTTCATGCACAATCAAACGTCTGATGCCCTGCCTGGAAATCGGCCATCCTGAATACTAAATAGTGAGTCGTCAGCGCCCAAGAAGAGAAACTCTTGGTCGGGTATTGGGGAAAACTACACAAGTCTTAGTGTGTATTGGAATACCAATACTATAACACTACTGAAATACAAGTGAGGTATTTCATACAGGCTGTTTTGTCTCCCCCTCAATGGATCCTCTTAAAAGATTACAATACACTGTAATACTGTGTGTGGTACGCTGCCACTTAAAAATGTGCTTATTGCAACAGGTTTTGACACAGCCCTAGCTCTACAGAACACTTCGCACTAAAAACCAGAAAAACACATTACAAAATAAAGGTCAAAAAATCTGGAAAAGCGATGTGTAACAATGGTATAGAAAATTTCGTAGTGGTATCCCTAAATAAAATGCTCCATTTGTCATTTGTTAACTTGAATTCACCTTACAGATCAGCAAAAATCTTAAAATTACAAAAGCAATATGAAAACTCTTTCTAAAGTTAACAGAAGATTTTCCAAATATTCTGACGACAATTTGATGTTGCCCTTGCTGTAGCAGCCGGTAGACTGCTCCCCTGTTGCTATGCAACAGTACTAACACCCTCTACAGGCCAGCGAAACATTATTTTTTGTTTATACGTTGTAACCACAGAAATTACACGTTTTGTCCCCCCCCCTCAATAGGCCATCTTAAAAGATTACAATACACTGTAATAGAAAAAGAAGGGGAACTGGGGGATTCAAATTTCCAGGGAATTGGTCACTTGAAGGACAGCCCCAATGTCCTCTTGGATGTAGCCATTTTTGGCAACCTCTTATTTACATCTCCCATGTCGTATAAGATGTCGGCCACTAATTCCAGCTTTTGCTGTGGCTGTGGTACCCCTATTCTAAATGAGTGCGTGCCAAAATTCGAGACATCTTTAACCACACTGCTAAGTTTGTTAATCACAATTTCCCTGACTCAAGTATAGCTTAAACAGTTGTTAGCATGAACCAATTGATAGTGCCCTTTTGACACAAATAACGGCCCCAACAAGGCCATGCAAATATTGCTCTAACTTAGAAACTGGACACGTAATTCCCCCTGTGTGTGCAATGCATATGTGGACTGTAGACCCATGATTATGCTGGTTTGTATTACTCTTACTGATCAAAATGTCCACATGGGATTCGCGAATACAAATATCTACAAACATAATGTTAACATCACTATACCTGAGAAAACCTGCAAAAGCTAATAAAAACAAACAAGTTTCTCTAACATCTATAAGCAGTTTTGAATCTTTATGAATAGTGGCCACATGCTTAATAATATCAGCTCTTATTGACTTTTTCTCTTTTTCCCAATTAAGCAAATTGATGGCAAAAGCAAACTCATATCATTTCCCTATGCTTGGGTAAAAGCATCCACAGCTTTAGTATTTGGACACCAATACCATGAATTGAAACGCGTGCATTTTGGGTTGTAAGAAAATACTATTTATCAACCGTGTGTGGCCCCCATCTGTTATCGAGGTAATGAAATATATAATTAATGCTCCAGTCGTCTGAGTCAATAATCTTACTTAAATAGTCAGCTTTGTCATTTGCTGATCTGGGGATCCATTCAGACAACAATGAAATAGCGTTGCATGCACAAAAGCTGAAAATGTTTGATGCAATCACCTGCAAATCCGGTTTTCTACTACCTTTGCCAATGAGTATTGCCACATTTTGATTATCGGTAAACCATTTCACGGTGCACCTCTGAATGGCATTTGAAACACTTAGTAAAATTCTGTAAACTGCGTCTAGTTCCCGCCAAGTTGAACTCTGCCTTGCGCAATGCTACTGTCAAAGTCGACAATATAGCCAACGTACCCCTAGCAAAAAGCGTCAGAATAAATTACCTTGGTTATTTTGGAGGTAAACCACATGGGAATCTCATTCAATGCTATCTAGTTTTCTTGCCAAAACTGTAATTCACCAATTGCCTCAGCAGTCAACCAAACCTTACTAACCCAAGAAGAACAGGCATTTAATGCAAAGTATAAATGTCTTGTCATCAGCAATACAACATGCCTATTCTCATCGAAATAATCTGCCCCACAACATGAGCCAATTGCTTTGCCATGAACGCGGTGGGAGCTCCTAGCCATGTAATAACTTGAACAGGCTCCCAAATACTCTTATGATTAATTCTAAAGCCAAACCTTATTAAGTCTTGCTTAATCTCCTTTACCACCTGCCCCTAACCCGTCGTCAAGGTGAACTACAACACACTTACCTTCTCCTCTGGAATTTGCTAGGTAAATAGTAAATTTACTAATCAAGAAAAAAAAGTATTAGTAAACTTTGTCTGGAAACTGCGGATCATTTTCCCGCGACCGAGCACAACGGGGAAGAGAGAAGGAGAGGGAGGTGTCCCCTCTGTCGTCCGCCAAAAACAAGAACAGCATGCTGAAAATGGTGCTTGCTGGTGCAACCTGAGTTCTAATTTTGTGTGTAATTTCATGACATCAAATTAGGCAGTCTGCTCCACAAAATGTACCATTTATGATGGTACAACAAAACATCACAACAAAATATGCAATGTAGACACCAGAACCTTTATTTGAATAACTCAGTATTAATTAACCATATTCATGATAAGCTCACATTGTTAACAGTGGGGAAAATAGTCATCATTCAAAAGTTTACTGCCTAGAACACAAGTCATCCTGTGAATCAATTTTCACGGGAAATTTCTCAGAAAAAAAAACTCTATGCCAATCAATATTATTATGAAGTAATCTCCCGTGCTCATCATGCAAACCCGCATGTTGACGTTTATGACGACACAAAATGACTATTTATTTTCAACGAAATTTCTGAATTAAAGTGAAAAAGTAACTGAAGTAACTTTCGGTCTTGTAACTCGATCTCAATGCTAAGAATGCCCGGTAAGAATGTTACACAAATTATAGTATTTTTCGATCGATTCGCTAACATTGTCTCACCTTCCATTAGCTGTGGAATCATAGCCCTATGTTGCCGACCGCATTATTTACGTGACAGACACTGGCCGGCCCATGTTTGACATACAACAACAAAAATAAAAATTAAAGCCGCAAGCGGCGTCACCGGGGCCCAAGCTATCAGACGAATTATGTAATTAAAGTGGTCAATGAATTGCCATTAAAGTACTTTGAATGATTTGTACAATAAGGTTGACGTGCCGATGGTTCCTTCTTTTTACCTGGTTTGGTTATCGAGATATTTTTTTAGAATATGCAAGGAGCCATGTGCTTATGCATATATTAATTAGTTCACCTGACCATATATGTTCATCTGTTATTTTATTCAAATCTCTTGTTTAATGTCACCATAATTCAGCGAATTGCCATTAAAGTACTTTGAATGATTTGTACAATGAGGTTGACATGCTGATGCTTCCTTCTATTTACCTGGTTCGGTTATTGAGATACGGTTTTTAGAATATACAAGGAGCCATGTGCTCATGCATATTAATGAGGTTACATAATCATAAATGATATTCTCTTATATGAGTTAATTTTTTTGGGAGATGTCTTCATTATGGCACTGGTTGCATGTCTTGTTCTGCAACAGTGTTTCAGATATGACAATTATGCATATTAATGAGTTCACATGACCATATATGGTCATCTGTTATTTTAGCCAAATCTCTTGTTTAACATCATCATAATAACACAGGTTTCATCTTCCTACCTGCAACAGTGCTTGAGATATAACAGTTATGCATATTAATGAGTCCACCTGACCATATATGGTCATCTGTTATTTTATTCAAATCTCTTGTTTAACGTCATCACAATTCAGCAGGTTTCATCTTCCTAACTACAACAGTGCTCAAGATATAGCAGTTATGCATATTAATGAGGTTAGAAGCCCCCACCCCATGGGCGCGTAGCCACACAACCTAGCCATGTGACATTCAGGGAAAAGAATGCGACTCTTGAGTAGAATTGACATACACAATTTCAGCCAAACCTGACCAATACAACACATGAAATTGCACAAGTTTCATTTTCACATAATCCAAGATGGCGGCCAAACCACGTGACTTATCGAAAATATATTATTTTTCTCATATGTAGCAATGTTCAGGCATGTTATATTCAAAACCAGAAGTTAATCGGTTGAATCAACTCTGAGAAACTAATGCCCAAACTTTTGGTCAATTTTACCTAAAATCCAAGATGGCGGCCAAACCATGTGATTGATCTGAAATCTTTTTTAGGTTTCTGAAAGAGTTTGATATAGAGATGCCATACAGCAATATTGAAAATAATCCCTCAAGTGTGGCATGAGTAAAAAAACTACTTCCTGTTTAGAAGAAATCCAAAATGGTGGCCAAACCACGTGACCAATCGTAATAATTTTTTCAAACATAAATGGGATTCATATATAGAAGCTAAATACTACATATGAGAGCATTCTGCTTGGTGGTTCTGAAGAAGAAGATTTTAAAGTGTTTTTTGCCGTTTTTAGGAAAAATAAAATGGCGGGAAAAGTCACATGACCGCTAAAGTTTTTATTTCTGATATTTATTACACATGAGTTGTACTATATACCATAAAAAAATCTAGACGCCTAGACCCTCAGAAAGTGGTCAAACAGCCACTTCCGGTTTCATTTCAATCCAATATGGCAGCCAAACTAATTGACCAATCGAAATTCTGAAAGCATGTTGCACCAGTTCACATTAGGGACTATCAGTATAGAGCATTATCAGACCATTCCGTTCAGCAGTTTTCTCAAACGGCTTGACGAAAAAAGTTACGGAAGAAAGAAAGAAAGAAAGAAAGAAAAAACTGAACGATAATAATAGGGGCTTCGCCCTTCGGGCTTGGGCCCCTAACAAGACGTCCGAATGAAATTGGTAGGGCAAAATTAGATTGTATGTCGCACCAAAGAGCTACGGAACCGCAGCTAACCTTCCATTATTTCTGAAATCGTGCTGCAGTACGATCAACTTTCCGTTTCTTGGTGCTGTCAGGGTTAGGACACCCATGGGTTTCTGGTTCTGAACACGATTTAGCGGTTTCTCCATCTCGTCGTGAAAAACACTCGTCGAGCAGTTGTCTGCTCCTTTTTGACGTAGTCGCCATTTTCAATAAATAAACAAATCACATGTTTGATAAGGGCGACATGAAACCGTCCCATACTGAGAGTAAAGTCGCGGGGTATCGTGAAACACATGTCGACTAAACTACGCATGTGCGATGACACCAAAATAACTTTAGAGTGGAAAAGTGCATTCAGTGGCAGTTCCGTGTTGATCGCGATCACCATGTAACAATTGTTGCAATCTTAGAAGTAACGGGACATTGTTAAAATGGCAATCACTCAAACCGTAACACGCGTGATGATCACAGTCGAGTCTTGACAATTAAATGAGGGCGATTTGCGAGGGTATTTTGTACAAAATGTGTTCGTAAATCCTACTAATAGATATTTATTTTGTTCGTAAATCTTGTCCAAATTTCGTAATTTACGACATTTGCGAGCGACAGCGAGAGCACAGACTCCTGTTCATTTACCCACTAGAGGGCGTAACAGCTTAGTAAATAAGTATGGGCCCGAGGACAGACCAAAAGGCAAAACGCAAAAATAAAAAAACTTTCTGCTACCTCTGATAATCCAGGACAAACCAAAGTATTTGCGGTGGTCTGGAGAAATCTGAACATGGTGGTTGCCTGACTTCAGATCAAACTTAAACATAAAATCCCCCATATGAAGCATCTCTGGCAACACACTCACAACGGAAACTCTGCTTAAACAGATGCAAATATACTTCACGAAGATCTAAAATCAACCTAACATAGGGAGCACTGTGTGATTTAATTCTCCAGCTCTTTGCAAATTGTGCCAAGTAGTGAGCTTTCCTTGAATCGTGTGTTAATATAGGATGATCGTGTCCTACGTATGACCAAGGTGGTGTGTATCGTATATAGTTTTGACGTTTGAATTTATGGTCGTGTATTGCTGTTTCCCCTGTCCCATGATCGTGTCCGGCATGGGGTACTAAATATGGTATTCCAGCTTGTTGTCTGTCAATGTATATTGGCATTGTGTTTGCAAACGTTAATTCTGTTGGTTTGTCTCCTGATCCATTGTTAGCAAACATCGGCATTTCATACCAGCCAATTCCTTCAGTGCCAATTGCAGATGGGTTTTCATCCGCAGTCGCATCTTCTTGCATCGGCTCGTCCGTTCTCGCTCTTTTGCTTGGCGGCATTTCTTCTTCTTCGTCTTCTTGTCCTTGTTCTTCTTCTTGACCTGTTTCTTCACCACTTTTGGCATTCTGTTGTTTTGGAGTGTTGTATTTGTATTTTTTTTATTATGTTTCATATCATCCATGACATCGAATTCGTTATTTCTGTTTATATTTTGTCCCCTTGGATATTTATTGTCGTCAATTTTGTATTTTTCAAAGTCTTGTATTTCGCCAAATCTATATTTTTTATATTCTTTTGTATTTTCAATTGTCCAGTTTGGATCATAATCTCTTTTTCTACTTAATTCTTGGGCTATTCTATATCTTGCATTTTTTTGATATACCCCCGTTCCGAAATATCTTTCATTGTGTTCGTCTTCTTTAATAATTTCCATTACTCTTCCAGCCATTCGTAAGTGATATTGTTTTGTTGTTTCATCAAATTCAGGATTATCATATGGTGTTGCTTCTCTGTTTTTTGCAATACTATATTTCTTGGCCATTTGTTGTTTATCAAAGTATGGGTCACGCATCACTTTATCAGTGTCAACTACGTAGTTGTCTATGAGTTGTTTCATTTGTATTGAGAATCCCATTATATAGGCTTTCCAGTTAGGTATTTTTTGTATTCTTTCGACAAATATTTTATCTGCCACAGATGTTGGGATTTTAGGATTGGCATACTGGATATCATGTTCCTTACATATTTCATCAATTTCATCTTTGGCCTTTTTATATTCATTAAGATCAGTCCCAGGGCCACAATATTGATATCCCGGGAATGAAAATTTAAACATTATATCCTACCTATGTGTGTGCGTGTAAAAGTAATGAAACAGTTGTATACGTTTTGAACATTTAATTAATATCAAGTTGATCAAGAACAGTAAAAACGAACGGTTTTGTAAAGAAATTGTAAGTAATGAGTAAATAAATGAACATTGTAATATTATTTTTAAATATAGTGCTAATTAATCCGATTAAATATACATGTGTTATCGGGTTGTTATAAATTCTAAAACACAGTTCTTCAAATATCGCCTTCATCTTGTAAAGTATCTGTCTTTCTGTTTGATGAATATTTAGTGCAGGACTCGTCCTCAGAAATTTGGACCACTTTATCTGTAATTAGATGTGAAGATTTGCCATCATTACTGTTATTGTATCTGTAAAGGTAAATGATATCGTTATTAACACTTGTATAATTTTCGTTTTCGTGTTAAAATCATGTTTTTACCTGGTACTCTTACAATTTCCCATTTATGGTCTGTATCTTCGTCTATTATTTCTCCATCTTTGTAGAGATCGTTTGGTTCTGGTTTTGGTGGAAAGTCTGCAAATACGTCCGGATTGGGTTTCAGTATTAGGTTTCCTTCTGTTGTTTCGAAATGTTGGCAACCCCATTGCTTTTTTTACTCCCATATCTGGTGGTCATAGACTATTGGGAGCATGGTATCCAATATATGAAGAGATTTGCATCCTTGTATACGGAGGTATAACAGGGTATGTGATGTTGTGTCATTTATGACATGGTGACAAAGAGGTTTGTGATGAAACAGTGTGGTATTTCTTGCTTCTACTGGGATAACCGGCAATAGCGTGTTCATCATCGTATATTCTGGTTTTCGGTATATGATCGTACCATAACCCCACAAGCGATCTGTATAATCGATGAATCCTGTGTCGATTTCCTCGACTATTTTCACTCTTGTATCTTTGGTGTACGGTGTCAGGTACTTGGCTGGCCACATTGTGCATGTACGCCAATTAGTGATGTTATCTTGTTGTATCTTTAGTTTTTCTATGCGCTCTATTTCAGCAAGTCTTTCCATGAGGTTTCCATAATAAATTGCACTCTTCCGATCTCTTGATATTGTCAGTTCGATAATGTCCCACATGGGCTTTGGTTTCCATATCGACGTTGGTATTGACTCTGTTTTGTGCATGTTCACCATTGCGTTATAATGTTGTCCTTCCAGTTTAAAGTTTTGGCAGTTTAGATTAAATATATCCTCGCAACTTTTCCATTCGTCTTGTCGTTGATTTAGTTCAGTAAAATCTACATATGATTTGTCTTCTTCTTCAAAGCATTCAAAGTATCTTTTTACTGAGTGTTCTTGTCTTGTTGGTAAGTTTCTTTTCTGCATGGGTTTTACTTTGGGTTCTTCGAAAAGTTGTTTTATTTCTTCTTGTTCTTCTACTTCCCAATCTTTAATCATTTCTGCTGTTTCTTTCATATGTTCATCTTGGTATAATGCTCGTGGTGCCATTCGGTTACTAGGTTTCTTTTTGATATGAACCCATTTACTAGTGCGCCATAAATGGTCAAGTTTATCCTCCATATCAGTCATTGGTGGCCATTCGTAATCTTCCGGCTTTGTATCGCCGTTGACCATATCCAACATCCAGGAATACATAATAGGGTTGAGATCTTGTTCAATCGATTCAAGTTCGGGCATTTCAATTATATCGTCTTTCATAAAAAGCATTCTATTCTTGAAAGCTTTCTCTTGTGAAGAGACCTGGTACCATAAACACTGGTTGGCCGTAATATAGATTGGTGTGCGTTCGAGTAAACACGGAGCTTTGCCCTTATGGTTGATCATGGTATTCATTCCCTCGAATACCGACTTTGCCATCTCGGCGTTATGTTCAGAGAGAATGAATTCGTTTGCCATGGCAACAAGGGCGCTTAAACAGTTCTCGAACATAAAGTTTGATGCGCTTTCATTTGACGTCACAATGCTCCCCCAGAAACGGTCTACGTCATGGATTGGACGCATCACCCACGATTTCGAAGCTCCCATCAAATATATTAGGTTTTTCTTTGGCTGTTTTTTGTCAAACCATGTTATTATATCATATAGGAAGTCCCACAGGTTGATACTTTGGTGGTCGCACCACTTAGTAAACCAGACTATACTCTCTTCAATACCCAAATAGTTATTTCGATCGGCGTATTTTAGGGTTGTTCGACAAGCTATATCTCGTAAATTGAAAGCCAACTCACCGAATTCCTTTCGTAATATTTCCGAGCGTACTGTGTCTACTGTAGTTCTGTACAGGTATTCTGATACACTGCGACTGATAAATTTATGCCACTTGTCTTTCACCTCTGTAGTAGCGTCAGGGTCTTCTGTTACCAGTCTGCCTAAATTTGGTAAATCAGTAGGGTTGTATTGAGTTATCAGGTCTTTGACGAAGTACAACATTTCCTCGTTCGTGCTTCTTTTGATTGCTCTCTCTTTACGTTTTTCCTCCATCGCGGCGATGTCTTCAACCGATGTATTATGAAGCAATAATTTTTCCAGTGGTGGACCTCCTCGATAACAATAGCTTGTCAACAATTCCCACTCCACAAATTTCCCATGCAGAATGGCGGATCGATTATTACAAGCAAATGAAGGCAGAAGGAATAGAAAACAACGGTAATTTATGACGTCAAGAATAAAATCTGGCGCGCCAATTTGTTGCCAAACGTTGTAGCAATTTTTAAGCCCTCCTCTGACTTTTGTTACGCACGCGCCATATTCTCGCTCAGAATAATTGCCCCCATCCAGGGACTGGAAATTTTCGGCAGAAAAAAATACCTAATTCGGCAAAGTCAGTATCGCAAGTTAAATAACCGTGTATTCCTACATTAAAATGAAACAATTCTCTGTCACAAAGTTGCTGTCACGAAAAGCCCCAAAACTGCTTCCCGCGCCCTCGGGGTGTAGGCGAGCTTTGAACTTCTGCGTTTTCAGTCGCTGCTCTTTGGTGCGTCGACCGGCCCTCAATTACGCCTTCCAAATTCGTTTTTCATCATCGCTGTCTGTCACCAGCTCCTGGGATCGATACTCCTGTGCGGTTGCCCATCCGTGTTCGGAGGAATTCGCCAGCAAAATTAATTTCTGCCTTTGATTAATTTCGGAAATACCTTCGTCCAATGTCGTCTTTGCCGCCTCGAATTTCTTTGCTTCGAGCTCCGTTGTTGTGTTTTTCAAAATGTCTAACACCCTTTCGTTGTGCTTGAACTGGTCTTCGTTCGATTTCTTCTTGAAAGAATGGGCCTCTTTGAATTTCAGACGCTTGATTTCCCCCATGAATTCGTGTCTCGCACCGTCCTTTGCGCTCCGCACCTCCTCCTTCATGACTCCATATTCTATGTGATAGGGCTGGTTTATGGAAGCCAAAATCTGTGCCTCTATAGCTTTTTGAAAGTCCGAATCCTGGGGTTGAGCCATAATTTTGAACGTCCTGCTAAAATACAGCGACAAATGGCGAACAGTAACGAGCGACAAAAATTGGATGTTGTCCTTGCTGTAGCAGCGCGTAGACTGCTCCCCTGTCGCTGCAACATTACTAGCGCCCTCTACAGGCCAGCAAAACATTAATTTCTGCAGGGGGAATGGACGAGAGGGCGCCATCCGATCTGAATGGAACGTTTCGACGTCAGTCGCCCGTAGCCCACCGTCAAAGCAACAACGTCCCGTTTACGAACAGATGAAATAATTTCAGCAATTTCTTTACAGAATAATCCTCAACAAAACTTAGAAACATTTCATAGACAAATACAGGCTCCAAAATTATGTCTATTGCAAAACAATTCAACCGACAACCAGTTTGACGCCACAATTTCTTGCTATACGCGTGGTTTTATTGCGTTCAAAACCGTTCCATTTCAAACTGCGCATGCACACACACTGTGGTTTCTTGAAATGCATACTAATTAGGTAACTTGTCACTGATGAAAGTCACCGAAAACATTTTGAGCAATGTTGAGCAATAGTACTAGAGTGAAATATAAACGTGCCTCTGCATTCTCCATTAATTTCGTAACTTGCTATGATCATGGTAAAGAGAAAACCTGTGCTTACTTTCAACAGTTAGCTGGAATCATGATCGAAAACGAGTCTCAAAAAATACCTTTACATCATTTTTCCGATTATTTTTTGTCAGCTCGTAACGATAGAATCAGTCAATTTAGAACTAACATGTTTGCTATCTGAAAGCATTTTGGCACAATTTTACTGAAAAGATGAGTTTTTCATTGCTCATGAATATTAATTTATGCAAATAAGACGATTATTTCAACTAATCGTGTCATTCACCCCCCCCCCCCCCGAATTTCTGTTTATACGTTGTAACCACGCTTTATAACAGAACACAGACGCGCACGCAATCGTGAAGTGGAAGCGCGCGCAATTCATTGTCGGCGCTGTTAAATATTGGCGATCTGCTCCGCTAGGATTGCCCTTATAATCACTTTTGTTGGCGATCCGCTCCGCTAGGATTGCCCTTATAATCACTTTTGTCGTTTTGTGTGTGTGTGTGTCTGTGTGTGTACATTTCCAGTGTTCACTATTATTTCTTCTGTGATTTTTTTGGCTTGGCCGATTTCGTTCAAACTTGGCAGGTAGGTCACACCTTAACCCTAGTTATAAGGAAAAATCTGAAAATTTTTTTTGGCCCACCGTTGCCATAGCAACAGCCAAAAAACTGATTTTTGGATAGCTTCGCGCCAAATGTATCTCCTCCTACAAATTTGGGATAAAACATTTCAGACATAGCTCATTCTACTCAGCTTGAGTGTGGGCACAAAGTTACCATTTGAATTTTTGATATCTGTTTTCATTACCGAGAAATTTGACCCTAAAGTTGGGGTAACTTTTCACCAGCAACGGCTTTTAACTCCTCTGTGATTGTTTCGGCTCGGCCGGTTTTGTTCATACTTCACAGGTAGGTCGTGCCGTCACTAATTGGAAAACAATCCTGGCCCACCATTGCCATTGCAACATCCAAAAACTGATTTTTGAATACTTTCGCCCCAAATGTATTACCTCCTACCAGTTTTATCGGTGTCGCTGGGTGTATATGATAAAGGGAAGTTGTGCAACCAAATTTGCCGGGTTCGCAGTTTTTCGCCAATAAAAAAATAACTAAGGCAACAACTCACGGTTTTTCAGCATTTTTGTAATAAAGACATTATTCTCCATCAATAATCCGCCCAAAACAGGAACATTTCTACTAATTCTTGTGTTTTTTCGACGTTTTTCGAAAAACCTGCGATTAGGCTGTGAAAGTAGAACATTCCGGAGGGGGCGAAATGGAAGAGCCATATTTAACGCGTAAAAATAGAACGCGTATTTTGACCTCTATGCGGTCGTTGCCAAAGAGCCCCGCGTCCATCGCCTGGCAATGCTCTTCCGTTTCACCAGTTGCGTTTTTTTGACTAAAATTTGGGCAGTACTGTCAGTCACGAAAATTGATGAATAAATTAATACACATAAAATATGAATCACGGGCTAATTCAATGGTCACCGAACACTCCACTGTGGCAAGATAGTAGCGTACTGTATATTTGACCCAGATTTGACAAGCGTGGTACAGTTTTTTGCGCGTGTCCGTAATAACGCGCACAAAGGATTGTGGGGCAGAGTCCTTTATTTGCTGGCATTTTTGACTGCAGTTCTTTTTTATATTTTAGAGTAAATGCTTTTGATATGCTCTTAGGTTTCTTAATATCTGTCTGAAATTCTGGACTGTGGTCATATTTTTCGATTAGGAGTCGTATATTTAAATAACTCGCCGTGACTAATGTTTTGCATTATGAAGTATATTATTATGAAGGTCAACACACTGTACTTTAGGTAAATATTTACCATCTCGTTATTTCATTATTTCGCTTTCCAGCATTTACAAGAAACGCTTCATTCTAGAAAATGCTATCGCAAAACGGTTGGAAATAATAAATGTAACAGCAGAATACGTCCTAGCACAGTCACTCGACTAGGAGAGTGATTGTGGTCCTAGTAATAAACTAAGTGACTTCCAAAAACTGAATGGTGTTTGCGAACTTCGTATTAGTTATAAACCGACGTTAGCTTCACGTTTATGTCACACCATGGAAACAGCCAAAAACATGGTGCTTGCTTTTGAGCGGAGCGGATCGCCAACCAGCCTACCGGCTTGTTTTTTACAACTCTCATGTACGCCGCTATTGATAACTTACGACTTTCTCAATTTACCTAATACGTGTCAAATCGATAATAACATTAAATATAGATATAATGGCGCAGTATCTAGTTTGTGTGTATATTTAATACAAATATTATTTTTTTAAATCTTTCAAATCAGAATGTATCTCTGATCCATGAACATATTGCCAAACGCCCTTGATCAGATCAGTGACAGAAGCATTATACGAGACTGACTGACACTACACTAAATGTAGCTAGGGCTGTTGAAATATTACATTGTGCTCATTCACCCACAGAGTTCAGTTTTCATGTCATGATTAGTTTTGCTTTTGACATTTATGTGTTATCCATAAGTTTCGTAGAGATTTGTAAAATCTGGCTGAAAAGTGGTTGAAAAATTTGGTACAAAGTATTGAACGTTGGTAAATGTTGTTTGAAGAGTCATGAAAGTTTGGAGTTTAGTCGTAATAGTCGACTGGAATGTAGGAAATTGTGGTTAAATGTCGTGTTAATTGGCTGAAAAGTTGGTAAGAAAGAACACATAAGCAGTCATAAAATATGGTTGAAGAATCTCAAAAGTGGCTGCAAAGTAGTGCAAGTATGGTGGTAAATTGTAAAAGTTGACAAAAAATTGTTCGTAAATGTAAGGGGTTGAAATTAAAAGTTTGGTTTGAAAATCAACAAATTTAGATAGGAAGATTAAAAAAGTGCCTTGGGAAGTAGTAAACGTTTTTAGTTGAAAGAAGAGAACAAAAGCGCCGGGAAAGTAGTAGAAATGTGGTGGACAGTTGTGTAATTAGTTTAAAATTAGTTGTTGAAAAGTTGTAAAATTTGACTGGTGAATCAAAAAAAGTTGGCTGGAAAGCAGTAAAAAGTTAAAGTCTGCAAGAATATTGTAGAGATCGGTGGAAGTCTAAGTCTTAACATTTAGTTAGAATATAGTCTTGAAAGGTGGCTGGAAAAGTAGGTAAAGTTTGCTGTATACCCATGGAATTAGGTTGAAGAGTAGTTACAGTTAGATGGAAAGTCGTACAATTGGCATGGAAATTCATAAAAAGTCCACGGTAAAGTAAGTTACGTGAAGCATATATTGTTAGTTTTAAAATTGGATTTAGGTTCAAAAGTTGTTTGGAAAGAGGGGAAAATTCTCTTAAAATTTATAAAAGCAGGGTAATGTCAAATAAAAACACATGAAAGTTGGGTAAATAGGCTGCAAAGAAGTAACATTTTGCTGAAAAATCGCGAAACTGACCGGAATGTACTTGAGATCAGCACATTTATTGTGCCGTATGATATTCAAAGCATTTGTCAAAACAACCTGGTGGTTTCGTATTGACTCAAATTTCAACATCTCAGCTTAATACACTTCCCAGTAAATGCTGTACATCGTCATAATATTTTAATGTCAGGTAATTTATAATCTGCCGTTATGCCATTTATGTACAAAATATATTAAGATGTGATCGGGACATGTATTAACTTGCTAAACTAATCAAAATTTATTCATTAGGACGTTCATCACACTCTACATCTTGTGCATCACAAGCCATATTTGTTGAACAATCAGATTTACATGATGAATTCTATATAACAATTACAACATAACCAGAGGCGATTCTAAAGCCAGAAACATTGAGGGGCGGGGTCCCTTACTTGCACCGAACACATACACACATGAATGAACTGCTCGCTTTACATTCAGCCCACACGTTATGTGCCCGTTTCAGTGTAGATAAACAATGCAATGCGAGTGAAACAAAAATACGCGGATGTACATGACGTGACACAGTTTATACACGCATTTATTTGTCACGTGTCATTCACTGCATGCCTTTAAAAATCACCAACTTAACTAAGTCAGTAGAGCGACCTCCCCAACTTATCTAAAAGATACAGGGTTCGATTCCTATATGTCGCCAATAAAAATAAATCTAACTTGAAAATTATCATTAGTGGTGTCCAGGTATATTCAACTAGAGACGTCCATGATTCAACAAAGAGTTCTAGATTAAATTATGGGGTGGTTCTTGCTGTGCCCCAACTCACGTCTTACACAAAACACGCAATTTTCTTTAAAATATTGTTTTATACAAAGTATACTTAGTGAATTATACAATAATCTGATACTTGTGATATAAAAAAAATCTCAACAAAAGCTTAAATATATCTCAGATTACTACATTACAGTAATTTTACATAATACAATGTCAAGTTAAAATTCGACAGTGAACATGTGCATATGAACGCCTCAATTTACCATTTACCTTCATTAAAAAAACTTAGACACTCCCCAGATATATTTTTAAAAAATCACTAAGTACTGTTTTCCTTATTTTCATGATTTCAAAAAATTAAATCACTTGAATTTGAGGGTACAAATAAAGCTTTATAGCTAATTATGTAAGTGTATCATTGCATATATTAGTACCATTAATAATACTGATATTATACATGGAGTCAGTCATATTTGCAGAAAAGCAATTATTTATAGGATCACTGATTGGAGGAATGACAACCAGAAACTGAACAGCCACACTTATTCCTAATAGTGTTAATGCAAATAGCAATGTAAATATCCGTCGCCATATAAGTGTCTTCAAAGACGGTTGATTAGTTTGTTCCATATTCTGTTCTACAAAGCTATAGGTCGAATTTCTGCCGTTATTACTAGAGTAGTTATCTGAAGGTACTATGGTAACTTCTGCGCTTGTTGGAAGACCAGTCTGTGTATATGAATTTTTGTGCTCAATCTTTATCTGGTCCATGTTAACACCCACAAATTGTGGCACACTATCAGATGTATTATCTCTATTAACATTGGCTCTTTCTTGTGCCTGAAAAAACACAACAATAACAGAGGTTATATGACAAGCAGCCTGTCGGCTGAGATAGCTCTGCTGTTGGCAATGTACATTTCAATTAAAGAACAGATGATATCATTAGAAAATGAAGAATATGTATAGTATCAAAGCAACAGAACTTGCTGTTTTCAACAAGAATTCAAAAATATCACTTTTCACCAAAAATGACAAAAATAATCATTAAAATTAAGTAATTGAAGATATCACTACAAAATTAACAAATCTGAAAGAGGTCCACATGTAGTACCTATATATGTAATATAAGAGCAATCAGACTTGCGGTTTTCAACAAGAAGTCGAAAATATAACTTTTTACCAAAAATTACAAAAATATTCACTAAAATTAGAGAATTGAAGATATCATCACAAAATGAACAAATTTGGGAGTAGTCCACATGTAGTACCTATATATGTAATATCAAAACAATTGGACTTTTTAACAAGAAGTCGAAAATGTCACTTTTTACCAAAAATGACAAAAATATTAACCAAAATTAGAGAATTAAAGATATCATCATGAAATGAACAAATCTAAGAGAGGTCTACCCAAGGTACATATACACCAAGTATCAAAGCATTCAGGCTTGTAGTTTTCAAGAAGAAGTCGAAAAAGTAAAACATTAACACTGACGACAGACGACAACGAACAATCACTCATATGATAAGCTCCACTCGACAAAGTCGACAGCAGAGCTAAAAAGAATGTAAACACACTGTGCTGGCATACTGTGATCCACTCAATAAGGAGCATGTGAAACATAAAAAATATTGACATGTTTATTCTGCCATTTTGAACAACCCCAACCACAGAACTTCTGACACATTGATATGATGTCATATAACACAATTACAAAATAGGTTACTCTTACGCACCAAATAAAATAGTATGCAAGGTATATCGTAATGCTGATATATTTAAATGTTGATTTTATCAACAGAATCAACCTGAATTTCTAGAGCTAAATATAATATTTTGTGAATATAAACAAACACTTTACTCCCATACCTTATCTGCTTGCTTCTGCCAATTCAGCCGGAATACAACAAATACAAGAAGCAGTCCCTTACAAACTAAGACGATTACCAGAGGAATCCACACTCCTAAGAAACACATCAAATAGTAAAACAATGATATCAGTCAGGTTTCAAATTCCATGGTATAGTCTCGGTAGACAAATGGTCATTAAACTACGATGTTTGTATCTATCATTTGAACCAGTGCAACAATGATGTAAATATGATTGTCCAATATTACTATAATGTATGTATCGTTCAAATGAACCACTGTAACAGAAATATCAATCTGAATGGCCGTTATAACAATGACGTATTTGACTTTAAAACTGACCAGCATATTGAAGGTGCAACATTATGGCTATAATGTACGTACCTCGTAGACGGACCAGAATAACAGAGATACACTCTGATTGGCCAATATAGCTCTATATTGCAAGTATCTCCGAAACAATACAGTATAATAAAGGTGTTACTCTGTTTGGTCATTATAATGTATGTACCTCTCAAATGAGGTATACTGGAAATGCCACTGTGATTGGTTAATATTACTATAAAATATGACCCTCTCACACAGACTAGTATATTAGAGATTGTTCATTATAACTTTAATGGCCAGTATGGTAGAGGTACAACTGTAATTCAATTATAATGAATGTGTCTCTCCAACACACCAACATAT
This sequence comes from Saccoglossus kowalevskii, assembly GCF_978046115.1. NCBI lineage: Eukaryota > Metazoa > Hemichordata > Enteropneusta > Harrimaniidae > Saccoglossus > Saccoglossus kowalevskii. The sequence goes on along the minus strand of NC_140646.1, from coordinate 21,567,905 downwards.
CATACAAATGCTGATATAGCTAGTCAGTATAAAGCAAACATATTTTGAAGACACAAACAAATATCAAACATTACTCTTACTAATAATGAGGCTGGTGAAATATATAAATGTCGGTGGTCGTCGCACCAGGCATGTGCAACGTTTGTGTTGATAAACATTGATTTTCCCACAATCCAATGCGCTCTTCTAATGGAAATTGCAAGTATGAGGTTTGACCTAGGCGTGACTTGGACTAATTCCAATTGGACTTGGATACTTTCCAATCATCTACAAAATATCTAATTAAAGCCTGGTAACGTCTCAGTCTGTACTCTTTGGTTCGCCCAACAGTCAAAGTCGCCATCTTTGTTCATATGAGTCCAAGATCTTGCACATGCGTGGCGCGACAACTACCATCCTTTATTGGTGGAATTGGGTATTTTGGAATATTTTATAAAAGGGAGTAATTTCGTAAACATATGAATATTAATATCATAATATTCTTCTAATGTCTGTATATATTCTCTCAAAATAACAACACTCACCTAATATTCCCATATGATATACCAATACCAGTACAAACATAATGGGCAAACACACAATGTAATACAGAACACAATTAACAATAGCAATAACTTTCTGAAGTCCACATCCTTGTAAAGCTCCCAATGATGCCATCTACATTACAAAAAAAAAATTCTGAAATGTGTGTTATGATCAGATAATTTGTGAGTACCAAAGATTATTCTATATTTACCAGTTTAGGATACCTGAAATTGAACAAAGATATCTATGATTACAATTGCTTCACTGATGCTGAACTTTCAACCAAGTTTGACAAACAGCCACTCGGCTGAGATAGCTCTGCAATGCAGATTTCAATTGAAATTGATTTCAAAGAATTGAATATATCATCACAAAATGAACAAATCTGAGTAAGGTTCACCTGTAGTATCTATGTGCATAATATCAAATCAATCAGATTTGCGGTTTTTAACAAGTCAAAAATATAATTTTTTACCAAAATATACAAAACAATATTCATAAAAATTAGATAATTAACGATATTGTCACGAAATAACCAAAGCTAAGTGATATCTACCCAAGGTACATCACCAACATACGCCAAGTATCAAAGCAATCAAGCTTGTAGTTTTCAAGAAGTTGAAAAGGTAAAAAGTTGACGCAGATGCGATGACAATCACCCATATGAAAGATCAAAATTACTACAAATAAAAACTACAAATAAACTGACATAGAATACAGAAACAACTGTTGACAATGATATCTGCGCATGTGCCAGATCCGCATACAATTCCAAGAATGAACATACCATTTGTTACACATTACAAAATTCAAGCAAGATACGATTTCCCGCATGATTAGAACATTTAAATACTGTAAACTAACGTGATACTTACACCTATAGCATCAAATATCTGGTAGACTGCCATCAATGGAGCTACTTGAGCAATCATAACAACCACCTCTCTGCAAAGATGCAAAAGAATTTATAGAACAAATTCAGTATTGTGAACATAGATTTGTTTTTATTCTCAGCCATATTAAGTCGAACATTAATCGTTGCTAAATGCCTATCTCGAAAATGGGTAGCAGCATTAATAAACATCAGTAATATGCAGTTAGTTTCAGGCAGATATTAAAAAAATAAAGTTTCAATTTTGTAATGATTACATGTTAGATGCATGTAGATTGCCTTTGAATGTTTACAAAATATAAGAAACATATTTTTGTTCATACAAACATTTAGTTATGTTATCATGTATTATCTATTATTGTATCTTTGTATTAGTCTGTCCATTGTGATAAATCTCTATGGAGCAACAGCAAAGGAATCAAACTAAGAAAAAAATGGTAACACAAATGTCTGGGTACAAACCAACTGACTACTGAACCTCCACTCCCACTGAAGCTCCACCCTATCCTATCTTCCATCACTCATAATTTAATGTAGCAACCTGGCAACTCAAAACTCATCTATTGTATAAAGTATGAACTCACCTTTCACTTGTGTATAAAAGACCAATGACATCCCTGCTTGCAATGATAATAATGGCAAATAATACTGAGCTGATGACTAAAGATTAATGACAAATTATTATTACTATATCATGTACCATCTCATCCACTATTAGATGAGAACATGTAGACGTGATTAACCAGTACCCTAGCTTTGGTTGTCTCAACAAATATGGTTGTACATGGAGGAAGTTTCATGACAAGATCAAAATCAAATGACATAATTTAAAAAAAAAACTTTTATGATATTTATAATATATTATTATACATTTGGCACCAAATAGAATTGACTGTTCTGTAAAACGTTTTATCTACGTTGTAAATATTTCAAGCAATCAACATCACATTCAAACACTTAGTTTAAATGGGAGACAGAAGTCCAAAAGCATATGATGGAAATAGATAGTGTCATCACTGAACGAAAGCTTTTATCACTCATTAAATTATTGTGTCAGTCCATATACAATCATTGTACTAAGTTATTGTACATAATTCGCAGTATTTTTATTATCTTACATGAGAACAATGTCCCATGTTAAATTACGACAGACTATAGTATCGCAAACTTACTCATGGATATAACACCAACTATTGCAACCCTTCTAGCTTTGTGTGGTTCATTAGCACCAAGAGTATTTCCAACCCTTATGGAGATTGCTTCACTGTATCCTAATGGTATCTAAAATTACAATTAATACATTGACATTTGCAGTACAAACATATTTTGCTTGTTATGCAAAGACATACAATGTGAAAGCAATTTAATTCACAAAAATAAGTTGATATAATTAATAATATGTATGTATAGTATAGTGACATTTTCAGAAAAGCTACACACTGGCTGATTAAATTATGTAAAACTCATGAAGTATGTGGAATACCAAATCTTAAATTGTGTCTACTCTAGAAATTCGACCACCTATCTGGACCCTGGGTGACAGGGGCACCATGTATAATTTTTATTTAGTCTGTTTTCTTGTATTACTATAATCATAATAGTACCACAACATGATTTGTAATGATGTATTGTGTTTGAACACACAAAATTATGATGTTTACTCTAACTAGAATGTTAACAGTACCCTATCAGCAACAATATTTCACACTAAATGTCAAACTGTGAATGATAAGCACCATGGTCATGTGATATGTCATAAACTTACAGTATAAAAGAAATATGCCAGACCAAATACCGCTCCCTGTGCTGCTAGTTCAGTGTCACCTACTGTGCCTGTATTAAAATGAAACAATTAGTTAAAAGGGAAGTCTGGGCTAACAACATAATGATCCTAGATAAACAAGCCATGCATGGCACAGTCCTCGTTAGTTATCAAATTTAAGATATATAGTTTTGTTTATATAGTAATATAGCTGGAATATAACCATGTCAGGAATATGATTTTTTAACATTAAAATGATTGACATTTGTATCTGATCGTCAAAAAAGTACTTATTGAGAGATATTGCTCTGGAACAGCATTCAAAATCAGCCATTTTGAATACATGTATATATATAACATGATGTATAACGAATATATAAAATTTGAATATAATCTGTCAAAGCATTTAAGAGATATGGCTCAAGAAGCCCAATCATTAAAACAAAATGGCCGCCAGACAGCCATTTTGAATCCGATCTGAAAAATAAATGATGTGCATCAGGAACCTGTAATGTCTAACATATGTACCAAGTTTGAACGGAATTCATCCATAAATGCTTGATAATAGATGATTTTTTAGCACAAAAATGGCCACCATTTGGCCATTTTGAATAGGATCGTCAAACCAATATATCTGTCTATCTATGACATGATGTATAATGAATATTTAAAATTTGAACATAATCAGTGAAAGCAAGTCAGAGATATGGCACAAGAACCACATTCATTAAAACAAAATGGCCGCCAGTCGGCCGTTTTTAATCTTATCTGAAAAACAAAATTATTTGCATCAAGGTACCATAATGTCTAATGTATATACCAAGTTTGAAGAAAATCCATCTGTAAACAGCCGAGAAATGCTTGATTTTGATGATTTTTTAGAACAAAAATGGCCGCCATTCGGCCATCTTGAATCAGATCGTAAAACAAAATGATGTGCATCAAGGTCCTATAATGTCTAATGTATATACCAACTTTGAACAAAATCCATCTGTTAACAGCTGAGAAATGCTTGTTTTGATGATTTTTAGCACAAAAATGGCCGCCATTCAGCCATCTTCAATCAGATCGTGAAACAAATTGACGTGCATATGTATACTATCATGTATGATGTATGTGTGAGGTTTGATTGTGATTGGTCCAGGCATTTCTAAGATACAGGTCCGGATGCACGCACGCACGCACGGACACACGGAGGTCAAAACATAAGTCCCCGTTTTCGGACTGCGTCTGAACGGGGACTAACAAGCCATGCATGGCACAGTCCCGGTTAGTTATCAAACTTAAGATATATAGTTTTGTTTATAGTAATATAGTTGGAACATGAACATGGCTGAGATATAGATCCAGAAGCTGAAACAGATGTTTTATTATGATGATTTTTTCTAACATTGAAATGATTGACATTCTGTCATCTTGTATCAGACCATCAAATGAGTACTTGTCTGTATTGGGAGATGTATAATGAATATATAAAATTTGAACATAACCGTCAAATCATGTTAGAGATACAGCTCTAGAACTGCATTCATTAAAACAAAATGGCCACCAGTCTGTCATTTTGAATCCGATTTGAAAAATAATATGTTCCGGAATGCCAGAAATACTTGGTTGTTAGCACAAAAATAACCGCCATTTAGTCATTTTGAATCAGATAGTCAAACCAATATATCTGTATATATATCTATGACATGATCTATAATGAATATATAAAATTTGAACAAAATCAGTCAAAGCATGGCAGAAATATGGCACTAAAACTGCAATCATTAAAACAAAATGGCTGCCAGTCTTGAATCCGTTTTGAATCCAACGTGAAATACAAAATGACGTGCATCAAGGTCCCATACCATAATGTCATAAAAATGGCCGCCATTCGGCCTACTTGAGTCAACTCATGGAACAAATTGATGTGTCTATGTATAATATTATGTACGATGTATGTATGTTTGAATGTAATCAGTCCAGGCATGTTAAATATATAGGTCCAAGCACGGACACACTAACGCACAGAGGCCAATCCATAAGTCCCCGTTTTCGGACTGTGTCCGAATGGAGACTAAAAAGTTGAACAAATGTAGGAGAATGCAATTCACATTTTTTATATCACTTTTCATTCCTTTGATCATCAGTGTGTAATCCAACATCTTGATTCTCCAAAAATGGATAAATTATGACATCACAGACACTGTTGTGAAAAATTGGGAAAATTTATGGCAATAGAACTAAAATTGCTTACCAAACCTTAAGAGTTTCTTGTGGTCATCATCTAACTGATTTTAACAACATTTTCTTATCACAATGAAATTTAAAATGATCATTAATTACTACAAGTAATTATCAATTTCAGACTAGTGTCATTAATTGCACTGTACTAGACAAATTAATTAAAATATATACATTTATATCATTTGAATTTGACGAACACAGCATCATAAAATGCCATGAACTCTTCTCTGTAACCATTGAAATGTTTGATTGTGGAAAATGTACACACAGGCTTTGGTGTTGAGTGATACGCAAGTGAAGTGATAAATTTATATGGGATCGCTTTCCCATGCAACAACACGAGAAAAAAAAACATTTCACAAACTCTCCCAAAAATATGTAATGGATTTATTATCATAATGATAAGTAAAATTAACATCAGAATATTATGATAATAAGTCACAGAATAACCTGTAAAGTATTTCATATCACATGTACATATAGGTCCCGACTTGTACATATAGGTCCTGAAATAGGAAGGACTTACCCATTAGAAAAGTACCAACTTCAAAGGCCCACCACTCAGATGCAATCATCAAAATTCCAGCTAAGGATATCTTCACATAAACATCCCAATCATTAAGACACTCGTAAGACCAACCTATAGAAATAGTAATGACAGACCAAGAAATGGAATATGGATTGACTTCATGAGGTACAAGAAATCCGTAAATTTAAATAAACACATTATATCCTTACCTGCCCATGTTGATTTGTGTAATTTTCTGATTTTTATATAAACAAATAATGTGATAGAAATGAGCCACCACACCAATGAGTGAGCCAAAGCAGCGCCACTGAAATGAGATATGTTGAAACATTGTGAGCTTTAGATGAATATGCTTTAGATGTATAACGTATGGCATAGCCGTCATGTAAAAATATAAACAAAACTGAAACTAGCCATGCAGCCATTATGTATCAGAACTTGACATGATGTCTTGTATACATGTGAAGTTTGATTTAAACTGGTTCCAGACTGTGTGAAAAGCTGTGTGTGATTTTGATGTATTTTGACTTTGAAAATGGTTTTCATTCAGCCCTCGCGAATAACTTATCACAAAACAAATGAATCACATCATGTACATGATGTATTTGTGAAGTTTGAATATGATTGATAAAGCCATGTCTCTGAAAGAGCATTCATTGAAGCAATATGGCCACCAGTCAGTCATTAATTGTGAATCTGATTTGTACAACAGCTACATCTATAGCTACCTATTTGGTTATACCCATAGTATAATGAAACATCACCTCAGATGGCTATTAATCGGGTTCAAAATGGAAAGTTTAACATCAAAACTATATTGAAGTATATGTTATGTTTGCTCCCGATCTTTTAATTGACCTGCATGGGTACTGGGCGAATTATGTTTATTGATTTACTATGATGCAAGATCAAGTATACATAGGTTTAACTGCAGATACCAATATACATCATTAAATCTCACAGATTTTATTAAACATTTCATTCCTGCACACACATATTTTCAGTATACATACCTAATGCCCAAATCAAGCACTAATATCAATACATAGTGAATAGGAATGCCCAGTATTACACATACAATGGTAATTAGCATAACTGATATTACAATGCTCTGAGTTAATAGGTACTTGGATAACAGCAGGAAAAGAAGTAATCCCTAAAATGAAAGTAATCAGTCAGACAGCCATATTGGTGTCCATTATAAGCCATATATTAATTATCCTACGGCAATAATATGTAAAACATGATGCAATGGTCATATATTCTATGTACAAAGATAGAAACAAGGCAAAAATGATCAAACAATTCAGAAAAGGAAAATGGAAACACATACTATTTTATCAATATTCATAGCAATTTATAATTGCTGGTGTTTAAGGATGTAGTAGACATTCGTGGTGATTTTTCTTTTATTAAACGATGACTTATACCTATAGGCAGCCATAGGACCTTGTTTTTTTCTTAAATTATGTTTTTATTTCAAGAAAAAACGACTTTTTAAAAAATAAAATTTTTTTACAAGTAACGGAAATCCTGAGAATGTACACTTCAGCTAAGCCCCTCTGAGCCAAAACAATAACATTTGTAATTAGCATAATCCCGCAAAGAAACATCGCATGTACACGTCCGGTCAAATGACCGGATGCACTCACTAGTTACTGATAGTTCATCGCATCGCTTTTCTCTACTATATATTACTGTTCATTTATTTTGTATTGACCAAGTTTATTTTAAAAAATGGCATGGAAAAAAAATCGGAAAAAGAGCGTTCCAATGACAAACGAAACCTGTAAGTTTCTACAAAACACAGTCCCTCTACGAAACAAAGTCAGACGAGTCAACAACAGACAAGTCAAGTATCAATGAGATTATTACAGAATGAATATGCACAAATAAAATGATGTGCTCATAGTAATCTAATATTAAGTAACTTATATGGATTTGAAGTTCCATTATGTGAAAAATACAAACATACTTACAGGAACTCCAGTCATAAATACATGAACATAAGTTGTAGCACCTCTGCAAGAGAAAGATCAAAAACACACTTTAAAATTAAACTGATATTATCAAACCATACAAATAATAAATGAATTTTTCTGAATATCAATGGATTTTTAAATTTAGATGTATGATTGTATGTTATATCATTTTGTTTTTTTGATTGCTTTCATTGCTATCAATATTTGATTGTACCAGTTAAAGGGCAGTAGTCGTCGCGCCGCGTCCTGTTCGATATGGGACTCATAGTGTCGTATACAACGCATGTAAAATACATTGTTTATTTACATGAAATTCGAACACACACTGCGAGACGATCACTGCGCTTTAACTATTTTAACTATTTTTCTGTCAATTTGAAAACAACATCAATATTCCACATTGACAAAAAGACACTTGATTATCAAGTCACAGTCCCTGACTGAAAAGAATCAGACAACTTGAAATTTATGCATACATCAATGTGGGTAACAAGATGTACTTGCATGTGTAAAGTATGATTTCAAATAGGCATGTCAAAAATATGGTTCCAAAACAGCATTTTTTAAGCAAACTAGTCATCAGTCAGCCATTTCATATTTATGTATGAAATCTGTCCATGCAGGATGAGATCTGGTTCCAGAATGCCAGAAATGTTTTGTTTTAATGCATTTTTAACTTAAAATAGCTGCCATTTAGACATCTTGAATGAGGTTGTGCACATATGTGTGTAAATCTTTATAGGTTTCCATTTTCGAAATTCGTCCAAACAGCGACTAATACCGTAGTTGTTCGAGTATAAACCCCTGCTCGAGTATACTCCCCCCCCCCACATAAATTTACAAGTCAGTTATCCGATTATAACCCCCTGCTTGGGAGAAGTTTTAACTTTTATTTGTTTATAAGCCCCCCCCCCCATTTTCCACCCAAATTGCCAGTTTCCCGGAGGGGTTTATACTTGGACAACTACGGTAATAATTAACAAGGAACACCAACAATAAGTAAAATTCTTCGGAGTACACTACCAACATACTAACCTGGCTACTTCCCTATCAATTTGAAAACCAATCAATATATATTCCACATTAACATAAAGCACCCAGATTAATATACATCCAATACCCATAATAAGTAAACTTCTTTGCAGTACAACTCCAACATACTTCTTATTTTCACTGCCAAAGGTCTACAAAGACAAAGACAAATGTATTATACTAACACATGTCCTGCTGAAGTTCTCCACAAAAGGTGATGTGTTAAAGCTGAAATAAACAGTTATCAATAACAATACATATTAGATGTCTATAAGCAGGTTTCCCTTATTCACAATCAGACATTGGCAGTTTGTACATGCTAAATCCTGGAAGAAAATCACACATGCCAAAAAAGGTCCACGTCACATATTTCACTTGCAAACACTTCAGAATATTTATATTATACACCTAGGGTGTAGACTGGCCCAGCTGTGGTGATTTTTAAAAAAAAAATGGAAAAAATAGTTTTGCGAAAGGTGGAGTGAAAGCGAAACCACCACATGATTTCGCGTTACAGGGGATTTTGCGTTAACACCTCCATTTCGTTAATTTTTTATTTAATTTAAAAAGAAATAAATCGCCCAGACTGTGCCAGTCTACCTACAGTGCTGAGCACTACAAAAATGTTTGTTATTGTACTCTGTTTAAACCGTGACCACTCCATCTGATCAATGAAAACACAAAGCAAATAATTGTAGTGCCAAAGCATACAATGAACGAGAACCTAAATTCCAGTATTTTGTTAATAACCTAATTAGTGTACATTATTTTTTTAAGACGATGGAAAGAAGTCAGCTAAAATAAAGTTTTTGCATTCAGAAATAGTTTGCCATTAGGTGCTGTCAGTGAGATAAAAATTTGCATAATATATGCGTACTTCACTGATGTTAATTTTGAGCACTCGTTTCTTACGTGATCGAACCATGAGATAGGTCATAACCACTCTATTATGTCTTCATAACAACTATAAAAACTGTCTAGCAAATGTATTCGTGAAGTCACGTTACGAATATCTTCAGAAAGTATTACAACATGTAGTAACGACCAAAAGATGCAATCAACGTTACAGATTAGCAGCCGGGATTATACTGCCGCCTTGACAGAATTTGTGGACATATAACCACTTGTCCTTTTATATAAATGAAAATCTTCAAAAGTTCTACAATAGAACAATAAAGTTCTAAGTGACAGTTATCCTGACCATCATGTCCGAATACATACAATGTAGAAACTCTGAGTGAGACTGAAACAGCTGACTACAAGCAGTGTGCAGGATGGTGAAGCCTAATTAAGCCTTGCTCCAGTGGTAGTCAGGCGCAAACCCAACACTGTACAAATGCAAATTTAGAATGTTCTGTTTTTTTATCGTTTTAGTCCAGAAAAGGCATATAAGAATAAGGTAACACACAAAATACTAGAATTTACGTTCTAGTTCAGTGTACCCTACAGTATTGTCCTTGACACTTCACGTCTCAGACAATACCTTTGCTCTACAATGCACTCGAACGTAAATTCAGATGAGCAGGACGTATGTATATAATAATTAAAATAATCCTCTCGGGAATCCTCACTCTTGTGATGTCATCTTGGACTCGCAACTCCTCATATAGACACTATACGGGGAGCCAGTAGTCTGTGATGACATCACACTCATTAGAAACACTGGGAGATTATATATAATTATATCACACACATACCATTCGAGTTAATAGTGTGAAGATCATTCAGTTAATAATTACAACTTACCTGAGAAAACAGAGTATCGCAAGCTGATCCAAAACCATGTGCAACACAAACCCCAGTAACATTACTGAACTGAAATGCAAGTATCAAAACTACATTCACTAATTATCATATAATGCCCAGACATTCCAAGTGATATTAAAGCAGGAGGGTTGTCACCTGCGCGCACACGTGGGGATTGAATCCCAAGCGACGATAACAACACACGCTAAAAACACAAAGGCTCATTGGTAGATGCTTGTTTGTAAACAATGACACGCTATGGCCATCTGACACATTCGCAGGTGACACCCCCCTCACCTCGCTTTAAACTCAAACGAATATATGTGTGTGATGATGCCAGATTATAGATTTCCTGATATATTGCAGAGTGTATTTACTGAATTTGAATCACATCTACAATAGATCTGCATTATATCAATGATTAAATTTACTGCCCAAGATGGATAACTTTCAAGTCGAGCTGGTAAAAATTAAATACCCAGAGGTCTGGTAAAAATACTTTCACAGTCTGCTTCAATTAAAATTATTATAATGCAATTTTTTTTAGATTCCCATTCTGATATAAATCTGACTACACAACTCTTGATGAAAATTATAACCAAAGAAACACTGACTAAATTATTGTCACTGTCTAGTGCTAAATAAAGCGACTGTTTGCTAACTTTGGTGGAATTATGTGAAAATAAACTTTAAAGGGCGACAGTCGTCACGCCGTATCCTGTTCGATATGGGACTCATAGCAACGTATACAACACATGTAAAATACATTGTTTATTTACATGAAATTCGAACACGCGCTGCGCGACAACCACTGTGCTATAATGCAGTGTTGGTAACTTTCTGGTAATGCTGGTGAAATTTGAAAGTTACATCCCCTGATGTATGGCACACAATTTGAGTACCGATAATTCCAAAACACTAATTTCATATAGCCTAAAGAATGTTTTGCTGTGATTTTAAAAAACCACAGTGGTTTTAAAAATGCATGCAGTGTTTTTTTTTAAGAAACATTCAAAAGAACATGATCGCAATAACCAGCAGAGATATTACTTAAGTACTGTAAAATGAATTAATTTTCGCTGAAGGAATGATTCAGTAAAAATAAAATCCAGTGAATATGCATTTGTCCCCTTTTTTTACATTCAACTTGTCAAAAATCAGCAAAAATAAATTCCATAAAAAACACTCAAAAAATCTTTTCAGCTAAAATAAAGTAGTCTACAGTACATGTACAACTAACAGAACAAAATGGTATAATGATTAAAAGTTATAGAAAATATAAATGACGTATAAGACATATAACCATGCTGTATAATTATTGAAAGCATAATTCAGCATAATTCATTCAAAGCATTCATAGCCAACAATTAATACTACACAAAACTCACTGATAAACCTAATGCAGCACCAGCCAGAGTTTCTTTATCCACTCGACCACAAAACATCAGGTTAATCGTGGCCAGAGCGCCAGTGGCAAGTGTAAATAGAACCTGAAAGAAATAGCAAGTTGTCATCATTGTTATCACTGATAGTAAAAAAAAACAAAAAAGGATGAATAAATGCAAATAATTCTGAATTGTCCAAAAAATATAGCTATTGTAGTATTTTACTTTGTATTATTTTACTTTGTATTACTTTGTATTATTGTGACCTTAGACCTAGTCTTGTCTTGTGAATAATTATGTGGGCATGCTCAGTAGCACCTAGAAACCAGGGTTCAGTCATCAGTTGGTTAAATAAACAAACCAGTCCTTTCCCTCAGATAAACTGTCTCATAATTATTCTTTAAGAACATTACAGCTATACTTACTGTAGGCCAGCCTAGCTTAAATAATTGGATAATTTCAGTTTTCCAGGAGTGATAATTACCATGGCTACAGCAGTTACCATGGTTACCACCTTGATGTACTTCACTCTGCTCAGATGTGTTTACACCATTCATTGTCTTGCTTTCAAATGCGCAACTGCAAAAATAAACATAGCATAACTATTACAACCTTGCCCATTGAGAATCCAGTGTTATGGAGAAACCAGATTTGTTACAGCGTATGACACGGTGGGAGTGTGTACAAATCTTTTGCAATCGCTGGGTTGGTGTGGCTTGATGTAGTTGATGTATATATCTGGTAGTGTCGCTTACGTGTGGGCTTCGAATACAAACACAACATTCAGCACCATCAATGAGGTTTACGTTACGTTGCATAAAACAAATTCAATAACTTTACAGAGGTTCTGACGTAGACATATCTCATGAATATTATTTTATAGTGCAATTATTAATAGAAAGCATTTATTATGAAATGCCAGAATCATATATATTTGGTCTTTACTCTCTCTATTGTGGTTATTTGAAAAATGTACAGCCTTTCTATCATACTAAACTGGTCTGCACTCTCTACAATGTTTGTCAGGGTTAGCATTGGCAAGCCTTAATAGGTTTTGATTTTATACAGTGCCACCAGTGGCTGTTCCTGGTTCTATGCGTTTAGATATAAATATTTAATACAAATTTGGTGCAAAAAAATAAGAACAATATAAAGGTCATTTTAATATTTCTCAATAAATACTACATATCCTGTAATAATCTCAGAATTCCTTATAGAATATTATAATATGAATTGCATAAAGTTGCCAAATACTGTAAATTCATTAATTATTCATTGGGTTTCGCTATTTTCTCTGATAATTAAAATCCACTAAATTAAATCTACGTGAACATGTAAATTAATAATAAACTCATTGTTTCTGTGACAAATTCATGAAAGACAGTTATTATGCTCAAAACATCATAATAGTGAAATTAAATGTCAGTGAAAATAAATGGTTTCACAGTAGTGATTGATCTGAGCTAAATTTGGAGGAAAAATTTGAAACATATTGGGTTACTGCACTTTCTAATAATAGATCTTGGTGAGTAAATTTTACAATACTAGTATCTGGTTCTTATGATCAGCAGTGTAAATGTCTTCATTCCCAGTGCACAATCTTATTTCTGTTAACAAATGTTTTTATTTTAGCCCATATCCCATACAAATATCTAATGAAGCGATTAATTATTTTTAGCTGGATATTCTACAATTCCACCATTGCAGTGTTGAATTCTATACCTTGGGTCAAGTTGGGTGCACTCACAATCCAATTTAATCTGTTTTTTTGCCTGTTGTCAGATTAAGACAAAAACAGTTTGGGAATTTGTGAACAGCTGAACATACTACAACAGCATAAAAGGGGCTTAAAAATGGTGGTGAAGCATGAGAAAGATGTATAATAATAAGGTTATACCGCACTCAGGGCAGTACAAGGTGGAATTGACCTTTTTTATGCATCAGCTAATACAATCACAGTACTGCCTTCGTGCATACTTTGCAGTATCCTCTTAAATATCTCAAAGTATTTCTTGGTTTGTTTAAAGTCAATAAACATTATTATAACACAGTTGTTCAAACACTTCCTATTACCCTATTTGAACAGCATCATATTTCCTGCCAAATAGTTGAAGTAATTTCTTTGTTAATTTCACAAAACGAGCCTAATTTTTCATTTCTCAGAAGTACTACTGTAAAATACTTTATTTTCGCTTGATATTAATTTTCGCTATTTTCACTGAAAGAATGATTCAGTGAAAATAAAATCCAGCGAATATATCTTTTGCATTTTACATTAAACTCGTCAAAAATCAGTGAAAATAAATTCCATACAAAACACCCGAAAAGTCTTTTCAGCGAAAATGTATTCCAGTGAAAATAAAGTATTTTACAGTAATCAAAATTGTTGACAAAATATATGAAAATATTTGGTGTTTATAGTTGTTCAACCTTTTAAACAAGAGCAAAAAATTATCAAGTTGTTTTGTTTTAAAAGTGTTACAAAATTGTTTATTTATTTATTTTTTTCAAAGAATTGGGCTTTTGTAACTATTCTTGGGTTAAGTGAATGACCCAAATCTTGACCAACTATCGTTAACTACCATAGTTAACTATAGACAATTGCGTTATGTTGACTGATGCATAACTGTGTTCAATAATGACTATCAAACACAACGCTCCTTATGAAACATTCTAAGTAAGTTCATACTTCCCTTTATGAGTGATGAATTAAATATATAAAACATCACATTTTATTTCAATTGAGCACCCAACCTAGTTTCTGCCCATATTTTCCATACACGCACATTATTAAAACTAGTTGAGGTCGACCATGATCGACCGTGATTTGCCATAGTTGTACATGGTAGATTGATTATGGTTAACCATTGTTAATGATCATTGACGATGGCAGTTGACTGCCAAACAATTGCCTCGTTTCAGGTCATCAGCAAGCATTTAAACTGTGTCAACAAGGAAACTTTATAAAGTAACATGCTTTTAAGAGGGTCAGTATAAGTTTTACAAGTGTTTCCCTTATCACACGTTATTTTACGTAACTTGACATAAATGGGAGTTATAAGACAAGTGACGAATGCCCACCTTTATCATCATGAACCAGGATGTCAGTTTGAAAAATATCTATTTTAAAATTATACTTTTCAGAAACTAGTATGTCGATCATTGGATTTCAAGGAATTTAGTTCGAAGAAACACAATACTGAAAGGCAATCCCTAGGGATTTTAGATTTTAATATTTAGCCAATTAATTTAATTGAGGATTAAGGTAAGGGTTAGGTTATATACTTGAAAACAGAAATTAGAGACAAGAAAAATACAAAACATTCAGTCGACTAGATTAAATTTATAAGCTACAGATATTTTGAATACATGAACAAATTCAGCAGATTTGATTTTGCAACCATTGTGGAATTGAAAGATGACTTCCACTTATTATGTCTTGTCCTATTTATAAACAGCAAAGACAGCGGCTATATGAAAAATCAATCCCTGGCAAAGAAACTGAATTTAATTTTATACAGTGAAGGGCATAAAGCTGTGGTCATTACAATCATGATAAATATACATTTTTAGTCCTCATTTCAGGTGCAGCCTGAAAGGCGGACTATTAATTCTTATTTCAATTTTCCGTCTGTGACGTCTCTAACATTTTCTCAGAAATTCTGCAGCAGATATCGATGAAACTTGGCAGATTGATGAATAAGTCTCTGCCAAATATGCACATAATTTAAAGTATAAAACATGACAAGATTAGAGTTAAATTGTCTTCAATATTAATTTAAGAATTGGCCAAATCATAAATCTTTGAGCAAAAATTATTATTCATATTCTGAATGAATTTCATTTTTTTTAATGGAATGTCATCAATATAAATTAAACCATTTCAAAGAACTGTTCGCGTTGACTAGAACTTTTGACAGTAAAAAAAATAAAAGCTTCTTCACCCTTACCAAATTGAGCATCATAATAGTATAGTGATTGTTTACAAAATCTGTACAAAAAGTATACTTCTTAGAAATGCTGTACATTTTATGTATACAAAAATTGTACATTAAAACAAAATAAAAATATTTGATTGTACAATTTGTATACACAAATTATACAAATATATTAAACTATATTTTTTGTATACTTAAAATGTACATAAATTTCCCTAATGATAACAAAGCCCAAGCAGCCTGTTCTATGCTTTTTTGTCATATTTTTTTTCTTTTGGAACCATTACTGGTATACTGTTCCTCTATGGAATGTGCTAAGTGTTTCTGAGTAAATAGTAAACAATTAAATTCTGGAGGTAAGAAAAGAGAGAGTGAATTACCATTGATGTTACCATGACTACTGTCGACTATTTGCCCACTTAGTAATACTTAACGGGTCGGGAGATTACCGGACGTCAATATTGGATTCCCGACAAGCAAGTCTAAACAACAGGTAGTCGAAAATGGCGGCGAACAATTTATAAACAATTGACTTGTTCATTAAAAGACCAGAAATTAATAATAAAAAAAAAACGAAAACAACACGTGTGTTTATCGGTGACTTTTGTATACGTGTATCGAAAACGGCGAAACTCCTCACATCTTGGCAAAAAGTAGTCTATTTTTCATGTTGCTTACATTTCTGTTTTCGTCTTGAGGTTCGAAAACTTCGAGAGCGATGACTTCGTCATGGCCACATTTCGAATCATAACAAGTTCCCTCCCTCTTTCCCTCTACACATCCATGCCGACAAACACTGAGGTGAACGGCTAGGGTGTAGAGAAGAATAACTAGGTCAAAACAAACCAAAATAGGATTAAAAGATTAAAGTAGGATTAAAATAAATTTACTCTTCTTTTTTTAGCTCCATGGTTAAATAAATTATCAAAAATCACAGGGGTATTAAACTGGATCTCTTTTAATACCTCCATGATTTTACGTATAATTGACTCACAACAAAACTGCAATTCTCAACAATATGGAGGCGATGGTGGTCTTTGTCCATTATTACTACACAATAATAGTGTCCTTGCTTCACGACTTATTCCAGAGCCAGAGTTGTACCAGTGAATTGTCACAAATCATTTGACCTTGACCCTGATTCCCATCGTGTAATACTCGTCTGTCGCGATCAATCCCCAGGGTACAGTATCACAAAATCTTTCTCGATATTGTAAAGTTGTGTCTTCAATGTATAATCATGACAATCTGCTGTATAATCCAAAATAACTGTACCACTTTCACGAACACCACCAACAAAATAGAGAGTACATTCCTATACTGCGACGCAGCCTTTGATAAACTGCCCTCAATAGGATATTTTTTATACTTTCGTTTTTAAAGAGTTCAACTGAAGATAAGAAAGTACGCTTTTAGATTTATTTGTCTTTTTTGATTATTATATTCACTTTGTTATATGAGTATAATATTTTTATTACGACAATATTATATATTATTATTTGGAATATTTACGTATCATAATTACTGTTGATCTTTGTTAAAATTTAATTGTGTTGATGTACAGTTCTAAGTCAATGTCGTGCTCGCGGGTCTCGCGTAAATAAATACATGTTGTTGGAAAGAACACAATCCAAGACTTTTTTAAAATATTATAGATAAGATGAGATGAAATATTTCTGTCCCTAGCTGTAATATGAAGACGAGCTAACGCTGTTATTGTTATTTCAAATATTATTATTAAAGAGTGTATGAAAAAATTCCTACCATAAAATATCCCATATGTTTGCATGCGGCTGGACACCGTACGAAAGAGACATGAAGTAAAACCAGTCGGTGACATTCAACTGCACATGTACATTACCAAATGGCGACAAAACAAAATGGGTATTTCGAGTGTGACTAGTAATATTGGCAGTGTATACTTGCAATAGCAATGAATGTTACGTGCCCGAATCCCAGCACTATTACATATTTGGTATATGTAAATAAGGTGTGTTTATTTTGACTTCTTCAATTTCCAGATAATTATGTTAGTATAGGCACAGACTTGGACCCAACCAGGTCAATGATTCTAGAGCGGGCGAAGTATTTGCCAATCACAACGACTGTACCACAAATTGGACCATTTGCTCAACTGACTACCGGATTTAGTCACTTTCATTGCATCACATTGCGGAGGTAGCTGTTTTTTTCTGCATCCGCCTCCTGCTTTGCTTCACTGAAAATGTTACTGTGGGGTGGCGCGTTTTGTCTACTTTATCCTGTAATTTATTTATCTAATGTATGGTGCAGTTTTAGATTTGGATAATTGAGTACTATTGTCACACGCAACGTAATAGTACCGTAATTGATATAGTACAAGTGTGATGGTTCAAATACCAAAATGGCAACAGTAACAAAAAGACTTCCCTGGCGGCGATGATAAAATACGAACACGGAGCCAACAGATGAGGTTTCAACTGGTACTGGTATTATTATACTCCACAAACATCAAGTACAATAACGCGGTAAAACTCCACTACTCCAATGACTAGATATTTAAACTTCAATACAATTCAACGAGATCTCCGATCTGAACTCAGTGCTGAACAACTCCCCTATATATACCTCCACTGTCTATAAATAGACCATTACATCGGCATACATAATGAGTCTGGCACTTACTACAAATTTCTAGGATGTTCCATTACCTTCTATTGCCTCCTACAGTGTTCTATTACCTATTCAATCAGTTTCTTAAAAAATCTAGAATATTCCACCCAGACACAGTACGGTTCTAGAACATTCTCAGTGACACGGAAGTGGTAAATAAGTCATATGCGACAACTATTTATGTGTATTTACGAGTGGCGTCAATAGAAAATAGAAGACGTTTTCAGTTGGTTACGTCATTTCACAGTTGAATGACATTACATCAGCGTTATTATGTACTTTGTTGGTTGCTTTCATACAATAAATTTACAAACTCAGGAACATATTTTGGTAAGTGTATCCGCTGTCACCCCCATACTAGAAATGATGAAGCCCGTGTATGCAACTGTAAATCGAAATGCTTTTTTGTAAATGTGTGAAATTGCATTATACTCACATATACTGTATTTGAAGCGCAGTGGTCGTCGCGCTGCGCATATGCGATATTTGTGTTGATAAACATTGATTTCCCCACAATCCAATACGCTCTTCAAATGGAAATCACAAGGATGAGGTTTGACCTGGGCGCGACTTGCACTGAATACCGACGGTGAGACATATGAGACACATATGTCTCGTGCATGCGTGGCGCGACGACTACCTTCCTTTAATATATTATTCAAATACATATTCAACAGTAAGTCATTGCGATTGCCATCGATGTCACAATTATGTGCACAATGTCCAATCAAATCGCTTATAGCGGATCGAACTATCGTAAAATACTCATTTTTTTTTCACTCGTGGTTAATGCACGATCCACGGTATATTATTTTAATTATTTAACTCGGGCGTAACTATGGAAATCGGCCTAAATTATTATACACCAAACTACTAGTATTGCATGAATGGTCAGCAGTTTTGTCTGTTTGTAGATACAGTATGTAATGAGATGATGCATCTAAGTATCTTCACAATCTTTATTCTCAGCATTTTCATTTTCATTTTTTCTTATTACTTGTAAATCAGTTTTTTTTTTAAATGTTTGACGTGCAAAACTTTCAATGCATGAGTAATATACCCGTGTACGACGAATATAAGAAAACAAGTTTTAGATCAAGATGGCGACCATTGTTTTCAACTACACGAAAGTCAATACGGATTTTCCGCTCCACGATTTCACGAGGGTTTGAAACAAGACTACAGGATTCATCAGCATATTACATGTTTTTGAAACAAGACGTCAGGTCTCATTAGAATATTACCGGTACGAGGGTTTGAAACAAGACCACACGTCTCATTTGGAAATGGTATCGCAAGTTTAATATGGAATTTTGTTTTTATTTTTTGCCTCCATGCCCGGGTGGACTTGTTAGGGAGAAGGGTCATACGGCCTCATTAATATGCATACATCTGATATTTCGTTGATACCACTCAAGCTAAATATGGTTATGCTAAGGGACGACGTCAAAAGATCGATGTCGGATAAAAAACTTATTTCCTTTAGTTTTGGGGTGGGGGGTTTTGACCTCAAAAAGTTTCCATCCTACAAAAACGATTTTATTTTTTAATGAAGTCAAAAAAATCTTGGAGTATTTGTAGTTCTATCCAATCATGGACAGAAATAACCGAAAAGGAAAAGAAAAATGGTTTGGTTTGAGTGTAAATCTGTGCGTCAAATGAGGTGCATTTGTAAACTCTTTTTACACCTACCCAACAACCAACTGCTATGCAATACTACTGTCCGATTATCAATTTGTATTTAATGGTGAATGTAGTCTGACGCCATGACCAATATTTATCAATTAAGTTTCAGTGGGGGGTAGGGGGGTTTGGAAAAAAAACTAAAGGAATTAAGTTTTTTATCCGACATCGATCTTTTGACGTCGCCCCTAACACAGCAATGACATATACAACATCGTTTAAAAAGACAAATGTAAACTTTTTCTGTCAGAATGTTTATCCAGCTATGAAATATGGTCTGAAACGAAATCCTGTCCTAATTTTTGATCGATTGGAGTCTGTTGACGGAGGTTACTTTGTCCTATACATGGAAATAGTGTTCATGTCTAATAAAAGTAAGTTGTAAAGAAGTTACGTAAAAGTTGTGTTAAAGGGTTTATGGGCTTCGGCAATATAAAGCATCCAAGAATTACAAGTGAGTGTTACATATTTAAAGCCGCATCACTTTGCGATGTATACTAGTATCTGCATATGCTAATTTATTATGAATATTCATGAGAAAGTAAACCCTACGCCGTAATGGTTTCATGCCTGTATGCATCATGTGGTGGGACACTATCTTCTCAGCATTGTTCATTTGATGACATTTCTTGGTGTTTGTTATTATTCTCCACCCAAAGTGTTATAGTTTTGAAATTGCTCACAATTTTCTGTTACAAACCATGATTTTTTTATACGATGATGGATATTCGGAACTAAAACGTGGTATGCGTCATCTGATGCACAAAATATTATCAGTTTGATGAATTCCGCAAGTACATCTGCTACGAGTAACTTTAAGTCCCCGTGCAATTAACGTGATTCAGAAATGTACTGTAAAACCATTTATTTTCACTAACATTTAATTTCCCTACTATGATAGTTTGTGCAATTTCTCTGGGTTCACGATATTAGCAGGGAAACAATGAGTTTTATTATTATTTCACATGTTCACAATTTAGCGAATTCTAATTAACACTGAAATTAGCGAAATTAAAAACACAGTGAATAATTAATGCGTTTACAGTACATACCTATACAGAGCAAGAAAATACCACAGTGATACTGTGAAAATAATAAACACCGACGCAAAGTTATCCATACTACATAACCTTTTGAGAATCGGCAAAAATAAACGCCAATGGAAATTGGATATAACGTAGCATGGCAAATACCTGCGCTAATTATAAATGCAGGTCTTAAGACTAGAGTATCAACTCACCAACGTGCACATTCCAGTACAGTCCTACCTCTAGAAGACCCAATGGTGAAGCGTTAATGATGACAAGCCATTAATAGTTAATAGCTAGATTTTACGAGTTTACTACCAATGGATTAATGGAAGTTGTCAATGTTGCACAAAGCGGTTACGACACATGGCTGTTACTACATACACATGAAAATAAATGGAGCGATGCGTAACCGAGAGATTGTAATTCGAGCCATGGGTGTTTGAAACGTACATGTGTACAAACCAGTCCGACCCGGAATATTCATATAGGTATACATGCATAACGAGACGTGGGTGTATCGGTACCACCTAAGGACTATTTTAACTTAGGGGGTTTGCGTACATCTCTATATAACCGTTACTAAATATAATGTGTATACGTATAAGGCAATTCCTAATCATCATGCTCAATGCTTCGTTCAATCACATTTCATCGCCGTCTCTACCATCGACACCCAAGGCTTCTGCTACCTAAAATGTGTACACTTGCCATTCATCAAGATGAACACCAGAAACCTGGTGATACACGATGGCATGATATATCCAGACTAAGCCAGGTGAAGATGTATGCTAATATACTATATAATACTCTGCGTAATAAGATGATTGAGACTTTTTCATCGTTCAACAATTACGCCTCGTCAAATGCGAACAAGTATTACCTGAACGTCTTGGAACACGGGTGTCGAACTCCACTTTCTTCCAGCCTATGTGAAGGGATGTACGGTGTGCCAACAAGTTCCGTCGTACGTTCATTTGGCTCTGCACATATACACGACTGCTTAACACTATAAACTGCAAGCAAGTTTTCACATGGGTTTCGGCTTTTGATACGTTTATAATTAGTAGCGACTATATATTGTCCCACTTGTGCCAGTCTCGCAAGGGCAGCTATAAAGAACGACTATTGAATAGACTTGAATAAATCAACACGTGAATTCTGAACTATCTGCTTGAATGATTCGCTCGCATATTTAATTACCTAGAAGCATTGTGGTGTCATCACTCTTCAGTCACGTGGTTTAAATGCCACAGGGTAACACTGTTACATTCGAGTCGAGGAGGTATATGTTACTTAAAGCACCGTGCCATGTCGCTTCTGGTTTGATAAGGATCTACGCAACGCCAAAACACTGTATGTGTGCGTGTGTATGCGTGTTTGTTATCTGTGCTAAACTAAATTCAAAGACAATGACACTACAACTTATAATAAGTTACGCTAATCTATTGAATTTATAATATTTCAAATATTATATACAAAAATAATAACATATTTTTACGGTATTATCAACAGTAACATTACTAAGTTGATATATTTAAATATTAGTAACATTAATTGTACACCATACGTGACAGTTTTGCGTGATTTGTATGAAAGGTTCGCGACACTCTTCGGCAATAGCAAGACTTCATAGTATCAAACGAGAATGGTTGTCATGGTACTGGTCTGTGGGGGGTCAGAACCACATAATAGTAATAACAGTTGCTTCTTTGTTTCGAACTGACAGTTGTCAAATATTTAAAAAAAATACTGTCAAAACATAGTCAAGCGTGGGTATTCAAGACGTCACAAAATAGACCCAGTCAGTGAAAAAAAAACGAACAAAACAAAAGTTGCCTACAATTAGCGGAACAGTGGAAGCAGAACTTACAGCGAAACCAATGAAATGTATAGATGCTGGACAGTAAAACCAGAATAAATATTAAAAATAAATCAATTTGATTTAATGATGATTGAAGACCATATATTCTGTTTTTGCTTCATTGATGTGGAGCCCAACCTTCTTTGCAGCGTCCGTCACCAATGACAGTAAAGCCTGTGCATCTTCGATGTTGTCCGACATAAGAGCTGTATCATCAGCAAATTCTGTATCAGTTAGGTGAGTTGTTGGGTTTCTTCGGCTTCTTCTGCATGATATTGTAATTCCAAGGCTTCATGTTCTTTAAGTGCTGTTCGCATGGCATAATCCAGCACAATGATGAACAGATATGGGGCTTGTAAAACACCTGCATATATTTGAAAAAACATTCTGTGTTCTCATCTTCTGTTATAACCTTTGCAGTGATAATTATATACATGTTTGATATAGCCTTCACTATATCATTGGGTACTCCATATGCAACCAGGATTTTAAACGTCTTCTTTCTGTTTATGGAGTCAAAGGCCTTGCGGAAGTCTATGAAGGTGAGTGTCAGCAAAGAACAGGTTTACAGGTAAACCAAAAAGAACTGAAACACGTGGAATAATTTCAATACCTTGGGTCATGCGTAGACAATTCTCTAAAAGACATAAAGATTAGGAAAGCCCATGTATGGTCAGCCATGAGAAAGATGAATAACATCTGGAGGTCAAATATGTCAAGAAGTCTCAAGACTCAATTCATTCGAGCTACAGCTGAAAGCATTCTGCTTTACGGAGCTGAGACTTGAACACTTACCAAAGCAACGGAGAAAGACCTTGATGGAACATATACACGTTCCTTGTGTCATGCACAAAACATCAACTGGAGACAACATGTCACAAATAAAGACCTCTACGGTAATCTACCACAAGTATCGGAAACAATCAGAAAACGTAGACTCAGACTAGCGGGACACTGCTTCAGACACAACGAAATAGCGTCCTTGGTCCTGCTGTGGAAACCAACCCATGGACAGGTAAGACCTGGCAGATCTTTTGGTGACTGTGTATCCTTGCTTCAAAGGGATACTGGCCTAAGTATTGAAGAACTAAAAATTCTGATGAGGGACAAGGAATTGTAGAGGAAGCTAACCCTGGAACCGAGTACGCCCGACTGATGATTTAATGATTAATGTTTCTTTATTATATTGGAAATTTCAAAACTTATTTTTCACAATCCATTCAAAAATCTATAGCATGGTTATTCTGTTATTGTTATACTTACTAACAGCTTCAATAATAAATATGCCGTCTTTTGCAAAATGTTGTTTTCACGAAAGAAATACTAATTTTACTGATGTGTGAAACCCTTAGGAAAGCTGAAATATCCAAATAATTGTAGTTGCGCGTTGAAAGTATATTTTTGTTCTCGCTCTCTGTGTCCGAGATACTGTAAATCTCGTTGAAATATCTCAATCCATTTTAGCAAATGTGAATCCATGTATGAATTAACAGAATCCTAATTTACCTAAAGTGCTAACAATCTCATTGTGGGAGTATACTTTATTGTGAATTAGCCACATTTCGATTTAGCGAAACTAAATTAAACGAAACTAAATTAGTTAAAATAACTAAAGTAAGCTAAAAGACATGATAGATTAATAAATATAGTTTATCTACATAATTTTTTTTTCAAAACACAAACTCGTCTTTATATTATAAATTTCACTGACAGCCAGTCAACATGCGCGTTGCAAATTGACGTCATTTTGAAAATGTTTCAATCATATAAACCTCTTGTTTTAGTTTGAATTGTGAAATACGATATACAAATGAAGGGAATGGGTTTGTTGTGTCGAGAGTATGTGAATTCAAATGAATACAAAAGTCTAGAATTTATCACTTTCACAATGATTCTTTGATGGTTTAAATTATTGAAATAAAAATAGATTTAAAAAAGTTAAACCGCCTGTATCGCTTCAAATGTCCCGTTAAAAAAATGGGAAAATGGATAAACGAAAGAAGTGCTCACTTGGCCGTATCCCTACGGGCGCTACAGCGAACTGTGACGTCATTTCTGAACCACACTTTAGTTAAACTATTCGTGTATAAGTTTGCGCTTTTCTGAACCACCGTAAATACAAAATACTATGGTAAGGTGGGCGATTTGCAGTTCACTTTATTCATGTTGATCACTGTTCGTGTTGTGTAAATACAAAAAAACAAACAAATCTTCGACATGTACCACATTCGAATAAGACGATTTGAGGTCACATTTGTATACGTATGCAGAGGGGATGTACCCTGAACCTGTCGTTATTCATATACATACATCCCACAATGCAGTGCGACAATCAAGTCATTATAGCTCCTTAACTGAACATTCTGCATCCGCCCCGTGTACGAAACCATGAAAAATGGTGAACGCGAGTGAGATCTAAAAAGTTTATTTTGTCTCGAAATGTACCACTGAATATGTCTCTTGGGATGTTTTACATGGGTTTCGGCATCAAATAAAGTATAAATAGATGGGAATAAAAAAAAAAAACGAAAAAAACATATATATATATACTGTTCATCTAATGCATGCAATAATGTGTGTGTTATTATTATTTTTTGGTTTTAACTGAGGCAGCTGTTAGAGTGTTTTTTTAATGTTTAATCTCACTTTTTGTGAAGCAATTATGAACATATTTTCATAACTCAATTAGTATTTCCTCGACCTTATTTCCTTACTTACTTATTATCCTCACTTCAACTACTTTGTTGTTTAGATAAATTTTAAGTATATTTATGCATTCCTACAAAAACATGCGTCTCATTTTCGATGTATTTCTTTCTGAAATATCAACATTGTTAAATCTTCCCCTTTCAATTTGTAACTAATTGTTAAATTGGTTAACGAAGATCCGCAATGTGGGTTTTTAATTATGTCTTTTTCGTATTTTTCGTATGAAAAATCTTATTTAAACTGCCTATATGTGCGCGCTTTATTTTTGTGATTTTCTCCCTTGTTGTCATAAATTAACGATTCTGTAATATTTAATTTGACCATTTCCGTCTTCATATTTTCCCTCTTCCAAAATGTGTTTCATATTTATTATTTTTAGCACATGTTTAATGCTGTATACTCAGTTTTGTATTCCAGCATTGTCTAGTTGTATGCCTAGTTAATAAACTTCATATTTGTTGGCATTGTGTTAATTCTTAGCCAATATTTCATTATTTGGTTGATGTCTGATAAATCTAATGGGATCCTTCCTGTTTCTAACAAACAGGCTAGGTTGGTTGCTCTACTATTTTCAATATTTTATGTTTGTTTTTATCAATTGGTAGCAGCAAGTTAAAGAATGTTAATTTATATTGTTTGTAAGAAAAAACAAAACTAAATTGCAAACACACTGATTAAAAAGTAGTACCAAATCGATTTGTTTAGTATAAGGGCGACAAAGTGAACGACGCCAGTTATTTTTATCAGCATTAGCATTCTTGCTATATCATACGGTAGATTCACGTGCAATGTGGTAAACACAGTTCACAGTCACGGGTGACACAATTACACGTAGTGTAGACTGTTTATGTTGGCCGTCATGGTGGGATCGTAAAGTATTATACATGTAGGCGGATGTTTTTAGCCCAATTTATAAATGTAGGCGATATATAATTCATGTGTTAACATTCGGAACATTAAACAAGCATGATGGTATGTTGCTTTGAAATCCCCCGACTCATTCGAAACACAATCTTGTTCACATGGTGTTAAAACGGTGGTCGTCACCTGCGCACGCGCGGGAATTGAGTCCCAAGCGATGATAAGAACACACGCTAAAAACGCAACGGCTCATGGATAGACGCGTGTTTGTAAACATTGCCACGTTATGGCCATCTGACGCATGCGCAGGTGACGACTACCCCGCTTTAAATAACAGGTCGCAAGTTTTCGGTGAAGATTAGTAATGTATATTCTAAAAGATTATAATTTAGAAAGACAGCTATTTCCGGCCACGAAGGATCCGTGTTTTGTACAACGAACTAATAAACATCGAAGTATTATGAGGATATCCTCGTCGAAATTATGTTTATTTTAGTTTCACAGTCGACTGCAAGACGTTTGTTTTGAAGAGCGAGAATTTCAACAAAATTAAATGGAATGCGTGTATGATTGAAGTGTAACTTGTACTCACAGTCCCTCTAGAGGAACTGTGTTGTACTGAATGTAAGAGACTGTCTTCATTTGTTATGGGTTGTGACTATTATGCAAATTATCTGTCTATTGTGGCTTTGGCCGATTAATTAAAACAATGACATGTGCTTTTGTTTTTAATTAAGAAAAATGAATTTTTCACTCTATAAAAACATCCATTTCATTTTTTTCCTACTGAGTGTTTGCTCCTTGTAGTCCAGCATTTAAAAATACAAAAAAGTAGAATTTTTGGTTTCAAAGCATCCTTAAATGTGTCCTTATTTTAAAATTTTAGTACAGAATGTTACCGCTCAGTAAATTGACTAAAGCATTCATGTTTCATCGCGGGTTACACCGCGCTTTTCTCCATAGGCTTCCACAGTTGATAAGGTTGACGTCCGTCCGCGGTCGTGAATAAGGTTTGCGTATCGCATTTTATGTATGTAATAGTGTCTGAAAACTAGCATACTCGACGAATTTAATAACCGAACAATAAAAACCACAATAAAAATAAAAACACACACTCAAATGACAGTTAATGGTGTAAATATTCCGAGTCGTAATATCGTCAGTATGGCGACATTAGATCGAGGTTGGTGAGCTGCGCCCTCTACGAACGAAGTTATAAAATACCCATATACATGTACTAGTAATCAAAAAGACAGCATACACACAATAGACGATCCGAGATATACCTTGCACAAATTTCTCGTGAAAATTGCTATATCCCAGCTCTGGGGGCGATGTTTGGGGTCATGATCCTAAATAAGACCTCATTAGTGACACTTGCTAAATATTCTACACTTGTTGAATATGCTGGAATACTGGCAGATGACAGTGGAAACATGGTCTGTTGAATTTCTAAGAAAGTAAAATCACAGGTCTTAACCTAGTGCTGAACTTTGAAGACTTCAACAATTGTACCGGAACACTCATCGAGTGAGCTGGCTTATGGAACTCTGGGTGACCCTATTTGAAAAGAAGATGTGCCTTGGCGGGCTAGCTCCGCCTCCATTTCAACGCCTGGTTGAACTTTCGCCTGCGTCACTGGGTGCTGTTCAATGACTTTTGAAGTACTTCACTGCATGACCGGACACTTATACTTATGACCGCTTTAGTTATATCTGGCCAGCTATTTGTTTTGACCTTAAAGGGAGATAGTCGTTGCGCCACGCATGCGCGAGATACATGGGTCTCATATAAACAAAGATGGCGACTTTGACTGTTGCACAGATCAACGACTACAAACTGGTACGTTACCGAGCTTTAATTAGATATTTTCAGGTGATTGGAAGGTATCGACGAAGTAACCGGCGGCAATTAGTTGAAGTCACGCCCAGGTCGAACCTCATACTTGTAATTTTCATTAGAAGAGCGCATTGGATTGTGGGAAAATCAATGTTTATCAACACAAATGATGCGCAGCGCGACGACCACCGCCCTTTAAACTTTGTACTACTGTTGTTGAAACCATTGTAATTTATCTGCACTAGTTGACGTTGTCAGTTGTGTTTCTGCATATAATACGATGCATAAAACTAATATAGGAAATTTTCCCGTGAAAACAAATGATTTTAATCTGATATATTTTGTAGAACCTCCGAAATATGGTATGCAAACTGTTGACTTATCATAGATTGTTGCCAGTGTTACGTGCCTTCAAACACCTCAAGAAATACGCGACCCTGGCCGATATATATTACCAAACCATTCACTGAGTATACACATCTAGTTAATCAGTAACTCAGTGACGTATGTGACCCTTGGGCGGGCACATACAATGACGTTTACAATAATATAACATGGCGGTGAGCGGAAAACTTGTCTACAAAGTAATTCTGCTCGGTGAACTCGGAGTCGGAAAAACGTCCCTGTTTAGGAGGTTGCGTGACAACGTTTACGAAGAAACGATAGCCGTGGCATCGGGAATTGACTGTTGTTTTAAAAAGTTTGAAGTCGACGGGGAGCAGATCAAGGTAATTATATCGTCTATACTAAAACACCAAGAATTGCCGGTTGTACGCGATTCATTTGAAATAAACACTCGCAGTTGGATGTTAACTGCATGATCGCTGACAGGGCGTGAAAACGAAGAGAAATGGTAAGTGAAGTGAATAGAAATATGCCTCGACGTCGAGTATTGTAGCATCGCGATATGTTACGTAATTGATATACTAGTATCGTATACCCACAAATGTACAACGTGTCGGCTTATATGGTTTAATATGGGTTAGCTTTGGAACACAGCACAGAATACCACAACATAGAGAAACGATGAAAAACTAAATGGGCATTGGACCAAATCGACTGGCTATTAATCCAAGCTGCGGAAGTGAATGAATAAATACATCGCCAGTGTGAATGATATTTACATCACAAACACACTTCAAGTATATGAACACCACTGTAATACCTGTAAACTATTTAGTACAGTCCTGGAAAAATAAAAATCAATTTGTTCTCTCGCTGGGAACGTTATTTTGATTCTAGCTTTATTTGTATTTGTGTCGTGTCTACTGTTCTCGTCAAAGAATTTGTAAATTACCTTTATTTAAAAAAAAACACGTTTCAATTGAAGTTTTATCTATATTGTTCATGTCTACAGTTGAATATATGGGACACTGCTGGCGTTGAACGGTTCCGCACTTTGACCAAGAATTATTACCGGGGTGCGCATGCTGCAATCTTTGTGTACGCCCTCGACGACCCTTCGTCTATACAGTACCTCTCTCAATGGGTAAGAGACGCAAATGACTACGCCGACGAGGGTGAGTGTGAATGATATCACTTCAATTGAGGGATGAGGAATTATGAGGGATGGAGCTTAAAGCGGGAGAGTCGTCACCTACGATATGCGTCAGGTGGCCATAGCGCGTCATTGTTTACAA
The DNA here is from genome assembly GCF_978046115.1 of Saccoglossus kowalevskii. Lineage (NCBI taxonomy): Eukaryota > Metazoa > Hemichordata > Enteropneusta > Harrimaniidae > Saccoglossus > Saccoglossus kowalevskii. The sequence continues at coordinate 21,537,609 of NC_140646.1, read as the reverse complement.
ATAAGCGTTTATCCACGAGCTCTTGCGTTCTTAGCGTGTGTTGTTATTGTCGCTTGGGGCTCAATTCCCGCGCGTGCGCAGGTGACGATCCTACCGCTTTAATGGCGGATCCAGATTTAAACACTGAATATCGCCTGATTTATTTTTTGTAATGGCGCGCAGACAATTCAGAAAAGTGTCTGTACGTTTCACAAATGACCTGGCACATTGACCATTGTATACTATACATACTAATATCACAACTGCTCTGACTTGTATTTATATTCACAGTCAGCTGGCGCACACGTGATAATAAAATAAATGCGATTTTCACTATATATGGGGGCCGCCATCTTGAATGCGGCATAAAACTAAATAAGAGACAAGTTATGAAACGCGTTTTTCAGATTCCTACAAATCAGGACAAAAATACCAATCTTTCACAAAAATATGATCCGTTTGGGTTATATTAAGCCAACCGATAACAAAATTCAGCCGAATTCGTCGTTTTTGTGTGGAAAAATCCCGTAAATACGAACACCTAATTACACGAAGAACATAGAACACTTTCCTGGGGTATTGATATAAATAACATTAAATGTATTTTATATTTTAGCAACTCGGATAATGATTGGTACGAAGTTAGACACCGCAGTGCTTGTCGATACTGACACTGTGAAAAACTTTGCGGCTACACACTGTATAGACCACATGTTTACTATTTCTGCAAAAACGGGTAATTATCATACATCAAATGTATATACATTGTATTTCTAAACAAGTAATTATCATACATCACGGGTATATATGTATGAACAGGTAAATAACACACATCACAGGTATATATGTCTAAATAGGTAATTATCAAACATCACAGGTATATATGTCTTAACAAGTAATTATCAAACATCAAAGGTATATATGTCTAAACAATTAATTATCAAACATCACAGGTATATATGTCTAAATAGGTAAATATCATACATCACAGGTATATATGTCTAAACAAGTAATTATCAAACATCACGGGTATATATGACTAAATAGGTAAATAACACACATCACAGGTATATATGCCTAAACAGGTAATTACCAAACATCACAGGTATATATGTCTAAATAGGTAAATAACACACATCACAGGTATATATGGCTAAACAGGTAATTATCAAACATCACAGGTATATATGTCTAAATAGGTAAATATCATACATCACAGGTATATATGTCTTAACAAGTAATTATCAAACATCAAAGGTATATATGTCTAAACAATTAATTATCAAACATCACAGGTATATATGTCTAAATAGGTAAATATCATACATCACAGGTATATATGTCTAAACAAGTAATTATCAAACATTATAGGTATATATGACTAAACAGGTAATTACCAAACATCATATGTATATATGGCAAAACAGATAATTATCAGACACCACGGGTTTATATGTCTGAACAAGTAATTATCAGACATCACAGGTATATATCGCTAAACATGTAATTATCATACATCACAGGTATATATGGCTAAACAGGTAATTATCATACATCACGGGTATATATGTCTGAACAAGTTATTATCAGACATCACAGGTATAAATGTGTAAATCTGTATGTATCATCAAAGGTATATCTGTCTAAGTAAGTAATTATCAACACAGTTATATGTGTATAGTATACATAGATGCGATTTACGAATACATTATGATTATAATAATGAATTGCTTATATTATTTAAGGTGAAGGTGTTGAAGACTGTTTTGTCGAGATTTCTAGATTACTACGGGCCCCAAGTAAAGACACACAGAGACTGATGGCATATATGCACAATGTGGACTTAAACGAAGGCGTGTCACCCAATGAGAAGAAGCTGTTTGGATGTTGCAGCTGATATTCGTGGTATATTTAACGAAAACAAACTTAAATGTGCCACGTGGTGGCGCTATTGTCATACATTCTGAAGGAACAAACGTTTATTCCCACATATTTTACTCAAGGATCATCACCATAGTAATATATTTATTCAACATTTTTAAGATTTGTTATTCAGCGTTTGTTTATCCTATAGGAAATATTACATTTGTATGTTTTCAAGAAGTACAATGGACAGGAAAACGACAAAGGTACATAATGTTCTATTGCCGGTATTTTTGATCGACCTCCTTTAAATTTAAATAAATTTGAACATAACACAAACATTTATGAAATGCTCGACCATTTGAAATAAATGTTGGGCCTTCATATCTTGCGAACACCGCAACTTTTGCGTTTGTCAATGCATCAAACAATATTGGCGACAATATCGGATCCATTATCGTTTTTTATCATTACAAACACATGCTTATTACTGTAATAGATGTATTTCTGAATTCCTGTAACAGTAAGAATTAATTTCTAATGAGAAAAACTATTTTACAGTATTACTGCCTATATTCTGTGATATAATCCGCATTCCCATACACTGTCATGGAAATGCAACACATGTCACGTGGTACAAGTACAGTCGAGCGGAGCTTATCGTGTGAGTGATTGTCCGTCGTCGTCCGTGTCTATGTTTTACTTTTTCGACTTCTTGAAAACTACAAGTCTGAATGTTTTAATACTTGGTGTATATGTACCTTGGGTAGACCTCTCTTAGGTTTGTTCATTTCATGATGATATCTTCAATTCTCTAATTTTGGTAAATATTTTCGACTTCTTGTTAGAAACCGCAAGTCCAATTGCTTTGATGTTACATATATAGATACTACATGTGGACCTCTCTCAGATTTGTTCATTTTGTAATGATATCTTTAATTCTCTAAGTTTGGTGAATATTTTTGTCAATTTTGGTAAAAAGTGATATTTTCGACTTCTTGTTAAAAACCGCAAGTCCAATTGCTTTGATATTACATATATAGATACTACAATTTGGATCTCTCTCAGATTTGTTCCTTTTGTAATGATATCTTTAATTCTCTAATTTTGGTGAATATTTTTGTCAATTTTGGTAAAAAGTGATATTTTCGACTTCTTGTTAAAAACCGCAAGTCCAATTGCTTTGATATTACATATATAGGTACTACGTGTGGACCTCTCTCAGATTTATTCATTTCGTGATGAAAATAGCAAGTCTACATATTGTTCATATTCTAATGATATCTTATGTTCTTTAATTAAAATGTGCATTGCTAACAACGGAGCTATCTCAGCCGACAGGCTGCTTATTTGTTTGTTTGTTTTGTTTTGTTTTTGACGAAAACAGGGTCACTTTAATCCTTTTACGTAAAATCGACACACACAACAAAAGCAGAAAAACTCGATGATTTTATGCGCAGACCAATTTGGGTAGCGACGTTATTGGCCCACGTGTTGAGTGAACGTGATCATGATTTGAAATTTTCCTCGCTTCTGTGAAAGAGCCATATTTCGCAAATTTGACTTTGAATTTCGTAACAAATGACATTCTCGTGCAGCCTGAGAGTGCCGGAACCTAAGTGTATGTTTGGGGGGGGGGACAAGGAGATGGGGTAGCTGGTACAGGTTACAGGAAATAAAAAAAGACATTTTACGTTTTTACAGGAAATAAAATGGAAAGTTCCATTTACAGTAAAAAATAGGGTTTTACACTTTACAGATAAAGCAAATTCCTAATTACATTTTTATAATATACCTAATAATATGTGTTTAAGAATCAAAATTGGAAAATGTTTTATAAGCTTACAAAAAATCTTTGTACAAATTACGGACGAATAAAATGGCTGATTACATTTTACTTCTTGCCCATATCTACGAATTTTTTATTTAAATTACATTATTACGAAAATAAAAACAACTGATTACAGCTTACGAAAATACCCCTTGCCGACCCTCTATGTACTACGTTAGCTGTGGGTCCATTGCTCTTCTTGTGTCGGTCTTTTGTCTTTGTAATGGTTTATATCGACTTTTATTTGCGATACAGTTTGGCGTCGCAAGTTTGTGTTGTGCAAGTCTATGGGAAGAACCAATAGCTCTGCTGTGTCGATTAAATCATAATATCAAACAAAACAACTTTGAGGACACCAAATGTAACAGAATTTACTTAAATACCATTACAATAACTAAAGAGCAACACAAGAAGAGCTACGGACCCATAGCTAGCACTCTGTAAACTATATGGCCAAAGTGAAATTTCATCTCTATAGTAACGAACTATATGAGCAATAAATAAACCGGACGATTGCCTGTCTATGTACATTCACGATAAAATAAACGTCTGCTATTTCTAGAATATATACTAGTAAATTATTACTTTAAACTGGAGATAGTCAGACGTGTACTTACATGAAAGCAATTATTTTGTATTCAGTATTATAAAGTTTTCAAGTTCATGCCACATTTTTGTCGCTTAACACGTGATTCGTGATTAATAAAAGTTAATAAATAAAAGGGAAGTAGTCGTCGCGCCGAGCATGCGCGGGATATATGGGTCTCATATAAACAAAGATGGCGAATTTGACTGTTGCGCAGAACAACGAATACAAACTTATACGTTACCAAGCAGCTCTACTTAGGTATTTTTCAGGTGATTATAAGATATCGAAGGGCTCACTGGCGGTAATTAATGCAAGTTGCGCCCAGGTCAAACCTCATACTTGTGATTTTCATTAGATGAGCGCATTGGATTGTAGGAAAATCAATGTTTATCAACACAAATGTCACACATGCGCAGCGCGACGACTGCCGTCCTTTAAAGTTACTGTACTAGTATTACCGGTACAAACAGTTGATCTCGATGTGCGTTTGTGTTAGTAAAGTAAATAATTGTTATATGCATGTTATATGTTAGTATGCGAACATGGCATGGATTTGGACGAATCCCAGCATCAGTGCGTCATGTGAAATACATTACGCACTGGCGCATAGCTGTTATCATTTCAACCGTAAGTTACAAGAAACATGGAGGTAAAATACCCTTATGCTAGAAACTATCAATTATCATGTTGTGTTATAGCGTCCCCTTTTTATTTGAATAATCTGAGGTTTTTTATTTGAGTTATAATGAAAATTTGTTGAAAACAAATTGCAAACGAGCAACCGAAACAATTACATTTATGTGTGGCAATACAAATAAAGGGGGTGCTCACGGAACGTGTCATAGTTTTCTGGTGGCTTGGACAGTTTGATAGGTAGTGCATTGGTTATATTACGGTAGTTCTCTTTTTGAAGGATGTGGTGGCCCTGAAAAAGACCGTTTGGTTTGTGTACGCTAGGCATACGCTTTACTTAGAGCTGGTGTACTTGGTGCTGCCTTTCTTCGCTGCTTTACCGCTTGTATTGAACGTCAAATATAATGTTCGGAATGGTGGTAACGGACGAAGGTCCCAATATAAATAGTGAACAACATGCAAATGATGGATTCGACAAGCAAGGCGGGAAACGAAACGAACGCAAGAGAATACACAACTTTAAGTGCGTAGTATATTGACCTTTGACAATATACAACCAAGGTCGTGCTTTACTATATTCTGATTGGTGGATGTAGCATACGGTAAGAATCCGAGCAGTAGGTATAAATACTGCGAAGCAACCGCTAAATGACAATAGTTTTTCCTATCCAACTAAATTGAAAGTTCAATATGTCTGGTCGTGGTAAAGGAGGCAAGGCAAAGGGCAAGTCCAAGACTACCGTTAATTACAATTAACATGTAATACATGAGTACTAGTAACTAGTATTTGAAAATTCATACCATATAAGGCGTAACTTGATACAATGTAACCAATCAAATAGGTAATTTCCTATAAATTGTTGCGTGATATTTCACGCGGTACAGTAGAATGGCATAGGCAGTAATAATGACACACTGCCTTGTGCCAAGACAACATCCGACAAATTAAAACAAAATATTTAGGAATCATGACAGTACATTATTTACTAGGAATTATTTCCATGCTTGCAACGTAGGTTTATAAACTTGATTGCTAAAAAAAACACAGACATTCGTAGCGTTGTCTAAAATAACTACTGTTCCGAACACCAAAAAAATCAACATTTCCAGCAAAGTTGCTGACTGGTTTTCTAAGCGCGTCTCGAGATCGTTATATGATTAGTTTAAACACCGCGCCTCGACACCTGGAGGGACTGTGGTTAAAACCACTTTTACGAGAGTGTGTCGTACGAAATGCGCTCATTCACAAGAGTTACGACACATACCAAACTCCATCGACTGAGTCCAGAAATTTCATACTGTGTCAGAACATACATTTGTTGGATAACTTTCCCATTTATTATATACAATTTATACGATTGAATGAAATAAACTGAAAAGAAATCGCGTCGCGATCTTCTATTTATATTCAACATGTCCCAGTCCCCACTATTGGTTTGACGTCTGCTGTGGTAGTTCGACCTCAGACGACAAGTCGGAGGTTTGACCTAAGGTCTATGGTTTAACCGAACTTGTTCTAATCGCGTAACGATCTCCAGGCGGGCATAGCCGGTTGCTTTAATTTTCAGAAGAAAATGGAAACACGTCCCGGCCCACACATGATTTTCAAGTACACACAATGGACAAAAGCATTGCTACTCGTGTCAGGCATGGAACTATAATGTGTCAGGTAACTTTCCCAGAACTATTATTAAAATACCACGAATGTAATAGCACGTCCATGCTATAATTTACTGTACAACATGACATAACACACAATTTACGGCAATTCTCTTTTTGGAGGATGTGGTGGTCCTGAAAAGGACCATTTGGTTTGTGTTTGGCAAGTCTAACCACCAAAACCGTACAGAGTACGGCCCTGGCGTTTTAGGGCATAGACAACATCAATGGCGGTGACTGTCTTTCTCTTAGCGTGCTTGGTGTAGTTGACGGCATCACGGAGGACATTATCCAAGAAAACCTTCAACACACCACGGATTTCTTCGTAGATATAACAAGAGATACGCTTCACACCACCACGACGTGCAAGACGACGGATAGCAGGCTTGGTGATACCTTGGTTATACCTTTCACAAAGAACTCTACGATAACGCTTGGCGACTCTTTTTTCAAGACCTTTTCCCCCTTTACCACGACCAGACATGTTTGCCGAGTTTCGAATAAAATTCAACTGCCGAATACGATGAATCTGCCTTTCCTACATGATTTGTGTTTTTGATAGTTTGACAAGCTTCAAGTTGTGGATTTGCATCTCTATTCCCGATTTTATATTTCAAAAAAACTCTTGTTGCTGATTGGATATATTTTGCTACGGCCTCGTTCTATAGAAACAATGCCTGGGGTCAATGACAATGTACAACCTGTTTGGGGTCAAGCTCCTGAGAATCGGTTATTTGGTCTGCGCTGTCGTTAGATGCGACTGTGATAGTGAAATCTACGATAAATATTAGGCTATAATTTAGTCCTTCAAACTTTCAGTAGTCTGGTTGTCTGAGGGTTTAGTTTCTTGGCGGGGAGTTGAAATAACTAATACGAAAATTGAAATTGAAGAATTAAAACATAAATAAAGCTTGTCTCATTCTTTCTACCCCTATGCAATAATACTAGTCTTGATTGAATCACAGTGATTGAATCGTACACTCACTGGGTCCAGAGACCTTGATAAAGTTGTACAATAAAAAGAGGTACTAGAGCGATTCTTTCTACTTTATGCAAATTCCATAGTTGTTGACAACGTTTGTGTGTTACTGGTAATTCGCAAAGTGTTAGTAACGTCCTTATCTACAATATAACAAAACACTCATTATAAATTGGACAATGAACCCGCACTTTCTAAAGCTTGTTGACTCTCGTATCTCATTGTTGTTTTCCCGCGCTTCAGTTCTGTTTACGACGTGAACAGAAACGCTCGTCTCTAATGGCGCGAAATCAACCTATGTAAGGCGTGAAATATCCACAAACGACCGTTCTGCCTAAATGCAACCTAAAGAATAATCGTTGCTGGCCATTAGAAAATAAAATCCGCAGAGATCATGTTGAAGAAAAACAAAAATGAATCCGAGCTTACAATGACGACCAACCCCTAACGCAATACTATTTGTAATTGATCTATGGGGAGGAGTTGCTGAAAAATATAATTATCAAAGTGAACAAAATAAAGAGCGAATATTAGTTTTCACAAACTTTTTGAGTAGTTCCATCAAATAGTATTGCGTGTAGAAATGTGAAAATTAAAAAGATCATAAAAAGTAACAATGTAAAATATTTCACTATTTCATCACATTTTATTATTTTTGAAAAGCAAGTTCATGTTATGCGCCATGGATACAAATCCGCATTCCACTAACACTAACAAGACACTTATTTACAGCAAGTCTCGGAAGTATTGGGGCAGCCAATTTGCAAACTCGCTAGCGAATTTGCTAACTGCTTTGGTTTTGACTAACCGGTTGGCTTTCGAATCTCGCTGGCTTCGTCTTGCGGTCACGCCCACTTAAGGCGAATCTATGTAACAGTAGGGGACGATCCTCGTACTTCAGGATCTAGTCAGCGACGGTCTCGCAGTTGGATGGCGATTTCGCTTTCAAATATACCAGGGAAAGTGTTCTATGCCTTTCGTGTCCCCACAAAAACGACGAATGAGGTCGATTTTTTCCAGCGGTTGGCTTAATGTTACCCCGACGGATCGTTTGAGTGTGAAAATTTGTTATTTTCTCCCTGATTTGTAGGAAACTGTTTCTCAACTTGTCTATTCAGTTTCAAGCAGTGTTCAAGATGGTTACTCTCATATAATAAATATCGGTAGATTAATCGTATTTATCATATCACCACTTGTATGCCAGCTGATTGTGGCCAGTTTCGAGTTCAAATCATTCAGGGGAATCCAGACATGTACCAGGCTGCGCAAAAACATTCTATGTCCCCTAATGCAAAATAGACTCGCCAAGAGGGGACGCGATCACAAGCCGGCGCCAGTGAGATTCGAAAGCCAACCGTTTAGTCAAAACCAAAGCAGTTAGCCAATTCGCTAGCGAGTTTGCAAATTGGCTGCCTCAATACTTCTGAGACTTGCTGTAATAAATAACAGAATGGGAACATTCGCTCAACTACGTGTGTGAGCTTGGCTACAATTTCGGATTCGACTGGACAATTTTCAACCAATGAAATTGCGTTAATTTCGACCAATCAGAGGGACTCTAAATTGACCAATCATATTCCAGCTGGTAATGTTCCTGACCAATCCTAATGATATTCGCCTGGTATAAATAATGGGCGCCATTATTGAATCCTTATCACTTCATTCTTGTTTTGAACGAAGAATTCAACATGGCACGTACCAAGCAAACCGCACGTAAATCTACTGGTGGTAAAGCACCACGTAAACAGTTGGCAACCAAAGCCGCCCGTAAGAGCGCACCAGCCACAGGAGGAGTGAAGAAACCTCATCGTTACAGGCCAGGAACCGTAGCTCTCCGTGAGATTCGTCGTTACCAGAAAAGTACCGAACTTCTGATCCGTAAACTCCCATTCCAGCGTCTGGTCCGTGAAATCGCTCAAGATTTCAAAACTGATCTTCGTTTCCAGAGCTCTGCTGTCATGGCTCTACAAGAAGCAAGCGAAGCCTACCTAGTCGGTCTTTTCGAGGACACGAACTTGTGTGCTATCCACGCCAAGCGTGTCACCATCATGCCAAAAGATATCCAACTTGCCCGTCGTATCCGTGGCGAGCGTGCTTAAATTGTATGCGTCAGCGTACACAAACCAAACGGCCCTTTTCAGGGCCACCACATCCTCCAAAAAGAGAACTACCGTACAATGTAGTATATGTATAATAAACATTTGCATTGCAGTGGGTGCAAACGATATTCTTACGGGGAACTTCTCCGGGAAAGTCCTTATTTTTATTGTTCTTACCACCCAATTGACTTCTCCCACGGTTGAAGCACACACTTCGGACAATCATTCATAGGACAATTAACAACCCTCTTTGTAAAGTCACAACAATGTTGCAATATGAAAATCAACAACTCAGACATTAATAAATTAGTCCAAAATCAAGTGCTGCCAGTGGAAATGAGATTGTCACAAATGTGGCAAATTGTTTGCATAAAATATGATAATTTGATAGTGCCAAATAAAAAGATTCTCGCTATATTGCAATGTTTGTAGGGACTTTCCTATGGGGTCTGCTAACTCTCCGTACGAATTTTGTTTGCTTGTATGCAAATCATCTCAGCTTTGGACTTTAAGAAGATTCTGACAAAAATCAAGAATTGACCTTGGCGCCAATGCTGCTTAAAGGGACACCTTCCAGTTAAGCCTAATCTCATAACAAATTTACTTTCTGGATTAAAATAACAATGAATAACAAAAGATAGATTAACATTGTAAACAACATAAACAATAGTGTCCCATGATTCTTTGGTGCAATCCATGGGATTGAGGGGTTGACGTCCCCTTTAACATTTCCTTTCAAAGAATATGAACGAAGAATGAATGGGGTAGTGCCAACTAGTCATTTGTACTTTATTCGTATTTGTGGAAAGCAGGCGTAACGATCATAGTCAACTGAATCAGTGTCGGACATCCTGGAATATACTTCCAGTGCTCTACCAGTCAACAGTGCACTCAATTTTGTGGCCCATCCATTTCTATGCCAACTCGCATTCGTTGCAAACCTCTCAAACCGCAATAAATAACTATCAAATTCGTCCTTACCATCAACAAATGCAGGCAACTTTGGTGACTGTGCATCACTGACCACATTTCGTTGACCACCAAAATCAGCCTGTTGAAACCCCGGCATTGCTGCTTGCAGCTCTAATTTCCTCAACTCAAATTCTCTTTTCTTTTCTTCAGCTTTCAATCGTAACTTTTCCCTTCTTTCCTCAATCTCCCTTTCCTTTTCTCGCTGTTCTGCTTCTGCTTCCAGTCGTAACTTTTCCTTTCTTTCCTCAATCTCCATTTTCCTTACCTCTGCTTCCCTTTCCTTTTCTCACTGTTCTGCTTCCATTCACAATTTTTCTCTTTCGCCTGCTTCCGCTTCCAGCCGTAACTTTTCCTTTCTTTCCTCAATCTCCATTTTCCTCACCTCTACTTCTATTTCCATTTTTGCCTTTCTCTCTTCCCTCGCCGCTTGTCTGTCAGCCCGCTGAGATCTCAATTGCTCCAAAATAAATTTCCTTTTGTCTTCTCCAGTCATTCCCAGTTCATCCGCCCATTCCATCAACTCTTGTTTCATCTCGCTGGCCATATTGTCTTCTATATGTCTTCACTGTTCCCGGACGAGCCCCCAGATGTCACACGCAACGCAATATTACCGTAATTGGTATAGTACAGGTGTGATGGTTCAAATACCAAAATGGCAACAGTAACAAAAAGACTTCCCTGGCAGCGATGATAAAATACGAACACGGAGCCAACAGATGAGGTTTCAACTGGTACTGGTATTATTATACTATGCAAACATCAAGTACAATAACGCGGTAAAACTCCACTACTCCAATAACTAGATACTTAAACTCCAATACAATTCAACGAGATCTCCGATCTGATCTCAGTGCTGAACAACTCCCCTATATATACCCACACTGTCTATAAATAGACCATTACATCATCAGCATACATAATGAGTCTGGAACTTACTACAAATTTCTAGAATGTTCCATTAACTTCTATTGCCTTCTACAGTGTCCTATTACCTATTCAACCAACTTCTAAAAATTCCACCCAGACACAGTACGGTTCTAGAACATTCTCAGTCACACGGAAGTGGTAAACAAGTTGTATGCGACAATAATGTTTCAGCTTACTGCCTCCATGGAAAGAGGAATTAACAGATACGAAACCAATGCAAGCGGACGATGGTATCTGTGTTGCGTACATTATTTTTCCGCAACCCCTGGTCTCGTACATTTAGGCTGTTGAGGAATTAACAGATACGAAACCAATGCAAACGGACGATGTTATCTGTGTTGCATAAATTATTGTTCAGCAACCCCTGGTCTCATACAATTAGGCTGTTGAAACAGGACATGACAAAATCAAATATTTCTAGTCTCTATAATATAATATTTTTTCACAAGAGATTACAACATATATACTTCAATAGAATAATTTGACAAGCAAAGAACACATAATGATGCTTAGATATATGGATTTATTTCTGTGTTCTATACACATGCATACCCTAGCATGCGTTCAAATTTAGTAATAAATATACATTTCATGTGACCCATACCCAGGTACTGTAAAAGCATTTATTTTCACAGGACTATTTTGATACAAGTTCTATTATTCTATTTTACCTACTGGATTTACTCTAGCAAATTTTACTTTTCGGTAAAAACATCGAAATTTAAAAATCAGTAAATATTTGATGCATTTACAGTTTAACCAAAACAGCACGAAGACTGTGCAGTTATGATAAGTAGACGAAATACAACGCACACATAATGCATAATAACCATTTAAATAATTATAAAAATCCAAAAATATTAACATTTTTTATATTTTTTATTTCCTCAATTAAAATTACTGTAGAAATGTTTATTTTCAGGGAGAAATTTCTATTAGTGTAACGATAAAACCAACTGAAAAAACATTTTTAATTGGTTTATATACACTTCATGGCAAATAGGTAAAAATAAATTACATGCATAGATGTCCATTTTGTTTACAGTTAGGAAATTCCAGCTATAATACAGTGATATTCACAGAATACGTTTAAAAATATCCCAGTTTTGATATTAAAATAATTCTGAATAATGAAAACAAACATGCATCATATTTATTCCATGCATAGTCTCCCAGAATAATCTAAGATTGATAAAATAGTGAAACGTATGTACCGTAATTTGAAGTGGACTCGTTTCTAGGTAAGATTTCAATGCCCGAGTTTTTGAATTTATCGATATGAAGTGTCTCGCTTCTTCCACATCACTCAATAGGTATCACCAAAAGTGGCATGTTCTAGAAAAATTGCAGAACCAATTTTCTATACACTATCCGAGTATGGAAAACATTCTTTTTGTAAAGAATTACAATATTATTGGACCAATAAATCAAAACGAAGGTATTCATTGTGACCATACATGGGTAATAAAAACTGTTGACTGGAATGAGCACGTACAGTCATCTGATTCTCATGGCAGGTTACTGTTGAAAAACTAACCAACATTGTATCAAGATATCAATTATATCAATTATAAGGAATGCATTTTCGCTTGGAATTTATTTTCACTATTTTCACTGAAGAGATGATTCAGTAAAAATAAATTCCATACAAAACACCCAAAAAGTAAATAAATACATTCCAGCTAAAGTAAAATATTTTACAGTAATTTAAGAAATCAAAAATGACATTAAAACAAATCAGAATGCAAGATATCCACATTGAACGATACCTAAATGATTAAAACAAATGTTGCTCTTTGTGAGACTCCTACCAAAACAGTAACCACTCATCACTTACTGAAAAATAGAATATGGTCACTATTTTTATGTGCCTGTATCTGTGAATACTGATGACAAACACATTGAAGAAGTGCAACATTTTCTAATGGTTTCTACAAAGTTTCAAACGCAAAGACAGAAATTGTGTTTAGAAGATGGAAAATAAAACATTACCCAATAATTTTCATTCAATGAAAGTAAATTTGATTTGCTCATGATCAGTGATGACATGTCATGACCTCTTGAGCTGTTTTGATTATTAAGTATTCAACATAGAAGCAAATAATTGGTTTGCCTTGCATTATTTAGGTTTTTTTTTATATTTATTTAAGCTTTTTTTTTTTTATTTTCAATTGTAGCCTTTTTCACCTCTTCCAAGGGATGTTATGTGTTAATGAAAGTATATTATATATATGAAGCATTCATTTTGATTATTGAAGTAATAATTCAATACATAAGCTGGACATTCTGGACTTCATTTCAAACTTTCACTGTGTCAAGGATTTACATCTATATTTATAATTCTTGATGAATATTTTAACCAAGTCACCAACAGGCTAGCAAGAAAAGCTGAAGGTAGCGAACAATGATGGCAGTCAGCCAGGGATGAAGAGTAGGGAAAGACTCAGAGAAACGATTAATGGATAACGAAGAGGAAACATCAAAAGGAGTGGACGGCTGGATGTGACCTACAACATAGCAAGGTATATCAGTGACAGTGATAGCAGATGGACGCCGTAATATTGAGGGCAGGAATAAAAATGGACTTTCAGCTGCTGGCTGGAAATTGTACATTGATAGAAATCTGAGTAATACAGATTGGTGGTTTAGCATGATTGATGCATGGCTAGAAATGATTGGTGGCTACTAAAGAATGTATGATTTATGACCAGCATGGACGAATGGTTAGCCGAGATTGCTAGCAGGGCTGGCAAGCATGGATGGATTGTAAGCTGGGGTAGATGGAAAGCAAAACTTGACGGCTAACATGTATGGATGGCTTAAAAGTTGCAGGAAGGGTGGTTAGCAGAGATGTGTGCATAATTGTTAATCTGACAACCACCAAGCATCCTCTTCTTCATCATTATTTTCAATTTCAAAGTCAAAGTCAGCAATGTTGAATGGTCCATGATTATGTTGTTCAATCCATACAGAATCAATAGTTTGTCCATTCAGAGCTAATACTTGTTTCCAAAAGATGTGTGTTTCATTAACGATATGTAATTTTCCGAAACCATAAAGCCCTGGCAACCATGCTCGAAATGCTGACCAATCTCCTGAATAATTAAAAAAAAAAAAATCAAGATGAAGTTTTATTTATCATTACCAAGTTAGGAGGTCAGTCATTACAAATTATGGGGGGTGGCTGGAGAAGTGTGAGCAACACAATTTTTTTTTCGCAGCTCTAATCTGTACACTTTTATTTTTTCTTGAATGTGTCATTATATTATTCCTGCAACAATTTGCATGCAATTTTGTTTGTTTTGTTACCTCGCAATTTATTTTTTTACCAAATCTTCCAGCCACCCTCCATGATTTCAAACAGACGAGTCATTCCTTTCTACCCTATCCTAAGTGATAGTTAATGACATAGTCCCTGTTGAACCATTAGTAAGTCAGATATACCTATGTAATGGATATCATAATTAGAGATGCTAGAAAGTGCTCTCGTGTGAAGTGAAGTCAATATTTGTTAATGTTTACTGAACATTTCTGCCGCAGCATTGCTCATGCTGTTTTACAGATGGATTCGAACCTAATGATATACCATGAATCAAATCATTCAATCGCAAAATACAAATAGAATACGAAATAAAACATAGTTAATTAAAGTGGGGGAGTCGTCACCTGCACAAGCCTCAGATGGCCATAGCGTGTGAGTGTTTACAAACAAGCGTCTACCCATGAGCCTTTGCGTTTTTAGTGTGTGTTGTTATCGTCGATTGGGACTCAATTTCGCATGTGCGCAGGTGACGGCACTCGCAATATCAGATACTCAACTACACACACAGTATACAAGTGTGAAGATAAAAACCATTTGAACAGACTACCATTAATATACAGAATAAACAGACTGAAATTTAATTGTACGTTTCTTTTCTTTTAGCAAAACTGCTACAAAGATGACAAACATACTGAAACAGTCAACAAAACATGAAAGTAGTTAATTATCATGCAAATTAGCTATAACTTAATATTAATTTTATGTAGCGCTGAATATTCATGAAAAACGATGTGAATGTATCAAGTTAGAATATCAAAACAACATGCTGATAATAGTTGATTATTATGAAAATTATCTAATTAATATGTGTGGATATTTGCCTAAATCTGATCAAGTCTGGAGTTCATCACAAAGTACCAAATTGCATTCCAATCCACCTAGTGGTTCATGAGATATTGGTGGATTTGACACATCCACACACACACACACACACAAATATTCAGACAGACAGACAGACAGACAGACAGACAGACATCTGTATTAAAATAGCCTCCCACACTTGATTTGGTAAAACACAAGAGTACCATGTTCTATTATTGGCAATTTTCAACAAAATAGATGTCAATCTTTGCTTAGAACAGAGCATATGTAAGAAACAAAACACACATATATAATATTCCTATCAAGTCTTCTCAACAATAAAGTACTGTATCTTAGGTAATAGTAATAGCAATATTTTATTGCATCTTTAAGAACAGGAACATTTCCATCAGTTGTTAGCAATAAATATATAGGTAACATATACAGACTTTACTCTATACTTATTTTATTGAGTGAAACATTGGTATGTGACAACTCACCTCTAGGTCCTAACATAGCATTGACACAGACACCATCAAATTCATTGCAACCAGCCGCTCCACTAATGATGTGTATAGGTGCTTTAGGATTAGTGTAGTCCTTGCCCAAAACCTTGCCTTCGTACACAGGGTAGAGGCGCTCATAGGAGTGTTCATGTGCTTCAATAATTAGATCGACTCCCTGAGTGAAAAACAGTTCCTCTAATCTGAAAGAGATGAGAAACAATTATTCTCATATCATTCACACATGTCTTTTTATAACTTTACCAAATGGGTCTCAGAACATCAGTTGTTCGGGCTCCGCAACATTCAAGTATAAAACAGATGCAGCTGTCAGAATTACCATGTGTTAATGATATGAGTAAAAACAAACCGTTCTCTTAGCATACAATCCATGTAATCCGACAAACACATCATGGTCCTAGGTTTCAATCATTTGTTGATTGCTCAACGAGTGAAACAATATGCAAAACAGAACGATGTGAAATTTATCATTATGAAAAGTTTATTTGCAAAACCGTGAATGTCAAAAATGATCAAAACATCAGAAAATTATTATAAATCATATTGTCAATAATAACTTACCCGTTTCTAACTTTAGAATCCAAAGTTGTACAGTCATCTGAGTCTGCATTTGAACAGTACATTGGTCTGTGTCCATAAACTATAATCCAGGGTCTTTTCAAACGATTTTCAGGTTGATTTGCTTCTTGTAAATCATTCAATAACCATTGATACTGTACATCTATGAGATTATCATCGGTGAAGTACACCTCTGTGGAGTAACTGAAATGTGACAGAGAATCAATACAAATACTGTAAAGGGGTTAATTATTAACCGGGTTTTAATTTTGCTTATTTCGCTGACTGAAAAATGCGCTAAATTAAAACCCAATGAATATGTAAAATTTAGCATAGAACACATTATCTAAATGATAAAACCATGAATTTAAAACCCACTGAATATGCCTGAAATGGTAAAATTAGTGAAATTTAAACCCAGTGAAAATTAGTCATTTTACAGTACATATATACTGCATTTGCTAGATTAGAAGCAAATATAACATTTAGGGTATTCTAAATATAGCTTATTGTGACCATAGACACACCACTGTCATTTACGTAATGGCATCTACTTCTAAATAAAGTGAAATAATATGGTATTTGCTATCTTAGAAGCACTGATAAGATACTATTTTGTCCGTAGACTCACCTCCGTATTGAAATGCATGCAGTATAACAAATTACAGTATTTGTGAAATATAATTGTAAAAGAACCAAAAACAAAGAATAACAGCAGGATTTTTTTAAACAAGGGAACAGGGGCGCAGCGCCCTCATGCCATGGACATGCACCCCCTTACCCTGGGGAACAGATCCTCTGGCAACCATCAAATTCTGATTGAGCAGGGATCACATGTGGTCGCAGTCTTCAACTGTGACTTGTCTGATAGTAATTTTGGCCCCAATTAAGCCATAGAATGCTCAATTTTAACTTAGAATTATCAAAAACTCCACACCCTGGTAGGGAGATCCCCCCCCCCCACTTGGTGGCGCCGCTGAATTGCAGTGCTCCCTCTTGCAGTTTTTTTTCTAGAAAAAACCCTGAAACAGTATACAGTACAGATATTAAATGTACATTGTATTTCATAATTTAAAATATTATTCAGTCTTATTGGTTTTAGCCGTTACAGAGAAGGTACCATACTTTATGAATATATACATTCACCAGAGCATAGCTTGCATCTGCTGATGTACAGAAAGGAAACATCAGTAAAGCACCATTTTAGCTCTATTAAACACGTATGCGCATTAATAGAACAGTGTGGGTTTTGGCTATACTGTAGAATACTTTATTTTCGCTTGGAGTTTATTTTCGCTATTTTCGCTGAAGGGATGATTCCGTGAAAATAAAATCGAGGGAATATACTTTTTTTCCTATATTTCACATTAAACTCATCAAAAATCAGTGAAAATAAATTCCATACAAAATGCCCAAAAAGTCTTTTCAGCGAAAATTAATTCCAGCGAAAATAAAGTATTCCACAGTAATACATATTTCCCTACTAAGCTGTCCCTAAGCTGCACAGCTACAGTAACAGTAATAATTTCACAAATTCCCTATATTGATATAGTCACTGGGTTTTACCTCCAGGACTATTGTAAATTTACATGTTCATGTGGATTCAAAGTTCCGAGAATTATACTTATCAGCAAAAATGGGGAAATTATAAACATGTGAATAACTATTAGTGTTTACAGTAATCAAACTAAATAGACTTTACTTTCACTTCGAAAGTTTTACTGAAAATATAATGAGGTTACATTTTTCACTACTGATATATTTTATTTTATAACTTAATATTACAAATCAACCCAGTATGTTAAGTAGGAAAAAAGATTTAAGCTAAAATAAAAAATAAAAAATAAATCAAATTCACATAGAAATGCATCCTTATATATTGTGAATTGGAGTATTAAAATTATGAAATTAAAAAAATAACTATCTTCATAACCTAGTTCTTTTCAATATTTTTTGCAATAGTGCAATCCAATAAAAGACATTGGGAAAACTGAAATTCGCACATAGCAACGTGATATAAACAACTATTTTTTGAGTTAAAACGTTATAATTTATCTCCTGCCAAATGTACTAATTATCCCCTGAATTATTTTCAAATAGCTGACGAGATAACTACTGGGTAACACAATTACACAGGACACTATTAGTAGAATAATGTTATAAAAACATTTGATTTGTTAGATATGAGCCCTATAGAGATGTATCCAAAGCGACTATCACTCTTTAAGTAATAAAATACTCACCTTATAAAATGTACTTTAGCCATGTTAAAACTGTACCACATGTTATCAAGAGGCATGGGCCATGGTGAATTGGGCATGGAAAAACGATATCTATAATGACTGAAATTAAACTCGATCTCTACAAAGAAGAAAGAAGAATTTTACAATTTATGTATTGGACATTATATCTTTTCTGTCCTTAGATGGTTACGAGGTTATTAGGAGGATACCGAAAAGTAAGTACGAAGACAGTACCAGCAGGAGTATCGACCGACGCGCAGCACACTGTCTGAGTGCATACTTTGAGGTATTGTCATAATAACCTTATTATTATACATCTCTTTCCCCCAAGGATACATTATGGGAATGCCGAAATCCAAAAAGTTTAGAACAGATTGAGCCCTGGGGGCTGCCATGTTTGTTTTTATTATTAGAAGACGCTTACACACGTAATCGTTCCATAATTGGAAATTGCATTTCCTAATATGGTAGGATGAAAATACCCAGTGCAACACCACAATATTACAGCACAATGTAACTTATGGTGTTATGGTAACAGATGTATAATAATATATATTATTTATTGATTTGTTCTCGGTCAGCTGGAGGATTATACAGAGCTGTAGTTGTATGAGTTGAAGATGAGATTGAAACACAAAGACATGTTATGTTCAACATATAACTCTATACTACAAATGAAAGTCTATGTGCTATATACAGTACATAAACCTTTTCATTTTCACAGCCGGAAATTTTCCCAATTTGATGATGTTATAACAATCATGGAGACAAAATTTTTGCAAAAGTCGCTGACACTCCATGTTGTAGGAGTCCAGGAAATTTTCACTGCTCTAAAATTTGATGACGTTTACTGATTGAATATTTGTCTCTTGTAAAATTAATGCGATTATTAAACATGTGTGTTGTGTTCATGTATTTTTATATACCAGTAAATACAGGGCTTTATAACATGAATTATAACATACCATGGTTTCCAACTGCTGTCATGTAGGGGATACGAGTTGCTATACTCTGTATACGATTCATGAAGTCATCACCAATCTAAAATAAAAATACAATCAGAATATACATGTAGTGTCAATTTTATTCTCATAACATTCAGAAATTTCTTACCCTACTTTGACGTACAGGGTAACATGTTTATTTTAACACTGCTTTATTTAAAGTTGCATTCCCACTTAACAAATTGTAAAACAAGCTAAAAACATAAAATGTGTTCAAATGATGTTTTAGCTAAAAAAAAAATGATATATTAAAAGTGCATATCCTGCTCTCACTTCCTCACCAATTTTGAGAGTACTGAAAGGTCATATTCTTTAATAGACTAATATACCTACATGTACACCTTCAAAGACAAAACAAAGCCCCCTAACTCAGTGTGTATTGTTTATAAATCAAGCTTATTTGAAGAGAACTTTTAAATTCAGATTCTACTGTTAATTTCTCATTTACTTGTCAACAAATCAAGGGTTAAGGGTTCAAGATGTACTGGTAGTTATCCTATTTGCTTTATTAGTAGTGTGTATACTTATGTAAATCACAGAGATTTCCCTATGGTAAAAATAAATAATTGGAGATGTGCTTCTAATGCTATTGACTAATTCTGTGCATTTTTGTTGTTTTTTAAAAAGTTTTATTGACCTTCACGGTCTAAATTAATTCTATTATATTGTATAGTTACATCACCATGTACAGTAAGGAACAGTTAATATCTATAAATTAGTAATATAAATAATGTTTATTGTCTTTTAGGCCACAGGTCTATATGACTATACATAACAGAAATAACAAAAGAATACACACGCACTGGAGAATGTACATAAATTGTAAAATACGTATATATATAACAAAATTCTTATACCGAAAGTAACAAAAACTCCCTTCTAAGGTTGAATGGTTTATGTAGAAATTTACCAAGATTAGTAATAATCATAGCTTTGATTGGTTATTTTTTTTGGAATAGAGCAAGACAACTCAAGAAAAGAAGTTGGCTCAAACAAACCTTTCCTCCATCGGTATGCAAATCATATGCAAAGTCCCCAACATGTAAGACTGCATCAACCAATCCTGAAGCGGCTTCTTTGCGTAGTAATTTCAGACTAGGAGCACCTCCAATCCTACCCATGTCACCGTAGACAAGTAATACAGGAGACCAATCCTGAAATGAGTACACAGGTGTCACATGATACTGTTTGCATGAATCAAATAAACTCAAATGTACAATATTAATGTAGACAGCTAAAATACATTTAAAGTGCAAGGGTCGTCAAGTGTGTACGCGCGGGAATTGAGTCCAACACACGCTAAAAACGCAAAGATTCATGGGTAAACGCTTGTTTGTAAACAATCACACACTATGGCCATCTGACGCATGTGCAGGTGACGACACCCCCGCTATAACTATTGAATTTAGTCACTGACCATATTTTAATAAGTCAGAGTGTGGTACCATTTGTACAAATATCACTTGCAGAATGCATCTGTCATGAAATTTAAATGAGTCATCAAAGAGGTCTTACTTTTTAAATTTATGTTTAATTAATATAGCCAGTTGGCTAGCAAATATATGATTGTCAAAGGTAACCATGGTTATAACTAGAAAATAGAAAGTGCCTGTCTAAAATTGTTTTTTTTTTTACTGGTAATTTTCAACCAAAATTTGACAGATTTGTAGAAATTTTGCTTTTCAAATGAAATTTTGTACTTACATACTAAAATGTGGAGTGCTCGTCTGAAATAAAAGACAGACAGACAAACGACAGGCAAAGAACATAGAACCTTAAGGTAACTGATGTTAAGAGTATCAGAGGTGGCGAGGTTGTCACCAGCTACATGAAATTATTGTCTGCCTGGCAGGGAGCAAAACATATATTAAACTTACCTGTCCATCTTTCATTGCAGTAAATATATATCCATCACTCAACTCATTATCACTTCTAACTTTATAAGAATAATTCTGTCCAGCTATTAAATTCTATCAGTAAAATGGAGAGACATTCAAGACTGTTTTTTTTTTATGACTGTGATTTTATGATTAAAACGTATTTGATTTATTCTTTAAAATTTACAAATGAATAAAAATTTTAATACGAGTAATGAATAACATACAAAAAAGAAGTGAATTTCATGGTACCAGGTCATCTGAAGTCTTAACTATTTTTGAAATGGTTGTACGCATTACGTGAACAAGGTATATTATTTTTTTAAAAATTACATGCTAATTATTATGCAAATTAGCTGTCATTCTTGACCAAAATCCTGGGGAGAACACTGAATTTCATAAATAAAGGTCAGAAATAAAACTGTAGCGATGCAGTGATAAATACAGGGTTACTTGCACTATACGCTTCGGTTAGTCAGCTGCTACTGTGTGTCTACTCACAATAATATACAAAGATACCCTACAATAAATACGAATATCAAAACAACCACCATACATGTATAACACGCAGAGCACATAAATTCATGTACTGACAAGTACATACAGTAAAAATTGTAAATTGTATGAATTATTGAACTACGTGAGATTAATGGATAATCTAGGTATAACATTCTACAGCTGTATCCTCCATCACCAGTTATAAACATAGATAAACTCTGGTGACCTTACTCTTTCTTACATAATATTTTATTTATCATATTTTGTTTTAATAGGAATATGAATTGTCATAATTAATTTTGAATACAAACAAGGTTTAGGATTGAAACAGCAGAATTAAAGCAGTCTACAAAAACTCCTTGATTGATGTAATTATCTAACTGATAAAACTGTGTCTACACTATAAAATACTATAACACTATCATCATCAAATTTATGCCATATATCATCTGGAGCTTTGATACATGCATAGTAATAAGATGATGTTGATTGATGAACTAAGACTGCATAGAGTTTAAATATTGTGTTACTGTGAAGATATATATTGACATATTTAAAGTACATAGGAAAATAACTGATGTTTCGATTGTTGGGGAACAATTTGAGAATCGCTTCAACTGAATAACAAAGCATGGTGACAATATTTGAATTGTTTTTTTCTTTAAAATCTCGTGAATAAGATTACAATCATCACATGCATAATTATGTATTGTTTCTTCACAGAAATAATCATGCAGACATTGAAACAAGGAAAACTAATGCACAATTATTTAAACCTTTCCTTTCCTTTTTAAATATTTCCAAAATCACCATCTGTAGGGTACAATCAGATTCATTCCAGGATTCACAAAAATTACAATTACATCACACTACAAATATAATGAGACATATTACTCTAAGTATCTAATTTACTTGTACATCATACTCGGGCAAGAACCAGCTAAGATCAATAACATAACCAAGTTTGATACAGTTTGAAATTACTCAAGTTATGTTGTACACATTAACAATTATAACAACGACGACAGACATGTTTTTTCAATATATTTCTTTCCATTCTATTTTTGATGATATGGAGAAGGTAAAAATGAAATTTATTTGTCATTGTAAACTACAATATTTTTTTGAAGATTTATTAGAAAAGGGTCTGTGATATATACCCCCCACAAAAAAGTTATATTTTCATTAGATTGGGGTTATAAACAGCTTTATTATCCGAGCATTTGTCGCATTAGTTGAATGCGCTGATAAACCTCACATTGGTTCTACTTTCCGTAAAATCAAAGTAAACCACTGGTACATTTCAATATAAATGGTAGCATCATCAATCATAAATGTTATTATTAAATCTCAAGAATACTTACAGACAATTTAACACGATGTAAATAATGTAATCCGTCCGGGTTGCCATCAAAGAAATCAACAGAATCTCCAGACACACTAAGAGAGAAGTTATTGGGTGCCAGACCATACAGTACTTGTGATGAAGCAGGTATAGGGGTAGACCACATGACTATCATTTCAGACGCTACGTCGCCATAAGCAATATGTATCTGCTCAGGTATCGGTAATTCCAATTCGATCGTGTTTTCTGCTAGAGGTGGGTTTAACACTGGACCTGGTGATCAATTCAATAGTATTACTGGTACTACTTCATCATTTATTGTAAGTTTGACTTGGAATCCTTTGCAAGGTATAATTCCTTCTGAGAAAATTGTGAGCACACTTTATGTATTTTTCTGTAATTGTTTTGTTAATTTTGAAGCAAATGAATGTGATTCCCTAGAAGCCATGGCGATAATCACTTTAAGTTCAGTCCAAGCATAACTTAACTTCAAAGCTGATTATCAGCTGGCTTCACCTTTTTTCATAAAAACTTACAATTTTTAATGTGAATTTCATTGTCATCAGTAATTTCAACATATTCTGTGTAGTGTTTACCAAAGTTACTAATATGAGATGTAGATAGGTAGCTTACTAAGCACAATTTAGATATGTGCCAGTTTAGAAAGAATACTAAGTGAACTTAAAGCTAAGTAAATGTTAAGTTACGCTCTGACCATACTCTAGACCATGCCCTGATGCCTTTCAAAATTGTCAAACATTTTCACCACAAATTTCAATAAATTTTAGCCTCGAAATTAGGAGCCCTCAAGATACTCAAGTTCAAGCTGCAATGACTGCACTGACACTTGAATACATTTTCATGTCTGGTCCTGGATATGTTGGACTATACACATACATACCTGGAAGACAGAAATCGTTATTTGTCTGACTTCATCCATGTGTACAAATAACCAAGAGATATCAAATGTATTGAAAATAAACTAAGCCTCAAAAACCAAACTGATGATGGTACAGACTAATATGTTCATGCAGTTCTAAGTGCACATGGTATTTGATAACTCACCTATGCCATTATAAATAGATGCTAAAAACTTGCTGTCGATAGTGTTCACTTGGTCCTCATCCTTTGTAGTTACATCCGTGGCAACTGTAACCGACACCAACAGAACGAGGAAGATTTGTAAAGTTACACACAAAGTGGTCATTGTTACCTAGGTGAAGAAATAAAACTATTATTATCATGGCCATGCCAATGACTCGTATGTACAAGTATATTAACTTATGAGGGTAAGGGTGTAATATGCAATGAAGATCATGTGAGAATTAGAGAAGTCGTGTGAATTGCGAGATGATCACAAAATCGCCAGAAAAATCTAAAGTTATAGTCTACGCACAGTATCTGACTTTTATGCGCTTTGCAATGTTCTATAGTTACTACCTCATTCCTTTTTTAGTGGAAAAGGTGTCATTGAAGTTAATGAAGTTATGATGATGTTAATAAAACATAGAAACATAAACACATCTGTTGATGATTTATTGTAAACAACAATAACGATAGACAAATTGTAAATGAAAAACAAAATATGCAGAAATAATGTAGCAAAATTATGCAGGGAAAATACAAAAAATATAGACCATATTATACTTTCATGTTGAATTCCCTTCTTTGACCGTTTACAAAGAAAACAGTTAAAAAAAATAGAATCATTGCAAAAGTGTCGTCTAGTACATAAGTAAACTTAATTTACATTGTTTTTTCTTTTAATTTTGCTGTACCACTTACTGTTTGCATGGGTATTAGTCAACACCGCTTATTTTAGTAATGTGTTTGAGTCATGACTGTTATATAGTCGTTTTAATAAAGCGACAATACCTACATGAATTTTTCTTTTATCAAAATTGGTTAATTTACACAATTTTTTATTGCATTTTTTGTATATTATAATCAATATATTTAATTCATAGAAAACAGTCACCCTGCTGCACAAAATAAAGTTATCCACCCACCCCCAATCGCTTACATGAAAAATAAATACCCTCCCTTAAAAACACCACCCCCTTTAATTTCTGTCCAGTCCCTAAACATGAACTCTCGTTATCTTCAACTTGTTTTGTTTGTGACAAAGTGTGGCCAAATCATTCCGAAATATGACATTGTCCGACAGATTATGGTGTTGACAGCCATTCAAATACTAAGATCGCTGGACCTTGGAACTACAAACACCTGGCTGCACGAAACGTCATAATCGTCATGACATTAACTTCGTCATATTCGGGGTCATATCATGGCAAAAACATACACATTTGAATCTTCTACTAAATTAACTGAGTTTAGTACACACCCGGGGAGTAGACAGATGGTTCACACATTCATTTGCAACCTGCCACGTCGAATAAGATTTTACGTGCAAACATCGATGACGATGGTGTAGAAATAGTGGGGAAAGACAACAGAATAAAATATATAAACAAGTTCCGTTTACTCGATGCCCGATTACATATAATCAATACATTTATTATTAATAATTACACATAACTAATAATTCTTGAATATATTATGTACTTACTATTTACATGTTTTTTTTTTCTCACAGGTTATATCAGTTGGTGCTGTGTTGACGTAATGGTGATCACGGTCTGCCAGAACTTCCCCGGAAGTCGAAGATACGTCGTTTCACATGCGCGCGCATGCCGGTTCGGGGTGTGACCCCTGAGGTGTAACGTAAACTTGCACGCGTGATATTGTGCTTCTGGGTATACCAATGGACGTCACAAAAATAAAATTCCGTTCTATCGACTATCAACAAACTGACATGTTGTTATTTTCTGCCATGACAAAGCACGAGTATTTTTGCATCCCAGTCTCGCTACTACCAGGAAAGTGGCAGCGAAAGTGGTAACCAACATAGAGGGCGCAATGACACTGAACATGTAAATTATTCCACAAAGTAGTATTAACTGTAACCGTATCGGATATTGGCAAAAAATACAATAAAAACAGTATATCAAATGGTAAAAAAAAAAGAAAATATTTCCTGTATTGATCTCATTAACGAAAATAGTGCAACTACAACAATTTGAGAATGCAGTGATACCAATCACGTACGTTTTAATAGACAAGTTATAACGACGTTTATACGGATTTAAAGCGGGGGTGTCGTCACCTGCGCATGTGTCAGGTGGCTATAGCGTGTCATTGTTTACAAGCAAGCGTCTACCCATGAGCCTTTGCGTTTTCGCGTGTGTTGTTATCGTCGCCTGGGACTCAATTCCCGCGAATGCGCAGGTGACGACCCTCCCGCTTTAAATATAATGAATATCTGAGATAAAGACCAGGGACAAAGATAGACGGATTACTAGTAATATGCAGGCGGCTATATATTCGTTTGTATTACAAAACCTAGGCTGTGGTAAATTAAATTCGTAAATACAATTAAATCGCGCTGTATGTGACCTCGTGACATTGTTCACAATAACATGTACATTAAGACAGATTTAAAAATATTTTTACGAATGTATATCTTACACGTAAGATAGAAACCTACTATTACTTTATGAGAAAGTTGGTTATAAATCTCATAACAATGTGCATTGTTGTTGTTTTTTTCAATCAGCATGATGGGGGTACAGTTCTGTAGTAACACGAAGGGTTCTGCTAATATTCAGAATAACTACAGAAGTTGTCCTATCAATCGCGATATATAATTTGTTCACTTTTTGTCACCAGCCAAAATATCAAAGAATATTTACCGTAGGCATAGGTGGATCCAGACAATTTTTAAGAAAGGGGATGCCAACCGGGGAGGGTGGCTCCCCCTAAATTGGCTCATAATAGGAGTGAATGATAAATAAATCTATATATTGGCAAAATTGCCACCATTTACAAAAATACTTACCATCATATTCTAGAAATATATTTATCAACACCATTTTATTGTTCCGGAGTATAATTTATTGCTAAGTGATAAGTTCTGGGTATTTTTATTTATGAGTTGGCTTCTCCCTTAATGCACATAATACTGGGCGTGTGTAGACAATTTCATGTTGAAACATGGACAATGTATTGAATATAGTTGTCATATAATCATAAATAATATTAAATTTGTTTGAAATTGGCATTTTCAGAGACCCTTATTTGTTATTATAGTTAATTTAGCTGTGATTTCACTAATTAATTAAATTTTCTGTTAATTCATCGATTGAGTCAAATTCAGTCGTTTCCAGTGTTTTACATACTACTAATGTGTTACAAAATCGGCCACATGAGGGCGCGCAAATATTGAACTTTGACACGACCTTTTCCTGTGGCATATATTTCGTGCACGTTGACACATACACACGTCTCCGCAGATTCCGGGCTTTACCAGATTTGCCTACACAGTGTTCTCTTCGTGTTTCAGTTTGCAATGCGATGACCACACTGGTGGCACAAGCTGTATCTAGCCAAATGGCCGGTAAGTAGTGATCAGGGCTAAAAAATAAATTGATCAGTACTATTCATTTATTTATTATTAATAATGTTTTTCTGATTATTCATCGTTGCTTGTCTCAATAAATAAATAATCGGGAACGAATTAAATAACACTGATCGATTTACTTGGATTTTCAGCATATCTACTGTCTAATTTTTGATGAAATACTTTACCTAACTTTAGCGAGGCACATAAGACCTTACTGAAATAGAAGTGCTATAATCACAGAATGTCGTTATAAATATGCACGTCTGTTGCTATATTATTACAGTAGTTTTTTCTTCTTCTTATCTGTTTGCTTGAATCAAACACCATGAAATATTAATCACATTACGTAATGTTTAGTGACGTCATTGGTGAACTAAACTATACCATTGACACAACAAACCCATTCCCGTCATTTTCATAAATAATAAACTTAGCAAATTTAACAAGGGTTTTCACTTATCTTCCCCATGGCTCTCATAAATATTCATAAATTTCCTATTTCAAACTAAAACGAGAGATTTCTATTCGCCGATTGAATAACTGCACTCATTGGTTGACTGGATTGATTCAACATGCTATTGAAATTTATAAATATTTATACAAATGAAAGAAATGGCTTTGTTGTGTCAATAGTACAAAAAATGTAAATATATAATGGTCGTGTTCAATTTCTGTAATCTATAATCAAAGTAATCTATGTACACATAACATCAACTCGAGTTGTTCCGTGCACTTGAACTCTACTGATGGAAATTTACTGAGCTATTAAAACTATTTATTAATCAACAGGACACGAAAGATTACCAGACACTGTGTCTTTATTCCAACCATATGAAGGTAAGAATTAAAGCATGTTTCATGATAAATACTAATGTGTTTGTTGTCTGTACAAACTCGATATTAAAACCCAAGTACTCAGCCAATTAGAATGCTCTATTGCAGAACATTATATACGATAAATGTCCTGTTTTCAAGTCTGGCTGGTTTTCTAAGGTGAATTCTCTTTGTTCTCAATTGTCCTAGCACTGTTATGTAAATCATGTGACATATTTGATGACCGAGTTTTACTAAGAAGAAACCCCAATAGCTGGATTCATACTAAGAACTTACATAACAGCACATCGCAGGGATTTTTTTAAACAAAGGAACAGGGCCGCAGTGCCTTCATGCCATGGCCATGCGCCTCTTTACCCTAGGGAGCAGATCCTCTGGCAACCATAAAATTCTGATTGACCAGGGATCACATGTGGTCACAGTCTTCAACTTTGACCTGTCTGATAGTACATTGCGTAGTAAATGTTCTAGGACAGTACCATATAGCATAATCCATATGAAAATAGGGGCATGCAAGATCCCCTTTTCTCATTACCAATTTCATGCAGAATTGCTGACACTAAATGCTTTCAAAAATACAAAAATTTTCCCCAAATATATACCTTACTTAAACTGTGTAATTTTCATTGCTATTTCCACGATTTCAGGATTTTGTGGCATTCCCCAAGACAAAATTTAGTGAAAGTCACAGACACTCCGTGTCCAAGGACCCCCAAAGAAATTGTCACTGCTACATAATTTTGCAATTTTCACTGAAAATTTGTGAAACTATCTCTCTTGCAACTTACAGTTTTTTTAGCTCCGCTGTCGACTTTGTCGAGCGGAGCTTATCATATGAGTGATTGTCCATCGTCGTCCGTGTCAATGTTTTACTTTTTCAAATTATTCTTGAAAACTACAAGCCTGAATGCTTTGATACTTGGTGTATATGTACCTTGGGTAGACCTCTCTCAGAGTTGTTCATTTCATGATGATATCTTCAATTCTATAATTTTGGTGAATATTTTTGTCATTTTTGGTAAGAAGTGATATTTTCGACTTCTTGTTAAAACCGTAAGTCCAATTGCTTTGATATTACATATATAGGTACTAAATCTGGACCTCTCTCAGATTTATTCATTTTGTAATGATATCTTTAATTCTCTAATTTTGGTGAATATTTTTGTCATTTTTGGTAATAAGTGATATTTTCAACTTCTTGTTGAAAACCGCAAGTCCGATTGTTTTTATATTACATATATAGGTACTACATGTGGACCTCTTTCAGATTTGTTAATTCCGTGGTGATATCTTCAATTATCTAATTTTCATGATTATTTTTGTCATTTTTGGTGAAAAGTGATATTTTTGAATTCTTGATGAAAACAGCAAGTCCCATTGCTTTGATACTATACATATTGTTCATTTTCTAATGATATCTTCTGTTCTTTTATTGAAATGTGCATTGCTAACAGCGGAGCTATCTCAGCCGACTGGCTGCTTGTTATTCATGCCCTATCGTCCCTCCTGGGACATAGGCCACTAACAAGATTTCTCCAACCAGGCCGGTTCTGTGCAAGACGCTCCACTTCCCTCCAGGTATAGCCCAACCTCCGGACATCAGCCTCTAGGTCCCGTCGCCAGGTATTTCTTGGACGACCTCGTTTCCTTTTGCCCTGTGGGTTCCAGCTGAGTGCCGACCTTGTGATGTTTTGGGTTGGTTTTCGAAAGGTGTGTCCTAGCCATCGCCAGCGTCTCTGTAGTATTTCCTGTTCTATTTGCTGCTGACTTGTTCTTTCCCATAACTCCTGGTTTGTGATCACATCTGGATACCATATTCTTAATATTGTTCGTAAGCAAGAGTTTATAAATGTCTGGATTCTTCTGGTGATGAATTTGGTGGTTCTCCATGTTTCCGCCCCATACAGAAGTACTGGCATGGTTTAATGATTGTGTTGTTGGGCCTTGAAAGCACATATCTATTAGTGCAACTTGCAGACACTCCATGTCCAAGGACCCTAAAAGAAATTTCACTGCTACATAATTTTGCAATTTTCACTGAAAATGTGTGAAAATTTCTCTCTTGTAACTTACAGTGGTTTCAAGTACCGTAAAATCTGTATTAGAAGCCGCATCCCTAATAGAAGTCGCACCCATTCTTTTTAAACAATTGGGAACCAAAAAATCATCATTTCTCATATGTGTAGATGCTCTAATAGAAGCCGCACCCCCTCTATTGGATTGTACCATTTTAATAGAAGCCGCGGTTTCTAATACAGATTTTACAGTATCTGTAGTTGGTTTGAGGTTTGGGCCTTGAAAGCACATATCTATTAGAAGCATTAAATATGACCTCTAGTCATTTACATATTAAAGTACATTTGCTACTAATAAAGCAATTATGAAATTCATGATAGATAGATAGATTTTTCAACAGTAATCAGTGGTTTTGATCAGTGATCAGTGGTTTTGATCAGTGATCATCGTTTTGTTTTGTATTCTAATAACTTGCTGATTTTCCAGTATAATGTAAATTATTGATTTGTGTACAATAATAATGATAATAAATAATAAATCTCCTGTCTTTCAGTGAAACAGATTTTACTCCCCGAGGCAGCTAAATGCCTAGCTGTGAAAACCTATCTACACATGTGTGATATTAAATTTCATTTGGAATTACGGACAAATGCAGAACAAATGTCACCTTCTGGTTTGTATATCAGTCAAATTCTTGTTGAAGTTTTATATTCAGCTCTAAACTGAACATCGTTGTATGTGCTGAAAAAAATTGTTTGGTATGCTTCAGTCTTTGTGTATCTACAACTCAACGGATAGATAATGTTCGGCTTAGACAAATATTAGTATCCATCTTACAAAGTGTTCAGTTTAGATAGGTACATGTATATTACAGTATTTCACATTTTTTTCAGGGTTTGCAGTCTGAAAAAACATGATTTATGAATTGACCTCTTTATGTGTGTCTATCTGTCTGTGCATTTGTTCTTAGCCACTTGCATCTCGGGCATGCCTTGATTAATCACATTCAAACTTCACACATACATCCTGCAACTTTAGATATTTATAGACATTCACTCCTTTCAATAACCAATTCAAGATGGCTCAAATTATACAAGGCACAAATATATTTAACCATTTTACATCATAAGAACCACTTTTGCCAACCAGATCAACCAGCTCTAATTTTAATCGTGTATATTTTCTGACAGGTGGAATTCCATTCGTAAAAGTTGGTCCACACATTGTAGCAGAATTTGAGCCATTATTGGAGTTTTATGCTCTTAGGGTAAGTAATACTGCAAAGTTGCTCTCTGAAAAAGTTACGTTTCTCTTCCAATATATTTTAGTTCTTACAGTAGAGGAGACTGAAGGCAAACATAAAAGGGATGCAACACAGTGATGTACAAGCTGTTTTAGTATAAATTACTGTAAACTAAACTAACTACTAAAAATTAACTATTCACTGGTTTTTAATTTCGCTATTTCCACTGATAAGTAAAATTCACTAAATTAAATCCATTTGAACATGTAGAATAAAAATCTGAACTACCTAGTTGTTTCTCTGCCAATTGTGTGAATTTGAAACCCAGTGAAATTGCCCAAAACATCAAAATAGTGAAAATAAATCAAATGGTTTTATAGCATGATCTAAAGGATTATGATAACATGCTGAACTTGCTGTGATGTCAGAACACAAACATAAACACAGTTTGTACTTAATTGTTTACTTATATTGCTGCGTACCAAAATGCACCAAATTCTCTTCAAAGAGGTGTTGAAAATCAGCTGAGAGAGTCCAGACCAGCTGTGTAGCACAGATATTCACAATCAGCCTAGGGAGTCCGTGAGAGATTTACATTTTGTGTAATGTTTACTGTTTTTAATTAAAAATTAATGATTTATGGCATATTCCATAATTCAAACAAATGGTGATCATGCCTAATGGTTGCCTAGTAACAGGAGAGTTAATTACATGGTATGGTAGCAGCAAATCAGTTAAGCTTGACACAACATGTCTGTTAAAATATAGGGTAAGTCATTATCAGAAGATATGGTTGCAAGTCAAAAAGCAGAGATGAAAGCCTATATGTCATTGGTCATAAATACACTACACATGGCAGAGGTAAGTTTCAAAACTGTTGTACTAGTATTTGTATTGTCATAACGCTGTTTAATTCACTTGCACGGGTGTGTTTTATATTTTTTTTAAAATTATGAATCCTAGTTTTGATGAGGATCCTGAAGAAGTCATGTTCTACATCATCTTGTCCCGAAAAAATTAAATTCACTACGTTCAATTACCCACCATAGACTCCGGTCAGTCAAAATGACTATTTTGAACTGTAGGCATTAATCAGCGATTCTGCCGGTGACGGAGAGATAGAATCCAGGTCAGGGGAAGCCCCACGACCTCAAGATTCTTTTACCCCTTACGTCACGAACCCACGTGACCGAGGCCACATGGCAACGCCATAGGCAGCCGTCCATCACTCTTAATTTCTCTTCGCCTCGAGTGGAGATGAAATCTAGCGAGCTCTGCTGGATCGCCTGCTTTTTTTCCTGTCCGGATTTATAGCTTGGGTTGTTGCCGCTGCTCGGCATCCGACATGGTAGCTGGTAGGATAAGTTTTCCTTGTCTTTTTTTACCCTCGTGTCGTTTTCCCCTTTGTGTGTAGTATTTTTCACAGCAAAGAAATCAAAATCCGGCGCCACTCCTCGTCTTTCGAGCCGACCGTACAGTGGTTTATTCAGAATCTACCAGCATAGAACCCGCATCCGAGATACTTTGTCGTAGCTACGTATGGGTTTTGGTGTTTTTTGCGTGAAAGCGTGTTTTTTTCACTGGAGTTCTGAGGCCTGAGATTTTCTTTCAGAGCCATCAAAATGGCTGACACTGACCGCGTCACAGCAAGGTCGCGCGTCCAGTAAACAAATCGGTTAAAGTGAGTTGCGTGTTATGCATGAGTGGAAAGTCCTCACGCTCGGCTACCGGTACTTCATGTACCGGGAAGTCGAGTAAGAGGCCCGACGGCGGAGGTACCGATACTTTCTCGGTCTCCCCCGCTGATCGGAGGGCATCCTCACAGTCTGTTTTTTCAGGCGGTGTTTTTTATCCGATTTTACCGGCTGCAGCGAGGCTGTGCCCCTGGAGGCTTTCCTCCTATGGGGCCCGTTGCGGGTCTCTTCGTGGACCCTTCCTTGCACGACGCCGAGTTTGCCTCCGAGTTGAGGGCTTTGGTCGAAGGACTGTTGGGGCAATTGCGTCCCTGGCAGGCCGGGTAGATCAGACGCAGTCGGAGCGAGCTGTCTCCACTGTGTCCCCTCGGTGGGCAAGCAGGAAGAGACACGAAAGCATGTTTGCATTCAAACACGTCTCTTCCGGGGAACCCCCGTTCCCAGTCACGGCTCTCCCACTATTTTGGGGGGTGGCCGAGGCTCAGGCTAATTACACCGGTCCTTCTCTGGATCGGCGGGCACTGAATGCCAACGGGGTGCTGGCAGCCAAGTCTCCGATCTCGGGGCAGGGCTTTCAGGGCAGGGCACGCATTGACCCCCCCCACTTTCAGCCAGCTAGGGTTCGTCACGCGGTAACGGTACAACGGTAACGAATTTATCCTTGTGTCCGGTCCCCGCTGTGGGTTTTGACTCCTTTCTTACCGACCCACGGGCGTCCCCAGAGGGAACCGACCCTGTCATGAGATGCACAGTCGAACACGCTCCCTCTCACATATTTTAAGTTAAAGGAGATGCGTTCGCTCGCGTTGGATACAGCCGGTACTCCGGGCAGTCCCTCAGAGTCTTCCATCTGTATGACTCGGTGAGCCACGCTTTTGAGGTGAGGCGGAGTATCATCGTTCCCAGTGATACGATGTATATACCCCCACCCTTGATCCTAAAGCGACCACCTAAGGTTGCTTCAACGCTTATGGAATCACGGGCGTCGGGATCCAAAGCAACCCCGTCGGCACATCTCTCCCCTGTCCGTCTGAGTGCGGAGTGGGGCGCAGAGCACGCAAACGGTGTTGATGGGCGGCGTTGGTCAGCCGCGGAGGATGTAATGCTTAAGGCCCCCGGGTGGGGATAACATTAGGCAACACTTCCCACTGGACCAAACGCTACCCCATAGCGTGGGATGAGACCAAAACGCCCCCAACAGGATTCCAAGGCTCCTTCCCCAGACCCCGGTACCACGAATTTGGCAAACCGGGCAAAGGGGGATAGCTGCGTTCCATGGGTGTCTTTGCCAATTGAGGACGACCCATCTAGCCCTGAGGGCAGAGTTGCTTGAGCGTATTATTATGCGTGCCCAGCACTCTGGTGACCTTGGAGGCAGAACGCACCAGCCTCCTAGACCAGCCGACTTTTTTACTTGTGGGCCACCGCACATCTACGTGCGACACCCCCTAGTGTTGTCTGGCCCGCTTGGCCAGGGCCACTACTGGGCTACGAGACGCGGCCTTAGACGCACGTGTTTTCGCCAACAAGCTGAGCTGGGGTACGTCCCCCACCTCAGTGACGCAGACTGGACACCCTCCACGCTCTTTGTTCAGGGAATGGTGGGTACAGTCTCAGAGCTCGGAGGGTTCAGATTGAATCCGCTAGCCAGTTGGTCCTGCCATGGGCAAGCGGAGGGCACCCCAAGCACAGAAAACACAACGCCCTAGGGCGTTGCCCGCTAGCCAGAGTCAGCCAGGAGGCAAGCACTTATACCCTTCCATGGGAGGGAAGGGTAGTGGCGTGCCCCCAGGGAGGTAAGAGCCAGGTGGTGGCTCCTCGCCCTCTCTGGGCGGATGTCTACCCGGCAGCAGGGGAAGCATGTTTGACGCTCACCTCTGCAACCGGGGGAGACAGGCACGTGTTCGGTGAGTGGCCAGGTCACAACTTAGTGACTACTTCAGGCCTTGGGGAACTCGCCTCATGGGAGAAGGGAGCACCCTCCCCCCTTGCAACCGCCGAACACATGGCCACACATCCCTGTAGTACACAGATGTAGTCTGGTTTGGAGACGGCGGGTGACCGACCCCTGGACCTTCCCAGGTGGTGACATCCGTTTACGGCATACCGCTGAAATCTCCACTTCCCCCCGTCAATGTCTCCCCTGTTGGGCACTGCCAGGGGACTCCCGCAAGGCGGAAGCAATCAGACAGGAAGTAGCAGTTTGCTGGGGAAAGACGCCATACACAGGGTACATCAGCTGGAACTAAGTCCAGGCTTCTACCCAAATGTGTTCGTAGTACCAAATCTACAAGTGGCAGGCGTCCAGTTTTGGACCTAGACAGACTGAATCAGTACGTGCCCCTCGATCGGTTCCACATGGAGACACCATTCAGGGTTCTTCTCTCCATCCACCGTTTTGACTGGCTAGCCCTGCTAGATTTAAGCGGGGCCTACCTGCACGTACCGATGCACCTAGCGAGTTGCCATCTCCTTCGAATCGCCCAGCTGGGCCAAGTATTCGAACTTCGGTGCCCCCCCCCTCCGTTCGGGTTAGGCACAGCGCCCTACGTGTTCACCAGAGGGATGAAACAGGTAGTGCTGCTGCTTCACCAGATGTCGGTACACCTCAATCCGTACCCAGACTACTGGTTACCAACAACCCGGGCAAGGGGTAATAGCCAAACGCATCAGGCTAACACAGGATTTACTTCACCAGTTGGGCTCGTTAGTAAATCGACAAGTCCCACCTCGAGCCAACGCGCAGTTGGTGTCCCTGGGCATGGAGTTTTGACACAGAGGTAAGCTTGGCTTAGCTATTTCAAGCATATTGCTTAGCGCTAAGCAGCCTAGCCGAATGCCTAGTCAGCGTTCCCTCGGTGTCCCTTCGTGAACTAATGCGGATCATCGGAATGATGACCTCGGTTCGAAGGATCGTTCCCCAGGCTGCACTACGCAGCCGCCCGGTATAACACTTGTTATAACGCCGAGCTCTTCTATGGGAACTAGATAGGCGGGTTTCGATCTCGGACCAAGTGAAGGAAGCCCTGTCCTGGTGTTCGTCACTGACCAACCTCGGGCAGAGGGGCCCCCTTGGACCCGCTCGCCGCAGGTATGACTCTGGTAACAAATGCCTCCCCCCAGGGTTGGGGAGCGCATCTATTGGACGAACAAGCCCAAGGATATGGCTCCCGCATAGTTTTGGGACCACCATATCAACCGGCTCGAACTGTGAGCAGTGTACAATTAGCACTACCACGCTTTCTACCCGTAGTTCGAGACCACAGAGTCCTGCTCCGCACAGACAACGCAGCGGTGGTCTCCTTCAAGAAGGAGGGGGGGGACGCATTCCCCATCGTTGTCAGTCCTAGCGGAGCAAAATCCTCCTTTGGTGCCTGGAATACAATGGGGAGCTAACCGCACACCACCTTACAGGGGTGAGGAACAGTCTGGCGACGCCCTTTCAGGGCGACTCCGTCTCCAGAACACGGAGTGGCTGATACCCCAGTGGGTAGCCTCCAGGCTGTTTCGGCTGTGGACGGTCCAAGGTTAGACCGTTTGCCGCACCTTGGAACACCAAGCTCCCGACGTACGTAACACTCCTGCTGACTCCAGGAGCCTGGGCCAGGGTCGCTTTGCTACCCCCCGGATCCACTTAGTTGTGTACGCTTTTCCTCCCTTCCCGCTAGTCCACCGGGCACCGGAGAAGACTTCGACAGGTGCACACCTGCATATTATCATTGGTTGCACCCAATTGGCCGAACAGGGCCTAGTTTCCACTTCTGTCGGAAACGATAGTCGAAACACCAGCAGTGCTTCCGGACTTACCGGACATGCCGTCCCAACTAGACGGTGCACTTCCACGAGCCCAGCGGGTATCACTTACCCGCATAGAGGCTTTCATTAGACCCGCCCATACGAAAGCTTTATCTGAGCGGGCTGCCAACGTCCTGGCCAGGGCGAACTGGGATTCCACCAATGCAGCCTACATTTCTAGGCTGCGAGCATACACTGGTTAGTGTAGCGGAAGGGAGATTGATCGATACCATCCCTCTATTGGCCAGGTAGCAGGCTCCTTCGTCCACCTGTTTGACGAAGTGGGTTTGTCCTACGTAGCGATCGTTGGCTACAGGTCGGCCTTGTGCCCCACCATTCAAACGTACGGGAACAAGACTAACCGATTGTCCTACTATTAGGAGACTATTTACTGCTTTCCAGACACTGAGACCCCATGCAAGGGAACTGCCCAACTGGGACTTGTCGGCTGTGTTGTCCGCTCTAAGCAGACCGCCTTTGGAGCCTCTCCAATCAGCACCACTCAATTTTTTGATGTGGAAAATAGTCTTCCTACTGGCCCTCGCCTCAGGTAGGCGCCGGTCAAAGCTAGGCGCGCACTATCCTTTGCGGACGGTTGTGCCGCTTTTATGGGCGATCAAGTTGTACTAAGACACGAATCGGGTTCTCGCCAAGAACCAAATCCCAGGACACGATCCTCAACCGCTCGTCATCCCCCGGCTGGCAAATATTGTCAGTCCGGAAGATCAGGAGGAGTTGCTTCTCTGCCCGGTCCGAGCGCTGAGTTGCTATGAGAACCGTACCAGGTTTTCTAGACGGGGAACCAAACACATGTTTTTGTGTTACGGCCCTGACAAGCGGGATAAGCCGGTTTCCCCGACTTCCATCCCCAGGTGGATTACTGCGACTGTACTGGAGGTCTATAATACACTATCCTCCTCAACACAGACCTTGCAGAGACACCAAGTACAAGAACATGAGGTCTGTGCGATTGCTAACTCACTAGCGCTAGCGTCAGGTGCCCCCCTCAAACACATTCTGAGGGCAGGCTTCTGGAGAACGCAGAACGTCTTCATCAACTACTACCTAGGAGACACCCAATCTATTGAGCAGGGTCTCTTCAGGTTAGGCCCCGTCGTAGCGGGTCAGGCCTTGTTTGCTGACCCAGCCCGAACGACTGCAGGGGCCTCTGCGCATAGGCGATAAGTCAGTCTCTGCATTGTTGCGGGCAGATTGTCTGTTCCACTAGCACTTCCTGGAAGCTCCCAGGTTTCGCTTCTGTCGACCTACGCCCTCATGCGAACTGTTTCGGTCCTACTTCAAGCTTATAACCCCCCGAGTTCGGCTTGGGTCTAGCTTTCTCGGGCACACCGAACCCTGTCACCACAGCAGCATTGGCTTCTTGCTTCTGGGACAGCACAGGCAAGGTAAGACACCACCCTTCTTGGGTCTTAACTTAGGTCTTTGGGTTTGTTTTTCATCCCGGACTGGGGGAAAGTCTTTCATCATTCTCCTTTTTTTTTCTGTTTGCTCGGAAAAACCCGCCACCTATCGGTGTCTGCCTACAGTTCAAAATAGTCATTTTGACTGACCGGAGTCTATGGTGGGTAATTGAACGTAGTGAATTTAGGCGAGGGTTCTTCGAACCCGCCTATTCACATAGTTCATACCCACCATAGACTCCGGGTCCCCCCCAACCTCCCCACTCTTTCCGTCGCGTTGGTCTAAGTCCTCGGTCACGTGGGTTCGTGACGTAAGGGGTAAAAGAATCTTGAGGTCATGGGGCTTCCCCTGACCTGGATTCTATCTCTCCGTCACTGGCAGAATCGCTGATTAATGCCTACAGTTCAAAATAGTCATTTTGACTGACCGGAGTCTATGGTGGGTATGAACTATGTGAATAGGCGGGTTCGAAGAACCCTCGCCTAAATTTCAGTGTTTCTGTGGTTAGTTCCATGGTATAGTATAGCACAGTTTGTCATTGTCAATGTCAGCTGTATCTTAAATCACATTCCAATGATTTCATTGTTTACACAGTTATACTTGTCATGGTATGAGAAAACGACAGTAGCTGAGGTAACAAGACCAAGATATGGATCACCATATCCTTGGCCACTCGATCACATTCTGGCTTACAGTAAACAGTGGGAAGTATGCAGATTATTGAAATCAACAGGCTGGACTGTCAAACCAATGGAACAGGTAAAATAGAAATACACAAGATTCTTGTCATGATTGTTTTTTATACTGTGGATAATTGAAAATAAGAGCTCCAACCAGTGATGTGCCTACTCACCAGTGTTGTGCCTACCCATCATCAGTGATATGCCTGCCCTTAAGTGCTATGCCCACCCGCCAGTACAAATGCCTACTCACCATTGCTTTGCCATTTATTAGTGCTATGCCTACACTCCAATACTATTCCTACCCACCAGTACTATGTCTACCAACTAGTGTTATGCCTACCCACCAATGCACTGTCTACCTGTCAGTACTGTCTTTGTATACCCACTAGAGCAGACCCCACACACCCCTTACCCCACACAAAGAAGTTCGCTATAAATCTGTTCTAAACGTTTTGGATTTCTGCATTCCTATGATGTATTCCTGGGAGGGAAAAAAGTATATTAATAAGGTTATTATGAGGATACTGCAAAGTATGCACTCAGACAGTACTCGACCTCCACGACTCTCGCTGTACTGTCTTCATGCATACTTCGCAGTATCCTCATAATAACCTTATTAATATACTTTTTTCATAATAACCTCATATAATCTGAGATCATTTCTTTAATGAGAGGATCTAATAAAAAAAAAATCAAATTACTGTAGCTAAGACAGTCCATTTGTTGCACAGTGTGGTTCATTACAAAAATGTGCCTACATTATGCATGAATGTGCACAGCACATGGGGTGGAAGCTGTACTATACTTATTTATTCCTAGCCACCCTACCTTATAGCAATTCCACCAGCCCACTCACACAAATGTTACTCAGTATGTATGGGTAGTATTTAGCAGCATTTGCATACCATATCATAATAAGAATTTATTCAAATCATCATTAATAAAATGTTGTATTTATTTATTTATTTATTTATTTATTTATTTGTTTGTTTATTAGGTGTACTCTGAAGTGGATGAGTGTTGTAAAGCATTGTCACAGCGCCTTGGTGATCAGTATTATTTTTTCTTAGACAGGTATTTGAAAATACTTAAATAGTTTAAAAAGCACTTACCTAGTGGGAGATATTATAACTGATCTAAGGACCTAGAAATCAATTGTGTATCTTGTGATGTCATGCGTACATTTGTGTCAGCCGTTTAACCATGGCAAAAACGATTTTTACCAAATTTCATCATATCCGTGGAAGGCATTTAAAACGGTAGATCTTATTTAGTTTTGTCTTAATAATAAATTGATATTGTAGGCATCTTTATCTTTTGCACTGTGCTGATGTATGTCCACTTATAAACAAATATTAAATCATTGTGCGTACCACAGCAGTCTTGATTTAGCCAATGGAAGTTCAAGAATTTTCATGGATATATGCCGTAACCTGTTTATAGAATGGTGTATAAGATCAAAGTACTCATAACTCTGCATTTGCAATATATTAATCTTTATATATTCACAATGGCAGTTTAATAGGGCACAACTCTCCAATTTGCAACAGCCATGATACAAATTAGTTGAATCAGTTTAATGTTTGATGACTAGTTTAATGCAGAAAACTATGCATATTGATTTTTGTAATTTTTGACTCCCATGTGCGAAGCACAAAATGGGAGTCTTTGCAGTTAGTGTGTCTGTATGTGTGTATGTGTGTATGTGTGTGTGTGTGTGTGTATGTGTGTATGTGTGTCCGACTGTTCCACTGCTATCTCAAGAACCATACATCGGTTTTTGATGAAACTTGGTGCATAGATGCTCTGGGCCAATGCGCAGATTTGATTAGGTTTTGGTAAAAATCCATGCTCGTTAATTACCTAATTTGCATGATAATTAGCTAATTTTTAGCTGTTCTATGACTGTTCCACTGATATCTAAAGAACCACTCATTGGATTTTGATGAAACTTGGTACATAGATGCTCTGAACATATGCGCAGATTTGATTAATTTTTGGTAAAAATCCGTGCATATTAATTACCTAATTTACATGATAATTAGCTATTTTTTAGTGGTTCCATGAATGTTCCACTGATATCTAAACAACCACTCATTGGATTTTGATGAAACTTGGTACATAGATGCTCTGAACTAATGCTAGGTTTTGATTAGTTTTTGGTAATAATCCGTGGATACTAATTACCTAATTTGCATAATGATTAGTCAATTTTCGGTTTTTCCACTGATATCTCAAGTACTAATCATCATATTTCAATGAAACTTGGTACATAGATGTCATACGACACTGCACAGACCTGATAGTTTTTATGGTAATATCAGTACATATTAATTACCTAATTTGCATAATTAATTAATTTTCAGCATTTGATATAAGTAGTTAGCATTACATTTCAATGAAACTTGGTACTTACATACTCAAGGACTATGCAGAGATTGATTGTTTTCGATAAATATTTGTGCATATTAATCACCTAATTTGCATAATTAGTTAATTTTCAGCTTTTCCACGGGTATCTCAAGTACTAATCATCGCATTTCAATGAAACTTGGTACATAGATCCTTTAGGACTATGCAGAGACCTGATTAGTTTTAGGGTAAATAATTGTGCATATTAATTACCTAATTTGCATAATTAATTTTCAGCTTTTCTACTGATATCTAAAGTACTAATCATCATATTTCAATGAATCTAGAATTATGCAGACCCAATTAGTTTCCGGTAAATATTTGTGCATATTAATCACCTAATTTGCATAATTAACCAACTTTCAGACTGATATCTCAGGTACTATACATCACATATCAATGAATGTACATGGATGCTGTAGGACAATAGACAGACCTGAATAATTGTGGGTTAAAATCTGTACATATTAATTACCTAATTTGCATAATTAACCAATTTTAATCTTTCACACTGATATCTAAAGTACCGTAAAAACTCCAAAATTTCGACTGGTTTTAAATAATTTGTGTTAGAAATGTGACGTGTTTTTAGAGTCAAAATTAAGGTGCATTTTCGGACGGTCGAATTTTTCAGAATAGAAATCAGCAAAAAAAAATGGAGATGATAGACAGTGTGCTTCATTAGTTTTTAAAAAATGCAATGTCCGTCAATTGACGTAAACTTCCTCATGTTTCACGGTAAAAGCAAAGGTCGTGGCCGAGTTGTAACTCAAAATCTAAACAAAGTCATCAATCAGTGAGTATTATGACAAGCAAAACAAAACATCAAGACGCGGAGAAGAGGTCAGCACAAAACTAATACAATGTA
Source organism: Saccoglossus kowalevskii (assembly GCF_978046115.1). Lineage (NCBI taxonomy): Eukaryota > Metazoa > Hemichordata > Enteropneusta > Harrimaniidae > Saccoglossus > Saccoglossus kowalevskii. The sequence goes on along the minus strand of NC_140646.1, from coordinate 21,494,477 downwards.
GGTCAAAAGACAAAGCTGTCTCGCACTACCTAGGAAAACTTGCGAATGTTCGAAGTACAGGTACCCATTGGACAAAAGATACATGGAAGTTTAGCAAACGATCTCCCCGACCCAGTGCAATGTATCCGGTTAGAATCAAAGCTCACGTGTCCCTTATTTGAGCACCGTACCGGTGATTTGAGGCACAGGCGCTCGGAACGTTTCCTGGATAATAAAAAATGACCTAAAGTGGGATCGGCATAGTTATAGTCAGTCGCCGGTAAATTTCCCTACTACTCATATAATAACATATGAGTAGTAGGGAAATTTACCGGCGACTGACTATAACTATGCCGATCCCACTTTAGGTCATTTTTTATTATCCAGGAAACGTTCCGAGCGCCTGTGATTTGAGGGACCAAATTCTGCCGTAAATTCGCCCTTGGATTAAAAAATATAATGGGATTTAAGAAAATAAAATGGGACTTTTAAGGTGTATTTTGGCGTCATTTTTCGGACATTTCAATCAATCCTGCCGGCTAAAATAGAGTCTAAGTTTTACCGTAGTCATTGACGTCTGTCTATTCAAGAGTACACGTGTATGATTTTTATCGTGACTAGCGTGAGCGGGTAAGCTTCCTTTCGAGAATGAGCTGTTATCACTGTGAACAATGTTAAATTATTCTTCGGATGACCAGTTTATTTTTTAAAAACAACTAATTTTTTTATTTAAAAAAAATCATGCCGTTTTCGCATCATCCAGCTTTTTGATTGGTTAATTAGCGATTTGACCTATTTGACCTAAGAGAACATGGCGGATATCCTGCAGCATCAAACGTTTATACGAGACCGGAATCATTCGCTTACGATGAAACTAAGTTGACTTTTATTTGTATTTCATAACCATTCAACAAATTTATTTTGTGTACATTATTATAATCACTACTGAGTACAGTAATAATCAACAATTCAGAAACGCAGCATGCCGAGATTTATTTGTTCGTTTTTATTTGAAACTTCGTTTATTTAGAATATATTTTCGTTACCAATAAAATAAAAATCTCTCAGTCAATCAGAAACCCGGATTCATGCCTTTGAGGAAGGTCCCGTTTGAACGCTCACATCGGTTTTTTTTTCGTTTGGGGGAAAACTAAAACTGGTCGCAATTTTCGAATAAGAATGAGTCGGCAATTTTTAGTGGAGTTGAAAATTTGGAGGTAAATAAAACACCGAAACCCGGCAAATAAATAGGCGGTCAAATTTTTAGAGGGGTCGAAATTTTGGAGTTTTCACGGTGCTAATTATTCCATTTCAATGAAACTTAGTACAAAGATGCTCTAGGACAATGTACAAACCTAATTAGTTTGGGGTAAAAATCTGTTCATATTAATTCCCTAATAAGCATAATAATTCATAATTTTTTGGTTCTAATCACATTTCAATTAAACTTGGAGACATAGATTTTCTGTTACATTGCGCAGACCTCATTAGTTTTACACTCAAATCTGGTCATATTAATTTTCTGATTTGCATAATTATTTTTCAGCTAAGTAATTTCGAATTATATTTAATGTGTCTCCAATACTCTCAGCACATGGGAGTTCTTTCTAAGCTTTCTTTGATTATTTTTATTATCTCAAAAAATCAGTTAGAAATCAAAGTTGTGGTACAGGTGTGCTGGAATAAATCAGACTGCAGACAGAGTATAACTTCAATACTGTGGATCACGTTGTTTTCATGTTGTGAATCTCAATTAGCAGACTAATACACCTACCATCTTAAAGCTGTCTATGTCATGTTTCACTGTTCTTTGTTTCAGACCGACTGAGTTAGATGCACTGGTATTCGGTCATGTATATACATTACTAACAACACGACAGATTAGTCGGAAGTTTGCAGAAATCATTGAGACGTATCCGAATTTGATTCGATTTTGTCAACGAATTGAGAAAAAGTACTTTGAAGAAAAAGAACTTCCTGGGTAGATGGAGATTTTTTTATCATCTTTTGGTTGTCATGACAGCAGATGGGTGTACGTTATGTTATCCAGCATTATGAGGTTATGTATTATTAAAGTACATAGTATTAGCTACGGTTATATAGTATTTTTATTAATACCTGGCAAACATTGACCAGTGTTTCTGACACCATTTCAGTTCTATAGTGCCACTCATGTATGAACATCAAATTAGAACCCCAGTTTGTGTTTTTTGATTGTTTATCTTTGAATGTGGACTGTTACATTGTAAGTAATATGAATAAAAAAGATGATTTTCTTGAAATAGGACAGATTGATACATTTTTATAAATTATGTTTTAATTCTGATAAACGTTTACTTGGTAAACATGGATTTTTGGATGTTTAAAATTCAAAGGAGTTTCTTGAAGAATGATTTGTACGCGAGTGTCTGGCTCATCACCTGTAATCATGGATTGTAAGTGAGTGTCTGGCTCATCAACTGTAATCATGGATTGTAAGTGAGTGTCTGGCTCATCGCCTGTAATCATGGATTGTAGGTGAGTGTCTGGCTCATCAACTGTAATCATGGATTGTAAGTGAGTGTCTGGCTCATCACCTGGAATCATGAATTGTAAGTGAGTGTCTGGCTCATCACCTGTAATCATAGATTGTGAGTGTCTGGCTCATCACCTGTAATCATGGATTGTAAGTGAGTGTTCGACTCATCACCTGTAATCATGGATTGTAAGTGAGTGTCTGGCTCATCACCTGTAATCATGGATTGTAAGTGAGTGTCTGGCTCATCGCCTGTAATCATGGATTGTAAGTGAGTGTCTGGCTCATCACCTGGAATCATGAATTGTAAGTGAGTGTCTGGCTCATCACCTGTAATCATAGATTGTGAGTGTCTGGCTCATCACCTGTAATCATGGATTGTAAGTGAGTGTTCGACTCATCACCTGTAATCATGGATTGTAAGTGAGTGTCTGGCTCATCACCTGGAATCATGGATTGTAAGTGAGTGTCTGGCTCATCGCCTGTAATCATGGATTGTAAGTGAGTGTCTGGCTCATCACCTGGAATCATGAATTGTAAGTGAGTGTCTGGCTCATCACCTGTAATCATAGATTGTGAGTGTCTGGCTGATCACCTGTAATCATGGATTGTAGGTGAGTGTCTGGCTCATCACCTGTAATCATGGTTTGTAAGTGAGTGTCTGGCTCATCACCTGTAATCATGGATTGTAGTGTCTGGCTCATCACCTGTAATCATGGATTGTAAGTGAGTGTCTGAATAATCAGAATAGAAGGAACCTAATTGAGTGTTTTTTTTCGTATATTCTGTGCCAGCCAACAGTTCTGAATGTCACTGTTGTCTGATTTGTTTTTTAATTGTTAAAAAATCCAGAGTCTGGTGTGCATTGCAGACTAACTTTAATGGCAGAAGCTTCAAAGATTTTGACTTTAATGTCCAGTGATCTTTTTTTTTTACAAATTATAAAATGACAAGACTGCATCAAACTGTGATTAAAATAGTGCCCTCGGTGTCAACATTTGGTGAGCCTATTTGACAATGCATTTTAATAGTGCCCAGCACTTGTCTTTTTTATAAAAAAAGACTTGAGTTTCATATTGTGGTTTTGTATTCTGCTTAGCTTTACACATTTTCTTAACCCTTTAACTGCAGTGCTGTGTACCAGCATTGACCTTGTCATTGAACTTGTGAATAATAACAAAGTACACTCTACATCTAAAGAGTCGCAAATGATTTTGAAGTGCAATTTGTTGTCAAATTTATTTACAAGGTTTTTTTTTTTATCGTGTGTGTGTGTGTGTGTGTGTGTGTGTGTGTGTGTGTGTGTGTGTGTGTGTGTGTGTGTGTGTGTGTGTGTGTGTGTGTGTGTGTGTGTGCGTGCGTGCGTGCGTGCGTGGGTGGGTGGGGTGGGGGCATCATGTAAAATGACCTACTTTCAAGGCATTAGCTGTGTGGTTCTTTATACAAATCATTATCTAACAATACCAAAGTATGTTACATACATTCTTTCTATCACATTCCAATGTCAGATCTCACATTATCTTTGCTAAAACCACCTACAAATTAGTTGTCCTTGATGGATAGCGTAATTTTTGTACTAAATAACTCGAGACACAAACTTTACATATTTTTATATCAAAATTTATTTCTCTTCTAAAGTAATTACTTGTCACTGTAGATTTCATAAAATCATTGTTCATATTATTATATTTTGGCAACGATTATAAAACTACCTTAGGAAGTAGCGTACAAGAGCTAAAAATACCTGTTCTTTTTTTCCCAACATTGTCCTTCGTACACACAAAATAAAACATGTACAAAAACGTATTTACAAATAATAAATATACTGTTACAAAACATGGAGTAAATATCGGTAGGTACGTATTGAAGAGGGGAGCAAGACTTAAGAGTGTGTAAACATCAGACGCTATTTAAAGCAATATTTCCCCTGCCATAAAATATTAATAATTTTTGTTAAAAATGTTCACAAATTTTGAAGGCTTTTATGAATACCTTCAAAAGGACTCCCTACAACAAATCCAACTTCCTCTCCTTAGAGTATCAAGTTCCACAGTTACAGTACTTTACAAAAGTCACACCCCTCCTAGGCCAGGATGTTTTTCTCTCTGGGATGACTGCACCTCCACATGGCTAATACTGTAGCACACACACACTGTTTGACTAGAGTAAAGCCAGTTGTAGGATGTCGCGCAATATGTGGCCTGATTTACAAAACATTGTAAGTACAATGAAGTAATAGATGAAATCCAGTGTGTGGAAATTAAAGGTAGTCAGTTTAGTACTATAATAATGTTTCAAAGTTCTATGCTGTGATAAATATATACACGTATAACGATTTATCTTCATCAAGACTAAAAAATATTTAAGTAAACATAAAATCCGTAAACCCATGATCAGTCCAAAAAAAAAAACAAGAACCCTCACTGCAACCCATTTTGAAGCAATGCAAAAAACACAGAAATTGCACATTGTCACATTTCAGTATTTAGTGAAGTGGCTCCACAAATGCAATGAAAAACTAGTTAAGTACATAGAGATAGCCCTCATACGGCAGTTTTATTACCCATAACCCACTGCTGTACAATATACAAAGTTATGAATGTATTTTTTTACAACATATAACTGTACTGTACATATAACGTATATTAGTGTACATATAAAATATATAATATATATTTAGATGCAAAATGCTGGTCATAGACCAGAGGTCATGTTAGTACTAGCCTGGGAAGAACTGGTTTACAAGGGCAGATTTTCTGTCCCTGGATTATACGAGTCTATTTCAGTCTGATAATAATCACCTTCAGTTTTTGTACAGTAAATTAATAATTACTTACATTAAAACAAGTTCATACCATTTTATTTATGATGGGGATAACTGGAGGGGGGGGGGGTTCGGGGTTCTAACTCCACTAACAGAATTTTTTTTTCCACATTTGTAGATTGGTTCAAAAACAAGCTAAGGTCATAATATATTGGTGAAAACATTTTGCAGGTTAAAACCTGCTGATGAGCGTTTTTTTAATAATTAAAAAACAATCAGCTGATTTATGATATCCAATTAAAAACAAATAGCATGTATGGTATGACACAACAAACCAAGCAATGGAATTGGTACCAGTGAAAACTGGTGAAGTAAAGTTACCCGTGGCATACATGGTATGACCCAGCCAATCCAATCTGCAGCTAAGATAATTCACGTTGAAAGTCAACCAAAGACCAAACTGCTCATGCTTATTGATCCGTTCATAATTTAACATATACTACTGACAGATACACAGGACACATCTAACAAACATTATTTGTGTTGTTATCGCCCACACCCAATCTAACTCCAATTGTTAGAAACAGGACGTACATTCATTTCAGTGGAACAGTTAAAGTAATGAATGATAGATTCATAAAAATTACATAAGTGATAAGAGACAAAATTAAAAAAAAAAAAACAGAATTGAAGACACTATTGAAAAATATACAACTGCAGTATTTTCTTGGAATTAAGAACATAATTTCAACACAAGGATATTTGTAATCATCAGTATTACTGTCTGCAATCATTACAGACAATCCAAGAATCATTATTTCACCAAATCGGTTTGCCAAATAACAGAGAACAAATAATGTAAATCATCAAAATGTTCATAATTTGGTAGTACTAAAAAAAGTAACGATGAATAATATTAGGGTTTTGAGGGGCAGATTTAGAGGGGCTTGCTCACACATACATATCACACAATGCAATGTTGCGTAAAAGTAACGCACCTCCAATCCTGGTGTTCTCAAAACTAACATTTCACAAATGATTTTTAAAGTTTAAGAATCAAACTAAGGAATACTCACTGCTACAAAATTTTCCCTCACTCCAAAAATATTGTGAAAATACAATGGTTTAGATATAAATAGTTACATTTCAAATCACTTAAATCCCAAAAGTTTGTTCTTTCTATTACTTTGTAATATTTTATAATGAGTTTCAACATATTTACTCAGTTTGTAAATAATGTGCTTATAAAGTAAATACCTGGTTATAAAAACTTCTCTAATTTCATGAGGGACGTTTTTATGAGTTGAACAATTTGTTAGCAGTGAACTGCCCTTCCTATTGTATCATCAGATATATTTTGTGTGCAGCTTTAGACGTACGAATTAGTAGATGCCAAATACTAAAACTGAAATTACGATATTCACACGATATCCCGGTCAGAAGATGTTTGCAAACAGATTCAGCTGTGGTTAAATCAGACACGCAACCCAACGTTTCTAATGTGGTCTTCTTAATTCATGAAAATTCCCTTCAGGATTAGCTTAATGACCACCTATCCCTTATGTTTCCTTGTCCTGTTTCTTATGTCTTTATATACACATTATACATGTATATGAGAACTCATAACATCTGTCCGAGTGAACATTAAACACTTAGTTAGTTGTGTTGAGTGTGTTTAAAAGCAGAATTTTAGATTGTCCAGGTAAAAAATAAATAAATCAGCCAGGTTCTGACATGCATAACTAGCTACTGACTTTGGTTCACAGCTCATTTTGCTTACATATGTTGAAGGCTTTCAAATAATTCAGCAGATGATACAACTTTAAGACAGTGAAATGTTATCGTCATCAATCCTGATAAATTGTCAAGTGGGTTGTAGTTAAAATACAAAACGGCTTGAAGACAGGTGAAACAAGCTTTTTGAATTATACTTTGAAGAACAATTATAGTGATAGAAATAGAACAATAAATTACGATAAGCAAACGACCTGAATATGTTTACATATGCCATTAGGTGTTATGACTATCGTTAACTGTCTACCACCCTAGTCAGCCTGTTGCCCTGTTTTGTTTAGTGCCATTAAATAAATTAACATTGGATGAAGAAATGAAAAGCAAAATAACATGCACCAACGGCCCAAAATGTTCAATGAATGCACAAAGTTTGAAAGAAAACCATTCTTACACGATTAAAATCAGAAATGGCAGAAATGCTTGATTTTGTAAAAATAAAATGGCCACCAGTCAGCCATTCTGAATCAGATTTAGAAAACTAAATGATGTCAAAGTTCCATTATGTTCAATGTATTTATCTAGTTTGAATAAAATTCATGCATATGCAACCAAGACCCAGTTCCAAAATGGTGGAATTGCTTGATTTTGATAATTTTCAAGCATAAAAATAGTTGCCATTCGGCCATCTTTAATTGGATCATAAAAGTCTCTCATGATGCATGGACGGACGTACAGTGGTCAATCCAAATTTCCTATTTTTAGTCCGAAGGGGAACTACTGGTAAATATATATAATAATTAAAAAAAAATAACTCAAAAGCAAATTGAAAATAAATACAAGCTTACAAGCAAATTTTATGACAAAAACATAAAGAAACCACATGGTATGAGAGGTGGTAACATGCACAACAAACAATAAATTATTTAAAAATTGATGTTACCATCAGGAAAAAAAAAACATCTGGAAAGTTGCCTCAATACTGTCAATTTTTTGGCAATCTGTTAAAGGATTTACCGGTAACCTTGTTTTAAAAACTTATTCACAAATGTATTCTTAAAAATCCAAATAAGACGGCAAGCACGATGTGAAATGGAATTTTTGTTTTAAAAACATTTTTGGAAATGAGTAAATGAAAAAAAAAAATTGTGCGATGTCAAGATATCATAGGGATGGTTCTAGTCAAATGAGCCGACAACAATTACTTTGATTCATTCGCGGTGTTTGCCCCCCATGATGTAAGCTGCACTGACTACTATGTACATTGGATTTCCGCGAGTCGTCACTGCTCTTTGAGTTACTATTAATTTCCTTATTGTTACTAAAACGTCCGCACATACACGTACAACCGATCTTAGATTTTCCAGACGTTTTCTCCTCATCTTTGAAATTCTCCTCTTGAGTGTACTCCTCCTTTGGAAGGATTAACATTTTACTTTCCGAAATATCCGGAAAATCTTTTTTAGACCAGGATATTTTTCGATTCTGGTAATTTTCAGTTGCCTGTTCATCTGAATCACTTGGTGTTGTGTTGCTGGGGTCAATCACATATTTACTCGTACTGAAATTAGAACTACAATTTGAATTAACACTCAGATTACTAGTCTTCAAACTGTCTCGCACTTCGTTACTCTTCTTCCCTTTGTTATTTGTTCCTTTGTTGTTTACAGTCTTGTTAGACGCACTCTTCTTCTCATTACTGGTAGCGCCACTGGAAGATACGCTATGGTGGTTAGCGGCCTGATTGTTACTCCCCTCATTGTTGCCGCCACCCCCAGGAGGTCCATCTCTGCTACCACGCCTGTGTTTCCGCCGGATGATATCATGTTCGCAACGCCGTCGATTATCAGTGTCGTCATCACTGGCATCTGATGAACTATAATTGGTGGCTCTCCCTGGATTTGCTGGCTTCAGTTTCGGCTGCTTAAATTTCTGTCGCAAGAGTTCAGGAGATCCATTTGAATTAAGCGAGCTCATCCTCATCAACGGACTGCCGATTAATATATCTTCATCAGAGTCATCTGAAAGAACAACATAAGACAAGTATTAGAAATCATGCAGTAAAGGTCTACAAAATAATCACAAAAAAAAGTGCTGAATCTGGGTGTATAAGCCCCACAGTCATTTTCATTCCACACTAAATAGGAATGCAACTTAAAACATATATGATAGCTTTGTGAATATTTCCATTCATGATAAGTTTTCTAAACAGTACTCACGCTCTTCTTCTTCGTTGATCTGTAACAACGGCTGACTCTTTCTTGTCGTTAATGACCATGAACCACCAGCTATAGGTACTCGTAATTTTTGTGACATGTCGCCAGAGGATGATCCGTCTGACGAGTGTCCATCACTTTCTTCTTCTATCGCTGTCATGCTATATTTCACTCGGTGTTCCTCTTCCTCCTCCTGCAATGATACAATATTTACATTTCTTTGATTAATGAGTAGAAAAGCTAGCATAATACTATTACAATGTTTTCTATCAATGGTGTGACTGTCAAGATCAGCAAAAATGCCCTTATACATTAAGCTTATCATGAATGTCTTGTACCACTAAGTTTGGAAAGAGATAATCACAACTTATTCATAGTACTGCTATATAAGGGAGACAAGTCAAGGATAATGTATTTATGTCAATGCCATATAAGGGAGACAAGTCAGGGATAATGTATTCATGTCAATGCCATATAAGGAAGCCAAGTCAGGGTAAATGTATTTATGTCAATGCCATATAAGGGAGCCAAGTCAGGGATAATGTATTTATGTCAATGCCATATAAGGGAGACACGTCAAGGATAATGTATTTATGTCAATGCCATATAAGGGAGCCAAGTCAGGGATAATGTATTTATGTCGATGCCATATAAGAGAGCCAAGTCAGGGATAATGTATTCATGTCAATGCCATATAAGGGAGCCAAGTCAGGGATAATGTATTCATGTCAATGCCATATAAGGGAGCCAAGTCAGGGATAATGTATTCATGTCAATGCCATATAAGGGAGCCAAGTCAGGGATAATGTATTCATGTCAATGCCATATAAGGGAGCCAAGTCAGGGATAATGTATTTATGTCAATGCCATATAAGGGAGCCAAGTCAGGGATAATATATTTATGTCAATGCCATATAAGGGAGCCAAGTCAAGGATAATGTATTTATGTCAATGCCATATAAGAGAGCCAAGTCAAGGAGAATGTATTCATGTCAATGCCATATAAGGGAGCCAAGCCAGGGATAATGTATTCATGTCGATGCCATATAAGGGAGCCAAGTCAGGGATAATGTATTCATGTCAATGCCATATAAGGGAGCCAAGTCAGGGATAATGTATTCATGTCAATGCCATATAAGGGAGCCAAGTCAGGGATAATGTATTCATGTCGATGCCATATAAGGGAGCCAAGTCAGGGATAATGTATTCATGTCAATGCCATATAAGGGAGCCAAGTCAGGGATAATGTATTCATGTCAATGCCATATAAGGGAGCCAAGTCAGGGATAATGTATTCATGTCAATGCCATATAAGGGAGCCAAGTCAGGGATAATGTATTCATGTCGATGCCATATAAGGGAGCCAAGTCAGGGATAATGTATTTATGTCAATGCCATATAAGAGAGCCAAGTCAAGGATAATGTATTTATGTCAATGCTATACAAGGGAGCCAAGTCAGGGATAATGTATTTATGTCGATGCCATATAAGAGAGCCAAGTCAGGGATAATGTATTCATGTCAATGCCATATAAGGGAGCCAAGTCAGGGATAATGTATTCATGTCAATGCCATATAAGGGAGCCAAGTCAAGGATAATGTATTCATGTCAATGCCATATAAGGGAGCCAAGTCAGGGATAATGTATTTATGTCAATGCCATATAAGAGAGCCAAGTCAAGGATAATGTATTTATGTCAATGCTATACAAGGGAGCCAAGTCAGGGATAATGTATTTATGTCAATGCCATATAAGGAAGCCAAGTCAGGGTAAATGTATTTATGTCAATGCCATATAAGGGAGCCAAGTCAGGGATAATGTATTTATGTCAATGCCATATAAGGGAGACAAGTCAAGGATAATGTATTTATGTCAATGCTATATAAGGGAGCCAAGTCAGGGATAATGTATTTATGTCAATGCCATATAAGGGAGCCAAGTCAGGGATAATGTATTTATGTCGATGCCATATAAGAGAGCCAAGTCAGGGATAATGTATTCATGTCAATGCCATATAAGGGAGCCAAGTCAGGGATAATGTATTTATGTCAATGCCATATAAGAGAGCCAAGTCAAGGATAATGTATTTATGTCAATGCCATATAAGGGAGCCAAGTCAGGGATAATGTATTCATGTCAATGCCATATAAGGGAGCCAAGTCAGGGATAATGTATTTATGTCAATGCCATATAAGAGAGCCAAGTCAAGGATAATGTATTTATGTCAATGCCATATAAGGGAGCCAAGTCAGGGATAATGTATTCATGTCAATGCCATATAAGGGAGCCAAGTCAGGGATAATGTGTCTATGTCAATGCCATATAAGAGAGCCAAGTCAAGGAGAATGTATTCATGTCGATGCCTTATAAGGGAGACAAGTCAAGGATAATGTATTCATGTCGATGCCATATAAGGGAGCCAAGTCAAGGAGAATGTATTCATGTCGATGCCATATAAGGGAGCCAAGTCAGGGATAATGTATTCATGTCAATGCCATATAAGGGAGCCATGTCAAGGATAATGTATTTATGTCAATGCCATATAAGAGAGCCAAGTCAGGGATAATGTATTTATGTCAATGCCTTATAAAGGAGACAAGTCAAGGATAATGTATTTATGTCAATGCCATATAAGGGAGCCAAGTCAAGGATAATGTATTTATGTCAATGCCATATAAGGGAGACAAGTCAGGGATAATGTATTTATGTCAATGCCATATAAGGGAGCCAAGTCAGGGATAATGTTTTTATGTCAATGCCATATAAGGGAGACAAGTCAGGGATAATGTATTTATGTCACTGCCATATAAGGGAGCCAAGTCAAGGAGAATGTATTCATGTCAATGCCATATAAGGGAGCCAAGTCAGGGATAATGTATTTACATCAATGCCATATAAGGGGGCCAAGTCAGGGATAATGTATTCATGTCAATGCCATATAAGGGAGCCAAGTCAGGAATAATGTATCCATGTTAATGTCATATAAGGGAGCCAAGTCAGGGATAATGTATTCATGTCGATGCCATATAAGGGAGCCAAGTCAGGAATAATGTATCCATGTCAATGTCATATAAGGGAGCCAAGTCAGGGATAATGTATTCATGTCGATGCCATATAAGAGAGCCAAGTCAAGGAGAATGTATTCATGTCAATGCCATATAAGGGAGCCAAGCCAAGGAGAATGTATTTATGTCGATGCCATATAAGGGAGCCAAGTCAGGGATAATGTATTCATGTCAATGCCATATAAGGGAGCCAAGTCAGGGATAATGTATTCATGTCAATGCCATATAAGGGAGACAAGTCAAGGATAATGTATTCATGTCAATGCCATATAAGGGAGCCAAGCCAAGGAGAATGTATTTATGTCGATGCCATATAAGGGAGCCAAGTCAGGGATAATGTATTCATGTCAATGCCATATAAGGGAGCCAAGTCAGGGATAATGTATTCATGTCAATGCCATATAAGGGAGACAAGTCAAGGATAATGTATTCATGTCAATGCCATATAAGGGAGCCAAGTCAGGGATAATGGATTTATGTCAATGCCATATAAGGGAGACAAGTCAGGGATAATGTATTTATGTCAATGCCATATAAGGGAGCCAAGTCAGGGATAATGTATTTACATCAATGCCATATAAGGGAGCCAAGTCAGGGATAATGTATTTATGTCAATGCCATATAAGGGAGCCAAGTCAGGGATAATGTATTTACATCAATGCCATATAAGGGAGCCAAGTCAGGGATAATGTATTTACATCAATGCCATATAAGGGAGCCAAGTCAGGGATAATGTATTCATGTCAATGCCATATAAGGGAGCCAAGTCAGGAATAATGTATCCATGTCAATGTCATATAAGGGAGCCAAGTCAGGGATAATGTATTCATGTCGATGCCATATAAGAGAGCCAAGTCAAGAAGAATGTATTCATGTCAATGCCATATAAGGTAGCCAAGACAAGGAGAATGTATTTATGTCGATGCCATATAAGGGAGCCAAGTCAGGGATAATGTATTCATGTCAATGCCATATAAGGGAGCCAAGTCAGGGATAATGTATTCATGTCAATGCCATATAAGGGAGCCAAGTCAGGGATAATGTATTCATGTCGATGCCATATAAGGGAGCCAAGTCAAGGAGAATGTATTTATGTCGATGCCATATAAGGGAGCCAAGTCAGGGATAATGTATTCATGTCAATGCCATATAAGGGAGCCAAGTCAGGGATAATGTATTTATGTCAATGCCATATAAGGGAGCCAAGTCAGGGATAATGGATTTATGTCAATGCCATATAAGGGAGCCAAGTCAGGGATAATGTATTTATGTCAATGCCATATAAGGGAGGCATGTCAGGGATAATGTATTCATGTCAATGCCATATAAGGGAGGCATGTCAGGGATAATGTATTCATATCAATGCCATATAAGTGAGGCATGTCAGGGATAATGTATTCATGTCAATGCCATATAAGGGAGGCATGTCAGGGATAATGTATTTATGTCAATGCCATATAAGGGAGCCAAGTCAAGGATAATGTGTGCATGTCAATGCCATATAAGGGAGGCATGTCAGGGATAATGTATTCATGTCAATGCCATATAAGGGAGGCATGTCAGGGATAATGTATTCATATCAATGCCATATAAGGGAGGCATGTCAGAGATAATGTATTCATGTGAAAGCCATATAAGGGAGCCAAGTCAGGGATAATGTATTCAAGTCAATGCCATATAAGGGAGCCAAGTCAAGGAGAATGTATTCATGTCAATGCCATATAAGGGAGCTAAGTCAGGGATAATGTATTCATGTCAATGCCATATAAGGGAGCCAAGTCAAGGATAATGTATTCATGTTGATGCCATATAAGGGAGCCAAGGATAATATATTCATGTCAATGCCATATAAGGGAGCCAAGGATAATATATTCATGCCGATGCCATATAGAAAGCCAAGTCAAGGAGAATGTATTCATGTCAATGCCATATAAGGGAGCCAAGTCAGGGATAATGTATTCATGTTGATGCCATATAAGAGAGCCAAGTCAAGGAGAATGTATTCATGTCAATGCCATATAAGGGAGCCAAGTCAAGGAGAATGTATTCATGTCGATGCCATATAAGGGAGCCAAGTCAAGGATAATGTATTCATGTCGATGCCATATAAGAGAGCCAAGTCAAGGATAATGTATTCATGTCGATGCCATATTAGGGAGCCAAGTCAAGGATAATGTATTCATGTCGATGCCATATAAGGGAGCCAAGTCAGGGATAATGTATTCATGTCAATGCCATATAAGGGAGCCAAGTCAATGATAATGTATTTATGTCAATGCCATATAAGGGAGACAAGTCAGGGATAATGTATTCATGTCGATGCCATATAAGGGAGCCAAGTCAAGGAGAATGTATTCATGTCAATGCCATATAAGGGAGACAAGTCAGGGATAATGTATTCATGTCAATGCCATATAAGGGAGCCAAGTCAGGGATAATGAGTCTATGTCAATGCCATATAAGGGAGCCAAGTCAGGGATAATGTATTCATGTCAATGCCATATAAGGGAGCCATGTCAAGGATAATGTATTTATGTCAATGCCATATAAGGGAGCCAAGCCAAGGAGAATGTATTTATGTCGATGCCATATAAGGGAGCCAAGTCAGGAATAATGTATCCATGTCAATGTCATATAAGGGAGCCAAGTCAGGGATAATGTATTCATGTCGATGCCATATAAGAGAGCCAAGTCAAGGAGAATGTATTCATGTCAATGCCATATAAGGTAGCCAAGCCAAGGAGAATGTATTTATGTCGATGCCATATAAGGGAGCCAAGTCAGGGATAATGTATTCATGTCAATGCCATATAAGGGAGCCAAGTCAGGGATAATGTATTCATGTCAATGCCATATAAGGGAGCCAAGTCAGGGATAATGGATTTATGTCAATGCCATATAAGGGAGCCAAGTCAGGGATAATGTATTTATGTCAATGCCATATAAGGGAGGCATGTCAGGGATAATGTATTCATGTCAATGCCATATAAGGGAGGCATGTCAGGGATAATGTATTCATATCAATGCCATATAAGTGAGGCATGTCAGGGATAATGTATTCATGTCAATGCCATATAAGGGAGGCATGTCAGGGATAATGTATTTATGTCAATGCCATATAAGGGAGCCAAGTCAAGGATAATGTGTGCATGTCAATGCCATATAAGGGAGGCATGTCAGGGATAATGTATTCATGTCAAAGCCATATAAGGGAGGCATGTCAGGGATAATGTATTCATATCAATGCCATATAAGGGAGGCATGTCAGAGATAATGTATTCATGTGAAAGCCATATAAGGGAGCCAAGTCAGGGATAATGTATTCAAGTCAATGCCATATAAGGGAGCCAAGTCAAGGAGAATGTATTCATGTCAATGCCATATAAGGGAGATAACTCTAATGCATTCATATCAATGCCATATAAGGGAGATAACTCTAATGCATTCATATCAATGCCATATAAGGGAGATAGCTCTAATGCACTCATATCAATGCCATATAAGGGAGATAACTCTAATGCATTCATATCAATGCCATATAAGGGAGATAACTCTAATGCATTCATATCAATGCCATATAAGGAAGATACGTAGGCATCATGTATTCATATAAATACAAGGGAAGACAATTCAGGCATATAATGTATTCATCGGAATGCAATATAAGGAACAGTCTCCCAAAATTATCATTATAGAACAGCACTCTCCAATACTCATTTGCAACAAATGTTTCAAACCTTGCATAGACACTAATTACACAATGCAACAAATCATATGTGTAGATTATTTCCAAGAGATTAGATATCTGGAAAATGAATCATGGGTATGTGGATCTTGGAGATCGTGCCCCTAATTTCTAATTTGAAACAATGATGCGCATATTTAATATTCAGTTTTCTTCGACTAAACCATCTATTTGTAGAGCGGAGCTGAAAGCATTGGAATTGAATATTTTATGGTTTATTGATTTTCTGACATGCCCCGGAAAGAAAGAGTCCTGTTATAAGTATTGGCAACATTGTAGTCAGATACTGATGAATACAATTCGTGACATTCATTCACCGAACCACAGCAGTGACAATTGACGGGTGGATTATGATACAGCAAATATACAATCAATTGCCAGTGGCAATACCGTACATAATCTTTTTTAGTGGCACAACGCCCACTATGCAGGAAAAGGTTTCAATGATCGGATTACAATATATGCCAGATTAGAAGTGTATCATCCATACACATGTGTATTTATGATCAAAACTAGTCATATTTATTGATTCGGTTTACCAAAAAATTGTAAATTCCAATTGTTGGTATACGTGTGCTTCAGTAGATGCACTTCTAAATACAACATGCGTGTATTCATACATGAATGTTATGTTACGCATCTCTTCAATCCAACTTTTTCACAGATTTTAAAACCAAGATAATTTTTTTTTACAATTATTCCAAAAGTTGTATCAAGACTTGTAAGTAATTTCTTTTTGGTCCAAAATTATCAAAAAACAAATTATGTAAAATATTGCATCAAAATTTTGCTGGGAAAAAATGATGGCACTCAGTGATAACACAGCTAAATTTAAGATATATTACCGGTAGTGTGACATGAGTGACAAGAAATTCCTGAAATGTTGACAAGTTATTCCTTGTGATTGCCTATTTGTAATGAAAGTTCAACAGAAAAAACTTGTCTGATATCTGACTAAATTACTAAGAACAATTGTATGAAATTTTGACCAATTTTCATTTCAAAATGGCTGCCAGAGTATGGCACTATGAGGGGATATCACAAAGTCACTGTTTCTGTGGAAACAAATTCAGGTAAATCTACTTCTCTACTATTATTAACTCTTTGTCATTTATTTGATGTGAATTAATTAGTTCTGCTTTTAATTTTTCCTGCATTTTTACAAGTAAACCGTGTCAATCCTTAATAAGATAAAAATCTAAAATTAGATTTCACAGATGAATGTAATTATTGATCGAGTGCAATTATGTTAGAGCCAAACATGCCGCAACCATACCGTTAGACTATGCAGAATAACACAAAGCAGACTTATTTACTATTGTTAAGAAATTATTAGCTTTATTACTATAAGTTCACAAAATTACCATGGTACATTAAATTTAAAACTCTGGGTTGTTATTATCAATTAATATGTACAAATCTAGGAAAAAAACTGAGTAACCCAGGCAAAACTAAATGGTTTGACAACACATGTAATTATCACGTTTGTGTGGATATCATTGTCCTAAAAACTATATTATATATACTATTATTAAGTCAAATTTTGGAAAATGTGTTAATATTGAAAAAAAACACACATTTATCATGCATTGTTCAAAAGGATCAATAGTATCCATTAAATTCTTATTGGCACATGAAAGTATATGCGCATAAATTTAGCAGGAATAACAATTCATCCCAAGTTTTATCTTTCAGAATTTTCTTTATTTTTGCCAATAGTCTGGCCAATGTTTGGTAGTTTAGTATTATGTTATGCCACCAAATCATATCATGTAAATTATAAATAATATTCACCCATATGAATCATATAATAAATTGCCCTTTCTAATAGAAACATATATTCCAAAATTCATAATTCTTAAAATGTAAGATTTGTTGTTATTACAAGCATATAAATACAGTGCAGTTAAGACATGCATAAGTTGGCAGTAAAAATATCACAAAAACATGACAAATTAATTTTTCTGAAGCTTACTATTATAAATGTTTTCTATTTATTTGGAAAATTAGATAATCAAAACAACTAATATTTGACTACAGTTGTTTTTTTTACAATACATACTAAACTGCACAACTACTGTTCATTTGGTTAGTGTAAAACTGGAATAATGGAAAGCTTTATATTCCTAGAAGTCACAGAATAATTATCAAAAGCACAATTGGAGTTAGGGGGCCTAGTTTAGACTGCTTCTGTTCCTCTAGGGGGTTATTCTGAATTGATTCCAATTTCTGACAGGGACTAGTCATTCCCTACTTTATTTTTGCAGGCAAATATTGGTCACAGAATAAAATTCCATACATTTAATAAAATATGCAACTAAGACTAAAAAAAAAAACATACTGTTATTGCAATTAGTTTCACATCAACAAAAAGCGATGAGAACAATATTTCAAAAAAATACTTTAAATAGTAAGCTTCAATGTGGCAGTTGTGACAGTGCCCTCATACAGGAAATGTGCGAGTACACATGCAGTTTATTACATCAATGACGGTGAATTACGGTCTCACTATTACAACTTACCATCAAGACACTGACTCCCTCCTTGACGATACTTCTACCGTGACGCGGCACGATTGTTAAATGATCCCTGGATAAGAGGCCGCGACGAGGGCTACCACTGATGGGACTGCCACACTCGTCCTCCAAGGACGAGGAGTGGGACAGCGGCGACATTTGTGGCACTGGTATTGTGATAGGCTGAGTTACCGGGTGAGGCACCACATGTGTTGATGACATCACAAAATCATCTGCCGGACTTTCAAGACTGGTGGGAGCCATCTGTTTTCTGCACAAGTGAGAAGAAGGACAGAATATGAGTTTCCTTTGATCCATGATTATGACATCACTAGAATATTGTACAGTTGAATTCAACTGCTTGAGTTTTAAATTTGAATGTGAGAGTATTCAACACAAATTACAAACTAAACTTACCGAGGTGACAAAGCCAATGGTTCAAGATTCGGTTTAGCTTTGGTTTTAGTAGAAGGATGCTTGGGCCCAGCGACTTTTTCTGCATGTAGTCGGCGTAGTTTGCGTTCAGCCAGCAGACAATAAGTGGCAGCAATGTGATCATATGCGTCACTATCAATTGACCTAAATAAATAATATGAGGAAAATTAGAATCATCAACAACAAATAATAACTGTGGTAAAAAAACATAACATTTAAATACAGGAATTGAGATATTAAGCCATTTGGGAATGACACAAGGGTCAGCATTTATAAGCTCTGTTTTTTAAAGTGCTCATTCCAAATCTACACTGTGAACATTGCTGAGGAAAAACACAATTGCCTGAAATACCAAGTATGAACCTAGTTGGACAGTGAGAATTTTGAATACGAGCAGAAATGTACAAACAAAATTTTGGTAAAGCAAAGCCTACTGCCAGTAGGCCATCATGGACAGACCATGACACAGACTTATTTTCACAACACAATTGTGTGTATACCAATATTATGCTCTAGGTTTTTAGGCCATTTTGGGGTCAAGTATGGCCTGCCAATTGGAGAATTTGATCCAACAAAAAACGGGGAATATGTATGCCATCCCATCTCTACTATATTGTATGGCTTGAAAAAAAAATGGGTTCATGAACCTGAGAAAATGCGACAAACAGATGGATGAATGTACAAAACTCAATCCATACATGTAAAAGCTCTGGACATTGTCCAGTTGGAAAACAAGTCATTGTCAATGACACGTCCCCGTTCCGTTCATATTTGAGTGACATATACATTCAAAGCAGATCATGACCGAAATGCACCTGCATATGTACAACACATTGTGCTAAATCTGAACAAAATCCATCCATGCATGACTGAGATCCGGTTCTGGAATTGTGAAAATACGTGATTTTGATGCATTTTCGGCCTTAAAATGGCCATCATTCCACTATTGTTAAGCAGATCATGAAACAAATGCACATATCTATTTGTGACTTGATGTACCATGTGTGTGTGAAGTTTGAACTTGATCAATCCAGACATGTCTTGGATACGGATCCAGAACTGAATTCTTTAACAAAATGGCCGCCAGTCGGCCATTTCGAACTTGATTCGAAAAAAAAAAAAAAAAGTGCATCAAGGTCCTATTATTATGTTTAATGTATGTACCAAATTTGAACAAAATCCATCCATGCATAACTGAGATACGGGTCCGGAATGGTGAAAATGTGCGATTTCAATGCATTTTCGGCCTTAAAGCGGCCCCCATTTGGCTATCGTTATTGAGATCATGAAACAAATGCACATACATATTTGTGACATGATGTACCTTGTGTGTGTGAAGTTTGAACTTGATCAATCCAGACATGTCTCGGATACGGATCCAGAATAGAATTCTTTAAAACAAAATGGCCGCCAGTCGGCCATTTCGAACTTGATCCGAAAAAAAAAATGACGTGCATCAAGGTCCTATTATGTTTAATGTATGTACCAAATTTGAATGAAATCCGTCCATGCATAACTGAGATCGGGGTCCGGAATGGTGAAAATGTGCGATTTCAATGCATTTTTGGCCTTAAAGCGGCCGCCATTTGGCTATCGTTATTGAGATCATGAAACAAATGCACATACATATTTGTGACATGATGTACCTTGTGTGTGTGAAGTTTGAACTTGATCAATCCAGACATGTCTCGGATACGGATCCAGAATAGAATTCTTTAAAACAAAATGGCCGCCAGTCGGCCATTTCGAACTTGATCCGAAAAAAAAAATGACGTGCATCAAGGTCCTATTATGTTTAATGTATGTACCAAATTTGAATGAAATCCGTCCATGCATAACTGAGATCCGGGTCCGGAATGGTGAAAATGTGCGATTTCAATGCATTTTTGGCCTTAAAGCGGCCGCCATTTGGCTATCGTTAATGAGATCATGAAACAAATGCACATACATATTTGTGACATGATGTACCTTGTGTGTGTGAAGTTTGAACTCGATCAATCCAAGCATGTTTCAGATACGGATCCAGAACTGAATTCTTTAAAACAAAATGGCCGCCAGTCGGCCATTTCGAACCCGATCCAAAAAAAAAAAATGACGTGCATCAAGGTCCTATTATGTTTAATGTATGTACCAAATTTGAACAAAATCCGTCCATGCATAACTGAGCTCCGGGTCCGGAATGTTGAAAATGTGCGATTTTGATGCATTTTCGACCTTAAAATGGCCGCTATTCGGCTATCGTTAATCAGATCATGAAAAAAATGCATGTGCATATGTCCCATATAATGTGTGATGTATGAGTCCAGTTTGAACTTAATCGGTCCATGCATGTTCGAGATACAGGTGATCCCGGACGGACGGACGGACGGACGCACACAGGGCAAAACATAAGTCCCCGTTTTCGGACTGCGTCCGAACGGGGACTAATAAACATAGTTGAACTCTGGTGACCTTGCCCTTTGTTATATAATATAATTCCCTTTAACATAGTTTGTTTCAATATAAATATACATTGTCATAATTAATTTTGAATACAAAAAAGTTTTGGGGTTGAACTAACAGTGGGGAATCAGTCTACCGAATGTCCTTTAAAGATGTAAATATCTTACAAAAACATTAGTGCCTTATTTGTTTAATTATTTAAAGGGACATAATTTCCAGCTTTATTCAAAGTAATTCAGATATTTTAGTATAAAAACAAATGCCTCATTGCAAAAAAAAGTGCTGCATTTAGACGTGAATAGATTCATAAAACATGCAAGATAACAGAAAATCTTAGCTGGCTTTTGTCCAAGTATTTTGTACAGGTGTCTGTCAAAAAATAATGATTCACTGAGACAAATATGAACTGCCTCATTGTGTGACTACTGTATTATATGAAAAGTAAAAAAAAAAAACACCCTTTATGAATAGCTATCATGTTGCAAGCTCTGCTTTAAATAGTTAGTTGGTGTCCAGTGGAGGGAGAAGTCAACAGTACTGTTGCCTCCTGAGAACCTACATCTTCAAACACTGCAATCTTTGTTTGAAGTGAGTTTTTAAACTAGTATTATAAAAACTATCATTCTGTTCTAATTGCTGAAACATATTCCTGTGAGTTTTCATTTGTCGAATGAACTGTTTGTCAAATACAGAATACATATATTTTAGAACAATTTTCTTTTTAAAATGTGGATGAAATGTTTTGCTTTTTATGTATTTTTTATGTATTGTTTTTGATTTGATAACTTTGAACTAAACAGATTTTCTATTAACTTCAGATCTTGATCAAAGTTTGGCACCCAGTTCATAGCAGTGCTTATATTGATTTTCTGACATCTTGTTTTCTGTAAAGATTTATTGGTAGGTTTGCAAATGTGTATCAGACTGTGCAATCTCTCCATGAGTTGGTTTTGAAACCCAGTAAGGGATTCTGAGATACATTACCAAGGATATTATTACAAGATAAATCATTTGCTTCATTGAACACATACAACAATGCATATTTCCACTGAGATCAGTGACCTTTGATGTGTATCACCAGTGATCAGTCAAGTAGAAACAGTCGAAATATTTTATCAGTTTTTCTCAATTTTTGCATGATATTTTCATACAGGACATCTGTTGTTCAAACTCAGGGAAGACTTTATACTGATGAACAAGGTGACCAAGTTTGATGAAGTTTGGAATAGAATTAGTAAAGTTATCATGCACACAATAACAATTATTAACGACGACAACGACGACGACGACAACGCCGAACAAAATCTTTCCCTTTATATACCTTTCCCTTCCATCTTTGATGGTACGGGCAAGGTAAAAATGTGGCTGGACATACTTTAAAATTGAAACTGTATCAGCTATGTTGCCTTCAACCATTTTCTTGATTATATATTCACGATCTGCATCAGTGATGTCTTCTCTTTGTATAAAAGGTATATTATTGACAGTCACAGATTCTCCATAATTTACCCATGAATGGTTTTCAATATCGTCTAAAGTAGCACGCCGACTCGCATCTCGTATAAGCATACTTCGTATAAGACTATAAACAAATACAAAACAAATAGCAGTCAAAAATTTGCTGGAAGCCCTAAAAGAAGAAATCAATAGAAGTGCATGGATTGCTGTTTTCCAATTGGCCAATATTCAAATTGCATTTTGTATGCATACAAAATCTTCTATCAGATAGGATTACAGTTGAAAATGTCATCTGTCTCTTTGTGCACAAATCTGACCTTTACACGAACAAGTGCACTTCTAGCAAAGGGGACTGTAGTCGAAAATTACATCAGTCTTTTCGTGCAGCAATTTCACCTTTACAAAAAAATGTCACCTTCTAGCATAGGGGAGAACAGGCAAAATAAACAGGACTCATTTAAGTCTGATTACCTGCAATGTTCTCGTGAGAGCAGCAAATTATAGATTTAGTATACGAAGAGATGGCTGCATTGCTAAAAGTTTTACTTACTAAAAGCATATATGTAGAGTTACAGACACAGACCTGTGTGACATCTATTAGAGAAATGTCAGCTTGAATGCTTTGTTATTTATTTATTTAAAACGTTATGCAAGTGTCTAGAGTAAAATAAAATGGGGCCTGGAACTATCATTTTACCATTTAATATATATCTACTGAGTGACAGCAAAATGTGAACATACCAGTACTGTAGTCTTAATTGCACTTGTTTTTAAATTTTATTCTCCGCGCAAACATTGATAGATTTTAAGCCATCGTAACACAAATTTTTTTGAAAAAAATATCAGTTTGTGAACTGGTACACACCACTACATTGCGCATGCACGCCGAGGCACAAGAAAAAGGGATGTTATGCTTGCTCAAATGAACCAGTGTCGACAACATTCCATTAATACTCCTTTATATCAAATCTGTATAAACCATAACAGAACATGATGCTCTATCTACCCGTGGCTTGAATAAATTAAAACAGAATTTCATCTGATTACGATAATTGCACTGATTCACTGGTATAATGTAATTTACATATATACATTATGATTGGTCTACAGCTAGCAGCACATAGGGAATTAATT
The DNA here is from genome assembly GCF_978046115.1 of Saccoglossus kowalevskii. Classification (NCBI taxonomy): domain Eukaryota; kingdom Metazoa; phylum Hemichordata; class Enteropneusta; family Harrimaniidae; genus Saccoglossus; species Saccoglossus kowalevskii. The sequence continues at coordinate 21,470,477 of NC_140646.1, read as the reverse complement.
ATTAATATTCAGTAGGAATCCCTAATCTTGTGTAATAGTATCAACACCCACTATGCAGGTATATGCTTCTAAAATCTGATTATATTTACAGAAATGTCAGATATCTCTAAATCCAAACAGACTAAATTAAGAGTGAATGAATGAATGAATATGCTGCTAACATACTTTTGATGCAAGAATTTACAGAAACGTTACCATTCATTCCCTGTGACTAGGTATTTGAAAAATACTGGGAAAACAAACTTGAGGTAACTGAACTTGATCTTGTAGTCAAAATGATATGAGACTCATAGCGACGCATACAACGCGTGTAAAATACATTGTTTATTTACATGAAATTCAAACACGCGCTGCGCGGCGTCCACAGTGGAAACAAGTTTGAATACTTTTTCTTTTTGTTTGCCTATTATTACTGTCACAGGATATAGAAAAACTAACCCGAAAAATGAATTATTGCAAAACTGAAAAAGACAAAGGTGCAAATTATTCCTGCTTTCCAGCATAAAAAATATGGTCAAAAATATGGTCCAGTGAACAATCTGTGCAAAAGTGACCATGAATGACTTACTTTTTACATGTATCCGAAAGATAATCTGGTAAAATATATTTACAATCCATAATCATGGTTAGTGTTTCGCTGTCATTTGCTTCATTGAATGGTGGCGAACCACTTACCAACATGAATAACAATACCCCAAGACTCCAGACATCTGGAATAGAAATAAATACAGTGATATATCAGTACATGTGGTACGAGTATGTCAAGAATGGAAACTACCGTACATGTTACATAGATGGCTAACATGTCACGCACGTAGCACCACACAGTGGGAGAATAACTAGACCACCAGCCTACATCGACTTTGTGTTACCATACATGAGTTTACATGGCTCGTAATTCACATATAGGTCATAGAAGCGATTACTTACGTGTAGATACCCTACACCTCAATGCCCTTCAAATATAAATAGCCAAATATTCTTGACACATTTTTAGAAATTTAGACCAGGAAACGAACAGGTGAATAGCTACCGGTACTGTTCATTTCTGCTTTTTCACTTGAAAATTGAAATGTACATTTCTCTTTCATCAGACTGATGACCTTGTGAAAACGACTTCATGAGTTGCCAAGCAACGCTTCTCTAATTAAATCTCACCACCCAGAGAATATCATTTTTTTAATGATAGCTAAGCTCATTGCTTGCAATGAAACCTCAAAACACTTCAAAAGAAAAACAATCTTTGAGATTGAAACAAAAAAATACCAACAGCGCCCTCAAGGGGTTTGCTGCACTACTCTAGCAGAAATGCTATGCAATGATGTCATCAAGTTAAATGTTAAATTAATATTATTTTAGTGCTCATTGTTTTTATTCAAAGGTCAATGCTAGCCTATATTTTCAACATCAAGGAGGAACGTAAAATACACATATTAATAAAATTTACACATAAGATATGATAATCATTTATTCATTATCAGTTTGTAGGTTAATAAACCTCTCTAAGACTCTGAAGATTACTTCAAAATACTTTCTCCGAAAATAGACTTTTTTTAATAACATCGTGACAATCTACCAGCATCTTAATAATTTGTGATTAAAGCAGTGAAAATGAAAATAATACATGGTACGGTAAAGTCACAGTTCTATGTAATATATGCATTTCTTTTTAAATAATATCATTCTGAAACACAAATACATACACATGGATCACCTTTAAAACTGTTTGTGGGATAGTAGTTAAGTTTAAGTTTCAAAAACAGCCATTATGTTCTCTTCAAATGTAACAGCTGCATTTCGTTATTCAAAAACCTGTGCATACATTCAAGCGATCCTTAAGACAGCATAATCTACATTGGAAAATGGAGTTTAACTTTATATAAGTAATTTATAACATCAATAACTCTTGAATGGATTACACAAGACATGTGTTACGCAGAATCCTAAAATATAATCAGTCGATTTCACTCGTCTTCCGGTCTAAAAGTAAGGTAAATGACCCGACATGGTTTACACACACTCAGTGAATATAGATTAGTTGGCTGCATTTATGTTCTCGTTTCAATTCAGTCTTCCTTTGCATGGCAGCCATTGACGTCACTAAACCATTAAATCAATCGTAAGAATAGAAACATTTGGATAATTGGGCATCAGTGAGCACGACGTGAAGTAATCACGCACAGTTATCAAGTGCGAATATAATGCTCGTAATATCATCAAGAATTATTACGATGCCAATGTTTAATCTCCCCTATCCCCCCATTTTTGAGAAAAAATGAACTAACCAAAGAAACCCAAGACTGTGTGGGCAGACAAGCCATGTTGTATTAAATTTAGCAAGGGGATTGTCAGCTGCAGTAATACTCAAATTAGGGATTATAATGGTTGGTAATTTCCAAAATTTTAATAAATGTCAAAACGTTGTCAAAAGTGTCAAGATACTTAAATTTTTATAAGATTGTGACGTAAAGAAATTCCTGAAACAGATTTGACATATATCAAAAGGAGCTGCGTCTATTTCCGCATGAGCACACACGATTAAATAATAAAAGCATTATATTAACAATGTATTTCTCATTACATTAAAATAAAATATAAATTTATACTTAAATTTTTTTGGTAATAAAACATTTAAAAAGAAATTTGGTTGAATTAAAGATAAACAAATTCGGCAAGTGTTTAAGATGACAGTAGAATGTCCATATGCCAATAACAGCTAGTGCTGAATATGAACTATTAAAGTACATATAATATACACCACATCACTTAGGATCACAGCAAGGTCACTCGAAGGTCAAACTCTAATGCGATTTCATTGGAGGAATAACAGTTAATTGATTACCAAAATAGCAACAGAATGTTTCAAAAGCAGGACACAGATCAATTCCATGCTGTGACCTCTTTACTCAGATTTCCTTTTCAATTAACATCAAAAAAAAAAAAAAAAACTAAAATACTTGTGAATTATTGAATAGGCTTGTCTGCATTTATTAGCTACATTTATTCTCACTATAAGAGGTCAAGTCAAAAAAAAAAAAAGGATGGGAAATATGAATCGCCATGGAAACTATCACAAGGTTGATCTTGAGATGCTATTTCTAATGTTGGAGCTGAAGTCTGTATAAATCAGTGCCACTATGAACACACTGCAGGATGCACCATTCCTAGAATAGTTAGACATCCTATCTCTTCCTTGCATAATTGACGTAATATCTAAATGTGAAATGTACATGTCTGTACAGAATAAAAACAAAAACAGGGACCATTTTGGTAACCACAATTAAACATTTCCAACAAATATCTATGATATGTTTGTTTTACTATTGACAATAACAACTCAATTGACAGAATGAATCTTTAAATCAACATTGTACCTTGCACTTTCTTTATTATATCTATAACCCCCCCCCCCATAAGAACTGAATCAGGAATGTAAATTCATATATTTATACGTAAATTCATATGTTTATTAAATGCTTTAGAAACTCGTCTTATTTTAACTTTGAAAAAAAAAAACTACTCGCACTATTAGAAGCGCACCTCCAACTGAGGCATATACAATCCAACAACTACATTTGTTGTATACTGAATCATTTAAATATTATTTATTTAGACTATAGAAACACATCTCTGTAAATTATGTCAGCGCATACACATACGAATAGAGCAAATATGCTATATATATTATATATTAAAAGTACATGTAGTTTTAATTACTGCCGCGCTACATCCGGTGTTGCATCAATAAACTAAGAACATTATTAAAATATGTAATTCTGAATTGGATATTATCACCTCCTACAAATTATTAAGATAGTTAAGATTTAAAAATAAAAGAACTTTAAAGGGGAACCGCTCAATCCCATGGATTGCACCAAAGAATCATGGGACACTATTGTTTATGTTGTTTACAATGTTAATCTATCTTTTGTTATCCATTGTTATTTTAATCCAGAAAGTAAATTTGTTGTGAAATTAATCTTAACTGGAAGGTGCCCCTTTAAGCAAAAAATGGAGATGGATATTATATCTCTTAGGATGGTACCATGGGTCTGAAATCACAGAATTAGCAAGCGTATTCAAATACAGTATAAAAGATTACGTAGACGCAAGTCTGCTAAAGCTAACAAAAAACAGTTCTAGTCTTTGTAGAATGCAAACAAATAAAACTGCACATTACATGGTTTCCTAGTAGGCTAGACAAAAAGGGCATACAGTATAAACAGTGATTAAAAATAAACTATACTGTTATATATAGGGAGTATAGTATGCTTAGCATATGTTTAAGAAAGAAGGGATAAACAATCTAAGAATACATTCAGTGTTGTTAGAGGTCAGGCTATACACCAATAGATTGAACCGAGGCCATGGAAGTTGAATGACTGTTCAAAGTTTAGTATGGTGATTTGTTATGCACCTAGTCTGAGTTATATGCATCTGCAATACATATGTGAAGTTTTAATTAGATATATCAGTTGTCAATACTTAGTGCATTTTTCCCAAGCCCTTCCAGCATTACAAGGTGTATTTTGTAATTAGAGAACACCACATGTGTCAACCTGAAAATTTTTTTAGTCGAATAGACACATTGTATATTTACCGAGATGCAACTAATTGTCTCTGTGCCAAATCTGAAATAAATCGACCAAATGCATAGGCCCGTAATGTCACAGGCACAGATGGATGCGACTGAAATTAATAGTCAAAGTAAATTGCACCCTTTCAATATTGACCCCCTTATCTTTTTAATTATGTACAATTTCAGAGTACAAATGGTGTTACGTCAAAATATTGTAAAGTAGCATTAATCTGAATTCTTTATGATGATTAGGAAGCACCATCTGTGGTAGCGAAAGTCCCTTAGAATTAAGAGAAGTAGTTTTAAATTACTACATTCATGTAAGACCACCTGCAACAAACTGCTGACAATGCACACAAGTACACAGCACAATGAGTGTGTAAAGTCCACAGTAAAGTAGGACATTACAAGGAAATAAAAATATAAAGGTCAGTATGATCACCACTATGTGCAGATCAATAAATTTGTCTGTTTTTAAAAATATATTCGTGCCAGGTGGTGTCACTAGCTATGTTCACATCACAGGATCTCGGCACGTGCCAAATATTTTATATCCCTCGAGTTTGCAGATGGATTACAGCAGTTGCTTTCACGTTACTTGTGACTACTGCGGCTTGTGCTGAAATCGTACCACAATACACCTGTTTTTTGTTTCTTGTTGAGCTGTCAATGAGAAACAAAATGTCATCTTCTTTCCATGTACTAGTCAGTGCTCCTACTTGAGCATCAAACCATATCTTTCTAGACAAGCAGGCAGCACTTTCCTCCATCGCCATGTCATATGAATCAGTATATGTTCTCTTAAGTTCACTGGCAAGGGTGTGATTTCCTGTTTATGTTGAGCATTCAGGCAGCCAATCCTGACATGTGCCGAGTTTCGATCCTGACTCTCTATTGGGACCAAAATCAATGAAGTCCAGACTGTTCACACACACTTTTTGGTACATGACAACTCTGTCCCAACTCTCGGCACATGCCAAGATCCATAACATGAACACAACTACTGACTTTTTATTACATACATATACATAACAGGACTGTGCGGTGATTTCTAGCACTTACAATAATGTCCTACCCAAAACATCAAACCAGGCCTGATCAAACAACTACACAGCTGCATCCCTGGTTGAATGAATCTCGGCCATTGGTAATATTTAACCCCAGATAAGATTTGAACCCAGGTAATAATTGAGCCCAGGTAGGATTTGAACCCATGAATTTGAGCCCAGGCAGAATATGAGCCTTGGTAGGATTTGAACCTAAATGGGAATTGAACACAAGTTTGATTTGATTACCTGCGGTAGGATTAAAATCTAGGTAGGATATGAACCAAGAATTTGGCAATGATGGGTCCAATGCAACAACCACTATACATATACAACTCCTGAAATTGATAAATTAACATAACTACCGGGTAGTACTTGTGATGTGCAGATTTTCATTAAAACTACTTTATATTTCACTATTTTAATACTTGGGCATAATTGCTTTAATAGTACCTAGTATTATTTTGTCAAGCATATTTGATAAAAAGAGTGAACAGAGGTAGTACAATAGAATCTATTTAAAACAGAATACCTTCATTTTTGTACAGGTACATTTAGGTAGGGGTTAACAATACGCAATACAATACCATTGTGTTTTGATAGGTATTCACCTGAACTAACCAGCAAAGCATGACAGGCACCTGGACACTTGACAATACAACCCGAGAAATCATTCTGCTCTCCTGTTTCACCATTTGCATTACTCTGACATGCGAGATCCTCAAACACACTAACACTTGACTCCATTTTGTTCCAAAATTGCAAGTAATCCATAATACCTACCAGTGTAAACAACGCAAAGTCTCCTTATTGGAATGCTATAATGAATATTGGAAGGGAACTGGTTTTCTTTTTTTAAATCTGACATCATTAATAATGCAAATTTCATCGATTTATGCATGTCATTGAGCTATTTGTATAACCAAAAAACCAAAGTTAATGATATTACTTAAATTAGAAATGGACAAAAAAAATTGTACTAGAAATCTACCATGCTTATTGTCAAAATAATGAAAATATGGTATTTCAATGAAATAAAACATACAACTGCAGCATTTTTTTACATTGTACTGTAAGCAGATACTGACTATATAGGCTTGTATTACAAAGATACTCAAGAGGCTGCGGATACCAGTACCCCAGGATGAATAGTTATGAAATGACAAAAATATTCACCAAAATTAGAGAATTAAAGATATCATCACAAAATGAACAAATCCAACTTTTTCACCCCCAGACTTTCTTGCCTTAATTTTTCTGCACTTTTTTCTTATAATCTTCAATATTTCTGGAAATAAATCCTAATTTTGAAGACAACAGACAAAATTTTAATCAATTTTTACTTTTTACTCAAAAAATGTTGGTTATTTTTGTCCCAATCTTCGGAAGGGAAGTGCAGACTATAAACAGGACTATTTTTTGAATTTGTGATGAAAAGAGGGAACTGGTTAAGAGAAGTCTACTGAAGGTACATATACACCAAGTATAAAAGCAATCAGGCTTATAGTTTTCAAGAAAAAGTTGAAAAAAGTAGACGCGGACGATGACGACTAACAATCTCTCATATGATGGTCTTCGCTCAACAAATTCAACCAGCGGAGCTAATAAAGTTGTACATAGTATACATAAATTCTCTGATTACTGAGAAACCACATCAGCTACATGTATGTGTAGCCTCATGTTGAAAAACACTTTGTTTTTTAAAGACAACAAGCAGATCATGTGAAGAATGCAATTATTCACGATGATTCAAACTTGCAGTGACCTAGCCAACTCCAGCAAAGCAGTCCCAAATCATCAGTAAACTTATCACAGTGGGCATTATATATTTTTTTTCATCGCCGCCTACTCACATAAATTATTGAATGTTCTTTTACTTTTTGAAGCACTGAGTGGCCCACGCTTGATACTCTGTAGCAACCTACGTGGGATTTAGTATACATTGGCGACAGTATTAACTTTCCATGGGTTATGCAACACCTACAAAACTGTGTTTTGTAGTTGGAGCTGAGCCTTAATTTCGCTAAATTTATTTTTTGCATTCAAATTCAACTGAACCTAGAAGTTCAATGTTAAATTTGCTCAGAGCGATTACTGGTTGTTAGGCCATGACTGTTGCTAGTGAGACTCAATTCCTTTGGGGCAAGTTTCACAAGATTAAATAATGTATACTGGTAATTTTGGCTGAAATAAGTTATTCTGCGAGGAAAAATTCAATTTACATTATCAATCTAATGCTTTATCTAATATAAACACGATATTTGAAAGTCTATCAAACACACAATGAATATGTATGATTTGATTATCGCTCAGAAAAAAAGATAATTTTTATACAACATTTTAGCTGACAATCAAGTCACTTGGTTTCAAAACGTTTATGATGTCATACATAATGAAATGTAATAACATGCTATTAAAATATGCTAATTTGGCAAAAATGCTTTTATTACTTGGTATTAATTCAATGGTACATGTACAATGCAAATTATTTGTTGTTTGATTGAACAAACATTTTTTTCTACTGTTACAAAATATAATATCACATATAAAATCACTTATAGAGATTCAGAGAGCACGGTTTTATTGCATTACATCGACATGGGGCAACCCACACAAAAACTGACACAAATATACTTTTTAGTCCAAAAATCATTCCACCCATAATAAGAATTTTGCGATACTACCTTGGACTACACAGGAATGCTAAATACTGCATAAGACATGAATTAATATGCTTGTATTTATTTTACCCAGTGTTGAAATTTTATTCCACACTTGTATCAAAATACATATTGCGAGAAAGTCAATGTATTTTTGGACACACAAGAGCTTTAATTAAAATTTATTGCCAAGAGACCATTTTTTCGCAATAATTGTACCATGCTGTTACCAGAGCAACCATGTACTGTGCTGTTTTAACCCCGTAGATTTGTTACCACGAAGATAGAGAAAATCTCCATAAATGTCAGAGTTGACACAACAGTAGTAGGTACAATTTTTACTAAAATAAAAAAAATGTGTGAATGATCAAAATGAGGAGATGAACCAAAAAAGATGAGATTACCAGCTAATACACTATTACACAGATAACGCAGATAAATAACACAACATTTATCAAAAAGTCAACAATTGTAAAATGTGATAATGTAAATGCTGAACACTGTACAAGTCCCCATAAGCTGACACATCCATAACACAAAATAGCTGACATTATGTCAATATATGATTATAAATAGAATCCTGATAATGACTTCAAAAAAAGTTGGAGTCACCAGCTGATTTTTGTTTTTTTTGTGATCGGCGAAAATTTTTTATCAATAAAGAATATTGTTCCGACAATAGACATATTATGCCCTATCAGGGATCAAAATACCCCTGGTGCACACTGCACTATGCACATAGATTATCAACTAGTGCAAGTAAACTCAAAATATAATGTGCACGCTGTGCATGCAGAAATTAACACAACATTTTCTCATTATATTCACTAAGCCTAAATTAAGTTCAACCAACATTGGGAAAAAAAAAACAATTCTTTCGTGATTGTATCAATCGGGAACCTGTAAATTTTATTTAAACTTTAAAAGTAGTGCATTTCACAACAAGTTAGTGCAGGTAAATTTCAAATTCAACATGCACACTATGCATGCAGGGAAAAATTCCATTTCAATCCCTGCCTATCTAATTATACATTACGACTGATGAGGTACTGTTTGCTCCCTAGAATTATTCAAAAAATCTTGATTATATGTCATTGTTCTAAAAATAGCAATTTTTGTATAATATTAGATAAATTTTTTCAAAATACAATAATGTATCAGAAGAATACTCTTCATGTTACTATGGGACTAAAGCTTCATGATTGAATATAATAAAGCAATGAATATTAATTGTTACGCGATTTACGACCAATTTCAGCTTCTAACTTCTAACATAAACACATTGCCTGCTGGTGAATTTTTTAAACAATAGATATCGGCAATTCGTTATTTTCTCTGGAGGCTTTCAGCAGTTGATGTATTAACAGAGCCACCATCTAGAAGTTTACATAGAAGATTTGGTACGCTACCGATATGAGTAAATAATGTATCATCATATTAAACTATCAACATGAAATGTATTTTTAGATTGGAAAGTAACATCCTGTTGCAAATACCAAACTTTATCAACTCAATGTGTGATCTTGGATATGCTGTCAAATTGGAAATAAATTAAACATTATATTATATTATAAGTATTTCTAAATACGTCAGAGTTCTTTTACTAATCAATCAATGTATACATGTACTACACGTACACCAAGATATTATATGTCGGGTAGAAAACGACGTAACATATGTCTGAAATATCCTGTGTAAGTATGTTTCAATATCAGTTGTTTATTACGCAAATGTTGATTCTCTGCAGTTGTCAAGAATATTAAAAATAACAGCTCAGCCACGCAGCCACTGCTCCATTCTTAAACGTGTTATGACTCCCTTGTGATCAGTTATCATCTGTTACTTTGTAAGCCATTCAGGAGAGTTGCATCATCATATATAGTAGGGTAGGGCTTGCTACGAGGAATGTCAATTTTACACCTTCCAAATCTTGCATTTAAGTCACTATTTATTTTATTATTGAGTGTTCAAGATGCAAGATTTACCAATCAGCCAGTATAAATGAGAATCTCGGTAACAAGAGCTCTCAGTCTTATAAGCGACGGTATTGATTCCAATTTGATTTTATGCAAGTGACGATTCAAAACAAAACGCCTCCGCAATTACACAGCAACTGATCGCGCCTCTCTTTCGAGACTAGAATCACATTTCGACACATCATGATGGAAAACAGGATGAAGAGTACAAATGAAAATGACTTCCACTTGTCAAAAGTAAAGCTAAAGGGTAATTCTATTGATCTCTCGCAGGAAAGAACAGCTTCTCTGGTCATTAAAAAACAATTAGGCTAAATTTGGTATTTCCGGTAGCAGTGTAAAACATAGTTGAACTCTGGTGACCTTGCCCTTTGTTGTATAATATTATTTCCTTTATCATAGTTTGTTTCAATATGAATATGCATTGTCATAATTAATTTTGAATCAAAACAAGTTTTAGGATTGAAACAGTAGTGGGAAAGTGAATGTCCTTGATTGATGTAAATATCTTACAAAAACATTGGCGCCTAATTTGTTCAAATTCAAAGTAATTCAGATATTTTAGGATAAAAACAAATGCCTCATCTCAGAAAAAAAGTGCTGCATTTAGACGTGAATAGATTCGTAAAACATGCAAGATAACAGAAAATCTTAGCTGGCTTTTGCCCAAGTATTTTGTACAGGTGTCTGTCAAAAATTAATGATTTACTGAGACAAATATGAACTGCCTTATTATATTCATTATGTGACTACTGTATTATTTTAAAAGTGAAAAAAAAAGCCTCTAGGAATAACTATCATGTTGCAAGCTCTGCTTTGTATGCAAATCAACTCAAATAATTAGTTGGTGTTCAGTGGAGGGAGAAGTCAACAGTACTGTTGCCTCCTGAGACCCTTCATTTTCAAACACTGCAATCTTGTGAAGCGTATTTTTACAATAAAAGCTCTATCATTCTGTTCTAATGGCTGAAAAAAATTCCGTGAATTTTGATTTTCAAAATTTATATATTTCAACACAAAAATGTTTTGTCGAATGAATTATATTTTTGAGTACAATTTTCCTTTCAAAATGTGGATGCAACGTTTTGCTTTTTATGTATTTTTACATTGTTTTTGTTTTTTGTGTTCAATGATTTACTTCATTGAACACATACAACAATGCATATTCCCACAGGGATCAGCAACCTTTGATTGTGTATCACCATTTTATTATTTTATCAGATGTTCTCAATTTTTGCATGATATTTTTACACAGAACATCTGTTGTTTGAACTAAGGGAAGATTTTATATTGATGAATTAGGTGACTAAGTTTGATAAAGTTTGGAATAGAATTAGTAAAGTTATTGTGCACACATTAACAATCACTAACAACAACAACGCCGCCACCCATGCCAACAACGACGATAGACATTTTCCCCTTGATATACCTTTCTCTTCCATCTTTGATGATAAGGGCACGGTAAAGATACTGCAAATAAAGTGGGATTTTGATTTTAAAATGTCAGATTTCTGTAAATTTGCATGTCTACGATTACCCAACAAATTCTTGAAAACAATGACATTGAAACCAAATCAACTTGCATTGCTGCAGAAATTCAACATACATTCAGAACAAGACACCACCCAATGGGATAGTGTCACAATACTCAAACTCAAGACGTAAATGTGTGAAAAAAGAGAAGAAAACAATCACCATGTTAGACCTTGCAAAAAAAATATTTCTGGTCAAACCTTTTTTAAAATGGGATGGAAGGGAGATTTTGTTTTTCTGTTAAAATAATTTACAGCTCACAAATAGTACCTGTTTCATTACTTCATCAAACACTGTAGTGGAAAAATAAGTGAGGTCTCTTAGTATCAAAATTATCCCTCGAGTTCTGTGTAATGTTCAAAAGTTACTTTACTTTTTATTTTCTTTGTACGTATTTCAAGGATAACCATTCACCCTGCAGTTATCCGCTAATCATTGGGACAAGGATAAAAAAGCCACTCATCTTAAAGCGAAGGGATCGTCACCTGTGCACGTGTACATGTAGGAATTAATTCCTAAAGGAATATAACATGATAAAAGTGCAAAGGTATCTGCAAGCATGCACAGGTGACAAATCCCAGATTTAATTTTGTTTTCAGAATTTTTTTCCCTTTTTTTTTCATTCATCAAGTCTTCATCTCCTCCACACATACATGCACACCCACTAGTGTACCATCTCTGTAGGAATCATCAAGAAATGGAATCTCAAAAATCAAGTTGTTAAATCTTCACGTGGCTCTAGGTTACTTCTGAAGGCACAAATAAAAATGTTGTTGTCTCCCGTCTCCTTGGATTTCACACTTACTTTGTTACTCGTTTCCTTCAGCAAATTGCAAATTTTTTAATGTATGATTTTTTTTCATTGAGTAAATGATATGTCAAGGAATGAGTTTACTACAAATGACATGTCATATGCTCTCACACAACAGCAATTGTGTGTGTGATACCTCGCTTTTCACTCAGTGAATGTACTCAATTACAAATATTTCCCTCTGACAACTGTTTACAATTAACTCACATTACCAGTAATATAATTCCAAATACAGATTTATGCAAAGGAGATGATATATTAACAAGATCTCAGAGCATCAGACGTTATTTGTCAAAAAGGCAAGTACAGTACAAATACAGTGCATGGATTAGCAAACACAGTAATGTAAATTGACAAACATGAATAACGTAATTTGCACCAAACACAATGCATAATGTACAAATGGGAATTTCTGCCGAAGTAGTCACGCTCGCACGCAAGCTACCTGACTAGAGATGATGAAGATACAAATACATCAGTCAGAACAATACTTCAATTAGAGCAATTTGAATCAACAATCATGTAATGTACTTTACAGCTACACACCGGTATACATGTATGACATAAATGAACTCTGAATCAGTCAAATAGCTCTACTATTTGTAATCCAACACAACTGATACTGAATGATCAATCCATCAAAAATGTAGATCTGCCTTATTATAGTCATACATGTAGCATAGATTAAAATCTAATACACCCTTCATCTTTGACAACATTCATTTCATCGGTTTTGACAAGTGATATGATAATGAAATACTTGTATCCAGAGGGGGCATATTCAAGCCTTGATCACCAGTAGCCAAAATTAGACTGCTACAACATACATAAACATAAATCATGTCAATTTATTTCAGAATATATACTATATGTGACTAAAGTAGAAAGCCTGCCATCTCAAGGAGATATCTATGTAAACTCTTAAAAAGAAACGCCAAAACATGTGGTGCTACTAATATGCTAGTGAATGCTAAAGGAATATTGGATTACTCAGCATATTCATTTCACAATTCAATGACAGGTAAACACAAAACAAATGTTCTTTATTATTCATCAGAAAAAACTTTGACTTGATTAACAATTTTTGGGAAATGCTTATACATGTACCAGGCATAGAGCAATGACCAACATTGTTGGGAGCACATACCAGGCACACAGAATGGGTCAATATTGTTAGGAGCACATACGAGGCATGAAGCATGAGGCAACATTGTTCAGAGCACAATCCAGGCATGAAGCAATGACCAACATTGCTGAGAGCATATGCCAAGCACAGAGCATGAGCCAACATTGTGGGGGGAACATACCGGGCATGAAGCATGAGCCAACATTGTGGGGAGCACATACCGGGCATGAAGCATGAACCAACACTGCTGGGAGTTCATACCAGTCATGAAGAATGAGCCGACATTGTTCAGAGCACATAATGTACCAGACACATAGCATGAGCGAACATTGTTTGGGACACATACCAGACATAGAACATGAGCAAACATTGTTGGGACACATATCAGACATAGAACATGAGCGAACATTGTTTGGGACACATATCAGACACAGAACATTGTTGGGAGCACATACATTGTACCAGACATAGAACATGAGCGAACATTGTTGGGAGTACATACAAAACACAGAACATGAGCCAACATTGTTGGAAGCACATACCAGCCAACATAGTATGAGCCAACATAGTTTTATTAAATTTATAGATAACATGGAGACAATATTCTCACATACACTAACATGTACGCAAAAGATTTCTGTGAGTCAGTAAAACAAAGGCGAAATTTTGCTGCAGTGTAAAACAGTTTTCAGTATGTCTAATTTCAGTCTGGGAATTCTTTCACCAAATTAAAATGAAAAATCAACGTTTCAGGACAGCAAAACTATTTTTCCAAGAGCAAGATGAACGATACACTGTGCCAGTAATACATGTACAGGTACTATCAATATATTGACTCCCAATAAACCGTGTTCTTTAGTAGACAGGAAACAGCTGCAAAGGTCAGGCGTTCCAGGAACTCTATACTGATTGGTATTTGGTGAAAAAAGAGATGTAGACTTCCCCACTTTATATTATTTTAGGAAGCAGCAGACTCATAAACTTGCACTACACCTGTCCGAAAATAACGTCCTATAAACTCCCAATATTAACCCCTTTGAAATATTAATAAGAATCCCCCCCCTCTGAGAGAAACAGTAGCAGTCTAATATATTGGCATTAAGTGAAGTATCTAACTTGCCATATATACAGAAATGCAGGCTTAAAATAGCGAGGCAATTTTATTGCAACAATTCTAATGATTCAAACTAATCATTTCCCCCCATAAATACCATTTTGAGTTGATAATAAATACGATATTCTCATGTCAGTAATTACTCAACAATGGTAATATAATTTGATGAAACCATCATAGATTTGATAGCAACCAGACAATTTATCCCGTTTTACACATTTCATCATGTTTATCATTCATTGGGCTATGACAGCTTGATCACCATGGAAACACTTGGTGCTTTTCATTCCGTTGTCATGTTTGCAATGCTTTGAAAAAAAGAACTGACAAATGTGGCAGCAAAGCGTATTGTACAATCAGATCAGGTTTAAGATTACAGTGTTCATCAGTTGGTCTATTATTAAACAATCTTTCTCAATCCCTGAGATTACATCATGGGACACCATCCATCATGTTGTTCAGGTGTAATAAGTCTTTTAGTTTCCCCATTGTATTTTTAATTCAGTAAAAAAAAACATAGTTAAACTATAGAAAACCTTGATTGCTAGTGAACTATAAGAGAAAGTAAGGAATGTATTAATATACTATAGAGTGAATTGCAAACAACATGGACGCCAGCCAGCCATTTTTGATCCGATCAGACAATGGCTTCACATGGATGTGATGGTGTATACAAAATACTCCTTATTGTCACCAATATATCCAAAAGTGCATAAGCTAGCTGTACCATGGATTGATCAAGTTTGAAAAATAATTTTAATTAATTTTTCTTGCCACAACAGACATGATAAACCAAATACCTTGGCATGTTTTCTCAAAATGTGTTGTGTTCAATGCAAATTCCATGTGCACGCACACACAGCATAAAGAAACCCTAGTTAAATGAAAAATAAAAAAAATGCACTGCGACACTTGATTAATTTTCACTGCTAGAAAGACACAGTTTTACAAAATTCAATGGCACTCAGTGTCGTAGGACCCTATACTAATTTATGCTAATTATGCAGTTATGGGTTTACGAAATCGAGAGAAACATTACCCTTCTTAGAAATATTTTTTCAATATAAACTTTCAGTCATTATTATGAGTTAGGCCACACCGACTTAATTTTATGGATGACATCCGTGCACGCATTAGTTTTCGCCTGTTCTCAAAAAAAATAAATAAATCTCCGACGATGAGTCTCCACAGAGCAGTTTTCTGCCTGGAATATGCCGACTCATATTGCCACAAAGCGCCGGCTTGTCGTAAAACTTGTTTTAGACTACCTCAAAACGTGCCAATTTTGTCGTAAATGAGTCCAATATGGCGACCACGCTACCAACGAAAGCAGAGGAAGCTCCTCGGCCGAAGTCCGCGTTCGAGGTGTAGAAAATTTTCTTCTTATTTTTTTTTTCATTTTTTTGATTCGGATAATTTGCTTGCACACACAGTGCAATGTTTTGTTAGTTATTGTCATAAAGTAGTGATATGTACATTCCGCATTGACTTGTACTGAAAATGGTGTTCATGCTGTACCTTGAATGCAGTGTTCTGACTGAAGGTACTTCATGACTGCATGTACTAGAGTTTGTCTGAAATGGTTATATCTGTGACAGTAATACAGTACGAGATGTGTACATCAACATGTGCCTCCTACAAATAAAGACTTCTTGTTTTGTTTTTTTGATATACTGTTCTGTGGTTCAATTCGTAATACCAGCTACTGTCCTATGGTTTTAGCAGGATTTTTTTTTTTTGCCCTCTCGCATTAGTTTTGGGGTCTCCAGAGGATGTCATCCGTAAAATTAAATCAGTGTGGCCTTATTGTCATTGCACCATTTGAATAATTGTTATCCAGTTGAAAATTCTCATATTGCAGCAATAAAAACAGTACTATAACACAATTTGTTTTTTTCCACATACTGTTTGAGCACACAGAGACTGACATTTATTGTGCCAATTATCAAATTTACAAAAAGAAATATTTAAGACAGACAATATAAAGGCGACCTCTGTGGCATTTTAATACACTATAGTTTAGCCATGTGTTCCACAATGCAGGGATTTTTCTAGTAAAAAAAATGCAAGAGACAGCACTGCAATTCAACGGTGCCACCAAGTGGGGGGAGATAGGATTCTCCCTACTGGGGGTGTAGAGTTTTCAAAAAATCTGAGTTAAAATGGAGCATTCCATGGCTTTCTTGGGGCCAAAATTACTATCAGACAGGTCACAGTTGAAAACTGTGGCCACATGTGATCCCTGGTCAATCAGAATTTTATGGTTGCCAGAGGATCTGCTCCCTAGGGTAAAGGGGCGCATGGCCATGGCATGAGGGCACTGCGCCCCTGTTCCCTTGTTTAAAAAAATCCCTGACAGTGTGTGAACCAGGCTATAGCTATCATAATTGACTGGATTAGAAGCCATACATGTATCCTATCAAGCACCCATCCTCTACTTTAACACAATTTCTTTCTTCCCTTTATTTCGTTATTTATCTGACTAGTCATGATACATTGGTCCCTTTTTGTCGGACTTGTCTTTTTTTAACGTTTTACTATTCCTACATTATACTCAGCCATTACTCTACCAATAATAGTGTAATATATATTTCTGGACTTTTGTGTTAGTTGGCCCTTGATTAGTCGCTGCCCTCAATAAGTCATGATTTTTGCTTGCATCCCAACACCAGTGACTTAGCTAAGGGCCACTGTAATATGCTAATGTCACGTGAATTTTCTGAGATTGTGCTCGGCTAAGAGCCCACTCCTTTAAAATCATGATTTTACAAGTGGAGGTCACAGATCCCACTAACGTGGTTGAGTATGATATTATAAGGCTAAATGAAAGCAACATGTAGAAATATAAATAATAAACTTTAATACAAGATTATTAAAAAGAGTGGGTTTATCTAACTCTCGGATTATTACGATTGCAGAGGCGTAAGCCAGGCACCCTAAAGGAAAAGCAAGCTCATAGTTAAATATAGGCCTACGTACTCACCTCATCAACAAAATCTGTTAGATAATGACTGATTATTAACGTAAATAATTTAGTTAGTATGGTAATACAAGATGAGATGGGATGAGAAGTTTGTGAATTTAATTTGACACACAACCACAAATAATCTATCTGGTCGGCAAAGTATTAATACACGGCGTTGATTGGTGAAGAATACCCTATCATAAATCTGATATGAATTGATACAAGAACAAGTTTGACAGCTGACTCTATGCAAATACTTTCACCTGATCTTATATGTAAACTCATGTGACTTTCTGTATTACTTTCAGTGACATTCGGTTTTATGTCTACCTGCACGATGTGGTTGTTTATCAATTTTCCGAAAATGCTTGAGATGATGAGTGGAATTAAATATTTCAGTTCATCATGTTTTAATTAATAATTACTAAGCTGGTACCTAACAACTTATTTCTACACAAAAAAAGGATAATTTGACTACATACACAACTTAGTGAAATGTATTACAATCATCAAAGTGAATAAATGTTACCACGAGTGTCTTTAGATATATTGGACTAACACAATACTTATCGATTTTACTTTCGACGTTTAATACCTTCTGACTCGGTGGCCATACTGCTTCAAGCCCGCCTGCAGGATGCAATGTTCACTCAAAGGTGTATTGTGTGTTGTAATATAACACACATGAAGTCAGACAGCGATTTGCATGAACTGCAAAAGTGTAATAATATAATTTTATATTCATAATAAATAAAAATGTGGCATTTACAAACACTTACCCACTGCAGGAGCATCGTAGGAATCTCCGAGTAGGATCTCTGGAGCGGAATAGGCTAAGCTTCCACAAGACGTTTCGAGTTTTTCGCCGGGTAAGAATAGATTGCTAAAGCCAAAGTCTGTCAGTTTAACAACTTTTTGTTTTTCAAAAAAAATAACGTTCTCGGGCTTCAGATCGCGATGCACAACATGTAATTTGTGGCAGTACGATATGGCCCGAACAATTTGACGAAAATAAGTCCTTGCTGTGTCCTCGTCTAGTCCACATTCATGCCTCATAATGTAGTCGTACATGTCACCTCCATCGCCAAGCTCCAGTATTAAATACAGTTTTGTATGTGTTTCTATAACTTCGTAGAGACGTACAACATTCGGGTGTTGGACTAGTTTCATGCAACGTACTTCCTGGAAGAGATGAGCTTGGGATACTTCATCTAGTTTGGTTTTATCGATGACTTTGACAGCTACCTTTTCGCCGCTGAAGACGTGCCGAGCTAGTTTGACGATCGCAAAGTGACCCCTTCCTAGAGTTTCCTCGAGATCGTAGTTACCGGCGATTTTGCCATCGAACGAGCTCCTGTGGCCTAGATCGTTCATGCTGGAGTTGGGGTGCTGTGATTTCTATATCGCTGGCATGTATGTGGTAATCTAATGTCCGTTTCCTACAAGGTTGGGCGGAAAATGAATGAAATACTTTCACATGAACTAACGCTAAAATTTCACAGTGATAATTTCTAGCAAGGACAACAGTGAGTACAAAAATACAATTCTACGCATACTGGCTGCGCAAGTACCGACTCAGCTATGCACCAATATAAAGTGTGTTTTGATTGGTCTAAAATTGCTCCATTCGATTAATCTAAAAATACTAGCCATTGTGCGATGTCGTTATGGGACGTATTACAATGACGTCAATGGACATGCTAAAATATTTGCATAAACATTCCGGCCTGCAGTCTACCATACGTGCTGTCGTACGTCACACTATACTAAAATAGCAAAACGTTGCTATTCAAATTAAATTACGGATGTGAAAAATACATTATTACAGAAAAAACGGCGTGTCAGTAGAGTTAAATAGTTTCGACTTTTGATGCGGGCTCAACGTAGTGCTGTATATCACACCTGCCTGAAAAAAAAACGCGGGTGTACGTCTCCAGGCAAACCAGACAGGTGTAAACCTCTGGCTGGTACATAGTATTACATAATGCTAACATATATCACTCACTGATAAACCGAAACGCATTCAGCAGGGAAAGCTTCGATTTTATTGTTATTTATGCTTTTTTTTCGAAGCACTCAGAACTCACACAGCGGTATCCCGGTTTTGCTTTTGGGATCGCACCATTGAACGAGAGGGGAGGCGGGTCTTGGCTGATGGTCTTTTACTATGACCCCTCCAAAAAATGAGTCTATTAATAGCGTACTCAATAAACCAGCATTGAACAAATTAAATTAATTTTAATCTTTATTAACATCGTGTACTCCATGGAGTTTAGATTACTTACAATATAACAGTATAAACATATCAAAGCTAACTGTAAAAATTACAAGATTGAATAAACATATAAATACTGGATATAGAATTATATGTGACGTGGCATTTGTGAAGTTTGAACTTGATCGGTCCAGCACATTTATCGTACTCGTTATTATACTACATTATTTGTAGTCGCACTCGTACATGATAAGTAAAAAGTGTAGTCCTTTCTTAACTATAGATGGCGCACTATTGTTTACCTTCAGCTGCATTCAAGTTACAGTTTGAACAGGTTTTATTTAATTAATTCTTCACGCTTAGAAAATTATTGATTACAGATTAATTTAAGTAATTTTCTGTAGTAAAATTAGACATGTCTGACTTAAAAGACCGTAACTTAGAAAATTGACTTAAATGTAATATTTAAGGTAGAGATGCAGTTTACCTGCCAGGTATTTTAATTAGTTAATTAGGAAACCAAGATGACCTCCCTTGTCCACAAAACTATATATTTTCGGAAAGCTTATTGTATTAATTTTTAATTTTTTTTAGTATTCTTTTATGGACACTGTAGTTTGAAATATGCACAAAAATGTGTTTTTTTGTCAAAAGTGATTAAAAAAAAATTAGCTTCTAAACCATGTTTCTGTTTCCTGTCGAAATTGGTTTATGGGTACATCTGTTCACCATGAAGAAAGTGACGTCTTGAAAGCTGTCTACCAGTTGTCAATTTTGCAGGGCAGCAGCTCAAATTTCACTACTTCAAGTCTATGCATAAATTAACACCCAGGCAAGTTGTCTGTACGATTGTTGTAACACTGTTCAACCAAAAATAATGCCCGACAGCGTTTTGAAGATCATTACATTGTCAATCATTTGTGAACATTTCAAAACAAAAGGTCAAAGCGTCCAGGAGCTATTTTTTTGTTAAGTTCTGGGATGTGCACTAAAAAGAAGCTGAGATAATTGCTAATTTGCATAACAATTCACTCAGTAAGAAGTTTGCTAATGCTCATAATTAAAATGGCTGTAACATTTCCAAATTTAAATGTATTATCGTTTTGTTAAAAGTTAAATATAGTGCATATTATGGAGATCCCGTCATTTCTTTTTTCACCATGTTTCTTTTTTTATTATTTATGTACAGCCTTGCTAAATCTTGCTAAGCATTCAAAAGAGATAATGTTTGCACCTGTTATCTATATTTTAAAATCGTTTTTTGAGTATGTTCTGCTATTCACAGTTCTACAAAATGTTAACAGGTCTGCAAAGACTGTTTGGATAAAAAAAAAGCAAAAAAAAAAATTCACTCCCAAGTGCCCACAAACCTGCATCTCTACCTTAAAGCATATTCAAATTGACAAAAACACTCTTGGATTGTTGGTGCAATGGTTTGCCCAGATATAATCAAAACCAAAACATTGGAAGTCCTTTGGCATAATTTTGACACAGAGGGCGATATACACAGTTGTCAATGTTATGTGCTCAATGAAAAAAGTATTATACTAAGCACAGTCCCTGACTGTGTACTAAGTTACCATGCAAATATACACTATTCTGAATTACTCTGCCCAGTAAAAACATTACTCGCGCACATATGTTCAGGAATTAACGCTCTCCTCGTTTCTAGCTATAATCAAATCCAAAAGTCATCCTAGCTATGACTCTGCCGCTTAATTGATCCCAATGTGTGTTTATGTATATACCGTGTGCGTAAGTGTGTGCGCGTGTATTCTGATGTGGCCTGCATGCACGTTTAGCTTATTTAATCCATCTAAAAAACTTCATTCACCTTTTCATCCGCTTGATGATCACTTTCTTCCCTGGAATTGCAGTGTGATAACTGTATAATTTAGTTTGTTGTTTTGGTGAATGGTGGTGTCCTTCGACGTTGTCATACAGTTAGTTATGTTCCTGTTTTCGATTATACACATCGCTTCACTCTGTCAGCAAAAGCGAAATGTGGAATTTCATAAATACAATCAAGAAAAAAGAACACAGATAAACAAATACAAAAAGGCAGCGTTTAGTAATAGCGAAATTTATGCGAGATAAAAACGAAATATTCTATGTCCTCAGTGACTGGTGGCGGTCTGTCTCAAACTAATCTGACGGAGGCCCAAGGTATTTGCGTATCAATGCAAGTAGTTCTCAAGAAAAAGTCGAAGATATAATTGTTGACGGACGAACGACAAATATAATACTACATTCCGTGAAAGTTCAGCTGTAATCCTATTTATACCTACCGATTTACGGGTATATATTTTAAATACTAAGTATTTTATGAACTTATTTCTTCCTCGTAGACGTATTCGAGCTATTTAAAATAGTAGTAATGATTGAATGAGGAACTGAGAAGCCTGACCTATGACAGTATTGTATACATATGTAGTACTCCTGACGCTTTAATAGTATAAGTGTATTCATATTTATATTTCAATGTCTGAACCGTTTATATACCCCAATTTTCACACCCATTGTGGAAAACCTAATATCGAAAATGTTAAGCCATAGAGATATCGCTTCATTCTCATATAATTAATATAATCAAAGAAAACAAAACAAGGATTTGGACGCTTGCTCGGCAACATATTTCTGGATAAGTGTGTGTAAAATAAACATATTCTCAGTTTTGCTGCACCCTTTTGTAACCCCAAATTGCTTACCTCTAATTCCAAATTGCTTAACTCAGACCCCATATTGCTCACCTCAAACTCCAAATTGCTCACCTCTAACCCCAAATTGCTCACCTCTAGCCCTAAATTGCTCACCTCTAACTCAAAATTGCTCAACTCTAACCCCAAATTTCTCACCTCTAACTCAAAATTGCTTACCTCTAACCCCAAATTGCTCACCTCTAACTCAAAATTGCTCACCTCTAACTCAAAATTGCTCACCTCAAATTGCTCACCTCTAACTCAAAATTGCTCACTTCTAACCCAAAATTGCTCACCTCTAACTCAAAATTGCTCACCTCTAACCCCAAATTGCTCACCTCTAACTCAAAATTACTCACCTCTAACCCCAAATTGCTCACCTCTAACTCAAAATTGCTCACCTCTAACTCTAAATTGCTCACCTCTAACCCCAAATTGCTCACCTCTAACTCAAAATTGCTCACTTCTAACTCTAAATTGCTCACCTCTAACCCCAAATTGCTCACCTCTAACTCAAAATTGCTCACCTCTAGCTCCAAATTGCTCACCTCTAACTCAAAATTGCTCACCTCTAACTCAAAATTGCTCACCTCTAACACCAAATTGCTCACCTCTAACTCAAAATTGCTCACCTCTAACCCCAAATTGCTCACCTCTAACTCAAAATTGCTTACCTCTAACCTCAAATTGCTCACCTCTAACTCAAAATTACTCACCTCTAACCCCAAATTGCTCACCTCTAGCTCCAAATTGCTCACCTCTAACCCCAAATTGCTCACCTCTAACTTAAAATTGCTCCCCTATAGCCCCAAATTGCTTACCTCTAATTCAAATTGCTTAACTCAGGCCCCATATTGCTCACCTCTAACTCTAAATTGCTCACCTCTAGCCCCAAATTGCTCACCTCTAACTCAAAATTGCTCACCTTTAACTCCAAATTGCTCACCCCTAACCCCAAATTGCTTACCTCTAACCCCAAATTGCTCACCTCTAACTCCAAATTGCTCACCTCTAATTCCAAATTGCTCACCTCTAACCCCAATTTGCTCACCTTTAACTCCAAATTGCTCACCCCTAACCCCAAATTGCTTACCTCTAACCCCAAATTGCTCACCTCTAACTCCAAATTGCTTACCTCTAATTCCAAATTGCTCACTTCTAACTCAAAATTGCTCACCTTTAACTCCAAATTGCTCACCCCTAACCCCAAATTGCTCATCTCTAACCCTAATTTGCTTACCTCTAATTCAAATTGCTTAACTCAGATCCCATATTGCTCACCTCTAACTCCAAATTGCTCACCTCTAACTCCAGATTGCTCACCTCTAACCCCTAATTGCTCACCTCTAACTCCAAATTGCTCACCTCTAACCCCAAATTGCTCACCTCTAACTCCAAATTGCTCACCTCTAACCCAAATTGCTCACCTCTAATTCCAAATTGCTTAACTCAGACCCCAAATTGCTCACCCCTAACTCCAAATTGCTTATGTTTTTGCCATATCACAACCGCGATAGTTCACCTGGATTTTGCCATGTTATCTTCCGGCTACAAATTACATACCCAAGGTACCTTCATATCAAATATCAAAGCAATTGAGCTGGTAGTTTTGAAAAACAAGTTGAAAAATTCATTTTTTACCAAAAATGACAAAAATAATCGTTAAATTGGAAAATGTCACGAAATGAACAAATCTGAAGGACGTACCTACATATAAAGAATCAAAACAATTGAACTGGTAGTTTTTAAGAAGAAATTTAAGATCTAATTGTTGACGGACAATAGACAACTGACATTTAATTACGTCCTGTTTTCTTCCATGACAATTTTCACAGAATAAGACAAATATAAATACACGTACTACATTCCTTGAAAGGTTCTGCTGGAATCTCATCATTATCTGTCGATTGACATATTTTAAAAGACTAAGTATTTAATAAATTTAATTTCTTCCTCAGGGATTGGGTCGATGATACTGGGAACAATGCCATCCGATATGAAAATTAACTCCCCCTGTTCAGAATGATATCAACTAATTCATTCCAATCCAAACTTGAAATTTTGTCTGTTGACTCCAAAATTAGGGTTCCAGGAATATTGAAGAATATAAGAAAAAGAATGCAGAAAAATTTGGGCCAGAAAGTCTGGTGGTGAAAAATGTTGAATTTCTCCATTTATCTGCATAGGACAATAATTATGTATTTACAGTGGCAAGCCCGGTTGCATGATAAACAGAGCTCACTTGGTATATATTGAGAAAGTTCACTCATATAGTTGTGGTCAAGTCCTGGTAATAATGAATCCCCCACAGCACCATATTGGATGATTGATTATAATATAAATTATAAATTATTATGCTAATTAGGGAATTAATATGAACAGATTTTTACCCCAAAATAATTAGGTTTCTACATTGTCCTAGAGCATCATTGTACTAAGTTTCATTGAAATGGAATATTTAGTACTTTAGATATCAGTGCGAAAGCTTAAAATTGGTTAATTATGCAAATTAGGCAATTAATATTGTACAGACTTTAACCCACAATTATCCAGGTTTGTCCATTGTCCTACAGCATCTGTGTACAAAAAATCATTGAAATGTGATGATTAGTACTTGAGATATCAGTGTGAAAGTTGGAAATTGGTTAATTATGATATCAGTGGAACATTCATGGAACCGCTAAAAATGAGCTAATTATCATGCAAAATAAGTAATTAATATGCCAAATTTTTACCAAAAACTAATCAAGTCTGCGCATAAGTTCAGAGCATCTATGTACCAAGTTTCATCAAAATCCAATGAGTGGTTGTTTAGATATCGGTGGCATGGAACCGCTAAAAATTAGCTAATTATTATGCAAATTAGGTAATTAATGAGCATGGATTTTTACCAAAACCTAATCAATCTGTGCATTGGCCCAGAGCATCTATGCACCAAGTTTCATCAAAAACCGATGTATGGTTCTTGAGATAGCAGTGGAACAGTCGGACACACATACATACACACTAACTGCAAAGACTCCCATTATGTGCTTCGCACATGGGAGTCAAAAATTGTATAAATAGGGGGGGGGGGGGCAAGGGTTATTTTCGTTCAACATAATTGCAATATTTTTTTGTTCGTAAACGTAAATTGAAAAATAAATTCCGTAATTCTGTAATCACAGGCTAGACGCACACTGTAAAAATGTGTCATTTTTTCTCGGTACGTACAAGAATTTACATCCAAATAAAAAAATCGTAAAGAATAATCCAGGGAAATTACATTTTCGAAACTGTAAAACAACTAGATGACACAATTCACTGCAAAATTGAATGTCACAACGTAAATGGCCCTCTAACTGAATCAAGAGCATTTAAACTGTAAAAACGTCTTTTTTCCCCTTGTAAATTGTAAAAAGCCCTTATTATTACCCGTAAAACTGTACCAGCTACCCCTTGCCTCGCCCTCTATAAATCATCAACATCAGATCAAATTTAGAGGCTTTTTGTTGAAATGAATTCACTTGCGAATAGAGGTTTACATTATCGTGCGATAATGTAAAGCTATATTGTCATAAAAACCTTTAATTCTGATAGTGGTGATTTATAACACGCAATAATGAACAGTGTAATAATAAATACCTACAACAATTAAACAACATAATATTTCTTTGAATTTATTCATCCAAGATACGTCCATTTAACTTGATGAAATTGACATGAATAGACTTGGAGTTGAATGAAATACTTGCATGGTTTTAGTAGAAAATCTAAAAATAGTGGGAATGTATTTCCTGATAATACAAAATACAGTACCGTTTACTTACAGTAACTTCATTTAATGACCCCACCAGCAAAAAATACTGGTAACATAAAAGCTAGGTTACAATATATGACTGGTCTTTACACCTGCTCGAAGCTTATGTGTACGATAATGAAGCAATACAGTATTGAAGCATATTATCAAAATTTACACACAATATTTTATAACACTTATTTTATACAAAAAATGTTTCTCAACGATATCATAAATATATATCAGGTTGTTGGAAAAAATTATCTATTATTTGATTAGTACTGTAAAATTATGGCTACCGGTAGTACTGTGATTTCCTGATGGAGTAAGCACTGATTGAACACTCCTGTCACAACCACTAATACCCTATTTGAAATTTACTGTGAATAAGAGCCCATTTACAGTCTCTTTTTTTATCGTGCAGTAATATACCCATTAAAATCTGATGAAGAGATAGGCTCAATATTTTAAATATTTTTTTCATTTTGTATACATTTTTTTATTGTTATTTTTGTATTTTACTGTATATTTATTTCGTCTTACTTGTTGTTATTAAGTTATTTTTATATAAATAAAAAATTAATAAAAGCAAGTAAAAAAAAATATTCATAAATAAACATATCTACATTTTTTTTTTTTAATTAGATGAGAATATTTAGTACTGTAAACTGAGTTTGGAAAGTGACAAATGTTGTAGAATTTTGGTGAAAACATGAAATTCTGTAGCATTGTACATTTCATACTGGATCAAGGTGAAAAATAGTGTTCCCATGAATGCCCACAAATAACAATATTGCAAAACAAGCAGCCTCTCGGCTGAGATAGCTCCGCTGTTAGCAATGCACATGGCAATTAAAGAACAGAAGATATCATTAGAAAATGAACAAATCAGAGAGAGGTCCACATGTAGTACCTATATGTATAATATATCAAAGCAATCGGACTTGCGGTTTTCAACAAGAAGTCGAAAATATCACTTTTTACCAAAAATTACAAAAATATTCATCAAAATTAGAGAATTAAAGATATCATTATGAAATGAACAAATCTGAGAGAGGTCCACATGTAGTACCTATATATGTAATATCAAAGCAATTGGACTTGCGGTTTTCAACAAGAAGTCGAAAATATCACTTATTACCAAAAATTACAAAAATATTCACCGAAATTAGAGAATTAAAGATATCATTACAAAATGAACAAATCTGAGAGAGGTCCACATGTAGTACCGATATATGTAATATCAAAGCAATTGCACTTTTCAACAAGAAGTCGAAAATATCACTTTTTACTAAAAATGACAAAAATATTCACCAAAATTAGAGAATTGAAGATATCATCATGAAATGAACAAATCTGAGAGAGGTCCACATGTAATACCTATATATGTAATATCAAAGCAATTGCACTTGCGGTTTTCAACAAGAAGTCGAAAATATAACTTTTTACTAAAAATGACAAAAATATTCACCAAAATTAGAGAATTAAAGATATCATTATGAAATGAACAAATCTGAGAGAGGTCCACATGTAGTACCTATATATGTAATATCAAAGCAATTGGACTTGCGGTTTTCAACAAGAAGTCGAAAATATCACTTATTACCAAAAATTACAAAAATATTCACCGAAATTAGAGAATTAAAGATATCATTACAAAATGAACAAATCTGAGAGAGGGTCACATGTAGTACCTATATATGTAATATCAAAGCAATTGGACTTGCGGTTTTCAACAAGAAGTCGAAAATATCACTTTTTACCAAAAATGACAAAAATATTCACCAAAATTAGAGAATTGAAGATATCAACATGAAATGAACAAATCTAAGAGAGGTCTACCCAAGGTACATATACAGCAAGTATCAAAGCATTCAGGCTTGTAGTTTTCAAGAAGAAGTCGAAAAAGTAAAACATTGACACGGACGACGACGGACAATCACTCATATGATAAGCTCCGCTCGACAAAGTCGACAGCGGAGCTAAAAAATGATAATAATTTACAGTGTATTGATATGTAGTATTACTTTTAACAAGTATGCTTGCTTACAATAAATACTATTAAATTTTATGATGGTTAAAAAAAATATTTCTAAACACAAGTAACAAAGTTTTATTTCAAAGGGGAATCCCCAAAAAATTGAAATATGAATGTCTTTAGTCTTTTCAGGCTGAGCTTGTTAGATAAGCTGGTCATCCTCATTACCCCATTATTTTCCTCTTTAACGTTAATAATTTATACAAATCATGTTCTGACTTGCATGCATTCACAATTTGTAAAATAATACAGCAACACAGGGGGGTATGCACTGAAATAAATCCAACATGATTCTCGCAATGCATGCACATTCATGCAATAAAACATGATCTATCCCAAAACACTAACAAATCAATAAATACCATCACAGAAAGTACATTTACTTAATTTCGAAATTTATTCGCGTTGCGTTAATTTCAAGTGCGATTGCAACTTGATGTCAAATTGAATCATCAAATTTCTCGAGCTCATGATTTCACAAAAAAATATTCCTTGTGACTTGCTTTTTTCAAAGTATGTGCAAAATATCAAGAATTTACAGTAATTTTTTTTTCCCATTTTTACTAGTTAGTAACATTCATCATTGACATAGAGTATAGTAAAGAGGGAGATAAATTACAGTCATAACAAACATTGCACATAACTAGTCCCAACATGTATTGGAACAAGGGTCACTTATAGTGAATAAATGCAAAGTATTGACCAAAGGAAAGATGATAATAGAACCGATTAAAGATCCAGTCTGCATTACGGCACCGCACCATATCAATGCTCTGCGTCCATTATCACGACATCTAACGCAAATCATCACTTTGACGTAGGTCAGAAATCCAACTAACATAATCCATGCCAGCACCTACATTGTACAAATAGAAAGGAATGGAATAAAGTCTCAATTTTTTATTTTATGGTTTTTATTTTTTCAAACCTGATGGCGTAGCATACAGAATCATCATTAATGGCATTGATCCCATACATTAGTACCAATTGGTTTTAACGTGTATTATTTGTTGTGTCAGGCATTTCCTTTCTCATATTGAAGCAAACCTAAATGCGGTCTTAATTTATAGTTGTGTATATTCCAAACTGTAATAATAATATTGCAGTGGTTTAATTTTGTTTTAATTATAACTGTAGCTTAAAATTAAACACCATGGAGGCCATTCATGGAGGGGAATAAATAACGAATAAGCATATTTCACATCCGGGTACTTTTCAAAGCTACCGGTATGACGTTTTAGTATCTGATCACATTCGTATGCGCCATTGTACATAGCCTTTCATGCTGCCAAGCATTTAGTGTTTTTTGCTGGGCGTCGACGATACTCTTTAAAATATGCCTGTAAAAATTGTGTTTCATTTGATAATAGTCGTGATTGGTACGGTAGTTTGGTTCGTCTACCATATTTGCTCTCATTAGAAGCGTATACTACTGTAAAATCTGTATTAGAAGCCATGGTTTCTATTAAAATGGTACAATGCAACAGAAGGGATACAGTTTCTATTAGAACATCTACACATATGAGAAATCATGGATTTTTGGTTCTCAATTGTTCAAAATGAATGGATGCAGCTTCTAATACAGATTTTACGGTAGTATATTTCCATACTTTGGCCATAAAACATTCCTGTGTCAATTATGTAAAGTGCACATGTTACCAATGAAGCAAATATGATATTTATTGAGTCAGTGTTCAAAATGAATAGAGGGGCTTCTACCAGGTATTAATACTGTCAAACACGTTAAAATAAGCTACAAGCCATTATTAAAAAATTTGCATAAATTAACCAATAATGGTCCCAATTTACTAAGTGGATATGAAATTTGTCTTTGATTTGGAAATAAGTAACAATATTTTTTGTAGCCAAATCTAAAAGGAAATGTTGACATTGGCATCATACAAAGTAGTAATGAGAAACAAGTAGACTGGACTGTTTATGGATTGCTTGGTTTCATTATCAATGTGTCTACCAGACACAGGTACTAATCAGGATAGAATCGGCACTGGAGGAGAGATGGTGTAACTCTGATGGTGATTTCGAGGTGTGTTTGATTGAAACGTCAATAACAAACAGCTATCCATAGACTACAGGAGTTGGTTTTCGTTACTACACTATCTGTTACTTACTTCATCAAGTCTATGTCTCGATTTACCTGGTCGTAGGACAGAACCTACTGTAAAATACTTTATTTTCACAATGTTTTTGCAGAAGGGATGATTCAGCGAAAATAAAATCCAGCAAATATATTTTTTTTTCAACTCATCAAAATAAAAATAAAAAAAGAAGTGAAAATAAATTCCATACAAAACACTGAAAAAGTCATTTTAGCAAAAAAAATACCCGTCTTAAAATAAAGTATTTTACAGTAGTTACCATTTTAAACTCATTGGCATAAAAAAAATTATGGCTATACTTCATCTTAACTGATTCAGTCAGCCATAAACAAATTTGTCCACAGCTCACTGGAGTTATTAAGCAACTTACCACCAAAACTTCTCCGCCCATACTGCCACAGAGGTAAGGGTATGGACTTTTCAATGCGGTTGACATCGCATACGCACCAGCAGCCGTGCCCAGGAAGGCTATCAAACTGATAATACCATTGTTTCTGGTTGGACAGAGATGCACAACCAGACAGGCGAGGGGATTAGCCATCTGACCCAATGTCACAGCAAGATGATACGCTATATTGCCATAAGGGAGCGCTGAATACGTCTGAACAGACGGCATTACGCTATTGGTCAGAGCATTGGTCCACATTTGGATGGTCATCAATAATAGCCAATCCCAAGATGACATGGCATTCTTCGGTTTGATCTTTTCAGCGTCCAGTGCAGACTTCAGACGTGTTTTTATCTGACCATATTTTAAATTCTCTGCATTTATTTCAGTTACAGTTGAATGTTTATGTTTGTTGACCATCTCTATAGAGACACCTTCATCAGTGTTATCAGCAACAATATCGTATCCCCTCATTCTTTTCGTCTTCAAATCAGTATTTTGTATCATTTGACGTTTTGCTAATGGCAGGTGGTTTAACATCACAAACGATATGAGGCTGCAGGACAACATAATGACAAGAATAGAGAAGAAGACTTCAACAGAAAATCGTGGCGGTGGGTGATAGTAAATCTGTTGGTAGCTTGTAAAATTGGTGGTAGAGTTAGTATATGATGTATTCAGACACTCAGAGTTACCCCCTCCACCTTGAATCAGTCCAATTAACGCTGGAATAAGTCCGCTAAGTCCCTCTCCAACAAAGTAAGGTGTCATGAACTTTAATGGAAACATAGCCATGAATGCTAAGAAGGATACAGACGATGTGCAATCCACGGCCGCCAAGAACGAAGATAGCACAAACAATGCTGTACTGTGTTCTTCCCCAAACAGATGCGTTGTCTTGTCCCAGAAGACAACAAGTAGCGAGCATGCCACAACGCCAATGGAAATAATAATATAGTTTGTAGGAATCTCAAGTTGAAGTTTGGTAAGTTTGCTGATCAGAATGAAAAGTAAAGGTCCAATGTTAGCTACTTGTATTATGATAATCAGATAGGAAGGAAGATTCCAGCCTTCGGGTAAAACGTGCACCATTAATGGCAGTTCCACCCACACGCCATTGATATCGATCCATGACGCCATGCCGACAAAGCAGACAAAGATGCCCACCAAAATAGATTCTTTTTTTTCATCCATTTTGCAGTTAATCTGTTGAGAACAAAAAAAAATATGTATTAGGATATAAATAATTGTGCAGATATGTCACTGTATAGCAAAACAGTAATAACTCAAAAATTCTTTGCATCAATCATGTGACTGCCCAATCAATCAAACACATTGTTTTTGAACACGTGCTGAGTGACGACAGTAGCAATTTAAACTGCCCAACGAATAGAGAGCATCATATAACCTTAAATTGTGGCTCTGGGTGTATAAAAGACAAAATGTCGACCAGATTTCACTAAATCTCACTTCATGATGATGTATCCTGAAAAACTCCACAAAATCATTCATTTGGACAGTCAGAATGCATGGTGTATTTTTTTTTCTATGATTTTGACATTAATTTACTAGATTTAAGTTTACTAGGCAAGATTTAAGGGTAATTCTCACCTATTAGCTGACAAGAAGGCATAGATTTTAAACACTTACAGCATGTCAAACATGTCTTCAAAATGACTGTCAATCACTATTTTATTCAAATCATTGTATTAGGTGGTTTCACATTGGAAAGCCTTAGGCTTACTCAAATTTTAGGCTTGACCAAATTTTGTGTGTGAACGAACACCAGATTATGTAAACTAACCTAAATACTGTAAAACATGTCTTTTTAGCGAGCAAGTTATTTTAGCTCATATAGTATATTCTCACAGTAAGATTATTGGCACTTTAGATAAATTAAAGTGCGGTATGGGTCTCATATAAACAAAGATGGCTTATTTGACTGTTGCGCAGATCAACGAGTAAGAACTGAGACGTTTCCAAGTTTTAATTAAGTAATTTTTATGTTATAGGAAGGTATCGAAGGAGTCACCGGCGGTAATCAATGCAAGTCGCGCACAGGTCAAACCTCATACTTGTGATTACCATTTTAAGAGCACATTGAATTGTGGGAAAATCAATGCGGCGACTACCGCGCTTTAAGATTCAGTTACTCGTGCATTGAGTCAAATTCACTAAAATGGTATGTGGCTATTTAAAGGTGTTTTACAGTATGCAAATTAGGTTCATTGTTACACTGTATTGAAAACTTTTTCACAAAAAAAAAAAAAAAAAAAATTGATTGTTATATTGAAGGAAGACCAAGGACAGCATTGCACATGAAAGGAGCAGAGTCCAATTAGTAGATATTGACAATCAGAGAATGACAAAGAAAACATGTAAAAAGTGGAGACTTGTGTGGGTAGATTTTTAAAGCACAACAATCGTTGTGGCCAAAAAAGATTATTTGTGCCAACCA
Source organism: Saccoglossus kowalevskii (assembly GCF_978046115.1). Classification (NCBI taxonomy): domain Eukaryota; kingdom Metazoa; phylum Hemichordata; class Enteropneusta; family Harrimaniidae; genus Saccoglossus; species Saccoglossus kowalevskii. The sequence goes on along the minus strand of NC_140646.1, from coordinate 21,436,974 downwards.
ATTTTTAACTCGTTCTCGGGTCCATATACGTCTTACAGGGCTTTTATGATCAAGTTAAAAACAAAAAAGAAGTCCAGACTTTTGTTAGTCTAGTTTTGCACTGTCGATGAGTTTCTGTTTAAAACAAATCATATTCTAAGTTGGGAGAACTCTAGACATCTATTGCATTGTGTCAAATACGGTGTTACTGTAAAATAATTTATTTTAGCTGGAATTAATTTTCGCTGAAAAGACTTTTTGGGTGTTTTGTATGGAATTTATTTACACTGATTTTTGATGAGTTGAATGTAAAATATAGGAAAAATGTATATTCGCTGGATTTTATTTTCAGCGAAAATTAATTCCAAGCGAAAATAAAGTATTCTACAGTAAATCATGAAAAATGTCATGCAAAAGACGAAAAATAAGTTGTGAATAAGATACATTTGTCATGCATTCATTGTATATTCAATATATTAACATTACACGTGGGGCCGGAAGGTCCAAACCAAGGCCGATTTTTTTTTTTTTTACCAGCACCACAAGCAACCAGTCAAAATCATACATGTTAATTCTATGGTTATACTACCATAAAGCAAATTCAGAAAGGGTAGATTGCAGAATAACAGGAAGTAGCACAGAGTCTCATCATCAGTTCATTTTTTCTCAAGAACAATATCAATAGATATGCTCACATTGATTGTCATGTTAGGAATGGCATACCGAAATGAATAGCTATGAATATAATGGCAAAACGTTCACAAGTGAACATTATATACAATAGTATCTTTAATCAATATATATATATATATATTCCTTCCACAAGCTCAAAATTTGTTGGCGACCTTCCCTTAATTACTATATCTAGGTTGAATATCATACACTGTACTTGACCACAGTTTATTTATTTATTAACACACAACATCCCCAGGAGGGGATGAAAATGGTTACAAGTCAGATATTAGTAAAAGTAATATGTGATATGCCATGACTGAACTTTTGAGAAACAATAGTGTAATATATGCATATTAGATATTATTATTTATGCAAATTAACTGTTATGCAAATTTACGTAGCGAGACTATTATTTGTGTTGAAAATTACGATTTTCACATTTAATTATTAATTGATGAAATGCACTATACACTTTCATCTGATAAAGTCAACGTAACCTAGAATGTAAGTTAGTTAAAATGTAGATTTTCTGAAGGGAAGCAAGGCAGCTTCAGTAGTGTTTTCCAAAATCAACAACACAGGTTTAATCTGTGTGCCTATAAGTTTCAAAGATTAACTCAAGACAAAGCAATGTTAGGATGTGTTATCAGTAGCTATCTGACACACAATGAGTGTTTCCAAACATTTGAGTGGTTTGTCTCTGGCCCTGTTTATTTCACAGATTAGTCATTTGCATATGAATGTGTCAGACACACACAGCCACTGAAAAAAATCATTGATTTTGTTGTTTTCATCTGCCGATTTTATCGAATTATAGCTATCCCATTCCTTTATTTTTTTGGTTTCCAATAGCCTTACACATTTGGATGCCCCTGCACATGTTAGAACAGACCTTGATGGGAAAATAAATCGATTATGCCGATAAACAAGCTTGAAAATCTTTGCTGTTACTTCATGGTCGTTTTCTAGGAGTTTATGTTTTTCAAAATACAAGGTCTTTAACAAAAAATAACGTATACTTATTGTCGTCGGTTTAACACCAAATTTTCACAGCTTTAAGGTGACAATGAGAGGAACTTGAATGTGTCCAGACAAAATATTTCATGGATTATTTACCAATGTGTTGTGGTTTGAGTTGGGGGCAATGCGACTAAAACAGAAATTCAAATTCAGGACATTTTTCAAAACGCGTTGCTTGAATAAAACTGACCAGACACATTCAATTTACTAGACTATTGAACAACTAGGAAAAGTGAAAAAAAAAATTCTTATCACCAGCATAAATGCTGAATTATTTTTTTTACAAAAAAAGTTATTTTTCACTTTTGATTAAGTAAGTACTAGTAACACAGGAATGATACGGGCATGGCACAAACACACCTTTGAACAGCTTGAAGTCTGGCGATTCCAAAAATGTATACTTTCCTGGGTCTATTTGTAGTCATTTGGTCACAATTTGAAGATGAAAACATGTATGCAAATAACAGTCCCGCTACCTTAACTGGGGTGAACACTGGGGTCTAAAAAATTACAGTAAGAGACTAGTGCAATTTATTATTTAGGATTTGTTTTTCGACCTTCGATTTCCTCGCACAACTTGTACACATGACATTATATCTATGTGGATCTTATGTCCATCATGGATTCTTAGTACATCCATGTGTCCATGAACTTCTATGTAATCTCTTTTATAATCATGATTAAAACAAGATCAATACAGAATTGTTTAGCTTAGTTATAACCATGAAGATTTCATGTACTGTGGAATACTTTATTTTCGCTGGAATTAATTTTCGCTAAAAAGGATTTTTGGGCGTTTTGTATGGAGTTTATTTTCACTGATTTTTGATGAGTTTAATGTGAAATATAGGAAAAAAAGTATATTCGCTGGATTTTATTTTCACGGAATCATCCCTTCAGCGAAAATAGCAAAAATAAATTCTAAGCGAAAATAAAGTATTTTACAGTATTATAACAAATAAAATAGAGGGATGAGGGCCATCAGTATAAAGTATTCTACAGTATACATAAAACAAACTACTGTGAAATTAATTTTCGATGAAAAACTTTTTGGGTGTTTTGTATGGAATTTATTTTCACTGATTTCTGTCAAGTTGAAAGTAAAATATAGGAAAAAAGGTATAATAGCTGGATTTTATTTTCACTGAATCATTCGATCAGTGAAAATAGCGAAAATTAATTCTAAGCGAAAATAAAGTATTTTACAGTATTATAACAAATAAAATAGAGGGATGAGGGCCATCAGTGCGCACATCTCTCAAGTCTGTACTGAGCACATGCACATCATGAATCTGCAAACCATCAATATACATGATGCACCATGTACCAGTGATTGGTCCAACCACAGTCACTGTGGTTCAATAAATATTTATCAGTTGAACTGAAAAATTTACCAATTGTGTTTTTTTCAAATAATAACTTCTAACACTCAATCATCCTAGTAACAAAGCAGATGAAAGCTGACATGCCGGATGATAACAGAGACCAGTAACTTTTTTTTTTGAGGTAGGCATGAGCTAAAAGTTGTATAAATTGTATCCATTTATAAACATTTATAAATATTGCTCCAGGTATCTTTTTTTCCAAACAACCGAGTACGTAGTGTGCAGGAAATGAAACAGTATAGCTGTAACTTTGGAGCTAAAATAAAAGAAGATTAAACTTCCTTTTATGGCATTGTTTATTTCGCACTAAAAATAATACTTAGCAGGTTTACCAGGGAACTTCCAGATTTGAATATTCAAATTAGCAGTTTTGCATTCATCACAACCATGAGTGACTTTTTTTTCTTCTTCAAAGAATCAGAAAATTATAAAATAAAATAAAATGAAAACAACTCGTAAGTTGATATTTTTGAGAACCAGAATGCATGGAGTAGTTTACTTTTCTGTCACATTCAACTCTGAATGTTCAATGCCAAGATTTGAATGTAGTTCTACAAGTTGACGAGAAGCCATTTTTTAAACAGCAATGTTAGTCTTCAAAATGACTCAATCACAGGTTTATCAAAATCGGTCCTTTCAACAACTAGTCAACAGTAAGAGGTAGTAAGAAGTTAGCACACAGGATTAACACTTTTGAAAACATTTGTATACATAACAAATTATGGAGAGGCCATTCAAATTACATTTGCCAAGATGTATCAGTACAACCCCCCTCCCCACCACCAAAAAAAGTACTTAGAGTACTTTATTTTTCTCTCACATACAATCATGAATATTAGAATATGAGTTTGAGATTATTTTACTTATTGGACAAATAATTATGCATAATTCCTTACAAAAAAATAATCCATGTAAATTTTCTACCAAAGTGTTAATACAAATTGTTAGTGGCAGTGCCATCCGTTCAAGGCAGACAATGGTGTTTTCACAAAAAACATAGAACTTTTGAAGTGCACCTTGCAAACTTTGACAGAACGCAGCATCTTTTTAGCAACCGTAAATAAAAACAAAATCGAAGAGTGAAAATTTGTCTTCATAAGCAATAATTTTTTTCAATTAAAACCACATTGGATGGTGTTTTGATATATTTGATTTTTGATGCCATGAATCTTGAATGGTTGCGACATAGTGCCAAGAACCAATTAAAAGTAACCATGCATGTCAGTGATTTTTTTTTTTTTTTTAGAATACTGTTACAGCTTTCACAACATGCAATATTTAGTTTGATAATTGATGTCATGATAATAAAAATAATGTACAAATAACATGTGTGAATTTTTCTTGCATGGTTGTGTCATGGAAGGTAATGGTTGTGTATATGCAGGTACAAAAGTATGTTTTCCTTGTTTTTACAATGTCTGATGAACTGGATATCATGCAGCTGAAAAGAGAAGCTCCATGAGGATACTTACTACCCTGATGATTGTGATAAGGCAAACAACGTGATTGATTTGAACAATCACAAGTCTATGGAACATTTTTCAAAACGTGTTGCTTGAATAAAACTGACCAGACACATTCAATTTACTAGACTATTGAACAACTAGGAAAAGTGAAAAAAAAAAATTCTTATCACCAGCATAAATGCTGAATTATTTTTTTTACAAAAAAAGTTATTTTTCACTTTTGATTAAGTAAGTACTAGTAACACAGGAATGATACGGGCATGGCACAAACACACCTTTGAACAGCTTGAAGTCTGGCGATTCCAAAAATGTATACTTTCCTGGGTCTATTTGTAGTCATTTGGTCACAATTTGAAGATGAAAACATGTATGCAAATAACAGTCCCGCTACCTTAACTGGGGTGAACACTGGGGTCTAAAAAATTACAGTAAGAGACTAGTGCAATTTATTATTTAGGATTTTTTTTTCGACCTTCGATTTCCTCGCACAACTTGTACACATGACATTATATCTATGTGGATCTTATGTCCATCATGGATTCTTAGTACATCCATGTGTCCATGAACTTCTATGTAATCTCTTTTATAATCATGATTAAAACAAGATCAATACAGAATTGTTTAGCTTAGTTATAACCATGAAGATTTCATGTACTGTGGAATACTTTATTTTCGCTGGAATTAATTTTCGCTAAAAAGGATTTTTGGGCGTTTTGTATGGAATTTATTTTCACTGATTTTTGATGAGTTTAATGTGAAATATAGGAAAAAAAGTATATTCGCTGGATTTTATTTTCACGGAATCATCCCTTCAGCGAAAATAGCGAAAATAAATTCCAAGCGAAAATAAAGTATTCTACAGTATACATAAAACAAACTACTGTGAAATTAATTTTCGATGAAAAACTTTTTGGGTGTTTTGTATGGAATTTATTTTCACTGATTTCTGTCAAGTTGAAAGTAAAATATAGGAAAAAAGGTATAATAGCTGGATTTTATTTTCACTGAATCATTTGATCAGTGAAAATAGCGAAAATTAATTCTAAGCGAAAATAAAGTATTTTACAGTATTATAACAAATAAAATAGAGGGATGAGGGCCATCAGTGCGCACATCTCTCAAGTCTGTACTGAGCACATGCACATCATGAATCTGCAAACCATCAATATACATGATGCACCATGTACCAGTGATTGGTCCAACCACAGTCACTGTGGTTCAATAAATATTTATCAGTTGAACTGAAAAATTTATCAATTGTGTTTTTTTCAAATAATAACTTCTAACACTCAATCATCCTAGTAACAAAGCAGATGAAAGCTGACATGCCGGATGATAACAGAGACCAGTAACTTTTTTTTTTGAGGTAGGCATGAGCTAAAAGTTGTATAAATTGTATCCACTTATAAACATTTATATATATTGCTCCAGGTATCTTTTTTTCCAAACAACCGAGTAAGTAGTGTGCAGGAAATGAAACAGTATAGCTGTAACTTTGGAGCTAAAATAAAAGAAGATTAAACTTCCTTTTATGGCATTGTTTATTTCGCACTAAAAATAATACTTAGCAGGTTTACCAGGGAACTTCCAGATTTGAATATTCAAATTAGCAGTTTTGCATTCATCACAACCATGAGTGACTTTTTTTTCTTCTTCAAAGAATCAGAAAATTATAAAATAAAATAAAATGAAAACAACTCGTAAGTTGATATTTTTGAGAACCAGAATGCATGGAGTAGTTTACTTTTCTGTCACATTCAACTCTGAATGTTCAATGCCAAGATTTGAATGTAGTTCTACAAGTTGACGAGAAGCCATTTTTTAAACAGCAATGTTAGTCTTCAAAATGACTCAATCACAGGTTTATCAAAATCGGTCCTTTCAACAACTAGTCAACAGTAAGAGGTAGTAAGAAGTTAGCACACAGGATTAACACTTTTGAAAACATTTGTATACATAACAAATTATGGACAGGCCATTCAAATTACATTTGCCAAGATGTATCAGTACAACCCCCCTCCCCACCACCAAAAAAAGTACTTAGAGTACTTTATTTTTCTCTCACATACAATCATGAATATTAGAATATGAGTTTGAGATTATTTTACTTATTGGACAAATAATTATGCATAATTCCTTACAAAAAAATAATCCATGTAAATTTTCTACCAAAGTGTTAATACAAATCGTTAGTGGCAGTGCCATCCGTTCAAGGCAGACAATGGTGTTTTCACAAAAAACATAGAACTTTTGAAGTGCACCTTGCAAACTTTGACAGAACGCAGCATCTTTTTAGCAACCGTAAATAAAAACAAAATCGAAGAGTGAAAATTTGTCTTCATAAGCAATAATTTTTTTCAATTAAAACCACAATGGATGGTGTTTTGATATATTTGATTTTTGATGCCATGAATCTTGAATGGTTGCGACATAGTGCCAAGAACCAATTAAAAGTAACCATGCATGTCAGTGATTTTTTTTTTTTTTTTAGAATACTGTTACAGCTTTCACAACATGCAATATTTAGTTTGATAATTGATGTCATGATAATAAAAATAATGTACAAATAACATGTGTGAATTTTTCTTGCATGGTTGTGTCATGGAAGGTAATGGTTGTGTATATGCAGGTACAAAAGTATGTTTTCCTTGTTTTTACAATGTCTGATGAACTGGATATCATGCAGCTGAAAAGAGAAGCTCCATGAGGATACTTACTACCCTGATGATTGTGATAAGGCAAACAACGTGATTGATTTGAACAATCACAAGTCTATGGAACATTTTTCAAAACGTGTTGCTTGAATAAAACTGACCAGACACATTCAATTTACTAGACTATTGAACAACTAGGAAAAGTGAAAAAAAAAATTCTTATCACCAGCATAAATGCTGAATTATTTTTTTTACAAAAAAAGTTATTTTTCACTTTTGATTAAGTAAGTACTAGTAACACAGGAATGATACGGGCATGGCACAAACACACCTTTGAACAGCTTGAAGTCTGGCGATTCCAAAAATGTATACTTTCCTGGGTCTATTTGTAGTCATTTGGTCACAATTTGAAGATGAAAACATGTATGCAAATAACAGTCCCGCTACCTTAACTGGGGTGAACACTGGGGTCTAAAAAATTACAGTAAGAGACTAGTGCAATTTATTATTTAGGATTTTTTTTTCGACCTTCGATTTCCTCGCACAACTTGTACACATGACATTATATCTATGTGGATCTTATGTCCATCATGGATTCTTAGTACATCCATGTGTCCATGAACTTCTATGCAATCTCTTTTATAATCATGATTAAAACAAGATCAATACAGAATTGTTTAGCTTAGTTATAACCATGAAGATTTCATGTACTGTGGAATACTTTATTTTCGCTGGAATTAATTTTCGCTAAAAAGGATTTTTGGGCGTTTTGTATGGAATTTATTTTCACTGATTTTTGATGAGTTTAATGTGAAATATAGGAAAAAAAGTATATTCGCTGGATTTTATTTTCACGGAATCATCCCTTCAGCGAAAATAGCGAAAATAAATTCCAAGCGAAAATAAAGTATTCTACAGTATACATAAAACAAACTACTGTGAAATTAATTTTCGATGAAAAACTTTTTGGGTGTTTTGTATGGAATTTATTTTCACTGATTTCTGTCAAGTTGAAAGTAAAATATAGGAAAAAAGGTATAATAGCTGGATTTTATTTTCACTGAATCATTTGATCAGTGAAAATAGCGAAAATTAATTCTAAGCGAAAATAAAGTATTTTACAGTATTATAACAAATAAAATAGAGGGATGAGGGCCATCAGTGCGCACATCTCTCAAGTCTGTACTGAGCACATGCACATCATGAATCTGCAAACCATCAATATACATGATGCACCATGTACCAGTGATTGGTCCAACCACAGTCACTGTGGTTCAATAAATATTTATCAGTTGAACTGAAAAATTTATCAATTGTGTTTTTTTCAAATAATAACTTCTAACACTCAATCATCCTAGTAACAAAGCAGATGAAAGCTGACATGCCGGATGATAACAGAGACCAGTAACTTTTTTTTTTGAGGTAGGCATGAGCTAAAAGTTGTATAAATTGTATCCACTTATAAACATTTATATATATTGCTCCAGGTATCTTTTTTTCCAAACAACCGAGTAAGTAGTGTGCAGGAAATGAAACAGTATAGCTGTAACTTTGGAGCTAAAATAAAAGAAGATTAAACTTCCTTTTATGGCATTGTTTATTTCGCACTAAAAATAATACTTAGCAGGTTTACCAGGGAACTTCCAGATTTGAATATTCAAATTAGCAGTTTTGCATTCATCACAACCATGAGTGACTTTTTTTTCTTCTTCAAAGAATCAGAAAGTAATAAAATAAAATAAAATGAAAACAACTCGTAAGTTGATATTTTTGAGAACCAGAATGCATGGAGTAGTTTACTTTTCTGTCACATTCAACTCTGAATGTTCAATGCCAAGATTTGAATGTAGTTCTACAAGTTGACGAGAAGCCATTTTTTAAACAGCAATGTTAGTCTTCAAAATGACTCAATCACAGGTTTATCAAAATCGGTCCTTTCAACAACTAGTCAACAGTAAGAGGTAGTAAGAAGTTAGCACACAGGATTAACACTTTCGAAAACATTTGTATACATAACAAATTATGGACAGGCCATTCAAATTACATTTGCCAAGATGTATCAGTACAACCCCCCTCCCCACCACCAAAAAAAGTACTTAGAGTACTTTATTTTTCTCTCACATACAATCATGAATATTAGAATATGAGTTTGAGATTATTTTACTTATTGGACAAATAATTATGCATAATTCCTTACAAAAAAATAATCCATGTAAATTTTCTACCAAAGTGTTAATACAAATCGTTAGTGGCAGTGCCATCCGTTCAAGGCAGACAATGGTGTTTTCACAAAAAACATAGAACTTTTGAAGTGCACCTTGCAAACTTTGACAGAACGCAGCATCTTTTTAGCAACCGTAAATAAAAACAAAATCGAAGAGTGAAAATTTGTCTTCATAAGCAATAATTTTTTTCAATTAAAACCACATTGGATGGTGTTTTGATATATTTGATTTTTGATGCCATGAATCTTGAATGGTTGCGACATAGTGCCAAGAACCAATTAAAAGTAACCATGCATGTCAGTGATTTTTTTTTTTTTTTAGAATACTGTTACAGCTTTCACAACATGCAATATTTAGTTTGATAATTGATGTCATGATAATAAAAATAATTTACAAATAACATGTGTGAATTGTTCTTGCATGGTTGTGTCATGGAAGGTAATGGTTGTGTATATGCAGGTACAAAAGTATGTTTTCCTTGTTTTTACAATGTCTGATGAACTGGATATCATGCAGCTGAAAAGAGAAGCTCCATGAGGATACTTACTACCCTGATGATTGTGATAAGGCAAACAACGTGATTGATTTGAACAATCACAAGTCTATGGAACATTTTTCAAAACGTGTTGCTTGAATAAAACTGACCAGACACATTCAATTTACTAGACTATTGAACAACTAGGAAAAGTGAAAAAAAAAATTCTTATCACCAGCATAAATGCTGAATTATTTTTTTTACAAAAAAAGTTATTTTTCACTTTTGATTAAGTAAGTACTAGTAACACAGGAATGATACGGGCATGGCACAAACACACCTTTGAACAGCTTGAAGTCTGGCGATTCCAAAAATGTATACTTTCCTGGGTCTATTTGTAGTCATTTGGTCACAATTTGAAGATGAAAACATGTATGCAAATAACAGTCCCGCTACCTTAACTGGGGTGAACACTGGGGTCTAAAAAATTACAGTAAGAGACTAGTGCAATTTATTATTTAGGATTTTTTTTTCGACCTTCGATTTCCTCGCACAACTTGTACACATGACATTATATCTATGTGGATCTTATGTCCATCATGGATTCTTAGTACATCCATGTGTCCATGAACTTCTATGTAATCTCTTTTATAATCATGATTAAAACAAGATCAATACAGAATTGTTTAGCTTAGTTATAACCATGAAGATTTCATGTACTGTGGAATACTTTATTTTCGCTGGAATTAATTTTCGCTAAAAAGGATTTTTGGGCGTTTTGTATGGAATTTATTTTCACTGATTTTTGATGAGTTTAATGTGAAATATAGGAAAAAAAGTATATTCGCTGGATTTTATTTTCACGGAATCATCCCTTCAGCGAAAATAGCGAAAATAAATTCCAAGCGAAAATAAAGTATTCTACAGTATACATAAAACAAACTACTGTGAAATTAATTTTCGATGAAAAACTTTTTGGGTGTTTTGTATGGAATTTATTTTCACTGATTTCTGTCAAGTTGAAAGTAAAATATAGGAAAAAAGGTATAATAGCTGGATTTTATTTTCACTGAATCATTTGATCAGTGAAAATAGCGAAAATTAATTCTAAGCGAAAATAAAGTATTTTACAGTATTATAACAAATAAAATAGAGGGATGAGGGCCATCAGTGCGCACATCTCTCAAGTCTGTACTGAGCACATGCACATCATGAATCTGCAAACCATCAATATACATGATGCACCATGTACCAGTGATTGGTCCAACCACAGTCACTGTGGTTCAATAAATATTTATCAGTTGAACTGAAAAATTTATCAATTGTGTTTTTTTCAAATAATAACTTCTAACACTCAATCATCCTAGTAACAAAGCAGATGAAAGCTGACATGCCGGATGATAACAGAGACCAGTAACTTTTTTTTTTTGAGGTAGGCATGAGCTAAAAGTTGTATAAATTGTATCCACTTATAAACATTTATAAATATTGCTCCAGGTATCTTTTTTTCCAAACAACCGAGTAAGTAGTGTGCAGGAAATGAAACAGTATAGCTGTAACTTTGGAGCTAAAATAAAAGAAGATTAAACTTCCTTTTATGGCATTGTTTATTTCGCACTAAAAATAATACTTAGCAGGTTTACCAGGGAACTTCCAGATTTGAATATTCAAATTAGCAGTTTTGCATTCATCACAACCATGAGTGACTTTTTTTTCTTCTTCAAAGAATCAGAAAATTATAAAATAAAATAAAATGAAAACAACTCGTAAGTTGATATTTTTGAGAACCAGAATGCATGGAGTAGTTTACTTTTCTGTCACATTCAACTCTGAATGTTCAATGCCAAGATTTGAATGTAGTTCTACAAGTTGACGAGAAGCCATTTTTTAAACAGCAATGTTAGTCTTCAAAATGACTCAATCACAGGTTTATCAAAATCGGTCCTTTCAACAACTAGTCAACAGTAAGAGGTAGTAAGAAGTTAGCACACAGGATTAACACTTTTGAAAACATTTGTATACATAACAAATTATGGAGAGGCCATTCAAATTACATTTGCCAAGATGTATCAGTACAACCCCCCTCCCCACCACCAAAAAAAGTACTTAGAGTACTTTATTTTTCTCTCACATACAATCATGAATATTAGAATATGAGTTTGAGATTATTTTACTTATTGGACAAATAATTATACATAATTCCTTACCAAAAAATAATCCATGTAAATTTTCTACCAAAGTGTTAATACAAATTGTTAGTGGCAGTGCCATCCGTTCAAGGCAGACAATGGTGTTTTCACAAAAAACATAGAACTTTTGAAGTGCACCTTGCAAACTTTGACAGAACGCAGCATCTTTTTAGCAACCGTAAATAAAAACAAAATCGAAGAGTGAAAATTTGTCTTCATAAGCAATAATTTTTTTCAATTAAAACCACATTGGATGGTGTTTTGATATATTTGATTTTTGATGCCATGAATCTTGAATGGTTGCGACATAGTGCCAAGAACCAATTAAAAGTAACCATGCATGTCAGTGATTTTTTTTTTTTTAGAATACTGTTACAGCTTTCACAACATGCAATATTTAGTTTGATAATTGATGTCATGATAATAAAAATAATGTACAAATAACATGTGTGAATTGTTCTTGCATGGTTGTGTCATGGAAGGTAATGGTTGTGTATATGCAGGTACAAAAGTATGTTTTCCTTGTTTTTACAATGTCTGATAAACTGGATATCATGCAGCTGAAAAGAGAAGCTCCATGAGGATACTTACTACCCTGATGATTGTGATAAGGCAAACAACGTGATTGATTTGAACAATCACATGTCTATGGAAAAGGTGTGAATGTCTTCAGCTAAACACAACGTACTGGGTACTGGCAAAGGATGTGCAACACATGGGAACATCACGTCAATGGTTACATTCGTACGTATAGTATTCATGAATCAGACATGGTGATGACCAGGTCGACACATTTCAAGGCGTTTTGATTTATTTGGCGTCTTCCAATAAAGGGGTAGTGCCTTTTTGGGCCTTTCATCAACACCAAGCTTTGGTTAGTTAGTACGGTCAAAGTACATTCTAGAATAGCAAAGATGTATTTTTTTTTAACGACTACATGACTGTGACAGCGCGTTACGTGCAGCCATGTCGTTACGCATCAAATCTGAGAGTGAGACGAGCGAAGTCAGCAGAGTCGCGTTCACCACTCGTTGTGACATACAAACTGTAGTACGTTAATAGATTTAGTGCTCAGGTATGTTCGCTCACAACATCTAAAAACTACATGACATGTTTTCGGTTTAAGCATAGTATACATGAAGTCACTTTACTGAGTGACGGATAGTTATAAAAATTCGGGAGTGAGATGTATACTAGCGTTTAGATGGAATATTGTGACAGGAATCCAAGACACTTACCCTCATTTACAGATCTGAGAACGTATTTATAGTACAACTCATTTGACGGTTCCACTAGTCACTAACCACGCGATCACAATCAATCTGGCCCATACTAAAATGACTACAACGTAAATAAGTACGCGTGATTACTGGGGAGGTCAATCCTATTTAGCCTTTAAAAGTCAAAGGTCAATGCCCCTTAAGTGGGCATTAAAAAATACGTGTTTTTTTTTAATGTGTTTTAGTTCCATGGCTGAAGATATTTTAAATAATCATTATACGACATGGATTTTCACCACAACCATTTACCACTATGACTAATTCACCTTTTTTTCTTTGAAAGTCGACAGCTTTATTGCTTTTTTTTATGTTACTAGTACATTGACGCTGCAGTTCGGCGTCTTCTACACCGATTGTGCGGAACAGCGCTTCCGGTGACGACACAACGGTTACTCTCCACACAGAGGGCGCATACTTCACGCTCACAAACCTTTTACGTACGTGTATTTGCATATACCAGCCTTTATAGCTGTCTTCCTAAAAACAGCTATGGAACAAAACAGCAACAACTATCAGTGTATTAGGCTACATTTTGTGTTCATTCTATATTCTGTATTCACTATTGGCTGCAAATTGTCTTTATTGTTTTTGATTTGTTTTATTTTTTTAGAAAAGTTTTTATTTTTTGTTTTATTTTTTAGATTGTATTTTTTTTTTAATTTCTTTCTGTAAGACCCTTTTTATCCTTTCCTAAGGATTTTATGCGTCTAATAAAAAAAAAAATATGAGTGGAAGGCGGAACAACATTGTTGCACATGAGAAGCGATGAGCAGGAAGGAATCAGCTGTTTTGATTACAAGCTCCGTTATTTTTTAGTCATGGACATTTCATACCATGGAGGTAATTCTTATTGCATCCATGGTCATACCATGTTACAAGCCGGTAGGCTGGTTGGCGATCCGGCCGCTCAAAAACAAGCAACATGGTATGGGTTTTGATAGTACAGTGATTGAAGAGTGATTCATGCTAAACTACCAAGATCACTAAATGATTACTAGCACTTCCAGCAAATAGGGCGAGCAGGTAGAGCTGGTCAGAAAGCATCAGCTGTAATTTACTTCAATTCATCTGATATTGCTTCAAATGACAAAGATTTAAATCAGGATATTGTAGAATACTGTAAAACAGATGTCTACGTTTAGTTATCTTGAATACAATTAATTTCAGGAGCAAAAAGTTAAGCTCTGGAAATGTAAATGCTGCTCAATATATGCAAAGCAATGTACATGCGAGAACTGTCTCAGCTCTAAACTTGGCCAGGTTTAAATCACAATTTTATACATGATTCCATAACAAATCTTATGTGTACAGTTGCATTCCCAATTTGCATCACTATGAATATGGCTGTGATTCTTGAAAATTTGTAGCGCTGAGCAACCACAAAATATTTAATAAATAGAATGTTTTGTTTTATTTTCACAGCCCTAAAAATTCTGAAAGGGTCCTATAAATTCAATTTTGGGATATTGTTGGTTAAAGGGCGGCAGTCGTCACATCGCGTCCTGTTCGATATGGGGCTCATAGCGACGTATACAACGCGTGTAAAATACATTGTTTATTTACATGAAATTCCAACACGCGCTGTGCGACGACCACCGCGCTTTAAGGTTGCTAATTTCGGGAAATACAAAGTACACAGATGGTCAGCAACATGGTGCAAAGTTGGAAAGAAGTTTTGGGGGTATATGCAGGTTAAAACAATAAAGAAACAATGTATATTAGTATTTATTAATTCATGCCTAATCTAACAGGCTATATAATTTAAGATGGTAGCATGGACAGCCATTTGACATTGCAAATATTCATTCACAATATGGGTAAAAGTGAAAAATGAATCTGAAAACCAATCAGTACATTTTCACTACTGAAAGTTGTGTTTAGTATGAAACCTTGGTAAACCTTACAAGTTTGCACTTCATGAATAATTTTGTAAAACTTCAGTCTGTCACGTATGTAGCTGTAATGTTTACACCAAAAAAACAATTGTATAATTTAGCACAACAACAATTTACAAAACACAGGATGCAAAGTAGTAAAGAATGTGAATTACATCAGATTACATGCATCCAGACAATAGTGATTGCAGCACTACATCAAATACAACAATTTATAAAACTACACTGGTGGTCTGCAGGGACATTCATAGCATTACACAGATAGCTTTTAATTAAACAAAACAAACAACCAGGCAGTCAAAAGAGCTCTGCTGTCAAGAACAAGTCCAGTATGAAACATACACCCCCCCCCCCCAGATGGAAACATTTCGTTTCTCATAAATGTTACACCACACCCAACATACAAAGCAAAATCTTTGAAGTTTTGGAAAATTGGCCTGAGTAGCTCAATTTGGATCACAGTACCCATTCTGAAATAATGTTTATTCAAATTCAACTGGCATTCCAGTTGAAAATCTCATGATATTTCGCTTCATGGAAATAGAAATTTTCGATTTATCAATGTTTTGATGCGGATGTTCTAGAGTTGAGGGGAAGCTTTTAAATGTACGTCCAGAGACAAATTTAAATGGACGTATTTCTCTCAAGATACCTAATACTTTTTTCCTGTCATTCTCAGTTTCAGGCTAAGAATGACAAGAAGAAACAGATTCAATCTTCAAGGAATCATCAAAAGTAGACACAATAGACTGAACAGTACACGCTGCATTTGTCACCCTTAGTATTGCCTGTTCACTTTTGTTAGTTCCCAAACCCCTTATAAAATCTTTTCGATTGCGTACAGAATGTTCCACAATTAAATCAGACTCTATTTTGCACCCAATTCAGTCCCGTGCATTTGTAAATGATCTTTCCAAAACACGTAAACTCATTTGCTCTAATAAATTAATATGAATTGTGTCTTCAATATATAATCTATTTTTTTAATGAAGTACTTGCTCAGATTTGAAAGGGTATAAAAAATATGGGAGATTATAAATATAATTAGAAACTAATCTATCAAAATCCCCTTCTTTGGCAGTGTTATTCAACTGCCATATAAATGCAATGCCATGTGACACAAATTGGATGAATAATTTCTCATTTGATCAGATGAAATTACAGGCCGGGTTTGATCAGTAATATCAAAATATCCATACTCGTGGTGTTCTACGTATTACTGTAACACTGTATCTGCTAGTTCTGCTTTTTCTGTATGATTTAGCTGATTGATATTAGTAGAGATAAACTTGCATATGCACTCTAATTCAAAATATTCCATGGCTTGTTCAAAAAAAAAAAAAAAACATTCACCAACCACTGGCAGAAGAATGGTAAGGTATTTGTGGTATTTTTAAAATTAATACACACGTGTTTTTCAATCAACTCTAGTTGTCTGAATCGATACAGGTACTCCCAAAGTTTTGCTCAATTTCAATTTAGTTACCATTTTTGTTACATTTTTATATATTTGCTTAAAGCGCGGTGGTCGTCGCGCAGCGCGTGTTCGAATTTCATGTAAATAAACAATGTATTTTACATGCGTTGTATACGTCGCTATGAGTGCCATATCGAACAGGACGCGGCACGGCGACGCGACTGCCGCCCTTTAAACGATTCACTTAGTCCATATCTTGTGGTAAGTCGTCCAAAGTATGATTGGAAGTTTTGTATAAATGAATAGAAGCTCGGATCCAAGCTCAATTCGGCGCTCCGATCCCAGACCACTAATAAACAGACTGGAAATGCGGGTTGTTCTTTTGATCTGACGTTCGCCTCGGTTTACTTTTTGGAAAGATGATATAATAGGCATAGGAAGTAAAGTAAGCAAATAACACCGAATAAACGGCAAGGTAAAGACTATGTCTAATTATAGTAAATACGTACTGCGTGCGTGACTCGAACCGGCGCTCGCGTACGGCACCTAATCGCCTAGCTTCACGCCACTACACGTCTTCCCCTCGGCCACCGGGCATCCCCAAAAAAGGATGCTTAATGACCGAGCTTATTACGTGCAGAGAACGTGAAACCCGTCCACGCGATACGCGCCACACAGCATGGCCAGAATGCGGCAAAGGCCTTCAGATCTGGCTGTAGTAGGATGGTGAAAGTAATGGTACAGCATTTTAACAGTGAATAACTATGAGTTTAAAAATTAACAGCATGGTAAGCATGTTTAAAAATGGTACAGCATTTTAACAGTGAATAACTATGAGTTTAAAAATTATTTCTCAGTACTTATTCACTGTTAAAATGCTGTACCATTACTTTCACCATCCTACTACAGCCAGATCTGAAGGCCTTTGCCGCATTCTGGCCATGCTGTGTGGCGCGTATCGCGTGGACGGGTTTCACGTTCTCTGCACGTAATAAGCTCGGTCATTAAGCATCCTTTTTTGGGGATGCCCGGTGGCCGAGGGGAAGACGTGTAGTGGCGTGAAGCTAGGCGATTAGGTGCCGTACGCGAGCGCCGGTTCGAGTCACGCACGCAGTACGTATTTACTATAATTAGACATAGTCTTTACCTTGCCGTTTATTCGGTGTTATTTGCTTACTTTACTTCCTATGTCGACAGCAACTATGAGTTTAAAAATTATTTCTCAGTACTTATTCACTGTTAAAATGCTGTACCATCCTACTACAGCCAGATCTGAAGGCCTTTGCCGCATTCTGGCCATGCTGTGTGGCGCGTATCGCGTGGACGGGTTTCACGTTCTCTGCACGTAATAAGCTCGGTCATTAAGCATCCTTTTTTGGGGATGCCCGGTGGCCAAGGGGAAGACGTGTAGTGGCGTGAAGCTAGGCGATTAGGTGCCGTACGCGAGCGCCGGTTCGAGTCACGCACGCAGTACGTATTTACTATAATTAGACATAGTCTTTACCTTGCCGTTTATTCGGTGTTATTTGCTGATATAATATGCGTTTCCAGTCAGTTTATTAGTGGTCTGAGCTCAGATCGAGGCTCAAATTTCCCTGTACAATCACAGTCACTCTACTTGGAGTGTGATGCAATACATAGCTCGGGAAAGTACAGGCGTAGTCAAGTTTTCCCGAAAATCCACCCAATGGTTTGTCCCAAACATAATACACGACTACAGAATATGTCGGAAGCTTGTGATGAACGTTTGAGTAAACTGTTACAGAAATGGGACACTGTACTTATCTGCTAGCAACGAAAATGAATCATGTCAATCATTTTAATGTCAATTGATCCGCTGTCAAGTAGTCATATGCAAATTCACGTTCAGCAGAGGTTTGTAAGCATGAGGCACAGTCAGCTGGCGCACATCTGATATAATAAAATAAATGCGATATTTACTATTAGGGGGCCGCCATCTTGAATGACGCATAAAACTAAATATAGACAAGTTGTGAAACGCGGGCAGGACCACAGGGAGCCCAGAACTATAATCAACTGTAATACGCAGTCTCTATGAGCGGGGGGGGGGGGGGTATCGGCTGGTATCTAGTGTAAGAAATAGACAAGGGATGAAGGCTCCAGCCAGCTCACATTTTTTAAACTAAAAAAAAACAGATGAAAAAAATAAAAAATAAAATCTAAAAAAAATACCAGGTCATGCTCCTCGTGTCTGTTGTTACACGTGACCTACAGCTGTCAACTGTGTTCGTTCTTCGTCGACTTCGACTGGCTTCTATGTGAGGTAGTATTCTTGTGTTCTGTTTTTCTGACTTGAGTTTTTGAATCCGCTGTTTATGTTTTTAACGTCTTTCATGTCTTTTGTAGGAGTGTCCAATCCGTGATTCGAACTTGCGATCTTTGAGTTCCCAGCGCACTGTCATGTATTATGTTTCTAAGGGGCACCATGATATGTGCTGTGATTGTCACGTTAAATAGGTGACACAAATAATAGGATTTAAGTCCTATTCATAGGAGCACTGTCTTCACTAGCATTCAAAAATCTAACTAAACATACTGGATTCGAACCAGCGATCGCTCACATTGCTGACATAGTACAAATCAACTGAGCTATGTGGGTAGTCATGCAAATTGAACAATTTGTTGTCATATTTAGCTTTATTGCCAAATAGTGTTTGCGAGAAAAAGATGGGCAGGCAAGGGAATTGAACCCGGCTCCTCCTGATCACTATGTAGAGAACCAACCCACAAGACCACTTTGGATTGACTGGTTGTGTTTGCAATTGATAAGAGTATATAGTGTGTATATATATAGAAATACAACATATTTCTATTATTGAGTTACAATTGTCCAAAAAATTGGCAATTTTGTGTTTTTACTTGTGTAAACTATATACATGGCATAACCCGTTAGTGTACATTTTGCCAATTGGGTGTTTGCCATTTGCGTTGCCCATACCTGACCCGACCCTAACCCTAATGCCAAGACACGTTCCTGTTAATAATTCCGTTGCCCATACCTGACCCGACCCTAAACCTAATGCCAAGACACGTTCCTGTTTATATTTGCTCAATAATGATACTCTGTTGTGCACTGTCTGCGGGTAAGTTGCATTGATGTCAACTGATTAAACAAGTCGTGTTTAAGTAATTTCCACTATTAACAAGTGGTTAAATTGTGACAATAAATGTGTAGACAAATACTGTAAAATGGTTAATTTTCACTGGGTTTAAATTTCGCTGATTTAGCATTTCAGGCATATTCAGTGGGTTTTAAATTCACGGTTTTATTATTTAGATAATGTGTTCTATGCTAAATTTTACATATTCACTGGGTTTTAATTTAGCGCATTTTTGCAGTCAGCGAAATAAGCGAAATTAAAACCCAGTGAATAATTAACCCTTTTACAGTATTTGAGATTAATTTTGGTGTAGACAACTCATTTAATTATTTTACACCATTACAAGTTGTTAAATTGAGAGAATAAATGTATGGACTAATATTTGAGTCTTATTTTGGTGTAAACAACTCGCGTTTGATTAATTCCCGCAAATACAAGTTGTTAAATTGAGAGAATAAATGTGTGGACAAATATTTAATACTTATTTTGGTGTTGACAGCTCTCGTTTAATTATTTTACACCATTACAAGTTGTTAAATTGAGAGAATAAATGTGCGGACAAATATTTTAGACTTATTTTGGTGTAGACAGCTCTCAATTAATTATTGTACACCATTACAAGTTGTTAAATTGAGAGAATAAATGTGCGGACAAATATTTTAGACTTATTTTGGTGTAGACAGCTCTCGTTTAATTATTTTACACCATTACAAGTTGTTAAATTGAGAGAATAAATGTGTGGACAAATATTTTAGACTTATTTTGGTGTAGACAGCTCTCGTTTAATTATTTTACACCATTACAAGTTGTTAAATTGAGAGAATAAATGTGCGGACAAATATTTTAGACTTATTTTGGTGTAGACATCTCTCGTTTATTTATTTTACACCATTACAAGTTGTTAAATTGAGAGAATAAATGTGCGGACAAATATTTTAGACTTATTTTGGTGTAGACAGCTCTCGTTTAATTATTTTACACCATTACAAGTTGTTAAATTGAGAGAATAAATGTATGGACTAATATTTGAGTCTTATTTTGGTGTAAACAACTCGCGTTTGATTAATTCCCACAAATACAAGTTGTTAAATTGAGAGAATAAATGTGTGGACAAATATTTTAGACTTATTTTGGTGTAGACAGCTCTCATTTAATAATTTTACACCATTACAAGTTGTTAAATTGAGAGAATAAATGTGTGGACAAATATTTTAGACTTATTTTGGTGTAGACAGCTCTAGTTTAATTATTTTACACCATTACAAGTTGTTAAATTGAGAGAATAAATGTGCAGACAAATATTTTGGTGTAGACAACTCTCATTTGATTAATTCCAACAATTACAAGTTCTTAAATTGACAGAATGAATGTATGGACAAATATTGACCATTATATTTGTGAGTAAATACCTGTTGTTTGATTAATTTCCACCTCTACAAGGTTGTTAAATTGAGAGAATAAATGTGTGGATAAATATTTGATACATATTTAGGTGTAAGAACTCGTGTTTGACCAACTAACACCATTGCAAGTTGTTAAAATAATGAAATAAATATACTGGTATCATTGGATATTTGATTTAATTGTGAAACTTTCTAACAAAATGTTAACAGCTGGCTTCGAACCCTCAATCAACAATTCCGCAGACACAGTATAAATTCCACAACACCACAGAAGATATTCGTCTGTTGCCTGAATTGTTTTCGTAATATAGGGAACGCCATCGACGTTGGTCGTTAAGTGGTGTTCATTTTTCTAACTACTCCAGTGTTCCGATGAGTTGAACGGAAAAGCCAAAACGATTGCTCGTTAGGGGCCCAAGCCTGTAGGGCGTGGCCCCTATTCTTATTGTTCGGTTTTTTCTTCATCTTCTTTCTTCTTTCTTCCGTAACTTTTTTCGTCAAGCCGTTTGAGAAAACCACTGAACCAAATAGTCTGAAATTGCTCTATATTGATAGTCTCTAATATGAACTGGTGCAACATGCTTTCAGAATTTTGATTGGCCAATTAGTTTGGCAGCCATATTGGATTGAAATAAAACCGGAAGTGGTTGTTTGACCACTTTCTGAGGGTCTAGGCGTCTAGATTTTTTTATGGTATATAGTACAACTCATGTGTAATAAATATCAGAAATAAAAACTTTAGCGGTCATGTGACTTTTCCCGCCATTTTGTTTTTCCTAAAAACGGCAAAAAACACTTTAAAATCTTCTTCTTCAGAACCGCCAAGTAAAATGTTCTCATATTCAGTACTTAGCTTCTACATATGGAGCAGATTTAGATTTGAGAAATTCATTATGTTTGGTCACGTGGTTTGGCCGCCATTTTGGATTTGTTCTCAACAGGAAGTAGTTTTTCACTCATGCCACACGTGAGCGATTATTTTCAATATTGCTACATGGCATCTCTATGTCAATCTCTTTTAGAAACCTATAACAGATTTCAGATCAGTCACATGGTTTGGCCGCCATCTTGGATTTTGAGGAAAATTGACCAAAAGTTTGGGCATTTGTTTCTCAGAGGTGATTCAACGAATCTACTAGATGTTTTTATATTTACCATGCCTGGCCTTAACTCCATATGGAAAAAATAATATATTTTCGATAAGTCACGTGGTTTGGCCGCCATCTTGGATTTTGTGAAAATTGAAACTATGCAACTACATGTTTTGTATTAGTCCGATTGGAATACAATTTTGTACGTGTATTCTACTCTTTAGATACATTCTTTCCCCTTAATGGCACATGGCTAGGTCATGTGGCTACGCGCCCATGGGGTGGGGGGCTTCTAACCTCATTAATATGCATAGCTGCTATATCTCAAGCACTGTTGCAGTTAGGAAGATGATTCCTGTGTTATCATGACAACAGTGAACAAGCAATTTCATTAAAATAACAGATTACCATATATGGTCATGTGAACTCATTAATATGCATAACTGTTATATCTCAAGCACTGTTGCAGGTAGGAAGATGATTCCTGTGTTATCATGACAACAGTGAACCTGAGATTTGATTAAAATAACATATGACCATATATGGTCATGTGAACTCATTAATATGCATAACTGTTATATCTCAAACACTGTTGCAGGTAGGAAGATGAAACCTGTGTTAGTATGATGATGTTAAACAAGAGATTTGAATAAAATAACAGATGACCATATATGGTCATGTGAGCTCATTAATATGCTTAATCGTTGTATCTCAAACACTGTTGCAGTTAGGAAGATGAATCCTGTGTTATTATGACAACAATGAACAAGAGATTTGATTACAATAACAGATGACCATTTATGGTCATGTGAACTCATTAATATTCATAACATTAATATCTCAAATAAATATATGGAACCAACTGCATGGGGTGGGGGCTTCTAACCTCATTAATAATCATCACTGTTATAACTCAAGCACTGTTGTAGTTAGAATGATGAATCCTGTGTTATTATGACAACGTTGAACAAGAGATTTGATTAAAATAACAGATGACCATATATTAATAACCTTTATATCTCAAATAAATACATGGAACCAACTGCATTTCGACCTCATGGTACTAATCATTCAAACTAATTGTGTATCATTTGACCTCATTATTTATGGCATGTATACTTGGGCCCCTGTGACGCTGCTTGCAGCTTTAATTTCTGATTGCTTCGGTTCTGGTGAGTGTGTATCTCGTGTGATTCGAACCCATGTCGTTTGTAATGGGCGGTATTTCCCATGTTGGCTACGCCGTAATATGCAACCACTTCCCCGTTTTATTGTGATTTTGAGAGTGTTTAATGATGTCTTCCTCGCCCGTCACGCCATGACCCAGTTTCAACCACACGGCCATTTTGCAACAAGTGCGTGACCCTCGGCGTCACCCGACTGACTATATGATCGTTCTGTTCAACTGTTAAGCTAGGATTTATTACCGTTATTATCATTATATTGTCACATGATTTATTTTACCTTATGTGTAATGTCTTAAGTTTCTTTATTGTAATTTTTATATACCAATTCGTATATACCGAGGAAACGACCCCGATTGAAGGTCATGTATTTTGTGACGTCACCAATTCGTGTGTAGGTACGGCTTCTAGATCCGTGCCTTATATTAAGCCAACTGATAACACAATTCGGCCGAATTCGTCGTTTTTGTGTGGATAAATCACTTGCATACGAACACCTAATTACGCGAAGAACCTAGAACACTAAGCCGGGGTATTTGAAACCGAAATTGTCATCTAAGCGTTAGGCCGTCGCTGATTGGCTGCTGTGGCTGGAATGCCAATTTTTAGTTTCAAATACCCCGACTTTTTTGGGGATGCCCGGTGGCCGAGGGGAAGACGTGTTGTGGCGTGAAGCTAGCCCTGAGTACAGTCCTTAGGTTGGCCTCCTTCCGCTGATCATTCGGCCCCCACAGTCCTGAGAAGTCGCATAGACCGGGGATTCGACACCCGCCTACAAATTTATGGCGGAGAACCGTTCTGCAGTTTACATGATTGTAACCAGCTAAAACATCTATCGATCAAATCAAGCGATCACAAATGCTAGTTTTACGCAACGAAACAACGTTTTGTTTATAAATACGTCAAGAAGAAGATGGCGGCGTATACTTTCGGTTGACGTTGGAAAATGTCGATTTGATCGACTAGAGTGGGAAATCTTATGTAATTTCACTTCCAGTTAAGGCATTCAGAATAGTTAGACGTGACGACCTGCTTATTTTTTAACTGCAAAGCTGAATGCCTCTTAAATCGCCCAATACATTCCTTCACAATAGTGTCGAATCCCTGCTCTATGCGACTTCTCAGGACTGTGGGGCCGACTGATCAGCGGAAGGAGGCCAACCTACAGGACTGTACTCAGGGCTAGCGTGAAGCTAGGCGATTAGGTGCCGTACGCGAGCGCCGGTTCGAGTCACGCACGCAGTACGTATTTACTATAATTAGACGTAGTCTTTACCTTGCCGTTTATTCGGTGTTATTTGCTTACTTTACTTCCTATGTCGACAGCAACTATGAGTTAGTAAATATCGTATTTATTTTATTACCACATGTGCGCCAGCTGACTGTGACATGAGGCTTGCCGGGAACGAGCGCCCTCTGCGTGGAGAGTGCGTAGTATATATGTTTTGAGAAAGAAAAATGGCGACGCGAAAGCGGAAGAATTCAAACCCGGGAAATTCAAATGCCCAGAAAATGAAATTACATGCATCTAGCCACCGAGACTGGGACGTAGACGATGTTTGTGAATATCTGGCAGTGAATCAATTCAAAAATGTTACTCAAGTTTTTCAACGTAAGTTATATCTATGATATGTTGCATTGTTCAAGTACAAGTTGTTGAAAAGGAAATCACATCCCCGCGATTGTTACAATATCATAGAGGGTGTAAGTACAATATTAGGAGAAAAGCACTATTTGTGATTTGACACTAAGTTCAGTTTTGAATAACATAGCATTCCCCGGCGTCCATAACGCGGCAAATGATGGCTGAAGTCGGTGGTCAATACAACCTCGTTCAAGACTGTCAGACTAAACACCTCCCGGTGACTTGTTCCTGTGTTTTGACATGTTTTCGGTTTAAGGATGTAGTAGACTTTCGTTGGGCAAAACAGAAAAAGCTTGATAAAAAAAATAATAACAATGATTAATGACTAACAATTTTTACATGTTATTGTAGCCCTTGCAACACTTTATCCAAAAATTATAACACTAACGTCAACGTTAATTATGTCACGTGACTGCTAAATAAACAAAATCGATTGTTCTGCAATTTTTATTGCTACTAGAAAACGAAAACAGTTAGCCAACACATTTTTATGAGAAAAGGAAGACTACAATGTTCTCAACAATAATGTAAAAGAGATAGTTTCTGAATTGTTTGGTTTTTTTACAAAGTGGTGGAGAAGAATTATGTAAAAAATTAGAGTGCTCTGTTTTCACAGGTCAATTAGTAATGAAATATTACTGATACTTGAAAAATATTTTACATTTTGTTTTCAATTGATCTTGAGTTCAATCTCTGAAAAAATCAATGAAATCGGACAAGAACTGTTTGCGTAATCGTGATTTTTGTGGTTTTAGACACGTTACGTTTCAAATGGCTGAAAAGACTCAAAAACCAAAAGTAGCACAGTCGAGAGGATATTTTCTGCTCAGCGCATAGTATTCAGTTATTTTTTGATGTTTTAGATAGCTATTGTGTTGGTTTTATAAAAATCAAAACAACCCGTTTGGTACATGGCCGATAAAGTTATGAAAAAATCGATAATTTGAAAAAGAAACGTGAAAACGAAGTATGGCCGCCCTTGAATAAACAGTGTATTCCCGTTATCAATTTAAGTTTATTTGCTTGACAAGCTTAGTTTTAAGTGTTATACAATATCACAACAAACAATTGTTTATGTACAAAACGTGATATGTGACTGTTAAACTTGAACACTGTCGTGTCTACGCTCCCTTTCTCGTAAGCCACGGCACCTGAACCAAGCGAAAATGTCATCAGAGCAGAACTGCATAATGAGATGCGAGTACTCGGTAAAGCTACGCTTTTTTATTTTTACTAAAATACCGGCGATGACACTTTTGTTGTTGAATATCAATTAAAAATCGTAATTGAAGTAAAAAAGGGGCCTTCTATTTGCTGACTGAATCCGCTTGGAAGCAAGTCAGTCAGTCAAGCTTGCCGACAGCACTGTCGTGAATTACAGGTCGTCGTTTTTGCTCTATAACTCGTTACAATCGGAGTTTCGTTTAGTTTAGTTTTGTCGACTTGCAGTATGATTGTTATACAATTATTACCAGCACAAAACAGTTTTCATTTTCAAGAGCTAAGAATGTATGTGTAACTGCTTTGTCTACGAACCACCGATGCGTCACTCAAATTTGAAAGTCAGTCTGCCGTCCCATATGACACAATGGATCTGATTACTATTTTTGACTACCTCGTTAGGGCGTATTCTTAGCCAATCCGCGTGCATGTGTTATGTTCAAAATGCCGCATGTGCACCGGAGACTGAAGTGAGAATCCCAGCCATAACGAGATTCTTCATGGATATTTATTTTTCCCTTTCTACACTGAGAACATTTACAGCGGTCAGCCAGATTCGAAATCAATATATCCAGGTCGACGAACCTTGTGTTATTCGCTTCACCGCAAGCGTTGCCGGACAGATACTGCACTGAGACTTCGCTGGCGATATTTTTCCCGGGTATTTTTCATTTCGACATCATGCTCATCCCGTATGTTGATGTGTCACCAACCTCCAGTGACAGTATAGTGGTGTCCCTGGGCTCTCTCTGGAATTTGCTAGGTAATAGTAAATTTACTAATCAAGAAAAAAAAGTATTAGTAAACTTTGTCTGGAAACTGCGGAGCATTTTCCCGCGACCGAGCACAACGGGGAAGAGAGAAGAAGAGGGAGGTGTCCCATCTGTCGTCCGCCGAAAACAAGAACAGCATGCTGAAAATGGTGCTTGCTGGTGCAACTTGAGCTCTAATTTTGTGTGTAATTTCATGACATCAAATTAGGCAGTCTGCTCCACAAAATGTATCATTTATGATGGTACAACAAAACATCACAACAAAATATAATATGTAGACACCAGAACCTTTATTTGAATAACTCAGTATTAATTAAACATATTCATGATAAGCTCACATTGTTAACAGTGGGGAAAATAGTTATCATTCAAAAGTTCACTGCCTAGAACACAAGTCTGTGAATAAATTTTCACGGGAAATTTCTCAGAAAAAAACTATGCCAATCAATATTATTATGAAGTAATCTCCCGTGCTCATCATGCAAACCCGCATGTTGACGTTTATGACGACACAAAATGACTATTTATTTTCATCGAAATTTCTGAATTAAAGTGAAAAAGTAACTAAAGTAACTTTCGGTCTTGTAACTCGATCTCAATGCTAAGAATGCCCGGTAAGAATGTTACACAAATTATAGTATTTTTCGATCGATTCGCTAACATTGTCTCACCTTCCATTAGCTGTGGAATAATAACCCTATGTTGCCGACCGCATTATTTACGTGACAGACACTGGCCGGCCCATGTTCGACATACAACAACAAAAATAAAAACAAGACGTCCGAATGAAATTGGTAGGGCAAAACTAGATTGTATGTCGCACCAAAGCGCTACGGAACCGCAGCTAACCTTCCATTATTTCTGAAATCGTGCTGCAGTACGATCAACTTTCCGTTTCTTGATGCTGTCAGGGTTAGGACACCCATATGTTTCTGGTTCTGAACACGATTTAGCGATTTCTCCATCTCGTCGTGAAAAATACTCGTCGAGCAGTTGTCTGCTCCTTTTTGACGTAGTCTCCATTTTCAATAAATAAACAAATCACGTGTTTGATAAGGGCGACATGAAACCGTTCCATACTGAGAGTAATGTCGCGGGGTATCTTGAAACACATGTCGACTAAACTACGCATGTGCGATGACACCAAAATAACTTTAGAGTGGAAAAATACATTCAATGGCAGTTCCGTGTTGATCGCGATCACCATGTTACAATTGTTGCAATCTTAGAAGTAACGGGACATTGTTTAACTTTAAAATGACAATCACTCAAACCGTAACACGCGTGATGATCACAGTCGAGTCTTGACAATTAAATGAGGGCGATTTGCGAGGGTATTTTGTACAAAATGTGTTCGTAAATCCTACTAATAGATATTTATTTTGTTCGTAAATCTCGTCCAAATTTCGTAATTTACGACATTTGCGAGCGACAGCGAGAGCACAGTGTCCTCATCGTCAACATTCGAGGTAGTTACGGTGGTGTCTTCAGTCTCCAGTGCGGTGGAGCAGATGTCACAGGTTTTCACTCGACTCGTCCGACTTTGTTTCGTTGAGGGACTGTGTTTCGTAGTAAAACATACGATTTCTGCTATTCAGAAACTTGCAGGTTTTGCTTGTCATTGAAACAGTCCTTTTCTGATTTTTTCCTGTGCTATTTTTCAAAATAAACTTGGTCAATACAAAATAAATGAACAGTAATATGTAGTAGAGAAAAGCGATGCGATGAACTAACAGCAACGAGTGAGTGTATCCGGTCATTTGACCAGACGCGTACACGCGATGTTTATTTGCGGGATTAATTAAGCTAATTACAAATGTTATTGTTTAGGCTCAGAGGGGCTTAGCCGAAGTGCACATTCCCGGGATTTCCGTTACTTGTAAATTATTTTTTAATTTTTTAAAAAGCCGTTTTTTCTTGAAATAAAAACCTGATTTAATAAAAAAACAAGGTCTTATGACTGCCTATATGTATAAGTCACCGTTTAATGAAAGAAAAAAAAGTAGAAGAAAAAAATCACCGCGAAAGTCTACTACATCCTTATAGGGGAACCGCTCAATCCCATGGATTGCACCAAAGAATCAAGGGACACTATTGTTTATGTTGTTTACAATGTTAATCTATCTTTTGGTATCCATTGTTATTTTAATCCAGAAAGTAAATTTGTTGCAGGATTAGGCTTAACTGGAAGGTGCTCCATAGAGAGTATTATACTGTCTAAGTTTGTGAAGATGATACCGTATTTATCCGGGTATAAGCCCAGGGTCTTGAACATGGAAAATTGCCAAAAAGAAGGGGTGGGCGTTTGCCAGGAGATCCCCGGCAAAAAAAACCGAAAATTCGCGAAAATTGACAACAGGCAGATCGAACTGCGGCAGGGAATAGAACGGCAAATGAAAACATGCAACGGAAATAAATGAACACTACGCAACACTAGAAGTAAAACAAAAATAATGTATTTCTTATAATGTGACAAATAAACCAGAAATAATAAAAATCAACAGTGAGAAATCATTTGAATTAGGATTTTCCCGCCGACAAACACGTCCAATACGCATAAACTCAAAATGAATTAATATGTCAGGGTTTAAACTGCGTAAAATGATTTTCGGTCTCGACAAATTACGAATCAACCGTCATGCAAGATCAATATTAATTTACAAATTTACACAGTAAAAATTATAAAAATTCATAGCTGTTTGAAAACACTTCTCAGATCTTTATTTGTACGTTCATTGCCATCTTCGTCAAACTCAAAACCCTCAAAGTCCAAGTCGGCGTCACTGTAGCCGTCGAACAAAATCCCTACAACTTATTCCTGAAGTTCGTCGATATCGTCCCACACAATTTGGACTTAGCACTTTTAATCCACCGATTTCGCAGTCTGTCAGCTTGGCACTTTTCATTCATGTCTAATCATAATAAAAAGACAAGAAAAATGGGGCCGCTCTGCTGCGATGGCACACGATGCTTTTGTTTACAGTCTAGCAATCATCTTTGACCTTTATGCATCTGCTTTATTTGATTGGCTAAGAATGACATCACTACTAGTATTTCATCATAAAGGTCAAATCGTGACATTGCTTTCTTATCAGACTCGACGCTTATTAATCACGGTGAAAGTTATCATTCAGCAAGTTCCGGCGGTTGGAATGTCTCACTATATCAGTATATGGATATCGCGGTGGACTTGAAATAGAAAGTTTTTTTTTTTTTATCCAACGACAGAAGAATAATTTTCATGACAGAAATGCAATAACGATGATAAAAGATGGTAAAAAAATTGGCAGTCTTCGGCGTGACATTGCAAAATTGCTGGCCCCAGTTATGGATTCGCAAGCTGCTACAAAATATTTATAAACAAAATAACGTGATTTCAACCTTTCTCCCCTGTACGGGTTGCTACAATACTGCAACATTGTTTTCATTGTCGACGACGCTAAAGCCGAACAAGTGCGACACTTGCTTAGCGGCTCTTCTTATACGATTTGCTTGAATCGTTAAGGATGCACAAACCAAACGGCCAGCCCTTTTTAGGGCCACGACATATTTCAAAAAGAGAACTACCGTTTCTGCTTTAATATTTATTTTTATAGACTTGCTGACTGTTATGATTCTGAAAAAAATCAGCGGTGAACGCGCTGTTCTGAAGGCAGAAAGCTGTCACTGCTATTTTGCGTTCACTCCTTGTTTTACGCAATTAACAATTTTTATAAGTATCACGACTGACTTCAAGAAAGTCAACTATTAATACAACCACAGTCAACGAATAGAAAATAGTTTTTTTTGTTTTGTGTAGAAAAAGACCCCGTGGGCGTGTGCCCGGATATGACCTCAACTTCTTTATTGTGTCAAAAGTGGGGGGTGGGCGTTTGTCCAGGCATGAGCTCTTACCCGGATAAGTACGGTACTAGTAAATCGTAGCTATTCATATAGACATGGAGCTAAAAGGAGAAATTCTTGACATAGGTGTTTGCCTGTCAACAATTATCATATATCTGATATCTGAACAATTTTATGAAGGCAAGATCTTGTATTTTTTCATTATCAGCACCCCAGCTAACTCCTTCTGTTTTCTCTGCTTTGCTACCGAAAA
This sequence comes from Saccoglossus kowalevskii, assembly GCF_978046115.1. Classification (NCBI taxonomy): domain Eukaryota; kingdom Metazoa; phylum Hemichordata; class Enteropneusta; family Harrimaniidae; genus Saccoglossus; species Saccoglossus kowalevskii. Next base: position 21,405,779 of record NC_140646.1, on the reverse strand, counting down.
ATAGAACATTTGCTATACGATTCCTGTTCCACTGACTATAAATTTGCATATCTTGACTACCAGGGAATTAGCCTTAGAAAAAACACCCAATCAGGCAAGACAAGATGTCAGTACTACTTGACTAATTATAATAACCAATAAACTGGCTAGTGACTTGTTTGCTGTTGTATTTTGGTTTGTTACACTTTGAAAGTCACAGTAAATCAATGTAAGTTTTGTACAATTGATGTACATGTAGTTGTGTAAATATTGTTGTGCTGATAGATAGATCATGGAGGTAAAAAGAGTCTTTTTAAAAAAACTTGGATTGGATGTTTTCTTCCCTGGAGATTAAGATGAATAGATTTGGTGTATGATACTTTCTTGAAGATTGCGATGCATGAAAAAAAAAATGATACAATGTTGCATTATAGTTTTGATGCGGCCGCAGCGGGAATGCACACTCTTTAACGGTGACTCCTGACAAATGTATTCCTTTGTTGGAACGCACTCACCGAAAGATTATCATTAATCTCCTGATGACTACTGCTGTATATGTTCATGCAACTTGTGTGTATCTGGTCAATCCCTAAAATTCTGCATAAATGTATAATTAGATTGAATGGAAACCACCACGATACTATGTCATCAAACGCATTTGCTGAACCACTGTATTCACCATGCATTTTGCCAAGGTTGCAAGAAATAGCTTGAACGTTTTGAGGAAAAGATGCAAACAACTAAAATGGCACACCTTTGTCAACACCTTTGTCAACACCTTTGTTCTGGGCTTCCACCATACTGCAAAGCATTGATTGCTCCAGTATCTTATGCAAATAAGGGTGTATGAATAGCAAATGTTCTGGAATTTATTTTTCGGGAGGAAAGCTGAGAAAACGAACAGAGGCTGCTGGGGAACAGATATCAGATATGATTATCAAACTTATTAATGGAGTTTGCGGGACTCAAAGAACTCCAACTCAAGTCTCGTATGTTGTCTAAGATCAATCTTAAACTTTGTTACAACAAATTTCACAAGTACTTGATCATTAATTTGCCAACTACATGTACTAAGGCAGTTCACCTACAATTTGAATGTTATCCTTTAGTTTGGCTAATCATCTCTGAAAAAGGATTTTTAAATAAATTTATGAGGTTTTACAGGACTGAAAGGGTTGCAAAATTATGAGCTTTATAAGACTTGCTGTAACAGTATGCTGTCTAATATCAATCAACAAATTTGATAATTCTAAGTTTCAAATCAAATGGATATTAGAACTTAGGCACTACCGGTATTCTAGAATGTGTCACCAAGGAAGTCAAGACAAGTCTGGTTTTGGTTTTAAATTGTATTATACAAGTTTGGCTTTGGGTTTAAGTTATCCGATAATCATTTGACAATGACATTACACAGAGTGACTATGAAAGTCTGGTATTATTTTGTTATAATTTCTCTAATAGTTATTTGAAAATTATTGAAGTTTTAGATTGCTATGCTGGGCTCTCTCTGGAATTTGCTAGGTAATAGTAAATTTACTAATCAAGAAAAAAAAGTATTAGTAAACTTTGTCTGGAAACTGCGGAGCATTTTCCCGCGACCGAGCACAACGGGGAAGAGAGAAGGAGAGGGAGGTGTCCCCTCTGTCGTCCGCCGAAAACAAGAACAGCATGCTGAAAATGGTGCTTGCTGGTGCAACCTGAGCTCTAATTTTGTGTGTAATTTCATGACATCAAATTAGGCAGTCTGCTCCACAAAATGTACCATTTATGATGGTACAACAAAACATCACAACAAAATATAAAATGTAGACACCAGAACCTTTATTTGAATAACTCAGTATTAATTAAACATATTCATGATAAGCTCACATTGTTAACAGTGGGGAAAATAGTCATCATTCAAAAGTTCACTAAGTTCACTGCCAAGAACATAAGTCTGTGAATAAATTTTCACGGGAAATTTCTCAGAAAAAAACTCTATGCCAATCAATATTATTATGAAGTAATCTCCCGTGCTCATCGTGCAAACCCGCATGTTGACGTTTATGACGACACAAAATGACTATTTATTTTCATCGAAATTTCTGAATTAAAGTGAAAAAGTAACTAAAGTAACTTTCGGTCTTGTAACTCGATCTCAATGCTAAGAATAGCTGCAGTTCTGTAGCTCTGGATTTCGCTGGTGTCCGTTTTTGGCGTTTTTTGTTGCATCGGTAGTCTGATTCGGTCGTCTACTGGTAATTGCGAAACCCTAGGGTTACCAATAGACGTTACCTAGGGTTACCAATAGACGACCGAATCAGACTACCGATGCAACAAAAAACGCCATACACGGACACCAGCGAAATCCAGAGCTACAGAACTGCAGCTATGCTAAGAATTATAATATTTTTCGATCGATTCGCTAACATTGTCTCACCTTCCATTAGCTGTGGAATCATAGCCCTATGTTGCCGACCGCATTATTTACGTGACAGAGACTGGCCGGCCCATGTTCGACATACAACAACAAAAATAAAAACAAGACGTCCGAATGAAATTGGTAGGGCAAAATTAGATTGTATGTCGCACCAAAGAGCTACGGAACCGCAGCTAACCTTCCATTATTTCTGAAATCGTGCTGCAGTACGATCAACTTTCAGTTTCTTGGTGCTGTCAGGGTTAGGACACCCATTTGTTTCTGGTTCTGAACACGATTTAGCGGTTTCTCCATCTCGTCGTGAAAAATAGTCGTCGAGCAGTTGTCTGCTCCTTTTTGACGTAGTCTCCATTTTCAATAAATAAATAAATCACGTGTTTGATAAGGGCGACATGAAACCGTTCCATACTCAGAGTAATGTCGCGGGGTATCTTGAAACACATGTCGACTAAACTACGCATGTGCGATGACACCAAAATAACTTTAGAGTGGAAAAATACATTCAGTGGCAGTTCCGTGTTGATCGCGATCACCATGTAACAATTGTTGCAATCTTAGAAGTAACGGGACGTTGTTTAACTTTAAAATGGCAATCACTCAAACCGTAACACGCGTGATGATCACAGTCGAGTCTTGACAATTAAATGAGGGCGATTTGCGAGGGTATTTTGTACAAAATGTGTTCGTAAATCCTACTAATAGATATTTATTTTGTTCGTAAATTTTGTCAAAATTTCGTAATTTACGACATTTGCGAGCGACAGCGAGAGCACAGCTATGAGAGCGTTTCACTAGTCTTGATCTAAAACTTCAATACATGTAATTATTTGGAGTCCAGCTATAATTTGATATTGATGGAGTCTTCAAAATTGGGTCATTTTCTGATATGTCAGATCAACAAAATAGAAGTAGAGTCAAATGATCGATATAAAACACCATGAGTTCAAAGTCTAATAATTGATAGTAGGCAATTATTGAAGTTACTGTGGAATACTTTATTTTCGCTGGAATTAAGTTTTGGGTGTTTTGTATGGAATTTATTTTCACTGATTTTTGATGAGTTTAATGTGAAATATAAGAAAAAAAGTACATTCGCTGGATTTTATTTTCACGGAATCATCCCTTCAGGGAAAATGGCGAAAATAAATTCCAAGCGAAAATGAAGTATTTTACAGTATACACTTTTGCTTTGTTGAACATTAATTATCAACATACAACAAACCTGAAAAAACAAATGTTTAATCTACTAGGTAAATAATTACCATCACATCACATGCTCCAACTGTTTTTTTTTTTGTTTTACCATCACCATCTTGGCTATTCATAGAAGCTTTCAGCAGGAAATGTGTTAACAGTTTAGTCCCAGTCTGTCTAATATCATGTACAGACACTGACAGTATTCCCCCCAGGATACACACAGTGTGGTGGGACCATCACAATGCTTTGTTTTACTGCCATACTGGTCTGACCACAGTCATTATCCTGAGAGAATCAATTTGATAAGTTTCTCTTGGAGAAATAAGTTTTGCGAGTCAATAATTTTGTGCATTGTGTACTTGAGTAGGTTAATTATCATAATTTCTGTTCAGAATGATTATGCAAATAGTACACAAATGTTATGCAAATTAGTACATACATTTTTACCACTGCAGTGCATAAAATTTCTGGGGTAAACACTAGTTGTGTTCACGTTACACGAAGTACGGGCTAAGATTTAAGCTGATTTAGGCTTATCTAGCATATTTGCATTTCGGCTAGACCCAATTGCGTCCATGCACAGGGAGGGCCAGTCGTTAGCACGGGCTAAGGGGTGCCATTAGTCGGTGACCTTTGGTAAGCCGCTATTTACGAACGAAAAATGAATGACACGCGCGAGGTTCTATTTCTGCTACTGGCATGTTTCGTTCCTGGGTTTCGTTCTAATTTTGAAGCGACGTGCACAGGAACACGAGTGGAGACGGGCCCAACTTATTTGGATGCACATAAACAGTATAAAACAGGCGTAACAGAATACAGAGTTTTATTAATGCATGTTGTAGACAGCGAACCAAATTTATTTTGTCTATGATTGGAGCTGCTGCATGCTGTACGCTCTACTACAGTGACCCGATTAGTGTGGAAGCGAGCGCGGAGTAATGACTGGTGGAATAGTGTCGTTATACGAACATGGGACAATTTTTACACCCAAAGGTCGCCGCAGAGGGCGCTTAGCCCTGGGGTAAGCGTTCGCGCATACTTCGTTAGCCCGTGCTAAGGTCTAGACCGCGTCTTAAATTCGGATCAGATTTAACCCGTACTTAGCATTCCTTAGCCCGTGCTAAGCGTTCACGCACGTTTTCTTAGCACGGGCTAAGGAATTTGACTTCTTAGCCCGTGCTAAGGAGCTGTGCGTGAACGCAACTACTGAGGCAGATTAGGACATATAAACACACACACACAAGATTTAAACTAGGATCACAGTAAAAAGTCAAGTTGCTGTAAGTAAACGCTTAATATATTCACATCTGTTTTTCTCTTACATAGTTGTAAGCTTAATATTTGATGGTTAGTAAAAAGATTTCACAAGTTTTACCTATCCATAATTTAATGAGCTGCCCCACCTCCCTAACTGGAAATACGATGGGACACAGTCTGGAAATTGAGTCTATATAAACTGTAATTTAGAGAATGTCTTGATTAGTCATTGGGTCTAAAATTTAATATTCAGTCACCTGCCATAAAAAAGAAATATATACAAAATGCATTATCAACAGCACAACTTAGTTTAAGTAATGGAAAATCTGCATTATTTTTTTGCTCAAAAATAGGCATGTCAAAATGTAAAATAAAATTGGATAACCTCAAAATAAATAATGGTATCATTACATCATAAAAAGATACAACATTATATGCAGCTCAAAGTGAAACAAACTAACAGGTTCTTGCTCTTTTTCGATGCTGTAACTATTTATTATCTCAATATAAGGCCTCATACATGTCACACATCCTAATAACTAATCTAGAGGTACAGATCAATGATAACTTCTAACCCCCCCCCCCTCCCCCATGCATGCAGTTGTTGAGGTGCCAGTATGTGTGTCATGCATACATTCTGTTTGATTTCTGTATAGGTGAGCAGATTGTTGGATCAGTATTGTCAGATTTGACTGAAGAAAGATTGGAGAAAATTGGAGTTGAGTAAGTACTGTCCTGCTATAATAACAGAGAGTAATAACTGAAGAAAAGCTAAGCTGGAAAAAACAACTTTCTGGTGCTAGGTGTTGCTATGTGCTTTATATCGGTAGCAAGGTGTCAGCACAGGTGGTTACATTAACTCTTAGCATTTTCTCAAAAAACAATTTTACGTGGATCAAATATTTTAGTGTCTGTAAAATGTGCATGCCCCTCAAAATGTCATTATTCTCACTTTTCAAGAAAAGCCCCAAATGTGCATGTTTTTTACTCGTCCATTTTTTTCTATGGAAGAAATTTAGCTTTTTCCTCTAAATAGAAGTTTATTTTCTGACTATTCTCAAAAATGGTTCTATTTTTAACAGAATTATTAGGATTGCCCTTGTTATCTTAAAGTGCGGTAGTCGTCGCGCTGCGCATGTGCAAGATATATGGGTCTCATATATACAAAAATGGCGACTTTGACTGTTGCACAGATCAACGAGTACGAACTGAGACGTTTCCAAGCTTTAATTAAGTAATTTTCATGTTATTGGAAGGCATCAAAGGAGACACCGGCGGTAATCAGTGCAAGTCGCGCCCAGGTCAAACCTCATACTTGTGATTTCCATTTGAAGAGCGCATTGGATTGTTGGAAAATCAATGTTTATTAACACAAATGTGGCTCATGCGGAGCGCGACGACTACCGCGCTTTAACATTGCCAAGATAAGGCAATTATACTTAGCTGTATGTACATGCATGATTTATTTTATATTTCTTAATTTGAAATCATGACATGTATATTTGTTTTCTTAGAAAGATGGGCACTAGACTTCAGCTTCTACAGCTTTTTAGAAATCTCTCTCAAGATAATCTCAATCTGAAAGTAAGTCTGGTACCACACATGATATGGTTGTGTAATTCATCTCAAAGAACCTTTAAAACACATTCATCCATTGCGTTCCTGCAAGGCCAATATACATATCCAGATAAACCTATGTATAGCAAAAATCCAGGGGACTTCATTAAAAAGGTCTTTATAGACAGGTTGTCTTAATATGAAGGTTGAATCATTTTCTCTGGATCGCAAACTAGTACTTAGTATTTTGTCCAAAAAATAATGCAATGTTACTTTTGCAACCAGAACTCAACATCAATTAAGTTTGGCTGTCATGATAGTATGTTTTAAAATTCATGCTGATATAATTATGTATCTTGTAATGAAATTACTGGTACTGAAATATAATAATTCACAATATGTAGTGGCAATGAATTTAATGTTCAATTGGTCAGTGTTCAAATGTTATACATGTATACTGGTAATAATAATAATGTACATTGTATTTTACACTCATTTAGTACATTGCATGGGAACTAATGTGGACTGTGGTGCTTTAGTCTTCATTCTGTCCTTGTGCAGGCTCCAATGGTGAGTGAATAGATGTCTCTGGAAATCATGAATCTCTCTCGTTGCTGGTGCTTCATATCACTGTTTTACCTTCCAGGTGCATGTATTCAATGACCCAATACATGGACATATTGAAGTTCATCCCCTGTGTGTGAAGATAATAGATACACCACAGTTTCAGAGGCTACGCTACATTAAACAGCTTGGTGCTTGTTATTTTGTATTCCCTGGGGCAGCTCATAATAGATTTGAACATTCTATTGGGTAAGTTTAGTTTATTTTGCACAATTAGATTATCATAATGTTTAAACAAATTTTGTCTTTCATTTTCCATTTTGTATTCACAAAATATTAATTTGTCATGGGTGTACCGGCACATTGTTTTTCTCGATTTTCATCCTGTCCTGGGATGTTTTTGCTATTTCCTGAAGCAGAATGCAATGATAGAAACTTTAGTACATATGTACTATCGCGTATTATAATTATAGCGTATTTGTTTCCATTACTATCAACCAGTGTCGGCTATTTTGTTACGTCAACATATACTGTAAAATACATTAATTTAGCTGGAATTAATTTTCGCTGAAAAGACTTTTTGGGTGTTTTGTATGGAATTTATTTTTACTAATTTTTTGATGAGTTGAATGTTAAATATAGGAAAAAAGAGATATTCTCTGTATTTTATTTTCACTTCATCACTTTTTCAGCGAAAATTACATGTAATTCCAAGTGAAAATAATGTTTTTTAGAGTAGTAAGAAAGCTTAAAAATGGTGGTGATTTGTATCAGTTCTTATTATTTCTATATTTTTGTATTAACACATTGCCTGTCATGATAGGGGCTTTCAGCAGGCAATGTATTCACCCTAATTGTGTATTACATTGTATATTGTTATTTCCACTTAATCAGTGTGTGTTACTTAGCTGGACAGTTAGCGAAAACCTTGCAAACCAGACAACCAGACTTACCTATAAGCGATGTTGATGTATTATGTGTGCAGATTGCTGGTCTTTGCCATGATCTTGGTGAGAGAAAACATCTTGCTTATTTGTCGTTTTTTTTTTCTGCAAACCAAAGTCATTAATATACGCTGTTTCTTTAAATGATGTGTACTGTTGGTTTTTTTATTGTCAAAGTTAAATTTATATGTACGGAGAGTAATTTAAAACAATTTGTTATTAAGATTTGCCTTGTCACGCTATAGGGAGTTTGTTGCAGTGACTTTCACAAAATATCATCTGGAACAAAGCCCTAAGATTTGATGTGAAGTCAACCCCTTACAGTATTGATTCTCTGATTGTTTCCAAGAAAGATGTGAAACTTCCTAAATCCAAAACAACATATAGGATTAAATGTACAGACAGCAGGGTTTGCGCTAGTGTCGCTGCAAGACGAGTCTCACTTACAAAATTTTAAGAGATAGAAATTTTATCCTGGATAACTATTAGAGATTGGACCCCAGCTTGACTGAAAAACTGGGTCCCTCTTCAATAATTGGAGTCAGGGAAGCAAAATATGGGGTTAACGCAATCCCTGGACAGCCCCCTAAGTGAGTGCTGCAAGTAAACCTCTATCCATCATGATAACAAAAGTACAAAACTTGTCGTATTTATTTCAGGCCATGGTCCATATTCCCATATGTTTGATAATTGGTTTATTCCTTATGTTAGACCTAAAAAGAATTGGAAGGTAAGATACAACGCTACCCAATGGATATATTACATTCAATTAATTAATCTTGCATACATACTCCATGTACTATGTCCTTTCTCATACAGCACATTGGATATTTTTGTTTTGTTTTGAATTTCGTGAGTCAGTGAAAATCACAAACATTTGATTTGATTGATTGAAGATTTTTTCAGGGTCCTACGACACAGACTCTCAATGACTTTCACTAAATTTTGTTTTAACGCACACCATAAAACATGAACTCCTGGTATTTCTAGCAGTGAAAATTATACAGAATTCACCTTGTGACTATTTCTTTTTATCTCAACCTTTAACAAGGCTACACAAGGGATTTATTTTGTACAGGGTTGTCAAATTCTCATGAGATGTTCAGAAGGCTACCAGAGAATGACTTCCAAACTTAATATAAATTTTATCAATGTGTCCCTGAAACTGTGAATGTATTAATTAATATCTCGGCAAATCATATTTATTTGTCTTGAGGGCAATGAATATAATCTTTGGACTATCAGTGTTTACTCATTTGCAATGAAAGCCAATTCATGTTCGTTACCATCTTCGCCAGCCATGATTCATTGATTTGGTTTTTGCCACGCCATATTATACCGTGGCAGAATTTCCACTATGAACCTGGATTCACTGTTAACAAAATCAAACACAATGGCGAATGGTCTTGTGGTTTCCATGGTAAATGGAACACAAAGTCACATGCAAAATCACATGTCATTTAAGCAATCATGTGATGAAAGGTGTTGGTTTATGATGGTTTGGCACATCCGATGAAATCACTCAATTCCGCTGAGGTCAAATACAGTTTTTCCCAACATAATCATGCATGGGTTCATTAGAACTGCCATGAATTTTACACATATAGCAATTCAGCTGACAGACATGGTGAAAATGAGCTCACATTCAATGCTAAGTATTCAGATTGAGAATGCAGGTCATTTGACAAAGACAACAGTCAACTAAACAAACGACTAGAAGATGAACAAACTTGATGTAAGTTAGCCCTACAACAATAACAAAATCATGTAAATTCATGCACATTGCAACATGATTCTAAATCACATTTGAACAGAAAATAAAAAGATGAAGCCAAAACAATTGGCACATTAAAGAAAATTAGTAAAGTTTTACTGTTCAAGGCATATTTCCTGTAATTTATTTCATCATACATATAGTTCAAAACATACTAACTTATAAATCTAATATAACCATTTCATACTGGGAACAAAATAACATCATCTCTGTTCATTTAAAACGATACTATTGTCAACTTCAGAAATCCCACACAGAATTTTCTGATTGACAAAGAAAGGATGACCTTAAACGAAAATCATGAATCAACCAGTCACTGGTAGCATAGTGGTTGTCGCATCAGACTCATGATCGGTAGACCTAAGTTCAAATCCTACCTCAGCCTGAACATCAAAAGGGTCGACCCCCTACCCTGGGTGAGTGTGCCACAGTCTCAATGGGAAGGCCAATTCCACTGGCTGAGATTCATTCATTAACAAATGCGACTTTGGAGGAACCTTGGTTAAGGTCTGCAGGTGCTTGTGTTCGACCGAGCCTGGTTGACGCAGGATAGCGCATTAAACTGCCATTTGATAGAAAGATGGTCGCACGGCCCTGTCATGTTGTCCCAAACATGAATATGAGTTCTGTGGCAAAAATGCACTATGTGTCATCACTAGCACTTGCAATTTGCACATACAAGAAAAAAGTCAGGAGAGACAACGGTGACATTCAATGTCCTGAACTGTCGCCTGGCACAAAAAAGGAATCATCCATTGGTTACCGGGTAGTTGTGTTTAGCTTACTCTCAAAGCAGAATTTGAAAACAGTGCAACATGACAGGATTTGAGAATATCCAGATAAAAAATAACCACTGAAGGGATGATTCAGTAAAAATAAAATATATATAGTGCTTTTTCCTATATTTATTTAAACTCATCAAAAATCAGTGAAATTATACTCCATACAAAACTCCCTAAAAGTCTTTTCAGTGAAAATTAATTCCAGCAGATATAAATGATTTTTGCAGTAAGCGCCGAGTGGCAAAATCAGTTCTAATCTAACATTTCTCGTGATAACTCAATTAAAGCACTACAGTTGTCACACGTAAGCATTTACATTTGAATTTACATGTAAATATGCAATGTATTTTACATGCATTGTGTACCTCACTATGTGTCGTATATTGAACACGACCTGGCACAATGACTCTAACGCTTAAAATTTAAGATTGCTAAGCATAAGCACGCATCTCATAAATCAAATATGATTTTTTCACCATATGTACCTAAACAAAATTGTTATATACATTTATGACAAGATCTTTTCACCATGGAAACAATGGTAAATGGCTCAAAATCATCATTTTCAAGAGTGTTTGACCCAATATTTGGACAGTGAGTCAGTGACCATACTTTTTCTGGATTTCCAGACATAAAATATGGTAAATGCACAAAAAATATGATGATTGAATATGTTTTAATGATAACCAGCTTCCTAAAATGCAGAAAAACACTACCTGTATGTGCTGTCGACAATATACACCACTGTCTTTTGCCAACCTGCATATTTACTCAGTCCCTCATCATTCATAATATAGCCTATAGTTATCAAATGTGAAAATCCTTTTTGACCGTGTCGTGTCTGTCTGTATGTACAAATGTACACCCTGTATGTGTGGCTGTCCGTTCCTTCATTATCTCAAGAACCGTATGTTAGTTTGTAAAAAAATCTATGCATATAATTAACCTAATTTAACCTTATTAATTACCTAATTTGCATAATAGTTCATAATTTGTTGGTTCTAATCACATTTCAATGAAAGTTTGTACATAGATGGTCTGTGACAGTACATATCTCAATTCAGTGCATTTTGGTACTTATACATGTATACTCTAACACAATGAGATAATCTAATTAGTTTTAGGTTTATATACGGTACCTAATTTGTATAATAATTTACTTTTTCAGCTTTCCACTAATTTGGTAAGGATTAATCATCACATTATAATGAAATTTTGTAAATGTGCGTACTGAAACAATATACAGACCTAAATCAATATGTAATAATTACTTAATTTGTATAATAATTGATTTGGTTCATTGAGGTAATCCACAGACATGATTAGTTTAATGTTGATATCTAAAAAAAAATCAGATTTAAATTGAATTCATCACAGAGGTGCTCTAGAATTAATAAGATTAAAAACCATGGATGAAAAACCAAATGTATTTTCTGTATGTATTATAAATTTTGATAATGCTTCTCGTTTGAAAAGCAAATCCTAAATTTTGAATTAATTTTAATGTGTCTCCAATAATCTCAGCACACGGGAGTTCTTCCCAAGCTTTCTTTGATTTTCAGTTGCACCCACACATGATTGAGGGAGAGAGACTAGAGATTACTGCTAATATGAACTAAATAATAAACGCCACAAACTAAGAAAGATTATACAAATTGTAAATCGTTTTAGCTGCGACTGGAATCAGACTGGGGGCTAATGGATTGGATTGACATGTATTCACCTGTCTTCACTTTTTTAATGGTTCATGACGGATTGCCACCCATATTTGTCTCAAAAACCTACTATATGTGTAGAGCATTATCTCCAAGCCCTTCTAGGGGTTAAATCTGACACAATTCATTAGTCTGTACTAAGGCTTAGACTGCACTGTGCGTGTCTTAAAAACTAGATTAAGGTTGGACTAGCTGCTTGTCAGTTTGTGCATGTTTGCGTACTAGCTGGAGAGCTCACTACTTTTTTTTTCATTTAATGATATGCTTAATGCCTTTATCTCTACAGCATGAGCAAGCCTCGGTTGACATGTTTGATTACTTGATAGAAGACAACAACCTCATGGGTGTAATTAAAGACTACGGATTAAATGAAAAAGACATTACATTCATAAAAGAACAGATAGCAGGACCATTGCAGAGACAGAATAATAAGGTAAACATATCAGGAGTCTTTTAGCTGCATGCCTATTGTTCTTTTTTACAATTCTATTTCTTTCTACAATGTATATAGTCAAATCTGGGTACAGCAACAACCCAATGTGCTTGCAGAAATTTAAGAATTTTAAGGGCTTTTTTAAAGATAAAATAAATAAATAAATGTTCCAGTATGGTTGTTTGCCTCAACTGATGTCTAACACCATCTAACATCATCTTCCCCTATGATAGCTGCTCGAATTCGCCACTCCGGTTCAAATTTTGAGCATAAACTAATATTATACAGTACAAGGATTGCTGCCGCTGCCCCGCGCGTTAGGTATTCCCCCCTGTTCGCCTCCGCGCGTGCCCGGACACTCCCTCGCGTGTCCGGGCGTTAAATAGTAGGACCCCTTTATACTGGTTTGATATTGTAGGAACCAAAAGTTTTTTGTACAGTTAAAACGTGTGGTGTATCTTAAACCATGTTCCTAACTAATATCTTTCCCACCTGGAAATGTGTCTTTAATCTTTGGGTGCCAATAATTAATAATGTCATTTCATCTCTTTAACTATCTGTGATTAATGATCTTCAGACTGCATGTCCTTACCGTGGCAGAGAAAAAGAGAAGAGTTTCCTGTATGAGATAGTAGCCAATAAAAGGAATGGTATCGATGTGGACAAGTGGGACTACTTTGCCAGAGACTGTCACAATCTGGGAATTCCAAACAACTTTGACTATCGCCGATTTCAGCAATTTGCTAGAGTTATCAACGTGGATGGTTCTCCACAGATATGCTGTAGAGAGAAGGTAATATTTGTGTCTAATGCTTACCAGTATATATATTATTAAACAAGTTGGCTACTTTTCACTCAGAAACCTCAACTTAACCACTGTGAACAATACACATTAGTTTGCCATAATGTAATTTTTCTGCATATTGCATTTGTCACATGCAGCTTTGAAAATCCAGTTTATTTGGATTTATAGTTTACTACTATGACATCACTTCTGTCACTCAGGAAACGCAAATAAAATTAATACTTTTGATACTTGTCAGAAACAGTATATGGATGTCTATTCAGTAATGAAAATGTTAAACTGTTCAGGACAAGTTTGTGCTTCTTTTTCATTGTGAGATTCCATCAAATGATGTTGTATGTTCATTTACACAGTAGTGTTCTAAGTATTTTGAGTGAAATCCCGAGAATATAGTGTAGACCTAATCCATGTCATAAGTTCCCGTCCAAAGATTTTGCCATTCTTGATATTGGTATTGAAGCAAAACAATGTTTAATTTTTTTGCATTCTCTTCTGTGCGGTCACACGGGTCTGCGTAACTACATAAATCATCACCTGAATTTGTTGAATTGATTATGTGAGCATTGGTTTGAAATAAACAAATTTAATATAGAAAAATACACTTCGACGAGAAATATAAATATGGCAGTCAAACACATGGTGATAATACTGATTTATTTTAATACTAGTTTATTTTAATTACTCTATTAGGAAGTCAGTAACCTGTATGACATGTTTCATACAAGGAATACGTTACATAGAAGAGCCTATCAACATAAAGTCAACAAGATTATAGAATCAATGTAAGTGATCAATTCTAACAGTCTCTTTCCGTATATGATTTTTTTATTGGTGATCCAAAAACCCAATTGTGTTATGAATGATAGGCGATGTTCATATCAGTCTTTTCCGATGTGAAAATTACTTGAATAATTAGACCACTTGAATAAAATTGTGAAAGAAGTATCTGAATCTCATTTATGGGTAACAAGGCTGGGCTGTTTAAATTTGTCTAAACTATGGAGGTTTGAAATTGAGAATTGACCTATGACCTCTGCATGCTTTGTATTATAATACTTTAATGTAATCCTGCTGACATAATCACTCATTTCGTGATTCCCGATGAAATATGTGGTTTTATAATTAATAATGGTTTATTTCTACTTGTTATTGCAAATAGTAAACAAGATGTTTTATCATGATCATTTTATAAAACACAAAAATTCAGTTTCAATTTTAATTTTTATACAGAATTCAATTGCAAATGTTCTTCTGTATTTCAGGATTGTTGAAGCCCTTGTAAAAGCTGATGATCATATCAAGATTCCAGGCACAAATGGGTATGTATTTATTATTATTAGTAGTAGTAGTAGTAGTACCGTATTTATCCGGGTAAGCGCCCAGGGTCCTGAACATCCCCTGAAAAAAAAAAAAATGAAAATTAACAACACAAAGATCAAACTGTGGCAGGGAATAGAATAGCAAATAAAAACATGCAGCGACAATAAATGAACAATATGCAACATTAGGGGTATAACAAAAATAATTTATTGCTTATAATGTGACAAATAAACCAGAAATAATAAAAATCGACCGTGAGGAATCATTTGAATTACCCCGGTAGGATTTTCTCACCGACAAGCACGCATAAACTCAAAATGAATTAAAATGTTAGGGGTTAAACTGCATAAAATTATTTTTGGTTTTGACAAATACCGGTACAACAGCCATACAAGATCAATAATAATTTACACAGTAAATTACGAAAGTTCAGATCTCTATTTGTACGTTCATTGTCATCTTTGTAAAAGTCAAAACCCTCAAAGTTCAATTCGGCGTCACTGTCTTGATCAAACAAAATCCCTACATCTTCGTCCTGAAGTTCGTTGATGTTGTCCCACACAGAGTGTAGAGACAAGAAAAATGGGGTCTCTGCAAACGACTCTACTACAATGGCACACGATGCTTTTGTTTACTGTCTGGCAATCATTTTTGACCTTTAAGCATCCGCTTTACTGATTGACTAAGAATGGCATCACTACTAGTGTTTCATCATAGAGGTGAATTCAACATTGCTTTCTTACCAGACTTAGAAGCTCATCAATCATGGTGAAAGTTACCATTCGGTCTGAATGTCTCACTATACGGATATCACGGTGGGCTTGAAATAGGAATAATTTTCTTTCCAACGACAGAAGAATAATTTTCAAGAGAGAAATGCAATAGCTGCGATGAAAGATGGTTGACAGCCTTCGGTGTGACATCCCTGCTTGACATTGCAAAATTGCTGGCCCAAGTTATGGATTCGCAAGCTGCTACTGAATATTTCATAAAGCCAAAACAACGTGATTTCAATCACTCCCCCGGGTACGGATTACTACAATGGTTTTATTGTCGATGACACTGAAGCCGAACGAGTGCAACACTTGCTTTGCTTGAATCGTTAATACAACGAACAAAAAATAGTTTTTTTTAAATTATTTTATTACAAGTGTAGAAAAAGATCCCCTGGGCATATGCCCGGATATGATCTCAACTTCTTTATTGTATTAAAAGTGGGGGGTGAGTGTTTGCCTGGGCATGGGCACTTACCCGGATAAATACGATATTGAAAATGTATATTCCAAATGCACTACTCAAGTCTCAGCGCATTGTATGTAAACTATTGAAATACTGTTAAAAATCACAATATTTAGTAAGGTGGTAAGTCTCTAAATTTAGTTTAAAAAAATCATTACCGGTACTCTTAGAATTACGGTAATCAAACGGTAACTTGTTGACTGAAGGATTGATTGAATTTACCACAAGGGGGTCCCAATCTTAACTTCGGCTGAACAAGGATTTCAGTGAAAGTCGATAAGTACTCGTGTGATGTGGTAAAATTTGCTGCAGATTAAATTTAACATGTTTAAATTATATCCATATTTTACTATATGGCATGTAATGTGCTACAGCAAATCTCACCAGTATTTGGGTAGCCGTTTTGCAAACTTTGGTTATGACTAAACAGATTTCCTACCAGATTGACTTGCTGGTGCCATTAGTAATCATACCTTAGTATGTTTTCTTCACCAATCCTTATAGCTGTTAGAATGGACAATGCAAATACTGCTCAACTAGTCTTTGAAACTATATATAACACAAACTGTTTTTATATTTACTCATCAGTGAATATTGGCGAAGTTCTGGAGTTAGACACCTAGATTTAGAAAGTAGAATGCCGAAATGCAACACTTGAAAATACATAGTGGCAGAGTAGACAGCTATTTTGTCATTTTGTTTTTTAAGCGATCAACTGGTTAGTCTCCTGTCTTTTGAAAACAGAACTGACTATGTTTTATATACTAGCTTGTTATATATTACAGTTACTGAAATGATTAAGTGACTAGACTATGTAATAATTGTTGCTCCCTGCTTTGTCTAAACGAAATGCGTCGGTGAATACGTGAGCAAGATTGCTAATTTGCTGGGCCAATACTTCTGTAGAAATGCTGTCATAATTATGTTACATGAAAGTTATTCACATGCCATTAAAAATTGCTACATTTAAATCACATTAATTTAAAAATGCATTGTTTTACTATCAAATTACCGGTAATGAATTTAAACCTAGTGAATATGCCCAAAATTTAAAATTTGTGAGATTGAAACCCCGGGAAAATAAACTCTGTTACAGTATACCTGTGTAAGGGAAATATTTGTAGAGAAATTCAATGCTTGGACATAACTTTATGCACTACAATTAATTGTAATTTCATGTACCCATCTCGCCCTAATCTATGCATATCTTCTGCAGGACAATGGTTAAGATATCCGAAACAATAGATGACATGGTAGCATTCTGTAAACTAACGGATAATATTATTCACCAAATATTACAAACAACAGAACCAGAAATAGAAGAATCTCGCACAATACTTCGCAAGATATTCACAAGAAAGTTGTATAAATGTATTGGACAAACAAGACCCCCTGATGGTGTCACCATTAATCAGGTACTATTAACTTGACTTTGAGTCTTGAGTTAATCACTTGCACGGCAATGCAGTTCAGCCAATATCTGAACTGCATGTGAGACTAATAGAGGGTGGACATCGTGGTATGGTTCTGGTGAAGGTGAATGTTATCAAGAGACATTGTGTTATACATTATAGATCTTATGCAGACTTGTACACTGTCAAAAACAGGGACTTATGTTTTGACCTCCGTGCTTGCGTGTGTTTGTGCGTGCATGCGTGCGTACGGACCTGTATCTTAGAAATGCCTGGACCAATCACAATCAAACTTCACAATCACACATACATCATACATGATATTATACATATGCACGATCTGATTCAAGATGGCCGAATAACGGCCATTTTTGTGCTAAAAATCATCAAAATCAAACATTTTTCGGCTGTTTATAGATGGATTTTGTTCAAAATTGATATACACTGTAGCCTCGCTATAACGAACTCTTTGGGAGACATACAATTAGTTTGTTATAGTGAAATGTTCACTATAATGAAGTACATAATACATTGGGTTTGCTGTGAGAGGGAGACACGCTATGTGTTCATTATATCAGGAAGTTCATTATAACGGTGTTCATTATACTGAGGTTACAGTGTATATGTTAGACATTATAGGACCTTGATGCACATCATTTTGTTTTACAATCTGATTCAAGATGGCCAAATGGCGCCATTTTTGTTTTAAAAAATCCTAAAAATCAAGCATTTCTCGGCTGTTTACAGATAGATTTTGTTCAAACTTGGTATATACATTAGACATCACAGGTTCCTGATGCACATCATTTATTTTTCAGATCGGATTTAAAATTGCTGTCTGGCGGCTATTTTGTTTTAATGAATGGGCTTCTCGGTCCATATCTTCGACTTGGATGGATTTCAAACTTGGTACATACGTTAGACATTACGGGTTCCTGATGCAAGTCATTTTATTTTTCAGATTGGATTCAAAATGGCTGACTGGCGGTCAGCCATTTTGTTTTAATGATTGGGCTTCTAGAGCCATATCTCTTAAATGCTTTGACTGATTATATTCAAATTTTATATATTCGTTATACATCATGTTATATATATAGATGTATTCAAATTGGATGATTTTGAATGCTGTTCCAAAGCAATATCTCTCAATAAGTACTTGTTTGATGATCAGATACAAATGTCAATCATTTTAATGTTAAAAAATAATATTCCTGACATGGTTATATTCCAGCTATATTACTATAAACAAAACTATATATTTTAAATTTGATAACTGACGAAGACTGTGCCATGCCATGCATGGCTTGTTTTACTAAAAATTAGGGCGCGAACTGCACGCCAACCTATTTCTTTTAATATATTTGGCATATATTTAATATATACCCATGCATTTACTTGGGTCATATTGATGGTTAATTACTGCTTCCAACAAATCTGTACATGATTGACTTGGAATCTGACCAACTTAGGTATTTTCAGCTAGGAAAAATAAGGTATCTGATTAGAGGCATTTCCAAAAAAAAAAAAAAAAAAAAAAAAAAAAAAATATGTTCCCAATGAGAGTCACCGGGAGTGACAATAGCTTGTCAATGGTCATACTTAAACAAGTGAACAAGCTTGACTTTAGTTTCAGACTCTAGATGGCGCTGTCTAAAGTTGTTGCTGAACATTTACTTGCATTGTGGTTGCAACAATTTTTATGGTTATGTGGTATTTAGTCCATATTGCATTCGTTGTTGGGATCTGATTTACGATATTAATCAAATGGTTGCAATTTTAGTGCTAAAAATCAGGCATTTCTGTACGTCCAACCCAACTTCTCAGTCATGCAATGACAGAATTTGTTTAATCTTGGTGCACACATTGAACTTTACCTTGTACATGTTAATATTCTATTTTTCAGGATGAAATTCCACAAATTCAGGAAGGAATATCAGCAATATTATCAACAGCAGGTCACCAAGTGCCAGCTGATAACATCGTTGTCCATGTAAGTATTACCACACAGTCTCGGAAGCGTGACTCCGTTGTCCTGTGTCAGATTTAACAGTCTATCACACAACATCAAACTTTGGTGTATAATAGACATGGCTAATTGATTAATTAATCTAATGATACCAGTAAATCTAACCCCCATCCATACCAAAAAGTTCATTTTTCACACCTCTAGTCTACTAACAACCAAAACTTGTACTTTTGCAACTTATTAATCTACATATAATCATAACTGCTTCTTATTCATTTTAGAATGACTTGCCAACACCAGTACTTAAATTTGTTTGCGATATAGATTGATCCCAGTTTTATCAGGTTGGGAATCAAATTGTCTCTTTTTCACTTGTAGATAATTGATTTAGACTACGGCATGGGTGACCAGAATCCTATTGATCATGTTAGGTTTTATTCTAAAGCCAATCCTAACGAAGCAATGATGGTCAGAAAAAATCAGGTATGTAGATTACGCATTACACACAGGTCAGAGTTGAGTCCCACAGGTCATAGTTCAAGTTGAGTCCCACAGGTCATAGTTCAAGTTGTGTCCCACAGTAAATATGGTAAATACAATTTGTTGTTCATGTGCATTTCAAAGCCCTTTAATAAAAAATCCATCATTATGAATATTTCCCTCATTTCACTGTCATGTGATTATTATTTCAGGTTTCTCAGATGCTACCTGAGAGGTTTGCTGAACAACACATTAGGGTCTACTGTAAGGACATAGACCCAGTAAAAATTCAACAAGCTACCCTGTGTTTTAATAAATGGTGCAAAGAAAAAGGATTTACCCCACCAAAGGTTTGTCATTACATTGTACTATGATGTTATCAACAGCAATGGTTCTGTTGTTCTTCAGGTTTTAGAAACTAGCTTGTGCAAATTTCTTATATGATTCGATTTGTTCTATTACCGTACTTCCCCGAGCATAAGCCCCTCCCTGAGTATAAGCCCACCCCTCTGTTTTTAGACATTTAACAAGTTGAGGGCATCCCCGAGTATAGGCCCAGGGTGTTTAATCGAAACGCCAAAAATGTAATCATCTAGTTGTGAAACCTGGTCATTGAACATAGTTTTACTTTTCCGAATAATCTTTTCTGAGGTAGTCCTCAAGTATAAGCCCACCCCCTAATTTTCTCAATTTTACATGCTCAGGCCCCTGGGCTTATGATCGGGAAAGTACGGTAGTTGTATATCTTTATACGTAAATGACAGAAGTGTGTCTAAAATCACCATAATATTTTAATAATCAAGTATGCAAACTGTATGCAATATATACAATTTTTATTTTTATGTGTGCTTCTATGAGATACATTTCTATTATTTAGCAAAATACCATCCAGGACTCCTTTCCCCAGTTTTCATGTGAATTTTAAGGCAAATCAGTATGGAAAGTAATTTATAAACCAAATTTGAGTTGTGTTTTGTCTGTCTATGTGACTGTGTCCATACATGCATCTGTCAACAATTTTTTTTTTTAGAGAAAAAAAAATTATTTCCAGCTGAAATAATATGACAGAACCCCACACCCCACACTCGAGATGCGGTGTATCCTGCGGCCGTACTTTCACGAGCGAAGCGAAAATAACATGAAAATAACTTCCATACGCAGCGAAAGCCACGGGGAGGGTGTGGGGTTCTGTTATTATTACATATGTTCCATACTTGATAATTTCGTATTAAAGAAAGAACGTGCAAACCGGGATGGAATTTAGGTCGGGGAATCCCATTGCCCATTAATATGTTCCAATACAAGTGTAGAACGCGTATGGAGAACGCGTGTCACTGTTTGTTTGAAATTAAAATAATCAGACGTCTAATCTGAGTCGCTGTCCGAATAAATAACTCGTTGACGTTTAGTTGGGACCACGGCAGAACCAGAACTTGAACTGGACGACTATGATACACAGTTTATGTTGAAGTTAAAAGTTCCGCCACAGAATTGTGCATTGGCAAACATGCCGTGCAACTGCGGTACTCTACAGACGGGATGACTTTCGTCGACAGCGGTTGTCGCTTAGCTGCACCACAGTCCTTCGTTGAGGGACTGTGGCTGCATGCTACACCTTCGTGTGTGATGTTGCCTGCTGGTCGTGGATTGACTGAGTCTTGATTACCGGTTAAAATGTTGCTCTTTTGGCGTTGGTAATTTTTATTTGGAACTAAGTAATGCCGCAACGTCGCCAGCAGAAACCTGGTATCTCGATGCTGATGGTTGCGGCTCCAGAGTAATCGCTGATTTTACTGCTGGTGGATCTTCTGAGAGCCCTTCAAGGTTTATAAAACTCAGTTTCCAGGTGGTCAACACACATTAAGTTCTCCCAATTGTAGTATTCCATGTGATGTACACCTGACTGTTGTTGAACGATTTGAACTGGATAAAAACAGCAGACGAAAATGTGTTTACAAAATAAAAATAGTTCGGTAGCCAATGAAAATACCATGTTCATTTGCATATCGACCGTGAAAATATCGAGAACATTATTGCATGGGTGATATGCAAATTAGTTTGGGCCAAAATAAGTGACTGCCTAAAAGTACCATTACTGTTGTTCAAATTTCATGTCACTCGGCAAGTATATTCATGTACCCCAAGGGGAAAATATCGTACTTCTAAATATTGTTTATTCCGAAAAACTGTACTCCTGAAGGGACTACTTTGTTTGCTCTCGGACCTCATTTGCATATGGGTTGTGGAAATATCGATTTTGATTTCAGGGACGAATCAAAATAAACTGCAGTACATATGTAATAATGTACAGTACAAGATTATCATATTTATTGTGTTTCTTTATTAGGGTGGTGACGTGAATGATACAGAACTAACACCACTAAAAGCATCAGCTATGGGTCAAAACAGCTATCCTACTGAACATGGAAGTAAGAGTCGTCTCTCTTTTTGAGTTTGAAGAATTATGCACGTATATCCAGTATGAATTGGTGCTAATAATGTTGATCTGCGCAGAAACAAGATATTGTTCCACTAACAGCAGGCACACTTTTTCTTCTTTGTTCCAAATAAAACAAAAATACTTTCAAGCGGTGCCTTTGGGACTGACATGCACGCCGAACAGAAACAGATCTATTTTTTTGTTGGGCTTTTAAACCACGCTGTCATATTTATGTGGATTATAAATCTATATGATACAGTGGTTCTGTTCATCACAAGATATTTTGATGAAACAACAACTGTTGCTCTAAATTAGTATATAAAATGGAATACACAGCAGTGTGTGGAGTTTGAGGTTCCTTATCTCTGTCCCTCTTAACTATACACATCCCTGTGCTCATGTCCATATTTTTCTCTGGACAGTGATGTGATAAATAGTGGATCCCCAATGAGTGACCATGTGATATCAGATTTATTGAATGTGGCCTTTTGGATTAATCTCCATGTGTCCCTGACTATATCTTGCCGATCACATGTTAACTTCACACATATACATATTGGTTTTAAGATGCTGATTGACAGGCATTATAAAGTTTAAAAAGCACCAAAATTAAGCATTTTTGCCATCACAGAACTACCTGTACTCATTTATATTGTACCATTTATTTTCATGTTTTGAGCTGTGATTTAATTTCATGAATTTTGTCACGGAAAAACAATGAGTTTTATTGTTTTTTTACATGTTCACATATATTTAATTTAAATGATTTTACTTATCAGTAAAAATAGCAATATTAAAACCCAGGGAATAATTAATGCATTTACAGTACATACATTTTTATGCATATTCATTTCAAATTTCGATTCAAAAAGGTTGACTCATTTCAGTTTTGTGTATCAATAAATGAGCAATGGTGACTGTCTTGTTATAACCTGTGTTTTTTAGTTTGGATTCTAAATGTTTGAGTGGTAGGCATATTGCTTCAATATAGGAATACAGTTCTGGAGCCATATCTCTGACATGCCCTGACCGTTCCTATACAACTTGATATATTTCTTAAACTTGTATGTCCTGAATCTGATCTTATTTATGCCATGTATCCATTCCGCAGCTGTTCGCCATAAACACATCACAATCAGAAATCCTGCATGTTTCTTTAGCATGTTTAACTAGCTTATTTGCATACAGGAAACACCATTTCTGACAATTTATCGTCATAGATGATTTCAGAGACACTTTGGTAACATGTTCCCACAATTTTGTGAGCAATTACTGTATATATAAAAAAGGCATCTCCAGAGAATTCAGCAGCCAGTACACTGGAGGAACGAATCCTGTGCACTGCCAAGTTTAAGTTGCGATGCTACTGCTGGAAACTGTTCCTGTGCCTGTAACATGAAAACTCACCTTAATTGGTGAATGTATGAACTACTGAAATATACTGGAGTATTTACCATATTTCAAACAATTAAAAAAAAAAAATCTCCTGTCAAGTTGTTAAAGTAGCCATTTGTGTTGAGCATGTACTTTATGTACACAATGTGAACACTTTATCAGTTACTATGGCAACCGCCCTTTAGATTTCTCAGCAGTATTACATGTAGATTCTAGGTAAATCTCTATTTCACAAATCCACAAACTGAAACATTTTATATGCTTTATAATAAAGCTTACCTTAGTTTGTAGTTGACAAATTGATTGATTGTAAAAGGAATTATCATTACTGCAATTATATTTGATGCATGATAATGATAATTAAAGTATTTATGTAATTCAATTGCTGGTCAGTGCAAAAAACTATGTCCAAGTTATTTTTCATTACCCCTGTATTTAATTTAGGACTTTCTGAAATAAATTAAGTGTATTTTAGTTGTTTTTACTATATAAAATACCAAATAAGTGTGAAGAATTTGTTATCTTCAAATTTGTTGTGTATTTTTATATTGTAATTTACTCATACTATGTAGATTTTTTTTAAATATATGAAGTGTATGATTTACTGTAAACTGAAAGAGGATTAACTATGTTATTTGTGTTGACGATGAATTTCTGATACATCATATCTGTCCAGTAGCATCGATCTATATTTTCTTGTAAAAAAAAAAACGACCTCCTCATTGTGTGTAATTAGTCCCTGTTCGAACGAAGTCAGAAAACGGGGACTTATAATTCGGTTTTCGTCCGTCCGTAGTCTTATTTCAGAATCCTTCAGACCAATTCTATTCATTCTTTGCATGTGTCTAGTACTTTATGTGGGACATACATTGTATGCACATGCAGTGGTTTAGCGATTTGATTCAAAATGGCCGACTGGCAGCCATCTTTTTTTTTTTAAATGTTGTATTTTGGACATGCTTTGTCAGTTTTCATTCAAACTTGGTACATAGGTTACATGTCCATGACAATTTCTTTCGCAATTGGTTCAAAGATAGCCAACTGGCAGGCATCTTATTTGTTTTTTAAATTGTGGTAAATGTGGCCGATTGACAGCCATCTGACTTTTTGGCTATACTACTTTGGCTTTATATTCCCAAGATTTATGTACCATTTTCATTTGTATTTGGCACATGGATACATGTACATGTCAATTCAATTTGCCATTTTGATAAAATATGGCCGACTGGCGGCCATCTTGTTTGTTTAAATTGTGACATCTTGGACATGCTTAAACATTTTTTAATCGGGCTCATGCCTAGCTTACTCATAATGTTGGTGTCTTTTTTGACATGCCAGTTATGCTGACCTACGCTTTAACTCTGCTTGCCATTCACCCTCGGGGGAGATTCACATTGATGCTACTGTTTGATTCGCCAATTACATGTCTCATTGCATTTTGTCACAGCGAGCTAGCGCCTTTCGCATATCTGAGATTGCTTTCCGCCTCTCAGATATGGTTATGGGGATATGGATGTTTTACACTAATAAAGTGACGAACTATCCCCCTATGAGGGGAGTTCTTTTAATTTTATAATGTAGATATGCAAATGTAATTCACAGATAGATCACCATTGTTTGACACCACCTGTCTTGTGAATTTAAATTAGAGGCATGACAAACGTTAAATTGTATTCAACGCATTATTTTGAACTGATATTTATTAAAACTGCAAATTTTAGGACACTGCCTTCACTATATTATTCAACACAATAGGGCGCTCGACTTGTACAAAGGGTATATTAGCCACTTTAGTCCAGAACTCGCATACAATTTGTTGAAATTGCTGTATTCCCTATCCCAGAATCTCAAATACGTATGTTATGTAAGCCCCATGTAAATATTTATTGAAGGGCACCATGGCATCAAGCATTCATATTCATGTATGGTAATTAATTTTAGTGCCTCATTCCGATCCTCAGACTTGCATTTTCTCAAACATACTTTAAACAAATTTAGCAAGTGCAATAACATAGACACCTCAAGTTGTTTTACTTTCACTTGTGATCTATGTTTTTCGTTGCTATGTCTTAAACCAAAGGGGTCGTTACGCAACACATGTTCGAATTTGATGTAAATAAACAATCTGTTGTATTTG
Source organism: Saccoglossus kowalevskii (assembly GCF_978046115.1). Classification (NCBI taxonomy): domain Eukaryota; kingdom Metazoa; phylum Hemichordata; class Enteropneusta; family Harrimaniidae; genus Saccoglossus; species Saccoglossus kowalevskii. The sequence goes on along the minus strand of NC_140646.1, from coordinate 21,379,964 downwards.
CCACTAGGGACTCAAGTTTCAAGGACACGTTCGTGACAACCCTTCCGCTTTAATATGACGAGCACAAAGAGAACTTTTAAAAATATAACGGGGACTGTGTCATTTTCAATGACTTGTATTATCTTTAATTGAGAATGTGTTCTACTTGTTTAAAATTTCAGGTGAGAGTTAAATTTGGAAGGTTTGTAATGTCTATTTTATTTTTATTTGGAATATAGACTACTATGGCAGTCTCGGTAGTGCAACTGCTTAGCATATTCAACAGTTAACCGATAAATTGATGGTTAAACTCCAGCCAGGGACGAGGAATGAATGTTCACATGCATGAATTCACGATATGAATACAATGTTTACTATAACCATATTAGTCTCAGTGTTGCAAGCTAATAAACAGTTTGTGTTTCATGCCAACTGAGGGACAATGCGAGAATTATACTGTACTGTATTCCCGATATAAATACCAACTTCAATGAGAGACCAAGCTTGAATCCTTCAATTAGAGCGCATTTGAAACCAGAGAATTTACATTCAATTCTATTCCAGGTAACAGGTTCGCAAACAAAATCAATGCACTATACTTGCTTTTCGTTTACATGATTCTTGGAAATTCGAACCTGTCTGACTAGCCGTGATCGTCTCGTGGTTAAGACATTGCGTTGTGGCCGCAATAACCCAGGTTCGAATCCTGGTCTTGGCAGATTGTGCGATATGTCGTTTTTGTTGTTGTTTTGAGTCGCATTTTGGAATTATACATTCAATTCCATTTCAGTGTAACAGGTTTGCAAACATAATCACGCAGTCATCATAAACTGCAGATTAAATGCAAGATCAATGCACTATACATATTCGTCGCTCACTGAGTAGCACGTAATTCGAACATGACTGGCTAGCCGTGATCGTCTGGTGGTTAGGACATTGCGTTGTGGCCGCAATAACCCAGGTTTGAATCCTGGTCTCGGCAGATTGTGCTATAAGTCGTTTTTGTTGTTGTTTTGAGTCGTATTTTTGAATTCTACATTCAATTCTATTCCAGGGTAACAGGTTAGCAAACATAATCACGCAGTCATCATAAACTGAAGATTGAATGCAAGATCAATGCACTATACTTATTGGTCGCTTACTGACTAACATTTAATCCGAACATGACTGGCTAGCCGTGATCGTCTAGTGGTTAGGACATTCCGTTGTGGCCGCAATAACCCAGGTTCGAATCCTGGTCTGGGCAGATTGTGCTATATGTAGTTCTTGTTGTTTTGAGTCGTATTTTGGGATTTTACATTCAATTCCATTTCAGAGTAACAGGTTACGAAACATAATCACGCAGTCATCATAAACTGCAGATTAAATGCAAGATCAATGCACTTTACTTATTCGTCGCTTCATGAGAAGCACGTAATTCGAACATGACTGCCTTGCCGTGATCGTCGAGTGGTTAGGTCATTGCGTTGTGGGCTCAATAACCCAGGTTCGAATCCTGGTCTGGGCAGATTGTGCGTTATGTTTTGTTTTGTTTTGAGTCGTATTTTGGGATTCTACATTCAATTCTTTTCCAGGGTAACAGGTGAGCAAACATAATCACGCAGTCATCATAAACTGTAGATTAAATGCAAGATCAATGCACTATACTTATTCGTCGCTTACTGAGTAACACTTGATCCGAGGTTGACTGGCTAGCCGTGATCGTCTAGTGGTTAGGACATTGCGTTGTGGCCGCAATAATCCAGGTTCGAATCCTGGTCTGGGCAGATTGTGCTATATGTAGTTCTTGTTGTTTTGAGTCGTATTTTGGAATTCTACATTCAATTCCATTTCAGAGTAACAGGTTACGGAACATAATCACGCAGTCATCATAAACTGCAGATAAAATGCAAGATCAATGCACTTACTTTTTTGTCGCTTACTGAGTAGCACGTAATTCGAACATGGCTGGCTAGGCGTGATCGTCCAGTGGTTAGGTCATTGCGTTGTGGCCGCAATAACCCAGATTCGAATCCTGGTCTCGGCAGATTGTGCGATATGTTGTTGTTTTGTTTTGATTCGTATTTTTGAATTCTACATTCAATTCTATTCCAGGGTAACAGGTTAGCAAACATAATCATGCAGTCATCATAAACTTTAGATTAAATGCAAGATCAATGCACTATACTTATTCGTCGCTTACTGAGTAACACTAAATCCGAACATGACTGACTATTCGTGATCGTCCAGTGGTTAGGACATTGCGTTGTGGCCGCAATAACCCAGGTTCGAATCCTGGTCTTGGCAGATTGTGCTATATGTAGTTCTTGTTGTTTTGAGTCGTATTTTGGGATTCTACATTCAATTCCATTTCAGAGTAACAGGTTACGAAACATAATCACGCAGTAATCATAAACTGCCGATTAAATGCACGATCAATGCACTATACATATTCGTCGCTTACTGAGTAACACTTGATCCGAACTTGACTGGCTAGCCGTGATCGTCTAGTGGTTAGGACATTGCGTTGTGGCCGCAATAACTCAGGTTCGAATCCTGGTCTGGGCAGATTGTGCTATATGTAGTTCTTGTTGTTTTGAGTCGTATTTTGGAATTCTACATTCAATTCCATTTCAGGGTAACAGATTTGCAAACATAATCACGCAGTCATCATAAACTGTAGATTAATGCAAGATCAATGCACTATACATATTCGTCGCTTACTGAGTAGCACGAAATTCGAACATGACTGGCTAGCCGTGATCGTCTAGTGGTCAGGACATTGCGTTGTGGCCGCAATAACCTTGGTTCGAAATCCTGGTCTCGGCAGATTGTGCGTTATGTCGTTGTTTTGTTGTTTTAAGTCGTATTTTGGGATTCTCACATTCAATTCTTTTCCAGGGTAACAGATTAGCAAACATAATCACGCAGTCATCATAAACTGCAGATTAAATGCAAGATCAATGCACTATACTTATTGGTCGCTTACTGCATAACACGAAATCCGAATATGACTGGCTCGCCGTGATCGGCTAGTGGTTAGGACATTGCGTTGTGGCAGCAATAACCCAGGTTCGAATCCTGGTCTCGGCAGATTGTGCGATATGTAGTTCTTGTTGTTTTGAGTCGTATTTTTGAATTCTACATTCAATTCTATTCCAGGGTAACAGGTCAGCAAACATAATCACGCAGTCATCATAAACTGTAGATTAAATGCATTATCAATGCACTATACTTATTCGTCGGTTACTGAGTAGCACCTAATCAGAACATGACTGGCTAGTCGTGATCGTCTCGTGGATAGGACATTGCATTGTGAACGCAATAACCCAGGTTCGAATCCTGGTCTCCGCAGATTGTGCGTTATGTCGTTGCTTTGTTGTTTTGAGTTGTATTTTGGGATACTACATTCAATTCTTTTCCAGGGTAACAGGTTTGCAAACATAATCACGCAGTCATCATAAACTGTAGATTAAATGCAATATCAATGCACTATACTTATTCGTCGCTTACTGAGTAGCACGATATCCGAACATGGCTGGCTAGCCGTGATCGTCTAGTGGTTAGGACATTCCGTTGTGGCCGCAATAACCCAGATTCGAATCCTGGTCTCGGCAGATTGTGCTATATGTAGTTCTTGTTGTTTTGAGTCGTATTTTGGTATTCTACATTCAATTCCATTTCAGAGTAACAGGTTACGGAACATAATCACGCAGTCATCATAAACTGCAGATAAAATGCAAGATCAATGCACTTACTTTTTTGTCGCTTACTGAGTAGCACGTAATTCGAACATGGCTGGCTAGGCGTGATCGTCCAGTGGTTAGGTCATTGCGTTGTGGCCGCAATAACCCAGATTCGAATCCTGGTCTCGGCAGATTGTGCGATATGTTGTTGTTTTGTTTTGATTCGTATTTTTGAATTCTACATTCAATTCTATTCCAGGGTAACAGGTTAGCAAACATAATCACGCAGTCATCATAAACTTTAGATTAAATGCAAGATTAATGCACTATACTTATTCGTCGCTTACTGAGTAACACTAAATCCGAACATGACTGACTATCCGTGATCGTCCAGTGGTTAGGCATTGCGTTGTGGCCGCAATAACCCAGGTTCGAATCCTGGTCTTGGCAGATTGTGCTATATGTAGTTTCTTGTTGTTTTGAGTCGTATTTTGGGATTCTACATTCAATTCCATTTCAGAGTAACAGGTTACGAAACATAATCACGCAGTAATCATAAACTGCCGATTAAATGCACGATCAATGCACTATACATATTCGTCGCTTACTGAGTAACACTTGATCCGAACTTGACTGGCTAGCCGTGATCGTCTAGTGGTTAGGACATTGCGTTGTGGCCGCAATAACTCAGGTTCGAATCCTGGTCTGGGCAGATTGTGCTATATGTAGTTCTTGTTGTTTTGAGTCGTATTTTGGAATTCTACATTCAATTCCATTTCAGGGTAACAGATTTGCAAACATAATCACGCAGTCATCATAAACTGTAGATTAATGCAAGATCAATGCACTATACATATTCGTCGCTTACTGAGTAGCACGAAATTCGAACATGACTGGCTAGCCGTGATCGTCTAGTGGTCAGGACATTGCGTTGTGGCCGCAATAACCTTGGTTCGAATCCTGGTCTCGGCAGATTGTGCGTTATGTCGTTGTTTTGTTGTTTTAAGTCGTATTTTGGGATTCTACATTCAATTCTTTTCCAGGGTAACAGATTAGCAAACATAATCACGCAGTCATCATAAACTGCAGATTAAATGCAAGATCAATGCACTATACTTATTGGTCGCTTACTGCATAACACGAAATCCGAATATGACTGGCTCGCCGTGATCGGCTAGTGGTTAGGACATTGCGTTGTGGCAGCAATAACCCAGGTTCGAATCCTGGTCTCGGCAGATTGTGCGATATGTAGTTCTTGTTGTTTTGAGTCGTATTTTTGAATTCTACATTCAATTCTATTCCAGGGTAACAGGTCAGCAAACATAATCACGCAGTCATCATAAACTGTAGATTAAATGCATTATCAATGCACTATACTTATTCGTCGGTTACTGAGTAGCATCTAATCAGAACATGACTGGCTAGTCGTGATCGTCTCGTGGATAGGACATTGCATTGTGAACGCAATAACCCAGGTTCGAATCCTGGTCTCCGCAGATTGTGCGTTATGTCGTTGCTTTGTTGTTTTGAGTTGTATTTTGGGATACTACATTCAATTCTTTTCCAGGGTAACAGGTTTGCAAACATAATCACGCAGTCATCATAAACTGTAGATTAAATGCAATATCAATGCACTATACTTATTCGTCGCTTACTGAGTAGCACGATATCCGAACATGGCTGGCTAGCCGTGATCGTCTAGTGGTTAGGACATTCCGTTGTGGCCGCAATAACCCAGATTCGAATCCTGGTCTCGGCAGATTGTGCTATATGTAGTTCTTGTTGTTTTGAGTCGTATTTTGGTATTCTACATTCAATTCCATTTCAGAGTAACAGGTTACGGAACATAATCACGCAGTCATCATAAACTGCAGATAAAATGCAAGATCAATGCACTTACTTTTTTGTCGCTTACTGAGTAGCACGTAATTCGAACATGGCTGGCTAGGCGTGATCGTCCAGTGGTTAGGTCATTGCGTTGTGGCCGCAATAACCCAGATTCGAATCCTGGTCTCGGCAGATTGTGCGATATGTTGTTGTTTTGTTTTGATTCGTATTTTTGAATTCTACATTCAATTCTATTCCAGGGTAACAGGTTAGCAAACATAATCACGCAGTCATCATAAACTTTAGATTAAATGCAAGATTAATGCACTATACTTATTCGTCGCTTACTGAGTAACACTAAATCCGAACATGACTGACTATCCGTGATCGTCCAGTGGTTAGGACATTGCGTTGTGGCCGCAATAACCCAGGTTCGAATCCTGGTCTTGGCAGATTGTGCTATATGTAGTTCTTGTTGTTTTGAGTCGTATTTTGGGATTCTACATTCAATTCCATTTCAGAGTAACAGGTTACGAAACATAATCACGCAGTAATCATAAACTGCCGATTAAATGCACGATCAATGCACTATACATATTCGTCGCTTACTGAGTAACACTTGATCCGAACTTGACTGGCTAGCCGTGATCGTCTAGTGGTTAGGACATTGCGTTGTGGCCGCAATAACTCAGGTTCGAATCCTGGTCTGGGCAGATTGTGCTATATGTAGTTCTTGTTGTTTTGAGTCGTATTTTGGAATTCTACATTCAATTCCATTTCAGGGTAACAGATTTGCAAACATAATCACGCAGTCATCATAAACTGTAGATTAATGCAAGATCAATGCACTATACATATTCGTCGCTTACTGAGTAGCACGAAATTCGAACATGACTGGCTAGCCGTGATCGTCTAGTGGTCAGGACATTGCGTTGTGGCCGCAATAACCTTGGTTCGAATCCTGGTCTCGGCAGATTGTGCGTTATGTCGTTGTTTTGTTGTTTTAAGTCGTATTTTGGGATTCTACATTCAATTCTTTTCCAGGGTAACAGATTAGCAAACATAATCACGCAGTCATCATAAACTGCAGATTAAATGCAAGATCAATGCACTATACTTATTGGTCGCTTACTGCATAACACGAAATCCGAATATGACTGGCTCGCCGTGATCGGCTAGTGGTTAGGACATTGCGTTGTGGCAGCAATAACCCAGGTTCGAATCCTGGTCTCGGCAGATTGTGCGATATGTAGTTCTTGTTGTTTTGAGTCGTATTTTTGAATTCTACATTCAATTCTATTCCAGGGTAACAGGTCAGCAAACATAATCACGCAGTCATCATAAACTGTAGATTAAACGCATTATCAATGCACTATACTTATTCGTCGGTTACTGAGTAGCACCTAATCAGAACATGACTGGCTAGTCGTGATCGTCTCGTGGATAGGACATTGCATTGTGAACGCAATAACCCAGGTTCGAATCCTGGTCTCCGCAGATTGTGCGTTATGTCGTTGCTTTGTTGTTTTGAGTTGTATTTTGGGATACTACATTCAATTCTTTTCCAGGGTAACAGGTTTGCAAACATAATCACGCAGTCATCATAAACTGTAGATTAAATGCAATATCAATGCACTATACTTATTCGTCGCTTACTGAGTAGCACGATATCCGAACATGGCTGGCTAGCCGTGATCGTCTAGTGGTTAGGACATTCCGTTGTGGCCGCAATAACCCAGATTCGAATCCTGGTCTCGGCAGATTGTGCTATATGTAGTTCTTGTTGTTTTGAGTCGTATTTTGGTATTCTACATTCAATTCCATTTCAGAGTAACAGGTTACGGAACATAATCACGCAGTCATCATAAACTGCAGATAAAATGCAAGATCAATGCACTTACTTTTTTGTCGCTTACTGAGTAGCACGTAATTCGAACATGGCTGGCTAGGCGTGATCGTCCAGTGGTTAGGTCATTGCGTTGTGGCCGCAATAACCCAGATTCGAATCCTGGTCTCGGCAGATTGTGCGATATGTTGTTGTTTTGTTTTGATTCGTATTTTTGAATTCTACATTCAATTCTATTCCAGGGTAACAGGTTAGCAAACATAATCACGCAGTCATCATAAACTTTAGATTAAATGCAAGATTAATGCACTATACTTATTCGTCGCTTACTGAGTAACACTAAATCCGAACATGACTGACTATCCGTGATCGTCCAGTGGTTAGGACATTGCGTTGTGGCCGCAATAACCCAGGTTCGAATCCTGGTCTTGGCAGATTGTGCTATATGTAGTTCTTGTTGTTTTGAGTCGTATTTTGGGATTCTACATTCAATTCCATTTCAGAGTAACAGGTTACGAAACATAATCACGCAGTAATCATAAACTGCCGATTAAATGCACGATCAATGCACTATACATATTCGTCGCTTACTGAGTAACACTTGATCCGAACTTGACTGGCTAGCCGTGATCGTCTAGTGGTTAGGACATTGCGTTGTGGCCGCAATAACTCAGGTTCGAATCCTGGTCTGGGCAGATTGTGCTATATGTAGTTCTTGTTGTTTTGAGTCGTATTTTGGAATTCTACATTCAATTCCATTTCAGGGTAACAGATTTGCAAACATAATCACGCAGTCATCATAAACTGTAGATTAATGCAAGATCAATGCACTATACATATTCGTCGCTTACTGAGTAGCACGAAATTCGAACATGACTGGCTAGCCGTGATCGTCTAGTGGTCAGGACATTGCGTTGTGGCCGCAATAACCTTGGTTCGAATCCTGGTCTCGGCAGATTGTGCGTTATGTCGTTGTTTTGTTGTTTTAAGTCGTATTTTGGGATTCTACATTCAATTCTTTTCCAGGGTAACAGATTAGCAAACATAATCACGCAGTCATCATAAACTGCAGATTAAATGCAAGATCAATGCACTATACTTATTGGTCGCTTACTGCATAACACGAAATCCGAATATGACTGGCTCGCCGTGATCGTCTAGTGGTTAGGACGTTGCGTTGTGGCCGCACTAACCCTGGTTCGAATCCTGGTCTCGGCAGATTGTGCGATATGTAGTTCTTGTTGTTTTGAGTCGTATTTTTGAATTCTACATTCAATTCTATTCCAGGGTAACAGGTCAGCAAACATAATCACGCAGTCATCATAAACTGTAGATTAAATGCATTATCAATGCACTATACTTATTCGTCGGTTACTGAGTAGCACCTAATCAGAACATGACTGGCTAGTCGTGATCGTCTCGTGGATAGGACATTGCATTGTGAACGCAATAACCCAGGTTCGAATCCTGGTCTCCGCAGATTGTGCGTTATGTCGTTGCTTTGTTGTTTTGAGTTGTATTTTGGGATACTACATTCAATTCTTTTCCAGGGTAACAGGTTTGCAAACATAATCACGCAGTCATCATAAACTGTAGATTAAATGCAATATCAATGCACTATACTTATTCGTCGCTTACTGAGTAGCACGATATCCGAACATGGCTGGCTAGTCGTGATCGTCTAGTGGTTAGGACATTCCGTTGTGGCCGCAATAACCCAGATTCGAATCCTGGTCTCGGCAGATTGTGCTATATGTAGTTCTTGTTGTTTTGAGTCGTATTTTGGTATTCTACATTCAATTCCATTTCAGAGTAACAGGTTACGGAACATAATCACGCAGTCATCATAAACTGCAGATAAAATGCAAGATCAATGCACTTACTTTTTTGTCGCTTACTGAGTAGCACGTAATTCGAACATGGCTGGCTAGGCGTGATCGTCCAGTGGTTAGGTCATTGCGTTGTGGCCGCAATAACCCAGATTCGAATCCTGGTCTCGGCAGATTGTGCGATATGTTGTTGTTTTGTTTTGATTCGTATTTTTGAATTCTACATTCAATTCTATTCCAGGGTAACAGGTTAGCAAACATAATCACGCAGTCATCATAAACTTTAGATTAAATGCAAGATCAATGCACTATACATATTCGTCGCTTACTGAGTAACACTTGATCCGAACTTGACTGGCTAGCCGTGATCGTCTAGTGGTTAGGACATTGCGTTGTGGCCGCAATAACTCAGGTTCGAATCCTGGTCTGGGCAGATTGTGCTATATGTAGTTCTTGTTGTTTTGAGTCGTATTTTGGAATTCTACATTCAATTCCATTTCAGGGTAACAGATTTGCAAACATAATCACGCAGTCATCATAAACTGTAGATTAATGCAAGATCAATGCACTATACATATTCGTCGCTTACTGAGTAGCACGAAATTCGAACATGACTGGCTAGCCGTGATCGTCTAGTGGTTAGGACATTGCGTTGTGGCCGCAATAATTCAGGTTCGAATCCTGGGCAGATTGTGCTATATGTAGTTCTTGTTGTTTTGAGTCGTATTTTGGAATTCTACATTCAATTCCATTTCAGGGTAACAGATTTGCAAACATAATCACGCAGTCATCATAAACTGTAGATTAATGCAAGATCAATGCACTATACATATTCGTCGCTTACTGAGTAGCACGAAATTCGAACATGACTGGCTAGCCGTGATCGTCTTGTGGTTAGGACATTGCCTTGTGCCCGCAATAACCCAGGTTCGAATCCTGGTCTGGGAAGATTGTGCTATATGTAGTTCTTGTTGTTTTGAGTCGTATTTTGGTATTCTACATTCAATTCCATTTCAGAGTAACAGGTTACGAAACATAATCACGCAGTCATCATAAACTGCAGATTAAATGCAAGATCAATGCACTATACATATTCGTCGCTTCATGAGAAGCACGTAATTCGAACATGACTGCCTTGCCGTGATCGTCTAGTGGTTAGGACATTTCGTTGTGGCCTCAATAACCCAGGTTCGAATCCTGGTCTCGGCAGATTGTGCTATATGTAGTTCTTGTTGTTTTGAGTCGTATTTTGGTATTCTACATTCAATTCCATTTCAGAGTAACAGGTTACGAAACATAATCACGCAGTCATCATAAACTGCAGATTAAATGCAAGATCTATGCACTATACATATTCGTCGCTTCATGAGAAGCACGTAATTCGAACATGACTGCCTTGCCGTGATCGTCTAGTGGTTAGGACATTTCGTTGTGGCCTCAATAACCCAGGTTCGAATCCTGGTCTCGGCAGATTGTGCATTATGTTTTGTTTTGTTGTTTTGAGTCGTATTTTGGGATTCTACATTCAATTTTTTTCCAGGGTAACAGGTGAGCAAACATAATCACGCAGTCATCATAAACTGCAGATTAAATGCAATATCAATGCACTATACTTATTCGTCGCTTACTGAGTAGCACGATATCCGAACATGGCTGGCTAGCCGTGATCGTCTAGTGGTTAGGTCATTGCGTTGTGGCCGCAATAACCCAGATTCGAATCCTGGTCTCGGCAGATTGTGCGATATGTCGTTGTTTTGTTTTGATTCGTATTTTTGAATTCTACATTCAATTCTTTTCCAGGGTAACAGGTTAGCAAACATAATCACGCAGTCATCATAAACTTTAGATTAAATGCAAGATCAATGCACTATACTTATTCGTCGCTTACTGAGTAACACTTGATCTGAACATGACTGGCTAGCCGTGATCGTCTAGTTGTTAGGACATTCCGTTGTGGCCGCAATAACCCAGGTTCGAATCCTGGTCTGGGCAGATTGTGCTATATGTAGTTCTTGTTGTTTTAAGTCGTATTTTGGTATTCTACATTCAATTCCATTTCAGAGTAACAGGTTACGAAACATAATCATGCAGTCATCATAAACTGCAGATTAAATGCAAGATCACTGCACTATACATATTCGTCACTTACTGAATAGCACGTAATTCGAACATGACTGGCTAGCCGTGATCGTCTAGTGGTTAGGACATTGCGTTGTGGCCGCAATAACCTTGGTTCGAATCCTGGTCTCGGCAGATTGTGCGTTATGTTGTTGTTTTGAGTCGTATTTTGGGATTCTACATTCAATTCTTTTCCAGGGTAACAGATTAGCAAACATAATCACGCAGTCATCATAAACTGCAGATTAAATGCAAGATCAATGCACTATACTTATTGGTCGCTTACTGCGTAACACGAAATCCGAATATGACTGGCTCGCCGTGATCGTCTAGTGGTTAGGACATTGCGTTGTGGCCGCAATAACCCAGATTCGAATCCTGGTCTCGGCAGATTGTGCGATATGTTGTTGTTTTGTTTTGATTCGTATTTTTGAATTCTACATTCAATTCTTTTCCAGGGTAACAGGTTAGCAAACATAATCACGCAGTCATCATAAACTTTAGATTAAATGCAAGATCAATGCACTATACTTATTCGTCGCTTACTGAGTAACACTTGATCTGAACATGACTGGCTAGCCGTGATCGTCTAGTGGTTAGGACATTCCGTTGTGGCCGCAATAACCCAGGTTCGAATCCTGGTCTGGGCAGATTGTGCTATATGTAGTTCTTGTTGTTGTTTTAAGTCGTATTTTGGTATTCTACATTCAATTCTATTCCAGGGTAACAGGTCAGCAAACATAATCACGCAGTCATCATAAACTGTAGATTAAATGCATTATCAATGCACTATACTTATTCGTCGGTTACTGAGTTGCACCTAATCAGAACATGACTGGCTAGTCGTGATCGTCTCGTGGATAGGACATTGCATTGTGAACGCAATAACCCAGGTTCGAATCCTGGTCTCCGCAGATTGTGCGTTATGTCGTTGCTTTGTTGTTTTGAGTTGTATTTTGGGATACTACATTCAATTCTTTTCCAGGGTAACAGGTTTGCAAACATAATCACGCAGTCATCATAAACTGTAGATTAAATGCAATATCAATGCACTATACTTATTCGTCGCTTACTGAGTAGCACGATATCCGAACATGGCTGGCTAGCCGTGATCGTCTAGTGGTTAGGACATTCCGTTGTGGCCGCAATAACCCAGATTCGAATCCTGGTCTCGGCAGATTGTGCTATATGTAGTTCTTGTTGTTTTGAGTCGTATTTTGGTATTCTACATTCAATTCCATTTCAGAGTAACAGGTTACGGAACATAATCACGCAGTCATCATAAACTGCAGATAAAATGCAAGATCAATGCACTTACTTTTTTGTCGCTTACTGAGTAGCACGTAATTCGAACATGGCTGGCTAGGCGTGATCGTCCAGTGGTTAGGTCATTGCGTTGTGGCCGCAATAACCCAGATTCGAATCCTGGTCTCGGCAGATTGTGCGATATGTTGTTGTTTTGTTTTGATTCGTATTTTTGAATTCTACATTCAATTCTATTCCAGGGTAACAGGTTAGCAAACATAATCACGCAGTCATCATAAACTTTAGATTAAATGCAAGATCAATGCACTATACATATTCGTCGCTTACTGAGTAACACTTGATCCGAACTTGACTGGCTAGCCGTGATCGTCTAGTGGTTAGGACATTGCGTTGTGGCCGCAATAACTCAGGTTCGAATCCTGGTCTGGGCAGATTGTGCTATATGTAGTTCTTGTTGTTTTGAGTCGTATTTTGGAATTCTACATTCAATTCCATTTCAGGGTAACAGATTTGCAAACATAATCACGCAGTCATCATAAACTGTAGATTAATGCAAGATCAATGCACTATACATATTCGTCGCTTACTGAGTAGCACGAAATTCGAACATGACTGGCTAGCCGTGATCGTCTAGTGGTTAGGACATTGCGTTGTGGCCGCAATAATTCAGGTTCGAATCCTGGGCAGATTGTGCTATATGTAGTTCTTGTTGTTTTGAGTCGTATTTTGGAATTCTACATTCAATTCCATTTCAGGGTAACAGATTTGCAAACATAATCACGCAGTCATCATAAACTGTAGATTAATGCAAGATCAATGCACTATACATATTCGTCGCTTACTGAGTAGCACGAAATTCGAACATGACTGGCTAGCCGTGATCGTCTTGTGGTTAGGACATTGCCTTGTGCCCGCAATAACCCAGGTTCGAATCCTGGTCTGGGAAGATTGTGCTATATGTAGTTCTTGTTGTTTTGAGTCGTATTTTGGTATTCTACATTCAATTCCATTTCAGAGTAACAGGTTACGAAACATAATCACGCAGTCATCATAAACTGCAGATTAAATGCAAGATCAATGCACTATACATATTCGTCGCTTCATGAGAAGCACGTAATTCGAACATGACTGCCTTGCCGTGATCGTCTAGTGGTTAGGACATTTCGTTGTGGCCTCAATAACCCAGGTTCGAATCCTGGTCTCGGCAGATTGTGCTATATGTAGTTCTTGTTGTTTTGAGTCGTATTTTGGTATTCTACATTCAATTCCATTTCAGAGTAACAGGTTACGAAACATAATCACGCAGTCATCATAAACTGCAGATTAAATGCAAGATCTATGCACTATACATATTCGTCGCTTCATGAGAAGCACGTAATTCGAACATGACTGCCTTGCCGTGATCGTCTAGTGGTTAGGACATTTCGTTGTGGCCTCAATAACCCAGGTTCGAATCCTGGTCTCGGCAGATTGTGCATTATGTTTTGTTTTGTTGTTTTGAGTCGTATTTTGGGATTCTACATTCAATTCTTTTCCAGGGTAACAGGTGAGCAAACATAATCACGCAGTCATCATAAACTGCAGATTAAATGCAATATCAATGCACTATACTTATTCGTCGCTTACTGAGTAGCACGATATCCGAACATGGCTGGCTAGCCGTGATCGTCTAGTGGTTAGGTCATTGCGTTGTGGCCGCAATAACCCAGATTCGAATCCTGGTCTCGGCAGATTGTGCGATATGTCGTTGTTTTGTTTTGATTCGTATTTTTGAATTCTACATTCAATTCTTTTCCAGGGTAACAGGTTAGCAAACATAATCACGCAGTCATCATAAACTTTAGATTAAATGCAAGATCAATGCACTATACTTATTCGTCGCTTACTGAGTAACACTTGATCTGAACATGACTGGCTAGCCGTGATCGTCTAGTTGTTAGGACATTCCGTTGTGGCCGCAATAACCCAGGTTCGAATCCTGGTCTGGGCAGATTGTGCTATATGTAGTTCTTGTTGTTTTAAGTCGTATTTTGGTATTCTACATTCAATTCCATTTCAGAGTAACAGGTTACGAAACATAATCATGCAGTCATCATAAACTGCAGATTAAATGCAAGATCACTGCACTATACATATTCGTCACTTACTGAATAGCACGTAATTCGAACATGACTGGCTAGCCGTGATCGTCTAGTGGTTAGGACATTGCGTTGTGGCCGCAATAACCTTGGTTCGAATCCTGGTCTCGGCAGATTGTGCGTTATGTTGTTGTTTTGAGTCGTATTTTGGGATTCTACATTCAATTCTTTTCCAGGGTAACAGATTAGCAAACATAATCACGCAGTCATCATAAACTGCAGATTAAATGCAAGATCAATGCACTATACTTATTGGTCGCTTACTGCGTAACACGAAATCCGAATATGACTGGCTCGCCGTGATCGTCTAGTGGTTAGGACATTGCGTTGTGGCCGCAATAACCCAGATTCGAATCCTGGTCTCGGCAGATTGTGCGATATGTTGTTGTTTTGTTTTGATTCGTATTTTTTGAATTCTACATTCAATTCTTTTCCAGGGTAACAGGTTAGCAAACATAATCACGCAGTCATCATAAACTTTAGATTAAATGCAAGATCAATGCACTATACTTATTCGTCGCTTACTGAGTAACACTTGATCTGAACATGACTGGCTAGCCGTGATCGTCTAGTGGTTAGGACATTCCGTTGTGGCCGCAATAACCCAGGTTCGAATCCTGGTCTGGGCAGATTGTGCTATATGTAGTTCTTGTTGTTGTTTTAAGTCGTATTTTGGTATTCTACATTCAATTCCATTTCAGAGTAACAGGTTACGAAACATAATCATGCAGTCATCATAAACTGCAGATTAAATGCAAGATCACTGCACTATACATATTCGTCACTTACTGAATAGCACGTAATTCGAACATGACTGGCTAGCCGTGATCGTCTAGTGGTTAGGACATTGCGTTGTGGCCGCAATAACCTTGGTTCGAATCCTGGTCTCGACAGATTGTGCGTTATGTTGTTGTTTTGAGTCGTATTTTGGGATTCTACATTCAATTCTTTTCCAGGGTAACAGATTAGCAAACATAATCACGCAGTCATCATAAACTGCAGATTAAATGCAAGATCAATGCACTATACTTATTGGTCGCTTACTGCGTAACACGAAATCCGAATATGACTGGCTCGCCGTGATCGTCTAGTGGTTAGGACATTGCGTTGTGGCAGCAATAACCCAGGTTCGAATCCTGGTCTCGGCAGATTGTGCGATATGTAGTTCTTGTTGTTTTGAGTCGTATTTTTGAATTCTACATTCAATTCTATTCCAGGGTAACAGGTCAGCAAACATATTCACGCAGTCATCATAAACTGTAGATTAAATGCATTATCAATGCACTATACTTATTCGTCGGTTACTGAGTTGCACCTAATCAGAACATGACTGGCTAGTCGTGATCGTCTCGTGGATAGGACATTGCATTGTGAACGCAATAACCCAGGTTCGAATCCTGGTCTCCGCAGATTGTGCGTTATGTCGTTGCTTTGTTGTTTTGAGTTGTATTTTGGGATACTACATTCAATTCTTTTCCAGGGTAACAGGTTTGCAAACATAATCACGCAGTCATCATAAACTGTAGATTAAATGCAATATCAATGCACTATACTTATTCGTCGCTTACTGAGTAGCACGATATCCGAACATGGCTGGCTAGCCGTGATCGTCTAGTGGTTAGGACATTCCGTTGTGGCCGCAATAACCCAGATTCGAATCCTGGTCTCGGCAGATTGTGCTATATGTAGTTCTTGTTGTTTTGAGTCGTATTTTGGTATTCTACATTCAATTCCATTTCAGAGTAACAGGTTACGGAACATAATCACGCAGTCATCATAAACTGCAGATAAAATGCAAGATCAATGCACTTACTTTTTTGTCGCTTACTGAGTAGCACGTAATTCGAACATGGCTGGCTAGGCGTGATCGTCCAGTGGTTAGGTCATTGCGTTGTGGCCGCAATAACCCAGATTCGAATCCTGGTCTCGGCAGATTGTGCGATATGTTGTTGTTTTGTTTTGATTCGTATTTTTGAATTCTACATTCAATTCTATTCCAGGGTAACAGGTTAGCAAACATAATCACGCAGTCATCATAAACTTTAGATTAAATGCAAGATCAATGCACTATACTTATTCGTCGCTTACTGAGTAACACTAAATCCGAACATGACTGACTATCCGTGATCGTCCAGTGGTTAGGACATTGCGTTGTGGCCGCAATAACCCAGGTTCGAATCCTGGTCTCGGCAGATTGTGCTATATGTAGTTCTTGTTGTTTTGAGTCGTATTTTGGGATTCTACATTCAATTCTACATTCGAACATGACTGGCTAGCCGTGATCGTCTAGTGGTTAGGACATTGCGTTGTGGCCGCAATAACCCAGGTTCGAATCCTGGTCTCGGCAAATTGTGCGATATGTTGTTTTTGTTGTTGTTTTGAGTCGCATTTTGGAATTCTACATTCAATTCCATTTCAGGGTAACAGATTTGCAAACATAATCACGCAGTCATCATAAACTGTAGATTAAATGCAAGATCAATGCACTATACTTATTCGTCGCTTACTGAGTAACTCTTGATCTGAACTTGACTGGCTAGTCGTGATCGTCTAGTGGTTAGGACATTCCGTTGTGGCCGCAATAACCCAGGTTCGAATCCTGGTCTGGGCAGATTGTGCTATATGTAGTTCTTGTTGTTTTGAGTCGCATTTTGGAATTCTACATTCAATTCCATTTCAGGGTAACAGATTTGCAAACATAATCACGCAGTCATCATAAACTGTAGATTAAATGCAAGATCAATGCACTATACTTTTTCGTCGCTTACTGAGTAACACTTGATCCGAACTTGACTGGCTAGTCGTAATCGTCTAGTGGTTAGGACATTCCGTTGTGGCCGCAATAACCCAGGTTCGAATCCTGGTCTGGGCAGATTGTGCTATATGTAGTTCTTGTTGTTTTGAGTCGTATTTTGGTATTCTACATTCAATTCCATTTCAGAGTAACAGGTTACGAAACATAATCACACAGTCACCATAAACTGCAGATTAAATGCAAGATCAATGCACTATACATATTCGTCGCTTCATGAGAAGCACGTAATTCGAACATGACTGCCTTGCCGTGATCGTCTAGTGGTTAGGACATTTCGTTGTGGCCTCAATAACCCAGGTTCGAATCCTGGTCTCGGCAGATTGTGCGTTATGTTTTGTTTTGTTGTTTTGAGTCGTATTTTGGGATTCTACATTCAATTCTTTTCCAGGGTAACAGATTAGCAAACATAATCACGCAGTCATCATAAACTGCAGATTAAATGCAAGATCAATGCACTATACTTATTCGTCGCTTACTGAGTAACACTTGATCTGAACATGACTGGCTAGCCGTGATCGTCTAGTGGTTAGGACATTCCGTTGTGGCCGCAATAACCCAGGTTCAAATCCTGGTCTGGGCAGATTGTGCTATATGTAGTTCTTGTTGTTGTTTTAAGTCGTATTTTGGTATTCTACATTCAATTCCATTTCAGAGTAACAGGTTACGAAACATAATCATGCAGTCATCATAAACTGCAGATTAAATGCAAGATCACTGCACTATACATATTCGTCACTTACTGAATAGCACGTAATTCGAACATGACTGGCTAGCCGTGATCGTCTAGTGGTTAGGACATTGCGTTGTGGCCGCAATAACCTTGGTTCGAATCCTGGTCTCGACAGATTGTGCGTTATGTTGTTGTTTTGAGTCGTATTTTGGGATTCTACATTCAATTCTTTTCCAGGGTAACAGATTAGCAAACATAATCACGCAGTCATCATAAACTGCAGTTTAAATGCAAGATCAATGCACTATACTTATTGGTCGCTTACTGCGTAACACGAAATCCGAATATGACTGGCTCGCCGTGATCGTCTAGTGGTTAGGACATTGCGTTGTGGCAGCAATAACCCAGGTTCGAATCCTGGTCTCGGCAGATTGTGCGATATGTAGTTCTTGTTGTTTTGAGTCGTATTTTTGAATTCTACATTCAATTCTATTCCAGGGTAACAGGTCAGCAAACATAATCACGCAGTCATCATAAACTGTAGATTAAATGCATTATCAATGCACTATACTTATTCGTCGGTTACTGAGTTGCACCTAATCAGAACATGACTGGCTAGTCGTGATCGTCTCGTGGATAGGACATTGCATTGTGAACGCAATAACCCAGGTTCGAATCCTGGTCTCCGCAGATTGTGCGTTATGTCGTTGCTTTGTTGTTTTGAGTTGTATTTTGGGATACTACATTCAATTCTTTTCCAGGGTAACAGGTTTGCAAACATAATCACGCAGTCATCATAAACTGTAGATTAAATGCAATATCAATGCACTATACTTATTCGTCGCTTACTGAGTAGCACGATATCCGAACATGGCTGGCTAGCCGTGATCGTCTAGTGGTTAGGACATTCCGTTGTGGCCGCAATAACCCAGATTCGAATCCTGGTCTCGGCAGATTGTGCTATATGTAGTTCTTGTTGTTTTGAGTCGTATTTTGGTATTCTACATTCAATTCCATTTCAGAGTAACAGGTTACGGAACATAATCACGCAGTCATCATAAACTGCAGATAAAATGCAAGATCAATGCACTTACTTTTTTGTCGCTTACTGAGTAGCACGTAATTCGAACATGGCTGGCTAGGCGTGATCGTCCAGTGGTTAGGTCATTGCGTTGTGGCCGCAATAACCCAGATTCGAATCCTGGTCTCGGCAGATTGTGCGATATGTTGTTGTTTTGTTTTGATTCGTATTTTTGAATTCTACATTCAATTCTATTCCAGGGTAACAGGTTAGCAAACATAATCACGCAGTCATCATAAACTTTAGATTAAATGCAAGATCAATGCACTATACTTATTCGTCGCTTACTGAGTAACACTAAATCCGAACATGACTGACTATCCGTGATCGTCCAGTGGTTAGGACATTGCGTTGTGGCCGCAATAACCCAGGTTCGAATCCTGGTCTCGGCAGATTGTGCTATATGTAGTTCTTGTTGTTTTGAGTCGTATTTTGGGATTCTACATTCAATTCTACATTCGAACATGACTGGCTAGCCGTGATCGTCTAGTGGTTAGGACATTGCCTTGTGGCCGCAATAACCCAGGTTCGAATCCTGGTCTCGGCAAATTGTGCGATATGTTGTTTTTGTTGTTGTTTTGAGTCGCATTTTGGAATTCTACATTCAATTCCATTTCAGGGTAACAGATTTGCAAACATAATCACGCAGTCATCATAAACTGTAGATTAAATGCAAGATCAATGCACTATACTTATTCGTCGCTTACTGAGTAACACTTGATCTGAACTTGACTGGCTAGTCGTGATCGTCTAGTGGTTAGGACATTCCGTTGTGGCCGCAATAACCCCGGTTCGAATCCTGGTCTGGGCAGATTGTGCTATATGTAGTTCTTGTTGTTTTGAGTCGCATTTTGGAATTCTACATTCAATTCCATTTCAGGGTAACAGATTTGCAAACATAATCACGCAGTCATCATAAACTGTAGATTAAATGCAAGATCAATGCACTATACTTTTTCGTCGCTTACTGAGTAACACTTGATCCGAACTTAACTGGCTAGTCGTAATCGTCTAGTGGTTAGGACATTCCGTTGTGGCCGCAATAACCCAGGTTCGAATCCTGGTCTGGGCAGATTGTGCTATATGTAGTTCTTGTTGTTTTGAGTCATATTTTGGTATTCTACATTCAATTCCATTTCAGAGTAACAGGTTACGAAACATAATCACACAGTCACCATAAACTGCAGATTAAATGCAAGATCAATGCACTATACATATTCGTCGCTTCATGAGAAGCACGTAATTCGAACATGACTGCCTTGCCGTGATCGTCTAGTGGTTAGGACATTTCGTTGTGGCCTCAATAACCCAGGTTCGAATCCTGGTCTCGGCAGATTGTGCGTTATGTTTTGTTTTGTTGTTTTGAGTCGTATTTTGGGATTCTACATTCAATTCTTTTCCAGGGTAACAGATTAGCAAACATAATCACGCAGTCATCATAAACTGCAGATTAAATGCAAGATCAATGCACTATACTTATTCGTCGCTTACTGAGTAACACTTGATCCGAACTTGACTGGCTAGTCGTGATCGACTAGTGGTTAGGACATTCCGTTGCGGCCGCAATAACCCAGGTTCGAATCCTGGTCTCGGCAGATTGTGCGATATGTAGTTCTTGTTGTTTTGAGTCGTATTTTGGAATTCTACATTCAATTCCATTTCAGGGTAACAGATTTGCAAACATAATCACGCAGTCATCATAAACTGTAGATTAATGCAAGATCAATGCACTTACTTTTTTGTCGCTTACTGAGTAGCACGTAATTCGAACATGGCTGGCTAGGCGTGATCGTCCAGTGGTTAGGTCATTGCGTTGTGGCCGCAATAACCCTGACTCGAATCCTGGTCTCTGCAGATTGTGCGATATGTCGTTGTTTTGTTTTGATTCGTATTTTTGAATTCTACATTCAATTCTATTCCAGGGTAACAGGTTAGCAAACAAAATCACGCAGTCATCATAAACTTTAGATTAAATGCAAGATCAATGCACTATACATCTTCGTCGCTTACTGAGTAACACTTGATCCGAACATGACTGGCTAGCCGTGATCGTCTAGTAGATAGGACATTCCGTTGTGGCCGCAATAACCCAGGTTCGAATCCTGGTCTGGGCAGATTGTACTATATGTAGAGTTCTTGTTGTTTTGAGTCGTATTTTGGTATTCTACATTCAATTCCATTTCAGAGTAACAGGTTACGAAACATAATCACTCAGTCATCATAAACTGCGGATTAAATGCAAGATCAATGCACTATACATATTCGTCGCTTACTGAATAGCACGTAATTCGAACATGACTGGCTAGCCGTGATCGTCTAGTGGTTAGGACATTGCGTTGTGCCCGCAATAACCCAGGTTCGAATCCTGGTCTGGGCAGATTGTGCTATATGTAGTTCTTGTTGTTTTGAGTCGTATTTTGGTATTCTACATTCAATTCCATTTCAGAGTAACAGGTTACGAAACATAATCACACAGTCACCATAAACTGCAGATTAAATGCAAGATCAATGCACTATACATATTCGTCGCTTCATGAGAAGCACGTAATTCGAACATGACTGCCTTGCCGTGATCGTCTAGTGGTTAGGACATTTCGTTGTGGCCTCAATAACCCAGGTTCGAATCCTGGTCTCGGCAGATTGTGCGTTATGTTTTGTTTTGTTGTTTTGAGTCGTATTTTGGGATTCTACATTCAATTCTTTTCCAGGGTAACAGATTAGCAAACATAATCACGCAGTCATCATAAACTGCAGATTAAATGCAAGATCAATGCACTATACTTATTCGTCGCTTACTGAGTAACACTTGATCCGAACTTGACTGGCTAGTCGTGATCGACTAGTGGTTAGGACATTCCGTTGCGGCCGCAATAACCCAGGTTCGAATCCTGGTCTCGGCAGATTGTGCGATATGTAGTTCTTGTTGTTTTGAGTCGTATTTTGGAATTCTACATTCAATTCCATTTCAGGGTAACAGATTTGCAAACATAATCACGCAGTCATCATAAACTGTAGATTAATGCAAGATCAATGCACTTACTTTTTTGTCGCTTACTGAGTAGCACGTAATTCGAACATGGCTGGCTAGGCGTGATCGTCCAGTGGTTAGGTCATTGCGTTGTGGCCGCAATAACCCTGACTCGAATCCTGGTCTCTGCAGATTGTGCGATATGTCGTTGTTTTGTTTTGATTCGTATTTTTGAATTCTACATTCAATTCTATTCCAGGGTAACAGGTTAGCAAACAAAATCACGCAGTCATCATAAACTTTAGATTAAATGCAAGATCAATGCACTATACATCTTCGTCGCTTACTGAGTAACACTTGATCCGAACATGACTGGCTAGCCGTGATCGTCTAGTGGATAGGACATTCCGTTGTGGCCGCAATAACCCAGGTTCGAATCCTGGTCTGGGCAGATTGTACTATATGTAGAGTTCTTGTTGTTTTGAGTCGTATTTTGGTATTCTACATTCAATTCCATTTCAGAGTAACAGGTTACGAAACATAATCACTCAGTCATCATAAACTGCGGATTAAATGCAAGATCAATGCACTATACATATTCGTCGCTTACTGAATAGCACGTAATTCGAACATGACTGGCTAGCCGTGATCGTCTAGTGGTTAGGACATTGCGTTGTGCCCGCAATAACCCAGGTTCGAATCCTGGTCTCGGCAGATTGTGCGATATGTAGTTCTTGTTGTTTTGAGTCGTATTTTGGGATTCTACATTCAATTCCATTTCAGAGTAACAGGTTACGAAACATAATCACGCAGTCATCATAAACTGCAGATTAAATGCAAGGTCAATGCACTATACATATTCGACGCTTCCTGAGTAGCACGAAATTCGAACATGACTGGCTAGCCGTGATCGTCTAGTGGTTAGGACATTGCGTTGTGGCCGCAATAACCTTGGTTCGAATCCTGGTCTCGGCAGATTGTGCGTTATGTCGTTGTTTTGTTGTTTTGAGTCGAATTTTGGGATTCTACATTCAATTCTTTTCCAGGGTAACAGATTAGCAAACATAATCACGCAGTCATCATAAACTGCAGATTAAATGCAAGATCAATGCACTATACTTATTGGTCGCTTACTGCGTAACACGAAATCCGAATATGACTGGCTCGCCGTGATCGTCTAGTGGTTAGGGCATTGCCTTGTGGCCGCAATAACACAGGTTCGAATGCTGGTCTCGGCTGATTGTCAGATATGTAGTTCTTGTTGTTTTGAGTCGTATTTTGGTGTTCTACATTCAATTCCATTTCAGAGTAACAGGTTAGCAAACATAATCACGCAGTCATCATAAACTGCAGATTAAATGCAAGATCAATGCACTATACTTATTCGTCGCTTACTGAGTAGCACGATATCCGAACATGGCTGGCTAGCCGTGATCGTCTAGTGGTTAGGTCATTGCGTTGTGGCCGCAATAACCCAGATTCGAATCCTGGTCTCGGCAGATTGTGCGATATGTCGTTGTTTTGTTTTGATTCGTATTTTTGAATTCTACATTCAATTCTATTCCAGGGTAACAGGTTAGCAAACATTATCACGCAGTCATCATAAACTGCAGATTAAATGCAAGATCAATGCACTATACATATTCGTCGCTTCATGAGAAGCACGTAATTCGAACATGACTGGCTAGCCGTGATCGTCTAGTGGTTAGGACAGTTCGTTGTGGCCTCAATAACCCAGGTTCGAATCCTGGTCTCGGCAGATTGTGCGTTATGTTTTGTTTTGTTGTTTTGGTCGTATTTTGGGATTCTACATTCAATTCTTTTCCACGGTAACAGGTGAGCAAACATAATCACGCAGTCATCATAAACTGCAGATTAAATGCAATATCAATGCACTATACTTATTCGTCGCTTACTGAGTAGCACGATATCCGAACATGGCTGGATAGCCGTGATCGTCTAGTGGTTAGGTCATTGCGTTGTGGCCGCAATAATCCAGATTCGAATCCTGGTCTCGGCAGATTGTGCGATATGTCGTTGTTTTGTTTTGATTCGTGTTTTTGAATTCTACATTCAATTCTATTCCAGGGTAACAGATTAGCAAACATAATCACGCAGTCATCACAAACTTTAGATTAAATGCAAGATCAATGCACTATACTTATTCGTCGCTTACTGAGTAACACTTGATCCGAACATGACTGGCTTGCCGTGATAGTCTAGTGGTTAGGACATTCCGTTGTGGCCGCAATAACCCAGGTTCGAATCCTGGTCTGGGCAGATTGTGCTATATGTAGTTCTTGTTGTTTTGAGTCGTATTTTGGTATTCTACATTCAATTCCATTTCAGAGTAACAGATTTGCAAACATAATCACGCAGTCATCATTAACTGTAGATTAATGCAAGATCAATGCACTATACATATTCGTCGCTTACTGAGTAGCACGAAATTCGAACATGACTGGCTAGCCGTGATCGTCTTGTGGTTAGGACATTGCGTTGTGCCCGCAATAACCCAGGCTCGAATCCTGGTCTGGGCAGATTGTGCTATATGTAGTTCTTGTTGTTTTGAGTCGTATTTTGGTATTCTACATTCAATTCCATTTCAGAGTAACAGGTTAGCAAACATAATCACGCAGTCATCATAAACTGTAGATTAAATGCAAGATCAATGCACTATACATATTCGTCGCTTCATGAGAAGCACGTAATTCGAACATGACTGCCTTGCCGTGATCGTCTAGTGGTTAGGACATTTCGTTGTGGCCTCAATAACCCAGGTTCGAATCCTGGTCTCGGCAGATTGTGCGTTATGTCGTTGTTTTGTTGTTTTGAGTCGTATTTTGGAATTCTACATTCAATTCCATTTCAGGGTAACAGATTTGCAAACATAATCACGCAGTCATCATAAACTGTAGATTAATGCAAGATCAGTGCACTATACATATTCGTCGCTTACTGAGTAGCACGAAATTCGAACATGACTGGCTAGCCGTGATCGTCTAGTGGTTAGGACATTGCGTTGTGGCCGCAATAACCCAGGTTCTAATCCTGGTCTCGGCAGAATGTGCTATATGTAGATCTTGTTGTTTTGAGTCGTAATTTGGGATTCTACATTCAATTCCATTTCAGAGTCACAGGTTACGAAACATAATCACGCAGTCATCGTAAACTGCCGATTAAATGCAAGATCAATGCACTATACATATTCGTCACTTACTGAATAGCACGTAATTCGAACATGACTGGCTAGCCGTGATCGTCTAGTGGTTAGGACATTGCGTTGTGGCCGCAATAACCCAGGTTCGAATCCTGGTCTCGGCAAATTGTGCGATATGTTGTTGTTTTGAGTCGCATTTTGGAATTCTACATTCAATTCCATTTCAGGGTAACAGATTTGCAAACATAATCACGCAGTCATCATAAACTGTAGATTAAATGCAAGATCAATGCACTATACTTATTCGTCGCTTACTGAGTAACACTTGATCTGAACTTGACTGGCTAGTCGTGATCGTCTAGTGGTTAGGACATTCCGTTGTGGCCGCAATAACCCAGGTTCGAATCCTGGTCTGGGCAGATTGTGCTATATGTAGTTCTTGTTGTTTTGAGTAGCATTTTGGAATTCTACATTCAATTCCATTTCAGGGTAACAGATTTGCAAACATAATCACGCAGTCATCATAAACTGTAGATTAAATGCAAGATCAATGCACTATACTTATTCGTCGCTTACTGAGTAACACTTGATCCGAACTTGACTGGCTAGTCGTGATTGTCTAGTGGTTAGGACATTCCGTTGTGGCCGCAATAACCCAGGTTCGAATCCTGGTCTGGGCAGATTGTGCTATATGTAGTTCTTGTTATTTTGAGTCGTATTTTGGTATTCTACATTCAATTCCATTTCAGAGTAACAGGTTACGAAACATAATCACACAGTCACCATAAACTGCAGATTAAATACAAGATCAATGCACTATACATATTCGTCGCTTCATGAGAAGCACGTAATTCGAACATGACTGCCTTGCCGTGATCGTCTAGTGGTTAGGACATTTCGTTGTGGCCTCAATAACCCAGGTTCGAATCCTGGTCTCGGCAGATTGTGCGTTATGTTTTGTTTTGTTGTTTTGAGTCGTATTTTGGGATTCTACATTCAATTCTTTTCCAGGGTAACAGATTAGCAAACATAATCACGCAGTCATCATAAACTGCAGATTAAATGCAAGATCAATGCACTATACTTATTCGTCGCTTACTGAGTAACACTTGATCCGAACTTGACTGGCTAGTCGTGATCGACTAGTGGTTAGGACATTCCGTTGCGGCCGCAATAACCCAGGTTCGAATCCTGGTCTCGGCAGATTGTGCGATATGTAGTTCTTGTTGTTTTGAGTCGTATTTTGGAATTCTACATTCAATTCCATTTCAGGGTAACAGATTTGCAAACATAATCACGCAGTCATCATAAACTGTAGATTAATGCAAGATCAATGCACTTACTTTTTTGTCGCTTACTGAGTAGCACGTAATTCGAACATGGCTGGCTAGGCGTGATCGTCCAGTGGTTAGGTCATTGCGTTGTGGCCGCAATAACCCAGACTCGAATCCTGGTCTCTGCAGATTGTGCGATATGTCGTTGTTTTGTTTTGATTCGTATTTTTGAATTCTACATTCAATTCTATTCCAGGGTAACAGGTTAGCAAACATAATCACGCAGTCATCATAAACTTTAGATTAAATGCAAGATCAATGCACTATACATATTCGTCACTTACTGAGTAGCACGAAATTCGAACATGACTGGCTAGCCGTGATCGTCTAGTGGTTAGGACATTGCGTTGTGCCCGCAATAACCCAGGCTCGAATCCTGGTCTGGGCAGATTGTGCTATATGTAGTTCTTGTTGTTTTGAGTCGTATTTTGGTATTCTACATTCAATTCCATTTCAGAGTAACAGGTTAGCAAACATAATCACGCAGTCATCATAAACTGTAGATTAAATGCAAGATCAATGCACTATACATATTCGTCGCTTCATGAGAAGCACGTAATTCGAACATGACTGCCTTGCCGTGATCGTCTAGTGGTTAGGACATTTCGTTGTGGCCTCAATAACCCAGGTTCGAATCCTGGTCTCGGCAGATTGTGCGTTATGTCGTTGTTTTGTTGTTTTGAGTCGTATTTTGGAATTCTACATTCAATTCCATTTCAGGGTAACAGATTTGCAAACATAATCACGCAGTCATCATAAACTGTAGATTAATGCAAGATCAGTGCACTATACATATTCGTCGCTTACTGAGTAGCACGAAATTCGAACATGACTGGCTAGCCGTGATCGTCTAGTGGTTAGGACATTGCGTTGTGGCCGCAATAACCCAGGTTCGAATCCTGGTCTCGGCAGATTGTGCTATATGTAGATCTTGTTGTTTTGAGTCGTAATTTGGGATTCTACATTCAATTCCATTTCAGAGTCACAGGTTACGAAACATAATCACGCAGTCATCGTAAACTGCCGATTAAATGCAAGATCAATGCACTATACATATTCGTCACTTACTGAATAGCACGTAATTCGAACATGACTGGCTAGCCGTGATCGTCTAGTGGTTAGGACATTGCGTTGTGGCCGCAATAACCCAGGTTCGAATCCTGGTCTCGGCAAATTGTGCGATATGTTGTTGTTTTGAGTCGCATTTTGGAATTCTACATTCAATTCCATTTCAGGGTAACAGATTTGCAAACATAATCACGCAGTCATCATAAACTGTAGATTAAATGCAAGATCAATGCACTATACTTATTCGTCGCTTACTGAGTAACACTTGATCTGAACTTGACTGGCTAGTCGTGATCGTCTAGTGGTTAGGACATTCCGTTGTGGCCGCAATAACCCAGGTTCGAATCCTGGTCTGGGCAGATTGTGTTATATGTAGTTCTTGTTGTTTTGAGTCGCATTTTGGAATTCTACATTCAATTCCATTTCAGGGTAACAGATTTGCAAACATAATCACGCAGTCATCATATACTGTAGATTAAATGCAAGATCAATGCACTATACTTTTTCGTCGCTTACTGAGTAACACTTGATGCGAACTTGACTGGCTAGTCGTGATCGTCTAGTGGTTAGGACATTCCGTTGTGGCCGCAATAACCCAGGTTCGAATCCTAGTCTGGGCAGATTGTGCTATATGTAGTTCTTGTTGTTTTGAGTCGTATTTTGGTATTCTACATTCAATTCCATTTCAGAGTAACAGGTTACGAAACATAATCACTCAGTCATCATAAACTGCGGATTAAATGCAAGATCAATGCACTATACATATTCGTCACTTACTGAATAGCACGTAATTCGAACATGACTGGCTAGCCGTGATCGTCTAGTGGTTAGGACATTGCGTTGTGCCCGCAATAACCCAGGTTCGAATCCTGGTCTCGGCAGATTGTGCGATATGTAGTTCTTGTTGTTTTGAGTCGTATTTTGGGATTCTACATTCAATTCCATTTCAGAGTAACAGGTTACGAAACATAATCACGCAGTCATCATAAACTGCAGATTAAATGCAAGATCAATGCACTATACTTATTCGTCGCTTACTGAGTAGCACGATATCCGAACATGGCTGGCTAGCCCTGATCGTCTAGTGGTTAGGTCATTGCGTTGTGGCCGCAATAACCCAGATTCGAATCCTGGTCTCGGCAGATTGTGCGATATGTCGTTGTTTTGTTTTGATTCGTATTATTGAATTCTACATTCAATTCTATTCCAGGGTAACAGGTTAGCAAACATAATCACGCAGTCATCATAAACTGCAGATTAAATGCAAAATCAATGCACTATACTTATTGGTCGCTTACTGCGTAACACGAAATCCGAATATGACTGGCTCGCCGTGATCGTCTAGTGGTTAGGGCATTGCGTTGTGGCCGCAATAACACAGGTTCGAATGCTAGTCTCGGCAGATTGTGCGATATGTAGTTCTTGTTGTTTTGAGTCGTATTTTGGTGTTCTACATTCAATTCCATTTCAGAGTAACAGGTTAGCAAACATTATCACGCAGTCATCATAAACTGCAGATTAAATGCAAGATCAATGCACTATACATATTCGTCGCTTCATGAGAAGCACGTAATTCGAACATGACTGCCTTGCCGTGATCGTCTAGTGGTTAGGACAGTTCGTTGTGGCCTCAATAACCCAGGTTCGAATCCTGGTCTCGGCAGATTGTGCGTTATGTTTTGTTTTGTTGTTTTGGTCGTATTTTGGGATTCTACATTCAATTCTTTTCCAGGGTAACAGGTGAGCAAACATAATCACGCAGTCATCATAAACTGCAGATTAAATGCAATATCAATGCACTATACTTATTCGTCGCTTACTGAGTAGCACGATATCCGAACATGGCTGGATAGCCGTGATCGTCTAGTGGTTAGGTCATTGCGTTGTGGCCGCAATAATCCAGATTCGAATCCTGGTCTCGGCAGATTGTGCGATATGTCGTTGCTTTGTTTTGATTCGTGTTTTTGAATTCTACATTCAATTCTATTCCAGGGTAACAGATTAGCAAACATAATCACGCAGTCATCACAAACTTTAGATTAAATGCAAGATCAATGCACTATACTTATTCGTCGCTTACTGAGTAACACTTGATCCGAACATGACTGGCTTGCCATGATCGTCTAGTGGTTAGGACATTCCGTTGTGGCCGCAATAACCCAGGTTCGAATCCTGGTCTGGGCAGATTGTGCTATATGTAGTTCTTGTTGTTTTGAGTCGTATTTTGGTATTCTACATTCAATTCCATTTCAGAGTAACAGATTTGCAAACATAATCACGCAGTCATCATAAACTGTAGATTAATGCAAGATCAATGCACTATACATATTCGTCGCTTACTGAGTAGCACGAAATTCGAACATGACTGGCTAGCCGTGATCGTCTTGTGGTTAGGACATTGCGTTGTGCCCGCAATAACCCAGGCTCGAATCCTGGTCTGGGCAGATTGTGCTATATGTAGTTCTTGTTGTTTTGAGTCGTATTTTGGTATTCTACATTCAATTCCATTTCAGAGTAACAGGTTAGCAAACATAATCACGCAGTCATCATAAACTGTAGATTAAATGCAAGATCAATGCACTATACATATTCGTCGCTTCATGAGAAGCACGTAATTCGAACATGACTGCCTTTCCGTGATCGTCTAGTGGTTAGGACATTTCGTTGTGGCCTCAATAACCCAGGTTCGAATCCTGGTCTCGGCAGATTGTGCGTTATGTTTTGTTTTGTTGTTTTGAGTCGTATTTTGGGATTCTACATTCAATTCTTTTCCAGGGTAACAGGTGAGCAAACATAATCACGCAGTCATCATAAACTGCAGATTAAATGCAATATCAATGCACTATACTTATTCGTCGCTTACTGAGTAGCACGATATCCGAACATGGCTGGCTAGCCGTGATCGTCTAGTGGTTAGGTCATTGTGTTGTGGCCGCAATAACCCAGATTCGAATCCTGGTCTCGGTAGATTGTGCGATAAGTCGTTGTTTTGTTTTGATTCGTATTTTTGAATTCTACATTCAATTCTATTCCAGGGTAACAGGTTAACAAACATAATCACGCAGTCATCATAAACTTTAGATTAAATGCAAGATCAATGCACTATACTTATTGGTCGCTTACTGCGTAACACGAAATCCGAATATGACTGGCTCGCCGTGATCGTCTAGTGGTTAGGGCATTGCGTTGTGGCCGCAATAACCCAGGTTGGAATCCTGGTCTCGGCTGATAGTGCGTTATGTTTTGTTTTGTTGTTTTGAGTCGTATTTTGGGATTCTACATTCAATTCTTTTCCAGGGTAACAGGTGAGCAAACATAATCACACAGTCATCATAAACTTTAGATTAAATGCAAGATCAATGCACTATACTTATTCGTCGCTTACTGAGTAACACTTGATCTGAACATGACTGGCTAGCCGTGATCGTCTAGTGGTTAGGACATTCCGTTGTGGCCGCAATAACCCAGGTTCGAATCCTGGTCTGGGCAGATTGTGCTATATGTAGTTCTTGTTGTTTTGAGTCGTATTTTGGTATTCTACCTTCAATTCCATTTCAGAGTAACAGGTTACGATACATAATCACGCAGTCGTCATAAACTGCAGATTAAATGCAAGATCAATGCACTATACTTATTCGTCACTTACTGAATAGCACGTAATTCGAACATGACTGGCTAGCCGTGATCGTCTAGTGGTTAGGACATTGCGTTGTGCCCGCAATAACTTTGGTTCGAATCCTGGTCTCGGCAGATTGTGCGTT
Source organism: Saccoglossus kowalevskii (assembly GCF_978046115.1). Taxonomy (NCBI): domain Eukaryota; kingdom Metazoa; phylum Hemichordata; class Enteropneusta; family Harrimaniidae; genus Saccoglossus; species Saccoglossus kowalevskii. The sequence goes on along the minus strand of NC_140646.1, from coordinate 21,348,439 downwards.
ATGTCGTTGTTTTGTTGTTTTGAGTCGTATTTTGGGATTCTACATTCAATTCTTTTCCAAAGTAACAGATTAGCAAACATAATCACGTAGTCATCATAAACTGCAGATTAAATGCAAGATCAATGCACTATACTTATTGGTCGCTTACTGCGTAACACGAAATCCGAATATGACTGGCTCGCCGTGATCGTCTAGTGGTTAGGGCATTGCGTTGTGGCCGCAATAACACAGGTTCGAATGCTGGACTCGGCAGATTGTGCGATATGTAGTTCTTGTTGTTTTGGTCGTATTTTGGGATTCTACATTCAATTCTTTTCCAGGGTAACAGGTGAGCAAACATAATCACGCAGTCATCATAAACTGCAGATTAAATGCAATATCAATGCACTATACTTATTCGTCGCTTACTGAGTAGCACGATATCCGAACATGGCTGGATAGCCGTGATCGTCTAGTGGTTAGGTCATTGCGTTGTGGCCGCAATAATCCAGATTCGAATCCTGGTCTCGGCAGATTGTGCGATATGTCGTTGTTTTGTTTTGATTCGTGTTTTTGAATTCTACATTCAATTCTATTCCAGGGTAACAGATTAGCAAACATAATCACGCAGTCATCACAAACTTTAGATTAAATGCAAGATCAATGCACTATACTTATTCGTCGCTTACTGAGTAACACTTGATCCGAACATGACTGGCTAGCCGTGATCGTCTAGTGGTTAGGACATTCCGTTGTGGTCGCAATAACCCAGGTTCGAATCCTGATCTGGGCAGATTGTACTATATGTAGTTCTTGTTGTTTTGAGTCGTATTTTGGTATTCTACATTCAATTCTTTTCCAGGGTAACAGATTAGCAAACATAATCACGCAGTCATCATAAACTGCAGATTAAATGCAAGATCAATGCACTATACTTATTGGTCGCTTAATGCGTAACACGAAATCAGAATATGACTGGCTCGCCGTGATCGTCTAGTGGTTAGGGCATTGCGTTGTGGCCGCAATAACACTGGTTCAAATGCTGGTCTCGGCAGATTGTGCGATATGTAGTTCTTGTTGTTTTGAGTCGTATTTTGGTATTCTACATTCAATTCCATTTCAGAGTAACAGGTTAGCAAACATAATCACGCAGTCATCATAAACTGTAGATTAAATGCATTATCAATGCACTATACTTATTCGTCGCTTACTGAGTAGCACCTAATCAGAACATGACTGGTTGGTCGTGATCGTCTCGTGGATAGGATATTGCATTGTGAACGCAATAACCCAGGTTCGAATCCTGGTCTCGGCAGATTGTGCGTTATGTCGTTGTTTTGTTGTTTTGAGTCGTATTTTGGAATTCTACATTCAATTCCATTTCAGGGTAACAGATTTGCAAACATAATCACGCAGTCATCATAAACTGTAGATTAATGCAAGATCAGTGTACTATACATATTCGTCGCTTACTGAGTAGCACGAAATTCGAACATGACTGGCTAGCCGTGATCGTCTAGTGGTTAGGACATTGCGTTGTGGCCGCAATAACCCAGGTTCGAATCCTGGTCTCGGCAGATTGTGCTATATGTAGATCTTGTTGTTTTGAGTCGTAATTTGGGATTCTACATTCAATTCCATTTCAGAGTCACAGGTTACGAAACATAATCACGCAGTCATCGTAAACTGCCGATTAAATGCAAGATCAATGCACTATACATATTCGTCACTTACTGAATAGCACGTAATTCGAACATGACTGGCTAGCCGTGATCGTCTAGTGGTTAGGACATTGCGTTGTGGCCGCAATAACCCAGGTTCGAATCCTGGTCTCGGCAAATTGTGCGATATGTTGTTTTTGTTGTTGTTTTGAGTCGCACTTTGGAATTCTACATTCAATTCCATTTCAGGGTAATAGATTTGCAAACATAATCACGCAGTCATCATAAACTGTAGATTAAATGCAAGATCAATGCACTATACTTATTCGTCGCTTACTGAGTAACACTTGATCTGAACTTGACTGGCTAGTCGTGATCGTCTAGTGGTTAGGACATTCCGTTGTGGCCGCAATAACCCAGGTTCGAACCCTGGTCTGGGCAGATTGTGCTATATGTAGTTCTTGATGTTTTGAGTCGCATTTTGGAATTCTACATTCAATTCCATTTCAGGGTAACAGATTTGCAAACATAATCACGCAGTCATCATAAACTGTAGATTAAATGCAAGATCAATGCACTATACTTTTTCGTCGCTTACTGAGTAACACTTGATCCGAACTTGACTGGCTAGTCGTGATCGTCTAGTGGTTAGGACATTCCGTTGTGGCCGCAATAACCCAGGTTCAAATCCTGGTCTGGGCAGATTGTGCTATATGTAGTTCTTGTTGTTTTGAGTCGTATTTTGGTATTCTACATTCAATTCCATTTCAGAGTAACAGGTTACGAAACATAATCACACAGTCACCATAAACTGCAGATTAAATGCAAGATCAATGCACTATACATATTCGTCGCTTCATGAGAAGCACGTAATTCGAACATGACTGCCTTGCCGTGATCGTCTAGTGGTTAGGACATTTCGTTGTGGCCTCAATAACCCAGGTTCGAATCCTGGTCTCGGCAGATTGTGCGTTATGTTTTGTTTTGTTGTTTTGAGTCGTATTTTGGGATTCTACATTCAATTCTTTTCCAGGGTAACAGATTAGCAAACATAATCACGCAGTCATCATAAACTGCAGATTAAATGCAAGATCAATGCACTATACTTATTCGTCGCTTACTGAGTAACACTTGATCCGAACTTGACTGGCTAGTCGTGATCGACTAGTGGTTAGGACATTCCGTTGCGGCCGCAATAACCCAGGTTCGAATCCTGGTCTCGGCAGATTGTGCGATATGTAGTTCTTGTTGTTTTGAGTCGTATTTTGGAATTCTACATTCAATTCCATTTCAAGGTAACAGATTTGCAAACATAATCACGCAGTCATCATAAACTGTAGATTAATGCAAGATCAATGCACTTACTTTTTTGTCGCTTACTGAGTAGCACGTAATTCGAACATGGCTGGCTAGGCGTGATCGTCCAGTGGTTAGGTCATTGCGTTGTGGCCGCAATAACCCAGACTCGAATCCTGGTCTCTGCAGATTGTGCGATATGTCGCTGTTTTGTTTTGATTCGTATTTTTGAATTCTACATTCAATTCTATTCCAGGGTAACAGGTTAGCAAACATAATCACGCAGTCATCATAAACTTTAGATTAAATGCAAGATCAATGCACTATACATCTTCGTCGCTTACTGAGTAACACTTGATCCGAACATGACTGGCTAGCCGTGATCGTCTAGTGGTTAGGACATTCCGTTGTGGCCGCAATAACCCAGGTTAGAATCCTGGTCTGGGCAGATTGTACTATATGTAGTTCTTGTTGTTTTGAGTCGTATTTTGGTATTCTACATTCAATTCCATTTCAGAGTAACAGGTTACGAAACATAATCACTCAGTCATCATAAACTGCGGATTAAATGCAAGATCAATGCACTATACATATTCGTCACTTACTGAATAGCACGTAATTCGAACATGACTGGCTAGCCGTGATCGTCTAGTGGTTAGGACATTGCGTTGTGCCCGCAATAACCCAGGTTCGAAACCTGGTCTCGGCAGATTGTGCGATATGTAGTTCTTGTTGTTTTGAGTCGTCTTTTGGGATTCTACATTCAATTCCATTTCAGAGCAACAGGTTACGAAACATAATCACACAGTCATCATTAAATGCAAGATCAATGCACTATACATATTCGACGCTTCCTGAGTAGCACGTAATTCGAACATGACTGGCTAGCCGTGAACGTCTAGTGGTTAGGACATTGCGTTGTGGCCGCAATAACCTTTGTTCGAATCCTGGTCTCGGCAGATTGTGCGTTATGTCGTTGTTTTGTTGTTTTGAGTCGTATTTTGGGATTCTACATTCAATTTTATTCCAGGGTAACAGATTAGCAAACATAATCACGCAGTCATCATAAACTGCAGATTAAATGCAAGATCAATGCACTATACTTATTGGTCGCTTAATGCGTAACACGAAACCCGAATATGACTGGCTCGCCGTGATCGTCTAGTGGTTAGGGCATTGCGTTGTGGCCGCAATAACACAGGTTCGAATGCTGGTCTCGGCAGATTGTGCGATATGTAGTTCTTGTTGTTTTGAGTCGTATTTTGGTATTCTACATTCAATTTCATTTCAGAGTAACAGGTTAGCAAACATAATCACGCAGTCATCATAAACTGTAGATTAAATGCATTATCAATGCACTATACATATTCGACGCTTCCTGAGTAGCACGTAATTCGAACATGACTGGCTAGCCGTGAACGTCTAGTGGTTAGGACATTGCGTTGTGGCCGCAATAACCTTTGTTCGAATCCTGGTCTCGGCAGATTGTGCGTTATGTCGTTGTTTTGTTGTTTTGAGTCGTATTTTGGGATTCTACATTCAATTCTATTCCAGGGTAACAGATTAGCAAACATAATCACGCAGTCATCATAAACTGCAGATTAAATGCAAGATCAATGCACTATACTTATTGGTCGCTTAATGCGTAACACGAAATCCGAATATGACTGGCTCGCCGTGATCGTCTAGTGGTTAGGGAATTGCGTTGTGGCCGCAATAACACAGGTTCGAATGCTGGTCTCGGCAGATTGTGCGATATGTAGTTCTTGTTGTTTTGAGTCGTATTTTGGAATTCTACATTCAATTCCATTTCAGGGTAACAGATTTGCAAACATAATCACGCAGTCATCATAAACTGTAGATTAATGCAAGATCAATGCACTTACTTTTTTGTCGCTTACTGAGTAGCACGTAATTCGAACATGGCTGGCTAGGCGTGATCGTCCAGTGGTTAGGACATTGCGTTGTGGCCGCAATAACCCAGGTTCGAATCCTGGTCTCGGCAAATTGTGCGATATGTTGTTTTTGTTGTTGTTTTGAGTCGCATTTTGGAATTCTACATTCAATTCCATTTCAGGGTAACAGATTTGCAAACATAATCACGCAGTCATCATAAACTGTAGATTAAATGCAAGATCAATGCACTATACTTATTCGTCGCTTACTGAGTAACACTTGATCCGAACTTGACTGGCTAGTCGTGATCGTCTAGTGGTTAGGACATTCCGTTGTGGCCGCAATAACCCAGGTTCGAATCCTGGTCTGGGCAGATTGTGCAATATGTAGTTCTTGTTGTTTTGAGTCGTATTTTGGTATTCTACATTCAATTCCATTTCAGAGTAACAGGTTACGAAACATAATCACACAGTCACCATAAACTGCAGATTAAATGCAAGATCAATGCACTATACATATTCGTCGCTTCATGAGAAGCACGTAATTCGAACATGACTGCCTTGCCGTGATCGTCTAGTGGTTAGGACATTTCGTTGTGGCCTCAATAACCCAGGTTCGAATCCTGGTCTCGGCAGATTGTGCCTTATGTTTTGTTTTGTTGTTTTGAGTCGTATTTTGGGATTCTACATTCAATTCTTTTCCAGGGTAACAGATTAGCAAACATAATCACGCAGTCATCATAAACTGTAGATTAATGCAAGATCAATGCACTTACTTTTTTGTCGCTTACTGAGTAGCACGTAATTCGAACATGGCTGGCTAGGCGTGATCGTCCAGTGGTTAGGTCATTGCGTTGTGGCCGCAATAACCCAGACTCGAATCCTGGTCTCTGCAGATTGTGCGATATGTCGTTGTTTTGTTTTGATTCGTATTTTTGAATTCTACATTCAATTCTATTCCAGGGTAACAGGTTAGCAAACATAATCACGCAGTCATCATTAACTTTAGATTAAATGCAAGATCAATGCACTATACATCTTCGTCGCTTACTGAGTAACACTTAATCCGAACTTGACTGGCTAGCCGTGATCGTCTAGTGGTTAGGACATTGCGTTGTGGCCGCAATAACCCAGGTTCGAATCCTGGTCTCGGCAGATTGTGCGTTATGTTTTGTTTTGTTGTTTTGAGTCGTATTTTGGGATTCTACATTCAATACCATTTCAGGGTAACAGATTTGCAAACATAATCACGCAGTCATCATAAACTGTAGATTAATGCAAGATCAGTGCACTATACATATTCGTCGCTTACTGAGTAGCACGAAATTCGAACATGACTGGCTAGCCGTGATCGTCTAGTGGTTAGGACATTGCGTTGTGCCCGCAATAACCCAGGTTCGAATCCTGGTCTCGGCAGATTGTGCTATATGTAGATCTTGTTGTTTTGTGTCGTAATTTGGGATTCTACATTCAATTCCATTTCAGAGTCACAGGTTACGAAACATAATCACGCAGTCATCGTAAACTGCTGATTAAATGCAAGATCAATGCACTATACATATTCGACGCTTCCTGAGTAGCACGTAATTCGAACATGACTGGCTAGCCGTGAACGTCTAGTGGTTAGGACATTGCGTTGTGGCCGCAATAACCTTTGTTCGAATCCTGGTCTCGGCAGATTGTGCGTTATGTCGTTGTTTTGTTGTTTTGAGTCGTATTATGGGATTCTACATTCAATTTTATTCCAGGGTAACAGATTAGCAAACATAATCACGCAGTCATCATAAACTGCAGATTAAATGCAAGATCAATGCACTATACTTATTGGTCGCTTAATGCGTAACACGAAACCCGAATATGACTGGCTCGCCGTGATCGTCTAGTGGTTAGGGCATTGCGTTGTGGCCGCAATAACACAGGTTCGAATGCTGGTCTCGGCAGATTGTGCGATATGTAGTTCTTGTTGTTTTGAGTCGTATTTTGGTATTCTACATTCAATTTCATTTCAGAGTAACAGGTTAGCAAACATAATCACGCAGTCATCATAAACTGTAGATTAAATGCATTATCAATGCACTATACATATTCGACGCTTCCTGAGTAGCACGTAATTCGAACATGACTGGCTAGCCGTGAACGTCTAGTGGTTAGGACATTGCGTTGTGGCCGCAATAACCTTTGTTCGAATCCTGGTCTCGGCAGATTGTGCGTTATGTCGTTGTTTTGTTGTTTTGAGTCGTATTTTGGGATTCTACATTCAATTCTATTCCAGGGTAACAGATTAGCAAACATAATCACGCAGTCATCATAAACTGCAGATTAAATGCAAGATCAATGCACTATACTTATTGGTCGCTTAATGCGTAACACGAAATCCGAATATGACTGGCTCGCCGTGATCGTCTAGTGGTTAGGGAATTGCGTTGTGGCCGCAATAACACAGGTTCGAATGCTGGTCTCGGCAGATTGTGCGATATGTAGTTCTTGTTGTTTTGAGTCGTATTTTGGAATTCTACATTCAATTCCATTTCAGGGTAACAGATTTGCAAACATAATCACGCAGTCATCATAAACTGTAGATTAATGCAAGATCAATGCACTTACTTTTTTGTCGCTTACTGAGTAGCACGTAATTCGAACATGGCTGGCTAGGCGTGATCGTCCAGTGGTTAGGACATTGCGTTGTGGCCGCAATAACCCAGGTTCGAATCCTGGTCTCGGCAAATTGTGCGATATGTTGTTTTTGTTGTTGTTTTGAGTCGCATTTTGGAATTCTACATTCAATTCCATTTCAGGGTAACAGATTTGCAAACATAATCACGCAGTCATCATAAACTGTAGATTAAATGCAAGATCAATGCACTATACTTATTCGTCGCTTACTGAGTAACACTTGATCCGAACTTGACTGGCTAGTCGTGATCGTCTAGTGGTTAGGACATTCCGTTGTGGCCGCAATAACCCAGGTTCGAATCCTGGTCTGGGCAGATTGTGCAATATGTAGTTCTTGTTGTTTTGAGTCGTATTTTGGTATTCTACATTCAATTCCATTTCAGAGTAACAGGTTACGAAACATAATCACACAGTCACCATAAACTGCAGATTAAATGCAAGATCAATGCACTATACATATTCGTCGCTTCATGAGAAGCACGTAATTCGAACATGACTGCCTTGCCGTGATCGTCTAGTGGTTAGGACATTTCGTTGTGGCCTCAATAACCCAGGTTCGAATCCTGGTCTCGGCAGATTGTGCCTTATGTTTTGTTTTGTTGTTTTGAGTCGTATTTTGGGATTCTACATTCAATTCTTTTCCAGGGTAACAGATTAGCAAACATAATCACGCAGTCATCATAAACTGTAGATTAATGCAAGATCAATGCACTTACTTTTTTGTCGCTTACTGAGTAGCACGTAATTCGAACATGGCTGGCTAGGCGTGATCGTCCAGTGGTTAGGTCATTGCGTTGTGGCCGCAATAACCCAGACTCGAATCCTGGTCTCTGCAGATTGTGCGATATGTCGTTGTTTTGTTTTGATTCGTATTTTTGAATTCTACATTCAATTCTATTCCAGGGTAACAGGTTAGCAAACATAATCACGCAGTCATCATTAACTTTAGATTAAATGCAAGATCAATGCACTATACATCTTCGTCGCTTACTGAGTAACACTTAATCCGAACTTGACTGGCTAGCCGTGATCGTCTAGTGGTTAGGACATTGCGTTGTGGCCACAATAACCCAGGTTCGAATCCTGGTCTCGGCAGATTGTGCGTTATGTTTTGTTTTGTTGTTTTGAGTCGTATTTTGGGATTCTACATTCAATACCATTTCAGGGTAACAGATTTGCAAACATAATCACGCAGTCATCATAAACTGTAGATTAATGCAAGATCAGTGCACTATACATATTCGTCGCTTACTGAGTAGCACGAAATTCGAACATGACTGGCTAGCCGTGATCGTCTAGTGGTTAGGACATTGCGTTGTGCCCGCAATAACCCAGGTTCGAATCCTGGTCTCGGCAGATTGTGCTATATGTAGATCTTGTTGTTTTGTGTCGTAATTTGGGATTCTACATTCAATTCCATTTCAGAGTCACAGGTTACGAAACATAATCACGCAGTCATCGTAAACTGCTGATTAAATGCAAGATCAATGCACTATACATATTCGACGCTTCCTGAGTAGCACGTAATTCGAACATGACTGGCTAGCCGTGAACGTCTAGTGGTTAGGACATTGCGTTGTGGCCGCAATAACCTTTGTTCGAATCCTGGTCTCGGCAGATTGTGCGTTATGTCGTTGTTTTGTTGTTTTGAGTCGTATTATGGGATTCTACATTCAATTTTATTCCAGGGTAACAGATTAGCAAACATAATCACGCAGTCATCATAAACTGCAGATTAAATGCAAGATCAATGCACTATACTTATTGGTCGCTTAATGCGTAACACGAAACCCGAATATGACTGGCTCGCCGTGATCGTCTAGTGGTTAGGGCATTGCGTTGTGGCCGCAATAACACAGGTTCGAATGCTGGTCTCGGCAGATTGTGCGATATGTAGTTCTTGTTGTTTTGAGTCGTATTTTGGTATTCTACATTCAATTTCATTTCAGAGTAACAGGTTAGCAAACATAATCACGCAGTCATCATAAACTGTAGATTAAATGCATTATCAATGCACTATACATATTCGACGCTTCCTGAGTAGCACGTAATTCGAACATGACTGGCTAGCCGTGAACGTCTAGTGGTTAGGACATTGCGTTGTGGCCGCAATAACCTTTGTTCGAATCCTGGTCTCGGCAGATTGTGCGTTATGTCGTTGTTTTGTTGTTTTGAGTCGTATTTTGGGATTCTACATTCAATTCTATTCCAGGGTAACAGATTAGCAAACATAATCACGCAGTCATCATAAACTGCAGATTAAATGCAAGATCAATGCACTATACTTATTGGTCGCTTAATGCGTAACACGAAATCCGAATATGACTGGCTCGCCGTGATCGTCTAGTGGTTAGGGAATTGCGTTGTGGCCGCAATAACACAGGTTCGAATGCTGGTCTCGGCAGATTGTGCGATATGTAGTTCTTGTTGTTTTGAGTCGTATTTTGGAATTCTACATTCAATTCCATTTCAGGGTAACAGATTTGCAAACATAATCACGCAGTCATCATAAACTGTAGATTAATGCAAGATCAATGCACTTACTTTTTTGTCGCTTACTGAGTAGCACGTAATTCGAACATGGCTGGCTAGGCGTGATCGTCCAGTGGTTAGGACCTTGCGTTGTGGCCGCAATAACCCAGGTTCGAATCCTGGTCTCGGCAAATTGTGCGATATGTTGTTTTTGTTGTTGTTTTGAGTCGCATTTTGGAATTCTACATTCAATTCCATTTCAGGGTAACAGATTTGCAAACATAATCACGCAGTCATCATAAACTGTAGATTAAATGCAAGATCAATGCACTATACTTATTCGTCGCTTACTGAGTAACACTTGATCCGAACTTGACTGGCTAGTCGTGATCGTCTAGTGGTTAGGACATTCCGTTGTGCCCGCAATAACCCAGGTTCGAATCCTGGTCTGGGCAGATTGTGCAATATGTAGTTCTTGTTGTTTTGAGTCGTATTTTGGTATTCTACATTCAATTCCATTTCAGAGTAACAGGTTACGAAACATAATCACACAGTCACCATAAACTGCAGATTAAATGCAAGATCAATGCACTATACATATTCGTCGCTTCATGAGAAGCACGTAATTCGAACATGACTGCCTTGCCGTGATCGTCTAGTGGTTAGGACATTTCGTTGTGGCCTCAATAACCCAGGTTCGAATCCTGGTCTCGGCAGATTGTGCGTTATGTTTTGTTTTGTTGTTTTGAGTCGTATTTTGGGATTCTACATTCAATTCTTTTCCAGGGTAACAGATTAGCAAACATAATCACGCAGTCATCATAAACTGCAGATTAAATGCAAGATCAATGCACTATACTTATTCGTCGCTTACTGAGTAACACTTGATCCGAACTTGACTGGCTAGTCGTGATCGACTAGTGGTTAGGACATTCCGTTGCGGCCGCAATAACCCAGGTTCGAATCCTGGTCTCGGCAGATTGTGCGATATGTAGTTCTTGTTGTTTTGAGTCGTATTTTGGAATTCTACATTCAATTCCATTTCAGGGTAACAGATTTGCAAACATAATCACGCAGTCATCATAAACTGTAGATTAATGCAAGATCAATGCACTTACTTTTTTGTCGCTTACTGAGTAGCACGTAATTCGAACATGGCTGGCTAGGCGTGATCGTCCAGTGGTTAGGTCATTGCGTTGTGGCCGCAATAACCCAGACTCGAATCCTGGTCTCTGCAGATTGTGCGATATGTCGTTGTTTTGTTTTGATTCGTATTTTGGGATTCTACATTCAATTCTTTTCCAGGGTAACAGGTGAGCAAACATAATCATGCAGTCATCATAAACTGCAGATTAAATGCAATATCAATGCACTATACATATTCGACGCTTCCTGAGTAGCACGTAATTCGAACATGACTGGCTAGCCGTGATCGTCTAGTGGTTAGGACATTGCGTTGTGGCCGCAATAACCTTGGTTCGAATCCTGGTCTCGGCAGATTGTGCGTTATGTCGTTGTTTTGTTGTTTTGAGTCGTATTTTGGGATTCTACATTCAATTCTATTCCAGGGTAACAGATTAGTAAACATAATCACGCAGTCATCATAAACTGCAGATAAAATGCAAGATTAATGCACTATACTTATTGGTCGCTTACTGCGTAACACGAAATCCGAATATGACTGGCTCGCCGTGATCGTCTAGTGGTTAGGGCATTGCGTTGTGGCCGCAATAACACAGGTTCGAATGCTGGTCTCGGCAGATTGTGCTATATGTAGTTCTTGTTGTTTTGAGTCGTATTTTGGTATTCTACATTCAATTCCATTTCAGAGTAACAGATTTGCAAACATAATCACGCAGTCATCATAAACTGTAGATTAATGCAAGATCAATGCACTATGCTTATTCGTCGCTTACTGAGTAACACTTGATCCGAACTTGACTGGCTAGCCGTGATCGTCTAGTGGTTAGGACATTCCGTTGTGGCCGCAATAACCCAGGTTCGAATCCTGGTCTGGGCAGATTGTGCTATATGTAGTTCTTGTTGTTTTGAGTCGTATTTTGGTATTCTACATTCAATTCCATTTCAGAGTAACAGGTTACGAAACATAATCACGCAGTCATCATAAACTGCAGATTAAATGCAAGATCAATGCACTATACATATTCGTCGCTTCATGAGAAGCACGCAATTCGAACATGACTGCCTTGCGTGATCGTCTAGTGGGTAGGACATTTCGTTGTGGCCTCAATAACCCAGGTTCGAATCGTGGTCTCGGCAGATTGTGCGTTATGTATTGTTTTGTTGTTTTGAGTCGTATTTTGGGAATCTACATTCAATACTTTTCCAGGGTAACAGGTGAGCAAACATAATCACGCAGTCATCATAAACTGCAGATTAAATGCAATATCAATGCACTATACTTATTCGTCGCTTACTGAGTAGCACGATATCCGAACATGGCTGGCTAGCCGTGATCGTCTAGTGGTTAGGTCATTGCGTTGTGGCCGCAATAACCCAGATTCGAATCCTGGTCTCGGCAGATTGTGCGATATGTCGTTGTTTTGTTTTGATTCGTATTTTTGAATTCTACATTCAATTCTATTCCAGGGTAACAGGTTAGCAAACATAATCACGCAGTCATCATAAACTTTAGATTAAATGCAAGATCAATGCACTCTACTTATTCGTCGCTTACTGACTAACATTTAATCCGAACATGACTGGCTAGCCGTGATCGTCTAGTGGTTAGGACATTGCGTTGTGGCCGCAATAACCCAGGTTCGAATCCTGGTCTGGGCAGATTATGCTATATGTATTTCTTGTTGTTTTGAGTCGTATTTTGGTATTCTACATTTAATTCCATTTCAGAGTAACAGGTTACGAAACATAATCACGCAGTCATCATAAACTGCAGATTAAATGCAAGATCAATGCACTATACATATTCGTCACTTACTGAATAGCACGAAATTCGAACACGACAGGCTAGCCGTGATCGTCTAGTGGTTAGGACATTGCGTTGTGCCCGCAATAACCCAGGTTCGAATCCTGGTCTCGGCAGATTGTGCGATATGTAGTTCTTGTTGTTTTGAGTCGTATTTTGGGATTCTACATTCAATTCCATTTCAGAGTAACAGGTTATGAAACATAATCACGCAGTCATCATAAACTGCAGATTAAATGCAAGATCAATGCACTATATTTATTCGTCGCTTACTGAGTAACACTTGATTCGAACTTGACGGGCTAGCCGTGATCGTCTAGTGGTTAGGACATTCCGTTGTGGCCGCAATAACCCAGGTTCGAATCCTGGTCTGGGCAGATTGTGCTATCTGTAGTTCTTGTTGTTTTGAGTCGTATTTTGGTATTCTACATTCAATTTCATTTCAGAGTAACAGGTTACGAAACATAATCACACAGTCATCATAAATTGCAGATTAAATGCAAGATCAATGCACTATACATACTCGTCGCTTCATGAGAAGCACGTAATTCGAACATGACTGCCTTGCCGTGATCGTCTAGTGGTTAGGAAATTTCGTTGTGGCCTCAATAACCCAGGTTCGAATCCTGGTCTCGGCAGATTGTTCGTTATGTTTTGTTTTGTTGTTTTGAGTCGTATTTTGGGATTCTACATTCAATTCTTTTCCAGGGTAACAGGTGAGCAAACATAATCATGCAGTCATCATAAACTGCAGATTAAATGCAATATCAATGCACTATACATATTCGACGCTTCCTGAGTAGTACGTAATTCGAACATGACTGGCTAGCCGTGATCGTCTAGTGGTTAGGACATTGCGTTGTGGCCGCAATAACCTTGGTTCGAATCCTGGTCTCGGCAGATTGTGCGTTATGTCGTTGTTTTGTTGTTTTGAGTCGTATTTTGGGATTCTACATTCAATTCTATTCCAGGGTAACAGATTAGTAAACATAATCACGCAGTCATCATAAACTGCAGATAAAATGCAAGATTAATGCACTATACTTATTGGTCGCTTACTGCGTAACACGAAATCCGAATATGACTGGCTCGCCGTGATCGTCTAGTGGTTAGGGCATTGCGTTGTGGCCGCAATAACACATTTTCGAATGCTGGTCTCGGCAGATTGTGCGATATGTAGTTCTTGATGTTTTGAGTCGTATTTCGGTATTCTACATTCAATTCCATTTCAGAGTAACAGGTTAGCAAACATAATCACGCAGTCATCATAAACTTTAGATTAAATGCAAGAACAATGCACTATACTTATTCTTCGCTTACTGAGCAACAATTCCCCGTACGTGACTGGCTAGCCGTGATCGTCTAGTGGTTAGGACATTGCGTTGTGGCCGCAATAACCCAGGTTCGAATCCTGGTCTCGGCAGATTGTGCTATATGTAGTTCTTGTTGTTTTGAGTCGTATTTTGGGATTCTACATTCAATTCCATTTCAGAGTAACAGGTTACGAAACATAATCACGCAGTCATCATAAACTGCAGATTAAATGCAAGATCAATGCACTATAGATATTCGTGACTTACTGAATAGCACGTAATTCAAACATGACTGGCTAGCCGTAATCGTCTAGTGGTTAGGACATTGCGTTGTGGCCGCAATAACCCAGGTTCGAATCCTGGTCTCGGCAAATTGTGCAATATGTTGTTTTGAGTCGCATTTTGGAATTCTACATTCAATTCCATTTCAGGGTAACAGATTTGCAAACATAATCACGCAGTCATCATAAACTGTAGATTAAATGCAAGATCAATGCACTATACTTATTCGTCGCTAACTGTGTAACACTTGATCCGAAATTGACTGGCTAGTCGTGATCGTCTAGTGGTTAGGACATTCCGTAGTGGCCGCAATAACCCAGGTTCGAATCGTGGTGTGGGCAGATTCTGCTATATGTAGTTCTTGTTGTTTTGAGTCGCATTTTGGAATTCTACATTCAATTCCATTTCAGGGTAACAGATTTGCAAACATAATCACGCAGTCATCATAAACTGTAGATTAAATGCAAGATCAATGCACTATGCTTATTCGTCGCTTACTGAGTAACACTTGATCCGAACTTGACTGGCTAGCCGTGATCGTCTAGTGGTTAGGACATTCCGTTGTGGCCGCAATAACCCAGGTTCGAATCCTGGTCTGGGCAGATTGTGCTATATGTAGTTCTTGTTGTTTTGAGTCGTATTTTGGTATTCTACATTCAATTCCATTTCAGAGTAACAGGTTACGAAACATAATCACGCAGTCATCATAAACTGCAGATTAAATGCAAGATCAATGCACTATACATATTCGTCGCTTCATGAGAAGCACGCAATTCGAACATGACTGGCTTGCGTGATCGTCTTGTGGGTAGGACATTTCGTTGTGGCCTCAAAAACCCAGGTTCGAATCCTGGTCTCGGCAGATTGTGCGTTATGTTTTGTTTTGTTGTTTTGAGTCGTATTTTGGGATTCTACATTCAATACTTTTCCAGGGTAACAGGTGAGCAAACATAATCACGCAGTCATCATAAACTGCAGATTAAATGCAATATCAATGCACTATACTTATTCGTCGCTTACTGAGTAGCACGATATCCGAACATGGCTGGCTAGCCGTGATCGTCTAGTGGTTAGGTCATTGCGTTGTGGCCGCAATAACCCAGATTCGAATCCTGGTCTCGGCAGATTGTGCGATATGTCGTTGTTTTGTTTTGATTCGTATTTTTGAATTCTACATTCAATTCTATTCCAGGGTAACAGGTTAGCAAACATAATCACGCAGTCATCATAAACTTTAGATTAAATGCAAGATCAATGCACTATACTTATTCGTCGCTTACTGACTAACATTTAATCCGAACATGACTGGCTAGCCGTGATCGTCTAGTGGTTAGGGCATTCCGTTGTGGCCGCAATAACCCAGGTTTGAATCCTGGTCTGGGCAGATTATGCTATATGTAGTTCTTGTTGTTTTGAGTCGTATTTTGGTATTCTACATTTAATTCCATTTCAGAGTAACAGGTTACGAAACATAATCACGCAGTCATCATAAACTGCAGATTAAATGCAAGATCAATGCACTATACATATTCGTCACTTACTGAATAGCACGTAATTCGAACACGACAGGCTAGCCGTGATCGTCTAGTGGTTAGGACATTGCGTTGTGCCCGCAATAACCCAGGTTCGAATCCTGGTCTCGGCAGATTGTGCGATATGTAGTTCTTGTTGTTTTGAGTCGTATTTTGGGATTCTACATTCAATTCCATTTCAGAGTAACAGGTTATGAAACATAATCACGCAGTCATCATTAACTGCAGATTAAATGCAAGATCAATGCACTATATTTATTCGTCGCTTACTGAGTAACACTTGATTCGAACTTGACGGGCTAGCCGTGATCGTCTAGCGGTTAGGACATTCCGTTGTGGCCGCAATAACCCAGGTTCGAATCCTGGTCTGGGCAGATTGTGCTATCTGTAGTTCTTGTTGTTTTGAGTCGTATTTTGGTATTCTACATTCAATTCCATTTCAGAGTAACAGGTTACGAAACATAATCACACAGTCATCATAAATTGCAGATTAAATGCAAGATCAATGCACTATACATATTCGTCGCTTCATGAGAAGCACGTAATTCGAACATGACTGCCTTGCCGTGATCGTCTAGTGGTTAGGATATTTCGTTGTGGCCTCAATAACCCAGGTTCGAATCCTGGTCTCGGCAGATTGTGCGTTATGTTTTGTTTTGTTGTTTTGAGTCGTATTTTGGGATTCTACATTCAATTCTTTTCCAGGGTAACAGGTGAGCAAACATAATCATGCAGTCATCATAAACTGCAGATTAAATGCAATATCAATGCACTATACATATTCGACGCTTCCTGAGTAGCACGTAATTCGAACATGACTGGCTAGCCGTGATCGTCTAGTGGTTAGGACATTGCGTTGTGGCCGCAATAACCTTGGTTCGAATCCTGGTCTCGGCAGATTGTGCGTTATGTCGTTGTTTTGTTGTTTTGAGTCGTATTTTGGGATTCTACATTCAATTCTATTCCAGGGTAACAGATTAGTAAACATAATCACGCAGTCATCATAAACTGCAGATAAAATGCAAGATTAATGCACTATACTTATTGGTCGCTTACTGCGTAACACGAAATCCGAATATGACTGGCTCGCCGTGATCGTCTAGTGGTTAGGGCATTGCGTTGTGGCCGCAATAACACAGGTTCGAATGCTGGTCTCGGCAGATTGTGCGATATGTAGTTCTTGATGTTTTGAGTCGTATTTCGGTATTCTACATTCAATTCCATTTCAGAGTAACAGGTTAGCAAACATAATCACGCAGTCATCATAAACTTTAGATTAAATGCAAGAACAATGCACTATACTTATTCTTCGCTTACTGAGCAACACTTACTCCGAACGTGACTGGCTAGCCGTGATCGTCTAGTGGTTAGGACATTGCGTTGTGGCCGCAATAACCCAGCTTCGAATCCTGGTCTCGGCAGATTGTGCTATATGTAGTTCTTGTTGTTTTGAGTCGTATTTTGGGATTCTACATTCAATTCCATTTCAGAGTAACAGGTTACGAAACATAATCACGCAGTCATCATAAACTGCAGATTAAATGCAAGATCAATGCACTATACATATTCGACGCTTCCTGAGTAGCACGTAATTCGAACATGACTGGCCAGCCGTGATCGTCTAGTGGTTAGGACAATGCGTTGTGGCCGCAATAACACAGGTTCGAATGCTGGTCTCGGCAGATTGTGCGATATGTAGTTCTTGTTGTTTTGAGTCGTATTTTGGTATTCTACATTCAATTCCATTTCAGAGTAACAGGTTAGCAAACATAATCACGCAGTCATCATAAACTTTAGATTAAATGCAAGATCAATGCACTATACTTATTCTTCGCTTACTGAGCAACACTTCCTCCGAACGTAACTGGCTAGTCGTGATCGTCTAGTGGTTAGGACATTGCGTTGTGGCCGCAATAACCCAGGTTCGAATCCTAGTCTCGTCAGATTGTGCTATATGTAGTTCTTGTTGTTTTGAGTCGTATTTTGGGATTCTATATTCAATTCCATTTCAGAGTAACAGGTTACGAAACATAATCACGCAGTCATCATAATCTGCCGATTAAATGCAAGATCAATGCACTATACATATTCGACGCTTCCTGAGTAGCACGTAATTCGAACATGACTGGTTAGCCGTGATCGTCTAGTGGTTAGGACATTGCGTTGTTCCCGCAATAACCCAGGTTCGAATCCTGGTCTCGGCAGATTGTGCGATATGTCGTTGTTTTGTTTTGATTCGTATTTTTGAATTCTACATTCAATTCTATTCCAGGGTAACAGGTTAGCAAACATAATCACGCAGTCATCATAAACTTTAGATTAAATGCAAGATCAATGCACTCTACTTATTCGTCGCTTACTGACTAACATTTAATCCGAACATGACTGGCTAGCCGTGATCGTCTAGTGGTTAGGGCATTCCGTTGTGGCCGCAATAACCCAGGTTCGAATCCTGGTCTGGGCAGATTATGCTATATGAAGTTCTTGTTGTTTTGAGTCGTATTATGGTATTCTACATTTAATTCCATTTCAGAGTAACAGGTTACGAAACATAATCACGCAGTCATCATAAACTGCAGATTAAATGCAAGATCAATGCACTATACATATTCGTCACTTACTGAATAGCACGAAATTCGAACACGACAGGCTAGCCGTGATCGTCTAGTGGTTAGGACATTGCGTTGTGCCCGCAATAACCCAGGTTCGAATCCTGGTCTCGGCAGATTGTGCGATATGTAGTTCTTGTTGTTTTGAGTCGTATTTTGGGATTCTACATTCAATTCCATTTCAGAGTAACAGGTTATGAAACATAATCACGCAGTCATCATAAACTGCAGATTAAATGCAAGATCAATGCACTATATTTATTCGTCGCTTACTGAGTAACACTTGATTCGAACTTGACGGGCTAGCCGTGATCGTCTAGTGGTTAGGACATTCCGTTGTGGCCGCAATAACCCAGGTTCGAATCCTGGTCTGGGCAGATTGTGCTATCTGTAGTTCTTGTTGTTTTGAGTCGTATTTTGGTATTCTACATTCAATTCCATTTCAGAGTAACAGGTTACGAAACATAATCACACAGTCATCATAAATTGCAGATTAAATGCAAGATCAATGCACTATACATATTCGTCGCTTCATGAGAAGCACGTAATTCGAACATGACTGCCTTGCCGTGATCGTCTAGTGGTTAGGACATTTCGTTGTGGCCTCAATAACCCAGGTTCGAATCCTGGTCTCGGCAGATTGTGCGTTATGTTTTGTTTTGTTGTTTTGAGTCGTATTTTGGGATTCTACATTCAATTCTTTTCCAGGGTAACAGGTGAGCAAACATAATCATGAAGTCATCATAAACTGCAGATTAAATGCAATATCAATGCACTATACATATTCGACGCTTCCTGAGTAGCACGTAATTCGAACATGACTGGCTAGCCGTGATCGTCTAGTGGTTAGGACATTGCGTTGTGGCCGCAATAACCTTGGTTCGAATCCTGGTCTCGGCAGATTGTGCGTTATGTCGTTGTTTTGTTGTTTTGAGTCGTATTTTGGGATTCTACATTCAATTCTATTCCAGTGTAACAGATTAGTAAACATAATCACGCAGTCATCATAAACTGCAGATAAAATGCAAGATTAATGCACTATACTTATTGGTCGTTACTGCGTAACACGAAATCCGAATATGACTGGCTCGCCGTGATCGTCTAGTGGTTAGGGCATTGCGTTGTGGCCGCAATAACACAGGTTCGAATGCTGGTCTCGGCAGATTGTACTATATGTAGTTCTTGATGTTTTGAGTCGTATTTCGGTATTCTACATTCAATTCCATTTCAGAGTAACAGGTTAGCAAACATAATCACGCAGTCATCATAAACTTTAGATTAAATGCAAGAACAATGCACTATACTTATTCTTCGCTTACTGAGCAACACTTCCCCGTACGTGACTGGCTAGCCGTGATCGTCTAGTGGTTAGGGCATTGCGTTGTGGCCGCAATAACCCAGGTTCGAATCCTGGTCTCGGCAGATTGTGCTATATGTAGTTCTTGTTGTTTTGAGTCGTATTTTGGGATTCTACATTCAATTCCATTTCAGAGTAACAGGTTACGAAACATAATCACGCAGTCATCATAAACTGCAGATTAAATGCAAGATCAATGCACTATAGATATTCGTGACTTACTGAATAGCACGTAATTCGAACATGACTGGCTAGCCGTGATCGTCTAGTGGTTAGGACATTGCGTTGTGGCCGCAATAACCCAGGTTCGAATCCTGGTCTCGGCAAATTGTGCAATATGTTGTTTTGAGTCGCATTTTGGAATTCTACATTCAATTCCATTTCAGGGTAACAGATTTGCAAACATAATCACGCAGTCATCATAAACTGTAGATTAAATGCAAGATCAATGCACTATACTTATTCGTCGCTAACTGTGTAACACTTGATCCGAAATTGACTGGCTAGTCGTGATCGTCTAGTGGTTAGGACATTCCGTAGTGGCCGCAATAACCCAGGTTCGAATCGTGGTCTGGGCAGATTCTGCTATATGTAGTTCTTGTTGTTTTGAGTCGCATTTTGGAATTCTACATTCAATTCCATTTCAGGGTAACAGATTTGCAAACATAATCACGCAGTCATCATAAACTGTAGATTAAATGCAAGATCAATGCACTATGCTTATTCGTCGCTTACTGAGTAACACTTGATCCGAACTTGACTGGCTAGCCGTGATCGTCTAGTGGTTAGGACATTCCGTTGTGGCCGCAATAACCCAGGTTCGAATCCTGGTCTGGGCAGATTGTGCTATATGTAGTTCTTGTTGTTTTGAGTCGTATTTTGGTATTCTACATTCAATTCCATTTCAGAGTAACAGGTTACGAAACATAATCACGCAGTCATCATAAACTGCAGATTAAATGCAAGATCAATGCACTATACATATTCGTCGCTTCATGAGAAGCACGCAATTCGAACATGACTGCCTTGCGTGATCGTCTAGTGGGTAGGACATTTCGTTGTGGCCTCAATAACCCAGGTTCGAATCCTGGTCTCGGCAGATTGTGCGTTATGTTTTGTTTTGTTGTTTTGAGTCGTATTTTGGGATTCTACATTCAATACTTTTCCAGGGTAACAGGTGAGCAAACATAATCACGCAGTCATCATAAACTGCAGATTAAATGCAATATCAATGCACTATACTTATTCGTCGCTTACTGAGTAGCACGATATCCGAACATGGCTGGCTAGCCGTGATCGTCTAGTGGTTAGGTCATTGCGTTGTGGCCGCAATAACCCAGATTCGAATCCTGGTCTCGGCAGATTGTGCGATATGTCGTTGTTTTGTTTTGATTCGTATTTTTGAATTCTACATTCAATTCTATTCCAGGGTAACAGGTTAGCAAACATAATCACGCAGTCATCATAAACTTTAGATTAAATGCAAGATCAATGCACTATACTTATTCGTCGCTTACTGACTAACATTTAATCCGAACATGACTGGCTAGCCGTGATCGTCTAGTGGTTAGGGCATTCCGTTGTGGCCGCAATAACCCAGGTTCGAATCCTGGTCTGGGCAGATTATGCTATATGTAGTTCTTGTTGTTTTGAGTCGTATTTTGGTATTCTACATTTAATTCCATTTCAGAGTAACAGGTTACGAAACATAATCACGCAGTCATCATAAACTGCAGATTAAATGCAAGATCAATGCACTATACATATTCGTCACTTACTGAATAGCACGTAATTCGAACACGACAGGCTAGCCATGATCGTCTAGTGGTTAGGACATTGCGTTGTGCCCGCAATAACCCAGGTTCGAATCCTGGTCTCGGCAGATTGTGCGATATGTAGTTCTTGTTGTTTTGAGTCGTATTTTGGGATTCTACATTCAATTCCATTTCAGAGTAACAGGTTATGAAACATAATCACGCAGTCATCATAAACTGCAGATAAAATGCAAGATTAATGCACTATACTTATTGGTCGCTTACTGCGTAACACGAAATCCGAATATGACTGGCTCGCCGTGATCGTCTAGTGGTTAGGACATTCCGTTGTGGCCGCAATAACCCAGATTCGAATCCTGGTCTGGGCAGATTGTGCTATATGTAGTTCTTGTTGTTTTGAGTCGTATTTTGGTATTCTACATTCAATTCCATTTCAGAGTAACAGGTTACGAAACATAATCACGCAGTCATCATAAACTGCAGATTAAATGCAAGATCAATGCACTATACATATTCGTCGCTTCATGAGAAGCACGCAATTCGAACATGACTGCCTTGCGTGATCGTCTAGTGGGTAGGACATTTCGTTGTGGCCTCAATAACCCAGGATCGAATCCTGGTCTCGGCAGATTGTGCGTTATGTTTTGTTTTGTTGTTTTGAGTCGTATTTTGGGTTTCTACATTCAATACTTTTCCAGGGTAACAGGTGAGCAAACATAATCACGCAGTCATCATAAACTGCAGATTAAATGCAATATCAATGCACTATACTTATTCGTCGCTTACTGAGTAGCACGATATCCGAACATGGCTGGCTAGCCGTGATCGTCTAGTGGTTAGGTCATTGCGTTGTGGCCGCAATAACCCAGATTCGAATCCTGGTCTCGGCAGATTGTGCGATATGTCGTTGTTTTGTTTTGATTCGTATTTTTGAATTCTACATTCAATTCTATTCCAGGGTAACAGGTTAGCAAACATAATCACGTAGTCATCATAAACTTTAGATTAAATGCAAGATCAATGCACTATACTTATTCGTCGCTTACTGACTAACATTTAATCCGAACATGACTGGCTAGCCGTGATCGTCTAGTGGTTAGGGCATTCCGTTGTGGCCGCAATAACCCAGGTTCGAATCCTGGTCTGGGCAGATTATGCTATATGTAGTTCTTGTTGTTTTGAGTCGTATTTTGGTATTCTACATTTAATTCCATTTCAGAGTAAACAGGTTACGAAACATAATCACGCAGTCATCATAAACTGCAGATTAAATGCAAGATCATGCACTATACATATTCGTCACTTACTGAATAGCACGTAATTCGAACACGACAGGCTAGCCATGATCGTCTAGTGGTTAGGACATTGCGTTGTGCCCGCAATAACCCAGGTTCGAATCCTGGTCTCGGCAGATTGTGCGATATGTAGTTCTTGTTGTTTTGAGTCGTATTTTGGGATTCTACATTCAATTCCATTTCAGAGTAACAGGTTATGAAACATAATCACGCAGTCATCATAAACTGCAGATTAAATGCAAGATCAATGCACTATATTTATTCGTCGCTTACTGAGTAACACTTGATTCGAACTTGACGGGCTAGCCGTGATCGTCTAGTGGTTAGGACATTCCGTTGTGGCCGCAATAACCCAGGTTCGAATCCTGGTCTGGGCAGATTGTGCTATCTGTAGTTCTTGTTGTTTGAGTCGTATTTTGGTATTCTACATTCAATTCCATTTCAGAGTAACAGGTTACGAAACATAATCACACAGTCATCATAAATTGCAGATTAAATGCAAGATCAATGCACTATACATATTCGTCGCTTTATGAGAAGCACGTAATTCGAACATGACTGCCTTGCCGTGATCGTCTAGTGGTTAGGATATTTCGTTGTGGCCTCAATAACCCAGGTTCGAATCCTGGTCTCGGCAGATTGTGCGTTATGTTTGTTTTGTTGTTTTGAGTCGTGTTTTGGGATTCTACATTCAATTCTTTTCCAGGGTAACAGGTGAGCAAACATAATCATGCAGTCATCATAAACTGCAGATTAAATGCAATATCAATGCACTATACATATTCGACGCTTCCTGAGTAGCACGTAATTCGAACATGACTGGCTAGCCGTGATCGTCTAGTGGTTAGGACATTGCGTTGTGGCCGCAATAACCTTGGTTCAAATCCTGGTCTCGGCAGATTGTGCGTTATGTCGTTGTTTTGTTGTTTTGAGTCGTATTTTGGGATTCTACATTCAATTCTATTCCAGGGTAACAGATTAGTAAACATAATCACGCAGTCATCATAAACTGCAGATAAAATGCAAGATTAATGCACTATACTTATTGGTCGCTTACTGCGTAACACGAAATCCGAATATGACTGGCTCGCCGTGATCGTCTAGTGGTTAGGGCATTGCGTTGTGGCCGCAATAACACAGGTTCGAATGCTGGTCTCGGCAGATTGTGCGATATGTAGTTCTTGATGTTTTGAGTCGTATTTCGGTATTCTACATTCAATTCCATTTCAGAGTAACAGGTTAGCAAACATAATCACGCAGTCATCATAAACTTTAGATTAAATGCAAGATCAATGCACTATACTTATTCTTCGCTTACTGAGCAACACTTCCTCCGAACGTAACTGGCTAGCCGTGATCGTCTAGTGGTTAGGACATTGCGTTGTGGCCGCAATAACCCAGGTTCGAATCCTAGTCTCGTCAGATTGTGCTATATGTAGTTCTTGTTGTTTTGAGTCGTATTTTGGGATTCTATATTCAATTCCATTTCAGAGTAACAGGTTACGAAACATAATCACGCAGTCATCATAATCTGCCGATTAAATGCAAGATCAATGCACTATACATATTCGACGCTTCCTGAGTAGCACGTAATTCGAACATGACTGGCTAGCCGTGATCGTCTAGTGGTTAGGACATTGCGTTGTGGCCGCAATAACCCAGGTTCGAATCCTGGTCTCGGCAAATTGTGCAATATGTTGTTTTGAGTCGCATTTTGGAATTCTACATTCAATTCCATTTCAGGGTAACAGATTTGCAAACATAATCACGCAGTCATCATAAACTGTAGATTAAATGCAAGATCAATGCACTATACTTATTCGTCGCTAACTGTGTAACACTTGATCCGAAATTGACTGGCTAGCCGTGATCGTCTAGTGGTTAGGACATTCCGTTGTGGCCGCAATAACCCAGGTTCGAATCCTGGTCTGGGCAGATTGTGCTATCTGTAGTTCTTGTTGTTTTGAGTCGTATTTTGGTATTCTACATTCAATTCCATTTCAGAGTAACAGGTTACGAAACATAATCACACAGTCATCATAAATTGCAGATTAAATGCAAGATCAATGCACTATACATATTCGTCGCTTCATGAGAAGCACGTAATTCGAACATGACTGCCTTGCCGTGATCGTCTAGTGGTTAGGATATTTCGTTGTGGCCTCAATAACCCAGGTTCGAATCCTGGTCTCGGCAGATTGTGCGTTATGTTTTGTTTTGTTGTTTTGAGTCGTGTTTTGGGATTCTACATTCAATTCTTTTCCAGGGTAACAGGTGAGCAAACATAATCATGCAGTCATCATAAACTGCAGATTAAATGCAATATCAATGCACTATACATATTCGACGCTTCCTGAGTAGCACGTAATTCGAACATGACTGGCTAGCCGTGATCGTCTAGTGGTTAGGACATTGCGTTGTGGCCGCAATAACCTTGGTTCAAATCCTGGTCTCGGCAGATTGTGCGTTATGTCGTTGTTTTGTTGTTTTGAGTCGTATTTTGGGATTCTACATTCAATTCTATTCCAGGGTAACAGATTAGTAAACATAATCACGCAGTCATCATAAACTGCAGATAAAATGCAAGATTAATGCACTATACTTATTGGTCGCTTACTGCGTAACACGAAATCCGAATATGACTGGCTCGCCGTGATCGTCTAGTGGTTAGGGCATTGCGTTGTGGCCGCAATAACACAGGTTCGAATGCTGGTCTCGGCAGATTGTGCGATATGTAGTTCTTGATGTTTTGAGTCGTATTTCGGTATTCTACATTCAATTCCATTTCAGAGTAACAGGTTAGCAAACATAATCACGCAGTCATCATAAACTTTAGATTAAATGCAAGATCAATGCACTATACTTATTCTTCGCTTACTGAGCAACACTTCCTCCGAACGTAACTGGCTAGCCGTGATCGTCTAGTGGTTAGGACATTGCGTTGTGGCCGCAATAACCCAGGTTCGAATCCTAGTCTCGTCAGATTGTGCTATATGTAGTTCTTGTTGTTTTGAGTCGTATTTTGGGATTCTATATTCAATTCCATTTCAGAGTAACAGGTTACGAAACATAATCACGCAGTCATCATAATCTGCCGATTAAATGCAAGATCAATGCACTATACATATTCGACGCTTCCTGAGTAGCACGTAATTCGAACATGACTGGCTAGCCGTGATCGTCTAGTGGTTAGGACATTGCGTTGTGGCCGCAATAACCAGGTTCGAATCCTGGTCTCGGCAAATTGTGCAATATGTTGTTTTGAGTCGCATTTTGGAATTCTACATTCAATTCCATTTCAGGGTAACAGATTTGCAAACATAATCACGCAGTCATCATAAACTGTAGATTAAATGCAAGATCAATGCACTATACTTATTCGTCGCTAACTGTGTAACACTTGATCCGAAATTGACTGGCTAGCCGTGATCGTCTAGTGGTTAGGACATTCCGTTGTGGCCGCAATAACCCAGGTTCGAATCCTGGTCTGGGCAGATTGTGCTATCTGTAGTTCTTGTTGTTTTGAGTCGTATTTTGGTATTCTACATTCAATTCCATTTCAGAGTAACAGGTTACGAAACATAATCACACAGTCATCATAAATTGCAGATTAAATGCAAGATCAATGCACTATACATATTCGTCGCTTCATGAGAAGCACGTAATTCGAACATGACTGCCTTGCCGTGATCGTCTAGTGGTTAGGATATTTCGTTGTGGCCTCAATAACCCAGGTTCGAATCCTGGTCTCGGCAGATTGTGCGTTATGTTTTGTTTTGTTGTTTGAGTCGTGTTTTGGGATTCTACATTCAATTCTTTTCCAGGGTAACAGGTGAGCAAACATAATCATGCAGTCATCATAAACTGCAGATTAAATGCAATATCAATGCACTATACATATTCGACGCTTCCTGAGTAGCACGTAATTCGAACATGACTGGCTAGCCGTGATCGTCTAGTGGTTAGGACATTGCGTTGTGGCCGCAATAACCTTGGTTCAAATCCTGGTCTCGGCAGATTGTGCGTTATGTCGTTGTTTTGTTGTTTTGAGTCGTATTTTGGGATTCTACATTCAATTCTATTCCAGGGTAACAGATTAGTAAACATAATCACGCAGTCATCATAAACTGCAGATAAAATGCAAGATTAATGCACTATACTTATTGGTCGCTTACTGCGTAACACGAAATCCGAATATGACTGGCTCGCCGTGATCGTCTAGTGGTTAGGGCATTGCGTTGTGGCCGCAATAACACAGGTTCGAATGCTGGTCTCGGCAGATTGTGCGATATGTAGTTCTTGATGTTTTGAGTCGTATTTCGGTATTCTACATTCAATTCCATTTCAGAGTAACAGGTTAGCAAACATAATCACGCAGTCATCATAAACTTTAGATTAAATGCAAGATCAATGCACTATACTTATTCTTCGCTTACTGAGCAACACTTCCTCCGAACGTAACTGGCTAGCCGTGATCGTCTAGTGGTTAGGACATTGCGTTGTGCCGCAATAACCCAGGTTCGAATCCTAGTCTCGTCAGATTGTGCTATATGTAGTTCTTGTTGTTTTGAGTCGTATTTTGGGATTCTATATTCAATTCCATTTCAGAGTAACAGGTTACGAAACATAATCACGCAGTCATCATAATCTGCCGATTAAATGCAAGATCAATGCACTATACATATTCGACGCTTCCTGAGTAGCACGTAATTCGAACATGACTGGCTAGCCGTGATCGTCTAGTGGTTAGGACATTGCGTTGTGGCCGCAATAACCCAGGTTCGAATCCTGGTCTCGGCAAATTGTGCAATATGTTGTTTTGAGTCGCATTTTGGAATTCTACATTCAATTCCATTTCAGGGTAACAGATTTGCAAACATAATCACGCAGTCATCATAAACTGTAGATTAAATGCAAGATCAATGCACTATACTTATTCGTCGCTAACTGTGTAACACTTGATCCGAAATTGACTGGCTAGTCGTGATCGTCTAGTGGTTAGGACATTCCGTAGTGGCCGCAAAACCCAGGTTCGAATCGTGGTCTGGGCAGATTCTGCTATATGTAGTTCTTGTTGTTTTGAGTCGCATTTTGGAATTCTACATTCAATTCCATTTCAGGGTAACAGATTTGCAAACATAATCACGCAGTCATCATAAACTGTAGATTAAATGCAAGATCAATGCACTATGCTTATTCGTCGCTTACTGAGTAACACTTGATCCGAACTTGACTGGCTAGCCGTGATCGTCTAGTGGTTAGGACATTCCGTTGTGGCCGCAATAACCCAGGTTCGAATCCTGGTCTGGGCAGATTGTGCTATATGTAGTTCTTGTTGTTTTGAGTCGTATTTTGGTATTCTACATTCAATTCCATTTCAGAGTAACAGTTACGAAACATAATCACGCAGTCATCATAAACTGCAGATTAAATGCAAGATCAATGCACTATACATATTCGTCGCTTCATGAGAAGCACGCAATTCGAACATGACTGCCTTGCGTGATCGTCTAGTGGGTAGGACATTTCGTTGTGGCCTCAATAACCCAGGTTCGAATCCTGGTCTCGGCAGATTGTGCGTTATGTTTTGTTTTGTTGTTTTGAGTCGTATTTTGGGATTCTACATTCAATACTTTTCCAGGGTAACAGGTGAGCAAACATAATCACGCAGTCATCATAAACTGCAGATTAAATGCAATATCAATGCACTATACTTATTCGTCGCTTACTGAGTAGCACGATATCCGAACATGGCTGGCTAGCCGTGATCGTCTAGTGGTTAGGTCATTGCGTTGTGGCCGCAATAACCCAGATTCGAATCCTGCTCTCGGCAGATTGTGCGATATGTCGTTGTTTTGTTTTGATTCGTATTTTTGAATTCTACATTCAATTCTATTCCAGGGTAACAGGTTAGCAAACATAATCACGCAGTCATCATAAACTTTAGATTAAATGCAAGATCAATGCACTATACTTATTCGTCGCTTACTGACTAACATTTAATCCGAACATGACTGGCTAGCCGTGATCGTCTAGTGGTTAGGGCATTCCGTTGTGGCCGCAATAACCCAGGTTCGAATCCTGGTCTGGGCAGATTATGCTATATGTAGTTCTTGTTGTTTTGAGTCGTATTTTGGTATTCTACATTTAATTCCATTTCAGAGTAACAGGTTACGAAACATAATCACGCAGTCATCATAAACTGCAGATTAAATGCAAGATCAATGCAGTATACATATTCGTCACTTACTGAATAGCACGTAATTCGAACATGACTGGCTAGCCGTGATCGTCTGTTGGTTAGGACATTCCGTTGTGGCCGCAATAACCCAGGTTCGAATCCTGGTCTGGGCAGATTGTGCTATATGTAGTTCTTGTTGTTTTGAGTCGTATTTTGGTATTCTACATTCAATTCCATTTCAGAGTAACAGGTTACGAAACATAATCACGCAGTCATCATAAACTGCAGATTAAATGCAAGATCAATGCACTATACATATTCGTCGCTTCATGAGAAGCACGCAATTCGAACATGACTGCCTTGCGTGATCGTCTAGTAGGTAGGACATTTCGTTGTGGCCTCAATAACCCAGGTTCGAATCCTGGTCTCGGCAGATTGTGCGTTATGTTTTGTTTTGTTGTTTTGAGTCGTATTTTGGGATTCTACATTCAATTCTTTTCCAGGGAACAGGTGAGCAAACATAATCATGCAGTCATCATAAACTGCAGATTAAATGCAATATCAATGCACTATACATATTCGACGCTTCCTGAGTAGCACGTAATTCGAACATGACTGGCTAGCCGTGATCGTCTAGTGGTTAGGACATTGCGTTGTGGCCGCAATAACCTTGGTTCGAATCCTGGTCTCGGCAGATTGTGCGTTATGTCGTTGTTTTGAGTCGTATTTTGGGATTCTACATTCAATTCTATTCCAGGGTAACAGATTAGTAAACATAATCACGCAGTCATCATAAACTGCAGATAAAATGCAAGATTAATGCACTATACTTATTGGTCGCTTACTGCGTAACACGAAATCGGAATATGACTGGCTCGCCGTGATCGTCTAGTGGTTAGGGCATTGCGTTGTGGCCGCAATAACACAGGTTCGAATGCTGGTCTTGTCAGATTGTGCGATATGTAGTTCTTGATGTTTTGAGTCGTATTTCGGTATTCTACATTCAATTCCATTTCAGAGTAACAGGTTAGCAAACATAATCACGCAGTCATCATAAACTTTAGATTAAATGCAAGAACAATGCACTATACTTATTCTTCGCTTACTGAGCAACACTTACTCCGAACGTGACTGGCTAGCCGTGATCGTCTAGTGGTTAGGACATTGCGTTGTGGCCGCAATAACCCAGGTTCGAATGCTGGTCTCGGCAGATTGTGCTATATGTAGTTCTTGTTGTTTTGAGTCGTATTTTGGGATTCTACATTCAATTCCATTTCAGAGTAACAGGTTACGAAACATAATCACGCAGTCATCATAAACTGCAGATTAAATGCAAGATCAATGCACTATACATATTCGACGCTTCCTGAGTAGCACGTAATTCGAACATGACTGGCCAGCCATGATCGTCTAGTGGTTAGGACAATGCGTTGTGGCCGCAATAACACAGGTTCGAATCCTGGTCTCGGCAGATTGTGCGATATGTAGTTTTTGTTGTTTTGAGTCGTATTTTGGTATTCTACATTCAATTCCATTTCAGAGTAACAGGTTAGCAAACATAATCACGCAGTCATCATAAACTTTAGATTAAATGCAAGATCAATGCACTATACTTATTCTTCGCTTACTGAGCAACACTTCCTCCGAACGTAACTGGCTAGCCGTGTTCGTCTAGTGGTTAGGGCATTGCGTTGTGGCCGCAATAACACAGGTTCAAATGCTGGTCTCGGCAGATTGTGCGATATGTTGTTGCTTTGTTGTTTTGAGTTGTATTTTGGGATACTACATTCAATTCTTTTCCAGGGTAACAGATTTGCAAACATAATCACGCAGTCATCATAAACTGTATATTAAATGCAAGATCAATGCACTATGCTTATTCGTCGCTTACTGAGTAACACTTGATCCGAACTTGACCGGCTAGCCGTGATCGTCTAGTGGTTAGGACATTCCGTTGTGGCCGCAATAACCCAGATTCGAATCCTGGTCTGGGCAGATTGTGCTATATGTAGTTCTTGTTGTTTTGAGTCGTATTTTGGTATTCTACATTCAATTCCATTTCAGAGTAACAGGTTACGAAACATAATCACGCAGTCATCATAAACTGCAGATTAAATGCAAGATCAATGCACTATACATATTCGTCGCTTCATGAGAAGCACGCAATTCGAACATGACTGCCTTGCGTGATCGTCTAGTAGGTAGGACATTTCGTTGTGGCCTCAATAACCCAGGTTCGAATCCTGGTCTCGGCAGATTGTGCGTTATGTTTTGTTTGTTGTTTTGAGTCGTATTTTGGGATACTACATTCAATTCTTTGCCAGGGTAACAGGTTTGCAAACATAATCACGATCTACTGCCAATGAGATGATGAAATCTGCTGGCAATGAGATAGTAAAATTTACTGCCAATGAGATGGTGAAATCTGCTGGCAATAAGATGGTGAAATCTACTGCCAATGAGATGATGAAATCTGCTGGCAATGAGATAGTGAAATCTACTGCCAATGAGATGGTGAAATCTGCTGGCAATGAGATGCCGGAATCTGCTGTCAATAAGGTGGTGGAATCTGCTGCCAATGAGATGGAGCAATCTACTGGCAATGAGACTCTGGAGGTGGAGGTGAACTGGTATACACTTTAAATGTTATTCCTAGTTCCAAAATACTGGGACTAAGAATTTAGTTTTGATCATCCATCTGGAGCCATGTGCATGTAGGATAATCTAATTTCATTCAAACTTACACCAAGACAAAGTGACTTATAAATTCTATTGTATAAACTTTGCTCACTTGTTCGTACTTCTGCTGGTACACCTTCTACAAAAACAAACTGAAGCAATGACACAACTTGGTTAAACTTCAGATTAATTTTATTTCAGGAGCATTCAGGATTTCAAGGAGAATCAAAAGCAGTGCTAAAGCTGATTATAAATTTATGGGCACATTGTAGTGCATTTTTTAAGCTTAGTGGAGC
Organism: Saccoglossus kowalevskii; assembly: GCF_978046115.1. Lineage (NCBI taxonomy): Eukaryota > Metazoa > Hemichordata > Enteropneusta > Harrimaniidae > Saccoglossus > Saccoglossus kowalevskii. The sequence continues at coordinate 21,316,197 of NC_140646.1, read as the reverse complement.
TATATTTATGTAACAACATGACAACTTTATTACAAAACTGAACGGTCTGTTGGAACAGTATGGCAAATATGAACTGCAATAACAGCCGGTACAAATAACCGTCTATTGTGACGATAATACCGGCTACTTTTACGTGAAGAAAATATTTTATCATGTTTTTAACCAGTCTCCTATTTTATCCAGTCTCCTAACTTGTGTGAACATTTTGTCATTTATCATTTATGCTGAAATGATTGTTTCAAACCACTGCCTTACTGACAACCCGATGGCAACTTCGTAAGCGAACACAAAGCTGAACTTCCGGGTTTAACGCATTCGGGGAAGATTGGAACATGATCGGCCATTGTTTATGTGACCTCGGTTCATTTGCGTTATAATAGAGCCCAGTATGTTTTCCAAGCCAGCAAACAGTAACCGAAAAAGGACTGGGCAGCAACAAGGTTCAATCACCAAGTTTTTCAAGATTGCCGATTCCAAAAAAAAGCTGTTGGCACAGGTAAATATTTTTTGCAATGTGCATGTGATTGTCAAACGTTAGCGTCTTAAATAATGTCCACAGAAAAACCACACTCAGAAAAAATGCATCGCTAATTAATCTAAGATGTAATAGCATGCTATTTTGCTCAACTTACTTTCATTTATTTATTTACTGATCTTCATGGATTTTTATTAAAATTTCTGTGCTTTTAAAAATACCTGTATTCCAGTTTTTATGATTTTATTTTATTTTTTATTTATTATTTGCTGTACAATACATTTCAGTTTTGTTTTGTTTTTACCTTTACATCTCGATATTCATGCCTGAATTAAAATATTTTATTATTATATTTTTTTTATATAAAAATATATTTGTATGTAATTTTAGCTAATACTGAGGATGACCACCAACCTGGAACTTCAGCCAGAATGATCCTGAAACCAATGCCAATGTTACTGAGGGTGACACTTATGAAACTAGAACAGCTGAGAAAACATCAAAAGAAGTAACCCCGGATATACATCCAGCTTCTGAGGGAAGAAAAGAATTAATAACAGCATTTCCATCCTTATTTGAGGACAGTGATGAGTATGATCCTCATGCCCATAAATTTTACATATTTCACGGGTTGTGTAGTCAGCTATCTGAAGGAGACCTGGTGACAGTGACATGTGGTGGAACTTCCAATAAAATTTTCTCATTCATGGATCAATGACAGGGAACTTGCATATGATAGTATTACTGATCTCTGGTGGTTGATGTATGTGGAAAATGCCGGCATGTACTGTGTAGAAAACATGATGCCCACAATCAGTTAATTAATCTAAAGTTTGGAATATTGGACCATCGACAAGACTTCGCAAACAAGCTGTGCAAAAACATATTCAATCAATGCAATTAAACGTGAAATGATGCAGCATGTATCTGTATTCCACAAAACTATTGAAGAAAAAAAAGAAGTTGTGCTAGAAAAAGTGTTTACAGCAGTATACTGGTTAGCCAAGGAAGAAATTCCTAATGAAAAACTGTTATCACTTATAACTTTACTTGAAACTTTAGGAATTGATGAGATGCAATAATTTGGCCATCGTAGCAGACCTTCTATTAGAGAGATCATTCTGACTATGGGATAAACCATCTAAGAACTTGTTCTAGAAAGGGTTCAGAACTGTAAATCGTATGGAATTCTAGCAGACAAAACTAGTGATATTGCAGTGATGTAACAACTTATTGTCTTTTCAAAATATTTTTATTTTCATCAAAATAAACCAATAGAGGTCACAGATCCCTGTGATGCAACTGCAAAATCTGTTACAAAAAGCTATTAATAGCGGTCGCAGCGCAAAGCGCCCGCCTTCGGCAGACGCGCACAATACAAGATAATTAAATTCCAGTACTTTCTTCTACTAACTTCATCCCCTTGTTTTACCTTATTTATGTTTTACCGGCAGAAATGGGAGGACATTATGACCGACTTCAGCCCTGGCCAGTGCTCCCCAGTCAAATAAACATCACAGAATGTGCCATAGAGAATGCAATGCATAAACACATGTTAAAACAAAATTTTATTTTGAGATTATATTTTTCATTTTTTCACTTTTGTGTGCTTCGTAATAGGCAGGTGACGTTCCAAGCTTTCGATATGTTATAGATGTTTCCATTAAAACTCCACCATTAAATGCCCAACTTGCCGTAAAACCTGATGATAAATCCTACACTGACCCAGTGTATTACCAATGGACGATGTGTATTTATGTGCCAGACGCTATTTTTTAAAAATAGGAAAATGCAGTAAGGTAGGTGTCTGTTCAAGTTTGTTTGCTTTGTCCTGGATACTTTCTGGTTCAATGAACACGGCGACGCAGCTGACGAAGTTGTAGACGCAGTATTCTCTGCCCAAATCAGCGTTGAAAAATTCATGCATTTTTTTACCCAGATGTACGCTCTAGTTGTGAGCAAATATAACTGTATTAATCCAATTAACAACAGGAAGTAACCTAAATCAAGATTTATTTCAGATTATGTCCGTATTTCCCATGTGAAACCACCCCACTTTTTGAGCACGAACCACTATCGCCATACTGCTTTTGATGTTGAAGGTCAGACCACAAGATCAATATATTGTATCGGCCCGTGAGTTGTGTATTGTTCCACGACAGTCTCGACTTTTGTTTTGTAATGCGCCATACAAACGTAATTCGCATACCAGTCGCCTTCGACAACAACATTGATATTTAAGATTATAGTCTGTCCACATATTTCTTATTAAGTAAGTGGCTGTATTCAATGTCATCTTAAGAGTGTAGGGTATATCGTCCTCTGGCAACCATAACCATGTACATAGCTTCATATGATCAGCTAACAAATAAAAGTGGGCACAGAACAAATGAAACAAACGATTACCTCTCTTACTATTGTTTCCAACCCCAAGCTGTGAGCTAATTAACATAACAATAGACTGTCGATGAGGCTAAACAATAGACCTTTAAAGTCTATGACATCATCCGCTGTCTTGAATATTTTTGCATGTAATTATATATAGTCTCTGCAATGGGATAGACAGGAAATCCCTACTTGACCAGATGTCCATTTCTGGCATTGATGTATGTTTGTCCATATGTGTATAGAGTCACAACTTGAGATCTTTGGTCAATTCTTTTGAAATCTTCTGTGAGTCCTGGCCCTACACTTGTGCAAACAATCTGCATGCATGCACCTGTCCATCCGTCCTTTCAATCATCTTTTGCATATACATATGGTACAAATAATCAATTACATGTACCAGTCTGACTGACTCTGTACATTGAAAATATTAAGACCGATTCTCTTGAAGCTTGCATATGCCATTCTGAATGTTAGTGTGTCTGCATCCACATGCTGGTCTATAAAGTCATAACTGGATAACATTTGCACTAATTCTCATTGGACTTGCTGTGTGCCATGGTCTTATACGTTTTGTACAAATTCAACTGGCATATATCTATACATGTAGACAAACAATGCCAGGGGATTTGCCATATCCGATGGCTTTCTTGTTTATTAGGTTTTTAGATTGTTTCCTTAACCCATATTGCACTTTTAAAATATATTATTTGTTATGATTTCAATGAATAGTACTTTTTAATTTTTATCATTTTGAGTAAACATTTCCTAAACAAAATTTTCATTTTCAAAGTAACATTTAAAACTTTCAACCCTAACAAATAGTGTACAAATAGGTAGAATAATATAAAATCTTTATGAAGTCAATGTTTACATTGTTTAACTGAATTGTTTTATAAAGGCTGACTGTCTAAGCACATTGTGCAAATCACAAGTTATTTCATATTAGTCCGACAAGTGGACTTATAGTTTACTCTCCGTGTGTTTGTCTGTCCGTACGTTTGGAGCTGTTTCTTGGAAATCACTGGACCGATTTTATTCAAACCTTTCACAAACTTAATACCATACGCACGTGCAATGATTTTATGATTGGGTCAAAGATGGCCGACTGGCAAACTTCAAGAGGTGTTAGCTGGGGAAGCTAAATGACGAATTTGATTTTTTTGGACGAAGATAGTGACCCAGAATTTGAAGGTGACGACATCACAGGCCCTTCAACTATTTGTGAATGATACCGACGAACATTGTAGATGACCAGATGAAATGTACGACTGTAAACGTATTGCCATTTTTATAATTCAATGTACATGTGAGATTATTTTATTTTAATTGGCATTGCAAATTAAATTATTATTTTGAAAATGAGCGTCTTTGCTTGCTCCTTAGAGTGTAAATATACGAGTACGTCGAGGAGATCATAACAATCGCGCCGTCTACATGAACAAGGCCTTTTTCCCATGATCTGATGATAAAAAAAGCATACGATGTATAAAATAGAAATACAAAAATTCACAAATCTCCAACTGAGTTCCTGCACAATGGTGTATCATTTCACGCAGATTGATTGTTGCATTGTACGTATATTTTGACAACAGGTTTAAAATAATCCAGGACGTATATCAGGACGTAAATTTGTCTTTCCAAAATATAATCAAAGAAAGCTTAGAAAGAACTCCCGTGTGCTGAGGGAATAAGGATCATGATGTAATATTCGGGAATATTTGAAAATGATAAACAAATTATGAGTAATCTATTAAATAAGGAGCCACCAGTAGTCATCTACACACATAGACATCGTATACCTACAATAAGCCTACTTAAAAATATGCATAAAAGGTCTACACAAAACTGCAACATTAAAAAGAAAATATGATGAATGCTTCATGGGAATGTATAGACCGGAACCACTGGGGCAACGCCACGCTGACCGGAGTCTCCTGCCTGGTAAAAAAAAACATGCGATGGTATTTAATCCATCGTAAGTTCGAAACGAAAAGGTATATGCTCAGTAACAAATGAGACGTGATGGGGATTACTTTGAATTTTGTGTACCGAGAAGTATCTGCCGTAAATTTA